>NW_027411755.1:9783971-11038971 GCF_047663935.1 Musca autumnalis | reverse complement strand
TAGCACGCTTTTGGAACGTCATAACCAATTGATCTTAGAGGACTTAAATGATTATCATTAGTTCTGGCATTCGGTGTTACGTAATGACCAGAGGGATATTGCGCTGGCCTAGCAGGTCAATGAGAACCCCTCTACCATAATTAATGGAGAGTGCCACAGTTTACTAGACATAACTATCGTGTCACTTGGTCTGACAACTGACGTCACCTGGCAACTTGTCGTTTTTCTTGTTCAAATCTTCTCCACACAATTGTCTCCATCAGAAGACCGCCCGACTTCATCGCTTTCATCAATCACAGGAAAGTTAATTAGCCTAGTTTCAGAGATGTTCGGTTCCGTAATACCATCACTGCTGCAGCCGCTTGCTATATACTTGCTGCTCAAATAAGCGATGTGAAACTAAATCTCCCAGCAGAGGCAGCACAAAAGCATTTACTGGGTCTTTTGCATTGGTTCAAAGTAAGTCGTGATAGATCCAATTTTTTTTTCAGATAAAGGACATGCTTAGAATCTGAAAATGAATAGAGTTTTTGGAGTGTCACAATTCTTATAAAATTCATATATGATTCTACTAAAAAGATTTCAGTCCAGATCATTTGGCATCGAACATTTTGTTGAGAAGTGAACATGTTGGTCGGTGATCGTAAGTGCCTAGATTATCTGAAGAGTTGCAACATTGGAGGAGGACTTAGCCACTGAGGAGAAGTAAGGAAGGACTTCAGACACGTTTGGCAACGTTACGCTGAATAATCCGATGCACAATGTTCCCAAATCCAAATTTTCTGGCCAAAACTATTTCAACGTCCATTTTGTATTGAAATTAATTATTATTTATAATAAATGTGTACAAACAGCAATTCTTACGTTTTATCGACCAACATGACCAAGAACTGCCAAAATTTGTTGAACAGGGTGGTCCCGTTGTGTGGGGTCTAAACCAAAACATTGACCTATGTTAGTAATTTTTGGTACGAAGGATTCATATTTTCGAAGAGGTCAAAATACCAAATTTCAGCCGAATCGGTCATAAAGTGTCGCTAAAATCCACAAAATATCTAAAATCGGACGGTACTTTTATGTGGGGGCTATGCCAAAAAATTGACCTATTTTCAAAAAAATTATACATACTTGTTTTCTACACTCTGAAACGCTTAAATATGAATTTTAAGGAAAATCGGTTGATAGATGTGGGTATTACCGTTATATTTCAATTGGATACTACGTACAGTCACAACAGGTATTTACAAAAAATTCTCCCATCTTAAAATAGAAAAATCCACTTTATTTTAACTGTGGCAAATTTGAGCACGATTTGACTTCTGAATTTATTAGTACAGACCCCCTGCTATCTTTCAAATTCGATTTAGAGGTGGACATATCTGGACATTTTTTTAAAAGTTTAAGTATGTTTAAAAAATATTTGTAAAAAATAATTTTTAATATATATAAAACATTGATTTTATTACGCTAATTTTACAAATTTCATCGTTCTTTTTGTAAATATTATGAAAGTACTCATTAACAGCTTCCCGATTCATAATAACTTTGGTCTCACTTCTGTATATTTATGCAGCGACGCAATACAACAAAAATTGTATATTTTACAGCACAATGTCTGTTTTATTTTTGCATAAAAAAGTGTCAACTTTGGTATTGCGCCAATCAACGAATACTAACGTTATTTACAAAAACTAATTATTTTCAGATGACTTGATGTGTTTTTTATTATTCTGTGCAAAAAAATATTAAAATTTCGAAACTTCAAAAATAGGGTTTTGGCCAAAAATTTCTTGATTGAAACCTATGTGCGATGTGGAGAAGTTCTTTTAAACGACAATTTGTCGAGCACACCATTAGATTTCTTCCTGCCTAGGAGGAACCCCCACAATATACAATGAATAATGTTAGAAATGCCATTAAAAAGGCTAAATCATCAAAAGCATTGGGCCCTATCGGAATTCCTATGGTAATTCTGAAGCTGCTTTTTAATATGAAATTATGCGTCTCTAGATCGACGTCCATAGTAGAGTAAAATCATAAAATTGCTGTATTGGGGAATTCGATTTAAGAACACCTAATTTCATGAAATTTTTTAATGAAATTCACGCTAGTGTGGACCGGGACTTTATGAGACAGGAGTTGAATATCTTACTAAAGTTCTCAACGTGTCTCTAGCCATCCAAACGAGGCAAGAATTGTACAGGCCGATTTCGCTTTTGTCGTAGGTAACAAAGACTTTTGATGATTTACTGAATTTAGGAACACGAAGTCGAAGCCCAGTATAGAGAAACAGGGGGTTCCGTAAGATGGGGATGATATCTCTGTAACTGTCTTACCTCTACTTTTTCTGCACTCCACCCCCTCCAGTCGGCATTGAGATCGTTACGTATGCGGATAATTGTACTATCATTGCATCGGGGGTCATTTTTGCCCGATCTTAACACACCTTTCCGCGAGAGGAATATGCAAATATCCGTCACTATGTCTAAAGGCCACTCTGTACACCACATGGACTGCGGAGAAGAGCACAGAGTTGAATGTCATGGTCGATGGTAGCAGAATTCCAACCACCACTTACCCCCAGATCCTTGGGGTTACATTTGACAGCATGGTCACGTCTTTCGCGCTTGCCACAGCTATCTGCAACAAGCTGAGATGTAGGTAGCCGGCAGCACTTTACTTGGAGTCTGTGGTAAGAAGCTAGGCGCTGCCTGTATGGTCCTCGAATAAAAATGCAACGCGATGGAAAAACATTCAAACCTGACAGAAAACTGCCCTGTGAATTACAAAAGGGTGCGTCCTCATGTCTTCAGTGTACCATCTACATGAGGAGGCAAAAATTCTTCCGGCACAGCAACACAATGGAATGATGAGAGCCATCCTAATCACTACACTTCCAAACCTATTCAACTAACTCCAGAACAGAGATGCTCAAAATATTACGTGCATTAGTAGTGGTAAGTGAACATTCCCATTGTTAAACCACGACAGATGAAAATGAAGAGAGAATACGTGTGGTTTGTTTATACTTTTTCGTATATGGGCGAGCATCGATGCTCCAGACGCTTTGTGATAAGAACCCTTCAAAGCAGCAACATTCCTACAACTGGAAGTAGACCCAGGGCCAGATTAGGCGGGCAGCACAATAAATAAAGGAACTTACATGATAACCGTAGACCTGGAGATCGAGTCGGAGCCAGATTAAGTAGGGAAATTGACATACAAGCAAATCATATGGTGTTACAACAAAAACAATTTTTTATCACTTATAAACCAAATTTAGAATAAGCAGAAACATTTTGATCTACAACTGAAACGAGCTCATTGGGTGTTAAGTCCGTTTTAGTAAATATGATACAAAGGTAGGGGGTGACGTAGGGGATGAATGATACCAAGCAACGGTCTTGACCGGCTTTAACATGGCAAAGCCCAGGATTTTTCTTGGTCCCTCTTTCATCTCAAGTGGACACTGACCTCCCCGTGGTGTCACCTGGGGAGCTGCCTTTAACATCAGTCGAAGGTAGTGAGCTAACATGTGCCGCGAGTTCGCCCATAAGAACGTTAAAAACTTGGGTTGGGCGTTGGGCTAGTAACTCACCCCGTCAAACCACTGCCTACTATGAAAAAAACAAGGAAAAAGAAGAAAAACAAACCCCTCTAAAGTTGACGAACCCCGCAAACGTTTTAAGGACCATCATCTGCGAATCTGTACCTGGAATTTTCGCACTCTTTAAACAGTAGGTGCAGTCTTCGCATTGGCAGACGTACTTGAAAAGTACAAGGCCGATATTACTGCCATACAGGAAATACAATGTATTGGGAAAGACGTCACAACAACACCTAAAGGTGACGCACTGCCATGGCGTAAATCATGAGTTTGGTTGCGAATTCGTAGTTAGTCGGAGGCTAAAACATCTGGTATCAAGCTTCACCCCAGTGAATGAAAGACTTGCTGCAATTCGAATAAAAGCTAAATTCTTCAACATCAGCTTTATTTGTGCTCCTGCTCCCACTGAAGAAAAGGACGAACAGACCGGGAAAGGAGAATATCTTTGGCCCAACAGTCGAGAAATTCAGTCTCCACAGTGAAACATCTGACAATGGTATGAGGCTGATAGACTTTGCAGCTGCAAGAAACATGGTAGTTAGCAGTACCAGATTTAATCATCTCGATATTCATAAGGGCACCTGGCTGTCTCCAGATCAAAGAACAAGTAATCAAATATGATCATATTGTGATAGATGGAAGACATTCATCGAGCGTGTTGGATGTAGGATGGTTCCGAGTTGCAAACATAGACTCGGACCACTACCTTGTTGCAGCAAAGGTACGTGCCCGTCTAAACGTTGCAAATAAAGTACGAACAGACACAACGCGGAAGTTGGACATCGATAGGCTGCAAACACAACAGATAGCCACAGCATATTCCACTCAACTAGCCCAATTGCTTAATCAAAGCACTTCTCATCCCGATAACATATCAGCGCAATGGCAAAGCATTGTCCACTCCATGCAAACAGCCGCAAAATCCATACTTTGATACCAGAGACATCCAATCCCACGACAGCGGGTTCTAACGTGCCGGATTGACCCGAAACCATAGTGTTTCGGCCAGCGGCTGCCAACCCAGCATCAAACCTATGGTTCTACGTAGGTTTCTATGCTGCTACAACAACCAGAGACATCCACCAAGGAATCCATGGTATGATCAGGAGTGTCGTGCTGTTATCGAAGAGAAAAATGCGGCAGTAATCAAATATGATCATATTGTGATAGATGGAAGACATTCATCGAGCGTGTTGGATGTAGGATGGTTCCGAGTTGCAAACATAGACTCGGACCACTACCTTGTTGCAGCAAAGGTACGTGCCCGTCTAAACGTTGCAAATAAAGTACGAACAGACACAACGCGGAAGTTGGACATCGATAGGCTGCAAACACAACAGATAGCCACAGCATATTCCACTCAACTAGCCCAATTGCTTAATCAAAGCACTTCTCATCCCGATAACATATCAGCGCAATGGCAAAGCATTGTCCACTCCATGCAAACAGCCGCAAAATCCATACTTTGATACCAGAGACATCCAATCCCACGACAGCGGGTTCTAACGTGCCGGATTGACCCGAAACCATAGTGTTTCGGCCAGCGGCTGCCAACCCAGCATCAAACCTATGGTTCTACGTAGGTTTCTATGCTGCTACAACAACCAGAGACATCCACCAAGGAATCCATGGTATGATCAGGAGTGTCGTGCTGTTATCGAAGAGAAAAATGCGGCATATAGGGCAACTTTACAATCCGTAGCAACGCGTAGCGCACGAGAGAGATATCGGGAGAAGAGGAGAGAGGTGAAACGTCTTTTCCGCAGAAAAAAGAGCGAGATGGAAAAGCGGGAGGTGTGAAAAAATCGAGATGTACAGCGAAGACGACGAAGATACCACAGTCCCAATCCCAGAAGATGGTATTAAATGTATACCGCCCAGCCAAGATGAGGTATAGACAGCAATAAATCGGCAGAAGAATAATAAGACAGCAAGAGCCGATGGCTTGCCAGCCGAGCTGTTCAAAACCGGAGGCGAAACGCTGATAAGGTGTATTCATCAGCTAGTTAGCACCATCTGGCAGGAAGAACGATTGGAACCTGAGTATCCTGTGCCCCGTCCACAAGATGGGAGATAAGACTGTATGCTCTAAATATAGGGGCATAAGTCTACTCCCTATTGCCTACAAGATCGTGTCAGGGATAGTGTGCGAACGACTAAAGCCTATGGTCAACGAGATAATTGGACCATACCAATGCGGCTTTAGACCTGGCAAGTGCACTATTGACCAGATATTTACCCTGCGGCAAATCTTGGAGAAGACCCAAGAGATGCAGATCGACACCTACCACCTTTTTGTCGATTATAAAGCAGCCTTCGACAGCCCACTACGTTCAAAGGTATTCCAGACCATGTCTGAATGACTTTACCTGACACGAGATCCTCAGATAAAAATAGGAAAGAACCTCTCCGAAGAGTTTGGCACCAAAAGAGGTTTCAGACAAGGAGACCGCCTTTCGTGTGATCTCTTCAACATCCTGCTGGAAATGGTTATACGAGAGGCAAACGTCAAAAGAAGTGGCACAATCTACACCAATAGCCACATGTTACTTGCTTATGCTGATGATATAGACATCATGGGCCGATCAGTAAAAGAAGTAACTGATACCTTTATGAAGGTCGAAGGAGAATCTGCTAAAGTGGGTCTGGCGGTAAACGATAAGAAGACCAAGTTGATGGTGTCGACGCGCAATGCGTCCATTGAGCTCGGACCGACTGTGGAAGTTGGTTCCGAAGCCTGGGTACTTGCGCAAGCAGACATGGCTTGGTGTGTTTGAGAGAAAAATTCTTCGAAAGATCTACGTTGACGGTGAATATCGACGTCGTATGAACCACGAGCTGTATCTGCTATACTACGACATCAATATAGTTAAACATATCGAGATGCAGCGATTGCGTTGGCTAGGCCATATCATAAGAATGAGCGAAGATGAACCCGCTAAAAAGGCATATAAATACGGACCACTTGGCGGTGCACGCAGAATTGCCAGGCCAAGGAATAGATGGTACAAACAAGTGGATGATGAGATGAAAAGGCGCAGTATTCCAGAGTGCGAAGCAACAAATAGAGAGAAATGGAGATCTTTTCTTAGTTCGGCCTATGGAACAAATGTTCTGTAATGGACCAGCTAAGTAAGTAAGTAACTACCGTCACAATGCCGTTAATAAAGCTCATTGGGTGTTAAGTCCGTTTTTAGTAAATATGATACTAAGGTAAGGAGAATTTTAAACTCGTAGCCGGCTTTAAACACAAAACATGTCATTTAAAATTAATTGAAAAACACACTTCATATTTTTATTTTGTCGCTGTTTGGGATTGAACATTTGCAATTCTGATTTGTAACTAAACACATTAAAAACTCAGTACCACTGTTACTCATTACATAGCAATGAGTAAAATAAGTGGTTTGCCTTGTATAGTTTTAAAGGAATTACCCAATATTTTTCTGGCCATTGGTAATGTTGATTCAACTTATATGAGCTATTCGGCTCAATCGGCTCCAACATTTCTCCTAGGTAAAGTCAAGAATATTAAGAGAGCGTCGCCTCGATGGTTTAACTGCCGGATCAGATAGTTAGCGCCAATTTACAAGCCTCTTTTACCAAAAACGGGATTAAACATGGCATCCCAACCGTAGAGGCATAACGCTTATACAAAACAGTATCGCGGGTACTGTGAACGTCACGTTATCTTGCACTCGGAATAAATATGTTTTCAAAAGGGACTAAGACGTCTGTGTGTGATTGAGTCAAATTACTAGAATATATAATAACAAAGCTTAAAAAGGTCTACTTGACAAGCAACAATACTGAAATTTATCATAAATTAAAAAAAAAACTAAAATTTTCGCACAAAAAGGTGCGTCATTCGAGTCGAAACTGTATCAATTGTTTTGGCAAATTACATGTTTCTTGACGAACAATATGGAATATTCAATAATTAAATATAAATTTTAAAAAATTAAAGAAAACATTTAAAATATTCTAAATATAAGTTATTTAGGTTTAAATAAAAGTTTTATATAAATACTAAAAAAATATTTTGCAAAAAAAAATAAAAAAAAAGTATTTAAAATTAAATAGAAAAATAAATAAATTCGTTCACATTTTTGGAATGTTTTACAAATAAAGATATAACTTTGCATATGATATTCGAAGAGTCTATTTCTTATTTAATAAGTGGTAATAGTATTTGTTGTTACTCATTGTGTTTTGTAGTTTGCAACTTTGTTATAACTATTGTTTTTTTGTAATTATTATTATTATTTGTTGTGTATATAATATTATAATACTGGTTTAAGGGAATTCTTTTTTTGTATCATTATTTTCTAAATTAATAACTTAAACTAAATTTTGTATGCTATGTCATTTAAATTAATATTTTTTTCTGGGATTTTATGTGTTGGTTTTTTTGGTATAAATATATAATTTGCTTTTTAGTTTATGTTTGACTTTGGTTTAATTTAATTTTCTTTCTTTTTCATTTATTTATTTATTTTTTTTTGTGAATAATTCTCTCGATCTTGTAGATCTTTTTTAAGGAAAATTATTATTTTCTTGTATTTTTAATGAGTAACAATTTTCATTTCATTTTCAAATTATTATGAATACAATACAAAATTTTTTTACTTCTTTTTAGTTTCTCATTGATTTTGTTTGGTATTTTTATGTCTCTTTTTTGTCATTTAAAAAAATATAAATACAATTCAAACACCAATGGCTTTAAGCTAATTACATTTATAACTAAAAAATAATATGTGTGTGATGTGACCATTCAACTTAAATATATTTGCTAATTTGTTGTTATCATAATTTTTAATCTATGTTGTTTTTGTTGTTGTTAATTATTTTTTTTTATAAATACACCCTTTGCACCGATACTAAGTTTGCTTTGCTTGACTATAGGAAAAAGAAAAACTAAAAATATTCTTAGATTGTAAACTTAAAATTAACCAATTTTTTGCCTAATTTTTTAACATTAATTTTCATTTAACTAAACTAAATTTAAAGCAGCTTCATTTTTTTCTTTAATTTTTTTACTAAATTGCATTTCTTGTCTAGAGGGGAGTTTTTTTTTTTCAAAAATCAGCTACTCTTTTTTGTCTTTTATAAAATCTAATTGAAACTTAAATATAATTTAAATACTTAATAGGTTTTTTTAGTTGTTGTTGTTTTTGTTCCAATAATCATAAATATCAGACTATTATAATTTGTGTTTAATTTTTATTTTTAATACAAATAAATACTGAAGACAGAGTTATAGAGAAAAGAAGACAGAGAGAGATAGAGAGTGAAAGAGAAAATAAATTTCCTTCTTATCAAAATGTCCATGAAATTCCTAGTATTGAAAACATCGTTAAAAAACTTCACAGGAATGATTTTCAACAGTGCCCTGCCAATATATTTTTCGGCTCGATCTGAGACCTCTTTCGAACCTGATGGAGCCTTGAGAATAAAAAAGTCCAAGAGTGTACGCAAAATTACCCAACTAATATTATTAAAAAAAATCTGGAAAAATAATCTACTTTATCCAAATTATGGATAAAATTATCCAAAATTATGAACAACATTATGCATAACGTTATATATAATATTGGATAAAATAATCGAGAAATAAAAAAAAATTATCCACAATAAAAATTGCAAAATTATGGATAAAATTATCCAAAATTGAGGAAAAAATTATCTAAATTTATGGATAAAATAACACAAAATTATGGAAAGAATTATCCAAAGTCAAGGATAAAATAATACAAAATTATGAACAAAATTATCCAAATTTATGGATAAAAATTTCCAAAACTGTGGAAAAAAAATCATCCAAGTTATGGATAAAATTATGCTAAGTTAGGCATACAATTTTCCAAAATTTTCCAAAACTAGATAAAATTAAACAAAAATTACCCAAAATTAGAAAAGGAAAAAATTATCCAAATTATTGAATTTTATGCAAAAATGTGGATAATTTTATTATTAATAAAAGTTTCCAATCTTATGGATATAATTACCCAAAATTATGCTAAATTATGGATAAAATTATCCAAAACTATGGAAAAAATTATTAAAATTATGGATAAAAATAAACAAAATTATGGATAAAAAAATTATCCAAAATAATGGATAATGTTATACAAATTATCGATAAAATTATCTAACATTATGGATAATATTTATCCAAAATAATGGATGAAATTATGCAAATTTTTGAATAAAATTATTAAGAATTATGGATAAAGTTATTCTAAATTATGGATAATTATTTATCCAACATTATGGATAAAATTTACAAATTACCCATATTATGGAAAAAATTACCAAAAATTATGGATAAAATTATTTTAAAATTAATTTAGATAATGGTTAAAATTATCCAAAATTATGGATAAAACTATTGAAAAGTATGAATAAAATTTTACAAAAGTATGGATAAAATTATCCAAAATTATGGATAAAATTATCAAAAATTATGAATAAAATTATCTAAAATTATGGATAAATTTATCCAAAATTGTGGATAAATTTATTCAGATAAATGATCAAAAATTATCAAAAATTATGGATAAAATTATTCTAAATTATTGATAATTTATCCAACATTATGAATAAAATTCTACCAAAATTATGGAAAAATTATCAAAAATCATGGATAAAATTATATAAAGCTATGGATAATATTATCAAAAAATAAAGATAAAATTATTCTAAATTTTGGATAAAACTATCCAAAATTATGGAAAATTATCCCAAAAATTAGGAAAAAAAAATTGGTTAAATTACGGATTAATTATGGGCAAATTATTCAAAATTATGGAGAAAATTTCCCATATTATGGAAAAAAATTATGGATAAAATTATATTAAAATTAATTTAGATAATGGTTAAAATTATCCAAAATTATGGATAAAACTATCGAAAATTATGAATAAAATTATCCAAAATTATGGATAAAATTATGCAAAATTATGGATAAAATTATCCAAAATTATAGATAAAATTACCTAAAATTGTGGATAAATTTATTCAGATAAATGATCAAATATTATGAATAAAATTATTAAAAATTATGGATAAAGTTGTCTAAAATTCTATATAAAATGTTGTAACATTATGGATAAAATTGCTTACAACTACGGATAAAATTAACAAAAATTATGATTAAAATTATTAAAAATTATGGCTAAAATTATCCAAAATTATGTATTATATTATCCAAATTTAGTGATAAAATTATACAATATTATGGATAAAATGTTCCAAAACAATGTATAAAATTTTGCAAAACTATGGATAAAATAATCCTGGATAAAATTATCCAAAATATGGATTACAAATTATCCAAGTAACATTTTCCCAAATTATTGAAAAAATTGTCAACATTTACGGATAAATTTATTCAGAATTACGGATGAAATTATACAATATGATTCATACAATTATCCAAAATTATGGATAAAATTATCCAAAATAATGAATAAAAATATTCAAAACTATGGATAAAATTATCCAAAATTATGGATAAAATTATCCAAAATTATGAATAATATTATCCAAATTTACTGATAAATTTATACAAAATGATGGATAAAATGTTCCAAAACTATGGATAAAATAATGTTTAGGATACAAATATGGATAAAATTATCCAAAATTATGAATAAAATTTTTACAAAACTATGGATAAAATAATCCTGGATAAAATTTTCCAAAATATGGATTACAAATTATCCAACTAACATTTTCCCAAATTATTGAAAAAATTATCCAACAATTACGGATAAATTTATCCAAAATTACGGATAAAATTATCCAAAATGATTCATACAATTATCCAAAATTATGGATAAAATTATCCAAAACTATGGATAAAATGATCCGAAATTATGCGAAAAATTATCCAAAAATATGGATAAAATGATCCAAAATAATTAATAAAATTATCCAAAATTATGGATAAAATTATCCAAAATTATGGATAAAATTATCCAAAATAATGAATAAAATTATTCAAAACTATGGATAAAATTATCCAAAATAATTAATAAAATTATTCAAAACTATGGATAAAATTATCCAAAATTATGCATAAAATGATCCAAAAATATGGATAAAATTATCCAAAAATATGGATAAAATGATCCAAAATAATGAATAAAATTATCCAAAATTATGGATAAAATTGTGCAAAATTATGGATAAAATTATCCAAAACTTCTGATACAAGTTGAAAATATTATCCAGTGGGTGCACAAAATTTGCCATTCTAGTATAAAATGAACCACATTGGTGGATAACGTTATCCTCCTCGTTAATATCCTGTCTAAAACCATTTGATTTAGCAGCACCTTGAATTATAACCATTTTTTATGATTCCACCTCCATGGCCGCCACAATATTTTGAACATTAAATCTCTACTGTGAAGTTTCTCAAGTTTAATTTTGCTTCGACTCTCCCAAAATTTCTTTCTAACAACATTTCTCTCCACACTCCAATTTCTTCGATTCACTGCATTTACAGTTGTTACCGGCAGCCACTTCATCTTCTCCGTCGTCACTTAGTTGAGCCTGTTCCCTATAGGCCTGACATTGGGGACAATGTTTTTCTAGAAATTTCATGGACAAATTGAAGGTATATCGATGCAGGGTACAACGCCTTTACATTTTATATTCCACAATTTGATTGGGATTTAGGAATTGTTCACGTTGAGCTGCATCCAAGTGGGAGACGGTGCGTGACAAGGCAGAATTGGAGGAATTAACACCACCAACACCGCCGGTGCCACCAACACCAGTACCACCACTGCCGACGCCGCCACCACCGCCAATATTTGATGAGCCACTCTTGTGTTGTTTGTTGTTATTATCATGTGGCTGCGACTGATGTTGTTGTTGTTGATGATGATGATGTTGTTGTTGTTGCTGCTGCTGCTGTGATTGAGACTGATGTTGATAAATATCAGCCGAACTAATAACACCCACATTGACGCCAGCCACAACAGGTTGCTGCTGATAGCCCGAATACTGCGGCGGATACTGATGCGGTGTATGATGACTTTGATGGTGATGGTGTGACGACTGCGGCTGATGGTGATGTGTGGTGGTGCTGGTTCCATGATGACTGGGCGCATTGGCATACAAATGTTCGTTCGTTGGCTGTGGCTGTGTAGCTGCTGCACTGGTGGCCACCGATAAATGTGTACGATGTGGCTGTTCCGAGTGTACAATTGTGGGAAACTGTTGTTGATGCGAATAATCAGCACTACTGCCACCGCCCAGCCGGGCACACGAATCATCATTTAGGCCATCACAAATATCACCATCGCGACGACGATGATGTGAACTGCGTATACAGAGTTTGGTGAAGAGCCAGACACGGGCACGATACAGCAGAAAACATAGGAAATGTACCAGAAATACAAAGATGATGGCGCACACGGTGACAATAATGGCCTTGCCCGGTTTTCTCCAATCCAGCATGGGATAAATGGCTTTTTCATTTTTCCTATAAAACAAAGAGAGAGAGGGAAGGGTTATGAAGAACAGTTTTTGATGTTTGATTGATACACATGACTTACCTATCCGTACCGCCAGCCAAAAAGTAAATTCCCGTAAATATGGCGTATGCCAAACCAATGCCAGTGGTAAAGTAGACATGTCCAAGTTTAATTGGATGTCCAACAATGGCCAAATCGATAAGCATTATAACCGAATTCAAGACATGTACCATAATGTTCAATGTGTCAATCTTGTGGACTTCTGCAAAAGGAAAGAAAGGGGGGAAAAGGTTAATAACTGGTAACCATGTACGTCATATCAAAAAATAGTTTCTTCTCGTATCTAGAAAAACAGAAAAACAATGTGACAAAGTAATTACAGTTAGTCTTTGAATTATTCTATGGACATCTAAAGTGGCAATTAGCAGCATGTCAATAGGTGTGTGTGTGTGTGTAGGTCTTTGTATGCGTAAATTGCTCCTTTGTCTCCAAGTTCCGAGTATTTTTTGTCTAGGCAAATGGAATAAATGTATTGTCAGCCGGCCATTGCCAACAGAGGATTAAGTTTAAAAATAGTTTGTGTTGGTTGCATCAACCACCCTCGGTAGGTAGTGGTAGTCAATCGGTTGGTTGTTCCCGTTTGGGTGAATGAATGAGTTACTGGCATTAGAATTCTGCTTAGGTTTAAATAAAAAAATGACATTTTAATTGGATTGGACGGACTTTCTAGGAGATAATTTGTAAAATATTTCCTTGTGTGTCCAGTATAAAAGGGCAGGGGATGGATAGCAACTATCATAATATTGTAATTTATATGTAAATGTGTTGACGTTTTTTATAGGTTATGTGTTCGTAATGGGAAATTTTCAAGAACTTTGAAAGAAATATACAAATGGTTGAAGTAGATAGAAGTTACTTTGTGGGAGATTATATATATAGGTGGCTTCTAGGAATACACAGCGAAGGATGGATATTCAAATCAATATTTTCTGTAAAATTATGCACACGAAAACTTTCTAAGGGAGTAACCGATTTGGTCCATACTTTGCACATCGTAATATATCTTCGGGACATACATAGATCAAGTTCTAATATGGACCACATCGGTAGACAGGTCCCTCTCACATTATATTTCAATTTTTTTCCCAAAAGTGCCGTTTACTGCCATGTCTCCAAATTATGGATAAAATCACACAATATTATTGATAAAATTATTCAAAATGATGCTAAATTATGGTTAAAATTATCCAACTCTGTAGCTTAAATTCTGCAAAAGTTGTGGAAAAAATATCCAAATTATTGATAAAATTAACCATAATTATACCAAAAAAAAAAGTATGGATAAAATGAAATATAAATTATACAAAATTATAAATAAAATATTTAAAGTTACGGATAAAATTCTCATAACTATGGATAAAAGTTTAGAAAATTATGTATAAAATTATCCAAAATTATGGATAAAATTATGTAAAATTACCCAAAATTATGGGAAAACATTTTACAAATCATGGATAAAATTACGCTACATTACGGATAAAATTATCCAAAATTATGGTGATAATTAAGGCCCTATGCTCCCCAAGGGGTTAATTGGAAATAAAGAGAGATGATGATAATTACCCAAAGTTATGGATAAAACTTTCAAAAATTGTGCAAAATTGTCCAAATTACCCCAAAATTATGAAAAGTTATGGATAAAATTATGCATTATTATCCAAAATTGGAGATAAAATATTCAATATTATTAATAATATTATACAAAATTATCCGGGTGGCGTAGGGGATGAGAGATACCAAGGAACGGTCCTGACCGGCTTTAACATGGCAAAGTCCAGGATTTATCTTGGTTCCTCTCTCATCTCAAGTGGACACTGACCTCCCCGTGGTGTCACCTGGGGAGCTGCCTTTAACACCCGTTGAAGGTAGTGAGCTAACATGTGCCGCGCGTTCATCCATAAGAACGTTAAAAACTTGGGTTTGGGCGCCGGGCTAGTAACCCTGCCCTAGAAAAAGCAGCCTACTACGAAAAAACAAAAGAAAAACAAATCCCTCTAAAGTTGACGATCCCCGCAAACGTTTTAAGGACCATGATCTGCGAATCTGCACCCGGAATGTTCGCACTCTTTATAGAGAAGGTGCAGTTTACGCATTGGCAGATGTACTTGAAAAGTACAAGGCCGACATTACTGCCATACAGGAAAAACGATGGAACGGGAACGGCGTCACAACAACACCTAAAAGTGACGCACTGTATTATAGCTGCCATGACATAAAGCATGAGTTTGGTTGCGGATTTGTAGTTGGTCGGAGGTTAAAACACCTGGTCTCCAGCTTCACACCCGTGAATGAAAGACTTGCTACAATTCGAATAAAAGCAAAATTTTTCAACATCAGCTTTATTTACGCTCATGCTCCCACTGAAGAAAAGGACGAACAGACCAAAGATATATTTTACGAGCGCTTAGAAGAAACATATGACCTTTGCCCTGCCCATGACATTAAAATTATTCTAGGCGATTTTAATGCCAAAATTGGAAAGGAAATTATCTTTGGCCCGACAGTCGGAAAATTCAGTCTCCACAATGGAACATCTGACAATGGCATGAGGATGATAGCCTTTGCAGCGGCAAAAAACATGGTAGTTAGCAGCACCAGATTTAAACATCTCGACATCCGTAAGGGCACCTGGCTGTCTCCAGATCAGAAAAAAAGAAATCAAATTGATCACGTTGTGATAGATGGAAGACATTCATCGAGCGTGTTGGATGTGCGCTCGTTCCGAGGAGTAAACATAGACTCGGACCACTACCTAGTTGCAGCAAAGGTACGCACCCGGTTAAACGTAGCAAACAAAGTACGAACAGACACAACACGAAAGTTAGACATCGATAGGCTGCAAACACAACAGATAGCCACAGCATATTCCACTCAACTAGCCCAATTGCTTAATCAAAGCACTCCTCATCCCGATAACATATCAGCGCAATGGCAAAACATTGCCCACTCCATGCAAACAGCCGCAAAATCCATACTTGGATACCAGAGACCTCCACCAAGGAATAAATGGTATAACCAGGAGTGTCGTGCTGCTACCGAAAAAAATGCGGCATATAGAGCTACTTTACAATCAGTAGCAACGCGTAGCTCACGAGAGAGATATCGGGAGAAAAGGAGAGAAGAGAAACGCATTTTCCGCAAGAAAAAGAGAGAAATGGAAAAGAGGGAGTGTGAAAAAATCGAGATGTACAGGAGCCAGAATGAAGTTCGAAAATTCTACCAAAGAGTGAAACATCAAACTGATGGCTTTGGTACAGGCACCTCCTCCTGTAGAGACCAGCAATGTAATTTGGTAACTGATACTGATAGTGTATCCAGCGAAGACGACGAAGATACCACAGATCCAATCCCAGAAGATGGTATTGAATGTATACCGCCCAGCCAAGATGAGGTAAAAACAGCAATATATCGGCTGAAGAATAATAAGGCAGCAGGAGCCGATGGCTTACCAGCCGAGCTGTTCAAAACCGGAGGCGACACGCTGATAAGGTGTATTCATCAGCTAGTTAGCACCATCTGGCAGGAAGAACGAGTACCCGACGATTGGAACCTGAGTATCCTGTGCCCCGTCCACAAGAAGGGAGATAAGACTGTATGCTCTAACTATAGGGGCATAAGTCTACTCCCTATTGCCTACAAGATCGTGTCAGGGATATTGTGCGAACGACTAAAGCCTATGGTCAACGAGATAATTGGACCATACCAATGCGGCTTTAGACCTGTCAAGTTCACCATTGACCAGATATTTATCCTGCGGCAAATCCTGGAGAAGACCCAAGAGATGCAGATCGACACCTACCACCTTTTTGTCGATTATAAAGCAGCCTTCGACAGCCCACTACGTTCAAAGGTATTCCAGACCATGTCTGAATGACTTTACCTGACACGAGATCCTCAGTTAAAATAGGAAAGAATCTCTCCGAAGAACCTGATCCGAAAAGATGCGAAAGTTATTTAAATCTACAATTTGTCGAGCAGCCTGGGAGTGACAGGGCGAAGAGTACAGTCACATTAGATATTTTCCTTCGGAGGAGGAAGCGCCACAATTTTCAATGGATGATGTTGTGATTGTCATTAGGAACGCTAAATTATCGAAAGCGTTAAGTCCTGATGGTATCTAAATGATAATGCTGAAAGAGTTGGATGAATTCTCAAACTGTCGCTAGTGAAACCGGAAGTTCCCCAAGGCGGGGGTGATATCTCCGAAACTGTTTAACATCTACCAGTCTGAAATTCCACAACCTTTGTACAGCATAGAGTTCGTAATGTATGCAAATGATTGTATGATCTTGGCGTGGACATTTAACCTACCAATATGTCATAGACGATAAACATATTGGTAGGTTAAATGTCCATGTACAAATGTCCATGGCTGATTCAGTATAGTCCTTCCATCTGAGGTATATGCAAATATCCGCTGCTAAATCCACTGCCACACTGTTTACCCCCCGAACATATTGATCGATTGTGTCCTGATTTCGACCACTAACTTCCCCTTATCCTTCGACCACTAACTTCTATTATCCATTGCAGCGGAAGAACATACAGACTGACGGATAGTGTTTAATCGACTCTAAATTGTGATTTAATTGAAATAATATCTTAGTCGCATCTCATCATTACGAATCGAATATGAAAAAATATAAATTTCGTCACTCAGAAATCCTCATATATATTTTCCTATCTTCGGTGCGATCAGCTGATCATTAATTACTACGCTAAAAGTAGGCTATGACAAAAAATATAAAAAAGAACAATTCAACTTACCCGGATCATGAACCAGCAACCAATAACACATTGTTATAATAAAGGCATACACCGTCGCACACGTATAAATGATCCAATAGAGATAATGCAGCTTTGACTTTTTCGCTTGACGCATCAATTCGAAATCTTCCCGCTCCACCATCATACCCTGCGTCACAATCATGGCTGCCAACCATGCCTGAACCGTACAAAACAACAAACCCCAATGTGTCAAATATATCCACCATTTGGCATAATGATTTTCAAAACGTTCATCCGTTCGTCCGATGTCGAGTAGCGAACATACCAATGCAGCCAGGCAGATAATGGCCGTTATCCAACGATAGAACAGGTAGATAATACGAACTTGGGTGTTGCGCTGCCATTGACACAAATAGAAATTGTGACGATGTACATGCTCCGGAGTGACATCCGGAAAACAGCCCTTCCACAGTTTGCTCACCATCATTCTTTTACGCTGGAAATAGCTGAGATTGAATGGTATGTGATGGAACTCCTCACAGCTATCGTCGTGTTGTTGGGTCAGGGGCCGTGAGGAACAGCTTGAAATTGTCGTGGCCGTGATTTGCTGGTGTGAGGGATATTGTTGGTACGACGGTTGTTGTTGGTAGTGTTGCGGTTGTTGTTGCTGCTGATGATGCTGCTGCTGTTGATGATACTCTCCCGTTGATCCTCCCAGTTTGTGTTCCGTTGTGTGCTTGGAGTGTGGTGATCTCTTGTGATGATATGTCTCTGTACTATCGCTGTATGTTTGTTGATATGGTGGCTGCTGCTGATCGTATTTCGGCTGCAAATGACTTTGTTCGGGTGGCGGCTGTTGTTGCAGCTGTTGTGAGTGGGGGTGATGATGGTGATGCGACGACTGATGTTGATGGTGGCTGCCGCTGGCGGTCGTTTTGTGATGATAATGTCCGGTGACAGCTGATGATGGATCTGAGGGCGCTTGTGGTGGTGGCAGGTCGACGACTTGGGTATGGTACTGAGACTCGAGATGATGTGACGGCTGTGGTGTGGACGACGTTTTGCTGCTGTATTTGGGACTCCCACCTGGAGATAAATATTTCTCGCGCTGTTGTCTGGGCGAGGCTGATGACGAGTGGCGTATAGGCGACAAGCGATCAATTGGCGTAAATGGTGATAGACCAAGATCACAGGTGCTTTGTAGACTGTTGGTTCGAAGACGACGACGGCCACGTCCCACAAATTCACTATCCAAGTAGCGATCACAGTCAATAATAGGCGAAAAGCCACGAGCTCGTTGACGTGTATAGTAACCGGTTGCCGAATATCTGCCGGACTCACGTCGCCTACTTGGTGGTCGATAGGCGTAGGTTTCCGAACGTAAAGAGGCCGGTGGTGAGGGTATATAATCTATGGGCCTCGAATATGTTGACAAGTAAGGTTCGGTGCTTACCTGCAAATCGTCATCTAGGGGTGGTAGGAGAGGAGGTGGTGGTGGTGGAGCTAATGAAGCTGCTGGCGGGGTGGGAGAAGCTAACTTCAAGAGACTGCTACGAGTTTCTGCCGCTGATGTGGCTAGGAGGGGACCCGTATGAGCTGCTGCCGGTGAGATGCGACCAAAATAATTGCCACTACCGCCGCTTAGTGGTGCCAGACCGCTGCTACCACTCTGACTAAGGACTCCCGCAGCAACGCCTCCGGGTGTGCTATAGGGATAAAAACTTTCGCCAAAACTTAAGCTGTAATAACCGTTGTAACTACTGTGACCGCCCAAACCCCCGGTGGCGTGATGTTTGTAGTAACGATAGCTACGACCCAAAGGTGTATAACCTCCGCCTGATGCGCCCGTTAAAGCACCCAGGCCGCCCAGTCCTAGACCTGCAAAACCTCCGGACGATCCTCCTCCACCTAGATAACTACTGACACTACTGGCAAATGGATTGGTACTGCTGCTGCTCTTGAACAGGTGCGGCAGATGTGGTGTTGGTGGCGGTGGTGGTAGTGGAGGTGGTAGTGGTGGCTGTTGGAGATGATGATTTAGTTGGGGACTTAAAAAGGGATTATAATGATGTTGTTGTTGCTGCTGCTGTTGCAATTGCAGTTGCTGCTGCTGCAGTTGTTGTTGTTGATGTACGTAATTGTAGTTGTAATTATAGTATGTAGGTGGCGTTGTTGTATCTTGTTGTTGACAAAGTAAAGAACGATGAGCGGCTTGTTGCGCAATGTTGTTGATGTTGTGAAAACAATTGTTGTTGTAGATCTGGCTGTTACAGATGTTGTTGTTACTGTTGGCCAAATTGTAAAACGACGACGGTGATGGCGCTTGTAAAAATTGTAATTGCGGTCTGTTGATGCCACTAATTGGCTCTGGACAAAAATAAAACTGAGCGTAATCCAATGTGATGAGAATTGTGATGGTGTCTTAAAGTCGGTCGGTCGGGCAGGATGATGACAATGACAAAGTGGATGATGTTGACAAAGTTAAGGGAGTTGTTGTTGTTGTCTTCGTTGCAAATGAAATTATATTTGTAAAATGAGTTACGTGTACTTGGCTGGAACGTGACAGGATTGCGGTTTGTCGGTTGACAACTGTATTTTAGAGGGGAGTAAAATTCAAGGATGTTGACAGCTTGTATGCTATTGCTGTTGTTGTTGTTTTCGGTTGGGAATTGAGTGGTTTCAAACACAAATGTTCCCAAAAATCAAGTCTTCTAGCTAAGTTTTTAGGTTATATATCAGAAAATACTGCACAATTGGGCAATTTTTTGATTTTAATTGTAAAAAATCTGAAAAGAGAAAGAAAGAAAACCAAGTTGTTAGGAAGAGAGGCTTAAAATGGTAGCATAGAAAGGTACTGTGTTGTGTATGATTACAAAACTGAGGAAATATAATTCATACGCCCCGCAGATAAATATTTTTGTTACTAATACGCACCAGGAAAAATATTTAAAAAATGATCAGTATTATGCTGGAGGGTTTTAGAAAATATTTTCTGGTTGACTATTTGGTTGATGTTCCAAAAATTATTCTCTAAAAAATCCATGATTATTGGGTTGATGTTCCTCCAAACATATTCTAAAAAATCCACGATTATTTGCTTGATGTTCCTCGAAAAATATTCTTTAAAAACTCCACGATTATTTGTTTGATGTTCCTCGAAAAATATTCTTTAAAAAATCCACGATTATTTGTTTGATGTTCCTCGAAAAATATTCTTTAAAAAATGCACGATTATTTGTTTGATGTTCCTCGAAAAATATTCTTTAAAAAATCCACGGTTATTTGTTTGATGTTCCTCGAAAAATATTCTTAAAAAAATCCACGATTATTTGTTTGATGTTCCTCGAAAAATATTCTTTAAAAAATCCACGATTATTTGTTTGATGTTCCTCGAAAAATATTCTTTAAAAAATCCACGATTATTTGTTTGATGTTCCTCGAAAAATATTCTTTAAAAAATCCACGATTATTTGTTTGATGTTCCTCGAAAAATATTCTTTAAAAAATCCACGATTATTTGTTTGATGTTTCTCGAAAAATATTCTTTAAAAAATCCACGGTTATTTGTTTGATGTTCCTCGAAACATATTCTTTAAAAAATCCACGATTATTTGTTTGATGTTCCTCGAAAAATATTCTTTAAAAAATCCACGATTATTTGTTTGATGTTCCTCGAAAAATATTCTTTAAAAAATCCACGATTATTTGTTTGATGTTCCTCGAAAAATATTCTTTAAAAAATCCACGGTTATTTGTTTGATGTTCCTCGAAAAATATTCTTTAAAAAATCCACGATTATTTGTTTGATGTTCCTCGAAAAATATTCTTTAAAAAATCCACGATTATTTGTTTGATGTTCCTCGAAAAATATTCTTTAAAAAATCCACGATTATTTGTTTGATGTTCCTCGAAAAATATTCTTTAAAAAATCCACGATTATTTGTTTGATGTTCCTCGAAAAATATTCTTTAAAAAATCCACGATTATTTGTTTGATGTTTCTCGAAAAATATTCTTTAAAAAATCCACGGTTATTTGTTTGATGTTCCTCGAAACATATTCTTTAAAAAATCCACGATTATTTGTTTGATGTTCCTCGAAAAATATTCTTTAAAAAATCCACGATTATTTGTTTGATGTTCCTCGAAAAATATTCTTTAAAAAATCCACGATTATTTGTTTGATGTTCCTCGAAAAATATTCTTTAAAAAATCCACGATTATTTGTTTGATGTTTCTCGAAAAATATTCTTTAAAAAATCCACGATTATTTGTTTGATGTTCCTCGAAAAATATTCTTTAAAAAATCCACGATTATTTGTTTGATGTTTCTCGAAAAATATTCTTTAAAAAATCCACGATTATTTGTTTGATGTTCCTCGAAAAATATTCTTTAAAAAATCCACGATTATTTGTTTGATGTTCCTCCAAAAATATTCTTTAAAAAATCCACGATTATTTGTTTGATGTTCCTCCAAAAATATTCTTTAAAAAATCCACGATTATTTGTTTGATGTTCCTCGAAAAATATTCTTTAAAAAATCCACGATTATTTGTTTGATGTTCCTCGAAAAATATTCTTTAAAAAATCCACGATTATTTGTTTGATGTTCCTCCAAAAATATTCTTTAAAAAATCCACGATTATTTGTTTGATGTTCCTCCAAAAATATTCTTTAAAAAATCCACGATTATTTGTTTGATGTTCCTCGAAAAATATTCTTTAAAAAATCCACGATTATTTGTTTGATGTTCCTCGAAAAATATTCTTTAAAAAATCCACGATTATTTGTTTGATGTTCCTCCAAAAATATTCTTTAAAAAATCCACGGTTATTTGGTTGATGATCCTCGAAAAATATTCTTTAAAAAATCCACGATTATTTGTTTGATGTTCCTCGAAAAATATTCTTTAAAAAATCCACGATTATTTGTTTGATGTTCCTCGAAAAATATTCTTTAAAAAATCCACGGTTATTTGGTTGATGATCCTCGAAAAATATTCTTTAAAAAATCCACGATTATTTGTTTGATGTTCCTCGAAAAATATTCTTTAAAAAATCCACTATTATTTGTTTGATGTTCCTCGAAAAATATTCTTTAAAAAATCCACGATTATTTGTTTGATGTTTCTCGAAAAATATTCTTTAAAAAATCCACGATTATTTGTTTGATGTTCCTCGAAAAATATTCTTAAATCCACGATTATTTGTTTGATGTTCCTCGAAAAATATTCTTTAAAAAATCCACGATTATTTGTTTGATGTTCCTCGAAAAATATTCTTTAAAAAATCCACGATTATTTGTTTGATGTTCCTCGAAAAATATTCTTTAAAAAATCCACGATTATTTGTTTGATGTTCCTCGAAAAATATTCTTTAAAAAATCCACGATTATTTGTTTGATGTTCCTCGAAAAATATTCTTTAAAAAATCCACGATTATTTGTTTGATGTTCCTCGAAAAATATTCTTTAAAAAATCCACGATTATTTGTTTGATGTTCCTCGAAAAATATTCTTTAAAAAATCCACGATTATTTGTTTGATGTTCCTCGAAAAATATTCTTTAAAAATCCACGATTATTTGTTTGATGTTCCTCGAAAAATATTCTTTAAAAAATCCACGATTATTTGTTTGATGTTTCTCGAAAAATATTCTTTAAAAAATCCACGATTATTTGTTTGATGTTCCTCGAAAAATATTCTTTAAAAAATCCACGATTATTTGTTTGATGTTTCTCGAAAAATATTCTTTAAAAAATCCACGATTATTTGTTTGATGTTCCTCGAAAAATATTCTTTAAAAAATCCACGATTATTTGTTTGATGTTCCTCGAAAAATATTCTTTAAAAAATCCACGGTTATTTGGTTGATGATCCTCGAAAAATATTCTTTAAAAAATCCACTATTATTTGTTTGATGTTCCTCCAAAAATATTCTTTAAAAAATCCACGATTATTTGTTTGATGTTCCTCGAAAAATATTCTTTAAAAAATCCACGATTATTTGTTTGATGTTCCTCGAAAAATATTCTTTAAAAAATCCACGATTATTTGTTTGATGTTCCTCGAAAAATATTCTTTAAAAAATCCACGGTTATTTGGTTGATGATCCTCGAAAAATATTCTTTAAAAAATCCACTATTATTTGTTTGATGTTCCTCCAAAAATATTCTTTAAAAAATCCACTATTATTTGTTTGATGTTCCTCGAAAAATATTCTTTAAAAAATCCACGATTATTTGTTTGATGTTCCTCGAAAAATATTCTTAAATCCACGATTATTTGTTTGATGTTCCTCGAAAAATATTCTTTAAAAAATCCACGATTATTTGTTTGATGTTCCTCGAAAAATATTCTTTAAAAAATCCACGATTATTTGTTTGATGTTCCTCGAAAAATATTCTTTAAAAAATCCACGATTATTTGTTTGATGTTCCTCGAAAAATATTCTTTAAAAAATCCACGATTATTTGTTTGATGTTCCTCGAAAAATATTCTTTAAAAAATCCACGATTATTTGTTTGATGTTCCTCGAAAAATATTCTTTAAAAAATCCACGATTATTTGTTTGATGTTCCTCGAAAAATATTCTTTAAAAAATCCACGATTATTTGTTTGATGTTCCTCGAAAAATATTCTTTAAAAAATCCACGATTATTTGTTTGATGTTCCTCGAAAAATATTCTTTAAAAAATCCACGATTATTTGTTTGATGTTCCTCGAAAAATATTCTTTAAAAAATCCACGATTATTTGTTTGATGTTCCTCGAAAAATATTCTTTAAAAAATCCACGATTATTTGTTTGATGTTCCTCGAAAAATATTCTTTAAAAAATCCACGATTATTTGTTTGATGTTTCTCGAAAAATATTCTTTAAAAAATCCACGATTATTTGTTTGATGTTCCTCGAAAAATATTCTTTAAAAAATCCACGATTATTTGTTTGATGTTTCTCGAAAAATATTCTTTAAAAAATCCATGATTATTTGTTTGATGTTCCTCGAAAAATATTCTTTAAAAAATCCACGATTATTTGTTTGATGTTCCTCGAAAAATATTCTTTAAAAAATCCACGATTATTTGTTTGATGTTCCTCGAAAAATATTCTTTAAAAAATCCACGATTATTTGTTTGATGTTCCTCGAAAAATATTCTTTAAAAAATCCACGATTATTTGTTTGATGTTCCTCGAAAAATATTCTTTAAAAAATCCACGATTATTTGTTTGATGTTTCTCGAAAAATATTCTTTAAAAAATCCACGATTATTTGTTTGATGTTCCTCGAAAAATATTCTTTAAAAAATCCACGATTATTTGTTTGATGTTTCTCGAAAAATATTCTTTAAAAAATCCATGATTATTTGTTTGATGTTCCTCGAAAAATATTCTTTAAAAAATCCACGATTATTTGTTTGATGTTCCTCGAAAAATATTCTTTAAAAAATCCACGATTATTTGTTTGATGTTCCTCGAAAAATATTCTTTAAAAAATCCACGATTATTTGTTTGATGTTCCTCGAAAAATATTCTTTAAAAAATCCACGATTATTTGTTTGATGTTCCTCGAAAAATATTCTTTAAAAAATCCACGATTATTTGTTTGATGTTTCTCGAAAAATATTCTTTAAAAAATCCACGATTATTTGTTTGATGTTCCTCGAAAAATATTCTTTAAAAAATCCACGATTATTTGTTTGATGTTTCTCGAAAAATATTCTTTAAAAAATCCATGATTATTTGTTTGATGTTCCTCGAAAAATATTCTTTAAAAAATCCACGATTATTTGTTTGATGTTCCTCGAAAAATATTCTTTAAAAAATCCACGATTATTTGTTTGATGTTCCTCGAAAAATATTCTTTAAAAAATCCACGATTATTTGTTTGATGTTCCTCGAAAAATATTCTTTAAAAAATCCACGATTATTTGTTTGATGTTCCTCGAAAAATATTCTTTAAAAAATCCACGATTATTTGTTTGATGTTTCTCGAAAAATATTCTTTAAAAAATCCACGATTATTTGTTTGATGTTCCTCGAAAAATATTCTTTAAAAAATCCACGATTATTTGTTTGATGTTTCTCGAAAAATATTCTTTAAAAAATCCATGATTATTTGTTTGATGTTCCTCGAAAAATATTCTTTAAAAAATCCACGATTATTTGTTTGATGTTCCTCGAAAAATATTCTTTAAAAAATCCACGATTATTTGTTTGATGTTCCTCGAAAAATCTTCTTTAAAAAATCCACGATTATTTGTTTGATGTTTCTCGAAAAATATTCTTTAAAAAATCCACGATTATTTGTTTGATGTTCCTCGAAAAATATTCTTTAAAAAATCCACGATTATTTGTTTGATGTTCCTCGAAAAATGTTCTTTAAAAAATCCACGATTATTTGTTTGATGGTCCTCGAAAAATATTCTTTAAAAATCCACGATTATTTGTTTGATGGTCCTCGAAAAATATTCTTTAAAAATCCACGATTATTTGTTTGATGGTCCTCGAAAAATATTCTTTAAAAAATCCACGAATATTTGTTTGATGTTCCTCAAAAAAATTCTTTAAAAAATCCACGATTATTTGTTTGATGTTCCTCGAAAAATATTCTTAAATCCACGATTATTTGTTTGATGTTCCTCGAAAAATATTCTTTAAAAAATCCACAATTATTTGTTTGATGTTCCTCGAAAAATATTCTTTAAAAAATCCACGATTATTTGTTTGATGTTCCTCGAAAAATATTCTTTAAAAAATCCACGATTATTTGTTTGATGTTCCTCGAAAAATATTCTTTAAAAAATCCACGATTATTTGTTTGATGTTTCTCGAAAAATATTCTTTAAAAAATCCACGATTATTTGTTTGATGTTCCTCGAAAAATGTTCTTTAAAAAATCCACGATTATTTGTTTGATGGTCCTCGAAAAATATTCTTTAAAAATCCACGATTATTTAGTTGATGTTCCTTGAAAAATATTCTTTAAAAACTCCACGATTATTTAGTTGATGTTCCTTGAAAAATATTCTTTAAAAAATCCACGATTATTTAGTTGATGTTCCTTGAAAAATATTCTTTAAAAAATCCACGATTATTAAGTTGATGTTCCTTGAAAAATATTCTTTAAAAAATCCACGATTATTTGTTTGATGTTCCTCGAAAAATATTCTTTAAAAAATCCACGATTATTTGTTTGATGTTCCTCGAAAAATATTCTTTAAAAAATCCACGATTATTTCGTTGATGGTCTTTCGAAAATATTCTTTAAAAAATCCATGATATTTTGGTTGATGATCCTCGAAAAATATTCTTTAAAAAATCCACGATTATTTGGTTAATGTTCCTCGAAAAATATTCTTTAAAAAGTCCACAATTATTTGGTTAATGTTCCTCGAAAAATATTCTTTAAAAAATCCACGATTATTTGGTTGATGGGCTTGGGAAAATATTCTTAAAAAAAAATACCATTATTTTGTTGAAGGTCTTGGGAAATATTTCTTTTGAAGATCCTGTGGTGTATAAGTAATGTCAGCTATAATACGCTCCATGGTCCTGGAAACGATTTTATGACAATTTGTAGTATCTTAAACTTCCTCCTTATACCTTCCACCTCGCTTTCTGTGGTGGCGGTACATTTGTCTATTAAATTCTATTCAAAATCTTTCAAATGTGTAGAAGAACTCATAAATTTCTTAAGATTTTCTATTACAGACACTCACACACACACAACTAACTATATGGAGAGCAATAAGTTTGGTTGTCTATCTATCTTGTGTTTAAAGAAGCATCCTTACTCAATGAATTCCATAGTGGGTGTTTGTTTATAGCAGGCCATTGTACTTTCCCTGTGTGAATTTTTGAGTCCGTGTATTGTTGCTCTATATCTTCCCCAAATACACGCTGACTATTCGTACACTTTTGCTGACGTCATTGCAAGGCTGATGCTGATACTGCTGCCTGCTGCTGGTAGCAGGATGCATAACAGACGTGAATTTTTGTTGTTTGTATTGGATGGTATGGTTTTATGATATTGACGTGTTTTCTTCTCCCCTGTGTATATAATGCTGTACGTGTCTTTTATTTGTATACATATGTATGTATGTACATACATATGTACGGGCGCATCTTTAGTACTGTCACTTTAAAGATTATGAAAAGTAATTGGTAATGTTCTCGAAGCTTTTGTAATTTGTAAAGATATTGTTTTTATGTGTGTGTCTCTCTGTGAACTACTATTCAATTGCATTCATATGCAAATTAATTTAAGCTCGCATAACAACAGAGGTGCATGCTTGGGTGTGTGTGAGTGTTGATTTGAGCCAAGGGAATATTTTTCAAAATGGCAATATTTAATTTATTTATTAGAAGTTGTTGATTTTTCAATATACTCCTTACATAAATATAAAATAAAATAAATATGTAGATTGTCAGAAGATCCTATTGCTATTTCCTTTCTAATTCACTATTGTGTCGTATAAGTAATAATAATATATGGTAGTACGGGGCGTATGAGTAATATATATAAAGATCCATGCTTATACGCAAGGGAGGATTATTTATACAGTATTTGTTAAACTGTTGTTAATTTAAATTCTATTCTTTAAACTTCATACTAAACTTAAACTTCATTTCATGGAAGCCATAAATGAACTCACAATATTCGAATCTTCAGACTACTAGCCGAATACAAGATTGTTTTGGTAATTTATTAATAATATTTGATATTTTTTCATTTTGTCTTAATATTATGGGTGATCGTACCATGTTGCGTATCACTGATGTACGCTACTTATACGCCATCTTGGCCAAACAAATATTTTTAAGAGTTTTGGAAGCTAATGGTGTTTTCATTCTTAATTTCAGCCAATCAATTTAAATAATTTCATTTAAATAGTTCACCATGAATGCCATGTTTCCTCTCCATTAAAAAATAACTTTTAAATTTTATTTCTTTTGGCAAATTTGTCTCGCTATAAATTTCACCGAAGAAAATAAATGAACTGGTGTTGCGGCTTATAAAACAGGAAGCTGTAAAAACTAGCGACCATAATCAGGAAGCAACAAATACACCATCAGTGGCTTAATGCAAAGGAAAGAAACTTCCTAACTTATTCCTCTATTTCTTCTTCGCCATTTCGCGCAACATCTTTTATTCATAAAGTAAAGCAGCAAGAGAGCGAAAACCAAAGAAACATATAAAATATTGTTAAAATGCAGTTCCATTAAAACTATAAAATCAGCAGCAGATTCTCATACATTGAAAAAAAAAAAACAATGTACATATTTTCATTATGGTGTTACATTTTTAAGCTTAAAATTTTTTTGTATTGTTGTATCGCCATGTTTTGCCACTTGTTGTGGCAATCTTGGTTTTCCTGACTAGCCATGCAGGGAAAAAGTTTCGTTTTTCCACGAAAAACTATAGGAAATTATTTAATCAAACAACCAACCAGCTTCTTCGCTCACGGACATTGTGGTGTGGTAGATATTGGGGTTTTTTTGTATGCATCGAACAGCAGCTGGTAATTACCAAGAATTTTGAAATCGAGGGGAAGTATTGGTATTTTATTTTCCCGCTTTTCTTTTTTCATTTTTAAAGAATTTAAATGGCGAATTATTGGAAAATCATTAAACCATTTTCAATAATAGTTTCAGTTTCAGCTTCTTCTTATTTCGTTTCTAATGATGGATAATTAATTTCGTTTCCTGGTTGGTGGATTATGAAATGGCTGTTGCCTTTAATGATTTGGCAAATAACTGAGAATAACATAGAAATACAAATGGTGATTTATGAGAGTTAAGTAGGAAGCCATTTGTTAGTATTAAAAAGCTTCAAAGTGGATATTTGCAAGGTTGAAGATTGATGGTAGACACTTATTAACCAACAGTTAAAGAAACTTAATTAAATCAGTACAGTACCATGCTACGTATTATGTATGTCAATACTAATACGTTACAGGGGGTCATTTAGATATTTCACAGAATATTTTGAAATAATATTTTCCAAGGACCTTGAACCAAACCTTTTTTAAAGAATATTTTCCCAAGACCATCAGCAAAATAAACGTGGATTTTTAAAAGAATATTTTCCCAAGACCATCAGCAAAATGAACCTGGATTTTTAAAAGAATATTTTCCCAAGACCATCAGCAAAATAAACGTGGATTTTTAAATGAATATTTTCCCAAGACCATCAGCAAAATAAACGTGGATTTTTAAATGAATATTTTCCCAAGACCATCAGCAAAATGAACCTGGATTTTTAAAAGAATATTTTCCCAAGACCATCAGCAAAATAAACGTGGATTTTTAAAAGAATATTTTCCCAAGACCATCAGCAAAATAAACGTGGATTTTTAAATGAATATTTTCCCAAGACCATCAGCAAAATAAACGTGGATTTTTAAATGAATATTTTCCCAAGACCATCAGCAAAATGAACCTGGATTTTTAAAAGAATATTTTCCCAAGACCATCAGCAAAATAAACGTGGATTTTTAAATGAATATTTTCCCAAGACCATCAGCAAAATAAACGTGGATTTTTAAATGAATATTTTCTCAAGACCATCAGCAAAATAAACGTGGATTTTTAAATGAATATTTTCCCAAGACCATCAGCAAAATAAACGTGGATTTTTAAATGAATATTTTCCCAAGACCATCAGCAAAATAAACGTGGATTTTTAAATGAATATTTTCCCAAGACCATCAGCAAAATAAACGTGGATTTTTAAATGAATATTTTCCCAAGACCATCAGCAAAATAAACGTGGATTTTTAAATGAATATTTTCCCAAGACCATCAGCAAAATAAACGTGGATTTTTAAATGAATATTTCCCAAGACCATCAGCAAAATAAACGTGGATTTTTAAATGAATATTTTCCCAAGACCATCAGCAAAATAAACGTGGATTTTTAAATGAATATTTTCCCAAGACCATCAGCAAAATAAACGTGGATTTTTAAATGAATATTTTCCCAAGACCATCAGCAAAATAAACGTGGATTTTTAAATGAATATTTTCCCAAGACCATCAGCAAAATAAACGTGGATTTTTAAATGAATATTTTCCCAAGACCATCAGCAAAATAAACGTGGATTTTTAAATGAATATTTTCCCAAGACCATCAGCAAAATAAACGTGGATTTTTAAATGAATATTTTCCCAAGACCATCAGCAAAATAAACGTGGATTTTTAAATGAATATTTTCCCAAGACCATCAGCAAAATAAACGTGGATTTTTAAATGAATATTTTCCCAAGACCATCAGCAAAATAAACGTGGATTTTTAAATGAATATTTTCCCAAGACCATCAGCAAAATAAACGTGGATTTTTAAATGAATATTTTCCCAAGACCATCAGCAAAATAAACGTGGATTTTTAAAAGAATATTTTCCCAAGACCATCAGCAAAATAAACGTGGATTTTTAAATGAATATTTTCCCAAGACCATCAGCAAAATAAACGTGGATTTTTAAATGAATATTTTCCCAAGACCATCAGCAAAATAAACGTGGATTTTTAAATGAATATTTTCCCAAGACCATCAGCAAAATAAACGTGGATTTTTAAATGAATATTTTCCCAAGACCATCAGCAAAATAAACGTGGATTTTTAAATGAATATTTTCCCAAGACCATCAGCAAAATAAACGTGGATTTTTAAATGAATATTTTCCCAAGACCATCAGCAAAATAAACGTGGATTTTTAAATGAATATTTTCCCAAGACCATCAGCAAAATAAACGTGGATTTTTAAATGAATATTTTCCCAAGACCATCAGCAAAATAAACGTGGATTTTTAAATGAATATTTTCCCAAGACCATCAGCAAAATAAACGTGGATTTTTAAATGAATATTTTCCCAAGACCATCAGCAAAATAAACGTGGATTTTTAAATGAATATTTTCCCAAGACCATCAGCAAAATAAACGTGGATTTTTAAATGAATATTTTCCCAAGACCATCAGCAAAATAAACGTGGATTTTTAAATGAATATTTTCCCAAGACCATCAGCAAAATAAACGTGGATTTTTAAATGAATATTTTCCCAAGACCATCAGCAAAATAAACGTGGATTTTTAAATGAATATTTTCCCAAGACCATCAGCAAAATAAACGTGGATTTTTAAATGAATATTTTCCCAAGACCATCAGCAAAATAAACGTGGATTTTTAAATGAATATTTTCCCAAGACCATCAGCAAAATAAACGTGGATTTTTAAATGAATATTTTCCCAAGACCATCAGCAAAATAAACGTGGATTTTTAAATGAATATTTTCCCAAGACCATCAGCAAAATAAACGTGGATTTTTAAATGAATATTTTCCCAAGACCATCAGCAAAATAAACGTGGATTTTTAAATGAATATTTTCCCAAGACCATCAGCAAAATAAACGTGGATTTTTAAATGAATATTTTCCCAAGACCATCAGCAAAATAAACGTGGATTTTTAAATGAATATTTTCCCAAGACCATCAGCAAAATAAACGTGGATTTTTAAATGAATATTTTCCCAAGACCATCAGCAAAATAAACGTGGATTTTTAAAACAATATTTTCCCAAGACCATCAGCAAAATAAACGTGGATTTTTAAAACAATATTTCCCAAGACCATCAGCAAAATAAACGTGGATTTTTAAAACAATATTTTCCCAAGACCATCAGCAAAATAAACGTGGATTTTTAAAACAATATTTCCCAAGACCATCAGCAAAATAAATGTGGATTTTTAAAAGAATATTTTCCCAAGACCATCAGCAAAATAAACGTGGATTTTTAAAACAATATTTTCCCAAGACCATCAGCAAAATAAACGTGGATTTTTAAAAGAATATTTTCCCAAGACCATCAGCAAAATAAATGTGGATTTTTAAAAGAATATTTTCCCAAGACCATCAGCAAAATAAACGTGGATTTTTTAAAGAATATTTTCCCAAGCCCATCAACCAAATAAACGTGGATTTTTTAAAGAATATTTTCCCAAGCCCATCAGCAAAATAAACGTGGATTTTTAAAAGAATATTTTTCCAAGACCATCAGCAAAATAAACGTGGATTTTTAAATGAATATTTTCCCAAGACCATCAGCAAAATAAACGTGGATTTTTAAAAGAATATTTTTCCAAGACCATCAGCAAAATAAACGTGGATTTTTAAAACAATATTTCCCAAGACCATCAGCAAAATAAACGTGGATTTTTAAATGAATATTTTCCCAAGACCATCAGCAAAATAAACGTGGATTTTTAAATGAATATTTTCCCAAGACCATCAGCAAAATAAACGTGGATTTTTAAATGAATATTTTCCCAAGACCATCAGCAAAATAAACGTGGATTTTTAAAAGAATATTTTCCCAAGACCATCAGCAAAATAAACGTGGATTTTTAAATGAATATTTTCCCAAGACCATCAGCAAAATAAACGTGGATTTTTAAATGAATATTTTCCCAAGACCATCAGCAAAATAAACGTGGATTTTTAAATGAATATTTTCCCAAGACCATCAGCAAAATAAACGTGGATTTTTAAATGAATATTTTCCCAAGACCATCAGCAAAATAAACGTGGATTTTTAAATGAATATTTTCCCAAGACCATCAGCAAAATAAACGTGGATTTTTAAATGAATATTTTCCCAAGACCATCAGCAAAATAAACGTGGATTTTTAAATGAATATTTCCCAAGACCATCAGCAAAATAAACGTGGATTTTTAAATGAATATTTTCCCAAGACCATCAGCAAAATAAACGTGGATTTTTAAATGAATATTTTCCCAAGACCATCAGCAAAATAAACGTGGATTTTTAAATGAATATTTTCCCAAGACCATCAGCAAAATAAACGTGGATTTTTAAATGAATATTTTCCCAAGACCATCAGCAAAATAAACGTGGATTTTTAAATGAATATTTTCCCAAGACCATCAGCAAAATAAACGTGGATTTTTAAATGAATATTTTCCCAAGACCATCAGCAAAATAAACGTGGATTTTTAAATGAATATTTTCCCAAGACCATCAGCAAAATAAACGTGGATTTTTAAATGAATATTTTCCCAAGACCATCAGCAAAATAAACGTGGATTTTTAAATGAATATTTTCCCAAGACCATCAGCAAAATAAACGTGGATTTTTAAATGAATATTTTCCCAAGACCATCAGCAAAATAAACGTGGATTTTTAAATGAATATTTTCCCAAGACCATCAGCAAAATAAACGTGGATTTTTAAATGAATATTTTCCCAAGACCATCAGCAAAATAAACGTGGATTTTTAAATGAATATTTTCCCAAGACCATCAGCAAAATAAACGTGGATTTTTAAATGAATATTTTCCCAAGACCATCAGCAAAATAAACGTGGATTTTTAAATGAATATTTTCCCAAGACCATCAGCAAAATAAACGTGGATTTTTAAATGAATATTTTCCCAAGACCATCAGCAAAATAAACGTGGATTTTTAAAACAATATTTTCCCAAGACCATCAGCAAAATAAACGTGGATTTTTAAATGAATATTTTCCCAAGACCATCAGCAAAATAAACGTGGATTTTTAAATGAATATTTTCCCAAGACCATCAGCAAAATAAACGTGGATTTTTAAAACAATATTTTCCCAAGACCATCAGCAAAATAAACGTGGATTTTTAAAACAATATTTCCCAAGACCATCAGCAAAATAAACGTGGATTTTTAAATGAATATTTTCCCAAGACCATCAGCAAAATAAACGTGGATTTTTAAAAGAATATTTTCCCAAGACCAACCGCAAAATAAACGTGGATTTTTAAAAGAATATTTTCCCAAGACCATCAGCAAAATAAACGTGGATTTTTAAAAGAATATTTTCCCAAGACCATCAGCAAAATAAACGTGGATTTTTAAAAGAATATTTTCCCAAGACCATCAGCAAAATAAACGTGGATTTTTAAAAGAATATTTTCCCAAGACCATCAGCAAAATAAACGTGGATTTTTAAAAGAATATTTTTCCAAGACAATCAGCAAAATAAACGTGGATTTTTAAAAGAATATTTTCCCAAGACCATCAGCAGAATAAACGTGGATTTTTAAAAGAATATTTTCCCAAGACCATCAGCAATATAAACGTGGATTTTTAAATGAATATTTTCCCAAGACCATCAGCAAAATAAACGTGGATTTTTAAAAGAATATTTTCCCAAGACCATCAGCAAAATAAACCTGGATTTTTAAAAGAATATTTTTCAAGGAACATCAACTAAATAATCGTGGATTTTTTAAAGAATATTTTTCAAGGAACATCAACTAAATAATCGTGGATTTTTTAACGAATATTTTCCAAAGACGTTTAAACAAATAATCGCACATTTTTCAACGAATATTTTCCAAAGACATTTAAACAAATAATCGCACATTTTTTAACGAATATTTTCCAAAGATAACGTGGATTTTTTAACGAATATTTTCCAAAGACGTTTAAACAAATAATCGCACATTTTTTAACGAATATTTTCCAAAGATAACGTGGATTTTTTAACGAATATTTTCCAAAGACGTTTAAACAAATAATCGCACATTTTTCAACGAATATTTTCCAAAGACATTTAAACAAATAATCGCACATTTTTTAACGAATATTTTCCAAAGACTATCAACCGAATAATCGTGGATTTTTTTATATAATTTTTAATACAATCCAATCAATGGATTGTCCCTTCTAAAACCTTCCTGGAAAATATCTAAAGTCAAAAATATGTATATTCTCTTTCGTTTGCCTAGTTGTATGTTATGTTTATAGTATTTAACATTTAACACAACTATTTGTGGTTATTCTTTATCTTATTATATTTAATACAATGTGTTTTATTTTTCATTCAAATACAATATGCAAATTTGTAGTTTTTATGCAACGATGTATTTTTTGCACAAATCAAAATATTTACAGAGCAGAATATTTTATGCACATTTGTGTTGCATACTTCTTGTGGTCGAACGAACAATATAAAACTATTGTCTATTTTATGGCGTTTCTTGGAATATACAGGCAAAAAATAATTCATTACATTTATGTATATTGAAATCAATCAACCGCAATATTTATCGAGTTCAATATATTTTGTGCAAATATTTGTGAATTGCAAATAATAGGGGGCACGTAGGTAGAGTATTGTTAAACAGGGTTGGCCAGTTCCATTAAATAGAGTTAATTGTTGGATCTATTTATTTTTAATGATATAATACAATAATATTTAAAATTTAAAAAATAAAACATTTACTCTTTACGTAGGCTGATGATTATGGCGAGCATTAACATAGTTGTAGCCTACATTTAGGATGAATCAGTTTATTGCTTGCTCGAAGTTGTTCACCAAGCAAACAATTATGAGAAAATTGATCAAAAATATTAAAATATTACATGTTCAATAATTATTAATTAGCCCTTTGCAGAGACATGTCATTACGGCAACCATTAATATAGTTGTTGCCTACTTTTAGGATGATTAAGCTTGTTGTTTTAACTGTATACCTAAAGAATTGACCACAAATATTAAATAATAATCCTTGAACAATTTTCTCGTTTAGAGTTAAGCTTGATGATCGAATTTTTTTTGATCATCAAGGAAAGCTAATGACTCGAACCCACACAGTCACCAAATTACGTGACCTGGTTTCGCTGTTAGTTGAGCAGCTCTTCAGACGTATCGACTGTGGGATGGCTTCTCTGTCCTAGAACTTTTGGTTTTTCAAATGCAAATGTGTTTTTTTTCCTTTAAAATTTCAATAATTAAAACTTAACCGTTAACGAAGACATGTCATTATGGGACACATTAAATTAGATGTTGCCTACTTTTAGGATGTATCAGTTATTGTTTTTATTGCATACCCAAAACCTTAATTTTAAAAGCATAATTCTTTATATTTAATAAAAAATATCTTTGAAATTAAAGAATATCTTGCTTACATTTTTCAAAATATCCCAATTTTCTTTCATTAAGAAAAATTTCGTTGCCAGAAAGGGTTGGGCAATGCAGGTGAAAATTTGAACTATTACAACATTTCTTGGCTATTTTTAGGATGCATTTATTGATCTTGTCATTTCATTCCCAAAACTTTGATGACCACTACAAAACCCTTCGAATTGCTGATGAAATTAAAGAATTTCGCCCATATTTGTTTTCCTTTAAGAAATATTTCCTTTAATTTTTTTTCCTATAAATTATGTATTCTGTTTTGGTAGCGATTTTTGTTATCTTGTCTGACTTTTTGGTTTTAAACACGTGTCAAATATCACACGTAGCGTGAATGCAAACACGCATAACTTGTTATCTCAAGGGAAGCATAATGGAAAAAATTATAAAATTTTTTCTTTATAAAAAATGTTGAATATATTATAAGGCTTGTGTTAATGTATTATAATCATACACAGAGAGAGAGAGAGTTAAATTACAATAAAATGATGTGGTTGTATTCACAAATCTCTCTTTTTGCTCTTATCATATAAATAGCATCAATGATATGTATGTCTGTCTATATGTAAGTATGTTGTTTTTTTTTTTTCTCATTACAGAATTGTTAAATAATTCCAAAGAATTTTGTAAAGGAACTTGTGGCTTTAATTACATACATTTCATTTTTTCTTTTTTTTCTTTTAATCGACAATGTTATTATATTTCCCATTACAATCGTTCTCCGGATAAAGCGATTTAATTTTTTAATACGAATAAATAAAAAATATTATAATTGGTTATACAATGAACATTAACAAAATGATGAGCAAATGAATTGTTGGGGCGTATTAGTAGTGTCGTATATAATACGCATCATATAACTGCAAAAAGTCCAGTTGTAATATAATATTTTCATTAAAGTCAATAATATCGGTTGCGAAAATAAAAAATATTTATAGGCAGGCAGGGCTGTTTTAGGGCCGCTTCTCTACATCCAGTCTAGAGGCGGTGATATTTTGCGATTGTACATATTTTAGAAGAAGTTTAGAATTTACGGCATTGAACATCGCGCAGAGCATATAAAGGGTTAGAAAATTATTTGAAGTGATTTTACTTAGCTTTTTGGTGACAAATTTATGAGAAGTGGTCTGACCGAAGCAGTGATCAACAAAGGCTTTCCAGTGGTGGCCCTTGGGCGTCTCAGCATCCCGGATCATATAAAGGGTAAGAAAATCATCAGAAGCGATTTTTAACTTAGCTTTTTGGTAAGAAGTTTATGTTGTCGATCCATGTATGAGGAGTGGTCTGACAGAAGAGGTCGTCAACAAAGACTTTCTCGTTAAAAAAAACCGGTTTCAGGCTGTAATTATTAGTGCATTATTTCACCACTGTATCCCGGAATGCCTGATATACGTTCTATTGGTCTGTGGCGGGATAGAGAATGGCCATGGATCTGTTCCATTTTCCAAATCCACATCCCCCACATGTCAATATCGATGAAATGCAAAGTATGTATGGAATGGGTGTATTTCCCAGGCTGCTCCGGTCTTAGCCGCCACCAGGACTATTGCAATAGAAGTAATGTTGCTGCACGGAAACTTAAAGGCAATGCTTTAGCATTACGGATGAATTGTCAGTTGAATATTTACAAGCATGCTCAATCTAACATTGGCCACTTGTGTCAGAAGCCTGGAAAGTTCACAGGGCAATTCCGCTACTGAAGCCAAGCAAGGACTCCAGCAGAGTCCTTAGTAGATACATAGAAGTCTTGCTTCGTCTACAGAAGACCTCAAGATGTCTTCTGTCGTCCATAGAAGACTGTTACAAGTCTGCTGGCGTCCATAGAAGACATCAAGAGGTCTTCTGTAGTCCGTAGAAGACCTCAAGAGGCCTTCTGTCGTCCATAGAAGGCTTCTACAAGTCTTCTGGCGTCCATTGGAGACATCAAGAGGCCTTCTGTAGTCTATATAAGACCTCCAGAAGTTCTATGTCGCACATACATAGAAGACCCCAAGAAGCCTTTGTCGCCCCAGAAGGCTTCTTCAAGTCTTCTGGTGTCTATAGAAGACATCTTGAAGTTCTCTGTCTCACATAGAAGACCTCAAGATGTCTTCTGCCGTCCATAGAAGATTTCTACAAGTCTTCTGGCGTCCATAGAAGACATCAAGAGGTCTTCTGTTGTCCGTAGAAGACCTCAAGAGGCCTTCTGTCGTCCATACAAGGCTTCTACAAGACCTCCAGAAGTTCTCTGTCGCACATAGCACTCGCCAAAAGGTCTTCCATCGTCCGTAGAAGACCTCAAGAGGCCTTCTTTCGTCCATAGAAGGCTTCTACAAGTCTTCTGGCGTCCACAGAAGACATCAAGAGGCCTTCTGTAGCCCATAGAAGAACTCAAGAGGCCTACTGTAGCCCATAGAAGTCCTCAAGAGGCCATAGAAGTCTTCTACAAGTCTTCTGGCGTCCATTGGAGACCTAAAGAGATCTTCTGTAGTAGATGGAAGTTCACAGGGCAATCCCGCTACTGAAGCCAAGCAAGGACTCCAGCAAAGTCCTTAGTAGATACCTAGAAGTCTTGCTTCGTCTACAAAAGACCTCAAGATGTCTTCTGTCGTCCATAGAAGACTTCTACAAGTCTGCTGGCGTCCATAGAAGACATCAAGAGATCTTCTGTAGCCCATAGAAGTCCTCAAGAGGCCTTCTGTCGTCCATAGAAGGCTTCTACAAGTCTTCTGGCGTCCATTGGAGACATCAAGAGGCCTTCTGTAGCCCATAGAAGGCCTCAAGAGGCTTTCTGTCTTCCATAGAAGGCTTCTACAAGTCTTCGGGAGTCCATTGGAGACATCAAGAGGCCCTCTGTAGTCTATATAAGACCTCTAGAAGTTCTATGTCGCACATAGAATACCCCAAGAAGTCTTTTGTCATCCCCAGAAGGCTTCTTCAAGTCTTCTGGCGTCTATAGAAGACATCTTGAGGTCTTCTGTAGCCCATAGAAGACCTCAAGATGTCTTCTGTCGTCCATAGAAGGCTTCTACAAGTCTTCTGGCGTCCACAGAAGACATCAAGAGGCCTTCTGTATTCTATATAAGACCTCCAGAAGTTCTATGTCGCACAAAGAAGACATCAAGAAGTCTTTTGTCGCCCCAGAAGGCTCCTTCAAGTCTTCTGGCGTCTATAGAAGACATCTTGAAGTTGTCTGTCCCACATAGAAGACCTCAAGGGGTCTTTCATCGTTCATAGAAGACTTCTACAAGTTTTCTGGCGTCCACAAAAGACCACAAGAGGTATTCTGTAGTAGATAGAAGGCCTCTAGAAGTTCTCTGTCGCACATAGCAGTCCCCAAAAGGTCTTCCATCGTCCATAGAAGACCTCAAGTGGTCTTCTTTAGCCCACGGAGGTGAAACGTAAAGGCCTATTTCCCTCCTGTCGCCTGTAGTGAGAATACTGAAGGCACCTCTCCTCCGCCAGATAAGTTGTTTCCCACAGATAAGTTGTTTTTCCTCGTTGTCGTTCGTAGAAGCACTCCGGAAGTCATCGTCGTCTATAGAAGATCTCAAGAGGTGTTGTATCGTCCATAAAAGACCTCTGGAAGTGTTTCTTCGTCTATTTCTATAGGTGGTCTGTCATCCGTGTAAGACCTCAAGAAACCTTCTGCCATCTATCGTCCATAGAACATCTCAAGAAATCTTCTTTACACCTAGGAGACCTCGAGAAGTCTTCTCTCGTCCTCTTTCGTCTTCTCTCGTCATCTCGTCTACAGAAGGCCTCAAGATGACTTTCCTCAAGAGGTTTTCCATTGACCATAGATGACCTGAAGAGGTCTTCTGTCGTCCATGGAAAACCTCAAAAGATCTTCGGTCATCCATATAACACTACAAGAGAACTTCTGTCATCCCTAGTCTGTTTTATAGAAGACCTCAAGAGTTTTTAGATAGCACACAGAAGACCTCAGGAGGACTTCCGTCGTCCCTAGAAGACCTCAAGGGGTCTTCTTTCGTCGATGTCTTCCTCGTTTATAGAAGACCTCAAGAGGATTTCCCTCGTCCATAGATGACCTGAAGAGGTCTTCTGTTATCCATAGAAGACTTCAAGAGTTTTTGGTCTCTCACAGAAGACCTCAAGACCCCTTCTGCCCCCCCTTGAAGACCTGAAGATGTTTTCTATCGTCTATAGAAGACTTATAGAGGTCTTCTGTCGTCAATGGAAAACCTCAAGAGATCTTCTCTCATCCATAGAACACCTCCAGAGATGTTCTGTCATCCCTAGGCGAGCTCGACAGGGCTTCCCTCGTCTAAAGAAGTCCCCTAGAGGTATTTTGTCGTCCACAGAAGACCACAAGAGGTTTTCTGTCGTCCATAGCAGACATAAAGAAGTCTTCTGGCATCCATAGAAGTCCTCTAGAAGTCTTCCTTCGCCTATAGAAGATCTCAAGAAGTCTTTCTTCGCCTATAGAAGACCTCAAGAAGTCTTCCGTCTTCTATAGAAGACCTCGATGTGTCTGTTGTATATAGAAGACCCCAAAAGGTATTCTTCTGTCTGTAAAAGGCTTTAAGAGGACTTTTTCTGTCTATTCTGTTCTGTTCTGTTCTGTCTATCTGCTTCGGCCCATAAAAGGTTTTGTTCTATCTATAGAAAGCCTCTAGAAGTTGATTTGATGGTTGAAAAATATTCTTTAAAAAATTGTCGTTAGTGGAGACGCCCTTATAGTCGTCTATAAAGACGCCCATGCAAAATATCCTTTAAAATTCGTAGTTTCCATAATCGTGGTCAATGTCGTTGTTTTAGTCTGCCTTAGACCTTCTCCCATTCCAAGTAATAAATAAGATATTAAATATAATTCTCATATTGTCTCTGATGAAAATTTAATATCACTAACAAAAAATACTACATAAGCCATAAATATTACAATTCCTGCCTTAAAAGTATACACTGTGGGATAATTAAAGAAGTTTCAAAGTGTACATGTTACACACACACATACATACGTCTTCTTGCCAAAAGACATAATCACCTTTGATAAATGATCATTTAACAAACCTTCATCATTGTCACCACATCAATTGTAGACAGCAGACAGCAAAAAAGAAATGGCCTTAGACATGTTGTTTTCTGTTTACCCAACTAAAATTTGTTTTTGTTTTGTGAAAAAAAAGAAAAGAGAAAAAATTCTCTGCTCTCCAGTAGATATGTCATTTAGTATAAACAAAATTAAGTAAACACCTATGATATAGTATATTCATATATGTATGTATTTACATGTGTATATCCTTAGGACGCAAAAAGACCAGCAGAAAAAAACGAGCTACATATGTATGTCTGTACGTGGACCGGAGATATAAAGAGCACGGAAGGTGGATAACAATTCTTGGTAGCTCATAAACAACAAGGGAAGCAGCTGTAACAACAACAACAATAACAAACGAAGAACAACTTTGTTGACAATAACAAGACCAATGACAACGCTTGGTAGACATACGAAAAACTACCGTATAGGCCAGCAGCAGGACACGTTGGCAACAGTGTTGCGACATAAATAAATAATAAACGTGGATTTTAAAGAATATTTTTTCAATCATCCTGAGGCCAATAAATGTGGATTTTTAAAGAATATTTTTTCAACCATCCTGAGGCCAATAAATGTGGATTTTTAAAAAATATTTTTTCAATAAACGTCGATTTTTTAAAAAATATTTTTTCAATTAACGTGGATTTTTTAAAAAATATTTTTTTTAATAAACGTGGATTTTTTAAAAAAATATTTTTTTAATAAACGTGGATTTTTTAAAAAAAATATTTTTTTAATAAACGTGGATGTTTTAAAAATATTTTTTTTAAAAAACGTGGATGGATCTTTTAAAAATATTTTTTTAATAAACGTGGATGTTTTAAAAATATTTTTTTTCATAAACGTGGATGTTTTAAAAATATTTTTTTAATAAACGTGGATGTTTAATAGATGATGCCAATAAATGTGGATTTTTAAAGAATATTTTTAGAACCATCCTGAGGCCAATAAAAGTGAGTTTTTAAAAAATATTTTTTCAATAAACGTCGATTTTTTAAAAAATACTTTTTCAATTAACGTAGATTTTTTAAAAAATATTTTTTCAATAAACGTGGATTTTTAAAAAATATTTTTTCAATAAACGTGGATTGTTTAAATTTTTTTTTCAATAAACATGGATTTTTTACAAATATTTTTTCAATAAACGTGTATTTTTTAAAAAAATATTTTTTCAATAAACGTGGATTTTTTTAAAAAATATTTTTTTAATAAACGTGGATTTAAAAAAATATTTTTTAATAAACCTGGATGTTTTAAAAATATTTTTTTAATAAACGTGGATGTTTAAAAATATTTTTTTAATAAACGTGGATTTTTTAAAAAAAATATTTTTTAATAAACGTGGATGTTTTAAAAATATTTTTTAATAAACTTGGATCTTTTAAAAATATTTTTTTAATAAACGTGGATGTTTTAAAAATATTTTTTTAATAAACGTGGATGTTTTAGAAATATTTTTTTAATAAACGTGGATTTTTTAAAAAATATTTTTTTAATAAACGTGGATTTTTAAAAAATATTTTTTAATAAACGTGGATGTTATAAAAATATTTTTTAATAAACTTGGATTTTTTAAAAAATATTTTTTAATAAACTTGGATTTTTTAAAAAATATTGTTTTAATAAACTTGGATTTTTTAAAAAATATTTTTTTAATAAACTTGGATTTTTTAAAAAATATTTTTTTAATAAACTTGGATTTTTTAAAAAATATTTTTTTAATAAACTTGGATTTTTTAAAAAATATTTTTTTAATAAACGTGGATGTTTAATGGATGAGGCAAATAAATGTGAATTTTTAAAGAATATTTTTTCAACCATCCTGAGGCCAATAAACGTAAGTTTTTAAAAAATATTTTTTCAATAAACGTCGAGTTTTTAAAAAATATTTTTTCAATTAACGTGGATTTTTTAAAAAATATTCTTTTCAATAAACGTGGATTGTTTAAAAATATTCTTTTCAATAAACGTGGATTGTTTAAAAATATTTTTCAATAAACGTGGATTTTTTTAAAAAAAAAAATTTTTTTTCAATAAACGTGGATTTTTGCAAAAAAAAAATATTTTTCAATAAACGTGGATTTAAAAAAAAAATATTACAACAAAAAATATTTTATCAATAAACGTGGATTTTTTAAAAAATATTTTTTTAATAAACGTGGATGTTTTAAAAATATTTTTTTTAATAAACGTGGATGTTTTAAAAATATTTTTTTTAATAAACGTGGATGTTTTAAAAATATTTTTTTTAATAAACGTGGAAGTTTTAAATTTTTTTCCAAAACTACGAAAAACTACCATATAGGCCAGCAAGACACGTTGGCAACAGTGTAGCGAAATAAATAAATAATAAACGTGGATTTTTAAAGAAATCTTTCCAAACATCCTGAGGCCATTAAATGTGGATTTTTAAAGAATATTTTTTCAATCATCCTAAGGCCAATAAATGTGGATTTTTAAAGAATATTTTTTCAACCACCCTGAGGCCAATAAATGTGGATTTTTAAAGAATATTTTTTCAATCATCAACCACTGTGTTGTGTTGTTTACTTTCAGGGGCAAGATATGCAAACTCATAGTTTAAAAACAACTTCGCTAGACAACTATATTAAGCCAGGCCAGTAGGGAAGATTATAAAACGTAAAAACATGGAACCAGCCATTGACTATAAACGTGGTTGGCTTTAGTGACATTTTTTATTATTGTTTATTATTTGACATAAAGAGAGAGACATACAGTAACTCACAACGAGCTAGATGAAACGTGCAAATTTTTTACAACCTTTTATACATAGTTTATAAGCACTGGAATATAAGCCAAGTGCACTCTTTCGTTAACTTTTCTTTGTAATCCATTTGACGTAACCTTCATCTCAAATTCTGACAAAAGAACATTTTTGTATTTTTCGTTTTTGTTTTTTGCAAAAAGGAAAATCAATTTCTAGCTTAAAGTTCAAAGAAACCATCATTATTGTTGTTTACTTTGCCTGAAAGTATGCTTTAATTAAATTCTATTTGATAGTGCTGCTGGAACTTTTAGAGCCATTAGATGTTCTTGGAAGTAATCGATAAACAGAACTTGTTATCTTGAAGGTTGTGTTAACAAAAACAAAAAGAAATTTAAAATTAATTTAGTAAAAATAATTGGAAAAATAATCCTCAAGAATACACGGTTAAATGCACCCCACAACATAGTCATAATTTTATAACCCATAATTAGAGAGTATTGGTCGTTCATAACTATTCCCCTCCTAAACCCCATCAACATTTACACATCAACATTCACAAAATGTTTGTTGTTTTCATTGTTATCGTTTTCGCTTTAATGTAATTAAAACATTTTGTGATATTTGATAGGGTTTATCTCTTAAAACAAATCACGTTAGCGGTTGGATGTCTGCTTTTACATAACACCGACCATTTTATGGTTGCTCTAACCCGGAGGGCCCCGCTGTAGTTGTTGCTTATCACAGCGCAAACCACACTGTTGTTCATCGCAACAACACACTCACGAGAACAACAAAACAATGCCATGGTTGATGTATTTAAAAGTTGATGATACAACCACAACAACATAATGCTTAATTATTATTATAAGAGCTATTGTTATTGTTGTTGTGGATTTGCTAACATTATGATGAGAGATAGGGAGGCAACAGGACATTTAAATACGCACTACACACCATTATCCATTCCAATCAGCCAACCTCAAGATCTCAACTCAAAACATTTTCCCCTACTAATCATCAAGTGAATAACGGTTGATTACAAGAGTATTTATGATAGTGCCTCTGAGAGGGTACTTCTAACAGCTTAAAATGAAATTTAATTAAAGATATCATGTCATTATAATCTGATATCTCAAGTTGGATCTTAAGGCCAACAAGAAGAACAACAAAGAAGTGTTACAAAGTAAAGTCAATAGATTGGCAGGGGGAAGATAAGAATGTTCAATCAATAACGAACAAATTTTGAAGAATAATTAGAGGAAAAAAACGGGATTTTTATAGAGACAAAGGACAAAAAATGCAATTTTTTAAAATAACAAATTAAACCTGGAATTTAAAAAAACATTTTTCTACAAACGTGAATTTGTAAAACAATAATTTCTTCAATAAACGTGAATTTTTGAAAAATATTTTTTTCAATAAACGTGGATTTTTTTTTTAAATATTTTTAAATAAACGTAAATTTTTTATAAAAATATTTTTTCAATATAAGTGGATTTTTTAAAAAACATTTTTTTCAATAAACGTCGATTTTTTATAAATATTTATTCAATAAACGTGGGTTTTTTTCAAAAATATTTTTTTAAAAAACGTGTTTTTTTTTAAATATTTTTTTTTAATAAACGTGGATGTTTAAAAATATTTTTTATTAAACGTGCATTTTTTAAATAAATTTTTAAATAAACGTGCATGTTTTAAATATATGTTTTCAATAAACGTGGATTTCTTAAAAAATATTTTTTCAATAAACGTGGATTTTTTAAAAAATATTTTTTCAATGAACGTGGATTTTTTAAAACATATTTTTTCAATAAACGTGGATTTTTTAAAAAATATTTTTTCAATAAACGGGGATTTTTTAAAAAATATTTTTTCAATAAACGTGGATTTTTTCCAAATTATTTTTTCAATAAACGTGGATTTTTTAAAAAATATTTTTTCAATAAAAGTGGATATTTTAAAAAATAGTTTTTCAATAAAAGTGGATTTTTTAAAAAATATTTTTTTCAATAAAAGTGGATTTTTTCCAAATTATTTTTTCAATATACGTGGATTTTTTAAAAAATATTTTTTCAAAATTCAACAAACGTGGATTTAAAAAAAACGTAGACTTTTGAAAAAATATTTTTTCAAAATTAGAAAAACGTGAATTTTTTTAAAAATTAAGAAAACGTGGATTTTTTAAAAAATATTTTTTCAAAATTAAAAAAAGTGATTTTTTAAAAAATATTTTTTTAAATTAAACAAACGTGGGTTTTTTAAAGAATTATTTTTTTTTTTCGAAATGCTACAAATGTGGATATTTTTAAAAAAATATTTTTTTTTTATAAAAAAATATTTTTTTTTCAAAATTCAAGAAACGTGGATTTAAAAAAATATTTTTTTTCAAAATTGTACAAAAGTGAATTTTTTTAAAAAAATATTTTTTCAAAATTCAACAACGTGGTTTTTGTAAAAAAATATTTTTTCAAAGATCAACAAACATGGATTTAATTTTTTTTTCAAAATTCAAAAAACGTGGATTTAAAAAAAATTTTCAAAATTCAACGAACGTGTTTTTTAAAAAATATTTTTTCAAAATTCTACAAAATTAGATTTTTTTAAAAATATTTTTTTAACAACTACAAACGTGGATTTTTTAAAAAATATTTTTTCAAAATTCTACAAACGTGGTTTTTTAAAAAAATATTATTTCAAAGTACAACAAAGGTGGATTGTTTTTTAAAAAATATTTTTTTAACAACTACGTGGATTTTTTAAAAAATAATTTTTCAAAATTCTACAAACGTGGATTTCTAAAAAAATGTTATTTCAAAGTACAACAAAGGTGGACTGTTTTTTAAAAAATATTTTTTTAACAACTACGTGGATTTTTTAAAAAATATTTTTTTAACAACTACGTGGATTTTTTAAAAAATAATTTTTCAAAATTCTACAAACGTGGATTTCTAAAAAAATATTATTTCAAAGTACAACAAAGGTGGATTGTTTTTTAAAAAATATTTTTTCAAAATTCAACAAACGTCGATTTTTTAATTATTTTTCAAAAAACAACAAACGTGGACTTTAAACTTCTTTAAGAGGTCTTCCATCTTTTGAACATTCAGTAGGTCTTATTTGATTGCCCTTCACGATTATCACCCACCCCGTTCTCCCTTTACAAATTTTAATTGTTTAAGTGGCAAACTTTCACAAATCTTGTGACAACTAGAAAAGAAAGAAGATTGTCAAAAAAGGAGACAATGCAAAAAAAAGGATTTTATGTCAAATCTCTATCACATCACATGTCTGTCACTAGGAAGTCGAGAAAATATGACATTTTGTGGGGTTGTCGGAATGCAAAAAGCATTTAGGTTTTGGAAGTTTGGGATTCTATTAAATTCCAACAAGAAAAGAAGAAATAATAAATTATCAAAAGAGGGAACCCATTTCAATCAAAATTCTGTCACAAGAACTTTGAGGATGAATTTCTGTAGTTCTCCTTTGTCATCATTGGCTGGGTGGGCGTTGCTCATTTTTTGGTCATATGTTTGAGGCTTCTGTTAGTTTTTCTGCAGATTTTTGTTATTTAAACAATGATTTTGAGTCGAATGTTTTTCATGCCATCCGTTGTTCTATTGTTGCAAAAAAACCTAGGGACAGCAACAACAACAATTGAGGGAACGACCACCACAGAGGAAAAAAGCACAGCAAACCATTCAACCTTTTGTTTGAATTGTTGTTTGTTTGTCAATGGTAGGTCGGGTCGGTCGGTTGGTTGGTTGGTTAAAACTGAGGTAAAAAGCAGCAACAACACAGAAAATGTATATCAAACACATTTTATTTATTTGTTAAGTTAAAAAAATAAATACTAACAAAAACAACAATCGAGGGAACAATGTCACAGAAAAGGGTAGCATGGCAATGAAGTGATAAAATTTAAAAAACTATTTTCCACAAGAATAGCAAAAGAGAAAAAGGGAGAACTCTCATACCAAGGCATGTAGTTCTATTATATTGTTTGCTGATTAATGTGAGACCTTCTGTTTATCGCCTGGCCCGAACACAGTATCGACAATAATACGACACCAATTGCATAGACATTTTACATGTCTGAAATACTGGGGAAATTTTGCCATGCTGTAATGGAGGGGTTTGTCTATTGCTGAAAGGGCGATGTGCAAACTCAAGAACTTCAAGGCAGCAACTATCCACAATCTTCTGTAGCTGGAGGTAAATTCTCTGGAGTTTTTTGTTCTATTTTATTTTTCATCCCAAAATATTGTCGCCCTTTATCTTTTACTTTTTATTTATTTTTCATTTGATGAGACAACAGGAAAACGGAAAAAAGGTCACTTCCACATTACAAACGTGCTGTAGACCTTTCTCTCTGCTGATGTATGTGACATAGTATGTCATCACAAACATACTCACTTAAATACATATGTATATGAATGAAAATGGTTTTCTACATGACTGACTTAAAATGTTCTACTGGCTGACTGGCATTAATAAAAAAGCTTCAATACTTCAGCATCAGCTTCCCATTATAATGCAAGGAGGCAGGCGAGGCGGGAAGAGTGCGAGGAATCATCATAACGAATAATTTCATTTAAAAATTAATGGAAAAACAGTAACAAATAGAAACGGACAGGCAACAACAACAAACTGACAAGTGCCGTTAATGGGGTGTCATATGGCAATTGATGCGAACCAGAAGATATGGGTACGTGGGACGTGATGGTTTCATTAACAGATGACAGGACTTGATTTAGGAGAAGCTAGCTTAACAAGACTTGGATCAAGTGACAATAATTTCAAAATAGATGAGATTTATAAGAAAATGTAAAGAAGTTTTTGTAAAGAAAATTTTCAGTGTAAGTCAACTCTGATAGATTTTCTATAGAAAAATTTTCAGTGTTAACCAACACCGAGGAATTTTCTATAGAAAATGTTTCAGTGTTAACCAACACTGAGGAATTTTCTATAGAAAAATTTTCAGTGTTAACCAACACTGAGGAATTTTCTATAGTGTTGTTCAATACCCAGCACTGAGGAATTTTCTATAGAATGTTTTTCAGTGTTAACCACCACTGAGGAATTTTCTATAGAAAATGTTTCAGTGTTAACCAACACCGAGGAATTTTCTATAGAAAATTTTTCAGTGTTAACCAACACTGAGGAATTTTCTATAGAAAATTTTTCAGTGTTAACCAACACTGAGGAATTTTCTATAGATTTTTTAAAAAATATTTTTTCAATAAACGTGGATTTTTTAAAAAATATTTTTTCAATAAACGTGGATTTTTTAAAAAATATTTTTTCAATAAACGTGGATTTTTTAAAAAATATTTTTTCAATAAACGTGGATTTTTTAAAAAATATTTTTTCAATAAACGTGGATTTTTTAAAAAATATTTTTTCAGTAAACGTGGATTTTTTAAAAAATATTTTTTCAATAAACGTGGATTTTTTAAAAAATATTTTTTCAATAAACGTGGATTTTTTAAAAAATATTTTTTCAATAAACGTGGATTTTTTAAAAAATATTTTTTCAATAAACGTGGATTTTTTAAAAAATATTTTTTCAATAAACGTGGATTTTTTAAAAAATATTTTTTCAATAAACGTGGATTTTTTAAAAAATATTTTTTCAATAAACGTGGATTTTTTAAAAAATATTTTTTCAATAAACGTGGATTTTTTAAAAAATATTTTTTCAATAAACGTGGATTTTTTAAAAAATATTTTTTCAATAAACGTGGATTTTTTAAAAAATATTTTTTCAATAAACGTGGATTTTTTAAAAAATATTTTTTCAATAAACGTGGATTTTTTAAAAAATATTTTTTCAATAAACGTGGATTTTTTAAAAAATATTTTTTCAATAAACGTGGATTTTTTAAAAAATATTTTTTCAATAAACGTGGATTTTTTAAAAAATATTTTTTCAATAAACGTGGATTTTTTAAAAAATATTTTTTCAATAAACGTGGATTTTTTAAAAAATATTTTTTCAATAAACGTGGATTTTTTAAAAAATATTTTTTCAATAAACGTGGATTTTTTAAAAAATATTTTTTCAATAAACGTGGATTTTTTAAAAAATATTTTTTCAATAAACGTGGATTTTTTAAAAAATATTTTTTCAATAAACGTGGATTTTTTAAAAAATATTTTTTCAATAAACGTGGATTTTTTAAAAAATATTTTTTCAATAAACGTGGATTTTTTAAAAAATATTTTTTCAATAAACGTGGATTTTTTAAAAAATATTTTTTCAATAAACGTGGATTTTTTAAAAAATATTTTTTCAATAAACGTGGATTTTTTAAAAAATATTTTTTCAATAAACGTGGATTTTTTAAAAAATATTTTTTCAATAAACGTGGATTTTTTAAAAAATATTTTTTCAATAAACGTGGATTTTTTAAAAAATATTTTTTCAATAAACGTGGATTTTTTAAAAAATATTTTTTCAATAAACGTGGATTTTTTAAAAAATATTTTTTCAATAAACGTGGATTTTTTAAAAAATATTTTTTCAATAAACGTGGATTTTTTAAAAAATATTTTTTCAATAAACGTGGATTTTTTAAAAAATATTTTTTCAATAAACGTGGATTTTTTAAAAAATATTTTTTCAATAAACGTGGATTTTTTAAAAAATATTTTTTCAATAAACGTGGATTTTTTAAAAAATATTTTTTCAATAAACGTGGATTTTTTAAAAAATATTTTTTCAATAAACGTGGATTTTTTAAAAAATATTTTTTCAATAAACGTGGATTTTTTAAAAAATATTTTTTCAATAAACGTGGATTTTTTAAAAAATATTTTTTCAATAAACGTGGATTTTTTAAAAAATATTTTTTCAATAAACGTGGATTTTTTAAAAAATATTTTTTCAATAAACGTGGATTTTTTAAAAAATATTTTTTCAATAAACGTGGATTTTTTAAAAAATATTTTTTCAATAAACGTGGATTTTTTAAAAAATATTTTTTCAATAAACGTGGATTTTTTAAAAAATATTTTTTCAATAAACGTGGATTTTTTAAAAAATATTTTTTCAATAAACGTGGATTTTTTAAAAAATATTTTTTCAATAAACGTGGATTTTTTAAAAAATATTTTTTCAATAAACGTGGATTTTTTAAAAAATATTTTTTCAATAAACGTGGATTTTTTAAAAAATATTTTTTCAATAAACGTGGATTTTTTAAAAAATATTTTTTCAATAAACGTGGATTTTTTAAAAAATATTTTTTCAATAAACGTGGATTTTTTAAAAAATATTTTTTCAATAAACGTTGATTTTTTAAAAAATATTTTTTCAATAAACGTGGATTTTTTAAAAAATATTTTTTACTTTAATGACAAGTACCTCTGCTTCCATTTGGCGTATTAAAGGCATTTAAAAAGCTAATCAAGAAGACCAGCAAAGTTATCAATCAGTACCGAGTAGATTTCGACAGTAGTCAAATATAAAATTAAATATTAATTATTTTGGTTCAATTCGCCTTAAGTCATTCGGTATAAAAGCCATATAGGTGAAAACTTTAGTATCTCCCTAAAAGAAATGTTTACGACTGAAAAAATTATGCACAGGGGTAGTGAAGTAGGGTATCACATAGTCGTCCCCGTCCCGACTATAGCCTTTGCTCACTTTTTTTCAAAACCAACACTGAAAATTTTCTGTAGAAAATTCCTCTACAGTGTTGGGGCAACACTGTAATTTTTCTATAGAAAATTGCTATGCAGTGTTGGGTCAACACTGAAAATTTTCTATATAAAATTACACTGCAGTGTTGGGTCAACACTGAAAATTTTCTATAGAAAATTCCTCTACAGGGTTTGGGCAACTCTGAAAATTTTCTATAGAAAATTGTACACAGTGTTCGATCAACACTGAAATTTTTCTATAGAAAATTCACTGCCGTGTTGGGTCAACAATTCAAAAAAAAAAAAAAACACATAGTTTCTATAGAAAATTCTGCAGTGTTGCTTAACATTAAATTTTTTTATATTAACTTCCTCACCTAAAGTAGTGGTAGCTACCCTATCGTAGCTATGTCTAAGGTAATCTTCTCCTTAGTAGTTATCCTCCTCATGATACCACGAATTCTGTTGTTTGAATAGTACTCAGTATAAATATTGTATACTTTTCCGCACAATTACAAATGGAAATGGGCAATTATTTTTATAGTCATGTTCCCTTTCCTTATACAAATTATTACGAAAATGTTTCAATTATTCTGTTAAGCAAACCAACAGGCAACACATGCTGAGGTTTGGTCATTAAGTGTGTAAAGATTTTCAATGCAACATTGACTGTCTGCCTGCCCGGCAGCATGCCCATCTTCCAGTTACCTACCCACCAGGCAAGAGTAATCTGACTTACTTTTGGCTTAACTGCCTTGTAATTTGCAACTTAAATTGCGGTGTTTATTGTTCCTTAAGGAACAATACAAAAATGCATTTTTGTCCTGATTCCCGCCTCTCCTTGGGCTTGGGCTGAATGATTTATATTGTATTATTTATTTTCTTCTTAATGTTGGAGGAATATTACTTTTTGTTTTTTTGCTTATTTTACTTATAAATTTACACTTGGGTTACTTTGTTGTGTACAGCTGCTGCTACTCCTTCTTCTTCGTTGTTGTATAATGCAAATATAAATAAAAATATCTGAAACTTTTATTTCCCCAGCAACAATAATAACCTTTCTTTTAATAATGAGAAAAGAGAAAAACACTACAAAAGTCAGTTTTATTGCATACTTTCAGTTGTGGTATTTTACTTATTGAAGTTATATTGCATACCTTTTGGAGCATTTAACAATTTGTTTTTTTTTTTTTAATTTTAGGAATATAGCAATAAAATATACATTACAACACTGCAAATGAATTTTCTATAGAAATTTTTCAGTGTTGACTCTACACTGCAGAGTAATTTTCTATAGAAAATGTTCTGTGTTGACCCAACACTGCACAAGAATTTTCTATAGAAAATTTGCAGTGTTGACCCAACACTGCACAGGAATTTTCTATAGAAAATTTGCAGTGTTGACCCAACACGGCAGAGTAATTATCTATAGAAAATTTTCAGTGTTGACCCAACACGGCAGAGTAATTATCTATAGAAAATTTTCAGTGTTGACCCAACACTGCAGAGGAATTTTCTATAGAAATTTTTTCGGTGTTGACCCACCACTGTGTGGAATTTTCTATAGAAAATTTTTCTGTGTTGGCCCAACTCTGTGTGGAATTTTCTATAGAAAAATTTTCGGTGTTGACCCAACACTGTGTGGAATTTTCTATAGAAAAATTTTCGGTGTTGACCCACCACTGTGTGGAATTTTCTCCAGAAAATTTTTCGGTGATGACCCAACACTGTGTGGAATTTTCTATAGAATATTTGTCGGTGTTGACCCAACACTGCAGAATTTTCTTTAAAATCCACGCCTATTAAAAATAATTTTTCAAATTTGTTAAAAAAAAATCTTCAAAAATCCACGCCTATTAAAATTTTTTTTAAAATTTGTTAAAAAAAATCTTTAAAAATTCACGCCTATTTTTTTTTTAATATTTTAAAAATAATCTTTAAAAATCCACGCCTATTTTTTTTTTTAATATTTTAAAAATAATCTTTAAAAATCCACGCCTATTTTTTTTTAAATTTGTTGAAAAAATCTTTAAAAATCCACACCTATTAATTTTTTTTTTTTAAATTTGTTAAAAAATTCTTTAAAAATCCACGCCTATTAAAATTTTTTTTAAAATTTGTTAAAAAAATCTTTAAAAATCCACGCCTATTTTTTTTTTAAATTTGTTAAAAAATTCTTTAAAAATCCACGCCTATTAAAAATAATTTTTAAAATTTGTTAAAAAATTCTTTAAAAATCCACGCCTATTAAAAATAATTTTTAAAATTTGTTAAAAAATTCTTTAAAAATCCACGCCTATTAAAAATAATTTTTAAAATTTGTTAAAAAATTCTTTAACACGTTCGCGGACGCAAGCAAATTCAGAGAGGTGAAAAAAATGACACCCAATTATTTTCGAAATTAGTTTTTTTGTTTTTATTTATTAATTATTGATTATAATTATTATTTTTTATTTATTATAGAATGTGTCTTGTTGAAATAAATCGTATTATGTATATTAATCAACAAAACTTAAGATTGTATACAAGTAAATTAACAAAAATTGGCTGACAATGTGAATGCTATAGCATTCACGTCATTTTGCATCGGAATGCTATAGCATTCACGTCCGCGAACGTGTTAAAAATCCACGCCTATTAAAAATAATTTTTAAAATTTGTTAAAAAATTCTTTAAAAGTCCACGCCTATTAAAAATAATTTTTAAAATTTGTTAAAAAATTCTTTAAAAATCCACGCCTATTAAAAATAATTTTTAAAATTTGTTAAAAAATTCTTTAAAAATCCACGCCTATTAAAAATAATTTTTAAAATTTGTTAAAAAATTCTTTAAAAATCCACGCCTATTAAAAATAATTTTTAAAATTTGTTAAAAAATTCTTTAAAAATCCACGCCTATTAAAAATAATTTTTAAAATTTGTTAAAAAATTCTTTAAAAATCCACGCCTATTAAAAATAATTTTTAAAATTTGTTAAAAAATTCTTTAAAAATCCACGCCTATTAAAAATAATTTTTAAAATTTGTTAAAAAATTCTTTAAAAATCCACGCCTATTAAAAATAATTTTTAAAATTTGTTAAAAAATTCTTTAAAAATCCACGCCTATTAAAAATAATTTTTAAAATTTGTTAAAAAATTCTTTAAAAATCCACGCCTATTAAAAATAATTTTTAAAATTTGTTAAAAAATTCTTTAAAAATCCACGCCTATTAAAATAATTTTTAAAATTTGTTAAAAAATTCTTTAAAAATCCACGCCTATTAAAATAATTTTTAAAATTTGTTAAAAAATTCTTTAAAAATCCACGCCTATTAAAAATAATTTTTAAAATTTGTTAAAAAATTCTTTAAAAATCCACGCCTATTAAAAATAATTTTTAAAATTTGTTAAAAAATTCTTTAAAAATCCACGCCTATTAAAAATAATTTTTAAAATTTGTTAAAAAATTCTTTAAAAATCCACGCCTATTAAAATAATTTTTAAAATTTGTTAAAAAATTCTTTAAAAATCCACGCCTATTAAAAATAATTTTTAAAATTTGTTAAAAAATTCTTTAAAAATCCACGCCTATTAAAAATAATTTTTAAAATTTGTTAAAAAATTCTTTAAAAATCCACGCCTATTAAAAATAATTTTTAAAATTTGTTAAAAAATTCTTTAAAAATCCACGCCTATTAAAAATAATTTTTAAAATTTGTTAAAAAATTCTTTAAAAATCCACGCCTATTAAAAATAATTTTTAAAATTTGTTAAAAAATTCTTTAAAAATCCACGCCTATTAAAAATAATTTTTAAAATTTGTTAAAAAATTCTTTAAAAATCCACGCCTATTAAAAATAATTTTTAAAATTTGTTAAAAAATTCTTTAAAAATCCACGCCTATTAAAACTAATTTTTAAAATTTGTTAAAAAATTCTTTAAAAATCCACGCCTATTAAAAATAATTTTTAAAATTTGTTAAAAAATTCTTTAAAAATCCACGCCTATTAAAAGGGTATTATAAGTTTGTTTTGGTAAAAATTCATGTAACACCGCGAAATATTCGTCGGAGACCCCCAATATGGTATACCAATCTTCATATCTCGACGAGATAAAGCGATTTTGAGATGTGTGTCCGTCCGTCCGTCTGTCCATTATGAATTGTAAACACGCTCCAGGCCACAATTATGGACCGATCGTCACGAAATTTTGTATGGAGGTCGGGTTCAGATCAGAATAGATCCCTATTCTTTTTGGTGATGATCGTGAAATATTTAGCGGGTGCAATGGACCAAAAACATAATATTTATCTAATTTTGTAGCGGCTCTGTAGGTCTCAATAATAGTCCAATCAACGCGTAATTTTAAATAAGGTAAGAGTATATCACAATGGAGAAGCTTGTAATTTGAGATGGCGATCGGATAATATTTAGAGGGTTAAATGGACCAAAACTTTTGTTACAGCCTAATATATTCCGTTATTTGTTTGTAGTGTAATAATTTTTAAAATTTTTTAAAAAATTCTTTAAAAATCCACGCCTATTAAAAATAATTTTTAAAATTTGTTAAAAAATTCTTTAAAAATCCACGCCTATTAAAAATAATTTTTAAAATTTGTTAAAAAATTCTTTAAAAATCCACGCCTATTAAAAATAATTTTTAAAATTTGTTAAAAAATTCTTTAAAAATCCACGCCTATTAAAAATAATTTTTAAAATTTGTTAAAAAATTCTTTAAAAATCCACGCCTATTAAAAATAATTTTTAAAATTTGTTAAAAAATTCTTTAAAAATCCACGCCTATTAAAAATAATTTTTAAAATTTGTTAAAAAATTCTTTAAAAATCCACGCCTATTAAAAATAATTTTTAAAATTTGTTAAAAAATTCTTTAAAAATCCACGCCTATTAAAAATAATTTTTAAAATTTGTTAAAAAATTCTTTAAAAATCCACGCCTATTAAAAATAATTTTTAAAATTTGTTAAAAAATTCTTTAAAAATCCACGCCTATTAAAAATAATTTTTAAAATTTGTTAAAAAATTCTTTAAAAATCCACGCCTATTAAAAATAATTTTTAAAATTTGTTAAAAAATTCTTTAAAAATCCACGCCTATTAAAAATAATTTTTAAAATTTGTTAAAAAATTCTTTAAAAATCCACGCCTATTAAAAATAATTTTTAAAATTTGTTAAAAAATTCTTTAAAAATCCACGCCTATTAAAAATAATTTTTAAAATTTGTTAAAAAATTCTTTAAAAATCCACGCCTATTAAAAATAATTTTTAAAATTTGTTAAAAAATTCTTTAAAAATCCACGCCTATTAAAAATAATTTTTAAAATTTGTTAAAAAATTCTTTAAAAATCCACGCCTATTAAAAATAATTTTTAAAATTTGTTAAAAAATTCTTTAAAAATCCACGCCTATTAAAAATAATTTTTAAAATTTGTTAAAAAATTCTTTAAAAATCCACGCCTATTAAAAATAATTTTTAAAATTTGTTAAAAAATTCTTTAAAAATCCACGCCTATTAAAAATAATTTTTAAAATTTGTTAAAAAATTCTTTAAAAATCCACGCCTATTAAAAATAATTTTTAAAATTTGTTAAAAAATTCTTTAAAAATCCACGCCTATTAAAAATAATTTTTAAAATTTGTTAAAAAATTCTTTAAAAATCCACGCCTATTAAAAATAATTTTTAAAATTTGTTAAAAAATTCTTTAAAAATCCACGCCTATTAAAAATAATTTTTAAAATTTGTTAAAAAATTCTTTAAAAATCCACGCCTATTAAAAATAATTTTTAAAATTTGTTAAAAAATTCTTTAAAAATCCACGCCTATTAAAAATAATTTTTAAAATTTGTTAAAAAATTCTTTAAAAATCCACGCCTATTAAAAATAATTTTTAAAATTTGTTAAAAAATTCTTTAAAAATCCACGCCTATTAAAAATAATTTTTAAAATTTGTTAAAAAATTCTTTAAAAATCCACGCCTATTAAAAATAATTTTTAAAATTTGTTAAAAAATTCTTTAAAAATCCACGCCTATTAAAAATAATTTTTAAAATTTGTTAAAAAATTCTTTAAAAATCCACGCCTATTAAAAATAATTTTTAAAATTTGTTAAAAAATTCTTTAAAAATCCACGCCTATTAAAAATAATTTTTAAAATTTGTTAAAAAATTCTTTAAAAATCCACGCCTATTAAAAATAATTTTTAAAATTTGTTAAAAAATTCTTTAAAAATCCACGCCTATTAAAAATAATTTTTAAAATTTGTTAAAAAATTCTTTAAAAATCCACGCCTATTAAAAATAATTTTTAAAATTTGTTAAAAAATTCTTTAAAAATCCACGCCTATTAAAAATAATTTTTAAAATTTGTTAAAAAATTCTTTAAAAATCCACGCCTATTAAAAATAATTTTTAAAATTTGTTAAAAAATTCTTTAAAAATCCACGCCTATTAAAAATAATTTTTAAAATTTGTTAAAAAATTCTTTAAAAATCCACGCCTATTAAAAATAATTTTTAAAATTTGTTAAAAAATTCTTTAAAAATCCACGCCTATTAAAAATAATTTTTAAAATTTGTTAAAAAATTCTTTAAAAATCCACGCCTATTAAAAATAATTTTTAAAATTTGTTAAAACAGTTCTTTAAAAATCCACGCCTATTAAAAATAATTTTTAAATTTTTTTAAAAAGTTCTTTAAAAATCCACGCCTATTAAAAATAATTTTTAAATTTTTTTTAAAAAATTCTTTAAAAATCCACGCCTATTAAAAATAATTTTTAAAATTTATTAAAAAATTCTTTAAAAATCCACTACTATTAAAAATAATTTTTAAAATTTGTTAAAAAATTCTTTAAAAATCCACGCCTATTAAAAATAATTTTTAAAATTTTTTAAAAAATTCTTTAAAAATCCACGCCTATTAAAAATAAATTTTAAATTTTTTTAAAAAATTCTTTAAAAATCCACTACTATTAAAAATAATTTTTAAAATTTGTTAAAAAATTCTTTAAAAATCCAAGCCTATTAAAAATAATTTTTAAAATTTGTTAAAAAATTCTTTAAAAATCCACGCCTATTAAAAATAATTTTTAAAATTTGTTAAAAAATTCTTTAAAAATCCACGCCTATTAAAAATAATTTTTAAAATTTGTTAAAAAATTCTTTAAAAATCCACGCCTATTAAAAATAATTTTTAAAATTTGTTAAAAAATTCTTTAAAAATCCACGCCTATTAAAAATAATATTTAAAATTTGTTAAAAAATTCTTTAAAAATCCACGCCTATTAAAAATAATTTTTAAAATTTGTTAAAAAATTCTTTAAAAATCCACGCCTATTAAAAATAATTTTTAAAATTTGTTAAAAAATTCTTTAAAAATCCACGCCTATTAAAAATAATTTTTAAAATTTGTTAAAAAATTCTTTAAAAATCCACGCCTATTAAAAATAATTTTTAAAATTTGTTAAAAAATTCTTTAAAAATCCACGCCTATTAAAAATAATTTTTAAAATTTGTTAAAAAATTCTTTAAAAATCCACGCCTATTAAAAATAATTTTTAAAATTTGTTAAAAAATTCTTTAAAAATCCACGCCTATTAAAAATAATTTTAAAAATTTGTTTAAAAATTCTTTAAAAATCCACGCCTATTAAAAATAATTTTTAAAATTTGTTAAAAAATTCTTTAATAATCCACGCCTATTAAAAATAATTTTTAAAATTTGTTAAAAAATTCTTTAAAAATCCACGCCTATTAAAAATAATTTTTAAAATTTGTTAAAAAAATCTTTAAAAATCCACGCCTATTAAAAAAGATTTTAACCTTTATAAAAACTCTTTAAAAATCCACTCCTTTAAAAAAGTGTTTTAAATTTGTTAAAAAATTGTATAAAAATCCACGCCTATTAAAAAAGTTGTTTTTTTTTAATTCTTAAAAAATCCACGGCTACTAAAAATAATTTTAATAATAATTCCTTAAAAATCAACGCCTATTAAAAATAATTTAAAAAAAAATTAAAAAATACACGGCTGTTAAAAAAGTTAAAAACACTTTTAAGTGTTTTTGTTGCTTTTAACTTTCTTTAAAAATTAACTTTTTTTGAAAAATTCTTTAAAAGTCTACGCCTATTAAAAAAAGTTTTTAACATTTAACATTTTTTTAAAAAATTCTTTAAAAATTCAAGCCTATTAAAAATAATTTTTTACATTTTTTAAAAAATTCTTAAAAAATCCACGTCTATGAAATAAAATTTTTATTTTTTTTTTAATTGTTCCAAAATCCACGCCTTTAAAAAAATCGAAATCGACGACTAATTTTTAAAAAATTTATTTCAAAATTCACGCCTATTTTATTAAAAATTATTTCAAAATCCACGCCTTTTTTTAAAAAAAATTATTCCAAATTAATTTTTTGATTTTTTAAAAAATATTTTTTACTTAATTTTTTTAAATTCTTAAAAACCCACTCTTATTAAAAATATACAAAAAACTAAAAAATGTTCAGTGTTGTTTGAAATTTTCTATAGAAAATCTTCAGTTGTGACCCAACACAGTGCACACAAAATATTCAGTGCTAACCAACACTACGGAAATTTGCAATGTTCACCAACTCTGCTGGAATTTTCTATAGACAATTTTAGTACCCTTTTTTTGTTTCTTTCCCATAGTTATTGTATTTTCCTTAATTACTGCATTCATCCAATTAGTTTTGTGTCCATGTTTCTATTTTACTCCTCCTTAAAATCCCTTGTCCTCTAATCAAATCTAATAACTTAAGTTTGTTCATGACCTACCTTCCTTTGGATCAACAACAATAGGGAACAATAGAATACAAAACAAACAAATTATGAGTGAAGTGGATGTGTGTGTGTGTGTGTGTGTGTGAAAGTTTACATACGTTCCTGTTTGTAGATGATTAATTAATTGTCATCATCAATAGATCAAATCACAAACATTTATATTACGATTTAAAGGACATCAACACTTATAATGTACTCCCTCTATTCCCTCTCTCTGCCGCCGTGTTCCTACAAAGTTTGCTCCTTACAAACAAAGACAAAGCAGCACTTCAATGTTATCAATTACAAAAGCAATACACAGAAATGTGGCATTGTTGCGTATGAGAGATGACCCAAGGGGCAAAAGTTGCACACAATACCCTGTGGGTGGTAAGAGGGGGAGATAGAGTGCTAGTGATGGCTGTTATGGGATGATGTGTGTATATTGAAATAATAATATTTATTAATTGTTATAATGAGTGCAACGGCATGGCTGCCTGACATGCAAGCCAAGTCAATTGAAAGAATAACAAAATTGTATAGCATATGTTAAGGGGCAAATTGCTAGAGTAACCAACCCTTTGTACATAAATGATTACAAAAATTCCTAGAAAAAAACTGCAACACAAAACTCGGGCAAACAAAGACAAAAGAGTCATTGTCTTCGTTAATATCAGTACAGTACATAGCGCAATTTTCATCATTCCACGAGAGGCCAGAGAGAGAGAGTGAGAGTTCAAAAGCCAGAATGATTGATGTGTTAACTGGGCTTGTTAATAAGGTACGTGTGTTACATAAATGCATATGTATGTACGTATGTTTGTAGCTGCTGCTATTGTAACTACTAATGAATGACAATTAGCTTGACAAATGAGTTGAAACAACAATCAAGGATATGTGTGGTGGTTGGGTGATAAGGATGAAGTTTTCATTATTATCGGTTTGCTGGTGATAGGATAGGTAGGTAGTTGAATGGAAAGAGCCTGCCATAGTTTAAACAAGTCGCAAGAAATTTGTAAACAAAATGTTACATATTGTTTGTATCTTCTTGGTTAAACACACACACATGCCATCATTGTTTCTAATTGAATGTTTTGCATCATGATTGATACATACGAAAACGGTGTGCATACTTTGTGGCGCATGCATATGAATTGAAGGTAAACAAATGCATATTTGTGGGGGTACTTTGTGAGGTAAATTTTGAAGTATAACTAAATTATAAGGGGGAACAGTTTCTTTAATATGAGACACCTTTAAGGGATCGGATACGTTTCCTGGCTTTGGCAAAGAATGTTCTAGAACGGGCATATGGAAAAAGTCTCTAGATCGCCAAAAATCCAAGGTAATGAACAAGTTACCAAAATCGTGGCAACAGAATTGTAGCTAATAGATGAGAATGTCTATATGGTTGTTTTTTTCTAATACATAATAAAAAATTAACTTTGATTAATTGTCATTTCAATTCGAGTGAATTAAAAAAGTAAAAAAAAACAAATAATTTACAGTGTTTGATTTATAAATAAACATAAATTTATAAAAAAGTAGAAAAAAATTCTCTCAGCCTCAATAAGTATATTCTTCTTTATGATCGGAACTCTCAAAAAAGCGCTTGCCGTTTATAGCCATTTAATTGTGTCACAATTTTTAATTTAAATACAAGCGTTTTATTTGAGAGATCCCATCATACAGAAGAGGAATATAGTACATTAGAGTGACCCAAAAAGACAAAATTTCTTTTTTTAGATTTCCTACCCCCTACATTCTTTCCATTTGATCCAAACACCTTATACATTAACTTTTATGGCGATCGGTTAACGTTAACCCCTGCCAACCTACGTTGGCCCTTGTTCCCATAGTAATTTGTATGGGGTCAAAGGCGAATTTTCACCAAAATTGTCTAAATGCCACAACTACAAATCCCATCGAAATGGGTCTAAAGAAAATTTTGTAGAGAAATTTCACTGCCATAACATTTTCTTCATTTCGATAGAACTTGCCGCTTCCAAACAAAATTTGTTTGTGAATAATTTGTTAGTGAATAACATTTTTTATTCATGTATTGTCATCCAAATCGGAATAGTGTGTAAAGTTTTAGTTCGATTGGTCAACTGCAACTGTTTTAAAAATACTGTTAAATAAAACACTGTAAAACAGAAAACACTTTCATTTTCCATTTCATTAAAATATCAATCCCCCCAACACATTGTTGAAAATATAGTTTATAAAGTAGATTTTTTGAAATAAAAAAAATCTATGCCCCGAGTGAGGCTCGAACTCACGACCTTAAGATTATGAGACTTACGCGCTGCCTACTGCGCCATCGAGGCTATGTCCGGGTGTTCCCAAAAGACTTTTATCAATGCAGGGCCAATAACCAAACGGTATATGCGAAGTATTGTCATTGAAATGCAAACATTTGGTGCATTTTTTATATAAAAATACTTTGAATTAAAAAAGAACATTATAAGGATCTAAATTTTTTAAAGTAATATTTTTGACAAATAATTTTAATACGACGTTGATAATAAATGTCAAAACCATATAAGTCCAAAGCGACAAAAAACATTAATGAAATTCCAAGGCGTATTTATATAAGGTAGGTGACAATCAGCTGTATTCTTACTTTTTCTGTTAATTTAGTTTTCATAATGTAATAGGGTCTACTCATGAAATTTGAAACTTCGAAATTTGTTACCATAATATACTGCTTTACATCCTAAACGTGTAATAAAAATTACCTACGAGAGTTCTGAATGCATTATATTTACATTTTGATTCAAATCTGTTCTATTTTAGAGGATTTTTCAAATGTATTAATGTTTTCTTGAAAAAAATTTGGAACGACCTTCTTATTCAATATTTTCTTTGACAATTAATTTTCAATAACAGCAATGTTGTTTTTGAAAATTTGTAGTTGTTGTAATTCATGCATATATCTTATATAGATTTGCCTTGCGGAATTCTTATCGCCTTCAAATCCATGAAGTATATCTGCATTGTAAATTTTATCCCAGGTATTTTTATTTTATTCACTTAAGAACAAAAAAATAGAATAAAGAAAAAAGAAATTCGCACAAAAAAAGAATTGCCCCGAGTGAGGCTCGAAATCACGACCTTAAGATTATGAGACTTACGCGCTGCCTACTGCGCCATCGAGGCTATGAGAAGGACATTTTCAACACGTTTATGGAGCTTTGTTCTGAAAACAAAAGGACTTTTTATGAGAAAGTGTATAATAAGACCTTGGAATACATAGTCCGGACCCATAGCTTGAAACCCAAATTCCTATATTTGGATTATCCCGTTTAAAAACATACATATTTGAAGAATTTTTGGAAACACACAAAAAACTTATGTGACGAAAACCATTGTTGAAATTTCAGATCAAAAGTTCAAATTCTTATCGTTTTCACATCCATGCAGAATATCTACATCGGCAAAATTCTTCCCATGGATTTTTATGACAAGCTCTTGCGAATTTTCCACTAAGATTCTATTGTTTTATTGTTCTTTAGAAAAAAAAAGAATTCGCAAAAAAGAACTTGCCCCGAGTGAGGCTCGAACTCACGACCTTAAGATTATGAGACTTACGCGCTGCCTACTGCGCCATCGAGGCCTTGGCGCAACAAAATTAAATTGGCTTTAGAAACATGGTGTTGTTACCAGGGACGTACGCAGGATTTCATTTTTGGGTGGTCTTGGACTTTTTTTGCTCAGTACAATCACTGGAATCAGAAACGCAAAGGGCTCAATAAGGTGTTTTTTTTCTTCCATACAAATCGCCCCGGCCTAATATATAAACTTTATAGGGTGGCAAATAAATATTTCAATGCATTACAAACGGAAAAGAACAGGAAAGGATAATAAGTTTGTCTTAACAGTCGGAAAATGCAGTCTTCACAATGAAGCAGCGGACAACGGATTGAGGCTGATAGCTACAGAATATTCCTCGCAACTGTTCCAATTGCTTAACGAAAATACTAATCGTTCCGATACATATGTATTTGCATAGTGGCACAGTATTGCCCACTCCATGCAAACAGCCGCAAAATCCATACTTTGATACCAGAGACCTCTACCAAGGAACCCATAGTATGACAAGGAGTGTCGTCCTGCTACCGAAGAGAAAAATGCGATGTACTCACGAGATAGTTATCTGGGGAAAAGGAGGGAGGAGAAACGACTTTTCCGCAGAAAAAAGAGAGAAATGGAAAAGCGGGAGTGTGAAAAAATGGAGATGGCTCCTGAACATGAATGAAATTCTACCAAAGAGATATTGTACCCAGGTCATAGAAAGATTCATTTTCCCAGAAGATGGTATTGATTTTATACCACCCAGCCAAGTTTAGTTAAAACGGCAATAAATCGACTGAAGAATTATAAGGCCGTAAGAAGCAATGGCTTATCAGCCAAACCAAAATTTTGATTAAATGTGAAAAAAGTTTTTATAGGAAAGAGAATTTGGTTCTTGTAGCCAGCTCTGTCCATAGATCGAAGTTCTACTAAACGCCGATCATTTACTAATTACATATGTGATTCCAGAAGAATGTCGGACTAGAAAAAAAATCATTATTCCAAACTAATTAATAAAAAAAACCATAATTTTGAGAGTTGCTTCACATTGGATACACAATCGAAAAAAAAAACAAGTAAAAAAGCATCAGTCGGCTTTGCCGACAGAGATATACCATCAGCCTGTGCAAATTGAAACACTTTTTTTCACAATAAACTTATGTATTTAGGGGGTTTCAAAATTTTGGTCTCGTATGAACCGACAAAAATGTTGATTAGGATTAAAGTTCAAAAATTTTGCTGAAAAGGTACTTAAAGGAATGGACCGACATAGACCATGGGGGTGCCATAGGGGGTTTTTACACCCTTCGGGCTGTTTTCTCAAGAAGTATGGACTTGCCCCTGAAACAACTTTTACCATCGTAATTGAGGCAGCGAATGTAAGTTGCTTCAACAGAAATCAAAGTGATTCAATAGCAGGTCTTAAAGTGAACTTATCCAAAATTTTGTGTGGGAGGTACGGGATGGAGTGGACAAATATAGTCCATATTCGAACCTGATCTATATCTGGTAGATATTATGAGAATGTGTAAAGTATGGACCAAATCGGTCACTCCCATCAAGACTAATCGTGCCCACAATTTTTCCGAATATTTTTGAACTTTTGTGGCGTAGGTACCTGAAGGAGTGGGCCGATATGGCTTATCTACGAACTTAAACTAAGTTTGGAAACAATATTACGAAGGCCAAATTTTGGCCGGAACCGGCATTTTCGTTCGAGATTATCTTGCGCTTCCACCCATAAACATGGTGTCATTGGGTTTGTTTTTCAACTTTCAGGCTATTTTTTCAGGAAGTATGGACTTGCCCCTGAGGAAACTTGTACCTTCGTATAGGGGACAGTGAATACAAGATGGTACAACAAAAACCAAGGCGATTCGAGAGCAGGTCCTAAACTGAACTTTTCCGAAATTTTGTGTGGGAGGTACTCGAAGGAGTTTACCGATTGGAACCTCATCTGAGTCTGGTAGAAATTTCATAATGTGCAAAGTTTGGACCAAATCGGTTACTCCCTTCAAGAGTTATCGTACGCACAAATTTTCCGAACATTTTCGAACTTCTGTGGGGGAGGTACCGGAAGGAGTGGACCGATGTAATCCGTCTTTGAACTTGAACTAAGTTTGGACAAAATGTTACGAAAGCCAAATTTTGGACCGAATCGGCATATCCGTTCGAGAGTTATCTTGCGCTGCAACCACTACACACGGTGTCATAGGGTTTTTTGTAACTTTCAGGCTATTTTCTCAGGAAGTATGGACTTGCCCCTAATGAAATTTACAGCGTCGTATAGAGGACAGCGAATACAACTTGCGTAAACAAAAATCAAAGCGATTCGAGACCAGGTCCTAAACTGAACTTTTCCGAAATTTTGTGTGGGAGGTACCCGAAGGAGTGGACCGATTGAGTCCATATTGGAACCTAATCTAAGTTTGGTAGAAAGTACACGATGTGCAAAGTATGGACCAAATCGGTTATTCCCTACAAGAGTTATCGTGCGCAGAAGTTTTGGAACAATTTTTGAACATTTGTGGGGGAGGTACCTGAAGGAGTGGACCTATATGGCCCATCTTCGAACTTAAACCGAATCTGGACAAAATATTTCGATACCCAAAATTTGAACCGAATCGATTAATCCGTTCGAGAGTTATCGTGCGCACCAGCCAGCCAGACAGACCGACAGACAGACAGACGGACGGACATTGCTAGATCTACTCAAAATTGTCTGAAACGGATATCGTACAAACATACTTGGGGTCTAAAACCATTATTTCGATGAGGCACATTTTTGGTCGTATCAAAGTGTAAATACCCTCTTTAGCCTAAAGACTGAGGGTATAAAAATGTTTCTACCCTCAGCCTTTAGGATAAAGAGGATATATACAATTTGATACGACCAAAAATTTACCCCATCGAAATAATGGGCTTAGACCTCAAGAATGTTGGACGAAATCTGTTTCAGACAATTTGGAATCGATTTATCAATGCCGTCCGTCCGCCTGTCTATCAGGCTGGCTGGTGCGCACAATAACTCTCGAATGAAGCAACCGATCCGGTCCAAAATTTGGCATTTGTAATATTTTGTCTGAAATTAGTTTAAGTTAGAAGATGGGCCATATTGGTCCACACCTTCCGGTACCTCCCCCACAAAAGTTTAATAATGTTCGCTAAAATGGTACGCACGATAAATCTCGAAGGGAGTAACCGAATTGGTTATGACTTTGCATATGGTAATATTACTTTCAGGCATATATCGGGTTCGGGTTTTTTCGGGGGCGAATCCATACTTGCTCCAAGAACCTTAGGCGGCACCAATTAAAATGGCAAATTCGCAAGATAGCTCTCGCAGGGAGTATTATTTCAACTAGTCATGTATCAGCTTGGAATATGGACTATATCGGTCCCCCCTTAGGTACCTCCCACAAAATTTTGGAAAAAGTGCAGTTAACAGATAATCTCGGATCGCTTTGAAACTTTTTCCAAAAGGTTCTTCTTGCGGACCCTGTTCTTCTTGCGGACCCGGCAGCAAATCCATACTTCCTGAAAAATTTACTCAAAAACTGAAAAAAACGCTCTAGACGTAAAAAGTATTGTGTTTGCATCTATTTTTTAGGTTCGAGCCTGAGGGTATATCTCTTTCGGCACAGCTGACTGATACTTTCTTACTTGTTATCTTTGCTATTACACATATGTTAAGGATATACATGGCTCTGCCTGACTGACACTGTTTTACTTATTTATTAATTTAAATTTGCTAATACAAAAATATTATTGCCCCGAGTGAGGCTCGAACTCACGACCTTAAGATTATGAGACTTACGCGCTGCCTACTGCGCCATCGAGGCTATGCCGCGGATTTTTTCAAAATGTTAGAACAGCTACAAGGCAAGGATTTTTGTGAACTTTTATAGTGCCAGCTTGAGAGAGATTATAAGATATTCAGATTTTGAGCCGTAGTTAACATTTTTGGATTATACAATTCAATGAGGCTCAAACTTTGTGAAAAGTGTGAATTTAAGTAAAAATTTTGTAATAACAAGTATGAACGGAGATAAGGTCGGCCGGGCCGAACTTTTTATACGTTCCACAACAAACTGTATTGAATTATATTGGAACAATTAGTTTCATTTCGTTTATGAAAGTATGTACCGAAAATCAGGAGGTAATGCTTGTTCTATGGGGGCTATATGAAGGCGTGGACCTATACCGACAAATTTCAGGTGGAAAGTTTGATACCCTCTATGAAGACCAAATACCTAATTTCACCCATTTCGTTTGTATATTGAGGCTAAAAACTTGAAAATACCAAAAATCGGGAGGTATCGTTCTAAGGGGACTATATGAAAACGTTGACCTATACCGAAAGATTTCAGGTGGAAAGTTGTATACCCGCAACGAAGACTAAATACCATATTTCAGCCATTTCAGTGGGATATTGAGGCTAAATCCTTCAAAATATCAAACATCGGGAGATACCATTCTAAGGGGGCTATATGAAGACGTGGACTTATACCGACAATTTTCAGGTGAAAAATTGTATAAAAAGAATAAATAACAACTTTCAGCCATTTCGGTGGTATATTAAGTCTAAAACCTTCAAAATACCGAAAATCGGGAGGTAGCGTTCTGGGGGGCTATATCAAAACGTGGACCGATATAGCCTATTTTCAACACCAACAATCCAACATTTTATGCTGATCAAGAATATATGTATATACTTTATAGTACTTTATGTTACAAACGGATGACAAATTTAATTTATTTAATTTTAATATGGAGGGTATAATATTATGGTGGAGGTTATACAAATAAATAAGTCATAAAAATAGGGGGTGCGATAGGGATCTGGGTATAAACACCACCCAATTAATTGCTCCGTCTGTTGACCTTATGAAACTTATGTGCTGTATACTGCTTCATCGAAGCTATGCTATAAGCTTTCTTTTCGAACAAATTCAGGATTGGTCTGAAGACCAACGAATTTTATATTTTTGGGGATCATTTATGTTTTCTAAATTTTCTCTAGTTGGAAGTAGAACGACGAACCTATGATTACAGAATGTTTTTATTTTATATTTAACGACTATCAAAAATTCTATGCCCCGAGTGAGGCTCGAACTCACGACCTTAAGATTATGAGACTTACGCGCTGCCTACTGCGCCATCGAGGCTATGACCAAAATGTTTTCAGAACGTTTGAGGAGCTGTGTTTTAATAAAGAAAGGACTTTAAAAAAGTTCAAATATTACCCTTAAATACATTGACAGACCCCAGATTTGGAACCACTAATACCTATATTTGGATTATCCCGTTTAGAAACATATCTGAAGAATTTTTGGAAATAAATTCTACATTAATCTACACAAAAAAAATGTTGCCCCGAGTGAGGCTCGAACTCACGACCTTAAGATTATGAGACTTACGCGCTGCCTACTGCGCCATCGAGGCTATAGTTAAGCCACGTCAAAATATTCTAAATAAATATGAGGAGATTGTAGATGTTTAGAATTTTTAACGTTGATTTAGGCCTTGCATACGGGATTCTTAAGACATTTTTCCACAATTGGTTATGGGATACATAGATGGCCAAGGCAAAGGGTGAAAATATTACAATATTTTCACTTTAATTTTATATCGCTAAACCACCACCATTGATGCGTATAATAAATGTTGCTTACAGTTATCAATTATACGCTGCCCAAAATAATAATAAGTATACGCTATGATGTCCCTCAACAAATTCAACCTTTTATTTATTACATATGTAGAGAATTGTCAAAGCTACAACATTTTCTCTAGCACCATTTCTATAATATTTGCTGTTTTAAAGCTGAAGCCTGAAAACATAAAAAAAAACCTAAAAATGTGACCGTTGACCTCGATTTATTTAAAAATCCCTCTGTGATTTGTTTAATTTTGGATTTTTCTCATCTATGAACATTGTTGTTTCAGAACTCGCAAAAGTTTCCCAGGTTTAGGCATTTTTCACTTATAGTTAGTTAAGCCGTAAAGTTAGATACCTAAACGTATCGAAATTCTCAACATTTCTATCTCTAATGGATATGCCTTCCTTCCTTTTCCATAGAAACTTTAAAATTAATTCCCCACTTTTCAGTTTGTATGACAAATGTATGTACATCATCGAGAAGTTGCATACTAATCATTTTCAAAAAAATCCCAACCTGCAGCTTCTAATGACCTCTTAAATTCATCGTCTAACCAAACTTTAAATTGCAAAAGTCATCAGCATTATTGTGATGGGGATGACTTGCCACAAAAACCCCAAATGGTCATTGGAAAAAATCACAAAAACGTAGTCTACCATTGCAGTTTTTAATTGATACCTTGAAAGCCAAGCATTTCTATCTCTCGGTGTATGAATGTACATATGTATGTGTCAGTGTGTGTATGTGCAAATACATAAGTAGTTGTAATGGTACTTTGACCGTCAATTTTAACAAGCATTGCAATTTGTAGACCTCAAAACAGACCACTGAAAAATAATTTACATTTTTCCGAATAAAACAGAGGCATAGAGCAATAACAACAAAAGCATCAACAAATCTGAATAACAACAACAGCATCAGAAAACATCAAGAGAGAGATCGAGAGGCAGCAGCGGCAGAGTGAATCTAAACATTTGTGAAATGACCACCATTTACCATCATCATTTGAAAAACATGATGAAAATTCTAACCAAAACTATTCGATGTAAAATTTGCCACACAAATGTTTGCATGAGGTTAAACACAAATGCATTCGTACACACATACAAACAGAGAAATCTGACATGCCTAAATGTAGGCTACACGTTTTTTTCATACACTTTGTGTTTTTCTTCTGTTTCACACTCACTACTCTCGCTCTTCGGGATGTTGTGGCCTCTACAAGGCTGTTTTAAAGTTTTTTGAGGCAAAAAAAGTCGAGTGGATTTTTATGAACATTTTTTTAATAATTTCGTTTCGTTTTTACCATTCATATCTAGAGCTTGAACTAGAAACAATAGCTCTTGCCTTGTCCATTAGACGTAGTTGTGCGAGTGTATGTGTGTTCTTTTAAGTGCGAACATCTATGAAATTTATGACAATAGGTTAAATTTCTCACGTGCCAGTTTTTGATACGTTGAGGTTTTAGCCTACTTTTCTATTGTAGACGAAACATTCACAATGCAGACTAAAGAGGGAGAGGGTGGGGGGAGAGTGAGAAACATCTGAACTATATTTTAATTAAAATGTTTTAATTGTTGGCAACAAAAGTTCACATGTACTTTTATGTTTTTTTTGTGGCCATGCGTGCGTATGAGTTATCTGATATTTTTGTTTCAAAAGACTTGGTGGCGTATGAATGACTTTAATTATTTTGGTTAACCAGACGAATGAGTCATGAGGTCTTCTAATGGATAGAAGAGCATAGGAGGCCAGCTAGGACATCCATGAACCATGAAAAAAATATTCTTTAAAAAATCCACGTTTATTGCTGTGATGAGCCATGCAAAAATATTCTTTAAAAAATCCACGTTTATTGCTGTGATGAGCCATGCAAAAATATTCTTTAAAAAATCCACGTTTATTGCTGTGATGAGCCATGCAAAAATATTCTTTAAAAAATCCACGTTTATTGCTGTGATGAGCCATGCAAAAATATTCTTTAAAAAATCCACGTTTATTGCTGTGATGAGCCATGCAAAAATATTCTTTAAAAAATCCACGTTTATTGCTGTGATGAGCCATGCAAAAATATTCTTTAAAAAATCCACGTTTATTGCTGTGATGAGCCATGCAAAAATATTCTTTAAAAAATCCACGTTTATTGCTGTGATGAGCCATGCAAAAATATTCTTTAAAAAATCCACGTTTATTGCTGTGATGAGCCATGCAAAAATATTCTTTAAAAAATCCACGTTTATTGCTGTGATGAGCCATGCAAAAATATTCTTTAAAAAATCCACGTTTATTGCTGTGATGAGCCATGCAAAAATATTCTTTAAAAAATCCACGTTTATTGCTGTGATGAGCCATGCAAAAATATTCTTTAAAAAATCCACGTTTATTGCTGTGATGAGCCATGCAAAAATATTCTTTAAAAAATCCACGTTTATTGCTGTGATGAGCCATGCAAAAATATTCTTTAAAAAATCCACGTTTATTGCTGTGATGAGCCATGCAAAAATATTCTTTAAAAAATCCACGTTTATTGCTGTGATGAGCCATGCACAAATATTCTTTAAAAAATCCACGTTTATTGCTGTGATGAGCCATGCAAAAATATTCTTTAAAAAATCCACGTTTATTGCTGTGATTGTCCATGCAAAAATATTCTTTAAAAAATCCACGTTTATTGCTGTGATGAGCCATGCAAAAATATTCTTTAAAAAATCCACGTTTATTGCTGTGATGAGCCATGCAAAAATATTCTTTAAAAAATCCACGTTTATTGCTGTGATGAGCCATGCAAAAATATTCTTTAAAGAATCCGCGTTTATTGCAGTGTTGAGCCATGAAAAAATATTCTTTAAAAAATCCACGTTTATTGCTGTGTTGAGCCATGAAAAAATATTCTTTAAAAAATCCACGTTTATTGCTGTGTTGAGCCATGAAAAAATATTCTTTAAAAAAATCCACGTTTATTGCTGTGTTGAGCCATGAAAAAATATTCTTTAAAAAATCCACGTTTATTACTGTGTTGAGCCATGAAAAAATATTCTTTAAAAAAATCCACGTTTATTGCTGTGTTGAGCCATGAAAAAATATTCTTTAAAAAAATCCACGTTTATTGCTGTGTTGAGCCATGAAAAAATATTCTTTAAAAAAATCCACGTTTATTGCTGTGTTGAGCCATGAAAAAATATTCTTTAAAAAATCCACGTTTATTGCTGTGATGAGCCATGCAAAAATATTCTTTAAAAAATCCGCGTTTATTGCAGTGTTGAGCCATGAAAAAATATTCTTTAAAAAATCCACGTTTATTGCTGTGATGAGCCATGCAAAAATATTCTTTAAAAAATCCACGTTTATTGCTGTGATGAGCCATGCAAAAATATTCTTTAAAAAATCCGCGTTTATTGCAGTGTTGAGCCATGAAAAAATATTCTTTAAAAAATCCACGTTTATTGCTGTGTTGAGCCATGAAAAAATATTCTTTAAAAAATCCACGTTTATTGCTGTGTTGAGCCATGAAAAAATATTCTTTAAAAAATCCACGTTTATTGCTGTGTTGAGCCATGAAAAAATATTCTTTAAAAAAATCCACGTTTATTGCTGTGTTGAGCCATGAAAAAATATTCTTTAAAAAAATCCACGTTTATTGCTGTGTTGAGCCATGAAAAAATATTCTTTAAAAAATCCACGTTTATTGCTGTGATGAGCCATGCAAAAATATTCTTTAAAAAATCCGCGTTTATTGCAGTGTTGAGCCATGAAAAAATATTCTTTAAAAAATCCACGTTTATTGCTGTGATGAGCCATGCAAAAATATTCTTTAAAAAATCCGCGTTTATTGCAGTGTTGAGCCATGAAAAAATATTCTTTAAAAAATCCACGTTTATTGCTGTGATGAGCCATGCAAAAATATTCTTTAAAAAATCCACGTTTATTGCTGTGATGAGCCATGCAAAAATATTCTTTAAAAAATCCACGTTTATTGCTGTGTTGAGCCATGAAAAAATATTCTTTAAAAAATCCACGTTTATTGCTGTGTTGAGCCATGAAAAAATATTCTTTAAAAAAATCCACGTTTATTGCTGTGTTGAGCCATGAAAAAATATTCTTTAAAAAAATCCACGTTTATTGCTGTGTTGAGCCATGAAAAAATATTCTTTAAAAAATCCACGTTTATTGCTGTGATGAGCCATGAAAAAATATTCTTTAAAAAATCCACGTTTATTTCTGTGATGAGCCATGAAAAAATATTCTTTAAAAAATCCACGTTTATTGCAGAGATGAGCCATGAAAAAAATATTCTTTAAAAAATCCACGTTTATATCAGAGATGAGACATGAAAAAATTCTTTGAAAAAAAATTCTTTAAAAAATCCACGTTTATTGCTGTGTTGAGCCATGAAAAAAATTCTTTAAAAATTCACGTTTATTGCAGTGATGAGCCATGAAAAAATATTCTTTAAAAAATCCACGTTTATTGCAGTGATGAGCCATGAAAAAATATTCTTTAAAAAATCCACGTTTATTGCAGTGATGAGCCATGAACAAATATTCTTTAAAAAATCCACGTTTATTGCAGTGATGAGCCATGAAAAAATATTCTTTAAAAAAATCCACGTTTATTGCAGTGTTGAACCATGGAAAAATATTCTTTAAAAAATCCACGTTTATTGCAGTGTTGAGCCATGGAAAAATATTCTTTAAAAAATCCACGTTTATTGCTGTGTTGAGCCATGAAAAAATATTCTTTAAAAAAATCCACGTTTATTGCTGTGTTGAGCCATGAAAAAATATTTATTAAAAAATCCACGTTTATTGCTGTGTTGAGCCATGAAAAAATATTCTTAAAAAATCCACGTTTATTGCTGTGTTGAGCCATGAAAAAATATTCTTTAAAAAAATCCACGTTAATTGCTGTGTTGAGCCATGAAAAAATATTCTTTAAAAAATCCACGTTTATTGCAGAGATGAGCCATGAAAAAGTATTCTTTAAAAAATCCACGTTTATTGCTGTGTTGAGCCATGAAAAAATATTTATTAAAAAATCCACGTTTATTGCTGTGTTGAGCCATGAAAAAATATTCTTTAAAAATCCACGTTTATTGCTGTGTTGAGCCATGAAAAATATTCTTTAAAAAATCCACGTTTATTGCTGTGTTGAGCCATGAAATATATTTATTAAAAAATCCACGTTTATTGCTGTGTTGAGCCATGAAAAATATTCTTTAAAAAATCCACGTTTATTGCTGTGTTGAGCCATGAAAAATATTTATTAAAAAATCCACGTTTATTGCTGTGCTGAGCCATGAAAAAATATTCTTTAAAAAATCCACGTTTATTGCTGTGTTGAGCCATGAAAAAATATTCTTTAAAAAAATCCACGTTTATTGCTGTGTTGAGCCATGAAAAAATATTCTTTAAAAAATCCACGTTTATTGCTGTGTTGAGCCATGAGAAATATTCTTTAAAAAATTCACGTTTATTGTTGTGATGGTGTTGGAAAAAAATATTCTTTAAAAATCCACGTTTATTGTTGTGATGGTGTTGGAAAAAATATCATATTTATATTTGCATAGAAACAGAATTGAGCCCCAGGTGTCATGGCCAACAATTGACAGTATATTAAAATCAGTTCATAAAAATTCCTGTCAGACATCTGCTCTGAAATATATTTTGTCAATTTGCAACTCTTTTTTTTCTTCCCTGAGAACATAATTAAAATATCCAATTGTGACACATGTGTATGCGTGCGGATGTGCATGGCTACGTATGAGTAATTTATTACATATCCTCAACATCATCATAAGCCGCCTGACTGCCTAGGCAGCATACCTTGCTTGAACATAAATTAATATCAATCATACGTCCACACCCGTACATGTATCTATCTTCATGCCATTATCGTAACTAAAACTTTAGTGGAGACTTGGCAGACCCTACCCCTTCATGGCTATATCAAACACCAAAATTACACTAATCATGCTACTAAAATTGCAACTGCATGTCATCAACCACAGAACTGCAAAAGAAACATGTGCTGCCAAGCGACTAACCAAACAACCAGCCGGACAGGCAGACCATCCAACCACTAAAATGTAATACACGTTTTAAAAATGAAAACGAGAAATGGGAAAAACATTTTTACGTTGAAATTTTTATGAATGTAATTTTTGTTGTTGTTTTTTCTACTTCATTTCCTCTCCTCCACCCCTTCATCACGCCATGTAAACGTTGTCGTTTTAGTGGAATTTTGTTTTACTGGTCTATGGAGAATGAAAACTGCAATCTTTTTTCGCCATTAACTACCAGCCGTAATGTGAACAAGGATGTAAGCGAGATTGTATGCATACGTGAGTTGGGAAGTGAGTGAGTGTGTGTGTGTGAGTGAGTGACTACTGGTATGCTCCCAGCAAGCATTTTCTATCGCCCATTACCCGAAGCAGTCACTCCCGGGCGATAGAAACACACATCCGCGATATCGCATTCTAATTGATGTAGGCACACCGTACGGGAAGAAATGAACCACGCATTCGTTTCCTCATATAAATATCGCCATCGTGACTCTCGACTCTGGACTAAAGCGATTTTTTCAAAGACAACGCATGAGACACATTTATGAGGAAACGAGTGCGTGGTTCATTTCTTCCCGAACGGTGTGCCTACATCAATTAGAATGCGATATCGCGGATGTGTGTTTCTATCGCCCGGGAGTGACTGCTTTGGGTAATGGGCGATAGAAAATGCTTGTTGGATATAGTACTAGTAATAAATAAATAAATAAATAAATAAATAAATAAATAAATAAATAAATAAATAAATAAATAAATAAATAAATAAATAAATAAATAAATAAATAAATAAATAAATAAATAAATAAATAAATAAATAAATAAATAAATAAATAAATAAATAAATAAATAAATAAATAAATAAATAAATAAATAAATAAATAAATAAATAAATAAATAAATAAATAAATAAATAAATAAATAAATAAATAAATAAATAAATAAATAAATAAATAAATAAATAAATAAATAAATAAATAAATAAATAAATAAATAAATAAATAAATAAATAAATAAATAAATAAATAAATAAATAAATAAATAAATAAATAAATAAATAAATAAATAAATAAATAAATAAATAAATAAATAAATAAATAAATAAATAAATAAATAAATAAATAAATAAATAAATAAATAAATAAATAAATAAATAAATAAATAAATAAATAAATAAATAAATAAATAAATAAATAAATAAATAAATAAATAAATAAATAAATAAATAAATAAATAAATAAATAAATAAATAAATAAATAAATAAATAAATAAATAAATAAATAAATAAATAAATAAATAAATAAATAAATAAATAAATAAATAAATAAATAAATAAATAAATAAATAAATAAATAAATAAATAAATAAATAAATAAATAAATAAATAAATAAATAAATAAACAAATAAACAAATAAATAAATAAATAAATAAATAAATAAATAAATAAATAAATAAATAAATATATAAATATATAAATATATAAATATATAAATAAATAAATAAATAAATAAATAAATAAATATATAAATATATAAATAAATAAATAAATAAATAAATAAATAAATAAATAAATAAATATATAAATATATAAATAAATAAATAAATAAATAAATAAATAAATAAATAAATAAATAAATAAATAAATAAATAAATAAATAAATAAATAAATAAATAAATAAAAAAAAGTCAAATTAAATTTTAGTAATTTTAGTATACATACACCACTATTATATTATGATTATTTCTGTAAACTTATTTGTTTTAATCTTCTCTGTCGAATGAGTGTAATAAGTACTGTTGGCACTTTTGACTTTTTGGATTTTTTTGGATTTTTTGTTTTTTTCTTATATTCAAATTCACTCTATGATAAAGAAAATGAAATTTATTTTTTCTTATCTAAATATCACTCACATTATACACAATATATATTATTATTTGTCTGCTTATTGTCAGTCACAATCATATAGTCACTGCACTTTTCTACTTTTCAATTTATTAATGATTAAATATTAAATTATTAATTATATTTTTGAAATTTCACTTTCCCGTACCTTTCGCACTTGAAATATTAAACTGAATGATATTTTTCTTGTTGTTGGTCTTTTCAAATACTTGGAATAGCTGTAAAACTCTCACCGTATCTCTCTCACGAGAAGATATAGTAAAACAATGTAAATTGTTCGTGTAAACAATCAAATGCAGAATTTTCATCTTCTTCTGTGACACTAGGTAGTTCTTGCAGATCGATCTAATTTGAACAGTAATACATTTGTTATTGTAAAATGATAAAGTATCGCTCTTTTATAGAAAAGAAGTTCAGAATGCGATAACTTTTGGTAGAGGAAGTGAGTAACTCACTTCCAAATGCTAGCTGGGCTTGACAACATTATGAAAACAAGTAATAAAACACATAGTCTCACACAGCCATGCAACATATTTACTCATCCCCATAAAACCACAACTGAAAAGCATTTCAATGGAATCCATGTTATGTAAGTGTAAGTGTGAGGATTATGTGAGTGTGAGGATGTGTGTGTGTGTGTCTGCTCGCATATGGCCAAAGATTCAATGTATACATATATTGTGCATATTTTCACATAATCACAACAACAACAACTAAATACTAAAATAACCGCTACTACAACATCATCAACATCACCAACACTTCCACCAAAACCCCCCCAACAATTCCTTTTTACCCTTTTTGTTGTAAACAACAAGAACAACAACAGCACAACAACTATTACGACATTCTCTAAATAAACTGCGCTTTGAATTTGGGGGAGGGGGGCGAGGAGGGTGTGAGTGTTTTATTCATAAGCGTTCACTTCACTTCATATTGACATTTATGATGGTGATGACAACGTCGATGGAAAAACATTGACTGTAATGTCAATGCATTTTTGTTGTTGTTGGTTTTTATTGCTCTATACCCCGGTGCTAATATTTGTATAAATTTTGTAGATTTTTCTTGTTGAATTTTGTGCAAACAGGAAACATTTGGTGTCTGCACATTTCACCAATTTAATAAAAATAATCCTTGACAAAATAATATTTACATTTTTTTGGCATTTATGGTATGTCTTATTTCTATTCATATAAGTCCTCATATGATCCTCCATCTTTTCATAGAAAACTTTTTATGGTGTTCTATACGTAGAAGGCCTTACATTTTCAAGCATTAATCCATAGAAGACTTCATAATGTCTTCGATTCACAGAATAAGGGGACCTTCTGGCCTTCTGTGAGATCTTCTGATCTACTGTAAGAAGGCCTACTTGTATTCTTTAAGAAGGCCCTCTGGCTGAAATTTTGACTGTGGGTTGCTGTCGGTGTGTAGGGGTGAGATAAGGCTGGGTTTTTGGAAATTCGACCTAGAAGGGTACGAAAAGTACTAAAAGGTACTAAATATGGTACCCTTTGTATTAGGCAAACGGGAAGAGCTAGAAGAGCTGAAATTTGGAATGAGAGTAACTGATGGAGAGTTAGAAAGATGTACCAAAGGGTTTTTGGAAATTCGACCTATAAGTGTACGAAAAGTTACTAAATTTGGTACCAATTGTATATTTTGAGTGGATATAGCTACAATCTTCATATTTGGTATGGGAATCAAGGTTGGGAAGTGGTGTTGATATAAGGAAATGATTTTGGAAGTTCGTACTTATGTGCACGAGTAGTACTAAATGGTACTAAATTTGGTACAATTTGGATTTAGGCGAACGGATAGAGCTGAAAACCTGAAATTTTGAATTTAGATTACCATTGAAGTGTACGTTTGAGATATGGGGGTAGTTTTGGAAATTCGTACTTATGTGTACGAAAAGTACTAAATGGTACCAAATTTGGTACAATTTGGATTTAGATAGACATGGAAACCTGAAATTTGGAATTAAGATAACTGATGGAGTGAAGGATTGAGGTAGTTTTGGAAATTCTTACTTATGGGTACGAAAAGTAGTAAACGAAAAGTAGTAACAGTACAGATTTGGGTGAACGGATAGAGTTGGAATCCTGAAATTTGGAATTTAATTAAAATTGGAGTGAAGGATTGAGTTAGTCTTGGAAATTCGTACTTATGGGTGCGAAAAGTACTAAATGGTACTAAAGTTGGTACAATTTATATTTGGGTGAACGGATAGAGTTGGAATCCTGAAATTTCGAATTAAGGTTACTGATGGAGTGTAGGATTCAAGAAGTTTTGGAAATTCGTACTTATGGGTACGATAAGTACTAAATTTGGTACAATTTGAATTTTGGGAAACGAATAGAGCTGGAATCCTGAAATTTTGAATTAAGATTACTAATGGAGTGTAGGATTGAGGTAGTTTTGGAAATTCATACTTATGGGTACGGAAAGTACTAAATGTACTAAATTTGGTACAATTTATATTTGGGTGAACGGATACAGCTGGAATCCTGAAATTTCGAGTTAAGGTTATTGTTGGAGTGTAGGATTCAAGAAGTTTTGGAAATTCGTACTTATGGGTACGATAAGTACTAAATTTGGTACAATTTGAATTTTGGGAAACGAATTGAGCTGGAATCCTGAAATTTGGAATTAAGATTACTAATGGAGTGTAGGATTGAGGTAGTTTTGGAAATTCATACTTATGGGTACGGAAAGTACTAAATGTACTAAATTTGGTACAATTTATATTTGGGTGAACGGATACAGCTGGAATCCTGAAATTTCGAGTTAAGGTTATTGTTGGAGTGTAGGATTCAAGAAGTTTTGGAAATTCGTACTTATGGGTACGATAAGTACTAAATTTGGTACAATTTGAATTTTGGGAAACGAATAGAGCTGGAATCCTGAAATTTGGAATTAAGATTACTGTTGGACTGTAGGATTGACTTAGTCTTGGAAATTCGTACCTATGGGTACGGAAAGTACTAAATATGGTACAATTTAAATTTAGGTGGACGAATAGAGCTGGAATTCTGAAATTTGGAATTAAGATTACTTATGGAGTGGAGGAGGTAGTTTCGGAAATTCGTACTTATGGGTACGGAAAGTATTAAATGGTACTAAATTTGGTACAATTTATATTTGAATGAACGAATAGGGCTGGAACCCTGACATTACGAGTTAAGGTTACTGTTATAGTGTGGGATTGAGGAAGTTTTGAAAATTCGTACTTATGGGTATGAAAAGTAATAAATGGTACTAAATTTTGAATTTAGATTACCATTGAAGTGTACGTTTGAGATATGGGGGTAGTTTTGGAAATTCGTACTTATGTGTACGAAAAGTACTAAATGGTACCAAATTTGGTACAATTTGGATTTAGATAGACATGGAAACCTGAAATTTGGAATTAAGATAACTGATGGAGTGAAGGATTGAGGTAGTTTTGGAAATTCTTACTTATGGGTACGAAAAGTAGTTAACGAAAAGTATTAACAGTACAGATTTGGGTGGACGGATAGAGGTGGAATCCTGAAATTCGCAATTACTGTTGGAGATAGTTATTGAAATTCGTATTTTCATACGAAAAATATTAATGGTATTATGAATAGAGGCGGAATTCCGATATTTGGTATTATAGCCGCTGTTGGTGTGTAGGGTTGAAATATGGATGTGGATATTCGTACAATAAGTGTACAAAAATTACTAAATGTCACAGAATTTGGTCCAAATTGTTATTGTGTAAAGGGGTAGAGTGGAAATTGTATTAATGGTATTATGAATAGAGTTGGAATTCGGATATTTGGTATTATAGCCGCTGTTGGTGTATAGGGTTGAGATATGGATGTGGTTGTGGATATACGTACAATAAGTGTACGAAAATTACTAAATGGCACAGAGATAGAGAGGAAGTTTTGGAAATTCGTACTAATGTATACGAAAAATACTAAAGCGCGGTTGGTATATAGTTTTGGATAAAAGGAAGTAATTTTTGAAACTTATAAATACTTATGTACTAAATGCTATTCAATTTGACGTTGGGTGTAGCAATGAAGATGGAATTATATCATTTGTGCGTGAAAAATACAAAATTGCAATAAATTTGGTATTGGGCTAAGGAATAGAAGTGAAATTCTGATATATTATTGATTTGTCAGGTTCATTGTTAGAAGTGGTCGTACAATAAGTGTACTAGAAGTATTAAATAATACTAAATATTGAAGCACTGGTATTGGGTGAATCGATAAATGAAATTTGTTATGAGGATAACTGTTGAGATTGGATCAGAATGTTTATTTAAATCCGCTTTTAAATGTAAGAAAGGTTTCTACATGTAATACTATTGATATTGGGTAAACAAGTGGAGCTAAAATTGTAACATAAGGTCCTGGATTTTAAAAATTGTACTGAATAATGTACTATTGTTTTTAGGTAAACACGCATTCGGTTTCTAAATAATGTACTGAAATCAAAAAGTCAAACGTACCTTTTCAACAAAATTGTTTTTATCTTTGTTGTCTATTCTAAACGTTATAGTAAGTTCATTTGAAAAGGAAGATCTATGCGGCTAATGTTTTACAAGAAGGTTTTTACATACTGAGAAAAAAAAGGCCTAAAATAAAATGTCGCAAAAATTAACTGTTATATAGGGTAGCATCTTTTAAATAATGGTTTTCTACATTTTGATATCACAAATTCCAAAATTCGGTTGGAAAATATGGATCAAATTTTGAAAATACCCATACCCTTCTAATAAAACATGGACTAGAATTTAACATGTAGGCCGCTGTTGAAGTGTAGAGGTCTTTTTTTGAAATTCGAACAAAACGTGTACGAGCAGTACTTGAAAGAAATTAAATATCAATTCAAATAGATATTAGTACATAAAAATGTTCAGTATTCACCATATTAAATATTGTTTATTTGTAGTTTATTCCTTTTCCGCATACGAAGTAGCGGGCATTTTGCTAGTTTTCTTCTATAAGAACAAGAAGATTTTCTGCCCTTCAATAAAATACAGTTTGCTCTTTTTTTGGTCTTCTATACAAAGAACTTCTAGTCTTCTATAAGAATACCTTTTGGTCTTCTATAAGAAAACCTTCAGGTCGTGTATAAGAATACCTTCTGGTCTTCTATAAGAAGACCTTGTGGTCTCCTATAAGAATACCTTCTGCTTTCTATAAGAAGACCTTGTGGTCTTCTGTAAGGAGACCTTGTGGTCCTCTATAAGAAGACCTTGTGGTCTTCTGTAAGGAGACCTTGTGGTCGTCTGTAAGAAGACCTTGTGGTCTTCTATAACAAGACCTTGTGGTCTTCTTTAAGAAGGCCTTTTGGTCTTCTATAATAAGACCTTCTAGTCTTCTATAGGAAGACCTTCTGGTCTTCTATAGGAAGGCCTTCTGGTCTTCTATAGGAAGACCTTCTGGTCTTCTATAGGAAGACCTTCTGGTCTTCTATAGGAAGACCTTCTGGTCTTCTATAGGAAGACGTTCTGGTCTTTTATAGGAGGACCTTCTGGTCTTCTATAGGAAGACCTTCTGGTCTTCTATAGGAAGACCTTCTGGTCTTCTATAGGAAGACCTTCTGGTCTTCTATAGGAAGACCTTCTGGTCTTCTATAGGAAGACCTTCTGGTCTTCTGGTCTTCTATAGGAAGACCTTCTGGTCTTCTATAGGAAGACGTTCTGGTCTTATATGGGAAGACCTTCTGGTCTTCTATAGGAAGACCTTCTGATCTTCTATAGGAAGACCTTTCGTGTTCTATAAGAAGACCTTTGGTCTTCTATAAGAAGACCTTTGGTCTTCAATAGGAAGACCCTGTGGTCTTTCATAAGAACGACTTTTTGGTCTTCTATAGGTAGACCTTTTGGTCCTCTATAAGAAGACCTTTTGGTAATTTTTAAGAAGACTTTTTGGTCCTCTATAGGAAGACCTTTTGGTCTTCCATAAGAAAACATTTTGGTCTTCCATAAAAAGACCTTTTGGTCTTCCATAAGAAGACCTTTTGGTCTTCTATAAGAATACGTTCTGATTTTCTATAAGAAGACGTTCTGGTCTTCTATAAGAAGACCTTGTGGTCTTCTATAAGGAGACCTTCTGCACTTCCGTAAAAAGAGCTTGTGGTCTTCTATAAAAAATCTTTGTGGTCTTCCATGAGAAGATATTTTGGTGCTCTAATAGGAAGACCTTTGGTCTTCCATAAAAAGACCTTTTGGTTCTCTATAAAAATACATTTTGGTCTCCCATAGGAAGACCTTTTGGTTTTCCATAAGAAGACATTTTGGTCTTCCATAAGAAGACCTTTTGGTCTTCTATAAGAAGACCTTTTGGCCTTTTATAAGAATACCTTCTAGTCTTCTATAAGAAGACCTTTGTTCTTCTATAAGAAGACCTTTGGTCTTCTATAAGAAGACCTTTGGTCTTCAATAGGAAGACCTTGTGGCCTTCTATAAGACCTTGTGGTCTTTCATAAGAACGACTGTTTGGTCTTCTATAGGTAGACCTTTGGTCCTCTATAAGAAGACCTTTTGGTCATTTTTAAGAAGACTTTTTGGTCCTCTATAGGAAGACCAAAAGGTCTTCCATAAAAAGACCTTTTGGTCTTCCATAAGAAGACCTTTTGGTCTTCTATAAGAATACGTTCTGGTCTTCTATAAGAAGACCTTGTGGTCTTCTATAAGAACTCCTTGTGGTCTTCCATAAGAAGACATTTTGGTCTTCTATAAGAAGACCTTTTGGTCTTCCATAAGAAGACCTTTTGGTCTTCCATAAGAAGACCTTTTGCTCCTCTATAAGAAGACCTTTTGGTCTTCCATAAGAAGACCTTTTGGTCTTCCATAAGAAGACCTTTTGGTCTTCCATAAGAAGACCTTTTGGTCTTCCATAAGAAGACCTTTTGGTCTTCCATAAGAAGACCTTTTGGTCTTCCATAAGAAGACCTTTTGGTCTTCCATAAGAAGACCTTTTGGTCTTCCATAAGAAGACCTTTTGGTCTTCCATAAGAAGACCTTTTGGTCTTCCATAAGAAGACCTTTTGGTCTTCCATAAGAAGACCTTTTGGTCTTCTATAAGAAGACATTTTGGTCTTCTATAACACTGTGTGTAATTTTTTGAGCCATGGTTTATTAACCATATTCTGACACCGCAGCGTGATAAAAAACCAAAAGTAAGAAGATACGTGTCCCGGCGTTTTTCCCTATCACTTCAACTTTCGCGGTTATGGGCCCCCCAAGGCCTGAGGCTTTGATGTCAAAAGGGATCATTTTGTCAGGCACATATCTTCTTAAGCACAAAAATTTGGGTTTACTCGTAGAAGAAGAGTTGTAGCTCTCGTCTTAAAGAACAATAATTACGAAAACATAAAATTCATTCAACCTCACCTTCAAGGTCAAAATCGTCAAGGTCAAATTTCACATTTAATTTTTTCTCGGATTTTAGTCTGCAGATATCAAACCAATAAAAATTGAAGCAAACAACCAACTAGAAAAAGGCAGCTTAAACATACGAACTCTGTAGAAACGGTTCTTAATGGTCAAAATAGAAAATCAAATTCGATTTTGATCTTCTTTTCTCGGTTCCTGCTCCATAGATTCTAAAGCGTTCAAAATTCAAGAAAGCAATGGACCGCAATAATTTAGCAAAGATATCAGCAAACAACTTTCTGGAACATACGAAGTTTCTATGAACGGTTCTTAAATGTGAAAATAGCCAAAAACTTTCGAAAATATTCGATTTTTATACTTTTTTCTCTGATTTCGGTCCACAGATACCGAACCGCCCAAAAATTAAGGATACAGTCAACTACAAAAATGTAGCTAGGATTTCAATAAACAAATTTCTAGAACATAAAAAGATTCTAGGGACGTTCGCGACAAAGCTAAACCCTCAATAATCCGTAATAAAAGTTCTTCTTTTTACATATTTGGTCTTGTTTGATCCGTCTGCACGTTGAAAAGCTGGAATATGAGCGCATTTTCTAATCCCGCGACTGTTATACAAGATCACCCTTGAATCTTTTTCTACATTAATTTAAGAGTCATCTTCGTTTGCTTTCTGATAGTCTTCAAGTTGTGTTTTAATCATTTATTATTTTTATTAGACAAACCGATTGGCTGTGATAAGTCTCCTCCAAAGATGGTCGTGGTCGTTCTTTTGAATTACAAATTATCGGCATTCTCCTGCATTTAAATGTAAGGGGAATGAAAAAATCAATGCCCCGAGTGAGGCTCGAACTCACGACCTTAAGATTATGAGACTTACGCGCTGCCTACTGCGCCATCGAGGCTATGCCGCAGCATGCATTTGTGTTAGTGGAACCATATCGATTAAATTTAAAAAAATTAAAATAAAATTAAGAACCTTAGAAAGTGTCTTCAAAATTACAAATACGCCAATTTACATTTGTTTAGCATACCTTCAAGAATTATGACATTCTGATAAGAGAAAAGGATCGAGAAAGGTATATTAATCAACTTAATTTTGAACTATATTTTTTAATTAAGTTATGCTACATGGGATTATATTGTCAAAAAGCTACTGCCCCGAGTGAGGCTCGAACTCACGACCTTAAGATTATGAGACTTACGCGCTGCCTACTGCGCCATCGAGGCTATGTTTTGGCCATTTTTTCTTACAAAAATGAAAGTTGGCGAAAAAAATTGATGTAAGTTAAGAAGATTCTTATTACCGAATATGCATTCTGCTGCTTAGATCTGATTTCGCTTCTTATAGTCAGTCATGGTATTAGAATGGATTATTATTGACTTCAAACGACCTCTAAATATAATTCAATTTCACTAATGGTTTGTTCCAGTACTGCAAGAATATACTAATTTTTTTTACTATATTTTCAATAACATAAAGGAAAAAATCGTATCGTAGTTAAAAATAGTAGCTTCTTGCAGGTTCTGGAACAGAGCATAAAAAACAAATACCTATTTTTTAATGAAAATTCAAAGTCGACGAATTTGTATTCCTAGACTAGGAAAACATATACATATGTATGTATATTGTAAAATTATAAATATGGAGTATATAATCTGACTACCACTCAAAAAATTATACTATAAGGTTCAGTTTATGGGTATTTTACACGATATGTTTTGTTACATAAGGGTTATCACTTTTTATATATGAAATGTATATTCAAATTGACAACACATATTTAAAATATGTATGTATGTACATATAGTATGTGTGTTCGTTTAATCAAAATTTGTACAACTTGTTACTGGATGTTGTTCGTTTACTTTACAGTACAATGCAAAAGAACTTAGTCGATTACAAGAAGTTACTGGACTTGTACAAATTGTTGAGTAAACGAACACACCTAGTGTAAAGTACCCATTACGGAAATCGTTTTTGCGTATGGTTTGTTTTATCCATAACATCATCGTCCTTAGAACTATTGGTTGTAGTTATTGTTCTCAATTTTTGTTTTTAATTTTGTATGTATGTACACACAAAAAACTACTGCCCCGAGTGAGGCTCGAACTCACGACCTTAAGATTATGAGACTTACGCGCTGCCTACTGCGCCATCGAGGCTATGGTCGTATAGGAACAAGTTATGTTTGAGATCCTCCGAATCTGACATTTCAGAAAATATCTCGAACAATCCATGCAATTCCATCATTTTGAATGCATTTTGAAAATGAATTATATGTTGGAAAGCTCAAAAGGGGGATAATTTTATGTGACCTTTCGATACCATAATTATGCAAAGAATTAATAAATCTTAAAGCTGTCCACCAAAAATAATTATCCACGAGAGTTATGAATGAGAACACGGGGAATTAGGTAGTAGTACGATAGTATTATTTTATAGAACGTTTTAGTATTAGTAGAATATTTTCTTATTGTCAAAATTTAATATTGAACGTTGCACAAGACAGGATCATTCAATATTCTTTCATTACAAAAACTCATTGCCCCGAGTGAGGCTCGAACTCACGACCTTAAGATTATGAGACTTACGCGCTGCCTACTGCGCCATCGAGGCTATGGTGAGCCAGATTTTTAAGATGTCATATTAACTTGTGAGAAACATAAATATTCATCCCACTGGAGAAGACCCTTAAAGGTAGTTTAGACTAGCTATCAATGTCATATGAAACGAAATAAAAACATTCCATATCTACCCACGCAGAGTGGTGGCACTTACATGGGAAGGTGTGACAAAAATACTTGTAAATGCTATATCGAACTGAAATTGTTATCAATGGGTCGTAGTGGCCTAAAAACACTCTACGTAAAATATTGGGGTCCTCGGTCCAAAATTTCGCGTGGTTCCCATGAAACGAATCATCTTGAATTTAAGTATTTTACTGTTACCAATATATTGTTCAACCAAATTTGCTGTAATCCGGTACCAGGAGTTATTATTGCATTGTAAGCATCCCCACGAAAAATTGTCAGTATTGGTAGGGTAAGTGCACCTAATGTCGGCATGTACCAGTAGTCGGCACCTTTTGAATTTGAACTCAAATAACTAAAAATTAAGAAAACAAAATAGGAAAATAATCTTAAAAATTCTTCAACAATATTGTCAGCTAACTTTATATAAAATTTCATTGAGCTAGGACCAATTATTATATCGAAATTTAAGTTTTTGTCAGTGAGTGTTTTTCACCACAACCGAAAATGCATGTTTCTTAAGAAAAAAATTGTGGAGATGTTAACCTTATAAGCTCTGTAATTATTTTAAAATGAAGAAATTTTCCACAACATTTTTGTTATATAGGTAGAGAACAGTTAAAAGAACACTTCAGAAAAAGAAATTTTTAAAAAATATTTATAATTGTGCAATTTTTGCTGATGCCGACTTTAGGGACAAAAAAATATAAAATTTGCCTGAAGTCGGCATGGGGTTATAAACATTGATTTTTATCGATTACTTTTAGCTAAAAATTATAAAAAATACTAAAGAAATACTTTAAAGGCTAATTAATAAAAAAATAGTTTCAATTTGAAAGGAACTTTAGCGATTTTAAGCAATATTAGCCATGATTTGAAGTACGTACGTTGTGGGGTGCCGACAACTGGGTAATAGATGCCGACTACTGGTACGAACTAATTTATTTAAACAATATGTTTAAATTCCCTTATTTTTTTGAAGTAAAATCAATAGAAATGTATACAAATAAACTAGAAATGTATAAATAACTAATGCTTAAGCTATAGTTCTTTCAAATATTTAAGAAAAAATGTAAAGTATGAATTTTTTCTTTATTTAAATATAACATGCCGACTACTGGATCATATCATGCCGACTATTGGGAAATGGTGCCGACTACTGGTGAAAAAACAGTATTTTACTAATATTGCAATTTTCGCATATTGAATAGAAATAATTAAAAAGGTTGTTTATATAATTTTAAACTACACAAAATTACGAATCATAACTTAAATTCAATTTAATTGATTTGACATTTAGACTCGGAAGGACATAATAATGAAGATAACAAAATCCTTAAAGTGCCGACTATTGGTGCACTTGCCCTACATGATTTATATATCGATTTATTTGGGCAGATGTCAACCAAATATTCTAAACGACTATGTTCTCATAATGATCTCAGACTTCAGAACACCATCTTATAAAGAAATGTCATATCGGTCCACTTTTGACCACAGACTGATATATTTAATTGGGATATTGTGTCCCGTAAATTGCCATAAAAATTTGAAAATTCACAGGGAAATTCAGATTGCTTTAGATTGTCTTCTCTCCTGCGAATGTAAATTTTCAGAAAACCAATTCAAGATTTTTTTTTCTTATTTTCTCCCTTCAAAAACATCTTGCCCCGAGTGAGGCTCGAACTCACGACCTTAAGATTATGAGACTTACGCGCTGCCTACTGCGCCATCGAGGCTATAATTTTTTGCGGATTTCAGAATCATGGCGTACCTGTAATGAAAAAAATAGAAATAGAACATTAGATAAATACATATGTATGTACGTACGTATTGGGGTCAGTGATGGAAAAATATTTTAAACTTTGTACAATTTAGTACCAACCATTTTTAGGAAGTACTAAAAATTGAGAAATATTAAATAATGGCTACCCAGCAAACCAAATGTCGGATGTCCGGCACGTCTGAACTATTTCGAAAGCAAAATCATTCAGATTTCGTTCCGATTTCTAAACGATTTTTCGGAGAAGAAATAGTTCAGATTTTTACCGATATCGTAGCGAATGTCGGAATTAAATGTCCCTTCCGAATTTCCCCAATGATTTTCTTCAGATTTCGTTCGGAAATCGGACCGAAATCGATCCGATTTCCCCACACATTTCGTTCCAAAATTATGTCATACAACTTTCGTTAAGATATCGTTACGATTTCGGATCCGACATCGGACGTAGCGTCCGAATTTTGTTCCGATTTCGTTAGGATTGGTTTGCTGGCTAAATATTAGTAAAATATGTATGTGACTTTTTTAAAGTCTGGATGACCCTCCTGATAACACACAAAGCGAGTGTTCAATTTCGTCCAAACTTTTACCTACTATTTCTATAGAATCGTGGATCAAACTTACATTAATACCATGACGGAAATCGAGGTCTTAGTGTATATCGCTCCGTTTCTTCTGGTAACACACAGAGAACATTCAAAAAACTTTAATGTAAATGCATTTTTTCATATAAATTTACCTACTTTATTCAACAATTTGGATTTAGCTGTCAATCTTTTAAGTGCAAATTCAGTTTTTATTTCCAATAATTCAAAAAGTTTAACTTTTTAACATTTCTATACAAATTGCTCTTTTAACAATAATGGGTTTAAATGGAAATTGTATATAAAAGCCAATAATATTTATAAAGAATTACATATTTTCATGAAAACATATTTTTATTTCGATCTCGCTCAGTTTATGCGGCCATAACAACGTTTCTACGAATTTTAATCTCCTAGTTCTCTAGAAATTCTGGTGCATATATTATGTGGGTTTCCGTATTATGGCGCACACAAAATATGGAGGGTATAACTAAATTTGTCATTCCGTTTTTAACATATCGAAATATTCGTCGAGGACCCTATAAAGTATATGTATGTATATGTTTGATCAGCATAAAATTAAGTCGTTATAACCATGTCCGTCTGCCTGGTGAAATAAAGATACACCTCGCAATTTTAAAGACAGAGCTTTGAAATTTGGTATAGGAATTTTTATCTCCAGGATTTTTGGTATTGAAAATGAATGAATGAAATCCCACCGAAATGGCTAAAATTAGATATTTAGTCTTCGTTGGGGGTATAATACTTTCCACCTGACATTTGTCGGTTTAAGTCCACGGCGTCATATAGCCTCCAAAGAGCATTACCTCCCGATTTTCGATATTTTAAAGGTTGTGGACTCAATATTCCACCGAAATGACTGAAATTTGGTATTTGGTCTTCATTGGGGTATACAACTTTCCATGTCTTCATACAGCACCTTTAGAACGGCACCTCTCGATTTTTAGTATTTTAAAGGTTGTGGACTCAATATCCCACCAAAATGACTGAAATTGGGTATTTAGTTTTCCGTGAGGGTATAAAATGTTCCAGAAGAGAATAATAAGTATAGGTCGTCGTCTTCATACCTCCCGATTTTCGGTATTTTGAAGATTTTGGCTGCACTATCCCACCCGAAATGTGGTATTTGGTATTCGTTGCGGGTATATAACTTTCCACAAGAAATTTATCGGTATATGCCCACGTCTATTGCCCAATTTTATGTATTTCGAGGGTATTTTTGTCAAATCTTCGAACCAAGATTATAAACGGGACAGGATCAGTGTTGCCGAATTTGACGATTTATCGTAATTTTTACGATTTTTTTGGCCCAAAATTGAAAAATGACGATTTTATGGTCCAAATTGACGATTTTTCACGTAAACCAGAATTGCGTGAAATAAAAGACGATAATTATATTTGAAGATTTTGGCTCCACTATCCCACCCGAAATTGCTGAAATGTGGTATTTGGTATTCGTTGGAGGTATACAACTTTCCACAATAAATTTATCGGTATATGCACACGTCTATTGCCCCGGTATTGCCCAATTTTATGTATTTCGAGGATTTTTTGTCAAATCTTCGAACCGAGATTATAAACGGGACAGGATCAGTGTTGCCGAATTTGACGATTTATCGTCATTTTTACGATTTTTTTGGCCCAAAATTGAAAAATGACGATTTGACGATTTTATGGTCCAAATTGACGATTTTTCACATAAACCAGAATTGCGTGAAATAAAAGACGATAACTTCCTACTAATGCCCTCTTTAAGGGGTGAGTCAGTTTTGAATGACAGTTTTAATCAATTTCCGACTGCCCAACTACCAAAATGTACGTGTAGCGACAAACATAGACGGTCACAGTGTCAAGCAAGCGATATTTGAGCTATAAGCTGTCGTTTAAACTGGCAAAGAGTACCCAGCTTTACCTTGCTGCATTACTGCAAACTCGATAACCATAAGTAAAACTATCATCTTCTGAATGCTGTTTTTAAGTGAGATTGGGTTAGATTTATAGCTGTGGGTTGTGTATTTTATGTTCTCAGTCTCATTGACAAAACTATTAGCGAAAATATCGCATTATACGGTAACCAAACCTAGTTTTGGGCCATGTTGACGATTTTTGGCGATTTTTCAATTTTTTTTGACGATTTTATGATTTTTTTTACGATTTCCGATCAAAAACTATCGGCAACGCTGGACAGGATACATATTGGTCGTATTCACTACAATACAGTTCGTGATGTAGGGTAGAAAAAGTTTGGCACGCCCGAACTTCATGCGGTTCTTGCTTCTTTAATGGCAAAAGAGTGAAACTGTTTAGTTCTAGAACAAAGCTATTATTGTCTCCATCTTGTTAAAAGTAAGACCCAAATTTGCCTAACGATCAATAATCTTAACTTTACTGAGCATGTTTTTCGAAGAAAATATGTATGTAAAATTGAGCGGTACTCAATACCTACCTACATCAAAATTTTTAAAATTAATTAAAAAATACTCCAAAAGACCTTCAAAATGTCAAAAATTAAGGGCATAATTGTCGTTTTAGACAAAGTGACGAAAATTACACTGTGCCACAAACAATATGCAGGGGTTCTGATGCACCAATTCGGTTTTGTTGGAGTTCATGGAAGACGAAAATACCTATGCACATTGTTATTAACGGCAGAAAATCGACTATAATCGATTTTTCTTTTGAACCTTCATTTTGAAGCTATCAGAAAACTGTAAAACCGCCAAAATCAACAAAAAGTAGTAAACACTATCATTGGAAACTGACTGTCAACGTACTTTTAGCACAATTTTCTGGCAAATGAAAACTTTTGCTTTTGTTTTATTCAGTTAGACTTTGCTATTAACGAAACAGAACGCGATGATTGTCAGTTTTGTTGGTCAGTGTGTACTAGGGCTTAAAATCTATGGGCAAAATCGAACACAAAATAATCGATTATGCAATTTTTTCTCCAGTCAAAAGTCGACTTCGGCTTTTAGACTTTTGACTGCAAATAGTCGATTAATCGAAAGTCGACTTACCTATCCCTATTATTAATATTGAGACCCTACATAAGCTTTGTTCCTTTACTTTTTTAATGGTAAGGGTGGTAAAAGAGAAAAGTGTCAAAATTGCTCTCTCATGAACATTTTTACCAGAAGAGTAAAGGAACGGAAAAATGGTAGATGTGGCAGCAATGTCAAAAAGAAGCATAAAAAAATCAATTTTCGTCTTTTATTTCACAGTTTTTAATTTAGTTTTGTCAGCGTTCGACTTTTTCTTCTGTTTTTCGTCCAGATTCGTCGTTAATCGTCAAACCAAAGTCGAAAAATCAGTTCTGCCATTTTTACCTGCAGAAAATTTGCTGGTAGCCCATGTATAGAAGAGAAAACCATTTTCGCTCTCTCTCCACTCTCACTCTCTTAAAAATTGCTTCCAGTTTTGCCACTTTTCGGGGTTAAGGAACGCTTTGCAGGTTAAAAATGGTAACAAATGGGAAAAACGGTAACCTCAGGTAAGTAAAGGCTATAGCTGTGTATAATTTTTAAGTAGGTTTGTTCCATTTTATTCAAGAAAAGTTCGGAAAGCTAAACATTTCAATTGATGTAATAAAAAACAATGATTTAATTTTGATTTGTATTTGAAACCCTTTCAAAATTTTGTAAAATCCAGATTTGTAAGATTTCTACTTGAGGGTATGAATTACTTTCTTATCCCTGAATTATTAATTTACATTTTGCCCAAAAGAATGCCATCACTGAAAGTGTTGACAAAACGTATTAAAAATTTCTATCACGCCTCTACACATACATAGCATACCTATTTATGTACATACATATGTTCATAATTAAAGATCACATGTTTTTAATAGCCTACAACAAAATGTTATACAAAATGCCTATCCATATCTCGTCTATTCTTGATGTTCATTAGCAGAAATCTAAAAATAACCCTGAACTAAATGCGACGACTACGACGACCACCACCACCTGTAAATGGACGCTAGCAAAAGGGAAGAGAACCAAAATTTAAAAAAGAAACAACGAACGAATGAAATGAGCAAAAGATAACAAAAACACAAAGCAAACAGCAAGTCAAAATGAAGAAAGCCACAAACAACACAAACGTAGCGGCGGCGAATAACCCAAGGAATTAGAATTAGTGCTGCCGCTGATTCTACTCAATGTAAGCAGTCGTTGGCGCCGCAGTAGCTGTGGCGCAGCAGCGATTTAACCAAGCAAATACAAATTGTTCGGCAAAAGTTTGCACACTGTGTTTTGTTTTTGGGGGGAGACCTAACACAAGGAAAATCATCAATTGTGACGACGCCGGCAGAGTGCCTCGATGGCGCAGTAGGCAGCGCGTAAGTCTCATAATCTTAAGGTCGTGAGTTCGAGCCTCACTCGGGGCATGATTGTTTTTTTTTTGTTTTAATAATTTACTTTAATTTTTAAAAGATAATCAAATGGTTATTTGAAGTATAAAAGTAATATTTAAAAAATCCACTTGAGAAACGGTTCATTAAATTCTAAAAACTCAGATTTTTTAAAGAATATTTTTAAAGCCATCAAGCCCGAATATTTTATTGAACAATCTTTCAAGATTTTCTTTAGGTTAAAAAGTAAAAAAAGTTTAAGTTTACATTATACCGTTATTTGTTTATTATTGTGTGATATATTAATATAGATTAATGAATTTTTGAACTCAGTTGTAATAATTAAATAAAAAATATTGTAAAAATATTTTTTTAAAAATTCAAAGCTTTATTGCCTCACGAAAAAATTATTTTTGTTTTAATCCAAGGCTCCCTGAAAAAATATTTTAATAAAATCCAAGCATAAATGGATCTATTGACCTGATGATGGTGGTAAAAATATTCTTTAAAAATCCACGTTTGTTGGTCTGATGATGGTGGTAAAAATATTCTTTAAAAATCCACGTTTGTTGGTCTGATGATGGTGGTAAAAATATTCTTTAACAAGTAAAAAAGTATCAGTCGGCTTTGCCGACAGAGATATACCCTCAGCCTGTGCAAATTGAAACACTTTTTTCACAAAAAAGTTATGTATTTAGGGGTTTCAAAGTTTTGGTCGTATGAACCGACAAAAATGTTGATTAGGATTAAAGTTCAAAAATGTTGCTGAAAAGGTACTTAAAGGAATGGACCGACATAGACCATGGGTGTGCAATAGAGGGTTTTTACACCCTTCGAGCTGTTTTCTCAAGAAGTATGGTCTTGCCCCTTAAACAACTTTTACCATCGTAATTGAGGCAGCAAATGTAAGTTGCTTCAACAAAAATCAAAGTGATTCAATAGCAGGTCTTAAAGTGAACTTATCCAAAATTTTGTGTGGGATGTACGGGATGGAGTGGAAAAATATAGTCCATATTTGAACCTGATCTATATCTGGTAGATATTATGAGAATGTGTAAAGTATGGACCAAATCGGTCACTCCCATCAAGAGTTATGGTGCGCACAATTTTTCCGAATATTTTTGAGCTTTTGTGGGGTATGTACCTGAAGGAGTGGACTTATATGGCTTATATACGAACTTAAACTAAGTTTGGAAACAATATTACGAAGGCCAAATTTTGGCCGGAATCGGCATTTCCGTTCGAGAATTATCTTGCGCTTTTTTCAACTTTCAGGCTATTTTTTCAGGAAGTATGTACTTGCCCCTGAGGAAACTTGTACCTTCGTATAGGGGACAGTGAATACAAGATGTTACAACAAAAACCAAGGCGATTCGAGAGCAGGTCCTAAACTGAACTTTTCCGAAATTTTGTGTAGGAGGTACTCGAAGGAGTTTACCGATTGAGTCCATATTGGAACCTCGTCTAAGTCTGGTAGAAATTTCATAATGTGCAAAGTATGGACCAAATCGGTTACTTCCTTCAAGAGTTATTGTACGCACAAATTTTCCGAACATTTTCGAACTTTTGTGGGGGAGGTACCGGAAGGAGTGGACCGATATAATCCATCTTTGAACTTGAACTAAGTTTGGACAAAATATTTCGATACCCAAAATTTGAACCGAATCGATTGATCCGTTCGAGAGTTATCGTGCGCACCAGCCAGCCAGACAGACCGACAGACAGACAGACGGACGGACATTGCTAGATCTACTCAAAATTGTCTGAAACGGATATCGTACAAACATACTTGGGGTCTAAAACCATTATTTCTATGAGGCACATGTTTGGTCGTATCAAAGTGTAAATACCCTCTTTAGCCTAAAGGCTGAGGGTATAAAAATCCACGTTTGTTGGTCTGATGATGGTGGTAAAAATATTCTTTAAAAATCCACGTTTGTTGGTCTGATGATGGTGGTAAAAATATTCTTTAAAAATCCACGTTTGTTGGTCTGATGATGGTGGTAAAAATATTCTTTAAAAATCCACGTTTGTTGGTCTGATGATGGTGGTAAAAATATTCTTTAAAAATCCACGTTTGTTGGTCTGATGATGGTGGTAAAAATATTCTTTAAAAATCCACGTTTGTTGGTCTGATGATGGTGGTAAAAATATTCTTTAAAAATCCACGTTTGTTGGTCTGATGATGGTGGTAAAAATATTCTTTAAAAATCCACGTTTGTTGGTCTGATGATGGTGGTAAAAATATTCTTTAAAAATCCACGTTTGTTGGTCTGATGATGGTGGTAAAAATATTCTTTAAAAATCCACGTTTGTTGGTCTGATGATGGTGGTAAAAATATTCTTTAAAAATCCACGTTTGTTGGTCTGATGATGGTGGTAAAAATATTCTTTAACAAGTAAATAAGTATCAGTCGGCTTTGCCGACAGAGATATACCCTCAGCCTGTGCAAATTGAAACACGTTTTTCACAAAAAAATTATGTATTTAGGGGGTTTCAAAATTTTGGTCGTATGAACCGACAAAAATGTTAATTAAGATTAAAGTTCAAAAATTTTGCCGAAAAGGTACTTAAAGGAATGGACCGACATAGACCATGGGGGTGACATAGGGGGTTTTTACACCCTTCGGGCTGTTTTCTCAAGAAGTATGGACTTGCCCCTGAAACAACTTTTACCATCGTAATTGAAGCAGCGAATGTAAGTTGCTTCAACAAAAATCAAAGTGATTCAATAGTAGGTCTTAAAGTGAACTTATCCAAAATTTTGTGTGGGATGTACGGGACGGAGTGGACAAATATAGTCCATATTCGAACCTGATCTATATCTGGTAGATATTATGAGAATATGTAAAGTATGGACCAAATCGGTCACTCCCATTAAGAGTTATCGTGCGCACAATTTTTCCGAATATTTTTGAACTTTTGTGGGGTAGGTACCTGAAGGAGAGGACCGATATGGCTTATCTACGAACTTAAACTAAGTTTGGAAACAATATTACGAAGGCCAAATTTTGGCCGGAATCGGAATATCCGTTCGAGAATTATCTTGCGCTTCCACCCATAAACATGGTGTCATAGGGTTTGTTTTTCAACTTTCATACTATTTTTTCAGGAAGTATGGACTTGCCCCTGAGGAAACTTGTACCTTCGTATAGGAGACAGCGAATACAAGATGTTACAACAAAAGCCAAGGCGATTCGAGAGCAGGTCCTAAACTGAACTTTTCCGAAATTTTGTGTGGGAGGTACTCGAAGGAGTTTACCGATTGCGTCCATATTGGAACCTCATCTAAGTCTGGTAGAAATTTCATAATGTGCAAAGTATGGACCAAATCGGTTATTCCCTTCAAGAGTTGTCGTACGCACAAATTTTCCGAACATTTTCGAACTTTTGTGGGGGAGGTACCGGAAGGAGTGGACGGATATAATCCATCTTTGAACTTGAACTAAGTTTGGACAAAATATTACGAAAGCCAAATTTTAGACCGAATCGGCAGATCCGTTCGAGAGTTATCTTGCGCTCCAACCGCTACACACGGTGTCATAGGTTTTTTTGTAACTTTCAGACTATTTTCTCAGGAAGTATGGACTTGCCCCTAATGAAACTTACAGCGTCGTATAGAGGACAGCGAATACAACTTGCGTAAACAAAAATCAAAGCGATTCGAGACCAGGTCCTAAACTGAACTTTTCCGAAATTTTGTGTGGGAGGTACCTGAAGGAGTGGACCGATTGAGTCCATATTGGAACCTCATCTAAGTTTGGTAGAAATTACACGATGTGTAAAGTATGGACCTAATCGGTTATTCCCTACAAGAGTTATCGTGCGCACAAGTTTTGCGACAATTTTTGAACATTTGTGGGGGAGGTACCTGAAGGAGTGGACCTATATGGCCCATCTTCGAACTTAAATCGAATCTGGACAAAATATGTCGATACCCAAAATTTGAACCGAATCGATGGATCCGTTCGAGAGTTATCGTGCGCACCAGCCAGACAGACGGACAGACAGACAGACGGACAGACAGACAGACGGACGGACATTGCTAGATCTACTCAAAATTGTCTGAAACGGATATCGTACGAACATACTTGGGGTCTAAAACCATTATTTCTATGAGGCACATTTTTGGTCGTATCAAAGTGTAAATACCCTCTTTAGCCTAAAGGCTGAGGGTATAAAAATATTCTTTAAAAAATCCACGTTTATTGGGTTGATGGTGTGAGAAAAAATATTCTTTAAAAAATCCACGTTTATTGGGTTGATGGTGTGAGAAAAAATATTCTTTAAAAAATCCACGTTTATTGGGCTGATGGTGTGTGAAAAAACATTCTTTAAAAAATCCACGTTTATTGGGTTGATGGTGTGTGAAAAAATATTCTTTAAAAATCCACGTTTGTTGGTCTGTTGACCCTTGAAAAAATATTCTTTAAAAATCCACGTTTGTTGGTCTGTTGACCCTTGAAAAAATATTCTTTAAAAATCCACGTTTGTTGGTCTGTTGACCCTTGAAAAAATATTCTTTAAAAATCCACGTTTGTTGGTCTGTTGACCCTTGAAAAAATATTATTTAAAAATCCACGTTTCTTGGTCTGTTGGCCCTTGGAAAATATTCTTTATAAAATCCACGTTTGTTGGTTTGTTGGCCCTTAAAAAATAGTCTTTAAAAAATCCACGTTTGTTGGTCTGTTGGCCATTGAAAAAATATTCATTAAAAAATCCACGTTTGTTGGTCTGTTGGCCCTTGAAAAAATATTCTTTAAACAATCCACGTTTGTTGGTCTGTTGGCCATTGAAAAAATATTCTTTAAAAAATCCACGTTTGTTGGTCTATTGGCCTTTTAAAAAATATTCTTTAAAAAATCCATGTTTACTGGTCTGTTTGCCCTTGAAAAAAATATTCTTTAAAAAATCCACGATTGTTGGTCTGTTGGCCATTGAAAAAATATTCTTTAAAAAATCCACGTTTGTTGGTGTGTTGGCCATTGAAAAAATATTTCTTAAAAATCCACGTTTGTTGGTCTGTTGGCCATTGAAAAAATATTCATTAAAAAATCCACGTTTGTTGGTCTGTTGGCCATTGAAAAAATATTCATTAAAAAATCCACGTTTGTTGGTCTGTTGGCCATTGAAAAAATATTCTTTAAAAAATCCACGTTTGTTGGTCTATTGGCCTTTTAAAAAATATTCTTTAAAAAATCCATGTTTACTGGTCTGTTTGCCCTTGAAAAAAATATTCTTTAAAAAATCCACGATTGTTGGTCTGTTGGCCATTGAAAAAATATTCTTTAAAAAATCCACGTTTGTTGGTGTGTTGGCCATTGAAAAAATATTTCTTAAAAATCCACGTTTGTTGGTCTGATGGCCCTTGAAAAAATACTCTTTAAAAAATCCACGTTTGTTGGTCTGTTGGCCCTTGAAAAAATACTCTTTAAAAAATCCACGTTTGTTGGTCTGTTGGCCCTTGAAAAAATACTCTTTAAAAAATCCACGTTTGTTGGCCTGTTGCCATTGAAAAAATATTCTTTAAAAAATCCACGTTTGTTGGTCTGTTGGCCATTGAAAAACATTCTTTAAAAAATCCACGTTTGTTGGTCTGTTGGCCATTTAAATAATATTCTTTAAAAAATCCAGGTTTGTTGTTCTGTTGGCTATTGAAAAAATATTCTTTAAAAAATCCAGGTTTTTTGGTCTGTTGGCCATTGAAAAAACATTCATTAAAAAATCCAAGTTTGTTGGTCTGTTGACCATTGAACAAATATTTTTTAAAAAATCCAAGTTTGTTGGTCTGATGGCCCTTTAAAAAAATATTTTTTTAAAAAAATCATGGTTTGTTAGTTTGCTGGCACTTGAAAAAAATGTTCGTTAAGAAATCCACATTTGTTGGTTTGTTGGTCCCAGTTTGTTTGTCTGTTGGCTCTTGAAAAAAATTTTTTGGCCCTTGAAAAATATTCTTTAAAAAATTGACGTTTGTTGGTCTGCTGGCCCTTGAAAAATATTCTTTAAAAAATCCACGATTTATGGTCTGGCAGTCCTTGTTAAAACATTCTTTAAAAGATCTACTTTTGTTGACCCACTGACACGAAAAATATTTTTTTAATTTTTTGAATTTGATTTTATAAATTTGAATTTCTTAAGCATTTAAAATACACATTTTAGATTTCATTTTGTCCTCCAGACAAAAAGCGCTCCACTTAAATCTTATGTAAATATTATGGCATAAAATATACCTCATTTTACTCTACCTAAAAGTAGACAACAATTTTCATTATATAACATAAACTGTAGCAGTAGCAGCAATAGTGCTATCTAACGTCCCAAAGTATACTTTAAAATATTTTCAAACATCCCTGCGTCCCTCCTTTATTCATTCACTTCACTCAGCATGTCAATGCATTGTTTATGAAAACACACAGTTTAATTTAGTGTTCGTTCTTTTAATGAGAGACACGTTTTCTTAGACACGCGAATCTACTCACAATTCACTAAAGATGTTGCACACAACCAAACACAACAGCTGTAGCAACGCCCTGAAGTATGCTCCAGTGTTAAGTTCACCAAACACACATTACGCTTGCAAATGCGTAGACATTTAAAACTAAAACTTTTCACAGCCATAAATATTAGTAGTGTGCATTTTGGCGGATAACGAAGCGGGGTTGGCGGAGATATAAAGGTGACCCTTTTCGAGTTGTTGTTTATACATTTTTAAATAATGTCTCTTTTGAAACTTGTGTTTACAACACTCGCGGAACATAAATTTTGTGAATAAGCGACGGGCTACGGATGGGGAGAGAAACAGAAAGCACAGAAGAAAACTTGCTCTAATACAAAATACATTGGATCCTTGGTTTGTCAATTCAAGTCAATTTGTCTTTTCCCTTCCACAACAGCTATAAATTATTGACAGTTGTTGTGACGACGTCGAGTATATAATGGTAATTTAGTGAAGCTCGGTTAGATGATTACACCAATGGTTGGGGTATGAAGGCAGAGTTTGGAATTTAAATCAAAAGTTGAATTTAAAACTGAATATTTTTGGTAGAGACAATTTTTGACTTGGATATTTAAAAAAATATATATATTTTTTAACAATCACCAAGGTGCGAACATTCTAAAAAATATTTTTTTATGAATTACCAAGCGTGGATATTTTAGAAAATATTTTGTCATGAATTAGCAAAGCGTGGATATTTTAGAAAATATTTTTTCATGAATTACCAAAGCGTGGATATTTTAGAAAATATTTTTTCATGAATTACCAAAGCGTGGATATTTTAGAAAATATTTTTCCATGAATTACCAAGGGGTGGATATTTTCCATATTGTTGAAAAAATTAAAAAATATTTGTTCAAGAATTTAAAAAAAATGTCAGAAATATTTCTTCAAGGATTTTAAAAAAATGTTCAAGAAATTAAAAAATATAAATATTTTTTTTTTTAAGAATTAATATATTAAGAATTTACAAAAAAGTTAGAAAAATATTTTTTCGAGAATTAAAAAAAAAAATTAAAGAATATTATTTCTAGAATTAAAAAATAACTTTTTTTTAATAAACACCGTGGCGTGGATATTTTAAAGAATATTTTATTAGAAGAAAAAAAATCAAAAAAAATTTTACTAAGAATCTCCCAAAAATATTTTTTTTAAAAACCCAAGCTTTGGTGACTTTTAAAAACAAAATTTAATTCTTGAAATAATATTCTTTAAATTGCCCACGAACTGGTGATTCATAATAAAATATTTTTTAATTTTTTAATTCTTGAAAAGATAAATAACAAAAATATAAGAATCACCAAGTTGGATATTTTAAAGAATATCTTTTAAGAATTGAAAAAATAAAAAAAATTTAAGAGTCACCAAGGGGCGACCTGCCTTAACGCCCAAGGACATAACACCCAAAATTCGCCTCACCAAGTTGTGGATATTTCAAAGAATATTTTTTTCAATAATTAAAAAAAAATAAGAATTTTTTTTTAAATATTTTTTATGAAAATATTAAAAAAAAAATATTTTTTAATAATAAAAAAATATTTTTTTTTAAATATTGAAATAAATATTTTTAACAAAACATTGAATTTTTTTTAAGAAAATATTTAAAAAAGATATTTTTTAAGAAAATATAAGCATATTTTAAAGAATTTTTTTTTTAAATTAAAAAAAATATATATATATTTTTTTAAATTTACATATATAAATATTTTTTGAAAAAGAAATTTTTCAAGGCGTAGATTTTTAAAAGAATATGTTTTCAAGAAGAAATTTTTCAAGCCGTGGATATTTATAAGAATATTTTTCTTGAATTAACAAGGCGAGGATATTTATAAGAATATTTTTTTCATTAATTACCAAGGCGAGGATATTTATAAGAACATTTTTTCATGAATTACAAAGGCGTGGATATTTATAAGAATATTTTTTCATGAATTACCAAGGCGAGGATATTTAAATGAATATTTGTTTATGAATTACCAAGGCGAGGATATTTATAAGAATATTTTTTTCATTAATTACCAAGGCGAGGATATTTATAAGAACATTTTTTCATGAATTACCAAGGCGAGGATATTTAAATAAATATTTTTTTATGAATTACCAAGGCGAGGATATTTATAAGAATATTTTTTTCATTAATTACCAAGGCGAGGATATTTATAAGAACATTTTTTCATGAATGACAAAGGCGTGGATGTTTATATTAAAATTTTTCATGAATTACAAAGGCGTGGATATTTATATGAATATTTTTTCATGAATTACCAAGGCGAGGAAATTAGAATATTTTTTCAAGAAGAAATTTTTTAAGGCGTGGATATTTATATGAATATTTTTTTCATGAATTACCAAGGCGAGGATATTTATAAGAATATTTTTCATGAACTACCAAGGCGAGTATATTTATAAGAATATTTTTTCAAGAAGAAATTTTTCAAGGCGTGGATATTTATAAGAATATTTTTTCAAGAAGAAATTTTTCAAGGCGTGGATATTTATATGAATATTTTTTCATGAATTACCAAGGCGAGGATATTTATAAGAATTTTTTTTCATGAATTACCTAGGCGAGGATATTTATAAGATTTTTTCATTTATTACCAAGGCGAGGATATTTATAAGAAAATTTTTTTCCTAATTACCAAGGCGAGGATATTTATAAGAACATTTTTTCATGAATTACAAAGGCGTGGATATTTATAAGAATATTTTTTCATGAATTACCAAGGCGAGGATATTTAAATTAATATTTTTTCATGAATTACCAAGCCGAGGATATTTATAAGAATATTTTTTTCATTAATTACCAAGGCGAGGATATTTATATGAATATTTTTTTCATGAATTACCAAGGCGAGGATATTTATAAGAATATTTTTTCAAGAAGAAATTTTTTAAGGCGTGAATATTTATATGAATATTTTTTCATGAATTACCAAGGCGAGGATATTTATAAGAATATTTTTCATGAATTACCAAGGCGAGGATATTTATAAGAATATTTTTTCATTAATTACCAAGGCGAGGATATTTATATGAATATTTTTTCATGAATTACCAAGGCGAGGATATTTATATGAATATTTTTTTCATTAATTACCAAGGCGTGGATATTTATATGAATATTTTTTCATGAATTACCAAGGCGAGGATATTTATAAGAATATTTTTCATGAATTACCAAGGCGAGGATATTTATAAGAATATTTTTCATGAATTACCAAGGCGAGGATATTTATAAGAATATTTTTTTCATTAATTACCAAGGCGAGGATATTTATAAGAACATTTGTTCATGAATTACCAAGGCGTGGATATTTATAAGAATATTTTTTCAAGAAGAAATTTTTCAAGGCGTGGATATTTATATGAATATTTTTTCATGAATTACCAAGGCGAGGATATTTATAAGAATATTTTTTTCATTAATTGCCAAGGCGTGGATATTTATATGAATATTTTTTCATGAATTACCAAGGCGAGGATATTTATAAGAATATTTTTTCAAGAAGAAATTTTTCAAGGCGTGGATATTTATATGAATATTTTTTCATGAATTACCAAGGCGAGGATATTTATAAGCATATTTTTTTCATTAATTACCAAGGCGTGGATATTTATAACAATATTTTTTTCATTAATTACCAAGGCGAGGATATTTATAAGAACATTTGTTCATGAATTACCAAGGCGTGGATATTTATAACAATATTTTTTTCATTAATTACCAAGGCGAGGATATTTATAAGAACATTTGTTCATGAATTACCAAGGCGTGGATATTTATAAGAATATTTTTTCAAGGAGAAATTTTTCAAGGCGTGGATATTTATATGAATATTTTTTCATGAATTACCAAGGCGAGGATATTTATAAGAATATTTTTTCAAGGAGAAATTTTTCAAGGCGTGGATATTTATATGAATATTTTTTCATGAATTACCAAGGCGAGGATATTTATAAGAATATTTTTTTCATTAATTACCAAGGCGTGGATATTTATAAGAATATTTTTTCATGAATTACCAAGGCGAGGATATTTATAAGAATATTTTTTCATGAATTACCAAGGCGAGGATATTTATAAGAATATTTTTTCATGAATTACCAAGGCGAGGATATTTATAAGAATATTTTTTCAAGAAGAAATTTTGCAAGGCGTGGATATTTATATGAATATTTTTTCATGAATTACCAAGGCGAGGATATTTATATGAATATTTTTTCATGAATTACCAAGGCGAGGATATTTATAAGAATATTTTTTCATGAATTACCAAGGCGAGGATATTTATAAGAATATTTTTTCATGAATTACCAAGGCGTGGATATTTATATGAATATTTTTTCATGAATTACCAAGGCGAGGATATTTATAAGAATATTTTTTTTCATTAATTACCAAGGCGAGGATATTTATAAGAATATTTTTCATGAATTACCAAGGCGAGGATATTTATATGAATATTTTTTCATGAATTACCAAGGCGAGGATATTTATAAGAATATTTTTCATGAATTACCAAGGCGAGGATATTTATAAGAATATTTTTTCATTAATTACCAAGGCGTGGATATTTATATGAATATTTTTTCATGAATTACCAAGGCGAGGATATTTATAAGAATATTTTTCATGAATTACCAAGGCGTGGATATTTATATGAATATTTTTTCATGAATTACCAAGGCGAGGATATTTATAAGAATATTTTTCATGAATTACCAAGGCGAGGATATTTATAAGAATATTTTTTTCATTAATTACCAAGGCGTGGATATTTATATGAATATTTTTTCATGAATTACCAAGGCGAGGATGTTTATAAGAATATTTTTCATGAATTACCAAGGCAAGGATATTTATAAGAATATTTTTTCAAGAAGAAATTTTTCAAGGCGTGGATATTTATATGAATATTTTTTCATGAATTACCAAGGCGAGGATATTTATAAGAATATTTTTTTCATTAATTACCAAGCCGTGGATATTTATATGAATATTTTTTCATGAAATACCAAGGCTAGGATATTTATAAGAATATTTTTTCATGAATTACCAAGACGGGGATATTCAAAAAAAAAAAAAAAAATAATAAATATTTAAAAACAAAATTAGAAATATTTTTTAAAAAAATATTTAAAAACTATTTTTTTAAGAAAATATTGAAACAAATATTTTTAAGAAAATATTGAAACAAATATTTTTAAGAAAATATTGAAACAAATATTTTTAAGAAAATATTGAAACAAATATTTTTAAGAAAAAATTGATTTTTTTAAGAAAATGTTTAAACAAATATTTGTAAGAAAATATTTAAACAAATATTTGTAAGAAAATATTAAAAAAAATATTTTTAAGAAAATATTTAAACAAGCTGTGAATGCTCGTTTAAGAACCACCAATGTTTAAAGACTAAAATATATATTTTCCTAAAACTATGCAGTAAATATTCCTATGACTTAAATTATGCAAACATTTTATAACACTTTAAAAACTTTTGTTTTCCAAGGTTATCCATAATTTGCCTTGTAAATTTAATTGATGTGCACATACTACGGAAACTGAGTTAATATTAATTGCTATATAGTTTTTATATTGATTCACTATAAATTTCAACGCTCTATAATAACCATTTTGGTAATTTATTTAAATTACAGAAAAAAACCCTTTCCTTTTGCAAAGGCATTTCCAAATACAACAAAATTGCATTCAATCCATCAATAGAGAAATGGATGATGGCGCAGCAGCAGCAGCGTGACCAACAAATGGCTTTGACTTATCAGAAAATTAATGGATTATGGTGTTCAAATAAATGATGATGAAATTGAAACGATTCTGTTAAATATTCGACCAAAGAAACAAAAAATAAAACCAAACCTGGATTTATGTGAATGTCACAAAATAATATGCTGGTCATTATTCGCAGAATCAAATATATAAATAGAGTAGTAGCAAGAAATTCACTAGAAAAAAAGACAAACGTCAAGAACTTTGTTTTTTATTTAACTCGCAACAAATTTTGCAATTAAATTAAAGGCTAAAAAACTTTTCCTTGTTGAGATTACAGTAAATTTTTATTACATTTTCCTCGCAGAACAGCTAAAGAGGTCACAAATGCCCAGCGCCCATCCGCTAGGCTGTCATGAAAAATCCTCCAAAAGATACACATCAACAGCAAATGACCAATCTCCCAACCAACCAACAACCCCCAACCAGCCAACGTCCATGGCCTGGCCAACACTTTTTGCAAATTAACATAGTTGCCTGCAACAGCCAAGTAAAGAAGTACTGCCAAGAAAAAAGCACACATTCACACACAAACTTTGTTCTTGTTCTTCTTCTACTACTTTTGAGTATTTGAATATTATAATTAAACCTCAAGAAAAAAAATATAAAATAAACGGAAGCAATTTGCAAGAGTAAAAATAAACAACAACAACGACAGCAACTACCATAAAAACAGCGGCAATATTAAATTAACTTTAAATTGTTTATGTTGTCGTTGTTATAATCCTAAAAATAGGCAACACGTTTTCAAGTGTTTCTTGTTTTCTTGCTTAGGGGTTAAGCCCCAAAAGTGGACACTTGTGACAGCATTAATTAGAAGGAAAATATTATGTAGTTGGGTTTATTGTTTCTGGTCACAAATGTGAGGCATACTTTGAGGAACAAAGTTAAATCAGGGATGTCCGAAAGGTAGGAATGATCAGTAATATATCAAGCCATAACCATTAATGTGTGTTTTATGAAATAAAAGGGCACTATTAGTCATGTTGTTAGCGCATTGACCTCTACCAAAGCTTGGGAAACCTTCTGTGTGTTGTGTCTTTTTGGTGAGAGTCTTCACTAACTAGTTTTGGCCAGTAGGGGGCATTTCTTGATAATCTAAATGACGTTCAAGGTTTCATGTTTTTGATAAGTTTCAACTTGGAAAAGCTTGGAAAAGTAGCATTCTGTGTGCTGAGTCTTTTTGGTGAGAGTCTCCACTAACTAGTTTTGGCCAGTAGGGGGCGTTTCTTGGTAAACTAAATGACGGTCTAGGTTTCATGTTCATGATTAGTTTTAACATGGCAAAGTCCAGTATTTAACATCGATCCTTCTCCATCTGAAGTGAAAGACAAGGGCGTCTCCAAGAACCTACTATACATGTCATCATGTTTTGTCAACGATTGATACTCTTGACCTCCATCGTAAGAATTCTGTTTATCGAATAAACAATTACTACATGCATGTGTTAAAAATACACTTTGAAAATGATATGAATTTATTAAATTGTCCACTTTAAAGCTCTTCTCAATTTCTTTTCTTCCTTCCGTTCCGTTATCGTTTATTATTTAATCTTTATGATTTCAATTTCGCTATCAATTGACAGAGCTTTCGTGTCAATTTTAATTTACATCAAATAAGAATGGAATTAGTCGACAAAACCTCTAGAATCTACTGCAGCTTAGCAGTTGCATGTGACCTAATGCACCCTCAATTGCAAAAAGGTAATATTAGGCGCAGTTGCATGAAAAATAGAAATTTAAATTTAACAAATGTCATGAGTGTGGATATTGAAAAAAGATCAACAAACACAAATATTTTTCATGAATTACCAAGGCGTGGACATTTTAAAAAATATTTTTTCATGAATTACCAAGGTGTAGATATTTTAAAAGAATATTTTTTCATGAATTACCAAGGCGTGGATATTTTAAAAAATATTTTTTCATGAATTACCAAGGCGTGGATATTTAAAAAAATATTTTTTCATGAATTACCAAGGAGTGGATATTTAAAAAAATTATTTTTTCATGAATTAGCAAGGCGTGGATATTTTAAAAAATATTTTTTCATGAATTACCAAGGCGTGGATATTTTAAAAAATATTTTTTCATGAATTACCAAGGCGTGGATTTTAGAAAATACTTTTTCATGAATTACCAAGGCGTGGATATTTTAAAAAATATTTTTTCATGAATTACCAAGGCGTGGATATTTTAAAAAATATTTTTTCATGAATTACCAAGGCGTGGATATTTTAAAAAAATATTTTTTTTATAAATTACCAAGCCGTGGATATTTTAAAAAATATTTTTTCATGAATTACCAAGGTGTAGATATTTTAAAAGAATATTTTTTCATGAATTAGCAATGCGTGGATATTTTAAAAAATATTTTTTCATGAATTACCAAGGCGTGGATATTTTAAAAAATATTTTTTCATGAATTACCAAGGCGTGGATTTTAGAAAATACTTTTTCATGAATTACCAAGGCGTGGATATTTTAAAAAATATTTTTTCATGAATTACCAAGGCGTGGATATTTTAAAAAAATATTTTTTCATGAATTACCAAGGCGTGGATATTTTAAAAAAATATTTTTTCATGAATTACCAAGGCGTGGATATTTTAAAAAATATTTTTTTTTTATAAATTACCAAGCCGTGGATATTTTAAAAAATATTTTTTCATGAATTACCAAGGCGTGGATATTTAAAAAAAATATTTTTTCATGAATTACCAAGGCGTGGATATTTTAAAAAAATATTTTTTTTATAAATTACCAAGCCGTGGATATTTTAAAAAATATTTTTTTCATAAATCACCAAGGCGTGTATATTTTAAACATATTTTTCATGAATTACTAAGGCATGGATATTTTAAAAATATTTTTTCACGATTACCAAGGCGTGGATATTTTAAAAAATATTTTTTGATGAATTACCAAGGCCTGGATATTTTAAAAATTATTTTTTCATGAATTACCCAGGCCTAAATATTTTAAAAAATATTTTGTCATGAATTACCAAGGCTTGGATATTTTAAAAAATAGTTTTTCAAGAATTACCAAGGCCTAAATATTTAAAAAATATTTTTTCATGAATTACCAAGTCGTGGATATTTAAAAAAATATTTTTTCATGAATTACCAAGGCGTGGATATTTTAAAAAATATTTTTCATGAATTATCAAGGCATGGATATTTTAAAAAATATTTATTTATGAATTACCAAGGCGTGGACATTTTAAAAAATATTTTTTCATGAATTACCAAGGCGTGGATATTTTAAAAAATATTTTTTCATGAATTATCAAGGCGTGGATATTTTAAAAAATATTTTTCCATGAATTACCAAGGCGTGGATATTTTAAAAAATATTTTTTCATGAATTATCAAGGCGTGGATATTTTAACAAATATTTTTTCATGAATTACCAAGGCGTGGATATTTTAACAAATATTTTTTCATGAATTACCAAGGCGTGGATATTTTAAAAAATATTTTTTCATGAATTACCAAGGCGTGGATATTTTAAAAAATATTTTTTCATGAATTACCAAGGCGTGGATATTTTAAAAAATATTTTTTCATGAATTACCAAGGCGTGGATATTTTAAAAAATATTTTTTTTTTATAAATTACCAAGCCGTGGATATTTTAAAAAATATTTTTTCATGAATTACCAAGGCGTGGATATTTAAAAAAAATATTTTTTCATGAATTACCAAGGCGTGGATATTTTAAAAAAATATTTTTTTTATAAATTACCAAGCCGTGGATATTTTAAAAAATATGTTTTCGAGAATTACCAAGGCGTGGATATTTTAAAAAATATTTTTTCGTGAATTACCAAGGCATGGATATTTTAAAAAATATTTTTTCATGAATTAGTAAAGCGTGGATATTTTAACAAATATTTTTTCATGAATTGGCAAGGCGTGGATATTTTAAAAAATATTTTTTCATGAATTACCACGGCGTGGATATTTTAAAAAATATTTTTTCATGAATTACCACGGCGTGGATATTTTAAAAAATATTTTTTCATGAATTACCAAGTCGTGGATATTTAAAAAATTATTTTTTCATGATTTACCAAGGCGTGGATATTTTAAAAAATATTTTTGCATGAATTACCAAGGCGTGGATATTTTAAAAAATATTTTTTCATGAATTACCAAGGCGTGGATATTTAAAAAAAATATTTTTTCATGATTTACCAAGGCGTGGATATTTTAAAAAATATTTTTGCATGAATTACCAAGGCGTGGATATTTAAAAAAAATATTTTTTCACGATTTACCAAGGCGTGGATATTTTAAAAAATATTTTTTACAAGAATTACCAGGGCGTGGATATTTTAATAAATATTTTTTCGAAAATCACCACGAGTGAACATTTTAAAAATTTTTAAAAATACATTGTGACCCAACTCTATACTGGCATCAATTAACAACAGACTCCTAAATGTATACCTTAATTTTTTTTAAATTGTAAAGTAAAGAAGTAAAGAAGTGTAAAATACTTTAAAAAAGCTGAACTGTACTGCTTGCTGAGTAATTTATTCCTCCAGCTCATAATAAAAATTAATGATTCTCCGGTTTTTTTACAATCCCTCTTGCATACTTTTCATGCGTTCGTTTTTCCTGTGGATCTTTCATTTGACCGTACTTTTTCTTTAAATATTAATATTTGCCATTTATGTGCGTTTCTTCTTATTATGTTTCATAAATTATAGCCAAAGTCCAAAGGCAAGTGCTGCTGCCATGGCACAGTCAGCATTCATTGGCTATAGACCAGCAAATTGTCGTCAGGCCTAAAAGTATGCAATGGAGCATTTTTAATATGAGAGAGTATACATGTAGCCATAAATATACTTTTCATAAATACACATAAATTTTGTTAAACAAACAAATGGCAGCGTGGCATACAAAACTCACGCACTCAAATGCACACAAACACACATATAGAAATTCGCACACATACATAGACACAATGTTCTCTATAAGCCTTTAAATAAAGCCAACCAAGAAAAAGGAAGTGAATATGAATATGTTGGAGAAACGCCACGGAAAAAAACCAACAAGAATAAAACGCAAAAATTGCCACATTAAATGCAGACAGTTTTATAAGCCTCCTACAACAACAACTTGTGCAAAGGAGGAGGTCAACTAAAAGAAAAAACCAGAGTCTGCAGAGAATCCAGTAACAAAAAAAAAAAAACATAACCTTTTTCGTTTTTTTTTTTGCTGAAGTGGCACAACCGGCTCAGTGGCCATTGTCGCCTACCTACCTGTCTCCACCATTCTATACTATGTTGGCAAATTTAACGACAGTTTACAGGCTCACGGTTACAAGGAAACGTTTAGATTAACATACAACATCAAGGCAGCAAGCAGCATTGTTAGCAAATTCGAACACATTTTCAACTACAGCCTCCTACATACATAGGCACACAGACAGCCAGTCTCTCGCACCTGACATACAGCATTTCACCTTCGTGAGCAAGGTGAATTGAACAGCATACTTTTGAAAAATGAAATAGGAAAGGATGATAAAAAGTTTGCGGAGGTTTGAATTGAAATCGATCCATAAATCAATAAATGATTTTAAGTATTCTTTAAAAATCCACGTTTATTGTTCTGATGATGGTTGAAAAAATATTCTTTAAAAATCCACGGTTATTGTTCTGATGATGGTTGAAAAAATATTCTTTAAAAATCCACGTTTATTGTTCTGATGATGGTTGAAAAAATATTCTTTAAAAATCCACGGTTATTGTTCTGATGATGGTTGAAAAAATATTCTTTAAAAATCCACGTTTATTGTTCTGATGATGGTTGAAAAAATATTCTTTAAAAATCCACGTTTATTGTTCTGATGATGGTTGAAAAAATATTCTTTAAAAATCCACGTTTATTGTTCTGATGATGGTTGAAAAAATATTCTTCAAAAATCCTCGTTTATTATTCTGATGAGGGTTGAAAAATATTCTTTAAAAATCCACGTTTATTGTTCTGATGATGGTTGAAAAAATATTCTTTAAAAATCCACGTTTATTGTTCTGATGATGGTTGAAAAAAAATATTCTTTAAAAATCCACGTTTATTGTTCTGATGACGGTTGAAAAAATATTCTTTAAAAATCCACGTTTGTTGTTCTGATGATGGTTGAAAAAATATTCTTTAAAAATCCACTTTTACTGTTCTGATGATGGTTGAAAAAATATTCTTTAAAAATCCACGTTTATTGTTCAGATGATGGTTGAAAAAATATTCTTTAAAAATCCACGTTTATTGTACTGATGATGGTTGAAAAAATATTCTTTAAAAATCCACGTTTATTGTTCTGATGATGGTTGAGAAAATATTCCTTAAAAATCCACGTTTATTGTTCTGATGATGGTTGAGAAAATATTCCTTAAAAATCCACGTTTATTGTTCTGATGATGGTTGAAAAAATATTCTTTAAAAATCCACGTTTATTGTTCTGATGATGGTTGAAAAAATATTTTTTAAAAATCCAAGTTTATTGTTCTGATGAGGGTTGAAAAAATATTCTTTAAAAATCCACGTTTATTGTTCTGATGATGGTTGAAAAAATATTCTTTAAAAATCCACGTTTATTGTTCAGATGATGGTTGAAAAAATATTCTTTAAAAATCCACGTTTATTGTTCTGATGATGGTTGAAAAAATATTCTTTAAAAATCCACGTTTATTGTTCTGATGATGGTTGCAAAAAATATTCTTTAAAAATCCACGTTTATTGTTCTGATGATGGTTGAAAAAATATTCTTTAAAAAACCACGTTTATTGTTGTGATGATGGTTGAAAAAATATTCTTTAAAATCCACGTTTATTGTTCTGATGATGGTTGAAAAAATATTCTTTAAAAATCCACGTTTATTGTGCTGATGATGGTTGAAAAGGTATTCTTTAAAAATCCACGTTTATTGTTCTGATGATGGTGGAAAAAATATTTTTTAAAAATCTTCGTTTATTGTTCAGATGATGGTGGAAAAAATATTCTTTAAAAATCCACGTTTATTGTTCTGATGATGGTGGAAAAAATATTCTTTAAAAATCCACGTTTATTGTTCTGATGATGGTGGAAAAAATATTCTTTAAAAATCCACGTTTATTGTTCTGATGATGGTTGAAAAAATATTCTTTAAAAATCCACGTTTATTGTTCTGATGATGGTTGAAAAAATATTCTTTAAAAATCCACGTTTATTGTTCTGATGATGGTTGCAAAAAATATTCTTTAAAAATCCACGTTTATTGTTCTGATGATGGTTGAAAAAATATTCTTTAAAAAACCACGTTTATTGTTGTGATGATGGTTGAAAAAATATTCTTTAAAATCCACGTTTATTGTTCTGATGATGGTTGAAAAAATATTCTTTAAAAATCCACGTTTATTGTTCTGATGATGGTTGAAAAAATATTCTTTAAAAATCCACGTTTATTGTTGTTTTGATGGTTGAAAAAATATTCTTTAAAAATCCACGTTTATTGTTGTTTTGATGGTTGAAAAAATATTCTTTAAAAATCCACGTTTATTGTTGTTTTGATGGTTGAAAAAATATTCTTTAAAAATCCACGTTTATTGTTCTGATGATGGTTGAAAAAATATTCTTTAAAAATCCACGTTTATTGCTCTGATGATGGTTGAAAAAATATTCTTTAAAAATCCACGTTATTGTTGTGATGATGGTTGAAAAAATATTCTTTAAAAATCCACGTTTATTGTTCTGATGATGGTTGAAAAAAATATTCTTTAAAAAATCCACGTTTATTGCTCTGATGATGGTTGAAAAAATATTCTTTAAAAATCCACGTTTATTGCTCTGATGATGGTTGAAAAAATATTCTTTAAAAATCCACGTTTATTGTTGTTTTGATGGTTGAAAAAATATTCTTTAAAAATCCACGTTTATTGTTGTTTTGATGGTTGAAAAAATATTCTTTAAAAATCCACGTTTATTGTTGTTTTGATGGTTGAAAAAATATTCTTTAAAAATCCACGTTTATTGTTCTGATGAGGGTTGAAAAAATATTCTTTAAAAATCCACGTTTATTGCTCTGATGATGGTTGAAAAAATATTCTTTAAAAATCCACGTTTATTGTTGTTTTGATGGTTGAAAAAATATTCTTTAAAAATCCACGTTTATTGTTCTGATGAGGGTTGAAAAAATATTCTTTAAAAATCCACGTTTATTGCTCTGATGATGGTTGAAAAAATATTCTTTAAAAATCCACGTTTATTGTTCTGATAAGGGTTGAAAAAATATTCTTTAAAAATCCACGTTTATTGTTTTGATGATGGTTGAAAAAATATTCTTTAAAAATCCACGTTTATTGTTCTGATGATGGTTGAAAAAATATTCTTTAAAAATCCACGTTTATTGTTCTGATGATGGTTGAAAAAATATTCTTTAAAAATCCACGTTTATTGTTGTGATGAGGGTTGAAAAAATATTCTTTAAAAATCCACGTTTATTGTTCTAATGATGGTTGAAAAACTATTCTTTAAGAATCCACGTTTATTGTTGTGATGATGGTTGAAAAAATATTCTTTAAAAATCCACGTTTATTGTTCTGATGATGGTTGAAGAAATATTCTTTAAAAATCCACGTTTATTGTTCTGATGATGGTAGAAAAAAATATTCTTTAAAAATCCACGTTTATGGTTCTATGATGGTTAAAAAAATATTCTTTAAAAATCCTCGTTTATTGTTCTGATGATGGTTGAAAAAATATTCTTTAAAAATCCAAGTTTATTGTTCTGATGATGGTTGAAAAAATATTCTTTAAAAATCCACGTTTATTGTTCTGATGATGGTTGAAAAAAAATATTCTTTAAAAATCCACGTTTATTGTTCTGATAATGGTTGAAAAAATATTCTTTAAAAATCCACGTTTATTGTTCTGATGATTGTTTGAAAAAAATATTCTTTAAAAATCCACGTTTATTGTTCTGATAATGGTTGAAAAAATATTCTTTAAAAATCCAGGTTTTTTGTTCTGATGATGGTTGAAAAAATATTCTTTAAAAATCCACGTTTATTGTTCTGATGATGGTTGAAAAAATATTCTTTAAAAATCCACGTTTATTGTTCTGATGATGGTTGAAAAAATATTCTTTAAAAATCCACGTTTATTGTTCTGATGATGGTTGAAAAAATATTCTTTAAAAATCCACGTTTATTGTTCTGATGATGGTTGAAAAAATATTCTTTAAAAATCCACGTTTATTGTTCTGATGATGGTTGAAAAAATATTCTTTAAAAATCCACGTTTATTGTTCTGATGATGGTTGAAAAAATATTCTTTAAAAATCCACGTTTATTGTTCTGATGATGGTTGAAAAAATATTCTTTAAAAATCCACGTTTATTGTTCTGATGATGGTTGAAAAAATATTCTTTAAAAATCCACGTTTATTGTTCTGATGATGGTTGAAAAAATATTCTTTAAAAATCCACGTTTATTGTTCTGATGATGGTTGAAAAAATATTCTTTAAAAATCCACGTTTATTGGTCTGATGAAGCACGAAAAATAAAAGTGGATTTTTAAGGAATTTTTTGTTAGACTTCTCGGCCACTAAATGTGAATTTTGAAAGAGTATTTTTAGCAGGACTTTTAGGCCACTCAACGTGGCCTGTTAGGCCACTAAACGTGCATTTTTATAGAATATTTTTTTCAGGACTTCTAGGCCACTAGACGCGGATTTAAAAAAAAGGTTTTTGCAGGACTTCAAGGCCACTAAACGTGGATTTAAAAAAATAGTTTTTGCAGAACTTCTTTGTTAATTACTATTCACAGTTCCCCAGGCTGTTTGAAATCATTACTGAAGTAAGTAATTTCTGTACTCCCACACCTTGTTTCCGCATTCATAGGTAGAACACATAAAGATTAACTATTCTGCAGCCCATAGCCGCCATACATTTGCAATGAATCCCACCGTTCATTTGTAACGCTAAATTCGACAGACTTTCGAATCATTTTTTTTGTCCTATGCCTTCGTTATTGAACATTTTTTGTTGGAAATCAGCTTTTAAAAATGATTTATCGTTTTACGACCAAACAGAAAGGTGGATGCAGGATAACAGGAAAGACATTTGGTTTTTGTTTGGACTTTTGAATAACTATCGCCACATTACATTAGGGATGGTGGAGGGGTGGTTAGGGAGGGATATTTGTTTTTGTTGTCGCATAACGACATTGCACTGCTATCATGAATTGCATTTTCTCCAAATGATTTATTTTTGTTGCTGTACACGTTTTTTGCCTCTTCTCGCTGCCATCTATAGACACATGGTTCGAAATGCCAAAGATTACTTGACTTTTTTAAAATAGGAGAAATGTTATGGATATTTGTAGGATGAAAATTTTTCCATGAGGGGGTTTCGGGGTTTTCTGAGAAAGTGTTATACCCTTAAAAAACCTTATGGCTTTAGAAGAAGCTTTTAGTCTCATGAGATGCCTTCCTTAAAAAATGTATTCATTGGTTAGTGATTTAATAGTTGTTTCTTCCCCTACCTATCATACTACCCTCGAATTCCAATGTACTTTGTTTACGTTTATATCTCGCTGAACTTTTTTATTATTAAATAAGACGAACAAAAAAAAATCAAAAAGCTCAAAAACTAATTAAGTCGTTATATAGAATTACTACAAAAAATTGACTCAACAAGAGTGCTGCAAAAAAGTTTTAATGAATGAAAGAAATTCAATGAAAGAATGAATGAATGGGGAAAAATGGACAGTCAGGTTGACAATGCAGCGCGAGAGAGAGCAACAGCATACTGCGGTATTTATCTTTTATTGCATTTATATTATTGTTGTTGCAATTGAAGCCCATAGACAAAGATGTGAATGGATGATACCGATGACGATGACTTTCATTCATTCTGGGAGGAGATAGGCCTGATAATGTGCTGCCGATTGCTCGGTATTCGAGTGTCTGTGTAGTGGGCACTTCATGTTTATTCATTAAGTCTTTAGCCCGCTACAAACTGAAGCAAATTGACGTCAGGTTCATTGAGATCATCAACGAACAACATCATCATTATCACCACTTCCATTATCGACACCATCAGCGTCATTTTATTGACACCTTAGCTGGTTGTCGGCGTGAGTGCATTAACTTTAAACACTCCCAACTAAAAGAAGCAGCATCGCACCATGCAAAGTGACATTGCAAAATAATGATAAATTAATTGAATGAAAATCAAAAAATATGTTAAAAACTTGAAAAAAATTTAAAAATAAAATTGAAGATTTTCTTGCTGTTTCTTTCTGTCTCAACAAATGATTTAAAAAAAAAATTGGTTTTAGATTTTTGGCTATTTGTGGTGAAAAATTGTGTCAGTCATGGTGACGTCATAAAGGACGGATAGAAGTGAATTTTCTTGCGGACAATTATGGATTTTATTTTGGGATAATTAAAATTGCATACCATGAAACGGCCCCGACCAGTTTTAACATTGAGAAGCACAGGCCTTATCTTGGTCCCTCTTTCATCTCAAATAGACACTGACCTCCCCGAGGAAAGTGCGCTAACATGTGTAAAGCGTTCAACCATAAGAACGATCAAAACTTGGTTTAGGTGTCGGGTTAGTAAGCCATCCCTATACAAAAGAAACATCCTGTTAAAAAAAAGAAAAACACTCTAACGTTGACAATCCCCGAAAACGTTTTAAGGACCATCAATGGCGAATCTGTACCTTTAATGTTCAGACTCTTTATAGAAAAGGTGTAGTTTAGATTAGGCAGATCTATTTGCAAAGTACAAAGCATAAATTACTGTCAAACACGATGGATTGAGAAAGACATCACAACAACAGACAAAGAAGACAGTTTGGTATAGTTAGTTGGTGGACTTGCTGCAATTCAGGTACAAGTTAAATCCTTCAACATCAGTCTTATCTGTGCCCATGATATCACCGAAGACAAGCCCAAAATATATGACCGATGCCCTGGCGCCAAGACATTAAAATTATTCGAGGCGATTCTAATGACAAAAAAATGGGAACTAGAATATCTTTGGTCCAACAGCCGGGAAAAACAGTCTAACCAATGCAAAATCTTCCAACGGAATTAGGGTGATAGAATTCGCAGACCAGATTTAAGAATCTCACATTCTTAATGTGACCTTGCACTGACTCAACTCCCTCGAAAATGGCTATGATATGAAATCTCCTAAAGTGTTGAACACTACAGAGCCGTCAAAGAAGAAAAACAGCTTCCAGCCTCTAATGCATCGAGAAAACCTCTTCGAGAAGCACACAAAAGAGATTTTTCCCAGAATCATTTGGCAGAGAGCGACATAGTGAGCTTGAAGCTTAAAAAGTTGAAGCCACATTCCGCAAATTCCGGAAAGTGCAGAAGAGGAAAATCTGAGGAGACTGACAAAAAACCTTCATCGACCGACTAGCCGAGAACACATTTTGCGCGGAGCTCGAAGACTCCACTACGAGTATAAGATGAGATTGCCACAACTCGCCAGATCCAATAAATGACGTGTCCTGACAACCCGACATTTTCCTTGATTCAGATCATCTTCCTATCAGACCCAAGAGTTAGTAGGTGAGCATAACCGGATTGCTAGATCACTTAAAGCAATGCACCATTCGTACAGGGACGAAGGGTGATAGAACGGCTGTTGCTTTCACAGGCGTCACAATGACAAATTCAAAGAGGTGGGCATGTTTTTTAACCGGCAGCTTATCGAACACAAGAGAGTGATAGGGCGAAGAGGATAGTGAAGAGAAGTCCTCGGTCGCCCATAGAAGACCTCTAGTAGTCTTCTGTCATCCGATTTCCCTCCTCTCTGTTTACTACTCCTACTCCAAGAGAAGCTGTTTGCCAGTTGCCCAACATCAGCATAAATTTTAGAAAATGCAGTCTGCTGTCGTCCTTAGAAGACCTCAAAAGGTCTTTTGTCGTCTATGAAAGACCTCAAGAGGTCTTCTGTCATTCGTGTAAGACCGGAAAGGTCTTCTGTCGTATATGGAAGACTTTAAGAGGCCTCTGTCGTCCAAGAAAGAACTGAAGAGGTTTTCTTATGTCGATAGAAGACCTCAAGAGGTCTTCTGTCATTCATGTAAGACCTGAAATGTCTTCTGTCATCTATAGATGAATTCAAGAGATATTTCGTCATCTATAAAAGGCCTAAGAAGGTCTTTTGTCATCCATAGAAGATCTGAAAAAGACTTCTACGTCCCAAAGAAGACCTTATGATGTGTTCTTTCCTTCATAAAATACCTCAAGAGATCGTATATAGAATACCTCAAGAGGTGTTCTGTCGACTATATAAGGCAAAAAAAAGGGATTCAGTCGTCTATAGAAAAACCTCAAGGGGTCTGTAGTATTATATAGAAGACTTCGAGAGGGTTTTCGTCGTCTTTAGAAGACCTCAAGAGGTCTTTTGCCGTCCATAGAAGACCTCAAGAAGCCTTCTGCGTTACATAGAAGACCTCATAATGTGTTCTTTCCTTAATAAATTACCTCAAGAGATCGTATATAGAATACCTCAAGAGGTGTTCTATCGACTATATAAGGCCAAAAAAAGGTATTCAGTCTTCTATAGAAAAACCACAAGGAGTCTGTAGTATATAGAAGACTTCGAGAGGTTTTTCGTCGTCTCTAAGAGACCTCTAGCGGTCTTTTTTCTTCCATAGAAGATCTCAAAAGGTCTTCTGTTGCCTATATTAGGCTCAAAACATCTTCTGCCGTCTATTGAATAACGTCAATGGGTCTATTGTATATAGAAGACTTTAAGAGGTCTTCCGTCGTCTATAGAAGACCTAAAGATGTCTTCTGTCGTCCATAGAAGACTTCACGAGATCTTCGGTCGTCCATAAAAGACCTCAAGATGTCCTTCAGGGTCTTCTGTTAACTATATAGAGAACAAAAGATCTTCTGCAGTCTATTGAAAAATGGGTCTTTCGTAAGAGAAGAAGTTTCCGTCCTCTATAGAAGATATAAAGAAGGGCTTTCTCGCCCTTGGAAGACCTCAAAAAGGTCTTTTGTCGCCCATAGAAAGCTTCAAGCTCGACTATAGAAAGAAATAAATACCTCAATGGGTCTTCTGTCTATAAAGACTTTAAGGGGTTTTCTTTTGCCTATTGATGACCATAAGAAATCTTCTTTTGTCCATAGAAAGTTTTCTTCTGTTTAGGAAAAACTCAAGAAGTCTTCTGTTGTCTATAGAAGCGCTAAAAAGGTCTGCCTATAAAAGACCTCGCCAATAATTTGTTTATAAAAGATCTCAAAAGGGTATTCGATCTATAGAAGACAAAGTGGGGTCAGTTTAACTTCTACCATTCTGAAATGGCACACCTTTCAGACGACATAGATACTGTAACGTATACATATGATTGATTGTAGATCTCGGGTTTTATCGTCGATGACATTGATAGGTTAAATGTCTACATAGCTAACATAGTATAGGTTTACAGGTCCATCTGAGAAATGTGAAAATGTTCCACCAAACACATGGACGCCTAAAATGAGACTCCCCCTGAAAACATTGGTCGATGGTGTCCTGATTGCGATACTAACTAACCCAAGGGGTGTAACGTTCGACAGCATGTTTAAGTTGTTCGTGCAAGCCATTGATATTTGTGGCGATATCAGAAGTAGGAATAATGTCGTCAAGTCTTTGACCGGCAGCACTTGGATTTCTGACAAAGAAACCTAGTTGATCTCTTACAAAGCAATAGGTCGGTCTGTGATATGTGGCGCTACGCATTGAACAAATTTTCAGACCTGCCAGAATGCCTCTTCATGACACAAATGGACCATTTTCATGAGGAGACAAAGGTTTTATTGGTGAATCAGCATAACAACATGTTGTTGCTGCAGTACCTTATTGAGTGTTACCGCCGTGAGCATCCGTGTCATAATATAGTGGACAGGCTTACCCCACCCAGGAACGTCACGAGAGATATCTTCATGATCTAGAGAGAGAGAGAGTGGTAAAATCGAGAATCTCTCCCCCCTCAGCCTTTAGGCTAGAAAGGGTATATACACTTTGATACAACCAAGAATGTGCCTCGTCGAAATAACGGTTTTAGACCCCAAATATGTTTGGACAAAATTCGTTTCAGACAATTTGGAGTCGATTTATTCATGTCCGTCCGCCTATCTGGCTGTTGCGCACGATAACTCTCGAACGGATCAACCGATTCGAAGCAAATTTTGGGTATGGTAATATTTTGTCCAAAGTTAGTTTAAGTTCGAAGGTACCTCCCCACAAAAGTTCAAAATTTTTCTGTAAAATTGTGTGAACGCTGGCTCATATTATTCCTTCCAGATATACATATATCGGGTTCGAATAAGGACTATTTCGGTCCACTCCTTCGGGCACCTCCCACACAAAATTCGGAGAAAGTAAAGTTTAAGTGCTCATCTCGGATCGTTCTGAAATTTTGTTCAGTAGGTTGTCCTTGCGGCTCTCTTTACGACGGTACAATTGTTTTCGTGTGCAAGTCCATACTTCCTGAGATATTAGCCTAAAAGCTTCAAGAAACCCTGACGGCACTAACCAAAATGAAAAATCCGCAAGATAATTTTCGCAGGGAGTTGGAATATTGCTTAAATCGCTCCACTCCTTCGGGAGCCTCCCTAGGGAAAAGTGAAGTTTAAGATCTCCTCTGGCATCGTTTTGATTCTTTTTTTCTGTAGGTTGTTCTAGCGGCCTCATTTACAACGTACACTTTTTTCTGCACTAAGTCAATACTTCCTGACATAATGGCCCAAAAGCTCCTGCCGGCACATTCTAACATGGCTATTGTTCAAGATAACTCTAAAACTGATTTAATATTTCGAGTCCTTTATGAGGAGGAATTTGGTTACTAAAAATGTTTGGTATATGTCAATAAGTTGGCATAGCCCCACTCAAACTCTTGATTCAAAATCCATATATTTTATATACGGCACAATTATTGTGTTTGGGTTTCTTTTTTTTTTGGTCAGCGGCTGAGGGTAAATTTCCGTCAGCACAGTTGACTGATACTTTCTTACTTGTTGAAGAAACCTTCGTAGATTTTTTAAAAAATATTTTTGATGGATTTTTTAAAGAACAATTCTGAAGAAACTTCTGACCATTATTCGTGTTTTTTTAAAGAATATTTTTGAAGAAACCTCTGATAATTCGTGGATTTTTTAAAGAATATTTTTGAAGAAACCTCTGACCATTATTCGTGGATTTTTTAAAGAAGAAACCTCTGACCATTATTCGTGGTTTTTTTAAAGAATATTTTTGAAGAAACCTCTGATAATTCGTGAATTTTTTTAAGAATATTTTTGAAGAAACCTCTGACCATTATTCGTGGATTTTTTAAAGAATATTTTTGAAGAAACCTCTGGTCATTATTCGTGGATTTTTAAAGAATATTTTTGAAGAAACCTCTGATAATTCGTGGATTTTTTAAAGAATATTTTTGAAGAAACCTCTGATAATTCGTGGATTTTTTTAAGAATATTTTTGAAGAAACCTCTGACCATTATTCGTGGATTTTTTAAAGAAGAAACCTCTGACCATTATTCGTGGTTTTTTTAAAGAATATTTTTGAAGAAACCTCTGATAATTCGTGGATTTTTTAAAGAATATTTTTGAAGAAACCTCTGACCATTATTCGTGGATTTTTTAAAGAAGAAACCTCTGACCATTATTCGTGGTTTTTTTAAAGAATATTTTTGAAGAAACCTCTGATAATTCGTGGATTTTTTTAAGAATATTTTTGAAGAAACCTCTGACCATTATTCGTGGATTTTTTAAAGAATATTTTTGAAGAAACCTCTGGTCATTATTCGTGGATTTTTAAAGAATATTTTTGAAGAAACCTCTGATAATTCGTGGATTTTTTAAAGAATATTTTTGAAGAAACCTCTGATAATTCGTGGATTTTTTAAAGAATATTTTTGAAGAAACCTCTGACCATTATTCGTGGATTTTTTAAAGAATATTTTTGAAGAAACCTCTGATAATTCGTGGATTTTTTTAAAGAATATTTTTGAAGAAACCTCTGATAATTCGTGGATTTTTTAAAGAATATTTTTGAAGAAACCTCTGATAATTCGTGGATTTTTTAAAGAATATTTTTGAAGAAACCTGACCATTATTCGTGGATTTTTTAAAGAATATTTTTGAAGAAACCTGACCATTATTCGTGGATTTTTTTAAGAATATTTTTGAAGAAACCTCTGACCATTATTCGTGGATTTTTTAAAGAATATTTTTGAAGAAACCTCTGACCATTATTCGTGGATTTTTTAAAGAATATTTTTGAAGAAACCTCTGATAATTCGTGGATTTTTTAAAGAATATTTTTGAAGAAACCTCTGATAATTCGTGGATTTTTTAAAGAATATTTTTGAAGAAACCTCTGATAATTCGTGGTTGTTTTTTAAAGAATATTTTTGAAGAAACCTCCGATAATTCGTGGATTTTTTAAAGAATATTTTTGAAGAAACCTCTGATAATTCGTGGATTTTTTTAAAGAATATTTTTGAAGAAACCTCTGATAATTCGTGGATTTTTTAAAGAATATTTTTGAAGAAACCTCTGATAATTCGTGGTTTTTTTTAAAGAATATTTTTGAAGAAACCTCTGATAATTCGTGGATTTTTTTAAAGAATATTTTTGAAGAAACCTCTGATAATTCGTGGATTTTTTAAAGAATATTTTTGAAGAAACCTCTGATAATTCGTGGATTTTTTAAAGAATATTTTTGAAGAAACCTCTGATAATTCGTGGATTTTTTAAAGAATATTTTTGAAGAAACCTCTGATAATTCGTGGATTTTTTAAAGAATATTTTTGAAGAAACCTCTGATAATTCGTGGATTTTTTAAAGAATATTTTTGAAGAAACCTCTGATAATTCGTGGATTTTTTAAAGAATATTTTTGAAGAAACCTCTGATAATTCGTGGATTTTTTAAAGAATATTTTTGAAGAAACCTCTGATAATTCGTGGATTTTTTAAAGAATATTTCTGAAGAAACCTCTGACCATTATTCGTGGATTTTTAAAGAATATTTTTGAAGAAACCTCTGACCATTATTCGTGGATTTTTAAAAGAATATTTTTGAAGAAACCTCTGACTATTATTCGTGGATTTTTTAAAGAATATTTTTGAAGAAACCTCTGACCATTATTCGTGGATTTTTATAGAATATTTTTGAAGAAACCTCTGACCATTATTCGTGGATTTTTAAAAGAATATTTTTCAAGAAACCTCTGACCATTATTCGTGGATTTTTTAAAGAATATTTTTGAAGAATCCTCTGACCATTATTCGTGGATTTTTTAAAGAATATTTTTGAAGAATCCTCTGACCATTATTCGTGGATTTTTTAAAGAATATTTTTGAAGAAACCTCTGACCATTATTCGTGGATTTTTTAAAGAATATTTTTGAAGAAACCTCTGACCATTATTCGTGGTTTTTTTAAAGAATATTTTTGAAGAAACCTCTGACCATTATTCGTGGATTTTTTAAAGAATATTTTTGAAGAATCCTCTGACCATTATTCGTGGATTTTTTAAATATTTTTGAAGAAAACTTAGACCACTGTTCGTGGATTTTTTAAAGAATATTTTTGAAGAATCCTCTGACCATTATTCGTGGATTTTTTAAAGAATATTTTTGAAGAATCCTCTGACCATTATTCGTGGATTTTTTAAAGAATATTTTTGAAGAATCCTCTGACCATTATTCGTGGATTTTTTAAAGAATATTTTTGAAGAATCCTCTGACCATTATTCGTAGATTTTTTAAAGAATATTTTTGAAGAATCCTCTGACCATTATTCGTGGATTTTTTAAAGAATATTTTTGAAGAATCCTCTGACCATTATTCGTGGATTTTTTAAAGAATATTTTTGAAGAATCCTCTGACCATTATTCGTGGATTTTTTAAAGAATATTTTTGAAGAATCCTCTGACCATTATTCGTGGATTTTTTAAAGAATATTTTTGAAGAATCCTCTGACCATTATTCGTGGATTTTTTAAAGAATATTTTTGAAGAATCCTCTGACCATTATTCGTGGATTTTTTAAAGAGTATTTTTGAAGAATCCTCTGACCATTATTCGTGGATTTTTTAAAGAATATTTTTGAAGAATCCTCTGACCATTATTCGTGGATTTTTTAAAGAATATTTTTGAAGAATCCTCTGACCATTATTCGTGGATTTTTTAAAGAATATTTTTGAAGAATCCTCTGACCATTATTCGTGGATTTTTTAAAGAATATTTTTGAAGAAACCTCTGATAATTCGTGGATTTTTTAAAGAATATTTTTGAAGAAACCTCTGATAATTCGTGGATTTTTTAAAGAATATTTTGGAAGAAACCTCTGATAATTCGTGGCTTTTTTAAAGAATATTTTTGAAGAAACCTCTGATAATTCGTGGATTTTTTAAAGAATATTTTTGAAGAAACCTCTGATAATTCGTAGATTTTTTAAAGAATATTTTTGAAGAAACCTCTGATAATTCGTGGATTTTTTAAAGAATATTTTTGAAGAAACCTCTGACCATTATTCGTTGATTTTTTAAAGAATATTTTTGAAGAAACCTCTGACCATTATTCGTGGATTTTTTAAAGAATATTTCTGAAGAAACCTCTGACCATTATTCGTGGATTTTTAAAGAATATTTTTGAAGAAACCTCTGACCATTATCGTGGATTTTTTTAAGAATATTTTTGAAGAAACCTCTGACCATTATTCGTGGATTTTTTAAAGAATATTTTTGAAGAAAACTTAGACCACTATTCGTGGATTTTTTAAAGAATATTTTTGAAGAATCCTCTGACCATTATTCGTGGATTTTTTAAAGAATATTTTTGAAGAATCCTCTGACCATTATTCGTGGATTTTTTAAAGAATATTTTTGAAGAATCCTCTGACCATTATTCGTGGATTTTTTAAAGAATATTTTTGAAGAATCCTCTGACCATTATCGTGGATTTTTTTAAGAATATTTTTGAAGAAACCTCTGACCATTATTCGTGGATTTTTTAAAGAATATTTTTGAAGAAAACTTAGACCACTATTCGTGGATTTTTTAAAGAATATTTTTGAAGAATCCTCTGACCATTATTCGTGGATTTTTTAAAGAATATTTTTGAAGAAACCTCTGACCATTATCGTGGATTTTTTTAAGAATATTTTTGAAGAAACCTCTGACCATTATTCGTGGATTTTTTAAAGAATATTTTTGAAGAAAACTTAGACCACTATTCGTGGATTTTTTAAAGAATATTTTTGAAGAATCCTCTGACCATTATTCGTGGATTTTTTAAAGAATATTTTTGAAGAATCCTCTGACCATTATTCGTGGATTTTTTAAAGAATATTTTTGAAGAATCCTCTGACCATTATTCGTGGATTTTTTAAAGAATATTTTTGAAGAATCCTCTGACCATTATCGTGGATTTTTTTAAGAATATTTTTGAAGAAACCTCTGACCATTATTCGTGGATTTTTTAAAGAATATTTTTGAAGAAAACTTAGACCACTGTTCGTGGATTTTTTAAAGAATATTTTTGAAGAATCCTCTGACCATTATTCGTGGATTTTTTAAAGAATATTTTTGAAGAAACCTGTGACCATTATCGTGGATTTTTTTAAGAATATTTTTGAAGAAACCTCTGACTATTATTCGTGGATTTTTTAAAGAATATTTTTGAAGAATCCTCTGACCATTATCGTGGATTTATTTAAGAATATTTTTGAAGAAACCTCTGACCATTATTCGTGGATTTTTTAAAGAATATTTTTGAAGAAACCTCTGACCATTATCGTGGATTTTTTTAAGAATATTTTTGAAGAAACCTCTGACCATTATTCGTGGATTTTTTAAAGAATATTTTTGAAGAAACCTCTGACCATTATCGTGGATTTTTTTAAGAATATTTTTGAAGAAACCTCTGACCATTATTCGTGGATTTTTTAAAGAATATTTTTGAAGAAACCTCTGACCATTATCGTGGATTTTTTTAAGAATATTTTTGAAGAAACCTCTGACCATTATTCGAGGATTTTTTAAAGAATATTTTTGAAGAAAACTTAGACCACTATTCGTGGATTTTTTAAAGAATATTTTTGAAGAATCCTCTGACCATTATTCGTGGATTTTTTAAAGAATATTTTTGAAGAATCCTCTGACCATTATTCGTGGATTTTTTAAAGAATATTTTTGAAGAATCCTCTGACCATTATTCGTGGATTTTTTAAAGAATATTTTTGAAGAAACCTCTGACCATTATCGTGGATTTTTTTAAGAATATTTTTGAAGAAACCTCTGACCATTATTCGTGGATTTTTTAAAGAATATTTTTGAAGAAAACTTAGACCACTATTCGTGGATTTTTAAAAGAATATTTTTGAAGAAACCTCTGACTATTATTCGTGGATTTTTTAAAGAATATTTTTGAAGAAACCTCTGACCATTATTCGTGGATTTTTTAAAGAATATTTTTGAAGAAACCTCTGATAATTCGTGGATTTTTTAAAGAATATTTTTGAAGAAACCTCTGATAATTCGTGGATTTTTTAAAGAATATTTTTGAAGAAACCTCTGATAATTCGTGGATTTTTTAAAGAATATTTTTGAAGAAACCTCTGATAATTCGTGGATTTTTTAAAGAATATTTTTGAAGAAACCTCTGATAATTCGTGGATTTTTTAAAGAATATTTTTGAAGAAACCTCTGATAATTCGTGGATTTTTTAAAGAATATTTTTGAAGAAACCTCTGATAATTCGTGGATTTTTTAAAGAATATTTTTGAAGAAACCTCTGATAATTCGTGGATTTTTTAAAGAATATTTTTGAAGAAACCTCTGATAATTCGTGGATTTTTTAAAGAATATTTTTGAAGAAACCTCTGATAATTCGTGGATTTTTTAAAGAATATTTTTGAAGAAACCTCTGATAATTCGTGGATTTTTTAAAGAATATTTTTGATGAAACCTCTGATAATTCGTGGATTTTTTGTTAAATATTGGAGTCCTTTACAAAATTTTATTTGGGAAACCGGCTTCACTTTTGTTTTGTTTTTAAAACATTCAGACCTAATAATATTACGCTTTAATATTTTATTTCAACAATTTCTACTTATTAGTGGAGAAAATACCATTGTTTGCCTAGGGTAGAGCTGGAAAGGCTATGACTTCCTCTACAAACCATCAAAATCACATCACTTGGTTAGATTTCCAACGAATTTGAGATTATTAAAGAGTTAAGATCTTTTGGTGCACATAACCAGGCTTAATGAAAAGCAAGTTCATTTAGCATACTTTCAGGGAAAACTTGTAAAAGAAATGAAGTTGTTTTAGTTGTATAAAGAACTTTTTCTTTTATGTTTTCAACATCAAAGCACCCCAAATTTTTTGAAATAGATTTCATTGTAAAATTCAACCCAGCCGCCCCCTAAATGCAACATAATAATAACTCAATACTTTTTTATGAGAACCCATAATATACTTTGCTCTTTTGTTTCTAAAAAAATTATACTGATTTTGTTTTGCTGCTCGTGCTGCTTTGTTGTTGTTGTTGCACAGAAATACTTATTCCGACCCAGTTGTTAATTTTAATTAGAATCCATGTCGTCGTCATGTTAAGCTGTATTTTTTTTCTTAATCTTCTTTCATTGCATTTGGCTCTGAGAACGCACCCTTCCGTTTATTCTGCACTGCAGCTTGGCATGGCTTTATGGATGCATGGGATGGTATGGTTCAGTTGTAGCATTCTTACAAATCAACACTTCCCCTAGAAGACGACTATAAATTCTATTCCATTTTGTTGTCTTCATCTTTGTCATGTTGTAACTTTCCTCAACGAACATTTCCTTAGATCATGATGAGAATGATGAATATTTAATACAGACACACACAGAGGGAACAAGCACGGTCGGATAACTAAGAGAAATCACAAATGAAATGATAATCACGCCATATCTAAAGGAAAAAAAATAAACTAAAATTCATAGCAAAGTGAAAAAAAAAAAACAACAAGGACTATTATAAATTCAGCCAGAGAAGCTAAAGAAGCCGTAGAAGGAATCATGGCTTATAAACAATAATATCTGTATGTGTCTAGGTGGATGGTTGATAGGCATATAACTCAGCATGCTGTTAAAGCTTCATGCCTTTCATTCTCCTTTGGCTTAGAAGTCATGGCAAAGAAATAAAATCATTTAAATAACAACAAACAGAGCGAGAAAATCCGCATCACTACATGTGTGAGTATCATGATACATATATACATACTTATCTATGTTTGTACGTGTGTTGGTATTTCCACATCCATATTTAATTGGTGTGTTATTTCAACACACGTGTCATAGCCATAAAGCTTAGAAATTGTTAGAGTGTATGCGTGAGAACTCAAAACCGTGTGAATGAGTAACAACTTGGCATAACTATATTAGTAATAGTTACTCAAGATGGCGAAGATTTCTTTTTAAATTAACAAAGAATTTGCCTTAAGGGAATGTATATATTTATTTTTAAATTGTTGCCTACATTTAGGGATAAATGTAATTAATTAATGAACAGGGCATACTTCAAAGCTTTTATGTATTATTGATATTGAGAAATGGAATTGAAAAATATTCTTTAAAAAATAAACGACTGTTGGGCAGAAGATGCTTGAAAAATATTCTTTAAAAAATAAACGACTGTTGGGCAGAAGATGCTTGAAAAATATTCTTTGAGAAATCCACGATTATTGGGCTAAAGACCTTTGAAAAATATTCTTTAAAAAATCCACGATTATTGGGCTAAAGACCTTTGAAAAATATTATCTAAAAAATCCACGATAATTGAGCTAAAGACCCTTGAAATGGTCCTTGAAAAATATTCTTTAAAAAATCCACGATTATTGGCCTAATGGTCCTTGAAAAATATTCTTTAAAAAATCCACGATTATTGGCCTAATGGTCCTTGAAAAATATTCTTTAAAAAATCCACGATTATTGGCCTAATGGTCCTCGAAAAATATTCTTTAAAAAATCCACGATTATTGGGCTAAAGACCCTTGAAAAATATTCTTTAAAAAATCCACGATTATTGGCTTAATGGTCCTTGAAAAATATTCTTTAAAAAATCCACGATTATTGGCCTAATGGTCCTTGAACAAGTAGAAAAGAGTCAGTCGGCTTTGCCGACAGATATATACCCTCAGCCAATGTGAAGTGAAACTTTCACCTACGGACAGATCGAATGTATTTAAGGTTTCTTCAGAATTTTGTGGCCCTTTTGCGACATTTGAACTTGCCGACAAAAATGTGGATTGGTAGTTAACTGCACTAAGACACAAATGTTGAACCTTTGTGGAGGAGGTACCTTTAGGGAGGACCGATATGGGCCATTTTAGAAGTTAAATTAAATTTTGACAAAATATTAAGTGATATCGTCCTAGAAGTTGTGGACCGGTATTGCCCCATGAAACTAAGTTTGGATATAATATGACGAAGACCAAATGTTGAACCAAATCGGTTGAACAGTTCGAGAGTTATAGGGATTTTTGTAACCTTTCGGGCTGTTTTCCTAAGAAATATGGACATGCCCCTGAAAAAAACTTTTACCATCGTAATGGAGGAAGCGAATGCAAATCGCTTCAACAAAAATGAAAGTGAACTTATCCGAAATTGTGTATGAGAGGTAGCAGAAGGAGTAGACAAATATAGTCCATATTCGAACCTGATCTGTATCTGGTAGATATATTAGGATGTGCAAAGTATGGATTACATCGGTCACTCCCCTTAAGAGTTATCGTGCGCACAATTTTTCCGAACATTTTTGAAATTTGCGGGGGAGGTACCTGAAGGAGTGGACCGATATGGCTTATCTTCGAACTTAAACTATGTTTGGACACAATATTACGGAGGCCAAAATTTGGACCGAATCGGCACATCCGTTCGAGAGTTATCTTGCGCTCCATCCACTACATACGGTGTTATAAGGGCTTTTTGCATCTTTCAGGCTATTTTCTCAAGAAGAATGGACTTGCCCCTGATGAAACTTGTATCGCCGTATGGTGGGCAACGAATACAAGTTGTTGCAACAAAAATCAAAGCGATTCGAGAGCAGGTCCTAATCTGAACTTATCAGAAATTTTGTGTGGGAGGTACCCGAAGGAGTGGACCGATTGAGTCCATTTTGGAATTTCATCTAAGTTTAGTAGAAATTTCACGATGTGCAAAGTATGGATCAAATCGGTTACTTCCTTCAAGAGTTATCGTGCGCTCAAATTTTCCGAACATTTTCGAACTTTTGTGGGGGAGGTACCGGAAGGAGTGGATCGATATAGCCCATCTTCGAACTTAAACTAAGTTTGGACAAAATATTACGAAAGCCAAATTTTGGACCGAATCGGCAGATCCGTTCGAGAGTTATCTTGCGCTCCAACCACTAACACGGTGTCATAGGGTTTTTTGTAACTTTCAGGCCCATTTTCTCAGGAAGTATGGACTTGCCCCTAATGAAACTTACAGCGTCGTATAAAGGACAGCGAATACAACTTGCGTAAACAAAAATCAAAGCGATTCGAGACCAGGTCCTAAACTGAACTTTTCCGAAATTTTGTGTGGGAGGTACACGAAGGAGTGGACCTATTGAGTCCATATTGGAAACTCATCTAAGTTTGGTAGAAATTACACGATGTGCAAAGTATGGACCAAATCGGTTATTCCCTACAAGAATTATCGTGCGCACAAGTTTTGCGACAATTTTTGAACATTTGTGGGGGAGGTACCTGAAGGAGTGGACCTATATGGCCCATCTTCGAACTTAAATCGAATCTGGACAAAATATTTCGATACCCAAAATTTGAACCGAATCGATTGATCCGTTCGAGAGTTATCGTGCGCACCAGCCAGCCAGACAGACAGACAGACGGACAGACAGACAGACGGACGGACATTGCTAGATCTACTCAAAATTGTCTGAAACGGATATCGTACAAACATACTTGGGGTCTAAAACCATTATTTCGATGAGGCACATTTTTGGTCGTATCAAAGTGTAAATACCCTCTTTAGCCTAAAGGCTGAGGGTATAAAAATATTCTTTAAAAAATCCACGATTATTGGCCTAATGGTCCTTGAAAAATATGTTTTAAAAAATCCACGATTATTGGCCTAATGGTCCTTGAAAAATATGTTTTAAAAAATCCACGATTATTGGCCTAATGGTCCTTGAAAAATATGTTTTAAAAAATCCACGATTATTGGCCTAATGGTCCTTGAAAAATATGTTTTAAAAAATCCACGATTATTGGCCTAATGGTCCTTGAAAAATATATTTTAAAAAAATCCACGATTATTGGCCTAATGGTCCTTGAAAAATATGTTTTAAAAAATCCACGATTATTGGCCTAATGGTCGTTGAAAAATATTCTTTAAAAAATCCACGATTATTGGCCTAATGGTCCTTGAAAAATATGTTTTAAAAAATCCACGATTATTGGCCTAATGGTCCTTGAAAAATATGTTTTAAAAAATCCACGATTATTGGCCTAATGGTCCTTGAAAAATATGTTTTAAAAAATCCACGATTATTGGCCTAATGGTCCTTGAAAAATATATTTTAAAAAAATCCACGATTATTGGCCTAATGGTCCTTGAAAAATATGTTTTAAAAAATCCACGATTATTGGCCTAATGGTCCTTGAAAAATATGTTTTAAAAAATCCACGATTATTGGCCTAATGGTCCTTGAAAAATATATTTTAAAAAAATCCACGATTATTGGCCTAATGGTCCTTGAAAAATATGTTTTAAAAAATCCACGATTATTGGCCTAATGGTCCTTGAAAAATATGTTTTAAAAAATCCACGATTATTGGCCTAATGGTCCTTGAAAAATATGTTTTAAAAAATCCACGATTATTGGCCTAATGGTCCTTGAAAAATATATTTTAAAAAAATCCACGATTATTGGCCTAATGGTCCTTGAAAAATATGTTTTAAAAAATCCACGATTATTGGCCTAATGGTCCTTGAAAAATATGTTTTAAAAAATCCACGATTATTGGCCTAATGGTCCTTGAAAAATATATTTTAAAAAAATCCACGATTATTGGCCTAATGGTCCTTGAAAAATATGTTTTAAAAAATCCACGATTATTGGCCTAATGGTCCTTGAAAAATATATTTTAAAAAAATCCACGATTATTGGCCTAATGGTCCTTGAAAAATATTCTTTAAAAAATCCACGATTATTGGCCTAATGGTCCTTGAAAAATATGTTTTAAAAAATCCACGATTATTGGCCTAATGGTCCTTGAAAAATATGTTTTAAAAAATCCACGATTATTGGCCTAATGGTCCTTGAAAAATATATTTTAAAAAAATCCACGATTATTAGCCTAATGGTTCTTGAAAAATATTCTTTAAAAAATCCACGATTATTGGCCTAATGGTCCTTGAAAAATATGTTTTAAAAAATCCACGATTATTGGCCTAATGGTCCTTGAAAAATATATTTTAAAAAAATCCACGATTATTGGCCTAATGGTCCTTGAAAAATATGTTTTAAAAAATCCACGATTATTGGCCTAATGGTCCTTGAAAAATATGTTTTAAAAAATCCACGATTATTGGCCTAATGGTCCTTGAAAAATATGTTTTAAAAAATCCACGATTATTGGCCTAATGGTCCTTGAAAAATATGTTTTAAAAAATCCACGATTATTGGCCTAATGGTCCTTGAAAAATATGTTTTAAAAAATCCACGATTATTGGCCTAATGGTCCTTGAAAAATATGTTTTAAAAAATCCACGATTATTGGCCTAATGGTCCTTGAAAAATATGTTTTAAAAAATCCACGATTATTGGCCTAATGGTCCTTGAAAAATATGTTTTAAAAAATCCACGATTATTGGCCTAATGGTCCTTGAAAAATATGTTTTAAAAAATCCACGATTATTGGCCTAATGGTCCTTGAAAAATATGTTTTAAAAAATCCACGATTATTGGCCTAATGGTCCTTGAAAAATATGTATTAAAAAATCCACGATTATTGGCCTAATGGTCCTTGAAAAATATGTTTTACAAAATTCACGATTATTGGCCTAATGGTAATTGAAAAATATATTTTAAAAAAATCCACGATTATTGGCCTAATGGTAATTGAAAAATATGTTTTAAAAAATCCACGATTATTGGCCTAATGGTCCTTGAAAAATATGTTTAAAAATCCACGATTATTGGCCTAATGGTCCTTGAAAAATATGTTTTAAAAAATCCACGATTATTGGCCTAATGGTCCTTGAAAAACATGTTTTAAAAAATCCACGATTATTGGCCTAATGGTCCTTGAAAAATATGTTTTAAAAAATCCACGATTATTGGCCTAATGGTCCTTGAAAAATATGTTTTAAAAAATCCACGATTATTGGCCTAATGGTCCTTGAAAAATATGTTTTAAAAAATCCACGATTATTGGCCTAATGGTCCTTGAAAAATATGTATTAAAAAATCCACGATTATTGGCCTAATGGTCCTTGAAAAATATGTTTTACAAAATTCACGATTATTGGCCTAATGGTAATTGAAAAATATGTTTAAAAATCCACGATTATTGGCCTAATGGTAATTGAAAAATATGTTTTAAAAAATCCACGATTATTGGCCTAATGGTCCTTGAAAAATATGTTTAAAAATCCACGATTATTGGCCTAATGGTCCTTGAAAAATATGTTTTAAAAAATCCACGATTATTGGCCTAATGGTCCTTGAAAAACATGTTTTAAAAAATCCACGATTATTGGCCTAATGGTCCTTGAAAAATATGTTTTAAAAAATCCACGATTATTGGCCTAATGGTCCTTGAAAAATATGTTTTAAAAAATCCACGATTATTGGCCTAATGGTCCTTGAAAAATATGTTTTAAAAAATCCACGGTTATTGGCCTAATGGTCCTTGAAAAATATGTTTTAAAAAATCCACGATTATTGGCCTAATACTCCTTGAAAAATATGTTTTAAAAAATCCACGATAATTGGCCTAATACTCCTTGAAAAATATGTTTTAAAAAATTCACGATTATTGGCCTAATACTCCTTGAAAAATATGTTTTAAAAAATCCACGATGATTGGCCTAATACTCCTTGAAAAATATGTTTTAAAAAATCCACGATTATTGGCCTAATACTCCTTGAAAAATATGTTTTAAAAAATCCACGATTATTGGCCTAATACTCCTTGAAAAATATGTTTTAAAAAAATCCACGATTATTGGCCTAATGGTCCTTGAAAAATATGTTTTAAAAAATCCACGATTATTGGCCTAATGGTCCTTGAAAAATATGTTTTAAAAAATCCACGATTATTGGCTTAATGGTCCTTGAAAAATATGTTTTAAAAAGTCCACGATTATTGGCCTAATGGTCCTTGAGAAATATGTTTTAAAAAATCCACGATTATTGGCTTAAAGGTCCTTGAAAAATATTTTTTAAAAAATTCACTGGGCTAAAAGTCCTTGAAAAAATCTTTAAAAATCCACCATTATTGGGATAAAGACCCTTGAAAATATTATTTAAAAAACGCGATTATTGGGTTGAAGGCTCCTGAAAATTATTCTTTAAATAATCCACGATTATTGGGCCGAATTCCCTGAAAAAATATTTTTTAAAAAATTCACGATTATTGGGCTGAAGGTCCCTGAAAAATATTGTTTAAAAAATCCACGATTATTGGGCAGAATTTCCTGAAAAAATATTTTTTAAAAAGTCCACGATTATTGGGTTGAAGGCCCCTGACAATTATTCTACTTGATGTAGACGTAGATTTATATTCTGTCATGTTCACTCCGTTAAATTACAATATATAATCCTTTTAATAAGTATGATGCTCCCTAATTGCATTTAATTAATAAATTTTCATAACTCAATGGTTCTTTAAATAATACAATTGAATCCATATTAAAATAAAATCAAAGCAATTTTCAAACTTTCCGCTCCAATAAAGGAACCTGTCCTAAGAAAAAAGGATTAAAAGAATATTATTGTATCATAAATTTGAGAAAAAAACTCTACAATTGACTAACATCAAAGCATATCTTAAGGGGCAATTAATTAACAGCTCTCAAAGGTAGCAGAAACAAAGCCAAAAAGAACATGTGAATCAAAGGAACAGTAAAAAGGATGTTAGTCTTACAAAAAGTTGATGTCTTTCTAAAAGACAATTTTCAGCGTAAAAACTCTTAAATTTAAATTTGAATGTTGATGTGCCTGTGTGTATGTTAAATATTCAAAGATAGATTTTGAACCAGACCGTGACATACATTGAAAAGATTATTTTCGTTTTTCTTTCGACAACTCAGTAAGAACCCTTCGTAAGAAGGTGGAGAAAAATATGAATAACTTTTTCGTGGTAGCTACAAAATGTTTGAGACAAAGTAAACTGGCTTTGTAAAAGGGTTATACAAAGCCAAAAGCATGCTTCTGGGGATTCTTGGAAACTTGAAAGAAAGGTAGATCGACTTGTTTCTTATTTCGTTTCTACTTAAGTTCTAAAAGCCATACATTAAGAAGATTAAATTTGTGAATTGCCGGGAATGAAGGGAGGCACCACTAAACATAAATTAACATAATTTCCTGGAAAATCAAAGTCATCCATTTCGCCTTCTAATTTTCAAAATCCATGGCATATTGTTGGGGAGGAGGTATTAATATATTTTGTGTTTACTTTACAGTGATGGCTTATCAACACGCTTATATTTAGCATACATTAGGGAGGCCATATGTAAACTTGTGGTATAACATAATTGCCTGTTTCCGTCTCCCAAAGGGCTTATGGAAATTACTTTAATGGAAACCCTCATCAAATTGCGGATTTCCTCTCACATTACAAGCATCGCTTGGCTTCTTTAGTTTCAATGTGTGTAGATTTTCAATTCTTGCCACATCATAAAATATATTGGCAAAATATTGTTTGCAAATCATTCAAAATTGAATCAGTGACCTTGTTTCGTTTTGCTACGTTGTTGCGAAGTATGATGGGGGGGGTGTGGCGAAAAACAATACTGAGAGGTTTCTAATCAAATCATTTCGAAAACACAAACAAGTGTTGCCTATATTGAGGCGTTCTTTCTATTATTGCTGCATATAACGGAAGTCAAACATTTAAATTGAAATACCAATGCTCAAAACCAATTGAAATTCTGGCAACACATTCACACACGCATATTAGAAATAAGCAAAGAGCAGGAAATTCGAGGGGGAGTTTATGAATGAAAGGGAAAATGACTGAAAATGTTTTTTTAGAAACTCTAAACAAGAATTTTAGTTCTGCATACAAATATGATTTCAAAACTATGTCGTTTTCCCAGAATATTATTATTGATATATGTATGGTCGTTTGTATTTGTAGAGCGATATAGTGAATTGATTTATGTAGAACTTTGCAATAGAATATTCAAACGCATGCATATGTATGAATGTAAACACGTGTATTTAATCTCAGTGAAAACAAAACAACAGGATATCGACTGAAATGCAATAAAACTATACAAAAACGTGTATTTAGTATTGACATTACGAGAATCGTAATCGATAAATGAATGACTCACGAATTCAAAGTAGATAAGTGAATACATCAAAGTGGATAGCTTAATTCAATAACATGGAAAATTATTCACAAATGTGGAACATTTTACTAACGGGGATAATTTTTATTCGCCAATGACCAATATGAAAAATTTTATTCAATCTGACGTAGGGGATGAAAGATACCTAGGAACGGTCCTGACCGGCTTTAACATGGCAAAGCCCAGGATTTGTCTTGGTCCCTCTTTCATCTCAAGTGGACACTGACCTCCCCGTGGTGTCACCTGGGGTAGCTGCCTTTAACACCCGTTAATGGTAGTGAGCTAACATGTGCCGCGCGTTAACCCATAAGAACATTAAAAACTTGAGTTTGGGCTTCGGGTTAGTAAACCTTCCCTAGAAAAAAGCAGCCTATGAAAAAACGAAAGAAAAGAAAAACAAACCCCTCTAAAGCTGACGACCCCCGCAAACGTTTTAAGGACCATGATCTGCGAATCTGAACCAATGTTCGCACACTTTATAGAGCAGTTTACGCATTGGCATATGTACTTGAAAAGTGCAAAGCCGACATTACTGCCATGCAGGAAATACGATGGATTGGGAAAAACGTCACAACAACACCTAAAGGTGACGCACTGTATTGTAGCTGCCATGACACAAAGCATGAGTTTGTTGCTGTTTTGTAGTTGGTCGGAGGTTAAAACATCTGGTCTCCAGGTTCACCTCAGTAAATGAAAGACTTGCAACAATACGGATAAAAGCATAGCTCTTCAACATTAGCTTTATCTGCGCTCATGCTCCCACTGAAGAAAAGGACGAACAGACCAAAGATATATTTTACGAGCGCTTAGAAGAAACATATGACCGTTGTCCTGCCCATGACATTAAAATTATTCTAGTCGATTTTACTGCCAAAGTTGGAAAGGAAAATATCTTTGGCCCAACAGTCGGAAAATTCAGTCTCCACAATGAAACATCTGATAATGGCATGAGGCTGATAGACTTTGCAGCTGCAAGAAACATGGTAGTTAGCAGTACAAGATTTAAGCATCTCGATATTCATAAGGGCACTTGGCTGTCGTCAGATCAAAAAACAAAAAATCAAATTGATCACGTTGTGATAGATGGAAAACATTCATCGAGCGTGTTGGATGTACGATCGTTCCGAGGTGCAAACATAGACTCGGACCATTACCTAGTTGCAGCAAAGGTACGCACCCGGTTAAACGTAGCAAACAAAGTACGAACAGGCACAACACGAAAGTTAGATATCGGTAAGCTGCAGTCACAACAGATAGCCACAGCACATTCCACTCATCTAGCCCAATTGCTTAATCAAAGCACTCCTCATCCCGATAACATATCAGCGCAATGGCAAAGTATTGCCCACTCCATGCAAACAGCCGCAAAGTCCATACTTGGACATCAGAGACCTCCACCAAGGAATCCATGGTATGATCAGGAGTGTCCTGCTGCTACAGAAGAGAAAAATGTGGCATATAGGGCTACTTTACAATCAGTAGCAACGCGTAGCGCACGAGAGAGATATCGGGAAAAAAGGAGAGAGGAGAAATGTCTTTTCCGCAGGAAAAAGAGAGAGAGGAACAAGCGGGAGTGTGAAAAAAATCGAGATGTACAGGAACCAGAATGAAGTCCGAAAATTCTACCAAAGAGTGAAACATCAAACTGATGGCTTTGGAACTGGCTCATCCTCCTGTAGAGAACAGCAAGGTAATCTGGTAACTGATACAGATAGTGTGCTAAGGATATGGAAAGAGCATTTTTCCTCTTTTGGTATCCAATAGTAGCAAAGTCGACGAAGATACCACAGATCCAATCCCAGAAGATGGTATTGAATGTATACCACCTGGCCAAGATGAGATATTTACCCTGCGGCAAATCCTGGAGAAGACCCAAGAGATGCAGATCGACACCAACCACCTTTTTGTCGATTATAAAGCAGCCTTCGACAGCCCGCTACGTCTAAAGGTATTCAAGCAATGTCTGAATTTGGTATCCCCGCAAAGCTCATTCGGCTTTGTAAAATGACTCTAACGGACACAAGATCTTCAGTTAAAATAGTAAAGAACATCTCCGAAGAGTTTTGTACCAAAAGTGGTTTCAGGCATGGAGACAGCCTTTCGTGTGATCTTTTTAACATCCTGCTAGAAAAGGTTATACGAGAGGCAAACGGGAAAAGAATTGGCACAATCTACACCAATAGCCACATGTTACTTGCTTATGCTGATGATATAGACATCATGGGACGATCAGTAAAATAAGTAACCGATACCTTTATGAAGGTCGAAGGAGAATCTGCTAAAGTGGGTCTGGCGAGAAGACCAAGCTGATGGTGTAGACGCGCAATGCGTCCATTGAGATCGGACCAACTGTTGAAGTTGGTTCCTATAATTTTGAGGTAGTAAAAGACTTCGTATACCTCGGCACCGCCGTAAACACAACAATCGACATCAGTTGTGAAATAAAAAGAAGAATTGTATTGGTCAACAGATGTTACTTTGGCTTAAGTAAGCACTTTAAAAACAAAGCCACAACTCGTCAAACAAAAATAACGCTTTACGAAACACTGATACTACCCGTGCTGATGTATGGTTCCGAAGCCTGGGTACTTGCGCAAGCAGATAAGGCAGTGCTTGGCGTGTTTGAGAGAAAAATTCTTCGAAAGATCTACGGACCGATCTGCGTTGACGGTGAACATCGACGTCGTATGAACCACGAGCTGTATCTGCTATACAACGACATCACTATAGTTGTTTATATTATTAACCACGCGACTGTTTTTTCACAAATGGAAACAAATTGTCCATCAATTTATCCTTCTATACAAAAATATTATCCATAAACGATGAATATTTTCTCCACAAACATGGAAGAATTCCATTCCTTAACGTGGATACTTTCATTACCCACCAAGGTGGATAACATATCCACTTACATATGTATGCACGTGCATGATTGTATGTACAAAAGTGGATAATTTTAAGCAACAACTTGCAAAACTTTATCCACCAATTTTATTATTTTTTACTAGCAAATGCCCGCTACCTCGTATGCGGAAAGGGAATAAAATATAAATAAACAATATTTCACCACGGAAATTTTATCTCATACCTTTTAAAAAATAACGCAAGGTTCTAGCTTCAGTGGTTTCGCCAGGAACCCGGATAGGTCCGTAACATTTTCGGTATTCAAAATGGCCATAGAAATCGACGTTTTCTATATCCCCAATATCCCAGATTTGTTATAAAAATATAACAAATCAATATTGTCAAATTTTCTTTAAATTTTTATCTTGAATTCTCAGACGATATTAAAGCTTAATTAAAAAAAAAAAAAAAAAAACAATTAAAATCGTTCAGCCGGGCCGAACTTTTTATACCCTCCACCATAAAATATTCTGAACTAAAAGGGAATAATTATTTTCTATCCTGTCCACAACATTAGGCGTAGATATTTTGTGACCACTGATACCGAAATAAGGTAAAAAAGCATAAAAAATTTTATTCAATCGGTCGGGAACTTTATATGGGGCTATATGAAAGTGTGGACTTGTGTTTTTGGTGGAGAAGTTTTGTGATCACTGGGAACCTCAAACATCGAATTGCAAATAATTGGGTCAAAAATTTTAGTTAAAATCCAAAAAATCTAAAATTGGAGGCACCGTTATATTGGGGCTATACCAAAACCAGGACCTATGTTGACAAATTACAAAGGGGAGGGGGGGGGGGGGGGGGGGGGGGCTATACAATAACATGCACCTATGTTGATAGTTTTCGGTGGAGATGCTGTGTGACCACTGGGAACCTCTAATGTCGACTTACAAATAGTTCGGTCGAAAATTGTAGCTATAATCTTCAAGATACCGAAATTCGGGAGGTACAGTTACATGGAGACTATACCAAAACATGGACCTATATTAGCAGTTTTCGGTGGAGATGTTGTGTGACCACTGGGAACCTCAAACGTCAAATTACAGGTAGATCGGTCGCAAAATGTAGCTACAATCCTTAAAATACCGAAAATCGGGAGGTCCCGTTATATGGGGGCAGTTCCAAAACTTGAACCTATGTTTACAGTTTTTGGAGGAGATATTATGTGACTACTGGGAAACTCAAATATTAATTTACAGGTAGTTCGGTCAAAAATTGTAGCTAAAATCCCCAAAATACAGAAAATCGGTATGTACCGTTATATGGGCGGCTATACCAAAACATGGACCTATGTTGACAGTTTTCAGTGGAGATGTTTTGTGATCACTAGGAACATCAACTGTCAAATTACAGGTAGTTCGGTTAAAAATTGTAGCTAAAATCCCCTAAATACCGAAAATCGGGAGGTACCTTTATATGGGGGCTATACCAAAAAGTGTTCCGATATAGCTCATCTTCGAACTGCCTATGGAAAAAATGCACTCGGGTGCAAAAATATAGCGCTCTAGCTCAATTATTGCGAACGCTAGAGTGATTACAACAGACGGACAATGGTAGATCGTATATTAGGCCGGGGCGATTTGTATGGAAAGAAAAAAGTAATAGTGGGCGCCTGGAGTTTCTGATTCTTGGGATTGTACTGAGCAAAAAAGTCAACTCGACCATATGTCTACGGTGAAAATCGAGCCCCCGGATTTTGATTTGAAAATTTTTTAAGGATATTTTGGCCACACCATATCTTAGAAATTTGACCTATCCTGAAAATTTCCTTTTGCGTTCTTAGTACACTCGCCAAGGGCTTCCATCTCCAAAAGGAAAATTCCACCCACTGACTTTGAGTCAAATTTTGTAGCACAGTGTAATTTATCGATATTTTCCGAAAAATGTGCACATTCCAATGCTTTTGCTGTGTACTAGAGAGTTCTTAATTATTGTCTTGGCTACAATTTTTGTCTTTGTGTTGGATGGAAAATCTCCGTGGTTTGGCGGTTACATACATATATGCCAAAATATCCTAAAAACCTTGAAAAAAAAAACTTCAAGTCAAAATCCGGGAGTTCGATTTTCACCGTAGACATATGGTCTAGTGGACTTTTTTGCTTAGTACAATCCCAACAATCAGAAAATCCAGGCGCCCGTGGTGGTGTTCAAATCGCCCCACCCTAATATATATATATAATTTATATGGTCGCAAATGATTAGTTCGATGTGTTACAGACAGAAAAACAAACTCCATAATATGGTGGAGGGTATAAAAATTCCATTTATTATAACGGATATTTAAGATTTGGAGTATTTTGAAGATTTTGTTCACATTCCTGCTCTATCCGTTAACTCAAATTCAATTTGTACTAAATTTAGTAAAATTTTTTACGTTTTGTACACTTATTGTTCGAATTTCCAAAAAAAAACCTTTGGTACATCTTTGTTACTCTTTATCAGGAACATCATTCTGAATTTCAGGATTCCAGCTCTATCCGTTCTCTAAAAATTCAAATTGTACTGAATTTAGTACTTTTCGTAAACCTATGGTTCGAATTTCCAAAAACCCTTTGATAAATCTTTGTTACTCTTTATCTGTGACCCTCATTCGAAATTTCAGGATTCCTTCCTTATCCTTGCACACTCAAATTCAATTAGTACTAAATTTAGTGCTATTTAGTACTTTGTGTACACTTATGGTTCGAATTTCCAAAAACCCTTTGGTAAATCTTTGTTACCCTGCGTCAGTGACCATAGTTCCAAATTTCGGGATTCCAGCTATATCCGTTCTCTCAAATTCAAATTGTACTAAATTTAGTACCATTTAGTACTTTTCGCAATCTTATGGTTCGAATTTGACGAAACCTTTGGTACATCTTTGTTACTCTTCATCAGTGATCCTCATTTCAAATTTCAGGATTCCAACTTTATCGTTTACCAAAATCCTTATTGTACTAAATTTAGTATCATTTTGTACTTTTTGTAAACTTATGGTTCGAATTTTCAAAAACCCTTTGGTACATCTTTGTTACTTTTCATCGATGACCCTCATTCTAAATTTCAGGATTCCAGCTCTATCCATTTACCAAAATCTAAATTGCACTAAATTTAGTATCACTTAGTACACATAAGTACAAATTTCCAAACCTCCATATCTCAATTCTACACTCCAACAATAATCTGAATTTCAAATTTCAGGATTCCACTTCTATTCGTTCACCCAAATCCAAACTGTACCAAATTTAGTTACATTAAATACTTTTCGTACACATACATTGGTACGAATATCCAAAAAATACCTCAATCCTACACTATAACAGTAATCAGAATTCCAAATTTTTGAATTCCAGCTCTATTTGTTCATAATATACAAAATACGTTCAAAATATACAATTGGTACTAAATGTTGTAACTTTTAGTACTCTTCGTAAACCTAAAGGTTGGATTTTCAAAAACCATTTGGTACATCTTTATAACTCCACATCTGTGACCCTCATTACGTTTGCATACACACCAACAACAACCACATTCAAAATTTCAGGTTTCTAGCTTCAGCCGTTTCGCCTGGGCGTTGATGAATCTGTTAGTCACTCAACTCACGGTTTTTTTATATATATAGATTATCCACTTTACTAACTTACTTATACACCGGTTACACTTAACCGGATTAACCCAGTGGGTTTGCATTTCAAATATCAATTCCATAGCGCAAACGTCAAATAAATCCTCTCGAAGTGAGTTAACCCGGCAAAAAACTCTAGTGTAACCGTACTATTAGTTGGTCCTCTACAGACCATTTGTTCTATAAGCCGAACAATATTTTTATTTCAAAGCCGATTGTGGTTTGGAGAAATAGCAAATTCAGTCTTGGCTTGGAATTCCTTTGAACGTATAGGCCTATCGAAGGCTGCTTAAAAATCGATGTCGATCTACAGCTCTTGGGTATTTTCCTTTTTTAACTGAGGACCGGCTATCAGTTAAAGTCATTTTACAAAGCCGAATAAGCTTTGCGGGAATACAGAATTCAGACATTGCTTGAAATACCTTTGGACGTAGGGGACTGACGAAGGCTGCCTTATAACAGACAAAAATATGATAGGAGTCGATCTGAATCTCTTGGGTCTTCTCCAGGATTGCGTAAATATCTGGTTAATGGTGGATTTGCAAGGTCTAAAGTCGCTTGCGTATGGCCCAATTATTTCATCGATCACAGGCATTACACGTTCACACAATATTCCGGACACTATTGTGAATGCAATATGGAACGAATTTATGCACCTATATGTTGGGCACACAGTCTTATCTCCTTTTTGTTTTGTGAACGGGTTGAGTGGATACGTGTTTCTGCTGCTGTATGGTGCTACTAGTTGATGCATACATCGTATCAGCGTGGCGACTCCAGTCTTGAGCAGCTCGGCTCCTGTGGCATAATTATTCTTCAGCCAGTTTTTTGCTGTCCTGGCCGGGCGGAATACACTCAAAACCATATTCTGGAATTGGATCTGTGGTATATTCATTGCCTTCGTTGGTATTGGATACAAACAGTTTCAAAAATGTTTTTTTCATATCCCGAGCACACTACCTGAATCTGTTACCAGATTACTTTGCTCGGCACTACAGGAGAATGTGCCGGTACCAAAGCCATCAGTTTTATGTTTCACCTTTGTTTTTTAATTTTTTTATAATTTTCTGATTTCATTCTGGCTACTGTACATCTTAATTTTTGAACACTCACGCTTTTCCATTTTTTTCTTTTTCCTGTGGAAATGGCTTTTCTCCTTTTCCGAAACTTCTATCTCTCTCTTTTGCTACGCGTAGCTACTGATTATAGTGTTGCCCTATATGCCGCATTTTCTATTCGGTAGAAGCACGACTCTCTGGCTCATACCATGGGTTCATTGGTGGAGGTTTCTGGTATCCTAGTATGAAGTTTGCTGCTGTTTGCATGTAGTCAGCAAAACTTATATGTTATCGGGCCGAAAAAATATTATATATTCGGCCTTAAAAATATTCATATAAAATTCACTATTATTGTCCTGAAAGGAGTTGACAAATATTCTAAAAATATGCGCAATCGATTGTCTAAATTGTCTTAAAATATTTTTAAGATACCACGATTGTTGGTTTGAAAGGTCTTGAAGAAATATTCTTATAATATCCAACAAAGTTGATCTGAAGGCTTGGAATAAATATTCTTAAAATATCCAAGATTGTTGGTCGGAAAGGCCTTGAAAATATATTCTTCAAAAATTTCACGATTGTTGATCTGGAAGGCCTTGAAATATCCACCAAAGTTGGTCTGAAAGGCCTTGAGGAAATATTTTTAATAAATCCACGATTTTTGGTCTAAATGACCATAAAGAAATGTTCTTAAAATATCCACGATTGGTGGTCGGAAAGGCTTAACCCGGCGTTTACAAATGCCAGTATTGGCAAGACAATAGCAAAAATACAAACCTTTTCCACAAATCCATTCCATATAAATCCATATAAATTTTTAAATATGTATAGAGAAAAGTATGAATGTATTGGTGAAAATGGTTTGTAACTGTGCTATTGTCTTGCTCAAATATCTTCAAATGCTGATCTGAAAGGCCTTGATAAAATATTCTTAAAAACTCCACAATTGTTGGTTTGAAAAAAAAAACTTGAAAAAACATTGTTAAAATATCCACGATTGTTAGTCTGAAATGGCTTCTAAAAAATATTCTTAAAAAATGCACTTTTGTTGTTCTAAAAGACCTTGAATAAATATTCTTAAAATGCCTTGAACAAATATTCTTAAAAATATCCACTTTTGTTGGCCTGAAAGGCCTTTAAAATATTCTTAAAAATTCCAATATATTTTGTCTGAAAGGCAATAAAGAAATATTCTTAAAATATCCACGATTGGTGGTCGGAAAGCCTTGAAGAAATATTTTCAAAATATCCTCAATTGTTGATCTGAAAGGCCTTGATAAAATATTCTTAAAAACTCCACAATTGCTGGTTTGAAAAAACTTGAATAAATATTCTTAAAAATATTCACTTTTGTTGGTCTGAAAGGCCTTGTAAAAATATTCTTAAAACATCCACGATTATTGGACTGAAAGGCCTTTAAAAATATTCTTAAAAATTCAACCACATTTGGTCTGAAAGACCATAAAGAAATATTCTTAAAATATCCTCAATTGTTGATCTGAAAGGCCTTGATAAAATATTCGTATTCTTAAAAACCTTCAAAAAACATTCTTAAAATATCCACGATTGTTGGTCTGAAGTGGGTTGTAAAAATATTCTTAAAAAATCCACATTTGTTGGTCTGAAAGGCCTTGTAAAAATATTCGTAAAATACCCACCAAAGTTGATCTGAAGGACTTGAATAATTATTCTTAAAATATCCAATATTGTTGCTTTTAAAAGCCTTGAAAAATATTCTTAAAAATGTAAGCACAAACTATTTTTATATAATTCTAAACCGATCGATATCCACTGTGACGTATCAGTGTTGTCGTAAGTCATACGCATTGACTGAGAAACTCGAGTCAACGTTAACGTATAAGTACTGCCATAATTCATACGCCTTGACAAGATCGACAAGTGTTGGTCGAAGTCCTCGCGCTTTAAGGGTTATTCGTGGGAAATATATTTTTTCTGATTGATCCCTATTGGCTGAAAGAAATTTTTATTTTGCGAAATATATTATCCGTCATACCTTCTCCTAACACACTTTACCACCTACTTTATCTCCCAAGATGGAGAGGAATGGGGGAGGTATGTTATCATTAGATATCGGATTTTGCATATTTTTCAAAAATTAAAATGGTAAAATTTTGATATTCTTACGTGATTTTGAATAAATTTTGCCACATTTAAAACAATTTTATTATATTTTATGCAAATATGACAAGAATATATATAAAATCAACCAAACATTTTAAAATTTTTCTTTTTGAAATTTTGAAAAATATGCAAAATCCGATGTCTAGTTATCATTAAGCAGTTGGGTCAGTTGAGTGGAATATGCTGTAGCTATCTGTTGTGATTGCAGCTTACCAATGTCCAACTTCCGTGCTGTAGCTGTTCGCATTTTATTTGTTACGTTAAATCGGGTATGTACCCTTGTTGCAACAAGGTGGTGGTCCGTTTGTTTGTTTCTCGGTCCGATCGTTCATCCAACACACTCGATAGTTTGTAGGACTTCTGCATCATATGGACAATATGGGGAACCATATCAATACCTATGTTTTGTGCTCTATCCACAAAATTAAAAATTCCTCTCATAAGAAACTTGGACTTTTATAGGACACATACCGTCGAACTGTTGGTCAAAGACCCAAGCAGCAGATCTATTGCATTTCCTAAGCCTTTCCATCGCCTAAGAACATATTTTTAGTTCTTTATTTGAGAACTGAAGAATCGATAGCATTTCTAAAGATTGAGTCTTAATTACTAACAGTTGAGTCTGTCTCTTCAAGTACGTGGCATTTTTGTACACTGGCAGACAAATTTCTGTGAGCCTCTGTCTTATTTTGACGTGAAAGCAAACTAAATTGATTTTTTCAAAGTTAAGAAAGGCATTCGTTTCCCTCTCTCTCTGTAAATCCACCAATATTGAGGACTATTTACAAAGCTCTGTGATATCATTTGAGGTTCAACTCTGCAATGGAGCTACTGCCTCCAGCAAAGGAAAGACCTGAGGTAAGCAGGAACACGTCAATAAACAAATTAGGTGTATCTGCTCTATTTTGTATTTAAACTATTTTCTATAAATGGAGTCAAGTAAGAAAGAGTTCAATGACTGACCTACAGTAACTGTTGAAAGATTAGAATATGTTAAGACCGGAAGTATGTACAGTTTTGTAGAGAAACTACAGTAACTGTTGAAAGATTAGGATATTTCAAGGCCGGAAGTATGTACAGTTTTGTAGACAAACTGTGAATTTTATTATTGGATAAAAAAGTAGATCATTTGTAAAGTAGAAAATCGAACAATTCATTTAAGAAAAAATATAAATAAAATAACTTCCCTTCCAGCCGTGGAAGATGCACCTCATCTTCGCAGCGTGTTCATTTTTTCGTTTCGTTGTTTCTTTGGTTACAATTTGTGATGAGACCCAGAGTCCGTCTCATCAGTATCATAGGACCTTGTGGGACAGTCAGACAAGAATATAAGAAGATTTGGACCATCTATTAATTACGTTGTTGATGCCCTACCTACGCAGCAGCGGTCGCACGCCGGTTGCCCAACTATGTTACAGCTATCACAGATGCACTGGTTTTCCGTCGTCTGATGACACAGTGCTATGACAGAAACTAAGAAACGGAAAAACTAAATCGCCGCGTGATGTTGTTTCTCCACGGCTGGAACGAAAACATATTGATTAATATACACACTGCACACATAATGTGTAAATTAAGACCACCATACATAAAGTTAGACCAAGAGAGGGGCGAATAAAAAAGTGAAACCGCTTTCGCTCGAAATACACAGCTTTAGAAATAATTCTTTCTACCTCACAAATGACCTTCATAAAACAAAAAAGTACAGTTTTTACAAAACGGTACATACTCCCGGCCTTAAAAGATCCTAATATTTTAACAGTTGCTTCACTACAAATATATCGGACTCTATTTACAGAAAATATTTTACATACAAAACTAAACAAATTGAAACGGAGTAAGTTTTCTCAATGGTCTCATTCTCTTGGGAAGAAATTTGACACTCATTGGGACCATGGCCTTCACTTGATGCAAAAAGGAGACATAGTGACAAAACGGTACATACTCCCGGCCTTAGAAGATCCTAATATTTTAACAGTTGATTCACTACAAATATATCGCACTCTATTTACAGAAAATATTTTACATGCAAAACTAAATAACTTAAAACGGGATAAGTTGTCTCAATGGTCTCATTCTCTTTGGAAGGAATTTGATACTCATTGGGACCATGGCCTTCATTTGACGCAAAAAGGAGACATAGTGCAATTAGATTAAAAATGCCCCAAGAGCTAGCACTTAAAAAACGGCATAATCTCTCGTCCTTTATCATTGTTAATGTTTAGGATATTATTTCCTTTATAAGAACTGAAAATGTCAGTTTGCCTCAACACTTTAGGGGCCCATTTTCTTTCCGCTTTGCTAATAATGCAACAACTTCTACATGGAAGGGAAGTTATTGGGGTTATTAGTATAGCGGAAAGGAAATGGACCACTAGAGTCTTACCAAAGAGTTCTAAAACAGACTTTTCCAGAATTAAGAAGCATTTTAGATGTTGGATTTGAAAATTGAAGCAAGATAATGATCCTATCATATACTTGAATGCGCCAAAACGTGTGAAGAAATGTGGAGGCTTTGAATTGACCGAATGGACATAAATTTTATCCAAAATTCATGGTGAACGTATTTAGTTGCATATATATAGATAGCAGTAAAGTGTCGTTATATTTTGACTGGATCTTCAGTCAAGTATTAATAAGTTAAATAAAGATGAATGGATGCCGTGTAGTGTAGTTGTTACGCGATAGCTTTTTATCTTATTTTGTTAAGCCAAAATCAGGCTTCAGTCTCTTCAACATGTAATTATTATGTTATTCCCATTTTGGATTGTTTGAGTGGAGTATTATTATGTATTATGTTATTCCACAATGACAATTTTAGAAATTTCATTAAAAAAACTGCATATTTAAATTTTCTCCTAAATGTATACTTCTCAAATGGCAACTTTGATAGTTGACCCTTAATGTATGCCCTGATTTTTGTTTCTTTTTATATTTTTTTCTTTTAAACACACAATTTTCTTAACGTCAAATATGAAAACGTGCTAACGTTTGTTCTTATTGCTTCTTCATGCATCGTTTTTACTCGTGTGATGTGAGGACAACATACTGCAAGTAACACATAAATAATACATATTCACAGAAAAATACAAAAAAACTATGTAAAGCGTGTTTTAGTTTTGACAACACAATTTAAACTATGCATAAAATACGAAACAAGCAAAAAACGAAAACTTTCGTTTAACACAAGATTAAAAAACTTTCGTTTTTTTACTAAATGACAGTGTAAGTGAACGAGCACAACACACGCGTACAGAGACAATCGTTTTTTACACACTGATTTTTTTTACTGTTCATCAACTTGTAACTCAATTCTGGTGAGAAGAAAATACAACACACAAGTAAACCGAAAAAAATATGAGCATCAAAATATTATTCACATTTGGCGTCACATTTTTTGAAAATTGAACAAACCTTGGTCCAGAAAATTACTGTGACAATAACAAATTCATATTATTTGTCAATAGTTATTGCCTAGTTTTAGGCTATAAATTTGTAGCTCAATATTCGCTTTGGCACCTATCTACTTTTGCTTTGCTGTTTAATGGGAAAAAGTTTCTTATTTTTGGGTCTTTGACAACTATACAATTTAAAGTATCTTGCCTACATCTAGGCTGAAGTTTTCCACGTTACTAATTGTCAATAACTGGTGAGAAAGCAAACAAAACATTTTTCATGTATGGCGACATATTTTTAGAAAAACTAACAAACCTTGGGAAATACTTTAGAAGTAACAAATTGTAATTACATTTAAATAAGCATTGCCTATTTTTAGGCTATAAATTTATTGCTAAATATCATCCTTCTCTCGCCTCTCCTTTTGTCTTCGATAATGAGTCACAGGAAATTATTTTTATGCCATTTTCAATTTCGGAGTTTTAAGCTTCAACCTTTATTGCCCGCATCTAGGCTGAAGTGTTTACTCCATTACTAATTGTTGATAACCCATTACCATTTGCTTACTTATTGGCCTCCAAAGGTATTATAATAAGAACAATTATGACAACCAAATATATGCAATATTGTTGTATTTTGTATTGCATACTTTTAGTTGCCCAACAATAACAGATTTTGTTGGTGCTGTTATTTTGTTTGTTTTGAATCACAGCGAAGGAGAGAGGAAATGAAAGAAGGCTAAACTTTGTCACCATTACAAAAAATAACAACAAGAAAAATACTTTTCTCAACTACTGCAATGACAACAAGAGCAACAATAACATATCATATTTTTACAACAGCACAATTTCTATTTTTTTTTTATTTTTCTTTTGCATTTTTCAACAACAATGACAATAACAATAGTCAGAGAGTGAGTCTTTCTTTCTAAGGTCAAGTATCATTCAAAACTAGTCCCCAAGTATATTTGTATTGCTGCCTGTGTGTGTTGTCTATCTATGGTTTGAAAATGTTAGAAAACTGTAGAAGGGATACAGCAACAACAAAACGACAAAAAATATATACAACAATTATTGCTGAGAAGAAAACTAAGAAAAAATAATAAAACGTGTTTGAATACTAATCTTTTTTTGCTTTATTTCGAAATAAAATATTTAAACTAAATACAAATAAAAACTATCACATACTTTTAGGATGGACAAAATGTTATAAAATAATAATGCAGAGTTTTAGGAGTGGACACAAGAGTTGAAATGCTAATAAAATATAAAGTAGAAAAAGATAAAAAGCATCAAAAGAGCTCAAGAAGGAAAAAAATAACTCAAGAAATAACATCAGTAGTTCTAATGGGTTTTAGTTTGTTAAAGTGGTTTAGGAGGGAGCAGTTACTGCTATAATATTCCGTTGGTCCAATTAAAAAAATGTGTTTGGTTTGTCAAAAATTACTGCATTAGAGAGAAACGAAAACAAGTAAAATGAATCAGTCAGCATTGCCGTCAGCTAAGTAGCCTCAGCATACGACTGTACAAGAAAAACAGTTCTCAATTGTAAAAGTAAATGGCATTTTCGTACTTGAGGTCTTCCTCAAGAGATTTTCTGTCGCCCATAGAATACCACAATAGGTCCTCTGGGCCCGCGGAATAACTCAAGAGTTGTTCTGTCGTCCATTGAAGACATCAAGAAGTCTTTTGTCGTCCATAGAAGACCTTTCGTTCGCAGTAGACTTGAAGATGTCTTTTGTCGTTCGTACTAAACCTCAAGAGGTCTTCTGCCCTTCATAGAAGACCTCAAGAGGTCTTTTGTCATTCATAGAAGACGTCTAAAAGTCTTCTTTCATCCATAGAAGACCACAAAAGGTGTTCTGTCATACGTAGAAGTCTTCTGTTGTCAATAGAAGACCTCTAGAAGTCTTCTGTTGTCAACAGAAGGCCTCAACAGGTCTATAAGTTTCCTGTTGTCCGTAGAAGACCTCAAAAGGTCCTATTTCATCCATAGAAGACCTGGAAATGCCTTCTGACTTTTAGGAGTCATCTATTGTCCATAGAAGACTTCAAAATGTCTTCTGTCGGTCATAGAAAAATCCAAAAGGTCTTCTGACGTCTATAGAAAACCTCAAGAGGTGTTCTGTGGTCCATAGAAGACATCAAGAGGTCTACTGTCATCCATACAAGAGCTCAAGAGCCTTTCTGGGTACCAAACCTCAAGAGGTCTTCTGCCCTTCATAGAAGACCTCAAGAGGTCTTTTGTCATTCATAGAAGACGTCTAAAAGTCTTCTTTCATCCATAGAAGACCACAAAAGGTGTTCTGTCATACGTAGAAGTCTTCTGTTGTCAATAGAAGACCTCTAGAAGTCTTCTGTTGTCAACAGAAGGCCTCAACAGGTCTATAAGTTTCCTGTTGTCCGTAGAAGACCTCAAAAGGTCCTATTTCATCCATAGAAGACCTGGAAATGCCTTCTGACTTTTAGGAGTCATCTATTGTCCATAGAAGACTTCAAAATGTCTTCTGTCGGTCATAGAAAAATCCAAAAGGTCTTCTGACGTCTATAGAAAACCTCAAGAGGTGTTCTGTGGTCCATAGAAGACATCAAGAGGTCTACTGTCATCCATACAAGAGCTCAAGAGCCTTTCTGGGTACTAAACCTCAAGAGGTCTTCTGCCCTTCATAGAAGACCTCAAGAGGTCTTTTGTCATTCATAGAAGACGTCTAAAAGTCTTCTTTCATCCATAGAAGACCACAAAAGGTGTTCTGTCATACGTAGAAGTCTTCTGTTGTCAATAGAAGACCTCTAGAAGTCTTCTGTTGTCAACAGAAGGCCTCAACAGGTCTATAAGTTTCCTGTTGTCCGTAGAAGACCTCAAAAGGTCCTATTTCATCCATAGAAGACCTGGAAATGCCTTCTGACTTTTAGGAGTCATCTATTGTCCATAGAAGACTTCAAAATGTCTTCTGTCGGTCATAGAAAAATCCAAAAGGTCTTCTGACGTCTATAGAAAACCTCAAGAGGTGTTCTGTGGTCCATAGAAGACATCAAGAGGTCTACTGTCATCCATACAAGAGCTCAAGAGCCTTTCTGGGTACTAAACCTCAAGAGGTCTTCTGCCCTTCATAGAAGACCTCAAGAGGTCTTTTGTCATTCATAGAAGACGTCTAAAAGTCTTCTTTCATCCACTGAAGACCACAAAAGGTGTTCTGTCATACGTAGAAGTCTTCTGTTGTCAATAGAAGACCTCTAGAAGTCTTCTGTTGTCAACAGAAGGCCTCAACAGGTCTATAAGTTTCCTGTTGTCCGTAGAAGACCTCAAAAGGTCCTATTTCATCCATAGAAGACCTGGAAATGCCTTTTGACTTTTAGGAGTCATCTATTGTCCATAGAAGACTTCAAAATGTCTTCTGTCGGTCAAAGAAAAATCCAAAAGGTCTTCTGACGTCTATAGAAAACCTCAAGAGGTGTTCTGTGGTCCATAGAAGACATCAAGAGGTCTACTGTCATCCATACAAGAGCTCAAGAGCCTTTCTGGGTACTAAACCTCAAGAGGTCTTCTGCCCTTCATAGAAGACCTCAAGAAGTCTTTTGTCATTCATAGAAGACGTCTAAAAGTCTTCTTTCATCCATAGAAGACCACAAAAGGTGTTCTGTCATACGCAGAAGTCTTCTGTTGTCAATAGAAGACCTCTAGAAGTCTTCTGTTGTCAACAGAAGGCCTCAACAGGTCTATAAGTTTCCTGTTGTCCGTAGAAGACCTCAAAAGGTCCTATTTCATCCATAGAAGACCTGGAAATGCCTTCTGACTTTTAGGAGTCATCTATTGTCCATAGAAGACTTCAAAATGTCTTCTGTCGGTCATAGAAAAATCCAAAAGGTCTTCTGACGTCTATAGAAAACCTCAAGAGGTGTTCTGTGGTCCATAGAAGACATCAAGAGGTCTACTGTCATCCATACAAGAGCTCAAGAGCCTTTCTGGGTCTTTTGTGGTCCATAGAAGACATGTCGTTTGTAGTAGACGTAAAGAGGTCCATTGTCGTTCGTACTAAACCTTAAGAGGTCTTCTGCCTTTCATAGAAGGCCTATTAAGGTCTCATTTCCATAGAAAAATTCAAGAGGTCAAAAGGCCTTTAGTCATTTGTCTGACTTCTATAGAAGTCTTCTTCTATAGAGGTCTCCTGACCTCGATAGAAGTCTTCAAGAGGTCTTCTGACGTCCATAAAAGACTTCAAGAGGTCTACTGTCATCCATACAATAGCTCAAGAGCCTTTCTGGGTCTTTTTTCGTCCATAGAAGACCTGTCGTTCGTAGTAGACCTGAAAAGGTCTATTGTCGTTCGTACTAAACCTCAAGAGGTCTTCAGTCTTTCATAGAAGACCTCTAAAAGCCTTCATTCGTCCATAGAAGACCACAAAAGGTGTTCTGTCATACGTAGAAGACCTCAAGTTGTCTTCTGCCATGCATAGCGGACCTCTAGAAGTCTTCTGTTGTCAACAGGTCTAGAAGTTTTCTTTAGTCCATAGAAGACATTAAAAAGATCCTATGTCATCCATAGAAGACCTGAAAAAGCCTTCTGTCGTCAATATAACACCTTTAGAAGTCTTCTATTGTCCATAGAAGACTTCAAAATATCTTCTGTCGTTCATAGAATACACCAAGGGGCCTTCTGTCGTCTATGGAAGACCTCAAGGGGTCTTCTGAAGTCCATAAAATACCTCAAGGGGTATTCTAACATCCATAAAAGACTTCTGCTGTCCATAGTGGAACTTTAAAAGTCTTCTTTCGTCCCTAAAAGATCTCAAGACATCTTCTGTCGTCTATAGAAGACTTTATGAGGGCTTCTGTCGTCCACAGAAGACCTCAAAAAGTCTTCGATTATCTATAGAAGGCTTAAAGAGGTCTCCGGTCGTCCATAGAAGACCTATTGAGGTCTGCTGTCCACAGAAAAATTCAAAAGGTCTTCTGTCGTCCATAAAAGACCTCAAAAGGCCTTTTGTCGTTCAGAGAAGACCTAATGAGGTCTTCTGACTTTTATAGAAGTCTTCAAGAGGACGCATGACGTCCATAACGTCTGCAAGAGGTCTTCTGACGTTCATAGAAGTCCTCATGAGGTCTTTCGTATTCCTAGAAGACTTCAAGAGGTATTCTGTTGTCCATAAAAGACCTCAAGAAGTTTTCTGTAGGTCTTGAACGACCCCAAAAGGTCTTCTGTTCCATGGAAGAACTCAAGAGGTCGTCTTTCGTCCGTGGAAGACATCAATAAGTCTTTTAACGTCCGCAGAAGATCTCAAGGAGTCTTCTAATGAGCATAGAAGACCTCAAGAGGTCTCCTGTCGTCCATAGAAAACCTCAAGAGGTCTTCTGTCGTCCATAGAAGACCTCAAGAGGTCATCTGTTGTCCTCTCGACCTCCACAAGTCTTCTGTCATCCATAGAAGCAAATCGTGCAGGGAGATTTCCCTCCCCTCGCCAGTAATGAAGATTTTAAAGGCACTACTCCTCCCCAAGAGAAACTGGTTCCAAGTTGCCCTTAAAAGGTCTTCTTTCGACTATAGAAGACCTTAAAAGGTTTTCTGTAGTCCGTAGAAGCTTTCACGAGATCTTCCGTCGCCTGAAGAAGGCCTCAAGAGGTCTTCCGTCGTCTATAGAAGACCTCAAGAGCTTTTCTGTCGTCTATAGAAAATCTCAAGATGACTCCTGTCGTTTTCAAGAGGACTTCTGTCGCCTATAGAATGCATCAAGAGGTTTTCCGTCGCCTATAGAAGGCTCCAAGGGGTCTTCCGTCGTCTATAAGAGACCTGAAGAGGTCTATTGTAGTTCGTACTAAACCTCAAGAGGTCTTCTGCCTTTCATAGAAGACCTCTAGAAGTCTTCTGACCTCAACAGGTCTAGAAGTTTTCCTTAGTCCATAGAAGACCTTAAAAAGGTCCTATGCCATTCATAGAAGACCTGAAAAAGCCTTCTGTCGTCAATATAACACCTTTTGAAGTATTCTATGGAAGGTCTTCTGAGGTTTATAGAAGACACCAAGAGGTCTTCTGACGTCCATAGAATACCTCAAGGGGTATTCTAACATACATAAAAGACCTCTGCCGTCCATAGTGGACCTTTAAAAGTCTTCTTTCGTCCCTGAAAGATCTCAAAGCATATTCTGTCATCTATAGAAGACTTTAAGAGGGCTTCTGTCGTCCATAGAAGACCTCAAAAAGTCTTCTATTATCTGTAGAAGGCTTAAAGAGGTCTTATGTCGTCCATAGAAGACCTATTGAGGTCTTGAGGACATCCATAGAAGTCCTCATGAGGTCTTCCGTATTCCTAGAAGACTTCAAGCGGTATTATGCTCTCCATAAAATACCTCAAGAAGTCTTCTGTAGCTCATGAAAGACCCCCAAAGGTCTTCTGTCGTCCATGATAGAACTCAAGAGGTATTCTTTCGTCTATGGAAGACATCAATAAGTCTTTTAATGTCTGCTAAAGATCTCAAGGAGTGTTCTCGCGACCACAGAAGACCTCAAGGATTCTTCTAAATTCGGTAGTCGTCTATAGAAGACCTCAAGAGGTCATCTGTTGTCCACAGAAGACCTCTCGAAGTCTTCTGTCATCCATAGAAGCAAATCGTACAGGGAGATTTTCCTCCCCTCGGAAGTAATGACGATTTTTAAGGCACTACTCCTCCCCAAGAGAAACTGGTTCCAAGTTGCCCTCAAGAGGTCTTCTTTCGTCCATAGAAGACCTTAAAAGGTTTTCTGTCGTCCGTAGAAGTCCTCAAGAGATCTTCCGTCGCCTATAGAAGGCCTTAAGAGGTCTTCCGTCGTCTATAGAAGACCTCAAGAGCTTTTTTGTCGTCTATAGAAAATCTCAAGATGACTTCTGTCGTTTTCAAGAGGTCTTCTGTCGTCTATAGAACGCATCAAGAGGTTTTCCGTCGCCTGTAGAAGGCTCCAGGAGGTCTTCCGTCGTCTATAAGAGACCTGAAGAGGTATATTGTCGTTCGTACTAAACCTCAAGAGGTCTTCTGCCTTTCATAGAGGACCTCTAAAAGCCTTCTTTAGTCCATAGAAGACCACAAAAGGTGTTCTGTCATACATAGAAGACCTCAAGGTGTCTTCTGCCATGCATAGAGGACCTCTAGAAGTCTTCTGTTGTCAATAGAAGACCTCAACAGGTCTAGAAGTTCTCGTTAGTCCATAGAAGACCTTAAAAAGGTCCTATGCCATCCATAGAAGACCTGGAAAAGCCTTCTGTCGTCAATATAACACCTTTTGAAGTCTTCTATGGACAAGCCAAGACACCAAGAGGTCTTCTGTCGTCTATGGAAGACCTCAAGAGTTCTTCTGACGTCCATAGAATACCTCAAGGGGTATTCTAACATCTATAAAAGACCTCTGTCGTCCATAGTGGAGCTTTGAAAGTCTTCTTTCTTCCCTGAAAGATCTCAAGGCATCTTCTGGCGTCAATAGAAGACCTCAAAAAATCTTCTATTATCTATCCATAACGTTTTCAACAGGTCTTCTGACGTCCATAGAAGTCCTCATGAGGCCTTTCGTATTCCTAGAAGACTTCAAGAGGTATTCTGTTGTCCATAAAAGACCTCATGAAGTCTTCTGTAGCTCATGAAAGACCCCAAAAGGTCTTCTGTCGCCCATGGAAGAACTCAAGAGGTTTACTTTCGTCCATTGAAGACATTAAGAAGTATTTTAACGTCCGCAGAAGATCTCAAGGAGTGTTCTGGCGCCCACAGAAGACCTCAATGAGTCTTCTAAAGTCCATAGAAGACCTCAAGAGGTCTCCTGTCGTCCATAGAAGCCTCAAGAGGTCTTCTGTCGTCCATAGAAGACCTAAAGAGGTTTTCGTCGTCCATAGAAGACCTCAAGAGGTCTTTCGTCATCCAAAGAATACCTCAAGAGGTCATCTGTTGTCCATAGAAGACCTCTCGAAGTCTTCTGTCATCCATAGAATCAAATAGTACAGGGAGATTTCCGTCCCCTCGCCAGTAATTAAGATTTTAAATGCACTACTCCTCCCCAAGATAAACTGGTTCCAAGTGGCCCTCAAAAGGTTTTCTGTCGTCCGTAGAAGCCCATAGAAGAACTTTGGAAGTATTCTATCGTCAATAGAAGACATCGCCAAGTTGTCTTCCGGCTATAGAAGACCTCGGCAAGATCCCTAAATGAAACTTACAAGTCGAGGACTGAACCAGAACAGGCCATGTGAATGAACATTTATTGTGGCTCCTGACATATCAAAGACTTGCGATACAGCCAGCTACGACAGCTGTTCGAGGATATATTGAAACATTGCTGCCATGTTGAAATCTTGAATAACTAGCTATGTGTGTGGACGCCAGTCGTGTGTGAAATTCAGAAAAAAGAAGTCGAAGACCCGTAAAGTGTTCCAGGGAATTATCCCTGGTGGGCTGATGTCTTCGGAACTGTTTAACCTCTACGTTTATGAAATTTCACAGCCTACAGATGGCATAGATATCGTACTGCTTACGGATGATTGAACTATCATGACGTAGGCTTTCATCGTCTATGATATATTATATATCGTCACCATAAATGCCCGAAGACGTATCCCACATGAACATCGAAATTCGTTTTTTGATGGAATCCGATACATAAAGCTAAAATACACGCTTTGGCAAAATTTCAAGCTTCTACGTTCAAAAAAATAACGATCCTATTCAAGAAATGGCATTTCGGAAAATGGGATAACATTGCAGATTTTGTTGTAATGGAGGATCCCAAAATAAAGCGCTTCAGTGGTTTTGGTTTCACTACTTATTCCCATTCGTACATGATTGATAATACTCCAATTATTCGCCCTTATAAGATTGATATCCTATAAAACAGGTTTTCATTTTATAAGGCTTTTTGCTTGTCCTGTAAAGTTTTGGATTTGTGGGTTACGTCTTCGGGCATTTATGGTGACGATATGTAGGTTAAATATCTACAGTTCTTCCATCTGAGGAATAAGAAAATGTCCAAGAAAATATCTGCTACCACACTGTTCACCACCTGGACGGCTGTCATGAGGTTCTTCTTGAACATATTGGTCGATGGTGTCTGATGGATTTAGACCACCAATTACACCAATATATTAGGTGTAACGTTCAACAGCATGTTTATGTCGCCTGTATGGTCCTCAAGTCGCTGCCCAGCAGCAGTTGTTGACTTCTTATTAAGCAATCGGCCGGTCAGTGACTGACTATGTCCCGATAATGTGGTATAAAGATTTTAACGCTGCGCAGTGGACGAATATTGAAACCTGGCAATCGGAGGACTGCAACAGATTGCCTCATCATGACACTAGTTGACCAACCAAGTACAACAAGATATTGTCGGTGCAGTATCTGCTTGGGTGTTATCGCCGTGATCATCGCTCTACAATCTTGTGGACAGGCTTCCCCCACCCAAGTACGTCAGGATAATAACCTAGATGTAGAGCTCGAAAGTTGCTAGTGAAGTTATCGCAATGCGGATGATGCAGCCGCCTCAATTTGCACTAGGGCCGAAAAGACCTGCCTTGCATTTGAATTGGGACCGCACGACACTCGGCATGTCTCCTGTCTCTTCATCGACGCCGCCAGTTCAGGCTGCAGAATTTTCTCAAGAATCGACTAAACATTTAGACACATCGTAGGTCGTATTCGCCTAAAGGCTGAAGGTATAATTTCGGGGTACAACTTATAAGAAGAAGACAATATCAAGACTTTGTGGCACTTAAAATAGTACAGAAGTTCGTCAACAAAAACAATAGAGGCACCTAAGAAAGTTGAGATTCCCCATAAGGGATCTTAATTGCTAGGTAAACTTCAAAGTTCTTCGCATATGTTCCAAACATTCCAGAGGAGAGAAGAGGGACTTCTCTCATATCTATTGTTTTGTTCCAGAACCTGCATCTTTCCAAAACTATTTTTGAAATTTTGAAAATTTCATGCTTTATCAATTTGTCAAATAATTCAAAAATAGTAGTTTCTTGCAGATTCTGACCAGAGTATATGAGTGCACTCCGATTCAAGTTAACTCAATAATAGTGACCTACTTATAATCGACTCAGAACGCAATGTCGTAAGACACCACTTCTAGGGACGTTTTACCAGGGTCTTTAGAAATCATTATTTGTTGCTCTGTTGCGCCTTCAAAAAATACTTGAATCCTTACTACCGGAGTCTTTGTTACCTAATTTTATTTATTTATCTAAATTAACCTTGACAACAGCTGCCAAATTTCGAATAACATGTTGCATACTTTTAGGTTGCATTTACAATATAGCTGTTTGACATTGTGCTGTTCTTCTTCTTCGTATTCTTGTCAAAATGAAAATACACATGCATTAGTTTAATTACTTGGATATGACATTTACAAACAGACATGCATATTCACGTATATATGTATGTATGGGTACGAGTATATCGTCCATAATGTTGTACCCTGACAGTTGCTAAACACGTTGTTCAAAAGACGGCTTGTCTCAATCCATTGTCAAAAATCTCTTAACTAAATAGTGAGAATAAATATTTACACATTGTACTAAATATTCATGGGCATGTAAATTTGCATTTGTATGTGTGTGTACGTGTGTGTGTATGCGTGTTATGTTCTCTTTAAATATTTTTGGCATAACCTTGTCGAATGTTATTACAATTTCCTGCACCTGCTGGTTGCTGCTGCTGGCAGTGTTGCTTGTTTCCATTAAAATAGATCTTTAATCTAAAATTTTCCGACAAACCGACCGACTATCAACAAAACTAGTCGGAGGAAACACATTGAACGCTGCTGCTGCAAACTATGGAACATGGCATTATAGATTTTACCTTGTATTTATTGAGGATACATGCATGCTTTTAATGTGTATGTAGTAATGTGTGTGTGTGAATGTATGCGTGTTTGCCTGTTTGCATATCCGCATATTAGCCAAAAATATTTATTTACAGCAACCAAATGTTGCATACAACTGGTAGGTAGGTACTCTTCTTCTTCTTTCACAATATAATATTGGCTTTTAAAGTATTTAACCTAAATTCAATGCACAGCAATCGCATGGTTGCTTGTGCCGAAGCTTTGTTGGTAAGTGGATTAAAATGGATAGAGAGGTCCAACAAAAGAATGCCAGAATGTTGTATCTTAATTTGGAATACAATAACAATTGAAAATGTAACAACTTGTTCAATTATTAAAGTTATGGACTCCTTAGCATATGCTATGGTAATAATGTAAATATGTTTGTAAAAGTATGCTACAAGTTTCAATTGAATATGTTCATATATTTTGAATCACAGCAATAAACGTGGGTTTTTTAAAGTATATTTTTCAGCGACCATCACAGCAGTAAACGTGGATTTTTTAAAGAATATTTTTAAAGGACCATCACAGCAATAAACGTGGATTTTTTAAAGAATATTTTTCATCCACCATCACAGCAATAAACGTGAATTTTTTAAAGAATATTTTTCATCCACCATCACAGCAATAAACGTGGATTTTTAAAGAATATTTTTCATCCACCATCACAGCAATAAACGTGGATTTTTTAAAGAATATTTTTTCATCCACCATCACAGCAATAAACGTGGATTTTTTAAAGAATATTTTTAATCCACCATCACAGCAATAAACGTGGATTTTTTAAAGAATATTTTTCATCCACCATCACAGCAATAAACGTGGATTTTTTAAAGAATATTTTTCATCCACCATCACAGCAATAAACGTGGATTTTTAAAGAATATTTTTCATCCACCATCACAGCAATAAACGTGGATTTTTTAAAGAATATTTTTTCATCCACCATCACAGCAATAAACGTGGATTTTTTAAAGAATATTTTTCATCCACCATCACAGCAATAAACGTGGATTTTTTAAAGAATATTTTTTCATCCACCATCACAGCAATAAACGTGGATTTTTTAAAGAATATTTTTCATCCACCATCACAGCAATAAACGTGGATTTTTTAAAGAATATTTTTCATCCACCATCACAGCAATAAACGTGGATTTTTAAAGAATATTTTTCATCCACCATCACAGCAATAAACGTGGATTTTTTAAAGAATATTTTTTCATCCACCATCACAGCAATAAACGTGGATTTTTTAAAGAATATTTTTCATCCACCATCACAGCAATAAACGTGGATTTTTTAAAGAATATTTTTCAATTAACATCTAAGCAATAAACGTGGATTTTTTAAAGAATATTTTTCAATTAACATCTAAGCAATAAACGTGGATTTTTTAAAGAATATTTTTCAAGGACCATCACTGCAGTAAACGTGGATTTTTTACAGATTATTTTTCAACGACCATCACAGCAGTAAACGTGGATTTTTTACAGAATATTTTTCAACGACCATCACAGCAGTAAACGTGGATTTTTTACAGAATATTTTTCAACGACCATCACAGCAGTAAACGTGGATTTTTTACAGAATATTTTTCAACGACCATCACAGCAGTAAACGTGGATTTTTTACAGAATATTTTTCAACGACCATCACAGCAGTAAACGTGGATTTTTTACAGAATATTTTTCAACGACCATCACAGCAGTAAACGTGGATTTTTTACAGAATATTTTTCAACGACCATCACAGCAGTAAACGTGGATTTTTTACAGAATATTTTTCAACGACCATCACAGCAGTAAACGTGGATTTTTTACAGAATATTTTTCAACGACCCCCCTTTTCCCCGTTTCAACCTACATGGCTTTCTTTTTAATATAACGCCATATTTCTCACATTTTATTGCATACTTTTGAGGGCAATATTCATTCATATGTATATGAAATTATAATTAAACAATTAAATTTTTCCATTGTGGTATGGATTTCTTGGAATAAATTAATTGAAGTATTGTGTGAAAAACCGAACTATCAGTTTTAATGCAAGAAAAAACGACAGAATAATGAGAATAAATATATGATCACAAAAAATTTTATCTGAATGAAAAAAAAAAATAAATTCTATGAAGAGTTCTTTAAATAGCGAAGAAGCAGACTTTATAAAACCTCAAAAAAAAGAAAAATTCAAAGAATATCGCAGTGCAGTTAATGTAATTTATTTTATTTATTTATTCACATTTATATTTATAAGTAAATTACAAATATAAGGAGATAGCTCTGAGGCCTTAAGCTATAATGTAATTTAATTTTTCATGAATACATTTGAAATTAGTTTCATATTTTTCCAATATAAAAAATCCTTTTTCCCCAAGTAAGTAATTTCAGCGAAATTCCAATTCACCCTGAAAAGGTCACATATTTGCATATGCTTTTAATTAAATGGCAAAAAGTTTCTCGTTGTAATTTATGCATTTATGGGTTTTTATATTGTATTGTATAGCATAGTTATAGGCATTAAAGTTAATGCAATTACATTTCAAAATTTCTCTGAATTACTTTCGTACAAATGTAACAATGTAATCCTAGAAGAGATTTGTATACACATTTTATGGATGGTGGCTTTAGGAAAAATGAAGTCATACACCAAATAAAATGAGTTGCATACTTTTAGGAAACAATTATACATATATGTATGCTAAAGCATATGCTAGGGATTCGTTGCAGGGAAATATTTTTGGAATACTAATAATTATAATCTAAATAGATTTTTTTTAAAAATTCAAAACAATGATACAGAATTCAAGGCGTAGCACGGAGGCATGATTTTCGCAATAGGGTTTCTTTTAAAAGACCAATAGGAATTTTTATTGAAAGCCGTTGGGTGTACGTATAAGAGACCAATGAATATTCTTATAAAAATTAATATGTGGTCTAATAGAAGACAAATAAGTTTTTCAAAAGAACATCAATACATTTTCTCTCAGAAAGCCAACAGATTTTCGCTTAGTCTCTGCATAGAGTACCATTCATTCTTTTCATAGAAGACCAAAGGATTTCTCATCAGGGGCCATCTGTTATTCTAACAGAAACCAAATAGCTCTTCTCATAGAAGCCGAAATATTTTCTCATAAATAATAAGATTTCTCATAGAAAACCCAATAGGTTGTCTGACACAAGCCCAATAGGTGTTCTTATAGGAGAATATTGGACTTCTAATGAAAGATCAATAACTCTTGCAATAGATTTTCCCATATACTTCTTCTCATTGATAACCAATATGTCTTTGCACAAACGAACAATAGGTATTCCCATTGGACCAATAATAGGTCGTATCATTAAGCCCAGTATGTCTTCTCACAAAAGATGAATGGGACTTCTCACAGAACATCAATAGGTCTTTGTATATAGGTCAATAGAAGGCCAATAGGTATTCTTACAGAAGAACAATAGTTATTAACATAGACGACAAAAATGATAGGTAAAAGGTCATAAAAAGTAGACAACCAAAATGTCTTAACATACAAGAAGAATGCATCTTCTTATAGAAAATCAATAGATCTTCCCAATGAAGTGGTACAAGTCTACCTATTGTCGAGACCTATAGTTCTACCCATAGTAAAGTCAATCTTATTAAAGACTAATGCCTATTCTCATAAAAGACAAATTGGTCCAATAGAACATCATTATGAATTTTTCTTCTCACAAGCATTTCTTTTCACACAAGAGACCACTAGCTTCTCATACAGTCTTCCCAGAGAAGCAAAAAACAATATGTCTATTCACAAATAACTTCTGATAGAAGTCCAATTGGTCTTCTTCTCAAGGAAAACCAAGATCTTTTTATAGAATACACACAGTTTTTTCTTAGAAGACCCAAAGATCTTCCCTTAGACATCTAATAAGTCTTCCTTAGAAGGACAATAGCTATACTCATAGACTTTCATAAAGATATTCTCAGAAAGGCTAATATACTACTCGTAAAAGATCATTTCCTATTTTTGAAGATTTTCAATACATATAGATTTCCAGTTGAACTTTTTTTTTGGTTTAATTCATTTTAAAAATATATTTTTAATTTTTGCTATTTATTATTTTATTTGTTACTAGCAAAGTGCCCGCAACTTCGTATGCGGAAAGGATATAAAAAATATAAACAATATATAATATGGAAATTGCAAACACTGAAAATGTTGGTGCACTAATACCAATTTTAATCAATATTAATTTTAGTACTGTAAGTACCCCTTTAGTTCGATTCTCAAAAAGGTCAACCGTATCTCACCCTTACGCATTAACAGCGAGATCAACGTTGTACACAAATACTCACTTTTACTCCAAAAAATACAGATTCCAGCACTGTCCCTACACCCAAAAACAAACTGAGTATCATTAAGTACTTTAAGTATAAAATCATTACAGTAATCGTAATTCTAAATATCAAGATTCCAGCTGTATCCGTTAGTCCAATTCCTAATTGTACCAAATATATTATTATTTGGCACTCTTCATATCCACAAGTAAGATTTTCCAAAACTACCTCAATCCTTCACTTTAACAGTAATCTTAATTCAAAATTTCAGGATTCCAGCTCTATCCGTTAAACCAAATCCAAATTGGAACAATTTAGAACTTTCGTACCCATTAGTACGAATTTTTAAAACATCCTCAATGGAACAGGGATGCAATAATTATAATTTCAAATTGCAGGATTCCACCGCTATCCGTTCACCTAAATCCAAAAAGTACCAAATTTAGTGCTTTTCGTACCCATAAGTACGATTTTTCAAAACTACCTGAATCCTACTTTTCGACTGTAATCGTAATTCCAATTTTCAAGATTCCAGCTCTATTAATTCACCCAAATCCAAGTTGTAGCAAATTTAGTACCATTTAGTACTTTTCATATCCATAAGTACGAATTTCCAAAACTACCTTAATCCTACACTCCAACAGCAATCTCAATTCCACATTTCAGGATTCCAGCTTTATCTTTTCACCCAAATCCCCATTGCACCAAATTGAGTACCATTTAGTACCTTTCGTACACTCATAGTTTCCAAAAACCCTTTAGTACATCTCTCTTACTCTATCCATTCACCCAAATCCAAACTGTACTAAATTTAGTACTATTTATTACTTTTCGTACCCATAAGTACGAATTTCCAAAGCTTCCACAATCCTAAACTCCACCACTAATCTCAATTCCAAATTTCGAGATTCCAGCTCTATCCGTTTACCCAAATCCCCATTGCAACAAATTTAGTACCATTTAGTACTTTTCGTACACTAATAGTTTCCAAAAACCCTTTAGAATATCTCTCTCACTCTATCCATTCACCCAAATCCAAACTGTTATAAATTTAGTACCATTTAGTACTTTTCGTACCCATAAGTATGAATTTCCAAAACTTCCACAATCCTAAACCCCACCAGTAATATCAATTCCAAATTTGGAGATTCCAGCTCTATCCGTTTACCCAAATCTCCATTGCACCAAATTTAGTACCATTTAGTACTTTCATACACATAAGTACGAATTTCCAAACTTCCCCAATCCTTCACTCCAACAGAAATCTCAATTCCACATTTAAGTATTCCCGCTCTATCCGTTCACCCAAATCCCCATTGTGCCAAATTTAGTACCATTTAGTACTTTTCGTACACTCACAGTTTCCAAAAACCCTTTAGTACATGTCTCTTACTCTTCATCAGTGACCCTCAGTCCAAATTTGAGGAATCGAGGTCTATCCGTTCACCCAAATCCAAACTGTACTAAATTTAGTAACATTTAGTACTTTTCGAACCCATAAGTACGAATTTCCAAAACTTCCACAATCCTAAACTCCACCAGTAATCTCAATTCCAAGTTTCGAGATTCCAGCTCTATCCGTTCACCGAAATCCCCATTGTACCAAATTTAGTACCATTTAGTACTTTTCATACACATAAGTACGAATTTTTAAACTTCCCCAATCATACACTCCAACAGTAATCTCAATTCCAAATTTCAGGATTCCAGCTCTATCCGTTCACCCAAATCGCTATTGTACCAAATTTAGTACCATTTAGTACTCTTCTTACACATAAGTACGAATTTACAAAACTACCCTCATCTCTCAATTCTACACTTTAATAGTAATCTTAATTCCAAATTTCAGGTTTCCAGCTCTATCCGTGCACCCAAATCCAAATTGTACCAAATTTAGTACCATTTAGTACTTTTCGTTCCCATAAGTACGAATTTTCAAAACTACCTCAATCCTACACTCCACCAGTAATCTCAATTCCACATTTCGAGATCCCAGCTCTATCCGTTCACCAAATCCCCATTGTACCAAATTTAGTACCATTTAGTACTTTTCGTACACATTAGTATGAATTTTCCAAACCATCTCCTTTTTGAAGCACCACTTCTTAACCTTGATTTCCATACCAAATTCCATGATTCTAGCTATATCCGTTCAAAATATACAATTTGTACTAAATTTTTGTAAATTTTAGTACTTTTCGTACACTTATAGGTCGAATTTCCAAAAACCCTTTGGCACATCTTTCTAACTCTCAATCAGTTACCTTCATTCCAAATTACAGAATTCTAGCTCTTCCCGTTTGCCTAATTCAAAGGGTACCATATTTAGTACCTTTTAGTACTTTTCGTACCCTTCTAGGTCGAATTTCCAAAAACCCAGCCTTATCTCACGCCTACACACCAACAGCAACCCACACCCAAAATTTCAAGATTCTAGCTTCAGCGGTTTCGTCTGGGCGATGATATGTCAGTCACTCAGTCACTCACTCACTCACTCACTCACTGAGCTCTTTTATATATATAGATTTATATTTACTTTAACAAATCCAAGTGAATATTGTTTTTTAATTTAAATTTTTAAAAGCCGCGTTAATTTTTTTAATCCAGCATGACAATTTTTTGAAAAAATATTATTGAGAGACTATTAAGGGCGTGGCTTTTTTAAAATATATTACTGAGTGACTATTAAAAGCGTGGATTTTTTAATAAAAATTTCTTGAGCGACTATCAAGGCCGTGGAAATTTAAAGAAAATTCTTGAGTGACTACTAAGGTCGTGGATTATTTAAAAAAAAATCGTGAGTGACTATCAAGGGCGTGTGTTTTTTCAAAAATATTATTGAGTGACTATTAAGGGTGTGGATATTTTCAAAAAAAAAAAAAAAAAATATTATTAAGTGACTATTAAGGTCGTGGATATTTTAAAAGTATTTGTAAATGACCATTAAGGTCGTGGGTTAGGTTAGGTTAGGTTAGGTTGAAAAGAGGGGCGAATATAAGAATCGCCACATGCCCGTATGGGGCATACACTTAAGCCAGTATAGGCCTGTTGTGCGCTCTAATTTCGGAAGCCTAAGGGGAATAAATTTTTTATTGCTTAATTTATTAAAAGAAAATAAATTTATCAGTTAAGAAATTCTGTGCCATTCACATAATCTCTTAAGTTTTTGAACTCGCTTGCCCTAATTTGGTGGAGTTCTGGTATAGTGTTATTTCCTAGAAATTGGTTTCTTAGCGTCGCGAAGGCTGGGCAATGACAGAGATAGTGTTCCAACGTTTCGTCGTCCTCTCCGCATGCTCTGCATTCGCTGCTTTCTGTACAACCGATTTTGTGCAGGTGTGCTTGTAGCCCTAGGTGTCCTGTAAGGATGCCTGTCAGTCTACTAATGTCTTTTTTACTCATTTGAAGGAGTTCCTTTGTTTTATCCTCGTCTGGGTTTCCCCAGAGGATTTTTGTATTTTTCCCTTTCTCTTCAGTATTCCAGAGGGATGTATGGGCGTTTTCTGCCCATGCTTTTAACTCTAGACGCGCCGCTTTTAAAGGCTTAGCATTATCTAGGCTTATCGTAGCTAGCTCTCTGGCTTGCCTTGCCAAGAAGTTGGCTATCTCGTTACCCCTAATCCCTTTATGTCCTGGTACCCATATAATGTTAACAGAACCATGGTGGGAGTAGTCGTTGATTGATTTTTTACACTGCAGGACAGTTTTTGATTTCACCGTCTTGCTTGTTATTGCTTTAATTGGTGTTTTACTGTCCGTTAGGATGTTTACAGTGATTGGCCTTGTGTTAGCTTTAAACCAGTTCAGACACTCTGTGATCGCTCGGATTTCGGCCTGTAGGATCGTATTATGATCCGGCAGTCGAAGGGAGATTCTAGTTTCCTGGTCTTCGATATATAGACCCAGACCCGTTCTCCCCCCTAGAACGTCCCCATCTGTGAAACCACAGCTTCCTGTTGGCATCCGTTCCAGGGTTCCATCGATCTACATGTCCCTGTCTGGTATTAAAATTTCACACAAGGCGGATTCAATTGTTTCAGGTATACGGTCTGATACAATATGATCTATTGACTCACCCGTTGTAACCTGTAATATGCTTTGGTGGTATGTTTGGTGGTCTCTTACGATCCACTCGCTCATCGACTTAAGTCTTACAGCTGCGATGGCTGCCTCATACCTTACCTGAATTTCTATTGGGTGGACAAATAAAATTGTCTCTAAAGCCCTAGTTGGTGTAGTCCTCATTGCCCCGCTAATACTTAAGCAGCACGTTCTTCGGACTTTTTGCAGTAGTTTTACGTTGCATTTCTTGTCCGTAGCTGTCCACCATACCACAGAAGCGTAAGTTAGAATCGGTCTAATTACGCTTCTGTATAACCAGTGTGTCATCCTAGGATTGAAACACCATTTTGAGCCTATAGCTCTTCTGCAGGTTGACCAACATCTGTGGGCTTTATTAGCCCTTTCCTGAATATGGTCTCTCCATTTAAGTTTCCTGTCTAGAATTACTCCCAGGTACTTAATTGTTGGAGAAATGTTTATCATCTTATCTAGGAAAACGGGTTCTTCGTAAGCTCCTATTTTCGTTTTCCTAGTGAATAGACATAATTCTGTTTTTTTTCCGGGTTGACATTTAGACCTCTCGGTCTAGCCCAGTTGTATGCTTCTCCTTCTAAGGAGTATTATAACGTCGTCTGCATAGCAGATGGGTTCAAATCCTTCGTCGGTTAAGATCCTTAGTAGACTATTTATGGTGGTAACCCATAGGAGAGGTGATAGTATTCCTCCCTGTGGCGTCCCCTGACCAACTTTGTCTCTTTTTGTTACGTCTTGTAGCGCGCAGCTTATCCATCTGTTCCTTAGCATGTGGTCTATCCAGTGCCTCAAGGCCCGGTTTACCTGAAACTCGTCTAAGGAGTGGATTAGCGTTTCGGTGCTGACGTTGTTGAACGCTCCTTCGATGTCGATGTAAACTGCGATACAACTTCATCTCGAAGGTTCTCTCTATGTGGTGTACTACCTCATGTAATGCGGTTTCCACTGATCTACCTTTTACGTATGCATGTTGTTTGTACTTGAGCATATCGTTAGGGATGTTACTCTTTATCATGGTGTCGACCGTCCGTTCCATTGTTTTTAGTAAGAATGAAGTTAAACTTATCGGACGATAAGATTTTGGTATTGCATAACTTGACTTGCCGGGCTTGGGAATGAATACTACCCTTGCCTCTTGCCAGGCCAATGGAGTATACGCAAAGTTTAAGCAAGCATTGAAAATCTCGACCAGATTAGACGAAATATAGTCCACTTCCCTTTGAAGTAAGGCTGGGAAAATCTTGTCTGGTCCCGCTGCTTTGTATGGTGAGAAGATCATTATTGCTTCTTTAATCATCAAGTTGTTGATTTTTGGCGCTTCTTCTGATGCATAAGCTATCTCCATCGGTGACACTGTGTGTGCCGTAGTACTCGACGGGAAGTGCGTTCTCATCAGAAGGCTAAGAGTTTCCTCGGTTGTTTCCATCTTTTTACCCGTCTCATCAACCATAAGCTCGGGTTGTGAGTGAGTTTTAGATAGAAACTTTTTAATTTTAGAGACGTCATTCACGCTATCTACCTGTTCACAAAAAAGCTTCCAGGAGTTCCGTTTGGCGTTTCTTGTCATTTGTTGTATTCTTTTAGTTTTGTTTGGTAGTTGTCCCAGAATACAGCTGCTTTTTTACGTTTTTCCCTATTGTAAAGTCTTCGGACCTCTTTGCCTTTGTTACGAATTTCCCCTGTCATCCAGGGTTTTTCGTAGGCAGATTTCCTTACTAGAGCCTCTGTTAGTTTATTGACATTTCTGTCTATATCTTCTTTGCTTAGGCAAACCTCAACTTCTTGCCCTAGTCTATCTTTAACTTGTTTTCCGAACAAGCCCAATTAGTTTTGGATTTATTTCGGAAAGTTACCGGATTCGGCGGTGGCCTTGATATTTTAAGCCTAATGTACCTATGGTCAGAGAAAGAGTGTTCCACTCATGTACCTCGTTTATTAGATTTTCTGAACATATTGTTACATCTAATACTTCCTCCCTAACTCTGTTAACAAAGGTTGGTGTATTTCCTATGTTAAGGGTTATCAGGTCGTTAGTCGTGGGTTATTAAACAAATTATTGAGTGACTACTAAGGTCATGGATTTTTTAAATAAATATTATTGAGTGACTGTTAAGGGCGTGGGGTTTTGAAACAATTTTAATCAGTGACTACTAAGGGCGTGGATTCTTTAAAAAATACTATTGAGTGACTATTAAAGGGCGCGGATTTTTTAAAAAATATTACTGAGTGATTATTAAGGGTGTGGCTTTTTTAAAAAAATATTATTGTGTGACTATTAAGGCCTTGGGTTTAAAAAAGTTCTTGAGAGAATATCAGGGCCTTGGATTTAAAAAAATCATAAGAGATTATCAGGGCCATGGGTTTAAAAAAAAATCTTAAGAGAATATCAGGGCCTTGGATTTAAAAAAATCTTAAGAGAATATCAGGGCCTTGGATTTAAAAAAATCTTAAGAGTATATCAGGGCCTTGGATTAAAAAAAAAAACATCGCAGGTTCTTAAAAAAATGAGTGACAACAAACGCCGTGATTTTTTTTAAATGGATTTGTAAAATATCAGGGCCTTTAGAGAATCTTAGGGCCTTGTATTTAAAAAAATCTTGAGAGAATATCAGGGCCTGGATTTAAAAAAAATCTTGAGAGAATATCAGGGTCTTGGATTTGGACAAAAATCCTTTAGAGAATATCAGGGCTTTGGATTTAAAAAATCATTACAGAATATCAGGGCCTTGGATTTAAAAAAATCTTGAGATAATATCAGGGCCTTGGATTAAAAAAAATCGATTGACTATATACACCGCAGATTTTTAAAAAATGTTTAAGTGACAACCAACGCCACGCCGTAGGTTTTTAAATATTTTTTTTTTAAATCAGAGCCTTGGATTTAAAAAAAAAATCTTGAGAGAACCTCAGGGAGAATATCAGGGGGCCTATTCTGTAACTTTTTTAAAACCTTACTCATTGTTCATTTTACAACAATTTAATTTGCTTGTATTATTGTGGTTACAAAAACAATAGAAATTTAAACAATATCGAAAAACAAATTTTGAAAGAATTTCAGGGCCTTGGATTTAAAAAAATTACAATTGACTATCAACTTTGAATTAAAAAAATCATGAGGCACTATCAAGAGCCCGATTTTAAAACAAAAAAGTTGTCGTCACGTAGTAGCACAGACAAATCAAAAAAAAAAAATCAAAATTTCAACAATAGCAGTTTCTTGCAGGATCTGCAACAGAGCAATAGCAACTGAAACCTATGACCTTTTTAAATTGCCTATATTTAGGGGTCTGGTTTAGATGAAAAACATAAATCATCAAACTGTGCATTGCCCATATTTAAAGGATTTAAATATTTCCGTCGTAAATGAGGCAGCGGATGCAAGTTGCTTCAACAAAAATCAAAGTGATTCGAGAGCAGGTCTTAAAGTGAATTTATCCGAAATTTTGTGTGGGAGGTACCCGAAGGAGTGGACAAATATAGTCCATATTCGAACCTGATCTATATATGGTAGATATATTAGGATTTGTAAAGTATGGACCAAATCGGTCACTTCCATTAAGAGTTATCGTGCACATAATTTGTCCGAACACTTTTGAACTTTTGTGGGGGAGGTACCTGAAGGAGTGTACCGATATGGCTTATCTTCGAACTTAAAATAAGTTTGCACAAAATATTACGAAGGCCACATTTTGGACCGAATCGGCAGATCCGTTCGAGAGTTATCTTGCGCTCCAATAACTACACAAGGTGTCATAGGTTTTTTTTTTGTAACTTGCAGGCTATTTTCTCAGGAAGTATGGACTTTCCCCTGATGAAACTTGTACCCTCGTATGGGGGGCAGTGAGTACAAGTTGCTACAACAAAAATCAAAGCGATTCGAGAGCAGGTCCCAAACTGAACTTTTCCGAAATTTGGTGTGGGGGTACCCTAAGGAGTAAACCGATTGAGTCCATATTGGAACCTCATGTGCAAAGTATGGACCAAATCGGTTACTTCCTTCAAGAGTTATCGTGAGCACAAATTTTCCGAACTTTTGTAAGGGAGGTACCAGAAGGAGTAGACCGATATAACCCATCTTCGAACTTAAACTAAGTTTGAACAAAATATTAGGAAAGCCAAATTTTGGAATGAATCGGTTGATCCGTTCGAGAGTTATAGTGCGCTCCATCAGCCAGACAGACAGACAGACGGACAGACAGACGGACATTGCTCAATCGACTCCAAATTGTCTGGAACGGATTTCGTCCAAACATACTTGGGGTCTAAACCATTATTTCGATGAGGCACATTTTGCCCGTATGAAAGTGTATATACCCTCGTTAGCATAAATGCTGAGGATATAAAAACACGTTAAAATATTTTAAAAAATACACGTAAAAAACATTTAAAAAAAACATATGACAAATATTTAAAAAATTCACGTTAAAAACGTTTTAAAAAATCCACGTTAAAATATTTTTAAAAAATTCACTTTAAAATATTTTTAAAAAATCCACGTTAAAATATTTTAAAAAATCCACATTAAAAATATTTTAAAAACCACACGTTAAAAACATTTAAAAAATCCACGTTAAAATATTTTAAAAAATCTACGTTAAAAATATTTAGAAAAAAATCAACGTTACAATATAATTTGGTTTAAAAAATCTACGTTAAAATATTTAAAAAAAAAAAACATCTAAAATATATGTATAAAAATATCTTAAATATTCGCAGTTAAAAATATTTTAAAAAAATCTACGTTAAAAATATCTTCTTTTTAATCCATGTTAAGATTGTAAAGAGATCCACGTTGAATACAAATTGAAAAAATACTTTATGTTTTTTTAGTGTTAAAAATCTACGTTGAAAAAATAATTTAAAGGATCCACGTTGAAAATAAATTTTAAAAGATCCACGTTAAAAATATTTCTTTGAACATTTGTGGGGTTTTATTGGTATAGATGTTACAATTTTATTTCGATATTTTTTACAATCCGCTTTTTTTCTATAAAACCCATGTTTGATGTTCAGTAGACAAACATATTTTAAAACATTCACGTTTGATTTTTAGTTAAAAAATATTGCTTATAAAAATTGAAAAAAAAAATAATTATTTTAAAAATTGAAGTTTAATATATTCACTTAAAAATATATTTTTTTATCCTCGTTGATAAAATGTTGACTTAAAAATCCACGTTTAATGTTCACTTGAAAACAATACACGTTAAAAACATTTTATTTAAAACATCCACGTTTGAAGTTCAGTAGGAAAAATGTTTTTTTTTTTTTAATCCTCGTCAAAAAATATTTTATTTAAAAAAATACACGTTTAAAGTTTAATACATATAATATTTAAAAAAACCTGATTAAAAGATTTTATTTAAAAAATCGATGTGTTATGTTCAATTAAAAATATTTTGTTTTAAAACAAAAAAATATATTTGTTTTAATGTTCTGTTGAAAAAATTTATATTTTTTTTAATTTCTCGTTAAAAAAATACCTAATATATATTTTAGAATACACATTTAATGATAAATACTTAGAAGATATTTTTTAAAAGACCTACTTCTCATAACAAATATTTTGCTAAAAAAGTCATGTCTGATGAAAAATATTTTTAATTCCACCTTTGATGAAAAATATTGACAATTAAAAAATATATGTTTAATATCAAAAATATTGTCAATTTAAAAAATTCCACGTTTGTTTTTTTTTTTTTGATTTTTACAAAATATTTTTTTTTTAATTTTTTTTCTTCAAATGAACATTAGACGTGGATTTTTTAAATAATAGAAAAATTGATAAAATCATTGTAAAATAGTTGTTTAAAAAAATTACGTTTGATGAAGCAATATTGAAAAATATTTGAAAAAATTAAAAATTGAAACATTATTGAAAAATATTAAAACCACTTTTGATAAAACAATATTTATTTTTTTTGTCCAGGTTTAATATAAAATGTTTTTTCAATATTTACATCAAAAGTGGGTTTAATATTTTTTTTAATAATGTTTCAATTTTTAATGTTTTAAATATTTTTCAATATTGTTTCATTAAATGTAAACTTTTTAAACAACTATAATGCAATATTTTTATCAATCGGGGATTTTTTTAAATTGACAATATTTTTAAAAAATTCAAGTTTGATGAAAAAATTTTGGAAAAACTATTACTTAAAAACGCCTAATGTTCATTTTAACAAAAAAGAAATTGAAAAAAAAATATTTTGTAAAAAACCATTATTGGAACCTCTAAATTTTTTTTAAGTTCCGCGTTTAGTGTTGTCTTCTTGTAATGGACTTATAAATGGCCAAGATAACCAATAGCTGATCTCCTCATAGAAAAAACTTAATGTGGCCTTCGATTAGAATAATAAAACACTATAGGCCTTATCATTGCCAACATGTTTCCCCCCAATTCAACTCCCTGTACACATTGCATTGTCAGCATAGATTTCCACTTAATTTAGCATTTTAAGCCGTTATGCAAATTATTAACCTTTGTCACAGCATACACGAAGCGAAGTCGATAGGGGAGAGAATTCCCTTTAACCAAAGAATTGTAATAATTTTTGTTTTTTTTTTTTGTCACAGAGTGGAAAAATGCAATCCCACAGATATCCATTTAAACGCCTACACCAAACATGGCAGCAGCATAACGAACCCACACACTAGGTTTGTTCACTGAAAGATACACTTTGAAGAAAAAAGTACACGCGCCAATTTTGCACACACACAGACGTTGAAAACTTACATAAACACACTCTCTGTATGTTTGTGTTTTTATACACATGAAGGATATGCAGGATTAAAAATGTGGTACAAAAACATAGCACAGCAGCAACAATATTTGCAACACCAAATCCTTTTTGGCTGATAATGATAATAAAAATAATACGTTGAGAGTACATTTATGTAATGGATAATACCTGCTAGCCCCCCCTCCCTCCGCGTTCTCTTTCTATTCCACTCATGCCCATAGAAATGCTATTAAAGCTTAATTTGTGTTTATTTAATGCAAAAAGATAAGAACACAAATGGTTTCACTTTTCCCTCCCCATCGGCTATCTCCGTGTCAGGTCCTTGTTTGTCTTTTACATATTTAATAATAGGTGCCAAAAAAAGTAATCCGCATGCATCCAAGATACTCTAACTTTCACTTGATTGCTAAACACTCAGCCTGGACTTGATCCATGCAAGGATATCGGTATGTCTCTGTGTGTGTGTCCGTTCACATATGCATTGGATAACAGCTTTTTAAGTATCATAAATTTTTTAACACATTGCAAATGTAATTGTTATTGGACAGGGTGTGGTTATATATATGAGCAACAATAACGACAACAACTAAAAATACCCTGAGATTTGGAATAGTGACAAAGATAACCATAGGTGGAGGGAGAGAAGGAGAGAGAGTGAGAGCAAGGAGGGAAGGATGACCAGCAGTAGCATACACCACTCTGTTGATGTTGAAATATTATAAGGTGTAGTTGGGTTATTTTAATAATAACGCTTTTGGCAATGCATACCTTTAGGCGCCGACATTATCATTACCATAGTCGTCATCATCATTAAAATTATTGAAATAATACAATAGTGGGGAGGAGTAAAGAGAGTGAGAAACATATTATTATATTTGGTTGGGGAAAACAACATATGGATAAATTATTATTTTTATTTTAGAAAAAGAGGAGTATACTTTTAGGGGTTCCAAAAATATTTAAGTCTATATTACGACACATTTAGTTTCAATGAGGAGAAGGACTATTTGAGCTCTATGAGCTCTATCTATATGAAGACCTACATGTATGCCTTCCCTGATCTTCTCTGTGAAGACTCTTTGGTTTCTATGGGACTGGCTATACAAGTTAAATTATTTAAAGATTTTTAGACAGACATCCGTAAAAAAAATCTTAAAATCCACGCTCTTAACAGAGCTTTGAAAATAAATTCTTCAAAAATCCACGCTCTTAATAGAGGCTCGAAAAAAATTCTTAAAAAATCCACGCTCTTAACAGAGCTTCGAAAAAAATTCTTAAAAAATGCACGCTCTTAATAGAGCCTCGAAAAACATTATTAAAAAATCCACGCTCTTAATAGAGCCTCGAAAAAAATTCTTAAAAAATCCACGCCCATAATAGAGCCTCGAAAAAATTTCTTAAAAAATCCAAGCTCTTAATAGAGCCTCGAAAAAAATTCTTAAAAAATCCAAGCTCTTAATAGAGCCTCGAAAAATTCTTAAATTATCCAAGCTCTTAATAGAGCCTCGAAAAACATTTTTAAAAAATCCGCGCCCTTAATAGAGCCTCGAAAAAAAAAATCCTTAAAAAATCCGCGCTCTTAATAGAGCCTCGAAAAAATTCTTAAAAAATCCACGCTCTTAATAGAGCCTCGAAAAAAATTCTTAAAAAATCAACGCTATTAATTGAGCCTCGAAAAAAATTCTTAAAAAAATCCACGCTCTTAATAGAGCTTCGAAAAAAAATTCTTAAAAAATCCACGCTCTTAATAGAGCTTCGAAAAAAAATTCTTAAAAAATCCACGTTATTAATAGAGCTTCGAAAAAAAATCTTAAAAAATCCACGCCCTTAATAGAGCCTCGAAAAAAATTCTTAAAAAATCCACGCCCTAAATAGAGCCTCAAAAAAATTCTTAAAAAATCCACGCCCTTAACAGAGCCTCGAAAAAAATTCTTGAAAAATCCACGATCTTAATAGAGCCTCGAAAAAAATTCTTAAAAAATCCACGCTCTTAATAGAGCCTCGAAAAAATTCTTAAAAAATCCACGCCCTTAATAGAGCCTCGAAAAAAATTCTTAAAAAATCCTCGCCCTTAATAGAGCCTCGAAAAAAATTCTTAAAAAACCCACGTCCTTAATAGAGCCTCGAAAAAAATTCTTAAAAAATCCTCGCCCTTAATAGAGCCTCGAAAAAAATTCTTAAAAAACCCACGCCCTTAATAGAGCCTCGAAAAAAATTCTTGAAAAATCCACGCCCTTAATAGAGCCTCGAAAAAAAGTCTTGAAAAATCCACGCCCTTAATAGAGCCTCGAAAAAAATTCTTGAAAAATCCACGCCCTTAATAGAGCCTCGAAAAAATTCTTGAAAAATCCACGCCCTTTATAGAGCCTCGAAAAAAATTCTTAAAAAACCCACGCTCTTAATAGTGCCTAGAAAAAAATCTTAAAAAATCCACGCCCTTAATAGAGCCTCGAAAAAAATTCTTAAAAAATCCTCGCCCTTAATAGAGCCTCGAAAAAAAATTCTTAAAAACCCACGCCCTTAATAGAGCCTCGAAAAAAATTCTTGAAAAATCCACGCCCTTAATAGAGCCTCGAAAAAATTCTTGAAAAATCCACGCCCTTTATAGAGCCTCGAAAAAAATTCTTAAAAATCCAAGCTTTTAATAGAGCTTCGAAAAGAAATTCTTAAAAAATCCACGCTCTTAATAGAGCTTCGAAAAAAAAAAAATTCTTAAAAAATCCACGCTCTTAATAGAGCTTCCAAAAAAATTCTTAAAAAATACACGTTATTAATAGAGCTTCGAAAAAAAATTCTTAAAAAATCCACACACTTAATAGAGCTTCAAAAAAAATTCGTAAAAAAGCCACGCTCTTAATAGAGCCTCGAAAAAAATTCTTAAAAAATCCACGCTCATAATAGGCCCTCGAAAAAAATTCTTAAAAAACCCACACTCTCAATAGGCCCTCGAAAAAAATTCTTAAAAAATCCACACTCTTAAGAGACCCTCGAAAAAAGAATTCTTAAAAACTCCACGCTCCTAAAAGGACCTCGGGAAAAAAATCGTTAAAAAATGGAAGCCTTAAATAAAAAACAAAAAATCTTAAAAAGTCCACGCTCTTACGCTTTTTATGGGCCCTCGAAAATTCTAAAAAAATCCACGCTCTTAAATTCTTAAAAAAATCCACACATTTTAAATAGACCTCGAAAAAAATTCTTAAAAATCCACACGTTAAATATACCACGAAAAAAAATCTTTAAAATCCACGCCTTCAAAAGAGCCTCTAAAAATTCTTACAAATCCACGCCTTCAATACAGCCTAGAAAAAATTCTTAAAAATCCACGCCTTAAATAGAGGCTTGATTTTTTTTTAAATCCACGCCTTAAAAAGACCTTCGAAAAAAAACAAATTCTTAAAAAATCCATGTTTTAAATAGGCCCTCGAAAAAATTCTTAAAAAATCCACGCTCTTAATAGAGCCTCGAAAACAAATTCTTAAAAAATCCATGTTTTAAATAGACCCTCGAAAAAATTCTTAAAAAATCCACGCTCTTAATAGAGCTTCGAAAAAAAATTCTTAAAAAATCCACGATCTTAATAGAGCTTCGAAAAAAAATTCTTAAAAAATCCACGATCTTAATAGAGCTTCGAAAAAAAATTCTTAAAAAATCCACGCTCTTAATAGAGTCTCGAAAAAAAATTCTTAAAAAATCCACGCTCTTAATAGAACCTCGAAAAAATTCTTAAAAAATCCACGCTCTTAATAGAGCCTCGAAAAAAGTCTTAAAAAATCCACGCTTTTAATAGTCCCTCGAAAAATATTCTTAAAAAAACCAAGCTGTCAATAGGCCTTCGAAAAAAAATTTCAAAAAATCCACGCTCTTAAAAGGGACCTCGAGAACAAATCTTAACAACTGCAAGCCTTAAATAAGCCTTCAAAAAATCGTAAAAAATCCGCGCTCGAAAAAATTCTTAAGAAATCCACAATTTTAATGAGCCCCCGAAAATTCTTAAACAATTCTCGAAAAACAAAAAAATCTTAAAAAGCCCAATTCTAAAAAAATCCGTGCTTTCCACGTCTTATATTATTGGGCTCTATTAAAAGCCCATCTATCTACAATATGAACACCTATATGAATACCTTCCCTAAAAATACCCATTGATCGTCTCGCCTTGTATCAGACGGCCCGTCCACTTGGCTATCGAAGTTAAATTGTTTAAAGATTAAGCCTTTTATATATGTATTTTATTACTCTCCTAAAACTATCACAAAATCTGTTGCATATTTATGGGAGTACTTCATGGGAATATTTATATAACACATCAACTATAATTTCACAATATGAAATCACTGCAAATCTGTTTAGTTTTCAACTACACAAAAATAAAGCCCTGGTATTTTCCCTCTCACTCTTCGTCCCCAGGATGGGATTTTTTTTGTAACGAAAATATGACCGACTTTAGTATTTTTTATTTCCACAGGGAATTGATTGATTCAAGGCCGGCATGGGAATGGTGATGATGGTGTATTGCAGGAAAATAGAGAAAAATATTTATTAGAAAAATTGTTATTACCATTCATTCTATGGATATGAATGACATTGGGGAGAATATATAAATTGATTACAAATAAGTAACATAATTTTATATGCAGCCAAAGTGAATGAGTGAGCCCCCTCCCCACAACAGTAAATAAATAAGCTGGGATATTGAAACTGATGGGAATATTTGCAGTGTTGATTAACGGATTTTGAATTATTCAATTCAAAGGTTATAAAATCATTTTCAGAATTTTTACGAATTGAACAGAGATAATCATTGTCGTCAAATTTAAATTCCATATGAATTGTTAAATAAATATTGTAGCATATTTCTGGAAAAGGACAATTATTATCTGTTTGTTGTTGGTTTGGCATTTCCAGCGAACAAGTCGTTAAATATATTAACACTAAGCTCATAGTAATTAAAGAAATAACAGTAAAATTATCGTCACATTGAAAATAATCCTTTCATTTAAATTGTAATTAAAAAATTCCAAGAAATATGCTACAAATATTTTGTATTTAATGTTTTAATCGGTGGAATTATAATAAAACATGTTTTAATAGATAGAATATGGGTTTTCATACTTGCCGGACGAAGAGCGAGGTTAACTGTTAAATGTTACACGAGTTAATGTGGGAGGGACCAGACATACCTGAAAGGGAGAGATAGAAGACACATGAATTATGTATATTTATGTAAAGTGTTTCTATTTTTATATAAACATATCTTAAAAAATAAAATAGGACTATAAGCGAATATTTTAAGAGGATTTTTTAAAATATTTTTGGCGCACCAAAAATGTGGATTTTTTAAATATTTTTTTTTTAATATTTTAAGGACAATCAAAACGTGGATTTTTTAAAAATTTTAAGGACCATCAAAATTAACACTGAAAAAAACCCTTAAAAAATCCACGTCCTAAATAGAGCCTCGAAAAAAAATTCTTAAAAAATCCACGTATTAAATAGAGCCTCGAAAAGACTCTTAACAAAATCCACACCTTTATTCTTAAAAAACCACGTTAAATAGAGCCTCGAAAAAAATTCTTTAAAAATCCACGCCTTAAATAGAGCCACGAAAAAAATTCTTAAAAAATCCTAGCCTTAAATACAGCCACGAAAAAAATTCTTTAAAAATCCACGCCTTAAATAGAGCCACGAAAAAAATTTTTAAAAAATCCTAGCCTTAAATAGTGCCTCGAAAATAATTCTTAAAAAATCCACGCCTTAAGTAGAGCCTGAAAAAAATTCTTAAACAAATCCACGCCTTAAGTAGAGCCTGAAAATAATTCTTAAAAAATCCACGCCTTAAATAGTGCCTCGAAAATAATTCTTAAAAAATCCACGCCTTAAGTAGAGCCTGAAAGAATTCTTAAACAAATCCACGCCTTAAGTAGAGCCTGAAAATAATTCTTAAAAAATCCACGCCTTAAATAGTGCCTCGAAAATAATTCTTAAAAAATCCACGCCTTAAATAGTGCCTCGAAAATAATTCTTAAAAAATCCACGGCTTAAATAGTGCCTCGAAAATAATTCTTAAAAAATCCACGCCTTAAATAGTGCCACGAAAAAAATTCTTAAAAAATCCACGCCTTAAATAGAGCCACGAAAAAAAATTCTTAAAAAATCTACGCCTTAAATAGAGCCACGAAAAAAATTCTTGAAAAATCCACGCCTTAAATAGAGCCACGAAAAAAATTCTTAAAAAATCCACGCCTTAAATAGAGCACGAAAAAAAATCTTAAAAAATCCACGCCTTAAATAGAGCCACGAAAAAAATTCTTAAAAAAATCACGCCTTAAATAGAGCCTCAAAAAAATTCTTAAAAAAATCCACGCCTTAAATAGAGCCTCAAAAAATTCTTAAAAAAATCCACGCCTTAAATAAAGCCTCAAAAAAATTCTTAAAAAAATCCACGCCTTAAATAGAGCCACGAAAAAAAATTCTTAAAAAATCCACGCCTTAAACAGCACCTCGAAAAAAATTCTTAAAAAATCCATGCCTTATATAGAGCCTGGAAAAAATTCTTAAAAAACCACGCCTTAAACAGAACATCGAAAAAAAAATTCTTAAAAAATCCATGCCTTAAATACTGCCTGGAAAAAAATTCTTAAAAAAATCCATGCCTCAAATAGATCATAGAAAAAAATCTTAAAAAAATCCACGCCTTAATAGAGCCAGGAAAAATTTTTAAAAAACCACGCCTTTAATAGAGCCAGAAAAAAATTTTAAAAAAATCCACGCCTTGAATACAGCCAGAAACAAATTTTAAAAAATCCACGCCTTTAATAGAGCCAGAAAAAAATTCTTAAAAAAATCTACGCTTTAAATGGAGTCTGGAAAAAAATTCTTAAAAAAGTCCAATAGAACCCTGAAAATTATTTTTAAAAATCGCCGTCTTAAGTAGTGCCTTGAAAATTATTCTTAAAAATCCACGGACTTGAAAAATTTTTTTAAAAAACACGCCTTTATATCACAATAATACTATAATACTATTTTCCAGTTTTATAATAATTTTATTCGTTTCACCTCAAAGAATGTTTCAAATTCCCTTTAAGCTACTACCTAAAAGTATGCACCAAAATTAAAATTTATTCTCTTTCCACATTTCGATTACACCATAGATTTATTGAATTTAATTTAAAATAAAATTCTCGCTTCACATTGAATTTTATTTTCCCAGCACTCCAGACCTTTGCCGAATATTTCTCACTTTTCGTTATTTCTCTCCTTAAAAAAGGAGAAAATGAACCACACGAAAGGAAGCATTGCATCAATCTTAAATAACAAAAACTACGGCGATTGGGTGCTTTATTTTAGTGCCAAGAAATAAACTAAAGCTTTACATCTTTTTTTCGTTCGGTTACTTATGCGAATGAAGGAAGGTGGCATAACTGAACTTGTGTTTTCAAAAGGAACACATTTTCTCGTTACTTTTGCACATACAGAGACAGACGTTGGGTGTAAAGAAAGAATGAACACGAAAATACATTAAGTCTGTTGTACTCCATTCTCAGCGTCCTCCACAAAAGTATCTTACAAATTGCCGTATACACTCGCATGAGTTTTATTGGTTGGCAGTGGCTCACTGCCTTAGTTAAAGTTGGTGAATCCACTTGGCAGAGGACAAGGCAAGGCGGTAGTAATGTCAGTAGTAACTGTAAGTGAAAGTTTATAGAATGTTACACATGTGTATACGAGTACAAATGCATACACACAGTAGTAGAGAAATGGTTACAACCAAAAAAAGTTTTCTTCTTTTTTTTTTTTTTGAAACATACTTTTAGGCATTCTAACAAAACAGCATCCAACACATATGACCTCAAATAGAATCAAATAGTTTCTCATGAAAGGAAAAAGGCCAGTTGTAATTTTTCGTTGCTGTACTTCCCTCTTTTTCTCTTTCGTTTAGCAAAATTTTACTTTTTATGTTAGGATTTTTTTTGTTTTTTTTTTTCTTCTTCTAAGGGAATGAAAAGTTTTTGCTACGGCATGTTATGTCAGCTACCCGCATATTTTGGCTACACATATTTTTTTGTTTTAGTTTGTCTTCTTTTTGTTTCACCCGACTGAAAGATATTCTAGGGGTGAAGAACAAAATATGTGACCCATTCATTCCTGCAAAGAATTGGTAAATTTCATATGCAAATAAGCCCGACCTCTGGAATGGAAGACCGACCTGGTGGATGGAGGGAGGTAGGGAAATTGGCAAAATATGCATGATATGCTGTTAAAAACAGTTTTGATGATGACAACCTTGTGGAAAATGTGTTGGAAAATATCAATAAATGTTTTACTAAATTCGTTAGATATTTAGATTTTCTTGCTTTGTTTTTGTAATGCTGTTGTTGTTTTTACATGCCAGCAGAATTGTGTGTGTATTTTGTTTTTCCTTTTGTATCTGCAATGAATTACCAAATAAATGTTATCGCATCGATGACATGTGTAGTTGGGTGACAATTTAGGAAATCGACAATCAAATAAGTTTTAGGATCTGTATTGAAGCTTCTATTTCTGACAAAATGATCAAAAAGAAATATGCACTGAAAAATATTTTCTGTAAATAATATGCTCAGTAATATATCAGTGAAAAATTTTTCTGTTGAATCTTAAAAAAGCGACGCCTTAAATAGAGCTCCGAAAAAAATAGAGCTACGAAAACGCTCTGAAAAGACCATCGAAAAAATCTTAAAAAATCCACGCCTTAAATAGAGGCTTGAAAACAAATCTTAAAAAATCCACGCCTTAAATAGAGGCTTGAAAACAAATCTTAAAAAATCCACGCCTTAAATAGAGGCTTGAAAACAAATCTTAAAAAATCCACGCCTTAAATAGAGGCTTGAAAACAAATCTTAAAAAATCCACGCCTTAAATAGAGGCTTGAAAACAAATCTTAAAAAATCCACGCCTTAAATAGAGGCTTGAAAACAAATCTTAAAAAATCCACGCCTTTAATAGAGGCTTGAAAACAAATCTTAAAAAATCCACGCCTTAAATAGAGGCTTGAAAACAAATCTTAAAAAATCCACGCCTTAAATAGAGGCTTAAAAACAAATCTTAAAAAATCCACGCCTTAAATAGAGGCTTGAAAACAAATCTTAAAAAATCCACGCCTTAAATAGAGGCTTGAAAACAAATCTTAAAAAATCCACGCCTTAAATAGAGGCTTAAAAACAAATCTTAAAAAATCCACGCCTTAAATAGAGGCTTGAAAACAAATCTTAAAAAATCCACGCCTTTAATAGAGGCTTGAAAACAAATCTTAAAAAATCCACGCCTTAAATAGAGGCTTGAAAACAAATCTTAAAAAATCCACGCCTTAAATAGAGGCTTGAAAACAAATCTTAAAAAATCCACGCCTTAAATAGAGGCTTGAAAACAAATCTTAAAAAATCCACGCCTTAAATAGAGGCTTGAAAACAAATCTTAAAAAATCCACGCCTTAAATAGAGGCTTGAAAACAAATCTTAAAAAATCCACGCCTTAAATAGAGGCTTGAAAACAAATCTTAAAAAATCCACGCCTTAAATAGAGGCTTGAAAACAAATCTTAAAAAATCCACGCCTTAAATAGAGGCTTGAAAACAAATCTTAAAAAATCCACGCCTTAAATAGAGGCTTGAAAACAAATCTTAAAAAATCCACGCCTTAAATAGAGGCTTGAAAACAAATCTTAAAAAATCCACTCCTAGACAAAATTTTAAAAACGCCACACCTTAAAAAGTGCCACGAAAAAAATTTTAGAAAGCCAAGCCTTAAATAGAACCTCGAAAAAAATTCTTAAAAAATTAACGCCTTAAATAGACCGTCGAAAAAAATCTTAAAAAATCAATGCCTGAAATAGACCCTAGAAAAATAATATTAAAAAATCCACGCCTTAATTAGACCCACAAAAAAATTTTTAAAAAATCCACGCTTTAAATAGAGCCTTGAAAAAATCTTAAAAGATCCACGCCTTAATTACCCCTTCGAAAAAAAAAATTAAAAAAATCAAGCCTTAAATAAACCCTTACCCTTGAAAAAAATTCTTAAAAAATCCAAGCCTTAAATATATTCTCGAAAAAAAGTTCTTAAATAGACCATTGAAAAAAATTCTTAAAAAATCCACGCCTTTAATAGACCATTGAAAATAAAATTCTTAAAAAATCCAAGCCTTAAATAAACCCTCAAAAAAAGTTCTTAAATAGACCATTGAAAAAATTCTTAAAAATCCACACCTTTAATAGACCCTTGAAAAAAATTCTTAAAGAATCTACGCCTTAAACGGACCAATAAAAAAAATCTGCAAAAAATCCACGCCTTAAATGGAACAAAAACATTCTTCAAAAAATCCACGCCTTAAATAGAACCTTGAAAAATCTTAAAAAATCCACGCCTTAAATAGACCCTTGAAAAAAATTCTTAAAAAATCCACGACCCCTACGATGGTATTCTATCCTGTAAAAAACCCCTACGGTGGTATTATATGGAATAAAAGACGCCTTAATATATTCTTAAGGAGATCCCCTAAGGCGTCTTCTATTCTGAAGGAGACCCCTTAAGACGTCTTCTATTATGTGTGAGAAGTGTTCTATTCTGTAGGAGATTCCTTCAGAAGTGATCACTTATCCCCAACTTTTTCCATTGCAAAATTGTGTGTTTTGCACACTTTTCCAATGAAGACATAAATCCCCTGAAATGTCCAATTGTCCACAATTGTTAAATTCAAATTGCCGAATATATTTTACAATTTATGTAGATGTTTTTTTTTGTATTTATTTAAACTGTATAAGCTTCAAATACTATCTTTGGCAGAGGGAGTCATAAATATTTATCTGGCTGTCGCGGGGGGATTTTTTAGACATATCTGGGTTTTACAAATTGCTCACTTGTATGCTGGGCGATGATTCAGATAGTACAATTTTATTCATGTTACTGCCTTTTTTTGTGCTGCAAGGAAGTTCTTTTTTGCCATGGTCACCCCCACATTAGTGCGCTGTGTGTCCTTTCAGCAAATTTATATGTTTGCCTAGTAAAGCAATTTCCGTTTTTGTGCAGCAGCAGAAACTCTCTGCACAGAAGAAAAAAATTGCCATTATTAACAGTCATAAAAAGTATAAACCGGCATTTACACAAGTGACCGCCACTATCATCATCAGCGGAGCAGTAGTCGTCGACATTTTGGTCAAAATGTAAAAACAAAAACAATATTATTTTAAGCAGTGAATAACTGTGTCGCCACAAGACGACCACTTCGATACACTGTTTGTTGGTCGGTGGTGGTTGAATTGTTGAAAACCAACCGACCTCAGTTGCAAAAAAACGAAATCTAAAATAAAATATCCGACGCCAAGTAAAAACTGATATAAATTGTGGACATTTTTTGTTGCTATTGTTGTTATTAAAACCTGAAGTGGGCAAAGCATTTGCAAGACAAAATTGTTAACATACTTTTAGGCCACCGCATATGACGAGTGTGTGGTAACGCCCACCCAGCCTCAATGTATGCTAAAACTTTCCAAATGAAATGTAGAAAAAAGCCCCATAGACGAGTAGTTTTATTGCTGTTTGGTATGCGGGCGAGTTGAAAGTTGCCGAGTTAAATAAATTTCAAATTAAATGTTTGTTGTTTTTTGTTCATTCTCAAACAATATAAATTCCAACTAATGATGTGTAACATAACCAACAAAAAGATGAGAACAAAAACTTAAATTGCTCACATAAGACATTTCTCTCTACATCCACAAAAAAAAAACTAAATTCAAATAAAATTGCCACACTCACTGCTGCGAAGTGGAGAAAAACTTAAATGCCACAACTATAATTCTCACATCCTAAAAGTATGCAATGTTGTGCGATTTGCCTTTAACGAGGATACATTTATTTGAATTATTGCTAGTGAGTGAATTACGACGACAATGGCTGAGGCGAGGAGGTGTAGAACGGCAACGACGACAAATGTATTTCAAGAAAATTGCAACGAAAGAGAAAACGTGGCGTGATAAAGTTTTCTTTTTTTGCTTCATTGCTAGAGGAGGAATATGTAAAATTGCTGAATTTTTAATTTTTATTTGAACATTCAAATGCAAGGATATTTATTATCAACTAGAGTTTTTTTTGGATATTTTTCTGTTTGGTAATTGTGGGTGATGAAGTGGCCTTAAAGTATGCTTCATTTATCACAATGTGGTAATAAGATTTGCTAACATTTTTGTAGTGACACATCACTAAGAATATTTTCTATAAATATTTTTTTTAGTGATATATCACTGAGATTTTTTTCTATAATGTTTTTTTCAGTGATCTATCACTTTTTTTCGAAAGAAATTTTTTTTCAGTGAGGATATTATTTTTCACTGAGGATATTATTTTTCACTGAGGATATTGTCTATGCAAAATTTCTTTTCAGCGATATATTACCGAGTACATTTTCTATAGAAAACCATGTCAGTGATATGTCACTGAGAATGTAGTGAAATAAAAAAAAATTAAATGTAAAATTGGATAATAGTACGCACTTTTAAGTATGAATTGCACAGTCGACGATTTGTAACTTGTGCTCAATAGTATATTTAAGGCGTGGATTTTTTAAGAGTTTTTTTCAATGGTCTTTTTAAGGCGTGGATTTTTTAAGAATTTTTTTCAATGCTCTTTTTAAGGCGTGGATTTTTTAAGAATTTTTTTCAATGGTCTTTTTAAGGCGTGGATTTTTTAAGAATTTTTTTCAACGCTCTTTTTAAGGCGTGGATTTTTTAAGAATTTTTTTCAACGCTCTTTTTAAGGCGTGGATTTTTTAAGAATTTTTTTCAATGGTCTTTTTAAGGCGTGGATTTTTTAAGAATTTTTTTCAATGGTCTTTTTAAGGCGTGGATTTTTTAAGAATTTTTTTCAATGGTCTTTTTAAGGCGTGGATTTTTTAAGAATTTTTTTCAATGGTCTTTTTAAGGCGTGGATTTTTTAAGAATTTTTTTCAATGGTCTTTTTAAGGCGTGGATTTTTTAAGAATTTTTTTCCAATGGTCTATTTAAGGCGTGGAGTTTTTAAGAATTTTTTTCAATGGTCTATTTAAGGCGTGAATTTTTTAAGAATTTTTTTTCGAGGGTCTATTTAAGGCGTGGATTTTTTAAGAATTTTTTCAATGGTCTATTTAAGGCGTGGATTTTTTAAGAATTTTTTTCAATGGTCTATTTAAGGCGTGGATTTTTTAAGAATTTTTTCCAGTGGTCTATTTAAGGCGTGGATTTTTTAAGAATTTTTTTCAATGGTCTATTTAAGGCGTGGATTTTTTAAGAATCTTTTTCAATGGTCTATTTAAGGCGTGGATTTTTTAAGAATCTTTTTCAATGGTCTATTTAAGGCGTGGATTTTTTAAGAATCTTTTTCAATGGTCTATTTAAGGCGTGGATTTTTTAAGAATCTTTTTCAATGGTCTATTTAAGGCGTGGATTTTTTAAGAATCTTTTTCAATGGTCTATTTAAGGCGTGGATTTTTTAAGAATTTTTTTCGAGGGTCTATTTAAGGCGTGGATTTTTTAAGAATTTTTTTCGAGGGTCTATTTAAGGCGTGGATTTTTTAAGAATTTTTTTCGAGGGTCTATTTAAGGCGTGGATTTTTTTAAGAATTTTTTTCGAGGGTCTATTTAAGGCGTGGATTTTTTAAGAATTTTTTCCAAGGGTCTATTTAAGGCGTGGATTTTTTAAGAATTTTTTCCAAGGGTCTATTTAAGGCGTGGATTTTTTAAGAATTTTTTCCAAGGGTCTATTTAAGGCGTGGATTTTTTAAGAATTTTTTCCAAGGGTCTATTTAAGGCGTGGATTTTTTAAGAATTTTTTCCAAGGGTCTATTTAAGGCGTGGATTTTTTAAGAATTTTTTCCAAGGGTCTATTTAAGGCGTGGATTTTTTAAGAATTTTTTCCAAGGGTCTATTTAAGGCTTGGATTTTTTAAGAATTTTTTCCAAGGGTCTATTTAAGGCGTGGATTTTTTAAGAATTTTTTCCAAGGGTCTATTTAAGGCGTGGATTTTTTAAGAATTTTTTCCAAGGGTCTATTTAAGGCGTGGATTTTTTAAGAATTTTTTCCAAGGGTCTATTTAAGGCGTGGATTTTTTAAGAATTTTTTCCAAGGGTCTATTTAAGGCGTGGATTTTTTAAGAATTTTTTCCAAGGGTCTATTTAAGGCGTGGATTTTTTAAGAATTTTTTCCAAGGGTCTATTTAAGGCGTGGATTTTTTAAGAATTTTTTCCAAGGGTCTATTTAAGGCGTGGATTTTTTAAGAATTTTTTCCAAGGGTCTATTTAAGGCGTGGATTTTTTAAGAATTTTTTCCAAGGGTCTATTTAAGGCGTGGATTTTTTAAGAATTTTTTCCAAGGGTCTATTTAAGGCGTGGATTTTTTAAGAATTTTTTCCAAGGGTCTATTTAAGGCGTGGATTTTTTAAGAATTTTTTCCAAGGGTCTATTTAAGGCGTGGATTTTGTAAGAATTTTTTTCAAGGGTCTAATTAAGGCATGGATTTTTTAAGAATTTTTTTTTCAAGGGTCTATTTAAGGCGTGGATTTTTTAAGAATTTTTCAAGGGTCAATTTAAGACGTGGATTTTTAAATAATTTTTTTTAAGGGTATATTTAAGGCAGTGATTTTGTTAAGAATTTTTTCAAGGGTCTATTTAAGGCGGAGATTTTTTAAGAAATTTTTTTCAAGGGTCTATTTAAGACGTTGTTCAGTAATATATCACCGACAAGATCCACCGTAGTGTCTGCAATAGTATAGAAGGCCATCACAAACCTAAGAAAAACAAGCCATTAGTAGGTTTAGCATTTTTTAACGTCTTTCTAATGCCATACCTAAAAAAATAATAGCTTTCAATATTTATTGAAACACCATAAAATCGTATTTGGCCGTTGGCCCAAAGATTATCTGTGTTATTGCAGATAATACGTAAATCATTAAAATTACATGAGATAACAGAAGAGCCAAAAAACAGCTTGCATAATATCGAACTAAATGTAACGAAATTACAATTTTGCCTACTTTTAGGCATTCGGCAATATTTTTTATTTTGTTTTGACTTGGGTAAATTGTTATTCAATGGCCGATGATGATTCTTTGTTATTGAAGTTGGGCCAAATTTGCCAAAAAATGTTAATGGAAATTCATTTGTCTTAACAAAATCCTTTGCGCTCAAAAAGAAATCTTTCTCTCCTTTAATCTCATTTATCTTGCTTTGAGTCTTTTTCTGGCTTTGGCCAAAGATTGACATGCCTCAATCAATCGAATATCAAAAGAACAATTTGAACCTGTTTAATCACTTAACTTCTCTCAAACTCTCTGAAGTCTGTGTTAAGACCAAAGAACTATTCCATGCTACCATATATCCTTCCTTCTATCAGCTGAGGAAAGCAGGGGAAGGAAGCTTGATAGCTAATTTTTCCTAAAGGCAAAATTCGATGACTTTTCATTAGCCTTGTTTGTGTTGTTGTTTGTTTGTACTATCCTATGACCCCATAAGTCATCCATGACAGAAGAGAAAGAATCATTGAGAGATTTATTCAAAAGCCTTTTAACCACAAAGATGAAAAAAAGCAAACGAATGATATTCTACTTAACAAAACAATAAACCCCTAAATGTAGGCAATAGATTTGTGTGTGTATGAAAATTTCCCAGAAAAGGGGATATTAAATGTTTGTGCTGCTACACTTTTCGAGTGACTCATGATAATGTTGACAAACACATACAAACTACCACAAATGTTGTATTGGACTTGGCATGAGTTAGATGCCTAAAACTATGCACTGCCTTTTTGTTTGCTTGCAATTATGTTTTGATTTGTTCTCTGCAACCAACAATAATAATTGCCTAAGGGATTAAACATTCAAACAGGATATTGGCTTTTGAAGAGTTTTTCTTTCACATTTTAACACATTTAAAACAATGTGTTTTTATTAGCCTACATTTAGGCTGCTATGTTGCTAATTATGCCAAAACAATACCATTATTACATTGTTATAAATCGTAATCATCCTTGTCACTTAATGAAGGGAAATATTTAATTTGACTGCAGTAAAATCCATTCGTCATGGCATACTTTTAGGATTTATTACTACTGACCCTCATGTTCTTGATAAATATTCATAGAAAAAATCTATTACTGCCGGTGCTGCTGGTGCCACTCTTGTCATCATATTTCATTTCATGTTATTATTTTCATTCCACTTTCTCTCTCTTTCTCACCCAAAGCTGCTCAGCCAGCAGTTTATTTTATTCCGAAATGTTGCAAAGACACACACACACACAAAATTCGTTTCTTTGTTGCATATCTTTGGGTACTCATTTATTTTTGCGCTAATTTGTCTAAAGGTCTAACAAATTACTTAAGAGCAACAACAGTTGGCTGTCTGTCAGTGGTTGTCGTCGTATTGCTTTCCTCTGTTTCCACTGACTACAATTCGCTGATTCGTTGCATTCCGAAATGAAAAAGGGCTTCTTTAATTAAGGTCTTTTAATGCAGCTTTTCTGTTGCATATTTTTGGGGTGTTCAGCTGTTTCTTTTTTTCCACTCTGTTTTATTTTTTGATTTCTTTTTGTTTGAAATTTCTATGAAAACTGTATACGTTTTTCTTTGGGCGGAAAGAAATTAATTTCAAGCACCTGTGCGTTCATTCTTTCCCCTTTTGTCCAAAGAGGCAACAAAGTTCAGTTAAAAAGAAGATTTTATTTAATGACTTTGTTAAGCTCTTCTCCGTCGGTAGTAAATTTATGATTTTCCAACCACTTAATGAGAAATAAAATGTTATTTAAATTTATGTCAATACAATTTCAGGAAATAAACCGCATTATGCCACTCTCTTCATTCCTGGAAAATTCGCTCATAAATACGTGAAATAATTCTTTATTAAATACAATTCCTCCACGCTCATTCTCCATTAGCATAAGAAGATCACAGTGGCAAGAATTCAGGGAATAAAAAATTAAAGAATCAGAATCAACATTTTCAGGGATATGATGGTTTACCAGGTAACCAGGTATGCGAACATTGTCGCTCTCAAATATATTGTCAATCATTCTTGGGAAAGCGGCAAACTGAAGTTTGTGGGGAAAGACCAAGTTCCTCAACTGACAAAGGTGTCAGAGTCTGTCAGAAGTAGGGGGTAGCAACGCATGCTCGTAGTCTTTGGTCGCCACCAGAGGAGGTATTAACTTCCATGGGAAAGGGGATGAGGAGAGAAAAAAAATTCTGAGCTGACTATGGTGTCTGTGTCAGTCAGAGTTTAGGAAAGCTCTTTGGTTACCAAAACAAGACTTTGTAGGTGAAGAGATGATAAGCCTTCCAACAGGAGGATCAAGGAGAAATCCACTGGAGGTCGGAATTCTTAAATTTCAGAGAAGGTACACCTACGGAGGTCGTATATTTTACAGAAGACCATTACAGAGGTCTTCTATTCTATAGAAGACCCCTACGGAGGTCTTCTATTATATAGAAGACCCCTACGGAGGTCTTCTTTTCTATGGATGACCCCACGGAAGTCTTCTATTCTATAGAAGACCCCTACGGAGATCTTCTACTCTATAGAAGACCCCTACGGAGGTCTTCTATTCTATAGAAAACCCCTACGGAGGTCTTCTATTCTATAGAAGACCCCTACGGAGGTCTTCTATTCTATAGAAGACCCCTACGGATGTCTTCTATTCTGTAAAAGACCCCTACGGATGACTTCTAATCTATGTAAGACCCCTACGGATGCCTTCTATTTAAAATAAAGATTCTAAAGAAGACCCCTACGGAGGTCTTCCATTCTATAGAAGACCCCTACGGAGGTCTTCCATTCTATAGAAGACCCCTACGGAGGCCTTCCATGCTATAGAAGACCCCTACGGAGGTCTTTTAATCTATAGAACACCCCTACGGAGGTCTTCTATTCTCTTGAAGACCCCTACGGAGGTTTTCTATTCTATAGAAGACCCCTACGAAGGTCTTCTATTCTATAGAAGATCCCTACGGAGGTATTCTATTCTATAGAAGACCCCTACGGAGGTCTCCTATTCTATAAAAGACCCCTACGGATGTCTCCTATTCTATAGAAGACCCCTACGGAGGTCTTCTATTCTATAGAAGACCCCTACGGAGATCTTCTATTCTATAGATGACCCCTACGGAGGTCTTCTGTCTATAGAAGACCACTACGGAGGTCTCCTCTTCTATAGAAGACCCCTACGGAGGTCTTCTATTCTATAGAAGACCCCTACAGAGGTCTTCTATTCTATAGAAGACCCCTACAGAGGTCTTCTATTCTATAGAAGACCCCTACGGAGGTCTTCCATTTTATAGAAGACCCCTACGGAGGTCTTCTATTCGATAGAAGACCAATACGGATGTCTTCTATTCTATAGAAGACCCCTACGGAGGTCTCCTATTCTATAAAAGACCCCTACGGAGGTCTCCTATTCTATAGAAGACCCCAACGGAAGTCTCCTATTCTATAGAAGACCCCTACGGAGGTCTTCTATTCTATAGAAGACCCCTACGGAGGTCTTCTATTCTATAAAAGACCTCTACGGAGGTCTCCTATTCTATAGAAGACCCCAACGGAAGTCTCCTATTCTATAGAAGACCCCTACGGAGGTCTTCTATTCTCTTGAAGACCCCTACGGAGGTTTTCTATTCTATAGAAGACCCCTACGGAGGTCTTTTAATCTATAGAACACCCCTACGGAGGTCTTCTATTCTCTTGAAGACCCCTACGGAAGTTTTCTATTCTATAGAAGACCCCTACGAAGGTCTTCTATTCTATAGAAGATCCCTACGGAGGTATTCTATTCTATAGAAGACCCCTACGGAGGTCTCCTATTCTATAAAAGACCCCTACGGATGTCTCCTATTCTATAGAAGACCCCTACGGAGGTCTTCTATTCTATAGAAGACCCCTACGGAGATCTTCTATTCTATAGATGACCCCTACGGAGGTCTTCTGTCTATAGAAGACCCCTACGGAGGTCTTCTATTCTATAGAAGACCCCTACAGAGGTCTTCTATTCTATAGAAGACCCCTACAGAGGTCTTCTATTCTATAGAAGACCCCTACGGAGGTCTTCCATTTTATAGAAGACCCCTACGGAGGTCTTCTATTCGATAGAAGACCAATACGGATGTCTTCTATTCTATAGAAGACCCCTACGGAGGTCTCCTATTCTATAAAAGACCCCTACGGAGGTCTCCTATTCTATAGAAGACCCCAACGGAAGTCTCCTATTCTATAGAAGACCCCTACGGAGGTCTTCTATTCTATAGAAGACCCCTACGGAGGTCTTCTATTCTATAAAAGACCTCTACGGAGGTCTCCTATTCTATAGAAGACCCCAACGGAAGTCTCCTATTCTATAGAAGACCCCTACGGAGGTCTTCTATTCTCTTGAAGACCCCTACGGAGGTTTTCTATTCTATAGAAGACCCCTACGGAGGTCTTCTATTCTCTTGAAGACCCATGCGGAGGTTTTCTATTCTATAGAAGACCCCTACGAAGGTCTTCTATTCTATAGAAGATCCCTACGGAGGTATTCTATTCTATAGAAGACCCCTACGGAGGTCTCCTATTCTATAAAAGACCCCTACGGATGTCTCCTATTCTATAGAAGACCCCTACGGAGGTCTTCTATTCTATAGAAGACCCCTACGGAGATCTTCTATTCTATAGATGACCCCTACGGAGGTCTTCTGTCTATAGAAGACCCCTACGGAGGTCTCCTCTTCTATAGAAGACCCCTACGGAGGTCTTCTATTCTATAGAAGACCCCTACAGAGGTCTTCTATTCTATAGAAGACCCCTACGGAGGTCTTCCATTTTATAGAAGACCCCTACGGAGGTCTTCTATTCTATAGAATACCCCTACGGAGGTCTTCTATTCTATAGAATACCCCTACGGAGGTCCTCTATTCTATAGAAGACCCCTACGGAGGTCTCCTATTCTATAGAAGATCCCTACGGAGGTCTGCTATTCTAAGGAAGACCCCTACGGATGTCTTCTATTCTATAGAAGACCCCTACGGATGTCTTCTATTCTATAGAAGACCCCTACGGAGGTCTTCTATTCTATAGAAGACCCCTACGGAGGTCTCCTATTCTATGGAAGACCCCTACGGAGGCCTTCTATTCTATAGAAGACCCCTACGGAAGTCTTCTTTTCTGTAGAAGACCCCCACGGAAGTCTTCTAGAAGACCCTATGTACTAGGGAGGCCCACTATTCTATAGAAGACCTTTACGGAGGTCTTCTTTTCTTTAGAATACCCCCACGGAAGTCTTCTAGAATACCCTATGGACTAGGGAGGCCCACTATTCTATAGAAGACCCCTACGGAGGTCTTCTATTCTATAGGAAACCCCTACGGAGGTCTTCTATTCTATAACAGACCCCTACGGAGGTCTTCTATTCTATAGAAGACCCATACAGAGTTCTTCTATTCTATAGAAGACCCCTACGGAGGTTTTCTATTTTATAGAAGACCCCTACAGAGGTCTTCTATTTTATAAAAGGCCCCTACGAAGGTCTTCTATTTTATAGAAGTCACCTACGGAGGTCTCCTATTCTAAAGAAGACCCCAGCGGAGGTCTTCTATTCTATAGAAGACCCCTACGGAGGTCTTCTTTTCTGTAGAAGACCCCCACGGAAGTCTTCTAGAAGACCCTATGTACTAGGGAGGCCCACTATTCTATAGAAGACCCTTACGTAGGTCCTCTTTTCTTTAGAATACCCCCACGGAAGTCTTCTAGAAGACCCTATGGACTAGGGAGGCCCACTATTCTATAGAAGACCCCTACGGAGGTCTTCTATTCTATAGGAAACCCCTACGGAGGTCTTCTATTCTATAGAAGACCTCTACGGAGGTCTTCTATTCCATAGAAGACCCCTACGGAGGTCTTCTATTCTATAGAAGACCCCTACGGAGGTCTCCTGTTCTATAGAAGACCCCTACGGAGGTCTCCTGTTTTATAGAAGACCACTACGGAGGTCTTCCATTCTATAGAAGACCACTACGGAGGTCTTCCATTCTATAGAAGACCCATACGGAGGTCTTCCATTCTGAAGAAGACCACTACGGAGGTCTTCCATTCTATAGAAGACCCCTACGGAGGTCTTCCATTCTGAAGAAGACCACTACGGAGGTCTTCCATTCTATAGAAGACACCTACGGAGGTCTTCCATTCTATAGAAGACCCCTACGGAGGTCTTCTATTCTATAGAAGACCCCTACGGAGGTTTTCTATTTTATAGAAGACCCCTACAGAGGTCTGCTATTCTATAGAGACCCCTACGGAGGTCTCCTGTTCTATAGAAGACCCCTACGGAGGTCTCCTGTTTTATAGAAGACCACTACGGAGGTCTCCTGTTTTATGGAAGACCCCTACGGAGATCTTCTATTCTATAGAGGACCCCTACGGAGATCTTCTATTCTATAGAGGACTCCTACGGAGGTCTTCTATTCTATAGAAGACCCCTACGGAGGTTTTCTATTCTAAAGAAAACCCCTACGGAGGTCTTCTATTCTACAGAAGACCTCTACGGAGGTCTCCTGTTCTATAGAAGACCCCTACGGAGGTCTTCTATTCTATAGGAGACCCCTACGGAGGTCTCCTATTCTATAGAAGACCCCTACGGAGGTCTCATATTCTATAGAAGACCCCTACGGCGGTCTCCTATTCTATAGAAGACCCCTACGGCGGTCTCCTATTCTATAGAAGACCCCTACGGAGGTCTCCTATTCTATAGAAGGCCCCTACGGAGGTTTCCTATTCTATAGAAGACCCCTAGAAGACCACTATGAATGTTCTATATTCTATTAGAGAACCCTAATGCGGAGGTCTCCTATTCTATAGAACACCCCTATGGACGTCTCCCATTCTATAGAAGACCCCTACGCAGGTCTTCTTTTCTATAGAATACCCCTTCCCCCGTTCGTGACTGTTCTGTATATTCTATGAAGACTCCTACGGAGGTCTTCTATTTTATAGAAGACACGTACGGAGGTCTTCTATAGACCCTAAAAGGTCTTCTGTCTACTATAGACGACCTTAAGGCATATTGTGTCTCCTAGAGAAGGCATTAGAAGTTCTTGTTTACAATGGAACACCTCAGATGGTCTTCTGTCCTTTATAGACGACCTTTTACGGTCTTCTGCCTACTATAGACGATATTAACGGTTTCCTGTCCACTATAGAAGACCTTAAAAGGTCCTCTGTGTAGTAAAGAGGAAATTAAATAGTCTTCTGTCCGCTATAGAACACCTTAGAAGGTCTGCCGTCTCCAATAGAAGTCTTTAAAAGGTCCTCTGTTTACCATAACAGGCCTTAAAAGGTATTTTGTCTACTATAGAAGGTCTTCTGTCTACTAGGGAAGAGCTTAGGAGGTCTTCTGTCTACTAGAGAAGACTTCCAAAGGTCTTATGTGTACTAAAGAAGACCTTAAATAGTATTTTATCCGCTGCAGAACACCTTAGAAGGTCTTCTGTCAGCAATTGAAGATCTTAAAAAGTCTTCTGTGTACTATGGAAGACCTAAAAAGTTCTTTTGGCTACTATAAACAACCTTAAAAAGTCGTCTGTATACCACAGAAGACCTTAAAAAGTTTTCAGTCTTCAAAAGAGGACCTTAGAAGGTCTTTCATCTACTACAGAAGACCTTAGAAGGTATGCTGTTATGCTACTATAGAAGACCTTAATATATCTTCTGTTTAATATAGAAGACTACAAAATGTCTTCTATCTACTATAGACAGCCTTAAAAGGTCTTCTGTCTACTATAGAAGACCTTAAAAGGTCTTTTGTTTACTATATATGACGTTTAAAAGTCCTCTTTACACTATAGGCGACCTTAAAATGTCTTTTAGAAGACCATAAAAGGTCACCTGTCTACTATGGAAGACCTTAAAAATCAGGAAGTTCAGGATAACAAGGACTACTTCTGGTAAAAATTTCAACCCTATTCGAGAGATGCATCTAAACTCAATATAAAATAATTGCCCCATATTTTTACATATCGTTATTTTTTTCATAATGTTGTGAACAGCTGTGTTTAACTCAGATTGGGGTCGGTTATATCATACCTTCAGGCAACCACAGCGTTCATTACCCTTTGGACAAGAAGAAGAAGAAGAAGTTTGTAACTACTAATTTGCCTAAAAGTATACCCCACATTTTGTAACAAGCATTGTTTATGAAATAAATATTTTATGGTTGGCTGACACATTTTATTCGCTTGAAATAATTACAGGCGGTATTTCAAAAGAGCTTATGGAGAGTTTTATTTTAGCCCCCAACCTCCCGCAACCCTCATATACAAAATCCCATAAGAATTGCTTTATTAATAAAGCTTAAAAGGGGAACTCCTTAAGGAAATCTTGCGGAAGCATATGGCATTATAAATGCTACAACTACATGTGTGTGAGTGTGCATGTGACATTTGGAGTGTGTGTTGTGTGTATATGTGAGTGCACAGAAATCTCTGTATTAAACGATTTAATGGCTTAGAAATGTAAGCCAATGTTTACAAGCCAAAAAGGCAGAGGCATTCAAAGAAACCAAAATACCCAAACAAAAACGAAGTTAAAGGCGAAGAAGAAAAAGAATGTAAGTGAAATTGATACAAAAATACACGCCAAATAGAACAACAATGACATACTCAACATCGGAGTCAAACACACACACCCGTGGCCAATGTGGATGGGCCCACACTCTCAACCAAGAGACAAACCATGTTCAAATACAAGCTGTTGTATTTGAGCTGATGTACGTGGTGCTACAACTCTGAAGAAACGGAAACGGAAATTGGCATGTGTGCGGAAATAGTATTATAACTGGGCGGCGTAACTGTTAGGCGAACAAACATTGATGCGTTACGAATCACAGAAACGCCCGAAAAAAACACACCCAACCAGACGTAGAAAACACTACAACATTATCTACAAAGTGTAAACACTGCAGCAATCCGCACTTCTTCTTCTATGTTTCGGAGAGACAGCCATGATGCCACAACGGTTTTGGGGTTCGGTAAAGGTAGATGTTTCTTGAAAATTCATACTTCTTGCCACCCACCCTCCATTTCATGTTACGTTTCGAAGCAGCTATGCCACACTTGAGTATTTTACAAGGCCGATAGGAAACAAAACAAACAACAGAAGCAGAGCAGCACCTCCAACAGCATTAGCATTGCTGGCATCGCTATCATCAACAATACCACCAGCAGCAGAAGCATCACCACCAAAGAATAAAGGATTTGTAATGATTTTTTGTTCTCCTTGCGTTTTTTGTCGATGTTGTCCTCGTCCTATGGCTGAATGTGAACACCAACCACTGTCTTCGTTGTCATGGCTGTTGTGCTATGCCGTGTTCTTTTTTTGGGTGACAAAACGAAGTGTCGGTGTCTGTAAAATGGATGACATTGCTTAGTGTTTGTATTTGGCCTAAATTGATCACAGTTCTTTACTCATTCACTGGTATTATTTTGGAGTGGTGGGTGGAAGGAAGGATGGAGACGTGGGGAAGAAGCCTATATCAAGTGTGGTGTTCGATGGAGGTGGCCATGTAACTGCAACATAGATTTGTTGGCTGTTGTTGATTTGTTTTTTTTTTTCTCCATATTTGTGGCTTACATCTTCTTTATTCCGCCACCTACTATTTTTTCTGCTTGTTTGCATGGCATCAATGAAAATCGTAGAGAGGAGGGAAGTAGTCGTTTTTCTTTCTCCATTTTGGGGTGTGAAAATTGAAAAAGTTTTTGACAGTTTTTGGCGTAAACATAAAATACGGCATTCTTGCTGCTGCATTGAAGTGGAATTCAAGTGTTTTCATTTCGAGATTATACACCCGCCGCTCACGTAGGATATTGCAGAATACCAATGAAAGTGTATACGAGGAAATTTGTATTTTTGGCGCTTTGACTATTTGGTTTTTTCGTAAATATTTCCTTGAAGATTTATGACATTTTAATGTTTTTTTTTTTAATTTTATGGAAATTTTGTTATTTTATAAAAAGGATAATATTAATTTAGGATTGTTTTGCTCCTAAAAGTAGGCAATGGTTTGGAGGGAAACAATATAACTTGAAATAGGAAATATTTTGTTTAAATTAAATTCATAAAATTTTTAAAGTAAACAATGAAATCAGTTGAGATAATAAACCACTAACTTTCATAACTATTGGAGGCGTGGATTTTTTAAGAAGAGGTGGTTGAAAAAAATTCCTAGAAAAAACTTCTTACAAAATACACGCCTCAAATAGGTGGTTGAAAAAATGCATAAAAAGTCCACGCCTTGAATAGGTGGTTGAAAAAATGCATAAAAAGTCCACGCCTTGAATAGGTGGTTGAAAAAAACTCTCAAAACATCCACGCCTTGAATTGGTGCTTGAAAAAATTTCTTAAAAAATCCACGACTTGAATAGTTGGTTAAAAAAATCTTAAAAAATCCACGACTTGAATTGCAGCTTGAAAAAATTCGTAAAAAATCCACGACTTGAATTGGTGCTTGAGAAAAATTCTTAAAAAATCCACGACTTGAATTGTTGCTTGAAAAAAATTCTTAAAAAATCCACGACTTGAATTGGTGCTTGAGAAAAATTCTTAAAAAATCCACGACTTGAATTTGTGCTTGAAAAAAATTCTTAAAAAATCCACGCCTTGAATTGGTGCTTGAAAAAATTCTTGAAAAAAATCTTACAAAACCCACGCCTTGAATTGGTGCTTGAAAAAAAAATCTTAAAAAACCCACGCCTTGAATTGGTGCTTGAAACAAATTCTCAAAAAATCCACGCCTTGAATTGGTGCTTGAAAAAAATTCTTAAAAAATCCACGCCTTGAATTGGTGCTTGAAAAAAATTCTTAAAAAATCCACGCTTTGAATTGGTGCTTGAAAAAAATTATTAAAAAATCAACGCCTTGAATTGGTGCTTGAAAAAAATTCTTAAAAAATCCACGCCTTGAATTGGTGCTTGAAAAAAATTCTTAAAAAATCCAAACCTTGAATTGGTGCTTGAAAAAAATTCTTAAAAAATCCACGCCTTGAATTGGTGCTTGAAAAAAATTCTTAAAAAATCCACGCCTTGAATTGGTGCTTGAAAAAAATTCTTAAAAAATCCAAACCTTGAATTGGTGCTTGAAAAAAATTCTTAAAAAATCCACGCCTTGAATTGGTGCTTGAAAAAAATTCTTAAAAAATCCACGCCTTGAATAGTTGCTTGAAAAAAATTCTTAAAAAATCCACGCCTTGGATAGGTGCTTGAAAAAAATCTTAAAAGATCCACGCCTTGAAATGGTGCTTCAAAAAAATTCTTAAAAAATCCACGCCTTGAAATGGTGCTTGAAAAAAAATCCACGCCTTAAATAGGTGCTTGAAAAAAATTCTTAAAAAATCCACGCCTTGAATAGGTGCTTGAAAAAAAATTCTTAAAAAATCCACGCCTTGAATAGGTGCTTGAAAAAAAATTCTTAAAAAATCCACGCCTTGAATAGGTGCTTGAAAAAAAATTCTTAAAAAATCCACGCCTTGAATAGGTGCTTGAAAAAAAATTCTTAAAAAATCCACGCCTTGAATAGGTGCTTGAAAAAAAATTCTTAAAAAATCCACGCCTTGAATAGGTGCTTGAAAAAAAAATTCTTTAAAAATTTACGCCTTGAATAGGGGCTTGAAAAAAATTCTTAAAAAATCCAAGCCTTGAATTGGTGCTTGAAGAAAATTCTTAAAAAATCCACGCCTTGAATAGTTGCTTGAAAAAAATTCTTAAAAAATCCACGCCTTGAATAGTTGCTTGAAAAAAATTCTTAAAAAATCCACGCCTTGGATAGGTGCTTGAAAAAAATCTTAAAAGATCCACGCCTTGAAATGGTGCTTCAAAAAAATTCTTAAAAAATCCGCGCCTTGAAATGGTGCTTGAAAAAAATCTTAAAAAATCCACGCCTTGAAATGGTGCTTCAAAAAAATTCTTAAAAAATCCACGCCTTGAAATGGTGCTTGAAAAAAATCTTAAAAAATCCACGCCTTGAAATGGTGCTTCAAAAAAATTCTTAAAAAATCCACGCCTTGAAATGGTGCTTGAAAAAAATTCTTAAAAAATCCACGCCTTGAATTGGTGCTTGAAAAAATTCTTAAAAAAATCCACGCCTTGGATAGGTGCTTGAAAAAAATTCTTAAAAAATCCACGCCTTGAATTGGTGCTTGAAAAAAATTCTTAAAAAAACCACGCCTTGATTTTTGATTTGATTTTTCAAGCACCTATTCATGGCGTGGATTTTTTAAGATTTTTTTTAACACCAATTCAAGCACCTATTCAAGGCATGGATTTTTTAAGAATTTTTTTCAAGCCCCTATTCAAGGCATGGATTTTTTAAGAATTTTTTCAAGCACTTCTTCAAAGCGTGGATTTTTTAAGAATTTTTTTCAAGCCCCTATTCAAGGCGTGGATTTTTTAAGAATTTTTTTCAAGCCCCTATTCAAGGCGTAAATTTTTAAAGAATTTTTTTTCAAGCACCTATTCAAGGCGTGGATTTTTTAAGAATTTTTTTTCAAGCACCTATTCAAGGCGTGGATTTTTTAAGAATTTTTTTTTCAAGCACCTATTCAAGGCGTGGATTTTTTAAGAATTTTTTTTCAAGCACCTATTCAAGGCGTGGATTTTTTAAGAATTTTTTTCAAGCACCTATTCAAGGCGTGGATTTTTTAAGACTTTTTTTCAAGCACCTATTCAAGGCGTGGATTTTTTAAGAATTTTTTTCAAGCACCTATTCAAGGCGTGGATTTTTTTAAGAATTTTTTTCAAGCACCTATTCAAGGCGTGGATTTTTTTAAGAATTTTTTCAAGCACCTATTCAAGGCGTGGATTTTTTTAAGAATTTTTTCAAGCACCTATTCAAGGCGTGGATTTTTTTAAGAATTTTTTTCAAGCACCTATTCAAGGCGTGGATTTTTTTAAGAATTTTTTTCAAGCACCTATTAAAGGCGTGGATTTTTTAAGAATTTTTTTCAAGCACCTATTCAAGGCGTGGATTTTTTAAGAATTTTTTTCAAGCACCTATTCAAGGCGTGGATTTTTTAAGATTTTTTTTCAAGCACCTATTCAAGGCGTGGATTTTTTAAGAATTTTTTTCAAGCACCTATTCAAGGCGTGGATTTTTTAAGAATTTTTTTCAAGCACCTATTCAAGGCGTGGATTTTTTAAGAATTTTTTTCAAGCACCTATTCAAGGCGTGGATTTTTTAAGAATTTTTTTCAAGCACCTATTCAAGGCGTGGATTTTTTAAGAATTTTTTTCAACCACCTATTCAAGGCGTGGATTTTTTAAGAATTTTTTTCAAGCACCTATTCAAGGCGTGGATTTTTTAAGAATTTTTTTCAAGCACATATTCAAGACGTGGATTTTTTAAGAATTTTTTTCAAGCACCTATTCAAGACGTGGATTTTTTAAGAATTTTTTTCAAGCACCTATTAAAGGCGTGGATTTTTTAAGAATTTTTTTCAAGCACCTATTAAAGGCGTGGATTTTTTAAGAATTTTTTTCAAGCACCTATTCAAGGCGTGGATTTTTTAAGAATTTTTTTCAACCACCTATTCAAGGCGTGGATTTTTTAAGAATTTTTTTCAAGCACCTATTCAAGGCGTGGATTTTTTAAGAATTTTTTTGAAGCACCTATTCAAGGCGTGGATTTTTTAAGAATTTTTTTCAAGCACCTATTCAAGGCGTGGATTTTTTTAGAATTTTTTTTAAGCACCTATTCAAGGCGTGGATTTTTTAAGAATTTTTTTTCAACCACCTATTCAAGGCGTGGATTTTTTAAGAATTTTTTTTCAATCACCTATTCAAGGCGTGGATTTTTTAAGAATTTTTTTCAAGCACCTATTCAAGGCGTGGATTTTTTTAAGAATTTTTTTCAAGCACCTATTCAAGGCGTGGATTTTTTAAGAATTTTTTTCAAGCACCTATTCAAGGCGTGGATTTTTTAAGAATTTTTTTCAAGCACCTATTCAAGGCGTGGATTTTTTAAGAATTTTTTTTCAAGCAATTATTCAAGGCGTGGATTTTTTTAAGAATTTTTTTCAAGTACCTACTCAAGGCGTAGATTTTTTTAAGAATTTTTTTCAAGCACCTATTCAAGGCGTGGATTTTTTTAAGATTTTTTTTTCAAGCACCTATTCAAGGCGTGGATTTTTTAAGAATTTTTTTCAAGCACCTTTTCAAGTCGTGGATTTTTTTAAGAATTTTTTTCAAGTACCTACTCAAGGCGTAGATTTTTTTAAGAATTTTTTTCAAGCACCTATTCAAGGCGTGGATTTTTTTAAGATTTTTTTTTCAAGCACCTATTCAAGGCGTGGATTTTTTAAGAATTTTTTTCAAGCACCTTTTCAAGTCGTGGATTTTTTTAAGAATTTTTTTCAAGTACCTACTCAAGGCGTAGATTTTTTTTTAAGAATTTTTTTCAAGCACCTATTCAAGGCGTGGATTTTTTTAAGATTTTTTTTTCAAGCACCTATTTAAGGCATGGATTTTTTAAGATTTTTTTTCAAGCACCTATTTAAGGCGTGGATTTTTTAAGAATTTCTTTCAAGCACCTATTCAAGGCGTGGATTTTTTTAAGAATTTCTTTCAAGCACCTATTCAAGGCGTGGATTTTTTAAGAATTTCTTTCAAGCACCTATTCAAGGCGTGGATTTTTTTAAAATTTTTTTTTCAAGCACCTATTTAAGGCGTGGATTTTTTAAGAATTTTTTCACTCAGTATTATTTTGATTTATTAAATTTTCTGCCTCCTAAAATACCACTATAAATACATATTTTCAATATCATCCTAAAATTATGCCACAAAAATTAATTTTTATTTTATTTAATTTTCCATAGACTTCAAAAATTTTTTATTACAAAGGCGTTGAGCTTTTAAAATCGCTTAATTTGCCTTTTCATCCTAAAAGGATGCCACAAAAAATATATTTATGAAAATGCTCTGAAAAATATGCAAAGTCTCACGCTAATTCCATTATTCATTTAATTGTAATCATTTTGCATGTTTTCTTTTTTTTTGCTTTTGTAATTTTAAAATGCTTTAGCCCACATGTTTGGTTTTGTTAATCCAACATTCCGCCATGATAATGATGATGATGCTCTTAAATCATCATCGATACAAAATTGAACATGACTGGTCGATGATGTCTGTTTGGAGGCGGCAGACGTCGACCGACCACCACAGCCATCAAAGCAGATAATAAAATGGAATAATCTGGAAAAACGAATTGCATTGTTAACATTTACATACCATTAGGGAAATTGATTTCTAACAGCATGGCAGTGCAAAGCGAAAATAAAGAAGAAAAAACCAAATGGAATGGAATATAACAAAGCACAGGATACCATTCATGGCAATAGATTTAAATGTAATTGTGAGTGTTTGTTTGATGTTTTACACTTTTCGATGACTGCATTCACAGCAATTTTGCGAAAAAAATAGGATTTCTTGCAACAGTAGCAGTGGTCTTAGAATCCTCGTGATATTCAATAAATAGCGAATAAGGTTTTTTCCCAAATTGCTGAACTATGATTTGTGTTCAATGAAAGAGACGTTTTTTTGCTCTGCCCTCTCTATCTTTCTGTACGGCTGGGTATTTTGTTATAAAAAAGTTAACTGTAAGTAATCTGAAATGTAAGCCGACCATGATTGATTGCCAGACATTTCCGTTGCAATGATGTTGTATTAATTTTCATTTTAGCCCTTTAAACGGAAGGTCGGTAGGAGAAGAAAGTGAACAAAAAAAAAAATCAGCAAACCACCGAGACCATTTTTTTTTTGTTCATGTGTTTTATGCCTCCCACACATACATATATAAGTAAGTATGTGTATGTAGGCGTTGCTAAATGTATTAGAGGATATTGCATTTTTCCGCTTGGTGTTAGTTTTGTCGATATATTTCCTTTCCATTGGTTTTTAATGGAATATGACGAGTTTTTTTGCTTCAAGAAATTTTAATTAAATTTCAATTGAGGAAATCACCATAAATTTGTTGTATACTTTTAGGTATGGTATTTATTATGGCATATTTTTAAGAGGAACATTTCAGAGAAGTTTTGATGGCTGAAATAACACAGGAAATATAGCCTACCTTACTCTAAGGGGGATTTTTGCAACCGTTGAAAATATGACTTTGTCTCGAACCGAGGAAACCAGTGTGCAATCCACCAAGCGTGGATTTAAAAAAATATTTTTAACAATAAACCAAACTTGGATTTTTTTTAATATTTTGTAAAACTGTGTCAAGGGTGGATTTTTTTAACAAATATTTTTCAATAATACACCAAGCGTGGATTTTTTTTTTTTAAAAAGTTGTTTTCAATTGCGTGGATTTAAAAAAGAAAACATTTTTCAATAATCCATTAAGCGTGGATTTTTTAAAAAAATATTTTTCAATAATCCATTAAGCGTGGATTTTTTAAAAAAATACTTTTCAATAATCCATTAAGCGTGGATTTTTTAAAAAAATATTTTTCAATAATCCATTAAGCGTGGATTTTTTAAAAAAATATTTTTCAATAATCCATTAAGCGTGGATTTTTTAAAAAAATATTTTTCAATAATCCATTAAGCGTGGATTTTTTAAAAAAATATTTTTCAATAATCCATTAAGCGTGGATTTTTTAAAAAAATATTTTTCAATAATCCATTAAGCGTGGATTTTTTAAAAAAATATTTTTCAATAATCCATTAAGCGTGGATTTTTTAAAAAAATATTTTTCAATAATCCATTAAGCGTGGATTTTTTAAAAAAATATTTTTCAATAATCCATTAAGCGTGGATTTTTTAAAAAAATATTTTTCAATAATCCATTAAGCGTGGATTTTTTAAAAAAATTTTTTCAATAGTCCATTAAGCGTGGATTTTTTAAAAATATATTTTTCAATAACCCATTAAGCGTGGATTTTTTAAAAAAAATATTTTTCAATAATCCATTAAGCGTGGATTTTTTAAAAATATTTTTTTCAATAATCCATTAAGCGTGGATTTTTTAAAAATATTTTTTTCAATAATCCATTAAGCGTGGATTTTTTAAAAATATTTTTTTCAATAATCCATTAAGCGTGGATTTTTTAAAAATATTTTTTTCAATAATCCATTAAGCGTGGATTTTTTAAAAATATTTTTTTCAATAATCCATTAAGCGTGGATTTTTTAAAAATATTTTTTTCAATAATCCATTAAGCGTGAATTTTTTAAAAATATTTTTTTCAATAATCCATTAAGCGTGAATTTTTTAAAAATATTTTTTTCAATAATCCATTAAGCGTGGATTTTTTAAAAATATTTTTTCAATAATCCATTAAGCGTGGATTTTTTAAAAATATTTTTTTCAATAATCCATTAAGCGTGGATTTTTTAAAAATATTTTTTTCAATAATCCATTAAGCGTGGATTTTTTAAAAATATTTTTTTCAATAATCCATTAAGCGTGGATTTTTTAAAAATATTTTTTTCAATAATCCATTAAGCGTGGATTTTTAAAAAATATTTTTTTTAATAATCCATTAAGCGTGGATTTTTTAAAAATATTTTTTTCAATAATCCATTAAGCGTGGATTTTTTAAAAATATTTTTTTCAATAATCCATTAAGCGTGGATTTTTTAAAAATATTTTTTTCAATAATCCATTAAGCGTGGATTTTTTAAAAATATTTTTTTCAATAATCCATTAAGCGTGGATTTTTTAAAAATATTTTTTTCAATAATCCATTAAGCGTGGATTTTTTAAAAATATTTTTTTCAATAATCCATTAAGCGTGGATTTTTTAAAAATATTTTTTTCAATAATCCATTAAGCGTGGATTTTTTAAAAATATTTTTTTCAATAATCCATTAAGCGTGGATTTTTTAAAAATATTTTTTTCAATAATCCATTAAGCGTGGATTTTTTAAAAATATTTTTTTCAATAATCCATTAAGCGTGGATTTTTTAAAAATATTTTTTTCAATAATCCATTAAGCGTGGATTTTTTAAAAATATTTTTTTCAATAATCCATTAAGCGTGGATTTTTTAAAAATATTTTTTTCAATAATCCATTAAGCGTGGATTTTTTAAAAATATTTTTTTCAATAATCCATTAAGCGTGGATTTTTTAAAAATATTTTTTTCAATAATCCATTAAGCGTGGATTTTTTAAAAATATTTTTTTCAATAATCCATTAAGCGTGGATTTTTTAAAAATATTTTTTTCAATAATCCATTAAGCGTGGATTTTTTAAAAATATTTTTTTCAATAATCCATTAAGCGTGGATTTTTTAAAAATATTTTTTTCAATAATCCATTAAGCGTGGATTTTTTAAAAATATTTTTTTCAATAATCCATTAAGCGTGGATTTTTTAAAAATATTTTTTTCAATAATCCATTAAGCGTGGATTTTTTAAAAATATTTTTTTCAATAATCCATTAAGCGTGGATTTTTTAAAAATATTTTTTTCAATAATCCATTAAGCGTGGATTTTTTAAAAATATTTTTTTCAATAATCCATTAAGCGTGGATTTTTTAAAAATATTTTTTTCAATAATCCATTAAGCGTGGATTTTTTAAAAATATTTTTTTCAATAATCCATTAAGCGTGGATTTTTTAAAAATATTTTTTTCAATAATCCATTAAGCGTGGATTTTTTAAAAATATTTTTTTCAATAATCCATTAAGCGTGGATTTTTTAAAAATATTTTTTTCAATAATCCATTAAGCGTGGATTTTTTAAAAATATTTTTTTCAATAATCCATTAAGCGTGGATTTTTTAAAAATATTTTTTTCAATAATCCATTAAGCGTGGATTTTTTAAAAATATTTTTTTCAATAATCCATTAAGCGTGGATTTTTTAAAAATATTTTTTTCAATAATCCATTAAGCGTGGATTTTTTAAAAATATTTTTTTCAATAATCCATTAAGCGTGGATTTTTTAAAAATATTTTTTTCAATAATCCATTAAGCGTGGATTTTTTAAAAATATTTTTTTCAATAATCCATTAAGCGTGGATTTTTTAAAAATATTTTTTTCAATAATCCATTAAGCGTGGATTTTTTAAAAATATTTTTTTCAATAATCCATTAAGCGTGGATTTTTTAAAAATATTTTTTTCAATAATCCATTAAGCGTGGATTTTTTAAAAATATTTTTTTCAATAATCCATTAAGCGTGGATTTTTTAAAAATATTTTTTTCAATAATCCATTAAGCGTGGATTTTTTAAAAATATTTTTTCAATAATCCATTAAGCGTGGATTTTTTAAAAATATTTTTTCAATAATCCATTAAGCGTGGATTTTTTAAAAATATTTTTTTCAATAATCCATTAAGCGTGGATTTTTTAAAAATATTTTTTTCAATAATCCATTAAGCGTGGATTTTTTAAAAATATTTTTTTCAATAATCCATTAAGCGTGGATTTTTTAAAAATATTTTTTTCAATAATCCATTAAGCGTGGATTTTTTAAAAATATTTTTTTCAATAATCCATTAAGCGTGGATTTTTTAAAAATATTTTTTTCAATAATCCATTAAGCGTGGATTTTTTAAAAATATTTTTTTCAATAATCCATTAAGCGTGGATTTTTTAAAAAAAATATTTTTCAATAATCCATTAAGCGTGGATTTTTTAAAAAAATATTTTTCAATAATCCATTAAGCGTGGATTTTTTAAAAAAATATTTTTCAATAATCCATTAAGCGTGGATTTTTTAAAAAAATATTTTTCAATAATCCATTAAGCGTGGATTTTTTAAAAAAATATTTTTCAATAATCCATTAAGCGTGGATTTTTTAAAAAAATATTTTTCAATAATCCATTAAGCGTGGATTTTTTAAAAAAATATTTTTCAATAATCCATTAAGCGTGGATTTTTTAAAAAAATATTTTTCAATAATCCATTAAGCGTGGATTTTTTAAAAAAATATTTTTCAATAATCCATTAAGCGTGGATTTTTTAAAAAAATATTTTTCAATAATCCATTAAGCGTGGATTTTTTAAAAAAATATTTTTCAATAATCCATTAAGCGTGGATTTTTTAAAAAAATATTTTTCAATAATCCATTAAGCGTGGATTTTTTAAAAAAATATTTTTCAATAATCCATTAAGCGTGGATTTTTTAAAAAAATATTTTTCAATAATCCATTAAGCGTGGATTTTTTAAAAAAATATTTTTCAATAATCCATTAAGCGTGGATTTTTTAAACAAATATTTTTCAATAATCCATTAAGCGTGGATTTTTTAAAAAAATATTTTTCAATAATCCATTAAGCGTGGATTTTTTAAAAAAATATTTTTCAATAATCCATTAAGCGTGGATTTTTTAAAAAAATATTTTTCAATAATCCATTAAGCGTGGATTTTTTAAAAAAATATTTTTCAATAATCCATTAAGCGTGGATTTTTTAAAAAAATATTTTTCAATAATCCATTAAGCGTGGATTTTTTAAAAAAATATTTTTCAATAATCCATTAAGCGTGGATTTTTTAAAAAAATATTTTTCAATAATCCATTAAGCGTGGATTTTTTAAAAAAATATTTTTCAATAATCCATTAAGCGTGGATTTTTTAAAAAAATATTTTTCAATAATCCATTAAGCGTGGATTTTTTAAAAAAATATTTTTCAATAATCCATTAAGCGTGGATTTTTTAAAAAAATATTTTTCAATAATCCATTAAGCGTGGATTTTTTAAAAAAATATTTTTCAATAATCCATTAAGCGTGGATTTTTTAACAAAATATTTTTCAATAATCCATTAAGCGTGGATTTTTAACAAAATATTTTTCAATAATCCATTAAGCGTGGATTTTTTAACAAAATATTTTTCAATAATCCATTAAGCGTGGATTTTTTAACAAAATATTTTTCAATAATCCATTAAGCGTGGATTTTTTAACAAAATATTTTTCAATAATCCATTATGCGTGGATTTTTTAAAAAATTATTTTTCAATAATCCATTAAGCGTGGATTTTTTAAAAAATTATTTTTCAATAATCCATTAAGCGTGGATTTTTTAAAAAAATATTTTTCAATAATCCATTAAGCGTGGATTTTTTAAAAAAATATTTTTCAATAATCCATTAAGCGTGGATTTTTTAAAAAAATATTTTTCAATAATCCATTAAGCGTGGATTTTTTAAAAAAATATTTTTCAATAATCCATTATGCGTGGATTTTTTAAAAAAATATTTTTCAATAATCCATTATGCGTGGATTTTTTAAAAAAATATTTTTCAATAATCCATTATGCGTGGATTTTTTAAAAAAATATTTTTCAATAATCCAACAGTGTTTACCTATCTATTGGATCTATACATAGGACATGTAGGTCCACCACTCCTATTACTGCAAAGTTAATTGTTTTTTACCTTTATAAGATTCAATATTTAGTTTTGGTGGAAAACAAACAAACAAAATAAAAAATAGATTCAATGAGTTGAAAATAAATTTTACAACCATGAATACAGCATTGCATCTATCCAGAAGTTTCATGGCCATACGTCACATTAGGAATTCATTTTAAATGCGTTTCATTTCCAGTATATATGTATATATGTTTGTATTGTAAAATTTGATTTTGATTACCAATAATTGTTGTGGTTTTTTGATACATTTACAATTATATTTTATGGTTGCTGAAGGTTAAACTAATTACAATTTTAGTGGTTGGATGGTAATGATTTTTGGGAGAAAAATCATCAAGCGTTCAATGACCTTCAAATGTCATTTAAGAGACCAAAATACCATAAATTGGAAACGTTATTCCATCAAATTTTTGCTATGGACTCTGAAACTCAGTAGCTAAGCCGTAAACCGTAAGTTTTTATACCCTTATTAAGATAAGTTATAATCTTTTAATCGGTTTACCTAAATCACGCCAAGAAAAGGATATATAGGTTCTCATCAATTCACATTCATCAAAGTACCCGTTAAGGACAGAAGAGCTGTACCGTAAAACGCCACCTACTGGACACTGGTGACACAACTGAAATTAGCAATGTTCTCAACCACTTTATGGCACGATCAATCCATGGGAAAATCTCCGTCATCCCCCAGTCTCCTAAAAGCAAACAACACTGCATCTCACACGTTATGTTGCAGTTCAGCGTCTCGAGTCCTAGAAACATGGATTTTTTAAAGAATATTTTTTCATGGCTCATCACAGCAATTTCCTCCCCAAAGCCTACATATATCCACCGATTCCAATATTTCCTTTAATTCTTCCTTAATAAATGGTTTATTATTTTCTCTTTCCTTCACCTTTCAGCCAATGACAATTAGTGCCAACTCGACTTCATTGAAAATTATTTTCAATATTTCCACATTTGTTCAATTAAATAATTCAATAATCTCTTCTTCTGCATGAATGAATTTAAATTTCTTTAAATAGATTATCACAAGGCCTTAGGGCCAGTATACAATGTTCCTTTAAATTGTTCTCCTCCTCCTACACCCCCAAATAAAAACCAATTAAACCACAAACATGAAATTCCTAACGAAGTTCTTTGGTTTAGTCGGTTTTAATTGCTTTAAAATATTGCCTAAATAACAAATTGTTATTATCTTTAGAAGGCTATGGAACGGAAGTAAACCTCTTCGCCCGCAGGGGATAAATTATTCCAAACATCAACAACAATTTAAGATGTAAAAAACCCCAAAACTAAATTTCTGTTGATGACACTTCCCCCTCTTTTTGCACCCTGGGAAATGTGTCACCAAAACTGAAATCTACAAAACAAAACTTCTCCGAGAATTTCCAGAAACGGAAACAGGAAATGATGCACACAACCACAGAGAACAAGTAGAACTACTTCCACTGCTGCAACTACAAGAGCAGTAATTGTTGGTTGGGTTTTTTTGTTCGGGTTTAAAAATATAAGAAACATATTTTCCACTTTAGTTTTGGAGTACAACATCCTTCGGTTTTAAGATAAAGGACAAACATGCAGGCAGCAGCAGCCTGGCAGTCAACCACCCAGCCAGTCAGGCTATGTGGTATTTTTATTTCCCTGCTCAAGTAGAGAAGGCCACAACACACACACACTCACACATATCCCCGAGTAAGCAAAATAATTCTTCTTCCGCCAAGGCAGAAAGGGAAGGGAGAGCCGGGGAGACAAAGGAAATTGTGAATCAAAATGAATAACTCATCCAATGGATGCTTGATGGGGCAAATAAAAACGGGTTAAACATTGAAATGGAAATTTATTTATTTTGTCCTGAATAAAAACAACAGCAACAACAATGAAGAAAAACAACACAGAAATCGCTGTTCCCTGCATTGGGCTATGAAAATATTCGTAGAGAAAGGTCAGGATTGTTTGGTTGACACATTCACCCACCATATGTGCGGATGGGTGGGTGTGTGTGTGGGAATATTTCAACATAGTTGTTCTTTCTTCCCTCCACCCTGCATTGAACTGTCATTCTCGCTTAATTGACATATGGAGCGACAATTTGAATCTCAAAGAGTGATGGAGGGAGATTTGTTTGCTGTTTTGCTGCCAACGAGGTGTTGTTTGCGAGTGTGGAAATTCTAGCAGTCGTCTGTCAGCCAACCAGCAAAGTGGCAAGTCACAGTGTCCCACTGTCATCATGTGATGGCTTAAATGTACATGAGAAATATCTCATGTGGGACATTAATCGAATCGTGGGTTGTCTGTTTATAGAAAACTGTGCAATAATTATCGCTGATAAAAGGGGGAATAAAACCCACACATATTAAAGCATACTTTTCAGCGTTGTTGGTTAATATTTTATTTGAAAGAATATCTTAAGGACCATTAGGATTTTTTAAAGAATATTTTTCCACACAACATCATTCAAATAAACATGGATTTTTTAAAGAACATTTGTCCATAAACTTCAGCCAAATAAGCGTGGATTTTTTAAGGAATATTTTTCCAGACAATATCAGCCAAACAAACGTGGATTTTTAAAGAATAATTTCGCACACAACATCAGTCAAACAAACGTGGATTTTTAAAGAATTTTTTCGCACACAACATCAGTCAAACAAACGTGGATTTTTAAAGAATTTTTACGCACACAACATCAGTCAAACAAACGTGGATTTTTAAAGAATTTTTTCGCACACAACATCAGTCAAACAAACGTGGATTTTTAAAGAATTTTTACGCACACAACATCAGTCAAACAAACGTGGATTTTTAAAGAATTTTTTCGCACACAACATCAGTCAAACAAACGTGGATTTTTAAAGAATTTTTACGCACACAACATCAGTCAAACAAACGTGGATTTTTAAAGAATTTTTTCGCACACAACATCAGTCAAACAAACGTGGATTTTTAAAGAATTTTTACGCACACAACATCAGTCAAACAAACGTGGATTTTTTAAAGAATATTTTTCAACACAACATCAGTCAAACAAACGTGGATTTTTTAAACAATATTTTTCCACACAACATCAGTCAGACAAACGTGGATTTTTTAAACAATATTTTTCCACACAACATCAGTCAAACAAACTTGGATTTTTTAAAGAATATTTTTCCACACATCAGTCAAACAAACGTGGATTTTTTAAACAATATTTTTCCACACAACATCAGTCAAACAAACGTGGATTTTTTAAACAATATTTTTCCACACAACATCAGTCAAACAAACGTGGATTTTTTAAACAATATTTTTCCACACAACATCAGTCAAACAAACGTGGATTTTTTAAACAATATTTTTCCACACAACATCAGTCAAACAAACGTGGATTTTTTAAAGAATATTTTTCCACGCACATCAGTCAAACAAACGTGGATTTCTTAAGGAAATTTTTTCAACGACCATCAGTCAAATAAACGTGGATTTTTTAAAGAATATTTTTCCACTCACATCAGTCAAACAAAAGTGGATTTCTTAAGGAATTTTTTTCAACGACAATCAGTCAAACAAACGTGGATTTCTTAAGGAATATTTTTTCAACGACCATCAATCAAACAAACGTGGATTTCTTAAGGAATATTTTTTCAACGACCATCAGTCAAACAAACGTGGATTTCTTAAGGAATATTTTTTCAACGACCATCAGTCAAACAAACGTGGATTTCTTAAGGAATATTTTTTCAACGACCATCAGTCAAACAAACGTGGTTTTCTTAAGGAATATTTTTTCAGCGACCATCAGTCAAACAAACGTGGATTTCTTAAACAATATTTTTCCAGACAACATCAGTCAAACAAACGCGGATCTTTTAAACAATATTTTTCCACACAACATCAGTCAAACAAGCGTGGATTTTTTAAACAATATTTTTCCACACAACATCAGTCAAACAAACGTGGTTTTTTTAAAGAATATTTTTCCACACAACATCAGTCAAACAAACGTGGATTTTCTTAAAGAATATTTTTCCACACAACATCAGTCAAACAAACGTGGATTTTTTAAAGAATATTTTTCCACACAACATCAGTCAAACAAACGTGGATTTTTTAAAGAATATTTTTCCACACAACATCACTCAAACAAACGTGGATTTTTTTAACAATATTTTTCCACACAACATCAGTCAAACAAACGTGGATTTTTAAAGAAGATTTTGCCACTCAGCATCAGTTAAACAAACGTGGATTTTTAAAGAAGATTTTGCCACTCAGCATCTGTCAAACAAACGTGGATTTTTAAAGAATATTTTTCCACACAACATCAGTCAAACAAATGTGGATTTTTTAAACAATATTTTTCCACTCAACATCAGTCAAACAAACGTGGATTTTTAAAGAATATTTTTCCACCCAACATCAGTCAAACAAACGTGGATTTCTTAAGGAATATTTTTCCACACAACATCAGTCAAACAAATGTGGATTTTTTAAACAATATTTTTCCACTCAACATCAGTCAAACAAACGTGGATTTTTAAAGAATATTTTTCCACCCAACATCAGTCAAACAAACGTGGATTTCTTAAGGAATATTTTTCCACCCAACATCAGTCAAACAAACGTGGATTTCTTAAGGAATATTTTTCCACCCAACATCAGTCAAACAAACGTGGATTTCTTAAGGAATATTTTTCCACCCAACATCAGTCAAACAAACGTGGATTTCTTAAGGAATATTTTTCCACCCAACATCAGTCAAACAAACGTGGATTTCTTAAGGAATATTTTTCCACCCAACATCAGACAAACAAACGTGGATTTCTTAAGGAATATTTTTCCACCCAACATCAGTCAAACAAACGTGGATTTCTTAAGGAATATTTTTCCACCCAACATCAGTCAAACAAACGTGGATTTCTTAAGGAATATTTTTCCACCCAACATCAGTCAAACAAACGTGGATTTCTTAAGGAATATTTTTCCACCCAACATCAGTCAAACAAACGTGGATTTCTTAAGGAATATTTTTCCACCCAACATCAGTCAAACAAACGTGGATTTCTTAAGGAATATTTTTCCACCCAACATCAGTCAAACAAACGTGGATTTCTTAAGGAATATTTTTCCACCCAACATCAGTCAAACAAACGTGGATTTCTTAAGGAATATTTTTCCACCCAACATCAGTCAAACAAACGTGGATTTCTTAAGGAATATTTTTCCACCCAACATCAGTCAAACAAACGTGGATTTCTTAAGGAATATTTTTCCACCCAACATCAGTCAAACAAACGTGGATTTCTTAAGGAATATTTTTCCACCCAACATCAGTCAAACAAACGTGGATTTCTTAAGGAATATTTTTCCACCCAACATCAGTCAAACAAACGTGGATTTCTTAAGGAATATTTTTCCACCCAACATCAGTCAAACAAACGTGGATTTCTTAAGGAATATTTTTCCACCCAACATCAGTCAAACAAACGTGGATTTCTTAAGGAATATTTTTCCACCCAACATCTGTCAAACAAACGTGGATTTCTTAAGGAATATTTTTCCACCCAACATCTGTCAAACAAACGTGGATTTCTTAAGGAATATTTTTCCACCCAACATCTGTCAAACAAACGTGGATTTCTTAAGGAATATTTTTCCACCCAACATCAGTCAAACAAACGTGGATTTCTTAAGGAATATTTTTCCACCCAACATCAGTCAAACAAACGTGGATTTCTTAAGGAATATTTTTCCACCCAACATCTGTCAAACAAACGTGGATTTCTTAAGGAATATTTTTCCACCCAACATCAGTCAAACAAACGTGGATTTCTTAAGGAATATTTTTCCACCCAACATCAGTCAAACAAACGTGGATTTCTTAAGGAATATTTTTCCACCCAACATCAGTCAAACAAACGTGGATTTCTTAAGGAATATTTTTCCACCCAACATCAGTCAAACAAACGTGGATTTCTTAAGGAATATTTTTCCACCCAACATCAGTCAAACAAACGTGGATTTCTTAAGGAATATTTTTCCACCCAACATCTGTCAAACAAACGTGGATCTCTTAAGGAATATTTTTCCACCCAACATCTGTCAAACAAACGTGGATTTCTTAAGGAATATTTTTCCACCCAACATCAGTCAAACAAACGTGGATTTCTTAAGGAATATTTTTCCACCCAACATCAGTCAAACAAACGTGGATTTCTTAAGGAATATTTTTCCACCCAACATCAGTCAAACAAACGTGGATTTCTTAAGGAATATTTTTCCACCCAACATCTGTCAAACAAACGTGGATTTCTTAAGGAATATTTTTCCACCCAACATCAGTCAAACAAACGTGCATTTCTTAAGGAATATTTTTCCACCCAACATCAGTCAAACAAACGTGGATTTCTTAAGGAATATTTTTCCACCCAACATCAGTCAAACAAACGTGGATTTCTTAAGGAATATTTTTCCACCCAACATCAGTCAAACAAACGTGGATTTCTTAAGGAATATTTTTCCACCCAACATCAGTCAAACAGACGTGGATTTCTTAAGGAATATTTTTCCACCCAACATCTGTCAAACAAACGTGGATTTCTTAAGGAATATTTTTCCACCCAACATCAGTCAAACAAACGTGGATTTCTTAAGGAATATTTTTCCACCCAACATCAGTCAAACAAACGTGGATTTCTTAAGGAATATTTTTCCACCCAACATCAGTCAAACAGACGTGGATTTCTTAAGGAATATTTTTCCACCCAACATCTGTCAAACAAACGTGGATTTCTTAAGGAATATTTTTCCACCCAACATCAGTCAAACAAACGTGGATTTCTTAAGGAATATTTTTCCACCCAACATCAGTCAAACAAACGTGGATTTCTTAAGGAATATTTTTCCACCCAACATCAGTCAAACAGACGTGGATTTCTTAAGGAATATTTTTCCACCCAACATCTGTCAAACAAACGTGGATTTCTTAAGGAATATTTTTCCACCCAACATCAGTCAAACAAACGTGGATTTCTTAAGGAATATTTTTCCACCCAACATCAGTCAAACAAACGTGGATTTTTTAAAGAATATTTTTCCACACAACATCAGTCAAACAAACGTGGATTTTTAAAGAAAATTTTTCCACACAACAGCATTCAAACAAACGTGGATTTTTTTAAAGAACATTTTTCCACTCAACTTCAGTCAAACAAACGTGGATTTTTTAAAGAATATTTTTCCACACAACATCAGTCAAACAAACGTGGATTTTTAAAGAAAATTTTTCCACACAACAGCATTCAAACAAACGTGGATTTTTTTAAAGAACATTTTTCCACTCAACTTCAGTCAAACAAACGTGGATTTTTTAAAGAATATTTTTCCACACAACATCAGTCAAACAAACGTGGATTTTTTAAAGAATATTTTTCCATACAACATCAGTCAAACAAACATCAATTTTTAAAGAATATTTTTTCAGTGATTATCAGTCAAACAAACGCGGATTTTTTAAAGAATATTTTTTCAGTGATTATCAGTCAAACAAACGCGGATTTTTTAAAGAATATTTTTTCAGTGATTATCAGTCAAACAAACGCGGATTTTTTAAAGAATATTTTTACAGGTCTCATCAGTCAAACAAACGTGCAATTTTAAAGAATATTTTTTCAGTGATTATCAGTCAAAAAATCGTGCAATTTTAAAGAATATTTTTTCAGTGATTATCAGTCAAACAAACTTGGTTTTTTGAAGAAAATTTTTGTTAAAAATGTCTCCTTCTAGTTTTATTTAATTGGCACTTTATTTCCCGTCCTTGTATTTATTGAAGCATTCCCTCCCACACATGTACATGTGTATCTATTTTTACCTGACAACGTTTAATCTAAACAGCTAACCTCGTTTGTTGTTGCTATTAATACCTCTTCACTTTAATTACATTTAATTGCCTATAATTAGGCGTTATTGATTAAATAATAATTTTTATAGCATAACCCCAAAGGATGATAATGCCAAAATATATTTTATGGCAAAAATGCAGGCGTTCATGTATTTTAATAGGTATTAGGAATAACGTGTGGTATTTATGCGGTTAATCACATTCATATCCTCAAGGGTGTATTTGTTTAGGCTCAAGTGAGGTTATAGGAAATTAATTAAGGCAAGAATTAGAGGAAATTAGCTAAAGCAATTTATAGATAAATGGATGAATTTAATGTTAAGCAATTTTTGAGGAATTAAGTGTGTCGAACTAATGGGCTGTGAAGTTGTTGATAGTGTAACAGAAGAGAAACACTCTTTAACAAATAGTGCATACATTTAGGCTTCCTTGAAAATTAAAATAAATACATAATTTTCCCCAATTTCTTACAAAAAACACTACATGCTTTTTGTTGTTCGTGTATACAATGTCCCGGACGAACATGTGTTATTTGTTGCAAAAACAACATATTTTACTCTAGCATACCCTTAGGCATTCAATGACAAAGCGCATTTCAGTGTAATGCGATGTAAACAACTCAGTGGTGGAACAACCCCTCCAGGCTGTCAGAAAAAAATTATAGTTTCTCGTAGAGGTGGTAGATAAGTAGCTGCTACTACTACCACCACCACCAGCCGACTTGAAGTGCAAGGTGCTAATAACCTTAATAAAGGTAATGTAAAGCATTACAAATTATTTAGCAAATAAGGCAATTTAGAGGTCACATTTCCAAGCAGAATTAAAGAAGAAGAAAAATAAAATAATAACAGCATCATTTTAATCTCTGCTGTTTCCACAGACCGAATTTTTGCTACACGAAGTGAAAAAATTCAGAAAAAATATGTATGAACGAATGAACCACAAATGCTAACCAACATAAAAATCATAATGGCGACGATGATGTTGATGGCCAATGCTACTGCTAAGAGAATTACAAAACGAAACTAAACAACATAATCGCCAACCATTAGTAACTACAGTACGGATGTTTCTTTTTCGAGCAAAAAAGTGGAGCACACTAAAGTAGAAATAAAAAAACATAAAATGTTGTATAAATTTTAAGCACTGGCATTTCAGGTAGATTCAGCAGAACTGAAACCAACGTTACTTTGTTTTTTTCCAGCTAAATTTGCAATAAGCTTTTCGTCGCAATGTTTTTCACCCCACACAAATGTGGAATTTGTTTTGCAACATTTTTTCAGACAGCAGCAAAGGGACAGGAAAATAACTCAATTTAATCTCTAAAGCACTTCTCTTTGTGTTGTGTGTTTTCACGATTCTTTATGGGGAAAAACATGGATAATCTCTTTAACTTTAAACTACTTTAATAAATAATATTTAAAAAAGAAAATAAAGAAATTCTAGGAAGAAAGGAAATCGGATAAGGGTAAATATTCTTTAAAAATTCACGTTTGTTTGACTGATGATCCATTAAAAAATATTCTTTAGAAATTCGCGTTTGTTTGAAAAAATTTTCTTTAAAAATCCACGTTTGTGATACTGATGATCCGTGAAAAAATATTCTTTAAAAGTCCACGTTTGTGTTACTGATGATCCCTGAAAAGTATTCTTTAAAAATCCACGTTTGTTTGACTGATGACCCCTGAAAATATTGTTTAAAATCCAATTTTTTTTTTTGACTTATGATCCCTGAAAAATATTCTTTAAAAGTCCACGTTTGTGTTACTGATGATCCCTGAAAATATTGTTTAAAATCCACTTTTTTTTGACTTATGATCCCTGAAAAATATTCTTTAAAAGTCCACGTTTGTGTTACTGATGATCCCTGAAAAGTATTCTTTAAAAATCCACGTTTGTTTGACTGATGACCCCTGAAAATATTGTTTAAAATCCACTTTTTTTTTAATTATGATCCCTGAAAAATATTCTTTAAAAATCCACGTTTGTTTGACTGATGATTTCTGAAAAATATTCTTTAAAAATCCAATTTGTTTGACTGATAATCACTGAAAAAATATTCCTTAAAATCCACGTTTGTTTGACTGATGATTCCTGAAAAATATTATTTAAAAATCCACATTTGTTTGACTGATGATTCCTGAAAAATATTCTTTAAAAATCCACGTTTGTTTGACTGATGATTTCTGAAAAATATTCTTTAAAAATCCAATTTGTTTGACTGATAATCACTGAAAAAATATTCCTTAAAATCCACGTTTGTTTGACTGATGATTCCTGAAAAATATTTTTTAAAAATCCACATTTGTTTGACTGATGATTCCTGAAAAATATTCTTTAAAAATCCACGTTTGTTTGACTGATGATTCCTGAAAAATATTCTTTAAAAATCCACGTTTGGTTGACTGATGGTCCCTAAAAAAATATTCTTTAAAAAACCATATTTGTTTGACTGATGATCCCAGAAAAATATTCTTTACAAAAAAAAAACCAAGTTTGTATAACTGATGGTACATACAAAAACATTCTATAAAAATCCACGTTTGTTTGACTGATGATTCATGACTGATGTTGCTTGAAAAATATTTTTTATAATCCACGTTTGTTTGACTGATGTTGCTTGAAAAGATATTCTTTAAAAATCCACGTTTGTTTGACTAATGTTGCTTGAAAAATATTTTTTATAATCCACGTTTGTTTGACTGATGTTGCTTGAAAAATATTCTTTTATAATCCAGATGGTCGATGACTGATGTTGCTTGAAAAATATTCTTTTATAATCCAGATGGTCGATGACTGATGTTTCTTGAAAAAAAAATTCCTTTATAATCCACGTTTGTTTGACTGATGTTTCTTGAAAAAATATTCCTTAATAATCCACGTTTGTTTGACTGATGTTTCTTGAAAAAATATTCCTTAATAATCCACGTTTGTTTGACTGATGTTTCTTGAAAAAAATATTCCTTTATAATCACTTTTGTTTGACTAATGTTGTGTGGAAAAATATTGTTTAAAAAATCCACGTTTGTTTGACTGATCTAGCTTGAAAAGATATTCTTTAAAAAATCCACGTTTGTTCGACTGATGTTGCTTGAAAAGATATTGTTTACAAAATCCACGTTTGTTTGACTGATGTTGCTTGAAAAGATATTGTTTAAAAAATCCACGTTTGTTTGACTGGTGTTGCTTGAAAAGATATTGTTTAAAAAATCCACGTTTGTTTGACTGATGTTGCTTAAAAAGATATTGTTTAGAAAATCCACGTTTGTTTGACTGATGTTGCTTGAAAAGATATTCTTTAAAAAATCCACGTTTGTTTGACTGATGTTGCTTGAAAAGATATTGTTTAAAAAATCCACATTTGTTTGACTGATGTTTCTTGAAAAAATATTGTTTAAAAAATCCACGTTTGTTTGACTGATGTTGCTTGAAAAGATATTGTTTAAAAAATCCACGTTTGTTTGACTGATGTTTCTTGAAAAAATATTGTTTAAAAAATCCACGTTTGTTTGACTGATGTTGCTTGAAAAGATATTGTTTAAAAAATCCTAGTTTGCTTGAATGATGTTGCTTGAAAAAATATTGTTTAAAAATCCACGTTTGTTTGACTGATGTTGCTTGAAAAAATATTGTTTAAAAAATCCACGTTTGTTTGACTGATGTTGCTTGAAAAAATATTGTTTAAAAAATCCACGTTTGTTTGACTGATGTTGCTTGAAAAAATATTGTTTAAAAAATCCACGTTTGTTTGACTGATGTTGCTTGAAAAAATATTGTTTAAAAAATCCACGTTTGTTTGACTGATGTTGCTTGAAAAAATATTGTTTTAAAAATCCACGTTTGTTTGACTGATGTTGTGTGGAAAAATATTGTTTAAAAAATCCACGTTTGTTTGACTGATGTTGCTTGAAAAAATATTGTTTAAAAAATCCACGTTTGTTTGACTGATGTTGTGTGGAAAAATATTGTTTAAAAAATCCACGTTTGTTTGACTGATGCTGCTTGAAAAAATATTGTTTAAAAAATCCACGTTTGTTTGACTGATGTTGTGTGGAAAAATATTGTTTAAAAAATCCACGTTTGTTTGACTGATGTTGCTTGAAAAATATTGTTTAAAAAATTCACGTTTGTTTGACTGATGTGGCTTGAAAAATATTGTTTAAAAAATCCACGTTTGTTTGACTGATGTTGCTTGAAAAATATTGTTTAAAAAATCCACGTTTGTTTGACTGATGTTGCTTGAAAAATATTGTTTAAAAAATTCACGTTTGTTTGACTGATGTGGCTTGAAAAATATTGTTTAAAAAATCCACGTTTGTTTGACTGATGTTGCTTGAAAAATATTGTTTAAAAAATCCACGTTTGTTTGACTGATGTTGCTTGAAAAATATTGTTTAAAAAATCCACGTTTGTTTGACTGATGTTGCTTGAAAAAATATTCTTTAAAAAATCCACGTTTGTTTGACTGATGTTGCTTGAAAAAATATTGTTTAAAAAATCCACGTTTGTTTGACTGATGTGACTTGAAAAAATATTGCTTAAAAGATCCACGTTTGTTTGACTGATGTAGTTTGAAAAAATATTGTTTAAAAAATCCACGTTTGTTTAACTGATGTTGTGAGGAAAAAATATTCTTTAAAAAATCCACGTTTGTTTAACTGATGTTGTGAGAAAAAAATATTATTTAAAAAATCCACGTTTGTTTGACTGATGTTGCTTGAAAAAATTGTTTAAAAAATCCACGTTTGTTTGACTGATGTTGCTTGAAAAAATATTGTTTAAAAAATCCACGTTTGTTTGACTGATGTTGCTTGAAAAAATATCGTTTAAAAAATCCACGTTTGTTTGACTGATGTTGCTTGAAAAAATATTGTTTAAAAAATCCACGTTTGTTTGACTGATGTTGCTTGAAAAATATTGTTTAAAAAATCCAAGTTAGTTTGACTGATGTTGCTTGAAAAATATTGTTTAAAAAATCCACGTTTGTTTGAATGATGTTGCTTGAAAAAATATTGTTTAAAAAATCCACGTTTGTTTGACTGATGTTGCTTGAAAAATATTGTTTAAAAAATTCACGTTTGTTTGACTGATGTGGCTTGAAAAATATTGTTTAAAAAATCCACGTTTGTTTAACTGATGTTGTGAGGAAAAAATATTCTTTAAAAAATCCACGTTTGTTTGACTGATGTTGCTTGAAAAAATTGTTTAAAAAATCCACGTTTGTTTGACTGATGTTGCTTGAAAAAATATTGTTTAAAAAATCCACGTTTGTTTGACTGATGTTGCTTGAAAAAATATCGTTTAAAAAATCCACGTTTGTTTGACTGATGTTGCTTGAAAAAATATTGTTTAAAAAATCCACGTTTGTTTGACTGATGTTGCTTGAAAAATATTGTTTAAAAAATCCAAGTTAGTTTGACTGATGTTGCTTGAAAAATATTGTTTAAAAAATCCACGTTTGTTTGAATGATGTTGCTTGAAAAAATATTGTTTAAAAAATCCACGTTTGTTTGACTGATGTTGCTTGAAAAATATTGTTTAAAAAATCCACGTTTGTTTGACTGATGTTGCTTGAAAAATATTGTTTAAAAAATCCACGTTTGTTTGACTGATGTTGCTTGAAAAATATTGTTTAAAAAATCCACGTTTGTTTGACTGATGTTGCTTGAAAAAATATTGTTTAAAAATCCAGGTGTGTTTGACAGATGTTGCTTGAAAAAATATTGTTTAAAAATCCACATTTGTTGGACTGGTGGTTTTAATTGCGCGTTTGGGGCTTCAAGAATTATTCTTCCCTACAAATTAAATCGTGCAGTATTTTACTTTATTTTTAAACAACTGCTGAGTGAAATTAATGAATCGAATCATTTCCTCTCCATGCCCTCATTGAGATGCTGCAAAATATTAACAATAATTAATCATCAATGATGTTTACTCAATTTTCAAATTGAATTTCAAAAAATAAACCGTATGCATGTCCTCAATTTCCCAAGGCTTATCCATATTTCCAGGCTTTAATTTATTCCTACAACAACAAGAACAAAAAAAAAAACACAGCAAGGCTTTATAACAGATAGCCTACCTCATGGGCAATACATCACGTATTGCCAGGCAAATGAAATTGATTTCGCATAATTTACAACTGGAAATGGTACCAAGAGTCGGGGAGCAGTTAACGGTTGGCTCAGTCACTCACTCACACACACACATACAGTCGCCCACTTTGATTCTGTGACTGAGTGATGGTTGTTTTATCATCACCATCATCATCCTTCGTTTATTTGTGCAGCTTGTCGTCATGATGGCTGATGGGCTGACTATAGTTTTTTTGTTGCTGCTTTTTATCTCCAAATAAGAGCAATCAAGTAAAATAAATATAAGCCAACCTAAAAGTATGCTTTGGAATAATTTAATGCAACAGCAAAGAACACTTGGTGTGATCATAAATTTACAATTAAGTTACGCCGCTGTCGCCTAAAAGTTTACTTTACTTTACATTTTTGTCCTTTATCTTTGCCAGCAAACACCAAGAATTGTAACGTATTATCATCAAGGTGGATGGATGAATTCCTCTATACAATCAAATTACCATCTCCCGGTTTCTTAATACCAAGTCAAGGCAAGGACCACCAATGACAAAAGGCATCATATTTCGTCCTTTGCAAATACAAAAAGAAAGAAAAAAAAAGAAGCAAAAAGACAAACAAATTGCGATCTGATGGCCTCAATTGAGAGATTTATACTGGCTGCAGGATTTCATGGAAATTCTGTTTCAAAGTACGCCGTAAATTATGCTAAATTCGAGACCAAAGAATAAAAGTCCTGCCTGTCTTTAGTGGTTCTTAAAAGTTCTGTTGGGAAATTCGAATAAAGAGGACATTTTATTAGTTTCACAAAGAAAGCAAAAACACAATCGGGGATTCATAAGTGGTTGGTTGGTTGTCGTCAAAATTGGATATTATTATATGGTTTTAGGAATCACAGTTTGAGATTTAGACAACATTTTATTATGCCGTAATCGTCCATGGCTAGAAAAAAGGCAGGTAGAAGGCGCACTTTTCAAAGAATATTTTTTAACTACCAACAGATTAATAATAATACTCCTCAAGCCAATTAACGTGGATTTTTAAAGAATATTTTTACCACCATCATCAGACCAACAAACGTGGATTTTTAAAGAATATTTTTTCCGCCATCATCAGACCAAAAAACGTGGATTTTTAAAGAATATTTTTTCAACCATCCTAAGGCCAATAAACGTGGATTTTTAAAGAATATTTTTTCAACCATCCTAAGGCCAATAAACGTGGATTTTTAAAGATTTTTTTCCACTATCATCAGACCAACAAACGTGGATTTTTAAAGAATATTTTTTCAGCCATCCTGAGGCCAATAAATGTGGATTTTTAAAGAATATTTTTACCAGCATCATCACAACAAGAAACGTGGATTTTTAAAGAATATTTTTCAACCATCCTGAGGCCAATAAACGTGGATTTTTAAAGAATATTTTTTCAACCATCCTGAGGCCAATAAACGTGGATTTTTAAAGAATATTTTTTCAACCATCCTGAGGCCAATAAACGTGGATTTTTAAAGAATATTTTTTCAACCATCCTGAGGCCAATAAACGTGGATTTTTAAAGAATATTTTTTCAACCATCCTGAGGCCAATAAACGTGGATTTTTAAAGAATATTTTTTCAACCATCATCAGACCAACAAACGTGGATTTTTAAAGAATATTTTTTCAACCATCATCAGACCAACAAACGTGGATTTTTAAAGAATATTTTTTCAACCATCATCAGACCAACAAACGTGGATTTTTAAAGAATATTTTTTCAACCATCATCAGACCAACAAACGTGGATTTTTAAAGAATATTTTTTCAACCATCATCAGACCAACAAACGTGGATTTTTAAAGAATATTTTTTCAACCATCCTGAGGCCAATAAACGTGGATTTTTAAAGAATATTTTTTCAACCATCCTAAGGCCAATAAACGTGGATTTTTAAAGAATATTTTTTCAACCATCCTAAGGCCAATAAACGTGGATTTTTAAAGAATATTTTTTCAACCATCCTAAGGCCAATAAACGTGGATTTTTAAAGAATATTTTTTCAACCATCCTAAGGCCAATAAACGTGGATTTTTAAAGAATATTTTTTCAACCATCCTAAGGCCAATAAACGTGGATTTTTAAAGAATATTTTTTCAACCATCCTAAGGCCAATAAACGTGGATTTTTAAGGAATATTTTTTCAACCATCCTATGGCCAATAAACGTGGATTTTTAAAGAATATATTTTCAACCATCCTAAGGCCAATAAACGTGGATTTTTAAAGAATATTTTTTCAACCATCCTAAGGCCAATAAACGTGGATTTTTAAAGAATATTTTTTCAACCATCCTAAGGCCAATAAACGTGGATTTTTAAAGAATATTTTTTCAACCATCCTAAGGCCAATAAACGTGGATTTTTAAAGAATATTTTTTCAACCATCCTAAGGCCAATAAACGTGGATTTTTAAAGAATATTTTTTCAACCATCCTAAGGCCAATAAACGTGGATTTTTAAAGAATATTTTTTCAACCATCCTAAGGCCAATAAACGTGGATTTTTAAAGAATATTTTTTCAACCATCCTAAGGCCAATAAACGTGGATTTTTAAAGAATATTTTTTCAACCATCCTAAGGCCAATAAACGTGGATTTTTAAAGAATATTTTTTCAACCATCCTAAGGCCAATAAACGTGGATTTTTAAAGAATATTTTTTCAACCATCCTAAGGCCAATAAACGTGGATTTTTAAAGAATATTTTTTCAACCATCCTAAGGCCAATAAACGTGGATTTTTAAAGAATATTTTTTCAACCATCCTAAGGCCAATAAACGTGGATTTTTAAAGAATATTTTTTCAACCATCCTAAGGCCAATAAACGTGGATTTTTAAAGAATATTTTTTCAACCATCCTAAGGCCAATAAACGTGGATTTTTAAAGAATATTTTTTCAACCATCCTGAGGACAATAAACGTGGATTTTTAAAGAATATTTTTTCAACCATCCTGAGGACAATAAACGTGGATTTTTAAAGAATATTTTTTCAACCATCCTGAGGCCAATAAACGTGGATTTTTAAAGAATATTTTTTCAACCATCCTAAGGCCAATAAACGTGGATTTTTAAAGAATATTTTTTCAACCATCCTGAGGCCAATAAACGTGGATTTTTAAAGAATATTTTTTCAACCATCCTGAGGCCAATAAACGTGGATTTTTAAAGAATATTTTTTCAACCATCCTGAGGCCAATAAACGTGGATTTTTAAAGAATATTTTTTCAACCATCCTGAGGCCAATAAACGTGGATTTTTAAAGAATATTTTTTCAACCATCCTAAGGCCAATAAACGTGGATTTTTAAAGAATATTTTTTCAACCATCCTAAGGCCAATAAACGTGGGTTTTTAAAGAATATTTTTTCAACCATCCTAAGGCCAATAAATGTGGATTTTTAAAGAATATTTTTTCAGCCATCCTGAGGCCAATAAACGTGGATTTTTAAAGAATATTTTTTCAACCATCATTGGCCTTAGGACGTGGATTTTTAAAGAATATTTTTTCAGCCATCCTGAGTCCAATAAATGTGGATATTTAAAGAATATTTTTTCAACATGGATTTTTAAAGAATATTTTTTCAGCTATCCTGAGGCCAATAAATGTGGATTTTTAAAGAATATTTTTTCAGCCATCCTGAGGCCAATAAACGTGGATTTTTAAAGAATATTTTTTTCAGCCATCCTGAGGCCAATAAACGTGGATTTTTAAAGACTATTTTTTTCAACCATCCTGAGGCCAATAAACGTGGATTTTTAAAGAATATTTTTTCAACTATCCTGAGGCCAATAAACGTGGATTTTTAAAGAATATTTTTTCAAGAAATTTTTTTTTCAAGGCTCATCACGACGTGGATTTTTTAAAGAAAATTTTTTTTCAAGGCTCATCACGACTTGGATTTTTTAAAGAAAAATTTTTTCAAGGCTCATCACGACGTGGTTTTTTTAAAGAAAATTTTTTTTCAAGGCTCATCACGACGTTGTTTTTTTAAAGAAAATTTTTTTCAAGGCTCATCACGACGTTGATTTTTTAAAGAAAATTTTTTTCAAGGCTCATCACGACGTGGATTTTTTAAAGAAATTTTTTCCAAGGCTCACGACGTGGATTTTTTAAAGAAAATATTTTTTAAGGCTCAATACGACGTTGATTTTTCAAAGAAAATATTTTTCAAGGCTCATCACGACGTGGATTTTTTAAATCAATTTTTTTCCAAGGCTCACGACTTGGATTTTTTAAAGCAATTTTTTTCCAAGGCTCACGACGTGGATTTTTTAAAGACATTTTTTTCCAAGGCTCACGACGTGTATTTTTTAAAGAAATTTTTCCAAGGCTCACGACGTGGATTTTTTAAAGAAAATATTTTTCAAGGGTCGTGATGACGTGGATTTTTAAAGAAAATATTTTTCAAGGCTCATCACGACGTGGATTTTTAAAGAAAATATTTTTCAAGGCTCATCACGACGTGGATTTGTTAAAGAAATTTTTTTCCAAGGCACACGACGTGGATTTTTTAAAGAAAATATTTTTCAAGGCTCATCACGACGTGGATTTTTTAAAGAATTTTTTTTCCAAGGCTCACGACGTGGATTTTTTAAAGAATTTTTTCCAAGGCTCACGACGTGGATTTTTTAAAGAATTTTTTTTCCAAGGCTCACGACGTGGATTTTTTAAAGAACTTTTTCTTCCAAGGCTCACGAAGTGGATTTTTTAAAGAATTTTTTTTCCAAGGCTCACGACGTGGATTTTTTAAAGAAAATATTTTCAAGGCTCACCACGACGTGGATTTTTTAAAGAAAATATTTTCAAGGCTCACCACGACGTGGATTTTTTAAAGAAAATATTTTCAAGGCTCACCACGACGTGGATTTTTTAAAGAAAATATTTTCCAAGGCTCACGACGTGGATTTTTTAAAGAAAATATTTTCCAAGGCTCACGACCTGGATTTTTTAAAGAAACTTTTTTCCAAGGCTCAAGACGTGGATTTTTTAAAGAAAATATTTTCAAGGCTCATCACGACGTGGATTTTTTAAAGAATTTTTTTTCCAAGGCTCACGACGTGTATTTTTTAAAGAAATTTTTCCAAGGCTCACGACTTGGATTTTTTAAAGCAATTTTTTTCCAAGGCTCACGACGTGGATTTTTTAAAGCAATTTTTTTCCAAGGCTCACGACGTGGATTTTTTAAAGACATTTTTTTCCAAGGCTCACGACGTGTATTTTTAAAGAAATTTTTCCAAGGCTCACGACGTGGATTTTTTAAAGAAAATATTTTTCTAGGGTCGTGATGACGTGGATTTTTAAAGAAAATATTTTTCAAGGCTCATCACGACGTGGATTTTTAAAGAAAATATTTTTCAAGGCTCATCACGACGTGGATTTGTTAAAGAAATTTTTTTCCAAGGCACACGACGTGGATTTTTTAAAGAAAATATTTTTCAAGGCTCATCACGACGTGGATTTTTTAAAGAATTTTTTTTCCAAGGCTCACGACGTGGATTTTTTAAAGAATTTTTTTCCAAGGCTCACGACGTGGATTTTTTAAAGAATTTTTTTTCCAAGGCTCACGACGTGGATTTTTTAAAGAACTTTTTCTTCCAAGGCTCACGAAGTGGATTTTTTAAAGAATTTTTTTTCCAAGGCTCACGACGTGGATTTTTTAAAGAAAATATTTTCAAGGCTCACCACGACGTGGATTTTTTAAAGAAAATATTTTCAAGGCTCACCACGACGTGGATTTTTTAAAGAAAATATTTTCAAGGCTCACCACGACGTGGATTTTTTAAAGAAAATATTTTCCAAGGCTCACGACGTGGATTTTTTAAAGAAATTTTTTCCAAGGCTCACGACCTGGATTTTTTAAAGAAACTTTTTTCCAAGGCTCACGACGTGGATTTTTTAAAGAAAATATTTTCAAGGCTCATCACGACGTGGATTTTTTAAAGAAATTTTTTTCCAAGGCTCATCACGACGTGGATTTTTAAAGAAATTTTTTTCCAAGGCTCACGACGTGGATTTTTTAAAGAAATTTTTTTCCAAGGCTCACGACGCACAATGGTTCAGGAATCGATTTTCCTGGCCAAAAATCAAAATTTTATTTTGTCAAAGATATTTAATTTCTATATGGGATTCAATAGTAAACATATTGAAACTAAGGATACCAAAAAATTAGGCCCAAATATTGGAAGGTGTGGGCGTGGCGTGCCCCTAAAGACGAGCATTTTCCCCATTTTTGGGAAATACGTCATTTTTGCAAATTTTTGGAGAAATACGAAGCTATTTCTCTTAAACTATAACAGTTATTGTGTTCATTGTTTTTTTATAAGGTAGGTAGGATTGTGGCCTTTAAAAATCGTTTTAGTAAATTACCGTAGCGTTTATACAGCATGATCTATTTTATTTTTCCTCGGGTACTAAATTTTATGAAATTCCAAATTTAGTGGACTAGAACTTTTGTAGAACAACATGGAACAAAGTTCTGTTTTCACAGAAAGATGCCCAAAAGTCTCCTCTTCCAGCCTGTATATACTTTTGTAGCCGTCCCGTTCCGTCCGTTTAACACTTTTTTCAATTTATTGAAATTACATGGGTAAACATGTGTGTTTTTCTATACTGTTTCCATATGAATTACAGTTTTTTGACACAAATTACAACTTTTTTGAGTATATGAGTTTTAATACGAGTTATATAAGTTTTATTAAAACCCAAGGAGAATTATTTTAATTTTTAAAAAAAAATTAAATTTTTTGGTAAAATTTTTTTTTAAACATTTTTGAAAAAAAATTTTTTCGACATTTTTTCGATTTTTTTAGTTTTTTTTGGTAATTATTTTGTTTATTTGTTGGTGTTTGACCATCTTTAATACATAATAAGATATAAAAACCACAAAAACACACATATTTTGATGAAAAATAGTTAAAAAACTCAAAAGTTTAACTTTGACCTTGAATTTCTCTGCAACTACCAGACCGAACGTGACCGCTTATAATCCGTCTGAAAGCTGATTGTGTTATCTGTCTAATAAAAAAAGAACTATGAACATATCTCTATCCGTTCAAAAGTTACAGAATTTCGACCAGGAAAAAACGATTCTGAACCACTGTGCGACGTGGATTTTTTAAAGAATTTTTTTTTCCAAGGCTCACGACGTGGATTTTTTAAAGAAATTTTTTTCCAAGGCTCACGACGTGGATTTTTTAAAGAATTTTTTCCAAGGCTCACGACGTGTATTTTTAAAAGAAATTTTTCCAAGGCTCACGACGTGGATTTTTTAAAGAATTTTTTCCAAGGCTCATCACGACGGATTTTTTTAAAGACACATTTTTCAAGGATCATCACGGCGTGGATTTTTTAAAGAATTTTTTCCAAGGCTCATCACGACGGATTTTTTTAAAGACACATTTTTCAAGGATCATCACGGCGTGGATTTTTTAAAGGCAACTTTTTCAAGGATCTTCACGACGTGGATTTTTTTAAAGACAAATTTTTCAAGGCTCATCACGACGTGGATTTTTTTGAAAATCACGGCATGTATTTTTTACATACAATTTTTTCAAGGCTCACCACGACGTGGCTTTTTTAAAGAAGATTTTTCAAAGGCTCACCAACGAGGATTTTTAAATGTTTTTTCAAAGCTGTTATTTTTACATTCTACATTAAATCGCCTGAACAGCTGTTAAATGCTATCAATTGTATTGCCTATATTTAGGCGAGTAATTTAAAATTTCCAAATGACCTATTAAACACGATTGAATCTAAAACTCCCATCCAAATATTTTTTGTTCCCTCTCATCGCACATCAATACATTCATCAGGACACGAACACCCTTTTCCTTTCATTTTTTGCGCCACGTTAATTTCTTTTAATAGGTGCTAAAATGTTTATAAGCCGCTTATGTTAATATTTCAACACATACATATGTTTGATATACATTATGGAATTTCTTCGGTTGTTGTTGTTGTTGTTCCTATTTTTATTTTCCTCCCTTCATTAAAGCTACCACAAAAAAAAAACCGTGAGAAAAGCCATTAGAAATTTGCCAAAAAATAAAGCTTAAACAAACACTCTCAAAAAGTTTTGCCTACTTTTAGGCAGTGTTTCTATTAAATGCCTCTAAGAGAGGCAGAGAGTTTTTTGTTTGAGTTCTGCCATGGCACTTAATCATTGGTATGGGTTAAGATGTTTTGCCTTGAAATAGGCAACGCAGAAAAACAACAACAACAAACCGCGGTGATGCTGGTGAAAAAGAAGAAATAAAACAGTGCAAAAAATTGTATAAAGTTTTTTGGAAACGGCGTTGTGTGTTAAATTTGTGGTGGTTTGTTAGAAACCAACGAGAAAAATAGCACCAAATATCTTTATTATGGCTGACATTTTGTTTTTCTTTCATTGCTGTTGGCTTTTATTATTGTTTTTGACATATTTATGACATTATGGAAATAAAAGAGAGAAGACATTCCATATGGTTTTTTCTTTATTTATTTTTTGTTTTCCTTTTTTTTAAGACGAATTCAAAATAAATAAATCGAAACCTAGTTACATTCATGTGTTTTTGGTTTTCATTTGATTTAGAAAAGCAAAACTAAACCCAAGAAAATTTCAATATTATGGCACGTGTCCCTTTACTAAAATTTTACAAAAAAAATTGACAGTTAAACTTTTGCTTTTCCATACAATATCCTTTTATTGTTTCTTTAAACTTTAAACATATGTCCGTCTGTTGGCCTGTCTTTCAAAGAAAGATAATTCAATTACAGAAAAACGAAAAAAAAATAAATAACATTTCGTGTTGCACACACACAACCATGCCGAAAAGTTGATGTCAAAACAATTCCACGAACTGTTATCCTGCTAAAGTTTTTTTCGCCACAAAAAAATAAGTTTGCTTTATGGGTGTTTGAATTTAAGATAACTTGACATTTTAAAGAAGAACAAAAAAATTTGACCACAACTTCTTTTAATTACCTTAAAGTTGTATTTGTAATACATTTTTAATATAAAATAATTAAAAGCAGCTTCAAGGACCGGCAAATCAATGAAATGTGATTTTTAAAGAATATTTTTCAAGGACCATCACAACAATAAACCTGGATTTTTTAAAGAATATTTTTCAAGTACCTCCAGCAAAATAAACGTGGATTTTTTAAAGAATATTTTTCAAGTACCTCCAGCAAAATAAACGTGGATTTTTTAAAGAATATTTTTCAAGTACCTCCAGCAAAATAAACGTGGATTTTTTAAAGAATATTTTTCAAGTACCTCCAGCAAAATAAACGTGGATTTTTTAAAGAATATTTTTCAAGTACCTCCAGCGAAATAAACGTGGATTTTTTAAAGAATATTTTTCAAGTACCTCCAGCAAAATAAACGTGGATTTTTTAAACAATATTTTTCAAGTATCTCCAGCAAAATAAACGTGGATTTTTTAAACAATATTTTTCAAGTACCTCCAGCAAAATAAACGTGGATTTTTTAAACAATATTTTTCAAGTACCTCCAGCAAAATAAACGTGGATTTTTTAAAGAATATTTTTCAAGTACCTCCAGCAAAATAAACGTGGATTTTTTAAACAATATTTTTCAAGTACCTCCAGCAAAATAAACGTGGATTTTTTAAAGAATATTTTTCAAGTACCTCCAGCAAAATAAACGTGGATTTTTTAAAGAATATTTTTCAAGTACCTCCAGCGAAATAAACGTGGATTTTTTAAAGAATATTTTTCAAGTACCTCCAGCAAAATAAACGTGGATTTTTTAAAGAATATTTTTCAAGTACCTCCAGCAAAATAAACGTGGATTTTTTAAAGAATATTTTTCAAGTACCTCCAGCGAAATAAACGTGGATTTTTTAAAGAATATTTTTCAAGTACCTCCAGAAAAATAAACGTGGATTTTTTAAAGAATATTTTTTAAGTACCTCCAGCAAAATAAACGTGGATTTTTTAAACAATATTTTTCAAGTACCTCCAGCAAAATAAACGTGGATTTTTTAAACAATATTTTTCAAGTACCTCCAGCAAAATAAACGTGGATTTTTTAAAGAATATTTTTCAAGTACCTCCAGCAAAATAAACGTGGATTTTTTAAACAATATTTTTCAAGTACCTCCAGCAAAATAAACGTGGATTTTTTAAAGAATATTTTTCAAGTACCTCCAGCAAAATAAACGTGGATTTTTTAAAGAATATTTTTCAAGTACCTCCAGCGAAATAAACGTGGATTTTTTAAAGAATATTTTTCAAGTACCTCCAGCAAAATAAACGTGGATTTTTTAAACAATATTTTTCAAGTATCTCCAGCAAAATAAACGTGGATTTTTTAAACAATATTTTTCAAGTACCTCCAGCAAAATAAACGTGGATTTTTTAAACAATATTTTTCAAGTACCTCCAGCAAAATAAACGTGGATTTTTTAAAGAATATTTTTCAAGTACCTCCAGCAAAATAAACGTGGATTTTTTAAACAATATTTTTCAAGTACCTCCAGCAAAATAAACGTGGATTTTTTAAAGAATATTTTTCAAGTACCTCCAGCAAAATAAACGTGGATTTTTTAAAGAATATTTTTCAAGTACCTCCAGCAAAATAAACGTGGATTTTTTAAACAATATTTTTCAAGTACCTCCAGCAAAATAAACGTGGATTTTTTAAACAATATTTTTCAAGTACCTCCAGCAAAATAAACGTGGATTTTTTAAAGAATATTTTTCAAGTACCTCCAGCAAAATAAACGTGGATTTTTTAAACAATATTTTTCAAGTACCTCCAGCAAAATAAACGTGGATTTTTTAAACAATATTTTTCAAGTACCTCCAGCAAAATAAACGTGGATTTTTTAAACAATATTTTTCAAGTACCTCCAGCAAAATAAACGTGGATTTTTTAAACAATATTTTTCAAGTACCTCCAGCAAAATAAACGTGGATTTTTTAAAGAATATTTTTCAAGTACCTCCAGCAAAATAAACGTGGATTTTTTAAAAAATATTTTTCAAGTACCTCCAGCAAAATAAACGTGGATTTTTTAAACAATATTTTTCAAGTACCTCCAGCAAAATAAACGTGGATTTTTTAAACAATATTTTTCAAGTACCTCCAGCAAAATAAACGTGGATTTTTTAAACAATATTTTTCAAGTACCTCCAGCAAAATAAACGTGGATTTTTTAAACAATATTTTTCAAGTACCTCCAGCAAAATAAACGTGGATTTTTTAAAGAATATTTTTCAAGTACCTCCAGCAAAATAAACGTGGATTTTTTAAAAAATATTTTTCAAGTACCTCCAGCAAAATAAACGTAGATTTTTTAAAGAATATTTTTCAAGTACCTTCAGCAAATTAAACGTGGATTTTTTAAAGAATATTTTTCAAGTACCTCCAGCAAATTAAACGTGGATTTTTTAAAGAATATTTTTCAAGTACCTCCAGCAATTTAAACGTGGATTTTTTAAACAATATTTTTCAAGTACCTCCAGCAAAATAAACGTGGATTTTTTAAAGAATATTTTTCAAGTACCTCCAGCAAAATAAACGTGGATTTTTTAAAGAATATTTTTCAAGTACCTCCAGCAAAATAAACGTGGATTTTTTAAAGATTATTTTTCAAGTACCTCCAGCAAAATAAACGTAGATTTTTTAAAGAATATTTTTCAAGTACCTTCAGCAAATTAAACGTGGATTTTTTAAAGAATATTTTTCAAGTACCTCCAGCAAATTAAACGTGGATTTTTTAAAGAATATTTTTCAAGTACCTCCAGCAAAATAAACGTGGATTTTTTAAACAATATTTTTCAAGTACCTCCAGCAAAATAAACGTGGATTTTTTAAACAATATTTTTCAAGTACCTCCAGCAAAATAAACGTGGATTTTTTAAAGAATATTTTTCAAGTACCTCCAGCAAAATAAACGTGGATTTTTTAAAAAATATTTTTCAAGTACCTCCAGCAAAATAAACGTGGATTTTTTAAAAAATATTTTTCAAGTACCTCCAGCAAAATAAACGTAGATTTTTTAAAGAATATTTTTCAAGTACCTTCAGCAAATTAAACGTGGATTTTTTAAAGAATATTTTTCAAGTACCTCCAGCAAATTAAACGTGGATTTTTTAAAGAATATTTTTCAAGTACCTCCAGCAATTTAAACGTGGATTTTTTAAACAATATTTTTCAAGTACCTCCAGCAAAATAAACGTGGATTTTTTAAAGAATATTTTTCAAGTACCTCCAGCAAAATAAACGTGGATTTTTTAAAGAATATTTTTCAAGTACCTCCAGCAAAATAAACGTGGATTTTTTAAAGATTATTTTTCAAGTACCTCCAGCAAAATAAACGTAGATTTTTTAAAGAATATTTTTCAAGTACCTTCAGCAAATTAAACGTGGATTTTTTAAAGAATATTTTTCAAGTACCTCCAGCAAATTAAACGTGGATTTTTTAAAGAATATTTTTCAAGTACCTCCAGCAATTTAAACGTGGATTTTTTAAACAATATTTTTCAAGTACCTCCAGGAAAATAAACGTGGATTTTTTAAAGAATATTTTTCAAGTACCTCCAGCAAAATAAACGTGGATTTTTTAAAGAATATTTTTCAAGTACCTCCAGCAAAATAAACGTGGATTTTTTAAAGATTATTTTTCAAGTACCTCCAGCAAAATAAACGTAGATTTTTTAAAGAATATTTTTCAAGTACCTTCAGCAAATTAAACGTGGATTTTTTAAAGAATATTTTTCAAGTACCTCCAGCAAATTAAACGTGGATTTTTTAAAGAATATTTTTCAAGTACCTCCAGCAAAATAAGCGTGGATTTTTTAAAGAATATTTTTCAAGTACCTCCAGCAAAATAAGCGTGGATTTTTTAAAGAATATTTTTCAAGTACCTCCAGCAAAATAAGCGTGGATTTTTTAAAGATTATTTTTCAAGTACCTCCAGCAAAATAAACGTAGATTTTTTAAAGAATATTTTTCAAGTACCTTCAGCAAATTAAACGTGGATTTTTTAAAGAATATTTTTCAAGTACCTCCAGCAAAATAAACGTAGATTTTTTAAAGAATATTTTTCAAGTACCTTCAGCAAATTAAACGTGGATTTTTTAAAGAATATTTTTCAAGTACCTCCAGCAAATTAAACGTGGATTTTTTAAAGAATATTTTTCAAGGACCAGTGGAGCAATAAACGTGGATTTTTTAAAGAATATTTTTCAAGGACCAGTGGAGCAATAAACGTGGATTTTTTAAAGAATATTTTTCAAGTACCTCCAGCAAAATAAACGTGGATTTTTTAAAGAATATTTTTCAAGTACCTCCAGCAAAATAAACGTGGATTTTTTAAAGAATATTTTTCAAGTACCTCCAGCAAAATAAACGTGGATTTTTTAAAGAATATTTTTCAAGTACCTCCAGCAAAATAAACGTGGATTTTTTAAAGAATATTTTTCAAGTACCTCCAGCAAAATAAACGTGGATTTTTTAAAGAATATTTTTCAAGTACCTCCAGCAAAATAAACGTGGATTTTTTAAAGAATATTTTTCAAGTACCTCCAGCAAAATAAACGTGGATTTTTTAAAGAATATTTTTCAAGGACCAGTGGAGCAATAAACGTGGATTTTTTAAAGAATATTTTTCAAGTACCTCCAGCAAAATAAACGTGGATTTTTTAAAGAATATTTTTCAAGTACCTCCAGCAAAATAAACGTGGATTTTTTAAAGAATATTTTTCAAGTACCTCCAGCAAAATAAACGTGGATTTTTTAAAGAATATTTTTCAAGTACCTCCAGCAAAATAAGCGTGGATTTTTTAAAGAATATTTTTCAAGTACCTCCAGCAAAATAAGCGTGGATTTTTTAAAGAATATTTTTCAAGTACCTCCAGCAAAATAAGCGTGGATTTTTTAAAGAATATTTTTCAAGTACCTCCAGCAAAATAAACGTGGATTTTTTAAAGAATATTTTTCAAGTACCTCCAGCAAAATAAACGTGGATTTTTTAAAGAATATTTTTCAAGTACCTCCAGCAAAATAAACGTGGATTTTTTAAAGAATATTTTTCAAGTACTTTCACCAAAATAAACGTGGATTTTTTAAAGAATATTTTTCAAGTACTTTCACCAAAATAAACGTGGATTTTTTAAAGAATATTTTTCAAGTACCTCCAGCAAAATAAACGTGGATTTTTTAAAGAATATTTTTCAAGTACCTCCAGCAAAATAAACGTGGATTTTTTAAAGAATATTTTTCAAGTACCTCCAGCAAAATAAACGTGGATTTTTTAAAGAATATTTTTCAAGTACCTCCAGCAAAATAAACGTGGATTTTTTAAAGAATATTTTTCAAGTACCTCCAGCAAAATAAACGTGGATTTTTTAAAGAATATTTTTCAAGTACCTCCAGCAAAATAAACGTGGATTTTTTAAAGAATATTTTTCAAGTACCTCCAGCAAAATAAACGTGGATTTTTTAAAGAATATTTTTCAAGTACCTCCAGCAAAATAAACGTGGATTTTTTAAAGAATATTTTTCAAGTACCTCCAGCAAAATAAACGTGGATTTTTTAAAGAATATTTTTCAAGTACCTCCAGCAAAATAAACGTGGATTTTTTAAACAATATTTTTCAAGTATCTCCAGCAAAATAAACGTGGATTTTTTAAACAATATTTTTCAAGTACCTCCAGCAAAATAAACGTGGATTTTTTAAACAATATTTTTCAAGTACCTCCAGCAAAATAAACGTGGATTTTTTAAAGAATATTTTTCAAGTACCTCCAGCAAAATAAACGTGGATTTTTTAAACAATATTTTTCAAGTACCTCCAGCAAAATAAACGTGGATTTTTTAAAGAATATTTTTCAAGTACCTCCAGCAAAATAAACGTGGATTTTTTAAAGAATATTTTTCAAGTACCTCCAGCAAAATAAACGTGGATTTTTTAAACAATATTTTTCAAGTACCGCAAGCAAAATAAACGTGGATTTTTTAAACAATATTTTTCAAGTACCTCCAGCAAAATAAACGTGGATTTTTTAAAGAATATTTTTCAAGTACCTCCAGCAAAATAAACGTGGATTTTTTAAACAATATTTTTCAAGTACCTCCAGCAAAATAAACGTGGATTTTTTAAACAATATTTTTCAAGTACCTCCAGCAAAATAAACGTGGATTTTTTAAACAATATTTTTCAAGTACCTCCAGCAAAATAAACGTGGATTTTTTAAACAATATTTTTCAAGTACCTCCAGCAAAATAAACGTGGATTTTTTAAAGAATATTTTTCAAGTACCTCCAGCAAAATAAACGTGGATTTTTTAAACAATATTTTTCAAGTACCTCCAGCAAAATAAACGTGGATTTTTTAAACAATATTTTTCAAGTACCTCCAGCAAAATAAACGTGGATTTTTTAAACAATATTTTTCAAGTACCTCCAGCAAAATAAACGTGGATTTTTTAAAGAATATTTTTCAAGTACCTCCAGCAAAATAAACGTGGATTTTTTAAAAAATATTTTTCAAGTACCTCCAGCAAAATAAACGTAGATTTTTTAAAGAATATTTTTCAAGTACCTTCAGCAAATTAAACGTGGATTTTTTAAAGAATATTTTTCAAGTACCTCCAGCAAATTAAACGTGGATTTTTTAAAGAATATTTTTCAAGTACCTCCAGCAATTTAAACGTGGATTTTTTAAACAATATTTTTCAAGTACCTCCAGCAAAATAAACGTGGATTTTTTAAAGAATATTTTTCAAGTACCTCCAGCAAAATAAACGTGGATTTTTTAAAGAATATTTTTCAAGTACCTCCAGCAAAATAAACGTGGATTTTTTAAAGATTATTTTTCAAGTACCTCCAGCAAAATAAACGTAGATTTTTTAAAGAATATTTTTCAAGTACCTTCAGCAAATTAAACGTGGATTTTTTAAAGAATATTTTTCAAGTACCTCCAGCAAATTAAACGTGGATTTTTTAAAGAATATTTTTCAAGTACCTCCAGCAAAATAAACGTGGATTTTTTAAACAATATTTTTCAAGTACCTCCAGCAAAATAAACGTGGATTTTTTAAACAATATTTTTCAAGTACCTCCAGCAAAATAAACGTGGATTTTTTAAACAATATTTTTCAAGTACCTCCAGCAAAATAAACGTGGATTTTTTAAAGAATATTTTTCAAGTACCTCCAGCAAAATAAACGTGGATTTTTTAAAAAATATTTTTCAAGTACCTCCAGCAAAATAAACGTAGATTTTTTAAAGAATATTTTTCAAGTACCTTCAGCAAATTAAACGTGGATTTTTTAAAGAATATTTTTCAAGTACCTCCAGCAAATTAAACGTGGATTTTTTAAAGAATATTTTTCAAGTACCTCCAGCAATTTAAACGTGGATTTTTTAAACAATATTTTTCAAGTACCTCCAGCAAAATAAACGTGGATTTTTTAAAGAATATTTTTCAAGTACCTCCAGCAAAATAAACGTGGATTTTTTAAAGAATATTTTTCAAGTACCTCCAGCAAAATAAACGTGGATTTTTTAAAGATTATTTTTCAAGTACCTCCAGCAAAATAAACGTAGATTTTTTAAAGAATATTTTTCAAGTACCTTCAGCAAATTAAACGTGGATTTTTTAAAGAATATTTTTCAAGTACCTCCAGCAAATTAAACGTGGATTTTTTAAAGAATATTTTTCAAGTACCTCCAGCAATTTAAACGTGGATTTTTTAAACAATATTTTTCAAGTACCTCCAGGAAAATAAACGTGGATTTTTTAAAGAATATTTTTCAAGTACCTCCAGCAAAATAAACGTGGATTTTTTAAAGAATATTTTTCAAGTACCTCCAGCAAAATAAACGTGGATTTTTTAAAGATTATTTTTCAAGTACCTCCAGCAAAATAAACGTAGATTTTTTAAAGAATATTTTTCAAGTACCTTCAGCAAATTAAACGTGGATTTTTTAAAGAATATTTTTCAAGTACCTCCAGCAAATTAAACGTGGATTTTTTAAAGAATATTTTTCAAGTACCTCCAGCAAAATAAGCGTGGATTTTTTAAAGAATATTTTTCAAGTACCTCCAGCAAAATAAGCGTGGATTTTTTAAAGAATATTTTTCAAGTACCTCCAGCAAAATAAGCGTGGATTTTTTAAAGATTATTTTTCAAGTACCTCCAGCAAAATAAACGTAGATTTTTTAAAGAATATTTTTCAAGTACCTTCAGCAAATTAAACGTGGATTTTTTAAAGAATATTTTTCAAGTACCTCCAGCAAATTAAACGTGGATTTTTTAAAGAATATTTTTCAAGGACCAGTGGAGCAATAAACGTGGATTTTTTAAAGAATATTTTTCAAGTACCTCCAGCAAAATAAACGTGGATTTTTTAAAGAATATTTTTCAAGTACCTCCAGCAAAATAAACGTGGATTTTTTTAAAGAATATTTTTCAAGTACCTCCAGCAAAATAAACGTGGATTTTTTAAAGAATATTTTTCAAGTACCTCCAGCAAAATAAACGTGGATTTTTTAAAGAATATTTTTCAAGTACCTCCAGCAAAATAAACGTGGATTTTTTAAAGAATATTTTTCAAGTACCTCCAGCAAAATAAACGTGGATTTTTTAAAGAATATTTTTCAAGGACCAGTGGAGCAATAAACGTGGATTTTTTAAAGAATATTTTTCAAGTACCTCCAGCAAAATAAACGTGGATTTTTTAAAGAATATTTTTCAAGTACCTCCAGCAAAATAAACGTGGATTTTTTAAAGAATATTTTTCAAGTACCTCCAGCAAAATAAACGTGGATTTTTTAAAGAATATTTTTCAAGTACCTCCAGCAAAATAAGCGTGGATTTTTTAAAGAATATTTTTCAAGTACCTCCAGCAAAATAAGCGTGGATTTTTTAAAGAATATTTTTCAAGTACCTCCAGCAAAATAAGCGTGGATTTTTTAAAGAATATTTTTCAAGTACCTCCAGCAAAATAAACGTGGATTTTTTAAAGAATATTTTTCAAGTACCTCCAGCAAAATAAACGTGGATTTTTTAAAGAATATTTTTCAAGTACCTCCAGCAAAATAAACGTGGATTTTTTAAAGAATATTTTTCAAGTACTTTCACCAAAATAAACGTGGATTTTTTAAAGAATATTTTTCAAGTACTTTCACCAAAATAAACGTGGATTTTTTAAAGAATATTTTTCAAGTACCTCCAGCAAAATAAACGTGGATTTTTTAAAGAATATTTTTCAAGTACCTCCAGCAAAATAAACGTGGATTTTTTAAAGAATATTTTTCAAATACCTCCAGCAAAATAAACGTGGATTTTTTAAAGAATATTTTTCAAGTACCTCCAGCAAAATAAACGTGGATTTTTTAAAGAATATTTTTCAAGTACCTCCAGCAAAATAAACGTGGATTTTTTAAAGAATATTTTTCAAGTACCTCCAGCAAAATAAACGTGGATTTTTTAAAGAATATTTTTCAAGTACCTCCAGCAAAATAAACGTGGATTTTTTAAAGAATATTTTTCAAGTACCTCCAGCAAAATAAACGTGGATTTTTTAAAGAATATTTTTCAAGTACCTCCAGCAAAATAAACGTGGATTTTTTAAAGAATATTTTTCAAGTACCTCCAGCAAAATAAACGTGGATTTTTTAAAGAATATTTTTCAAGTACCCCCAGCAACATAAACCAGCGAAGTAACCGTATATTTTTAGTGAATATTTGTCAAGGACCATCAGCGAAGTAACCGTATATTTTTAGTGAATATTTGTCAAGTACCTTAAGCAAAATAAACGTGGATTTTTTGAAGAATGTTTTTCAAGGATCAGTGGAGCAATAAATGTAGATTTTTCAATAATATATTTTATGCATTTTTTCTCTTTGTAAAATTAATAAAAAATGTCACAATGCCCTGCATTTGAGGGATATAATTCAAGTTCTAAATAACAAAAAACAAGATTTGCTTATTTTTTTTTTCTTTTCGTCATAGTAAGCAGCTTCAAGGCTTTATGTTCATAACACAAAACTATTTTGTATGGGACGACTCTATGGATATTGTTTGAACATAAAACATTCTACGATAGCCCTGGTACTTTATACACACACTACAATACATCCAAACTTGGTAAAAAACATGTTGAAGAGATGACAACGACAGCAACAACAGGAATAGCATAGACTACAACAACAAAATCATTGCATTTCGCTGTTTCACTAAAATAACTCAATTGTTTGACTTGTCACAAAAAATCAGCTTATATTCATTTTTTAAATATCAGTTTTTGTCCAGCAGAACGGAGCAGAGCAGAGCAGAGCATAGCTCTTAGGCGTAGTGCGGTGAAGATATACTGTGGCACATATTTTGGCACAAGTCCAGTCAGGGACAGTGCACACGGAAGAATACAAAAAAACAAAAAAGCTAACAAACCGCCAAGGAATAAATCTGATTCTTTTTACGGAATAAAACAGACATTATTTAAAATTACAAAGATTTTCAACTGCCTTGGGTTTTTAGTGTTTTTTTCGCAGACTGAAAAATTTGTTATTTTAAAATTTCTTACATGCTGTGTGTAGTTATTTCTTGCAATGGAATTTAGCTTATTTTTGTTATATTAAAATAAGATTTAACCAAGGCAAGTGCCAAGTTATTTTGCATATTTCTATTTTTAATATTAAACTGAGAAAGAAATGTTTAGAACCGCACAAGGGAAATATTTAAAATATGATTATTATATTCTAGAAGAAAGTCATAACGAATGTGTGATGCATACTTTTAGGGAGTACGAAAAAGATTTCAAATCATATGCTTGGAAGCCATTTAGTTTAATATGGGCTAATATTTTGGTTATTAGTAAGCTTAAATTATCTGCACCATCTTCCAGAAGAAACTCATAATAAATGTGTGGTGCATACTTTCAGGTGGTGACAAAAAATCAAATCATTTGTTGGAAGCCCATTACTTTAATTTGCCTTTAATTTCGGTAACTTAAAAATATTACTATTACCATACAAAAGAAATTCGCAGTGAATGTGTGTGTTGCATACTTTTAGGCAGCAAGAACAAATTTTCAAATCATATGTTGTTATGGAGCCATTTCCAACAATTTGCCCTTGAGTTCTCGATGCCAGTTAGCTGGATGTTAGTCTTGAATAAAATCGAAAACAATCAACCCTAACCCCATTTATCTCTCTTTAGACATTTTCACCAATTTCTGGTTTCTCTGAATTCCTTTAACGAATTTAAAAAAATGCACAGCAGCGTGAAATTGCTGTTGTGACCTACCATTTTTTTTTATTTTATTTTTTAATTAAACACATTAAAAACGTATAAATTGTATGCTTCATTGAATAATTACGTATAGCATATTTTCAGTAGCTCGGAGGAAAATGAGATTTTGTTTATTGGCATGTGAAATATTATTGGCCGGCAAAGTGAAAAGCAAAATACACATTAACAACAACAAAAAATCAATAAACATAAAACAATATTTACATTAACATCCATTATGTGTTTTTAAATATTAAATATGTTAAAAAAAATAATGTTGTTCAAAACGCGTGTCCTTTATTAGGTGGCTGGCTGGCAAAATGAAAAGTTAACGCCCATTATAGTTGGCCTAATAAATTCTCTGTGACTTGTAATCGAATATTTTTGTTTTAAGCCATTAATTTAAGCAATATTTTTTCGGTCATTAGCTCTGGCAAAAAGAGGACATAGAAGGAAGAGAGCAAGAAGGAGAAAAAAATAAAAAAACAAACCCATTTAAAAATCAAATTTTATCTTCTGCTGGCAAAGGCGTTGCTAAAATTAATTTAATTATAAATGATAATCAACGACAAAGTGGGGTTTTATCTGTTTGTAGGTTAAGTGTTAGGCACTTGAACAGGTGCTATTGGCCAAAAAGGATGCTCAAGATGCTCTTTCACAGATATAAAAATATAAATTTTATTTTTCTTGCCATTAAAATGTGAAAAAGGGGTAAGAGATTAAATGGCTAATTTTTAATTAATTTAAAACTGAGAAAGAAAAAGATTATAGAATCACAAAAAGTGTTAAATCATCAGTATTTTCATAAAGAAGTAAGTCATAATGCATGTATGGTGCATACTTTTTGGCAGAATTTCAAATCACATGTTTGAATGTAATTTTATTAATTTTCCCTTGGAAGTTTACGTTTTTAAGAATTTTTTTCGAGGCTCTATACAAGGCGTTGATTTTTTAAACATTTTTTTCGAGGCTCTATACAAGGCGTGGATTTTTTAAACATTTTTTTCGAGGCTCTATACAAGGCGTGGATTTTTTAAACATTTTTTTCGAGGCTCTATACAAGGCGTGGATTTTTTAAACATTTTTTTCGAGGCTCTATACAAGGCGTGGATTTTTTAAACATTTTTTTCGAGGCTCTATACAAGGCGTGGATTTTTTAAACATTTTTTTCGAGGCTCTATACAAGGCGTGGATTTTTTAAACATTTTTTTCGAGGCTCTATACAAGGCGTGGATTTTTTAAACATTTTTTTCGAGGCTCTATACAAGGCGTGGATTTTTTTAAACATTTTTTTCGAGGCTCTATACAAGGCCTTGATTTTTTAAACATTTTTTTCGAGGCTCTATACAAGGCCTTGATTTTTTAAACATTTTTTCGAGACTCTATACAAGGCGTGGATTTTTTAAACATTTTTTTCGAGACTCTATACAAGGCGAGGATTTTTTAAACATTTTTTTCGAGACTCTATACAAGGCGTGGATTTTTTAAACATTTTTTTCGAGGCTCTATACAAGGCGTGGATTTTTTAAACATTTTTTTCGAGGCTCTATACAAGGCGTGGATTTTTTAAACATTTTTTTCGAGGCTCTATACAAGGCGTGGATTTTTTAAACATTTTTTTCGAGGCTCTATACAAGGCGTGGATTTTTTAAACATTTTTTTCGAGGCTCTATACAAGGCGTGGATTTTTTAAACATTTTTTTCGAGGCTCTATACAAGGCGTGGATTTTTTAAACATTTTTTTCGAGGCTCTATACAAGGCGTGGATTTTTTAAACATTTTTTTCGAGGCTCTATACAAGGCGTGGATTTTTTAAACATTTTTTTCGAGGCTCTATACAAGGCGTGGATTTTTTAAACATTTTTTTCGAGGCTCTATACAAGGCGTGGATTTTTTAAACATTTTTTTCGAGGCTCTATACAAGGCGTGGATTTTTTAAACATTTTTTTCGAGGCTCTATACAAGGCGTGGATTTTTTAAACATTTTTTTCGAGGCTCTATACAAGGCGTGGATTTTTTAAACATTTTTTTCGAGGCTCTATACAAGGCGTGGATTTTTTAAACATTTTTTTCGAGGCTCTATACAAGGCGTGGATTTTTTAAACATTTTTTTCGAGGCTCTATACAAGGCGTGGATTTTTTAAACATTTTTTTCGAGGCTCTATACAAGGCGTGGATTTTTTAAACATTTTTTTCGAGGCTCTATACAAGGCGTGGATTTTTTAAACATTTTTTTCGAGGCTCTATACAAGGCGTGGATTTTTTAAACATTTTTTTCGAGGCTCTATACAAGGCGTGGATTTTTTAAACATTTTTTTCGAGGCTCTATACAAGGCGTGGATTTTTTAAACATTTTTTTCGAGGCTCTATACAAGGCGTGGATTTTTTAAGAATATTTTTTCGAGGCTCTATACAAGGCGTGGATTTTTTAAACATTTTTTTCGAGGCGCTATACAAGGCGTGGATTTTTTAAACATTTTTTTCGAGGCTCTATACAAGGCGTGGATTTTTTAAACATTTTTTTCGAGGCTCTATACAAGGCGTGGATTTTTTAAACATTTTTTTCGAGGCTCTATACAAGGCGTGGATTTTTTAAACATTTTTTTCGAGGCTCTATACAAGGCGTGGATTTTTTAAACATTTTTTTCGAGGCTCTATACAAGGCGTGGATTTTTTAAACATTTTTTTCGAGGCTCTATACAAGGCGTGGATTTTTTAAACATTTTTTTCGAGGCTCTATACAAGGCGTGGATTTTTTAAACATTTTTTTCGAGGCTCTATACAAGGCGTGGATTTTTTAAGAATTTTTTTCCAGGCTCTATACAAGGCGTGGATTTTTTAAGAATTTTTTAAGAGGCTCTATACAAGGCGTGGATTTTTTAAGAATTTTTTAAGAGGCTCTATACAAGGCGTGTATTTTTGAAAAAATTTTTAAGAGGCTCTATACAAGGCGTGGATTTTTTAAGAATTTTTTTCCAGGCTCTATACAAGGCGTGGATTTTTTAAGAATTTTTTAAGAGGCTCTATACAAGGCGTGGATTTTTTAAGAATTTTTTAAGAGGCTCTATACAAGGCGTGGATTTTTTAAGAATTTTTACGAGGCTCTATACATGGCGTGGATTTTATAAGAATTTTTTAAGAGGCTCTATACAAGGCGTGGATTTTTTAAGAATTTTTTAAGAGGCTCTATACAAGGCGTGGATTTTTTAAGAATTTTTTAAGAGGCTCTATACAAGGCGTGGATTTTTTAAGAATTTTTTAAGAGGCTCTATACAAGGCGTGGATTTTTTAAGAATTTTTTTAGAGGCTCTATACAAGGCGTGGATTTTTTAAGAATTTTTTAAGAGGCTCTATACATGGCGTGGATTTTTTAAGATTTTTTTCCAGACTCTATACAAGGCGTGGATTTTTAAGAATTTTTTACAAGGCTCCATACAAAGCTTGGATTTTTTAAGAATTTTTTTCCAGGCTCTATACAAGGCGTGGATTTTTTAAGAATTTTTTTCCAGGCTCTATACAAGGCGTGGATTTTTTAAGAATTTTTTTCCAGGCTCTATACAAGGAGTGGATTTTTTAAGAATTTTTTTCCAGGCTCTATACAAGGCGTGGATTTTTTAAGAATTTTTTTCCAGGCTCTATACAAGGCGTGGATTTTTTAAGAATTTTTTAAGAGGCTCTATACAAGGCGTGGATTTTTTAAGAGGCTCTATACAAGGCGTGGATTTTTTAAGAATTTTTTAAGAGGCTCTATACAAGGCGTGTATTTTTGAAGAATTTTTTAAGAGGCTCTATACAAGGCGTGGATTTTTTAAGAATTTTTTAAGAGGCTCTATACAAGGCGTGGATTTTTTAAGAATTTTTTAAGAGGCTCTATACAAGGCGTGGATTTTTTAAGAATTTTTTAAGAGGCTCTATACAAGGCGTGGATTTTTTAAGAATTTTTTAAGAGGCTCTATACAAGGCGTGGATTTTTTAAGAATTGTTTAAGAGGCTCTATACAAGGCGTGGATTTTTTAAGAATTTTTTAAGAGGCTCTATACAAGGCGTGGATTTTTTAAGAATTTTTAAGAGGCTCTATACAAGGCGTTGATTTTTTAAGAATTTTTTAAGAGGCTCTATACAAGGCGTGGATTTTTTAAGAATTTTTTAAGAGGCTCTATACATGGCGTGGATTTTTTAAGATTTTTTTCCAGACTCTATACAAGAGGCTCTATACAAGGCGTGGATTTTTTAAGAATTTTTTAAGAGGCTCTATACAAGGCGTGGATTTTTTAAGAATTTTTTAAGAGGCTCTATACAAGGCGTGGATTTTTTAAGAATTTTTAAGAGGCTCTATACAAGGCGTGGATTTTTTAAGAATTTTTTAAGAGGCTCTATACAAGGCGTGGATTTTTTAAGAATTTTTTAAGAGGCTCTATACATGGCGTGGATTTTTTAAGAATTTTTTAAGAGGCTCTATACAAGGCGTGGATTTTTTAAGAATTTTTTAAGAGGCTCTATACATGGCGTGGATTTTTTAAGATTTTTTTCCAGACTCTATACAAGGCGTGGATTTTTAAGAATTTTTTACGAGGCTCCATACAAAGCTTGGATTTTTTAAGAATTTTTTTCCAGGCTCTATACAAGGCGTGGATTTTTTAAGAATTTTTTTCCAGGCTCTATACAAGGCTCTATACAAGGCGTGGATTTTTTAAGAATTTTTTAAGAGGCTCTATACAAGGCGTGGATTTTTTAAGAATTTTTTAAGAGGCTCTATACAAGGCGTGGATTTTTTAAGAATTTTTACGAGGCTCTATACATGGCGTGGATTTTATAAGAATTTTTTAAGAGGCTCTATACAAGGCGTGGATTTTTTAAGAATTTTTTAAGAGGCTCTATACAAGGCGTGGATTTTTTAAGAATTTTTTAAGAGGCTCTATACAAGGCGTGGATTTTTTAAGAATTTTTTAAGAGGCTCTATACAAGGCGTGGATTTTTTAAGAATTTTTTTAGAGGCTCTATACAAGGCGTGGATTTTTTAATAATTTTTTAAGAGGCTCTATACATGGCGTGGATTTTTTAAGATTTTTTTCCAGACTCTATACAAGGCGTGGATTTTTAAGAATTTTTTACAAGGCTCCATACAAAGCTTGGATTTTTTAAGAATTTTTTTCCAGGCTCTATACAAGGCGTGGATTTTTTAAGAATTTTTTTCCAGGCTCTATACAAGGCGTGGATTTTTTAAGAATTTTTTTCCAGGCTCTATACAAGGAGTGGATTTTTTAAGAATTTTTTTCCAGGCTCTATACAAGGCGTGGATTTTTTAAGAATTTTTTTCCAGGCTCTATACAAGGCGTGGATTTTTTAAGAATTTTTTAAGAGGCTCTATACAAGGCGTGGATTTTTTAAGAGGCTCTATACAAGGCGTGGATTTTTTAAGAATTTTTTAAGAGGCTCTATACAAGGCGTGTATTTTTGAAGAATTTTTTAAGAGGCTCTATACAAGGCGTGGATTTTTTAAGAATTTTTTAAGAGGCTCTATACAAGGCGTGGATTTTTTAAGAATTTTTTAAGAGGCTCTATACAAGGCGTGGATTTTTTAAGAATTTTTTAAGAGGCTCTATACAAGGCGTGGATTTTTTAAGAATTTTTTAAGAGGCTCTATACAAGGCGTGGATTTTTTAAGAATTGTTTAAGAGGCTCTATACAAGGCGTGGATTTTTTAAGAATTTTTTAAGAGGCTCTATACAAGGCGTGGATTTTTTAAGAATTTTTAAGAGGCTCTATACAAGGCGTTGATTTTTTAAGAATTTTTTAAGAGGCTCTATACAAGGCGTGGATTTTTTAAGAATTTTTTAAGAGGCTCTATACATGGCGTGGATTTTTTAAGATTTTTTTCCAGACTCTATACAAGAGGCTCTATACAAGGCGTGGATTTTTTAAGAATTTTTTAAGAGGCTCTATACAAGGCGTGGATTTTTTAAGAATTTTTTAAGAGGCTCTATACAAGGCGTGGATTTTTTAAGAATTTTTAAGAGGCTCTATACAAGGCGTGGATTTTTTAAGAATTTTTTAAGAGGCTCTATACAAGGCGTGGATTTTTTAAGAATTTTTTAAGAGGCTCTATACATGGCGTGGATTTTTTAAGAATTTTTTAAGAGGCTCTATACAAGGCGTGGATTTTTTAAGAATTTTTTAAGAGGCTCTATACATGGCGTGGATTTTTTAAGATTTTTTTCCAGACTCTATACAAGGCGTGGATTTTTAAGAATTTTTTACGAGGCTCCATACAAAGCTTGGATTTTTTAAGAATTTTTTTCCAGGCTCTATACAAGGCGTGGATTTTTTAAGAATTTTTTTCCAGGCTCTATACAAGGCGTGGATTTTTTAAGAATTTTTTTCCAGGCTCTATACAAGGCGTGGATTTTTTAAGAATTTTTTTCCAGGCTCTATACAAGGCGTGGATTTTTTAAGAATTTTTTTCCAGGCTCTATACAAGGCGTGGATTTTTTAAGAATTTTTTTCCAGGCTCTATACAAGGCGTGGATTTTTTAAGAATTTTTTTCCAGTCTCTATACAAGGCGTGGATTTTTTAAGAATTTTTTTCCAGGCTCTATACAAGGCGTGGATTTTTTAAGAATTTTTTTCCAGGCTCTATACAAGGCGTGGATTTTTTAAGAATTTTTTTCCAGGCTCTATACAAGGCGTGGATTTTTTAAGAATTTTTTTCCAGGCTCTATACAAGGCGTGGATTTTTTAAGAATTTTTTTCCAGGCTCTATACAAGGCGTGGATTTTTTAAGAATTTTTTAAGAGGCTCTATACAAGGCGTGGATTTTTTAAGAATTTTTTAAGAGGCTCTATACAAGGCGTGTATTTTTGAAAAAATTTTTAAGAGGCTCTATACAAGGCGTGGATTTTTTAAGAATTTTTTTCCAGGCTCTATACAAGGCGTGGATTTTTTAAGAATTTTTTAAGAGGCTCTATACAAGGCGTGGATTTTTTAAGAATTTTTTAAGAGGCTCTATACAAGGCGTGGATTTTTTAAGAATTTTTACGAGGCTCTATACATGGCGTGGATTTTTTAAGAATTTTTTAAGAGGCTCTATACAAGGCGTGGATTTTTTAAGAATTTTTTAAGAGGCTCTATACAAGGCGTGGATTTTTTAAGAATTTTTTAAGAGGCTCTATACAAGGCGTGGATTTTTTAAGAATTTTTTAAGAGGCTCTATACAAGGCGTGGATTTTTTAAGAATTTTTTTAGAGGCTCTATACAAGGCGTGGATTTTTTAAGAATTTTTTAAGAGGCTCTATACATGGCGTGGATTTTTTAAGATTTTTTTCCAGACTCTATACAAGGCGTGGATTTTTAAGAATTTTTTACGAGGCTCCATACAAAGCTTGGATTTTTTAAGAATTTTTTTCCAGGCTCTATACAAGGCGTGGATTTTTTAAGAATTTTTTTCCAGGCTCTATACAAGGCGTGGATTTTTTAAGAATTTTTTTCCAGGCTCTATACAAGGAGTGGATTTTTTAAGAATTTTTTTCCAGGCTCTATACAAGGCGTGGATTTTTTAAGAATTTTTTTCCAGGCTCTATACAAGGCGTGGATTTTTTAAGAATTTTTTAAGAGGCTCTATACAAGGCGTGGATTTTTTAAGAGGCTCTATACAAGGCGTGGATTTTTTAAGAATTTTTTAAGAGGCTCTATACAAGGCGTGTATTTTTGAAGAATTTTTTAAGAGGCTCTATACAAGGCGTGGATTTTTTAAGAATTTTTTAAGAGGCTCTATACAAGGCGTGGATTTTTTAAGAATTTTTTAAGAGGCTCTATACAAGGCGTGGATTTTTTAAGAATTTTTTAAGAGGCTCTATACAAGGCGTGGATTTTTTAAGAATTTTTTAAGAGGCTCTATACAAGGCGTGGATTTTTTAAGAATTTTTTAAGAGGCTCTATACAAGGCGTGGATTTTTTAAGAATTTTTTAAGAGGCTCTATACAAGGCGTGGATTTTTTAAGAATTTTTAAGAGGCTCTATACAAGGCGTGGATTTTTTAAGAGGCTCTATACAAGGCGTGGATTTTTTAAGAATTTTTTAAGAGGCTCTATACATGGCGTGGATTTTTTAAGATTTTTTTCCAGACTCTATACAAGGCGTGGATTTTTAAGAATTTTTTACGAGGCTCCATACAAAGCTTGGATTTTTTAAGAATTTTTTTCCAGGCTCTATACAAGGCGTGGATTTTTTAAGAATTTTTTTCCAGGCTCTATACAAGGCGTGGATTTTTTAAGAATTTTTTTCCAGGCTCTATACAAGGCGTGGATTTTTTAAGAATTTTTTTCCAGGCTCTATACAAGGCGTGGATTTTTTAAGAATTTTTTTCCAGGCTCTATACAAGGCGTGGATTTTTTAAGAATTTTTTTCCAGGCTCTATACAAGGCGTGGATTTTTTAAGAATTTTTTTCCAGGCTCTATACAAGGCGTGGATTTTTTAAGAATTTTTTTCCAGGCTCTATACAAGGCGTGGATTTTTTAAGAATTTTTTTCCAGGCTCTATACAAGGCGTGGATTTTTTAAGAATTTTTTTCCAGGCTCTATACAAGGCGTGGATTTTTTAAGAATTTTTTTCCAGGCTCTATACAAGGCGTGGATTTTTTAAGAATTTTTTTCCAGGCTCTATACAAGGCGTGGATTTTTTAAGAATTTTTTTCAAGGCTCTATACAAGGCGTGGATTTTTTAAGAATTTTTTTCCAGGCTCTATACAAGGCGTGGATTTTTTAAGAATTTTTTTCCAGGCTCTATACAAGGCGTGGATTTTTTAAGAATTTTTTTCCAGGCTCTATACAAGGCGTGGATTTTTTAAGAATTTTTTTCCAGGCTCTATACAAGGCGTGGATTTTTTAAGAATTTTTTTCCAGGCTCTATACAAGGCGTGGATTTTTTAAGAATTTTTTTCCAGGCTCTATACAAGGCGTGGATTTTTTAAGAATTTTTTTCCAGGCTCTATACAAGGCGTGGATTTTTTAAGAATTTTTTCCAGGCTCTATACAAGGCGTGGATTTTTTAAGAATTTTTTTCGAGGCTCTATACAAGGCGTGGATTTTTTAAGAATTTTTTTCGAGGCTCTATACAAGGCGTGGATTTTTTAAGAATTTTTTTCGAGGCTCTATACAAGGCGTGGATTTTTTAAGAATTTTTTTCGAGGCTCTATACAAGGCGTGGATTTTTTAAGAATTTTTTTCGAGGCTCTATACAAGGCGTGGATTTTTTAAGAATTTTTTTCGAGGCTCTATACAAGGCGTGGATTTTTTAAGAATTTTTTTCGAGGCTCTATACAAGGCGTGGATTTTTTAAGAATTTTTTTCGAGGCTCTATACAAGGCGTGGATTTTTTAAGAATTTTTTTCGAGGCTCTATACAAGGCGTGGATTTTTTAAGAATTTTTTTCGAGGCTCTATACAAGGCGTGGATTTTCTAAGAATTTTTTTCGAGGCTCTATACAAGGCGTGGATTTTTTAAGAATTTTTTTCGAGGCTCTATACAAGGCGTGGATTTTTTAAGAATTTTTTTCGAGGCTCTATACAAGGCGTGGATTTTTTAAGAATTTTTTTCGAGGCTCTATACAAGGCGTGGATTTTTTAAGAATTTTTTTCGAGGCTCTATACAAGGCGTGGATTTTTTAAGAATTTTTTTCGAGGCTCTATACAAGGCGTGGATTTTTTAAGAATTTTTTTCGAGGCTCTATACAAGGCGTGGATTTTTTAAGAATTTTTTTCGAGGCTCTATACAAGGCGTGGATTTTTTAAGAATTTTTTTCGAGGCTCTATACAAGGCGTGGATTTTTTAAGAATTTTTTTCGAGGCTCTATACAAGGCGTGGATTTTTTAAGAATTTTTTTCGAGGGTCCATAGAGGGCATGAATTCCCTAAGAAAGCCAAGCACCTATTCAAGACGTGGATTTTTTAAGAATTGTTTTCCAAGCTCCTCTAAAAGACCGTCGATAATATATTTATATTATTTTATACAATTTTTGGAGATATTGTACACATTTTTTACTTAAAAAATATTTCTATATTGCCTACTTCAAAGGTGGCAACATTTTTTTTATTTTGTAACTAAAATCTCATACATTTTTTATGATACATTTAAAAATTTATTACTTTCTGTTATGAATATTTGATCATTGGACAAAGGTCAACACAGAATGCCAACACACAAAAATTGATTTGCAAAAATTCAATTTCTAATCCTTACCTAAAAGTATGCAATAAAGTTATGTAGCCCTTAAGAGAAAACACCTTGATATAGGCAATAAATAAAAGTGAATGGGACATTGAAAAGTAATGTTTGCGAATCAATAGATGCCATTGAAGTAAATAGTTTATAAAAATAATAAAAATAATTTCTTAATTTTGTTATCCCACATTGGGAATCTGACCACATTTTGTGAGGAAATTGAACAAAATTTGTTTATGTAAATTCAAAAGTATTTTGTCAGGTATGTAATGGGCTGTCAATTGTCAAATAGAGACATTTAGACATGTTTATGTTTTGATTTCTTCTGAAGCAAATAAAGCTACATTTATATATTGTTGAACAAGGGAGCGAGGAAGAGAGAGGGAGAGACAGAGACAGCTTGAAGAATCTGTTGTCTTCACAATGTATTCAAAATGAATATTAAAAATCAATCTCATATAAATACTGTCAAGGCTTTGTTGGACATCATTATTGCCATAACTTGCAGATATCTACGTAGTAAATTGACAATACTTTTGAATTTCAATAACATGTGTTTCTGTGTACATTTGCATAACACATAAGAGGCTTACACTCGGTACACGTGAAATAGGACATAAGTACGAGCTTAATGCTGAATATGAAAAGTCATTGAAGTTAATGAAATGATTTTATATAAGCTCTAGAGAAAATACAAACAAATTCTAGATATTAATAGGCTACTAAATACAGATTTATAAATTTTCTTCTGCAGTTTCTTTAGGCTAGAATTATAATTTATTTTCTGAGAAAAGATAAAAAGAAACAATGACAATAATTAATTGATTTGTGTGTTGTCTATTTGTAGGAAATCATTAATTTAAGTATAAACTTAACATGAGCAATGCACTGTAGGTAATTTGGCCTGTTTTTGAGGCAAAAATTAATAGCGGTGGACTTATGGGTTTTTTATACATCGGCTTTTTATACATGGGCTTTTATACATATGCTTTATATGCAAAAGTAAGATAAAACAAAGAATTACGAATTATTACGGCTATAATTAACAAAAATGTTGACAACAGCACGTCTGCACAGCTTTTCAACACATGGTGCATATTTCTTTAAAGAAAATGACTTTTTAGTTCAAATCGGATGTTTTTTGTGGTTCTAAAAACTCGCACCTTGGAAATTATGTAGTTGATTCAGGACCCTTTGCTGAAGATATATCCTCTGGCAGAATTTCAGACAAAGTTGGACAATTTTGTAAAAGTCTATAATATAAAACTATAATTTTGTAAAAAAAATCTTAGGATGTACCCTATGTGACGTTTTGAAATAATTTTCTTATTTCTTAAAACAGAAAGTACACACCGCCGTCATTCCACTGAATATCATATATATGTATTTGATTAATACCAAATTCTTACAAATTGCGATTAAATTCTGCTATGAGTTTTAATTTTTTTTTTTAAATTTTTCTACCCTCAGCATTTATGCTAACGAGGGTATATACACTTTCATACAGGTAAAATGTGCCTCATTGAAATAATGGTTTTAGACCCCAAGTATATTTGGACGAAATGTGTTTCAGACCATTTGGATTTGATTTAGCCATGTCCGTCCGCCTGTCTGTCTGTCTGGGTGGCTGGAGCGCACGATAACTCTCGAATGGATCAATCGACTGGGCCCAAAATTTGGCTTTCGTAATATTTTGTCTAAACTTGGTTTAAGTTCGAAGGTCCACTCCTTCCGGTACCTCCCCCACAAAAGTTCGAAAATGTTCGAAAAATTTGTGCGCACCATAACTCTTGAAGGGAGAAACCGATTTGATCAAAACTTTGCATATCGTGAAATTTCTGCTAGACTTAGATAAGGTTCCAATATGGACTCAATCGGTCCACTCCTTCGGGTACCTTCCACACAAAATTTCCGAAAAGTTCAGTATAGGACCTGCTCACGAATCGCTTTGTTGTAGCAACTTGTATTCGCTGCCCCCCATATAACGGTATAAGTTTCATCAGGGGCAAGTCCATACTTCCTGAGAAAATAACCTGAAAGGTACAAAAAAAGCCCTATGACACTGTGTGTAGTGGTTGGAGCGGTCCACAATTTGGTCTTCGTAATATTTTGTGCAAACTTAGTTTAATAGAACGGACATGATCAAGAGTAACATCCCTAACGATATGCTCAAGTGCAAACAACATGCATACGTAAAAGGTAGATCAGTGGAAACAGCATTACATGAGGTAGTACACCACATAGAGAGAACCTTCGAGATGAAGTTGTATCGCAGTTTACATCGACATCGAAGGAGCGTTCAACAACGTCAACACCGAAACGCTAATCCACTTCTTAGACGAGTTTCAGGTAAACCGGGCCTTGAGACACTGTATAGACCACATGCTAAGGAATAGATGGATAAGCTGCGCGGTACAAGACGTAACAAAAAGAGACAAAGTTGGTCAGGGGACGCCACAGGGAGGAATACTATCACCTCTCCTATTGGTTACCACCATAAATAGTCTACTAAGGATCTTAACCGACGAAGGATTTGAACCCATCTGCTATGCAGACGACGTTATAACACTTCTTAGGGGAAGGAATCCAAATATACTCTGTAGAAGGGCCGAAACGGCTCTAAAAATAGCATACAACTGGGCTAGACCGAGAGGTCTAAATGTCAACCCGGAAAAAAAACAGAATTATGTCTATTCACTAGGAAAACGAATATAGGAGCTTACGAAGAACCCGTTTTCCTAGATAAGATGATAAACATTTCTCCAACAATTAAGTACCTGGGAGTAATTCTAGACAGGAAACTTAAATGGAGAGACCATATTCAGGAAAGGGCTAATAAAGCCCACAGATGTTGGTCAACCTGCAGAAGAGCTATAGTCTCAAAATGGGGTATCAATCCCAGGATGACACACTGGTTATACAGAAGCGTAATTAGACCGATTCTAACTTACGCTTCTGTGGTATGGTGGACAGCTACGGACAAGAAATGCAACGTAAAAGTACTGCAAAAAAGTCCAAAGAACGTGCTGCTTAAGTATTAGCGGGGAAATGAGGACTACACCAACTAGGGCTTTAGAGACAATTTTATTTGTCCACCCAATAGAAATTCAGGTAAGGTATGAGGCAGCCATCGCAGCTATAAGACTTAAGTCGATGAGCGAGTGGATCGTAAGAGACCACCAAACATACCACCAAAGCATACTACAGGTTACAACGGGTGAGTCAATAGGTCATATTGTATCAGACCGTATACCTGAAACAATTGAATCCGCCTTGTGTGAAATTTTAATACCAGACAGGGACATGTGGATCGATGAAACCCTGGAACGGATGCCAACTGGAAGCTGTGGTTTCACAAATGGGGCCGTTCTGGGGGGGGAGAACGGGTCTGGGTCTATATATCGAAGACCAGGAAACTAGAATCTCCCTTCGACTGCCGGATCATAACACGATCCTACAGGCCGAAATCCGAGCGATCACAGAGTGTCTGAACTGGTTTAAAGCTAACACAAGGCCAATCACTGTAAACATCCTAACGGGCAGAAAAGCAGCAATTAAAGCAATAAAAAGAAAGACGGTGAAATCAAAAACTGTCCTGCAGTGTAAAAAATCAATCAACGACTACTCCCACCATGGTTCTGTTAACATTATGTGGGTACCAGGACATAAAGGGATAAGGGGTAACGAGATAGCGAACTCCTTGGCAGGGCAAGCCAGAGAGCAAGCTACGATAAGCCTAGATAATGCTAAGCCTTTAAAAGCGGCGCTTCTAGAGTTAAAAGCATGGGTAGAAAACGCCCATACATCCCTCTGGAATACTGAAGAGAAAGGGAAAAATACAAAAATCCTCTGGGGAAACCCAGACGAGGATAAAACAAAGGAACTCCTTCAATTGAGTAAAAAGGACATTAGTAGACTGACAGGCATCCTTACAGGACACCTAGGGCTACAAGCACACCTGCACAAAATCGGTTGTGCAGAAAGCAGCGAATGCAGAGCATGCGGAGAGGACGACGAAACGTTGGAACACTATCTCTGTCATTGCCCAGCCTTCGCGACGCTAAGAAACCAATTTCTAGGAAATAACACTATACCAGAACTCCACCAAATTAGGGCAAGCGAGTTCAAAAACTTAAGAGATTATGTCAATGGCACAGAATTTCTTAACTGATAAATTTATTTTCTTTTAATAAATTAAGCAATAAAAAATTTATTCCCCTTAGGCTTCCGAAATTAGAGCGCACAACAGCCCTATACAGGCTTAAGTGTATGCCCCATACGGGCATGTGGCGATTCTTATATTCGCCCCTCTTTTCAACCTAACCTAACCTAGTTTAAGTTCGAAGATAAGCCATATCGGTCCACTCCTTCAACAAAAGTTCAAAAATGTTCGGAAAAATTGTGCGCACGATAACTCACTCCCACCTATTTGGTCCATACTTAACACATTCTAATATATCTACCAAATATAGATCAGGGTCGAATATGGACTATATTTGTTCACTCCTTCGGGTACCTCCCACACAAAATTTTGGATAAATTCACTTTAAGGCCTGCTCTCGAATCACTTTGATTTTTGTTAAAGCAACTTGCATTCGCTGTCTCAATTACGGCAGTAAAAGTTTCTTCAGGGGTTTTTATTTACAGGTAGAATTTAGGAGTTATATAAATAATGAAAAAACGCCGAGACACGTGTCTTCTGTTTCTTGGTATTTTATCAAGCTGCGGCGTCAGAATATGGTAAATTTTTCAATTTCGGAAATTCAGGTGTTCAATTGGTGTTCTTGTCATAAAGAACCTAACTGTAGTTACATATTTCCGTAAAGATATTTTGCTGTCCAATCGTAGATCTTATCACAAAGAATTTCTGAAGGCCGATAGTGGTTTTCTTTATAGAGAACTAGTGATGAGCAATAGTGAGGATGTCTATCAGAAAATTCCACCACCCAATCGCGGGTATGTAAACGACAAATTCTGTCTCCCAATCGTGCTACTAATTTTGGAGTCCAATCGTTTGCCTTCTTTTATAGAAATTCTGGTTTCCTATCGTGGTTCTTCTCATAAATGAATCAGGATCAAGGAAAACTCTGGCAATTAGTCTTTAATTCTTTTAAAATGAAATTCTGGCGCCCTAACCAAGGTCTATACACGTATACATTCTTTTATACTCTCAGTCTTTAGTCAAAATGTGTCTCATCGAAATAATGGTTTTAGGGCCAAAGTGTGTTTGGAAGTAATCTGCTTCAGAAAACATAAAGTCGACTTAGCTATGTTCGATCAATCGATTCGGTCTAAAATTTGGCCTTCGTGATATTTTGTACAAATTTTGATCAACATCGAAGATGGACAATATCGATATTTCGGTAACCTTCCACAGAGTATTTCAAAAATTTTCAAAGAAGTGCAGTTTAAGACCTCTAAGGATAATTAGTAAATATACCTGGGTAAGCTTAAGACCTCAGTCATGGCTTTACTTCCTTTATGCTAATAATTTAGTTATAAGTAACAATATGAAATACATAAATTAATAAATAAAAAGGCCTCTATGGAAACGCTTTGCTTTTTTGCAACAAGTGTTCTCGGGGCCCTATTACTACAGTACTACAATTTTTTTCAGGGGCAAGTCCATACTTCCAGAGAATATGTCCCGAAAGTTGAAAAGAACACCTACGGCCATCATGTGTAGTGGCTGGTGCGCACGACAACTTTCGAATGGATACTGCGTTGGTCCAAACTTTGTTTATCGCAATATTTCAGCGAGCCTTATATAAAGTTCGAAGATGGTGATTTTCGGTTTGCTCCTTCTGGTATTTTTCCCGCAAATTTCAAGAATTTCAGCTAAAGTGGTATGTGCGAATTTTCTTGAACGTAGCAACAGATTTGGTCTAAAATTTGGATTTAGTAATATTTTGTCCAAACTTAGTTTTAGCTCGAAAATGGACCATACTGGGTACCTCCCTCACAGACCTTCGAACTGAATTGACTGGTGGGCGCAATATCTTTTAAAAGGAATTGACTCCCAAAAAAAAGATCTTCTTCCAAAATGAACTATGTGGGTCCGGTCCATTCCTCAGATAAAATCTGTCCGTTTTTTGTAAAGTTCATACGTCCGAAAATGGCTACACAATTCTAAAAATCTCCTAATATATAGCTTTGGGTTAAAGGAGTTTGGTTGTGTAGCCACTAGTCGTTCTATCCATAGATGAAAGTTTCAGTTCACACAAGCTCAGGGTATATTCCTGTCCGCAAAGCCGACTGATACTTGTTGAGATTTTTTTATTTCGTTTGTCGTCACACAATCCTTTGCCGAAGAAGGAAAAATGAATATTTCTAGAAAAGTGCATCCATTGAAAGTTCTTTCCAAAATAGAATTCAAAGAGTAATCGACAGAAAAATCCTTTTTTGTACAATAGACTAATTTGTAGCAAGATACCACTTTCAAATAATCTCAACGGATGACACTGCGGTGGAACAGAAATTATATCATAAAAAATGGTTGATATAGTTTTTTTTTTGCAAATTTCAAAAATAATACAAATAAACGTCTTTTTCTGAACCCAGTAACACTTACAGTCAGCCTAAAATTACGATTAAATGCTTAAACAACACCTTAAAACTTAACAACAACTTTGCAGAAAATTGCTCAAAAAACCTAAATTGTTCATTATATGTATTTATACTTTCAAATATGTTGGACAATAATACCAATGTAGTTAAATAGTTCTCTGTAATACTTCTTGTAAATATTTTACATATTTCTTAAAAAAATTTAAAACAGTTTAAAATTTTTACTCAAAAATTAAAAAAAAAATGTGTAACATAAGCAAATAGCCCCCTGGCTACGTCGGTGCCTTCTGGTACCTCTCCCACAATAGTTCGAACACACTTGCTAAAATGGTACACGCGATTTATGATAAACGTTTGCAACCGATTTGGTCCAAACGTTGTATCTGTAAATATTGTCGAAAATTAGTTTATGTTCAAATTTGGGCCCTATCTGTCCAATCCTTGTGGTACCACCCACACAAATGTTCAACATTTTTGTGTGGTTAAGGGTCTGTTCGAGGATCCTTTGGACATTTTTACCGAAGGTTTTCCTAGTGGCCCTGTGTACAGCGATATTATGTTTTTCGTAGGGTAGTGTGATAAAAAAGTCCTATCTGTCGTTATCCCCTGCAATTTTGGAGCTTTAATCCTATCCATACTTTTGTCGGTTCATACGCCCAAAATTTTGAAAACCCCCCTAAATACACTGAGGGTATACTCTGTCGGCAAAGCCTACTGATACTTTTTCACTTGTTTATTTTGTCTTCGAAATTTTGATTTTAGCTTCGAATTATACCGCGAGTTTTGAATATTTTTGAAAACAAATTGCACATCCATAGAATTTGACATGTTTTTTCTTTGAATCAAATTAGAAAAGTCGCGTTATTAAAAGTGCAAAAATCTTCGTTTTTTTCAAGAAAAACCTTGTGAAATGCCTTCTTCCGTAGAAAACGACATTGTGAAAGGTTTTCTTAGATAAAAGACGATCTTTAGAAAACGACATTGTGAAAGGTCTTCTTAGATAAAAGAGATCTTTAAAAAAATCCTCTACAATAAAAGAAAACCTTCTATGGAATAAGACCTCTCACAAGGTCAGTTATGGAAGAAGACATTTAGTAAGGTCTTTTATGTTAATAGGTCTATTACAAAGTCTTCTATAGATCCTTTGCTAGGTCTTCTAGGGAAGAAGACACTTTTTACAGTCTTGAAGAGAAGAAAGACTTTTATAAGGTCTTCTTGGAAAGAAAGCCTTGCTTGCAAGGTCTTCTTATAGAAAACCTTCACGATGCTCTTGAATCAAATTTAAATGGTAGGTGTTTACACCTGGGAAGTTTTTTGGATTCTGAAACTACAAAGTTCATAGATGAGAAAAATCAAAAACCAAAAAAAAAAAATCTGCGGACAGCTTTTTAAATAAATAGCGATTCAAGTTACCATTTTAAAAGGGCTTTTAGGTTTTCACGATTTAGCTTGGAAACTGCAAGTCCTATCGAAATGGGACAAGGTCGTCTTCCCTGGAAGAAGTCCTTTCAGCCGGACGTCTTCCATAGAAGATCGTCTTCTACTTAAGAAAACCTTTAGCAAGGTCGACTTCTATGGAAGAAGAGCATTTGTAAGGTCTTCTATAAAAGAGCGGTCGTCTTCTATGGAAGAAGACCCTTAACAAGGTCGTCATCTATGGAAAGACGACATTTATAAGATCTTCAAGCGAAGAAGACCTTTCAGATGGTCGTCTTCTACGGAAAAAGTCCTTAAACAAAGTATTTTATGGACAATTACATTTTAGAAAGTCTTCTATAGAAGAGAACCTTTTAGAAATTCTTTTATTGAAGAAGACCTTTTATAAGATCTTCTTTGGAAGGGGACCTTTCAAACGGATGTCTCCTATAAAAAAACATCATTTTACAAGAAGAAAATTTGGGGTAGTAGTCCTTTCACAAGGTCGTTTTCAACGGATGAAGACATTTCACAATGTCTTTTATGGAAGAGGAACATTAATAAGGCTTTATAAGGTTCCCTAGGAGAAGACCTTGTAAAAAGGTATTCTTCCCTAGGAGACATTAAAAGGAGTCTTCTTCCCTAAAGGAAGAAGTGCTTTCACAAGGTTGTCTTCAATGGATGAAGACATTTTATAATATCTTTAAATGGAAGAACATTAATAAGGCTTTATAAGGTTCCCTAGAAGAAAACCTTGTAAAATGTATTATTGCCTAGAAGACATTAAAAAGAGTTTTCTTCCCTTGAAGGCGCCTCTAAAGGGTCTTCTTTTATAGAAGACTTTCTAATGGTCTTAGACCTTTCACGAGGTGTTTTCTACAAAACAAGACATTTTACAAAGTCTTTTATGAAAGAAGTCCTTTTATAAGGCTTCTTCATAAGGCACGGTGCTCTTGGATCAAATTTAAATGAAAGGTGCTTACACTTGGGAAGTTTAGCGGATTCTGAAACTACAATGTTCATAGATGGGAAAAATCAAAAAATAAAAAAATCGCCGGATCGCTTTTTAAATAAATCGCGATTCAAGTTGACATTTTTAAGGATTTTTTAGGATTTCACGATTTTGCTTGGAAACCGCAAGTCCTATCGAAATATGACTAAAGAAAATGTTGTGGCTATGAAAATTCTCTACAAGATTGACTTTTACGATGTCTTCGTAGTTTTTTCCATTATTGAGATATAGAAGTTTAAATTATGGAAATGGATTGGCTGTATCGCCTTCTTATATTACAATGTTATACACAGTGCACTTTAACTAACTTTAAATGAAAACCGCTTACAGAGGGGAAGTTTTTGCAGATTCTGAAACAGCAATGTTTATAGATGAGAAAAATCCAGAAACAATTAAAAATCGCTGGATGGATTTTTAATTCTTTAATACGACCGCTCTTTTATAGAAGACCTTACAAATGATTGCTAAAGGTCTTCTGTCGTAGAAGACGACCTTGTAAAAGGCCATCTTCTATAGAAGACGTCCGGCTGAAAGGTCTTTTTCTCTGGAAGGCCTTTCAAAAGGTCTTCTTCCATGGAAGACGACTGTGCAAAAATGGAAGAAGACCTGCCAAAGAGAATTACCTTGTGAAAGGTATTATTTCATTGAAGGCTTGTAAAAGGCCTACTTCCGTAGAAGATGACCTTGTGAAAGACCTTCTTCCATAGAATAATACTTTGTAAAATCTTATTAACGGCTTTCTTCCAAAGAAGACTTTGCAAAGGGGTCTGAAACGTTGAAGTTAAAATTATATTGCTCTCTTTCGAGAACTTTTCCATATTGTTGAACTGCTTCTGCAATGTTATTTTAGATTTTTCTGGTAAAATTAGTAGAATGAAAACTAGTTATACATACAAGCATATGTTCCCATAACATGGCCTGAGATTCGAATAGCAGACCTTCTGAGTGCAAGGAGGACGTGCTAACCATTGCGCCATGGTGACCCCCTAGTTATAGCTTACAAAAATAATAGTTACAAATTGTGATAATCATACTGCAAAATGTATCCTTTACCGCCTTTGCAGCCTTTGTTTTTTCGGCAAATGTAGTAGAAATGTATTTCTGCATTTTTCAATAATTCTGAAAAAATCAAAATAAATTGTTTATGGTTGTATTTAAGGCGGTGATAATATAACTGAATATCAATTAATTTTTCTCTTTCGAAAGCTGATTAATCAGAAAATTGTTGAAATTTCTTGTTGGCGAATATTTAAAAAGTCGGTGCAGCCGTTACTATGAAATTATTTTTTAAGTAGGTTTTTTGTTTTCTTTCGGCTCATTTCTACCTTCCAGAGAACTCCTTGTGATATGTATTCATTCACAGAAAACCATGTAAAAAGAAGTCTTCCCTAAAAGACATTGTGAAAGGTTTTCCTCCCTTTCATAGAAGTCCTTGTGAAAGGATTTTCTCCCTACAAGACCTTGTAAAGAATATTTTTTCATCTTCCATAGAAGACTTTAGCAGAGATCTTTGTTCATGGAAGACTTTGTGAAAGGTTTTGTTTGGTAAAAGACCTTGTAAAAGTTAATTTTTCTGTAAAAGACCTTTTGAAAGGTCTTCTTCCATAGAGAACGTTGTTTGTCGGCTATAGAGGACCATGTGAAAGGTTTTTGTTTTCCATAGAAGAAAATCTTCTTCTTTAATAGAAGATTTTGTGCGATGCCTTCTTTTAAAGAAAAAACCGCTTGAGCAAATGCACATGATTTTGTCATAATTCAATGTGTGGTGCATACTTTTAGGCAGCAAGTAACCAAATATACTTATACCATCTGTCATATTTTAATAATTGTTACCTTTATTTTAATTGCTACCTTAATCTAAATTACTTCTTATCCCCCACCTCATGTATTTCACTAAAATAAACTACTCTGAGGTTAACTCCCACCTCTCTCAAAGAACATATTTACCTAATACCACACTTACCAACCTTAAGCCGATACTTACAAACCTAATTATAACTTTGAATGTTCAATAACTCGACGGCCACAATCCAATGGAAATTAGGTGAGCAAATGCCGGCCTATCAGGTTGCAGAAAACCCTTACTGGCTGCTGCCCGGCTGGCTGGCTGGCAAACTACTAATCTTCTTAGGAAGTAATGATAATGTGTAGATTTTAGCACCCATCAAGGTGGACAAGAAGATCCCATGTTGAGAAACAAATGAAGAAGAAAGACAGAACAGAACACCATATGGTACAAAAGAGTTACCCGATTACAAGCTAATTAAAAACAACAACGTGTAAAATATTGCAGGCAACGTTGACATGCCAGCCATTTTTCCTACCTTCATTCTTATGGTTCATTATGGTCTTAGAGAGAGCCCAAAAAAACGGAGTGCCTTACACCATTTGCTGGCTGGTCAGCAGCAGCAGCTACCATCAAAAACAATGACAACAACAATTTGCACTTAACACTTTATGGCTCACTTGGCACAACGACTGGGCATGCAAATGTGGTGTGTAGTGCATAAAGGTGTCCTGTAATAGGCCGGACTGTTTACCTGTACCGTTGTAGTGCCCAAAAATGTTCAGCACAACAGTTATTGGACTTATGCAGTCCGCAAATTATTTTTTGCATGCCATGGCACAGCAAAAAAGGATATGAGGTTTCTGCTCTTTGTTTCATTCACCACAAGCAAAGGGACAAAACAAGAAGCAAACCTCCAACCTGTGCCTGTTGTTTGATGACGTCTGTCTATTTGTATTGTAGTTGTTGGTCCTCCCTTACCTCCTCAATCACTTGTATCGGAGGAACTCATTTCAAAATTAAAAACCTACACCACCAGGTAGAAAGAACCACCACTGCAGCACGTAAGCCAATATCTTTCAGTTTTTGAGTTGGGTTTCGATAAAAGAGCCACGTTTTTCGTTTTTTTTTTTGTTTTTTTTTTGCACCAAACCATCAGCGTGTGTTATGTTTCGAATCAAATGCTTTAAAATTCTCATGTGTGTGTTTTATTGCCACAAAACGAAAACCAACAATAACAAAAACAATTATATAAAACCAAAATGCATAAAATATTTTTTTCGAATTAAAAATTTCATTCTAACAAAATGAGTCATGCGAGTTTTATTTTGGCTTAAATAAAATAAATAAAGGGTAACATAATTAGGCAAGATGAGGAATGCAAATTTAAAGATATGCAGACAGTTCGACTATGTTCAACTAAGGTATACTTTGCCCCATATGGAAATCGCTCAGATGAGGTCTGTCAACGGAAATGGCGTTGGAAATACTGCTCGACAAGCGCTTCGCTGGGATTCTCAGGGAAGAGGCCGACATGTCGAAACACCAGCTAAAATGTGAGAAGGTCGCTCTCGCTCTATGAAAATATCGAGGTCTCCCAGTTATTTATTTATTTCTTTACAGCTGTTTATCGCTCTTTTCCTAATGCACCCTTTGCCCAGTTCTTGGAAAAGATACTTATCTCGAAAACTTAAAAACTCTTTTGAAAGCATTACTACATGCTAGTTTCCTCTCTCTCTCTCACCGGTTCAAAACTGTTTCGTTGGTTGCATGTTTGTGGTTTTGAGTACCACAGGATATTTTAATAGGATTTCCTCTTTATGAAGGAAAGCACAACAAAATTTCCAAAGAATTTCAAATTTTGCTGCCATGGGGAACATGTCATTAGCATGAAAGCAAAAATTGACCAAGTCAATTTTAATAATTGCTCTGTTAACGAATATTTCTGTAAGAATTTACTCTAAGCTAAATAATTATTCAAAATCTCTAGACGAAGTTTGAACACTACATTATGTATCATGAAAAAAAAAATATTGTTACCTTCAAAGTGGAATGGGAATCGCTCAATTCTTACCTGAAATGAAAAAAAGAGAAAATTTCAATGAAAAACAAGTTATTTAAGATATAAGTCAGGCAATCGACATTTTATACATTTTTTTAAAGAAAAATAAATTTAAATAATTGAATTTATCCACAAAGTGTGGATGAAATATACAATTTATCCACAAGGCGGGGATAAAATATTCAATTTATCCCCAAGGTTTTCATAACACATACAATTTATCTACAAGGCGTGGATAAATAAGTCCACTTTTAGTGGTCTAATTGTGTTTGAAAAATATTCTCTAAAAAAATCCAAGTTTATTGGTCCGATGGTGTTTGAAAAATGTTCTCCAAAAAATCCAAGTTTATTGGTCCGATGGTGTTTGAAAAATGTTCTCCAAAAAATCCAAGTTTATTGGTCCGATGGTGTTTGAAAAATGTTCTCCAAAAAATCCAAGTTTATTGGTCTGATGGCGTTGGAAAAAATATTCTTTAAAAAATCCACGTTTATTCTTCTGATGCCCAATAAAAAATATTCTTTAAAAAATCCACGTTTATTCTTCTGATGCCCAATAAAAAATATTCTTTAAAAAATCCACGTTTATTCTTCTGATGCCCAATAAAAAATATTCTTTAAAAAATCCACGTTTATTCTTCTGATGCCCAATAAAAAATATTCTTTAAAAAATCCACGTTTATTGGTCTGATGGTGTTTGAAAAATATTCTTTAAAAAATCCACGTTTATTGGTCTGATGGTGTTTGAAAAATATTCTTTAAAAGATCCACGTTTATTCTTCTGATGTCCAATAAAAAAATATTCTTTAAAAGATCCACGTTTATTGGTCTGATGAGGCGTGGATAACGTGGATAATATTATATTTTATATAATTTATCCACAAGGCGTGGATAAAGTGTATAATTTATCCACAAGGCGTGGATAAAGTATATAATTTATCCACAAAGCGTGGATAAAGTATATATGTTATCCACAAGGCATGGATAAAGTATATAATTTATCCACAAAGCGTGGATAAAGTATATATGTTATCCACAAGGCATGGATAAAGTATATAATTTATCCACAAAGCGTGGATAAAGTATATATGTTATCCACAAGGCGTGGATAAAGTATATAATTTATCCACAAGGCGTGGATATAGTATATAATTTATCCGCAAGGCGTGGATAAAGTATATAATTTATCCACAAGGCGTGGATAAAGTATATAATTTATCCGCAAGGCGTGGATAAAGTATATAATTTATCCACAAGGCGTGGATAAAGTATATAATTTATCCACAAGGCGTGGATAAAGTTTATAATTTATCCACAAGGGGTGGATAAAGTTTATAATTTATCCACAAGACGTGGATAACGTTTATAATTTATCCCCAAGGCGTGGATAAAGTTTATAATTTATCCACAAGGCGTGGATAAAGTGTATAATTTATCCACAAGGCGTGGATAAAGTATATAATTTATCCACAAGGCGTGGATAAAGTTTATAATTTATCCACAAGGCGTGGATAAAGTATATAATTTATCCACAAGGCGTGGATAAAGTTTATAATTTATCCACAAGGCGTGGATAAAGTGTATAATTTATCCACAAGGCGTGGAAAAAGTTTATAATTTATCCACAAGGCGTGGATAAAGTGTATAATTTATCCACAAGGCGTGGATAAAGTTTATAATTTATCACAAGGCGTGAATAAAGTTTATAATTTATCCACAAGGCGTGGATAAAGTGTATAATTTATCCACAAGGCGTGGATAAAGTTTATAATTTATCACAAGGCGTGATTAAAGTTTATAATTTATCCACAAGGCGTGTATAAAGTGTATAATTTATCCACAAGGCGTGGATAAACTTTATAATTTATCCACAAGGCGTGGATAAACTTTATAATTTATCACAAGGCGTGGATAAAGTGTATAATTTATCTACAAGGCGTGGATAAAGTATATAATTTATCCACAAGGCGTGGATAAAGTATATAATTTATCCACAAGGCGTGGATAAAGTATATAATTTATCCACAAGGCGTGGATAAAGTATATAATTTATCCACAAGGCGTGGATAAAGTATATAATTTATCCACAAGGCGTGGATAAAGTATATAATTTATCCACAAGGCGTGGATAAAGTATATAATTTATGCACAAGGCGTGGATAAAGTTTATAATTTATCACAAGGCGTGAATAAAGTTTATAATTTATCCACAAGGCGTGGATAAAGTGTATAATTTATCCACAAGACGTGGATAAAGTTTATAATTTATCACAAGGCGTGAATAAAGTTTATAATATATCCACAAGGCGTGGATAAAGTGTATAATTTATCCACAAGGCGTGGATAAACTTTATAATTTATCACAAGGCGTGAATAAAGTGTATAATTTATCCACAAGGCGTGGATAAAGTATATAATTTATCCACAAGGCGTGGATAAAGTATATAATTTATCCACAAGGCGTGGATAAAGTATATAATTTATCCACAAGGCGTGGATAAATAGTATATTTTATCCACAAAGCGTGGATAAATAGTATATTTTATCCACAAGGCGTGGATAAATAGTATATTTTATCCACAAGGCGTGGATAAATAGTATATTTTATCCACAAGGCGTGGATAAATAGTATATTTTATCCACAAGGCGTGGATAAATAGTATATTTTATCCACAAGGCGTGGATAAATAGTATATTTTATCCACAAGGCGTGGATAAATAGTATATTTTATCCACAAGGCGTGGATAAATAGTATATTTTATCCACAAGGCGTGGATAAATAGTATATTTTATCCACAAGGCGTGGATAAATAGTATATTTTATCCACAAGGCGTGGATAAATAGTATATTTTATCCACAAGGCGTGGATAAATAGTATATTTTATCCACAAGGCGTGGATAAATAGTATATTTTATCCACAAGGCGTGGATAAATAGTATATTTTATCCACAAGGCGTGGATAAATAGTATATTTTATCCACAAGGCGTGGATAAATAGTATATTTTATCCACAAGGCGTGGATAAATATTATATTTTATCCACAAGGCGTGGATAAATATTATATTTTATCCACAAGGCGTGGATAAATAGTATATTTTATCCACAAGGCGTGGATAAATATTATATTTTATCCACAAGGCGTGGATAAATATTGTATTTTATCCACAAGGCGTGGATAAATATTGTATTTTATCCACAAGGCGTGGATAAATATTGTATTTTATCCACAAGGCGTGGATAAATAGTATATTTTATCCACAAGGCGTGGATAAATAGTATATTTTATCCACAAGGCGTGGATAAATATTATATTATATCCACAAGGCGTGGATAAATATTACATTTTATCCACAAGGCGTGGATAAATATTATATTTTATCCACAAGGCGTGGATAAATAATATATTTTATCCACAAGGCGTGGATAAATATTATATTTTATCCACAAGGCGTGGATAAATATTGTATTTTATCCACAAGGCGTGGATAAATATTGTATTTTATCCACAAGGCGTGGATAAATATTGTATTTTATCCACAAGGCGTGGATAAATATTATATTTTATCCACAAGGCGTGGATAAATATTATATTTTATCCACAAGGCGTGGATAAATATTATATTTTATCCACAAGGCGTGGATAAATATTATATTTTATCCACAAGGCGTGGATAAATATTATATTTTATCCACAAGGCGTGGATAAATATTATATTTTATCCACAAGGCGTGGATAAATATTATATTTTATCCACAAGGCGTGGATAAATATTATATTTTATCCACAAGGCGTGGATAAATATTATATTTTATCCACAAGGCGTGGATAAATATTATATTTTATCCACAAGGCGTGGATAAATATTATATTTTATCCACAAGGCGTGGATAAATATTATATTTTATCCACAAGGCGTGGATAAATATTATATTTTATCCACAAGGCGTGGATAAATATTATATTTTATCCACAAGGCGTGGATAAATATTATATTTTATCCACAAGGCGTGGATAAATATTATATTTTATCCACAAGGCGTGGATAAATATTATATTTTATCCACAAGGCGTGGATAAATATTATATTTTATCCACAAGGCGTGGATAAATATTATATTTTATCCACAAGGCGTGGATAAATATTATATTTTATCCACAAGGCGTGGATAAATATTATATTTTATCCACAAGGCGTGGATAAATATTATATTTTATCCACAAGGCGTGGATAAATATTATATTTTATCCACAAGGCGTGGATAAATATTATATTTTATCCACAAGGCGTGGATAAATATTATATTTTATCCACAAGGCGTGGATAAATATTATATTTTATCCACAAGGCGTGGATAAATATTATATTTTATCCACAAGGCGTGGATAAATATTATATTTTATCCACAAGGCGTGGATAAATATTATATTTTATCCACAAGGCGTGGATAAATATTATATTTTATCCACAAGGCGTGGATAAATATTATATTTTATCCACAAGGCGTGGATAAATATTATATTTTATCCACAAGGCGTGGATAAATATTATATTTTATCCACAAGGCGTGGATAAATATTATATTTTATCCACAAGGCGTGGATAAATATTATATTTTATCCACAAGGCGTGGATAAATATTATATTTTATCCACAAGGCGTGGATAAATATTATATTTTATCCACAAGGCGTGGATAAATATTATATTTTATCCACAAGGCGTGGATAAATATTATATTTTATCCACAAGGCGTGGATAAATATTATATTTTATCCACAAGGCGTGGATAAATATTATATTTTATCCACAAGGCGTGGATAAATATTATATTTTATCCACAAGGCGTGGATAAATATTATATTTTATCCACAAGGCGTGGATAAATATTATATTTTATCCACAAGGCGTGGATAAATATTATATTTTATCCACAAGGCGTGGATAAATATTATATTTTGATAAATATTATACTTTATCCACAAGGCGTGGATAAATATTATATTTTATCCACAAGGCGTGGATAAATATTATATTTTATCCACAAGGCGTGGATAAATATTATATTTTATCCACAAGGCGTGGATAAATATTATATTTTATCCACAAGGCGTGGATAAATATTATATTTTATCCACAAGGCGTGGATAAATATTATATTTTATCCACAAGGCGTGGATAAATATTATATTTTATCCACAAGGCGTGGATAAATATTATATTTTATCCACAAGGCGTGGATAAATATTATATTTTATCCACAAGGCGTGGATAAATATTATATTTTATCCACAAGGCGTGGATAAATATTATATTTTATCCACAAGGCGTGGATAAATATTATATTTTATCCACAAGGCGTGGATAAATATTATATTTTATCCACAAGGCGTGGATAAATATTATATTTTATCCACAAGGCGTGGATAAATATTATATTTTATCCACAAGGCGTGGATAAATATTATATTTTATCCACAAGGCGTGGATAAATATTATATTTTATCCACAAGGCGTGGATAAATATTATATTTTATCCACAAGGCGTGGATAAATATTATATTTTGATAAATATTATATTTTATCCACAAGGCGTGGATAAATATTATATTTTATCCACAAGGCGTGGATAAATATTATATTTTATCCACAAGGCGTGGATAAATATTATATTTTATCCACAAGGCGTGGATAAATATTATATTTTATCCACAAGGCGTGGATAAATATTATATTTTATCCACAAGGCGTGGATAAATATTATATTTTATCCACAAGGCGTGGATAAATATTATATTTTGATAAATATTATATTTTATCCACAAGGCGTGGATAAATATTATATTTTATCCACAAGGCGTGGATAAATATTATATTTTATCCACAAGGCGTGGATAAATATTATATTTTGATAAATATTATATTTTATCCACAAGGCGTGGATAAATATTATATTTTATCCACAAGGCGTGGATAAATATTATATTTTATCCACAAGGCGTGGATAAATATTATATTTTATCCACAAGGCGTGGATAAATATTATATTTTATCCACAAGGCGTGGATAAATATTATATTTTATCCACAAGGCGTGGATAAATATTATATTTTATCCACAAGGCGTGGATAAATATTATATTTTATCCACAAGGCGTGGATAAATATTATATTTTATCCACAAGGCGTGGATAAATATTATATTTTATCCACAAGGCGTGGATAAATATTATATTTTATCCACAAGGCGTGGATAAATATTATATCTTATCCACAAGGCGTGGATAAATATTATATTTTATCCACAAGGCGTGGATAAATATTATATTTTATCCACAAGGCGTGGATAAATATTATATTTTATCCACAAGGCGTGGATAAATATTATATTTTATCCACAAGGCGTGGATAAATATTTTATCCACAAGGCGTGGATAAATATTATATTTTATCCACAAGGCGTGGATAAATATTATATTTTATCCACAAGGCGTGGATAAATATTATATTTTATCCACAAGGCGTGGATAAATATTTTATCCACAAGGCGTGGATAAATATTATATTTTATCCACAAGGCGTGGATAAATATTATATTTTATCCACAAGGCGTGGATAAATATTTTATCCACAAGGCGTGGATAAATATTATATTTTATCCACAAGGCGTGGATAAATATTATATTTTGATAAATATTATATTTTATCCACAAGGCGTGGATAAATATTATATTTTATCCACAAGGCGTGGATAAATATTATATTTTATCCACAAGGCGTGGATAAATATTATATTTTGATAAATATTATATATTATCCACAAGGCGTGGATAAATATTATATTTTGATAAATATTATATTTTATCCACAAGGCGTGGATAAATATTATATTTTATCCACAAGGCGTGGATAAATATTATATTTTGATAAATATTATATTTTATCCACAAGGCGTGGATAAATATTATATTTTATCCACAAGGCGTGGATAAATATTATATTTTATCCACAAGGCGTGGATAAATATTATATTTTATCCACAAGGCGTGGATAAATATTATATTTTATCCACAAGGCGTGGATAAATATTTTATCCACAAGGCGTGGATAAATATTATATTTTATCCACAAGGCGTGGATAAATATTATATGTTGATAAATATTATATTTTATCCACAAGGCGTGGATAAATATTATATTTTATCCACAAGGCGTGGATAAATATTATATTTTATCCACAAGGCGTGGATAAATATTATATTTTATCCACAAGGCGTGGATAAATATTATATTTTATCCACAAGGCGTGGATAAATATTTTATCCACAAGGCGTGGATAAATATTATATTTTATCCACAAGGCGTGGATAAATATTATATTTTGATAAATATTATATTTTATCCACAAGGCGTGGATAAATATTATATTTTATCCACAAGGCGTGGATAAATATTATATTTTATCCACAAGGCGTGGATAAATATTATATTTTATCCACAAGGCGTGGATAAATATTATATTTTATCCACAAGGCGTGGATAAATATTATATTTTATCCACAAGGCGTGGATAAATATTATATTTTATCCACAAGGCGAGGATAAATATTATATTTTATCCACAAGGCGTGGATAAATACTATATTTTATCCACAAGGCGTGGATAAATATTATATTTTATTCACAAGGCGTGGATAAATATTATATTTTATCCACAAGGCGTGGATAAATATTATACTTTATCCACAAGGCGTGGATAAATATTATATTTTATCCACAAGGCGTGGATAAATATTATATTTTATCCACAAGGCGTGGATAAATATTATATTTTATCCACAAGGCGTGGATAAATATTATATTTTATCCACAAAGCGTGGATAAATATTATATTTTATCCACAAGGCATGGATAAATAGTATATTTTATCCACAAGGCGTGGATAAATAGTATATTTTATCCACAAGGCGTGGATAAATATTATATTTTATCCACAAGGCGTGGATAAATATTATATTTTATCCACAAGGCGTGGATAAATATTATATTTTATCCACAAGGCGTGGATAAATATTATATTTTATCCACAAGGCGTGGATAAATATTATATTTTATCCACAAGGCATGGATAAATATTATATTTTATCCACAAGGCGTGGATAAATATTATATTTTATCCACAAGGCGTGGATAAATATTATATTTTATCCACAAGGCATGGATAAATATTATATTTTATCCACAAGGCGTGGATAAATATTATATTTTATCCACAAGGCATGGATAAATATTATATTTTATCCACAAGGCATGGATAAATATTATATTTTATCCACAAGTTGTGGATAAATATTATATTTTATCCACAAGGCGTGGATAAATATTATATTTTATCCACAAGGGGTGGATAAATATTATATTTTATCCACAAGGCGTGGATAAATATTATATTTTATCCACAAGGCGTGGATAAATATTATATTTTATCCACAAGGCGTGGATAAATATTATATTTTATCTACAAAGCGTGGATAAATATTATATTTTATCCACAAGGCGTGGATAAATATTATAATTTATCCACAAGGCGTGGATAAATATTATATTTTATCTACAAAGCGTGGATAAATATTATATTTTATCCACAAGGCGTGGATAAATATTATATTTTATCCACAAGGCGTGGATAAATATTATATTTTATCCACAAGGCGTGGATAAATATTATAATTTATCCACAAGGAGTGGATAAATGTTATATTTTATATCATATTTTATCCACAAGGCGTGGATAAATATTATATTTTATCCACAAGGCGTGGATAAATATTATATTTTATCCACAAGGCGTGGATAAATATTATATTTTATCCACAAGGCGTGGATAAATATTATATTTTATCCACAGGGCGTGGATAAATATTATTTTTTATCCACAAGGCGTGGATAAATATTATATTTTATCCACAAGGCGTGGATAAATATTATATTTTATCCACAAGGCGTGGATAAATATTATATTTTAATCACAAGGCGTGGATAAATATTAAATTTTATCCACAAGGCATGGATAAATATTATATTTCATCCGCAAGACGTGGATAAAGAATATAATTTATCCACAAGGCGTGGATAAGTATTATATGTTATCCACAAGGCGTGGATAAATATTATATTTTATCCACAAGGCGTGGATAAATATTATATTTTATCCACAAGGCGTGGATAAATATTATATTTTATCTACAAAGCGTGGATAAAGTATATAATTTATCCACAAGGCGTGGATAAATATTATATTTTATCCACAAGGTGTAGATAAATATTATATTTTATCCACAAGGCATGGATAAATATTATATTTTATCCACAAGGCATGGATAAATATTATATTTTATCCACAAGGCATGGATAAATATTATATTTTATCCACAAGGCATGGATAAATATTATATTTTATCCACAAGGCATGGATAAATATTATATTTTATCCGCAAGACGTGGATAAAGAATAAAATTTATCCACAAGGCGTGGATAAGTATTATATTTTATCCACGAGGCATGGATAAATATTATATTTTATCCACGAGGCGTAAATAAAGTATATAATTTATCCACACAGCGTGGATAAAGCATGTACTTCACCTAAAAAGCGTGGATAAAGTATATAACTTATCCACAAAGCGTGGATAAAGAATATAATTTATCCACAAAGCGTGAATAAAGTATATAATTTATCCACACAACGTGGATAAAGGATGTAATTCATCCACAAAGCGTGGATAAAGTATATATTTTATCCACAAGGCGTGGATAAATATTATATTTTATCCACGAGGCGTAAATAAAGTATATAATTTATCCACACAACGTGGATAAAGGATGTAATTCATCCACAAAGCGTGGATAAAGTATATAATTTATCCACAAAGCGTGGATAAAGTATATAATTTATCCAGGAAGCGTGGATAAAGTATACAATTTATCCTCAAAATTTGGATAAAGTATACAATTTATCCTCAAAATGTGGATACATAATTATTAATTTTCTATTCAAAACTTTTAGAACAACACCAAAAAAATTTTGATAAATTCAATCGATTTTGTCATTGAAAATCCATTAGTGCAAATCATGGGTGAAGGTAACAAAATTTCACTCGTCTTGTGAGTGTAACTGCAGAGACATGCTTCCCCTCCCACTCTCATCCCACCCAACATTAGACAGCCAGCTTGAAACCACTGTCAAACGTCCAAACCATCCGACTAGAACAGTTTATCACGCTTCCAACGGAAATCTGGCTGAAAGATTTAATTAAAACTTTTTCTTCTATGGACTGAGAAATATTTTTGTATGCAAGAATGCGATAAAATGAGACGGGCAAAAGAGAGGAAATAAAATTAAGAAGAAAATAAAACCAAAAGGAACGACAACAACAACACAACTTAGCTAAAATGAAATAAAATTAAAAGAAACATGGACGATTACCCAAAACAAATTGATGTTTGATGAATATGTAGAAAAAAGTTGCGGAGGAGGTGGGTTTTGGAAAATGGATACCTTCAAATGATGGGTGGGGGGGGGGGGGGGCATAAGGAGCCGAAAGTTATGTAGCACCAAGTAAACGTCAATAAAATGAGTCATTAGCAGTATTTTTGGAGTAATCAAATCCAATGGAATTTTTGCAAAAGTTTATGTGAGGAAGTGAAAAAGAGACAAAGCTTTGCTGTGAACCAATCTACCCACCCACCCATACACCCCATCATCTTCGTCGTCATCATCATCATCTGCGACTAGTCATTGTCAAACACGCTAGACTTGGCAAAAGTCAAATGTTATTTGCAACAATTAAACAAATACATTTTTAAATTAAATTACGTTGATTGTCACAAATATTTCATAACATCAGCTGGTGGTGAGAGAATCGTTAGACAGACAGAAGACATTTGGAAGAGAATTTATGCAACTTTCATTTTTATGGATCGAAAGGGAAGCAAATATTTAATTTAAGTATTTTTAGGCATTTGCACGTGAAAAATTGCAGGAGGAAATTTGATTATGAGAACCTTGAAATTGCGATATAAATTGTGAGGGAATGTGCAGGACGGATCAATCGTCCTCATCTGAAAAATCAACACATGTCGCCTATGAAGCCTTGACCCTATTTCCCTCTCACTCTTCCTTATTCACTTTCATTTTTCAAATCCATTGATTTATTTTTTCTAGATGCACTTAACCTTTGACATTTTGAACAATGACACAATCAAAGTAAATTAATAAACTAGCAAAGCGATTATGCTTCAACATTTTTTAATTAACTAAATAATTTGAATTTATTGCTTAATTAATTAATACTTTTTTTTTGAATACAAAGAAATTAATTTTTCACACATTCATTTGGTCGCGTGAAATATTGACAACATTGCCACGCACAACACACACATATATACATTTGTAACACCACAGGCTTGCGTGAAAGGATATTACAAAAAATATGTTAACAATAAATGGAAAACATATTACAACAAAAACAACAACAATAGCAGCAACATAATTGAATTCGATTAAAATTCCCAATGGAATTGCCCTATGGCATCCTTTATCAACTACAGATCAACGTGTATGTATGTACATACATACATACATATTGACATATATGCATGTGAGGGTATTGTCAACATTTTTGTGTCCCAAAAAAAAGTTCGTTAGCCGACAAAAATGTCATATTATGTAACTGATAGATGTCAGAAAAACATACTTACCGGACATGTTTGCTGTCCGGTCAAAGAGGGCCTAGGAGGCTATTGGTAGATGAAATGAAGCGGAAACATTTTCTCAACAAACATACATAACTACATGGTGACAAACATAAGGAAAAAACCTCAACACAATGGGGATTTTTTTAAAGAATATTTTTTCCAAAGCAAATCAATCAATAAACGTGAATTTGTTAAAGAATATTTTTCCGAGCCCGTGGACTCTTTAAAGAATATTTTTTCCGAGCATCATCGGACCAATAAACGTGGATTTTTTAAAGAACATTTTTCAGACGCAGTGGATTTTTTAAAGAACATTTTTCAGACGCAGTGGATTTTTTAAAGAATATTTTTCCGTGGCGGTAGATTTTTAAAGAATATTTTTCCGAGGCCGTTGATTTTTTAAAGAATATTTTTCCGAGTACGTGGATTTTTTAAAGAATATATTTCAAAGAATATTTTTCGTTAGACGTGATTTTTTAAAGAATACTTTTCCGAGGCCGTGGATTGTTTAAATAATATTTTTCGAAGGTCGTGAATTTTTTAAGAAATAGTTTTCCGAGGCCATCGATTTTTTAAAAAAATATTTTTCAGAGGCCATGAATTTTTTAAAGAATATTTTCCGAGGTTCATCGGACAATTAAACGTGAATTTTTTTAAGAATATTTTTCCGAGGACGCGGATTTTTTAAAGAATATTTTTCCGAAGCCTTGGATTTTTTATAGAATATTTTTCCTAGGCTGTGTATTTTTTAAAAAACATTTTCCCGAGGTAGTGGATTTTTAAAGAATATTTTTCCGAAGCCGTAGATTCCTTAAGGAATATTTTTCCGCGGCCGTTGATTTTTTAAAGAATATTTTTCCGAGGCCGAGGATTTTTTAAAGAATATTTTTCCGAGCATCATCGGAACAATAAACGTGGATTTTTAAAGAATATTTTTCAGAGGCCGTGGATTTTTTTAAAGAATATTTTCCCGAGCATCATCAGAACAATAAACGTGGATTTTTAAAGAATATTTTTCAGAGGCCGTGGATTTTTTAAAGAATATTTTTCCAAGCATCATCGGAACAATAAACGTGGATTTTTAAAGAATATTTTTCAGAGGCCGTGGATTTTTTAAAGAATATTTTTCTGAGGCAATAGGACTTTTTAAGAATATTTTTCCGAGGCCTTAAATTTGTTAAAGAATATTTTTCCGAGCATCATCGGACCAATAAACGCGAAGTTTTTAAAGAATATTTTTCCGAGCATCATCGGACAAATAAATGTGGATTTTTTAAAGAATATTTTTCCGAGCATCATCGGAGCAATAAACGTGGATTTAAAAAAAAAAAAAATTCTGAGCATCATCACAGCAATACGTGTGGATTTTTAAAGAATATTTTCCGAGCATCATCACAGCAATACGTGTGGATTTTTTAAAGAATATTTCTCCGAACATCGTCGGACCAATAAACGTGGATTTTTTAAGAATATTTTTCCGAGCATCATCGGAGCATTAAACGTGGATTTTTAAAGAATATTTTTTTTGAACATCATCGCACCAATAAACCTGAATTTTTAAAGAATATTTTTCCGAGGCTGTGGATTTTTTAAAGAATATTTTTCCGAGACCGTTGATTTTTTAAAGAATATTTTTCCTAGGCCTTAAATTTTTTAAAGATATTTTAAAGAATATTTTTCCGAGGCCTTAAATTTTTTAAAGGCGTTTTAAAGAATATTTCTCCGAGCATCATGGTACCAATAAACGTGGATTCTTTAAAGAATATTTTTCCGAGGCCGTGGATTTTTTAAAGAATATTTTTCCGAGCATCATCGGACCAATAAATGTGGAATCCAAGGCCGTGGATTTTTTAAAGAATATTTTTCCGAGCATCATCGGACTAATAAACGTGGATTCTTTAAAGAATATTTTTCCGAGCATCATCTGACCAATAAAAGTGGATTTTTAAGGAATATTTTGCCGAGGCCGTGGATTCTTTAAAGAATATTTTTCCGAGGCTGTGGATTTTTTTAAAGAATATTTTTCCGAGCATCATCTGACCAATAAAAGTGGATTTTTAAGGAATATTTTGCCGAGGCCGTGGATTCTTTAAAGAATATTTTTCCGAGGCTGTGGATTTTTTTAAAGAATATTTTTCCGAAGCCGTAGATCCCTTAAATAATATTTTTCTGAGGCCGTGGATTTTTAAGGAATATTTTTCCGAGGCTGTAGACTTTTTGAAAAATATTTTTCCGAGGCAGAGAATATTATTCCGAGGCTGTCGATTTTTTAAAGAATATTTTTCCAAAGCCGTGGATTTTTTATAGAATATTTTTCCTAGGCTGTGGATCTTTTAAAGAATATTTTTCCGAGGCCGTGGATTTTTTAAAGAATATTTTTCCGAGCATCACCGGACCAATAAACGTGGATTCTATAAAGAATATTTTTCCGAGCATCATCTGACCAATAAAAGTGGATTTTTTAAGGAATATTTATCCGAGGCCGTGGATTTTTTAAAGAATATTTGTCCGAGCATCATTGGACCAATAAACGTGGATTCTTTAAAGAATATTTTTCCGAGCATCATTGGACCAATAAACGTGGATTCTTTAAAGAAAATTTTTCCGAGCCCGTGGATTTTTAAAGAATATTTTTTCGAGCATCACCGGACCAATAAACGTGGATTCTTTAAAGAATATTTTTCCGAGCATCATCTGACCAATAAAAGTGGATTTTTTAAGGAATATTTATCCGAGGCCGTGGATTTTTTGAAAAATATTTTTCCGAGGCAGTGGATCTTTAGAGAATATATTTCCGAAGCCGTAGATTCCTTAAATAATATTTTTCCGAAGCCGTGGATTTTTTATAGAATATTTTTCCTAGGCTGTGTTTTTTTAAATATTTTTCCGCGGTCGTTGATTTTTAAATAATATTTGTCCGAGGCCGTGGATTTTTTAAAGAATATTTTTCCGCGGTCGTTGATTATTTGAAGAATATTTGCCGAGCATAATCGGACCAATAAACGTGGATTCTTTAAAGAAAATTTTTTCGAACATTATCGGACCAATAAACGTGGATTTTTTAAAGAATATTTTTCTGAGCATCATCACAGCAATAAACGTGGATTTTTTAAAGAATATTTTTCTGAGCATCATCACAGCAATAAACGTGGATTTTTTAAAGAATATTTTTCCGAGCATCATCGGGCCAATAAACGTGGATTTTTAAAAGAATATTTTTCCGAGCATCATCGGACCCATAAACGTGGATTTTTTAAAGAATATTTTTCCGAGCATCATCGGACCAATAAACGTGGATTTTTTAAAGAATATTTTTCCGAGCATCATCGGACCAATAAACGTGGATTTTTTAAAGAATATTTTTCCGAACATCATCGGATTAATAAACGTGAATTTTTAAAGAATATTTTTCAGAGGCCGTGGATTTTTTAAAGATATTTTTTCCGAGGCCTTGGATTTTTTAAAGATATTTTTTCCGAGGCCTTGGATTTTTTAAAGAATATTTTTCACAGGTCATTGATTTTTTTAAAGAATATTTTTCCGAGCATCATCGGACCATTAAACGTGGATTTTTTAAAGAATATTTTTCCGAGGCCGTGGATTTTTTAAAGAATATTTTCCCGAGACCGTGGATTTTTTAAAGAATATTTTTCCGAGGCCGTGGATTTTTTAAAGAATTTTTTCCCGAGGCCGTGGATTTTTTAAAGAATATTTTTCCGAGGCCGTGGATTTTTTAAAGAATATTTTTCCTAGGCTGTGGATTTTTTAAAGAATATTTTCCCGAGACCGTGGATTTTTTAAAGAATATTTTTCCGAGACCGTGGATTTTTTAAAGAATATTTTTCCGAGGATGTGAATTTTTAAAGAATATTTTTCCGAAGCCGTGGATTTTTTATAGAATATTTTTCCTAGGCTGTGGATTTTTTAAAGAATATTTTTCCGCGGCCGTTGATTTTTTAAAGAAAATTTTTCCGAGGCCGTGGATTTTTTAAAGAATATTTTTCCTAGGCTGTGGATTTTTTAAAGAATATTTTCCCGAGGTCGGTGATTTTTTATAGAATATTTTTCCTAGGCTGGATTTTTTAAAGGATATATTTTTCGAGCATCATCGGACCACGTGGATTTTTAAAGAATATTTTTCTAGCGTCATCGGGCCAATAAAAACGGATTCTTTAAAGAAAATTTTTCCGAGGCCGTGGATTCTTTAAAGAAAAATTTTCCGAGGCCGTGGATTTTTTAAAGAATATTTTTCCGAGACCGTGAATTTTTTAAAGAATATTTTTCCGAGGCCCTGGATTTTTTAAAGAATAATTTTCCGAGCATCATCGGACCAAAAAACGTGGATCTTTTAAATAACATTTTTCCGAGGCCGTGGATTTTTTTTCCGATACTGTGGATTTTTTAAAGAATATTTTTCCGAGCATCATCACAGCAATAAACGTGGATTTTTTTAAAGAATATTTTTCCGAGCATCATCGAACCAATAAACGTGGATTCTTTAAAGAATATTTTTCCGAGCATCATCGCACCAATAAACGTGGATTCTTTAAAGAATATTTTTCCGAGCATCATCGGACCAATAAACGTGGACTTTTTAAAGAATATTTTTCGAGCGTCATCACAGCAATAAACGTGGATTTTTTAAAGAATATTTTTCCGAGCATCATCGGACCAATAAACGTGGATTTTTTAAAGAATATTTTTCCGAGCATCATCGGACCAATAAACGTGGATTTTTTAAAGAATATTTTTCCGAGCATCATCGGACCAATAAACGTGGATTTTTTAAAGAATATTTTTCCGAGCATCATCGGACCAATAAACGTGGATTTTTTAAAGAATATTTTTCCGAGCATCATCGGACCAATAAACGTGGATTTTTTAAAGAATATTTTTCCGAGCATCATCGGACCAATAAACGTGGATTTTTAAAGAATAATTTTCCGAGCATCATCGGACCAATAAAAGTGGATTTTTAAAGAATATTTTTCTGAGCATCATCTGACCAATAAAAGTGGATTTTTAAAGAATATTTTTCTGAGCATCATCTGACCAATAAAAGTGGATTTTTAAAGAATATTTTTCTGAGCATCATCTGACCAATAAAAGGGGATTTTTTAAAGAATATTTTTCCGAGCATCATCGGACCAATAAACGTGGATTTTAAAGAATATTTTCCCAGCATCATCGGACCAATAAACGTGGATTTTAAAGAATATTTTCCCAGCATCATCGGACCAATAAACTTGGATTTTTTAAAGAATATTTTTCCGAGCATCATCGGACCAATAAACGTGGATTTTTTAAAGAATATTTTTCCGAGCATCATCGGACCAATAAACGTGGATTTTTTAAAGAATATTTTTCCGAGCATCATCGGACCAATAAACGTGGATTTTTTAAAGAATATTTTTCCGAGCATCATCGGACCAATAAACGTGGATTTTTTAAAGAATATTTTTCCGAGCATCATCGGACCAATAAACGTGGATTTTAAAGAATATTTTCCCAGCATCATCGGACCAATAAACGTGGATTTTTTAAAGAATATTTTTCCGAGCATCATCGGACCAATAAACGTGGATTTTAAAGAATATTTTCCCAGCATCATCGGACCAATAAACGTGGATTTTAAAGAATATTTTCCCAGCATCATCGGACCAATAAACGTGGATTTTTTAAAGAATATTTTTCCGAGCATCATCGGACCAATAAACGTGGATTTTTTAAAGAATATTTTTCCGAGCATCATCGGACCAATAAACGTGGATTTTTTAAAGAATATTTTTCCGAGCATCATCGGACCAATAAACGTGGATTTTTTAAAGAATATTTTTCCGAGCATCATCGGACCAATAAACGTGGATTTTTTAAAGAATATTTTTCCGAGCATCATCGGACCAATAAACGTGGATTTTTTAAAGAATATTTTTCCGAGCATCATCGGACCAATAAACGTGGATTTTAAAGAATATTTTCCCAGCATCATCGGACCAATAAACGTGGATTTTTTAAAGAATATTTTTCCGAGCATCATCGGACCAATAAACGTGGATTTTAAAGAATATTTTCCCAGCATCATCGGACCAATAAACGTGGATTTTAAAGAATATTTTCCCAGCATCATCGGACCAATAAACGTGGATTTTTTAAAGAATATTTTTCCGAGCATCATCGGACCAATAAACATGGATTTTTTAAAGAATATTTTTCCGAGCATCATCGGACCAATAAACGTGGATTTTTTAAAGAATATTTTTCCGAGCATCATCGGACCAATAAACGTGGATTTTTTAAAGAATATTTTTCCGAGCATCATCGGACCAATAAACGTGGATTTTTTAAAGAATATTTTTCCGAGCATCATCGGACCAATAAACGTGGATTTTTTAAAGAATATTTTTCCGAGCATCATCGGACCAATAAACGTGGATTTTAAAGAATATTTTCCTAGCATCATCGGACCAATAAACGTGGATTTTTTAAAGAATATTTTTCCGAGCATCATCGGACCAATAAACGTGGATTTTAAAGAATATTTTCCCAGCATCATCGGACCAATAAACGTGGATTTTAAAGAATATTTTCCCAGCATCATCGGACCAATAAACGTGGATTTTTTAAAGAATATTTTTCCGAGCATCATCGGACCAATAAACGTGGATTTTTTAAAGAATATTTTTCCGAGCATCATCGGACCAATAAACGTGGATTTTTTAAAGAATATTTTTCCGAGCATCATCGGACCAATAAACGTGGATTTTTTAAAGAATATTTTTCCGAGCATCATCGGACCAATAAACGTGGATTTTTTAAAGAATATTTTTCCGAGCATCATCGGACCAATAAACGTGGATTTTTTAAAGAATATTTTTCCGAGCATCATCGGACCAATAAACGTGGATTTTTTAAAGAATATTTTTCCGAGCATCATCGGACCAATAAACGTGGATTTTTTAAAGAATATTTTTCCGAGCATCATCGGACCAATAAACGTGGATTTTTTAAAGAATATTTTTCCGAGCATCATCGGACCAATAAACGTGGATTTTTTAAAGAATATTTTTCCGAGCATCATCGGACCAATAAACGTGGATTTTTTAAAGAATATTTTTCCGAGCATCATCGGACCAATAAACGTGGATTTTTTAAAGAATATTTTTCCGAGCATCATCGGACCAATAAACGTGGATTTTTTAAAGAATATTTTTCCGAGCATCATCGGACCAATAAACGTGGATTTTTTAAAGAATATTTTTCCGAGCATCATCGGACCAATAAACGTGGATTTTTTAAAGAATATTTTTCCGAGCATCATCGGACCAATAAACGTGGATTTTTTAAAGAATATTTTTCCGAGCATCATCGGACCAATAAACGTGGATTTTAAAGAATATTTTCCCAGCATCATCGGACCAATAAACGTGGATTTTTTAAAGAATATTTTTCCGAGCATCATCGGACCAATAAACGTGGATTTTAAAGAATATTTTCCCAGCATCATCGGACCAATAAACGTGGATTTTAAAGAATATTTTCCCAGCATCATCGGACCAATAAACGTGGATTTTTTAAAGAATATTTTTCCGAGCATCATCGGACCAATAAACGTGGATTTTTTAAAGAATATTTTTCCGAGCATCATCGGACCAATAAACGTGGATTTTTTAAAGAATATTTTTCCGAGCATCATCGGACCAATAAACGTGGATTTTTTAAAGAATATTTTTCCGAGCATCATCGGACCAATAAACGTGGATTTTTTAAAGAATATTTTTCCGAGCATCATCGGACCAATAAACGTGGATTTTTTAAAGAATATTTTTCCGAGCATCATCGGACCAATAAACGTGGATTTTTTAAAGAATATTTTTCCGAGCATCATCGGACCAATAAACGTGGATTTTTAAAGAATATTTTTCCGAGCATCATCGGACCAATAAACGTGGATTTTAAAGAATATTTTCCCAGCATCATCGGACCAATAAACGTGGATTTTTTAAAGAATATTTTTCCGAGCATCATCGGACCAATAAACGTGGATTTTTTAAAGAATATTTTTCCGAGCATCATCGGACCAATAAACGTGGATTTTTTAAAGAATATTTTTCCGAGCATCATCGGACCAATAAACGTGGATTTTTTAAAGAATATTTTTCCGAGCATCATCGGACCAATAAACGTGGATTTTTTAAAGAATATTTTTCCGAGCATCATCGGACCAATAAACGTGGATTTTTTAAAGAATATTTTTCCGAGCATCATCGGACCAATAAACGTGGATTTTAAAGAATATTTTCCCAGCATCATCGGACCAATAAACGTGGATTTTAAAGAATATTTTCCCAGCATCATCGGACCAATAAACTTGGATTTTTTAAAGAATATTTTTCCGAGCATCATCGGACCAATAAACGTGGATTTTTTAAAGAATATTTTTCCGAGCATCATCGGACCAATAAACGTGGATTTTTTAAAGAATATTTTTCCGAGCATCATCGGACCAATAAACGTGGATTTTTTAAAGAATATTTTTCCGAGCATCATCGGACCAATAAACGTGGATTTTTTAAAGAATATTTTTCCGAGCATCATCGGACCAATAAACGTGGATTTTAAAGAATATTTTCCCAGCATCATCGGACCAATAAACGTGGATTTTTTAAAGAATATTTTTCCGAGCATCATCGGACCAATAAACGTGGATTTTAAAGAATATTTTCCCAGCATCATCGGACCAATAAACGTGGATTTTTTAAAGAATATTTTTCCGAGCATCATCGGAAAGAATATTTTTTCGAGGCCGTGGATTTTTTAAAGAATATTTTTCCGAGCATCATCGGAAAGAATATTTTTTCGAGGCCGTGGATTTTTTAAAGAATATTTTCCCGACAATAATCGGACCAATAAACATGGATTTTTTAAAGAATATTTTTCCGAGACCGTAAATTCTTTAAAGAATATTTTTCCGAGGCCGTGGATTATTTTTAAAGAATATTTTCCCGACAATAATCGGACCAATAAACATGGATTTTTTAAAGAATTTTTTTACAAAGCCATGGAATTTTTAAAGAATATTTTTCCGAGGCCATAGAACTTTTAAAGAATATTTTTCCGAGACCGTGGAGTTTTCAAGGAATATTTTTCCGAGGTCGTGGAGTTTCCAAAGAATATTTTTCTTATGCCGTGGATTGTTTAAATAACATTTTTTCGAAACCCTGATTTTTTTTAGGAAATATTTTTCCGAGGCCTTAAATTTTTTAAATTTTAAATTTAAATTTTATCGGACCAATAAACGTGGATTTTTAAAGAATATTTTCCGAGCATCATCGGACCAGTAAACGTGGATTTTTTAAAGAATATTTTTCCGAACATCTTGGGACCAATAAACGTGGATTTTTTAAATAATATTTTTCTGATCATCATCATCGGACCAATAAACGTGAATTTTAAAAAAAAAAATTTTCCTAGCATCATCGGACAAACAAACGCCGCAATAAACGTAGATTTTTTAAAGACCTTCTATACTTATTTTATATTAAAGTAATCATCCTCCATTTAATTGATGGCCTACATGGAGTTTCAGCATGGCATGATTGATTTGACAGGATACATTGTTTTTCCGTTAGTTTTTGATTGAAATATCCTAATAGATATTCTTTATTTATTTGCATTGTCTATCATTCCTCTGATTTCTTACATTCCCATGTGTCAAAGTAATAATGGTCCCTCAAAGAGTATCCCACTCCACATCCCTCCACCCCATAAACACCATTCACCAATACCTTTTTTGGAAATCTATGTCACTTTTATTTCAACCATCAATATTACCGACAATCATCAACAATAGCCAGCCATCCAACAATGGCAAATGTTTTAATTAATCTTATTAACGAAATAACAACAAAAACAACACAAAACCATTTATAATCAAATCTATAAAAATTAATTCCGAATGCTGCAAAAGCGGGAGACTTGCGTGTGTCGAACGTAGAACAGAAGCTGTTGAGTGGCGTCGGTAATAAAAAATTAATAAATTTAGTAGCCGTCCGTAACCCATCAACAAATTTGGGTGACAAATTGTAGAAATCACCGAAGGAGAAGGAGACACACTAAAAACAAAATATATTCCAGCTAAATTTCCGTAACATGGTGGTACATGCATTGATACATACATTTGCATGTAATGTATTTTTTTGAAATAAGTGTAGGAAATAGAAATTACTCATGGAAATTTTGTTTACAACAATACCTAGTTAACGTGAATATGGAGAGATTTGTTTTAATTGTTATGTTAATTGAATACTGGTGATGGTCAGAGCAGTGATTGACCTCTAGTTCAAGTGAGATTATGCGGGCATTAATGGAAATTGTGATTTTTCTCTAAATATTCGAATGATGTGTAAACTTAATTAACTTTACACATTTCAATAAACGAATGTTTGTTCTAGAAGACCAAAGTAGAAAAGACTTCAAAACGTCTAGGTTGTTCCTGCGTTACTCAAATCCCCAACAAATCAAATCTCCCTCACATGTGCTTTCCTTCGAAGTGTATCTTAAAGCTAGTAGTTCATGTAACTCTCAATGATTCATAATCGTTTTATGGCCAACATTTGGCTTAGAATTGAAATTTTGGAATCTTAGTGAGAATAGAGCAACCACCATTTGATCCGAACGCAAAGAAAGAGCGTGCAAGAGACAGGGCAATTGTTTTGATTTGTTTTTGTTTTGTAGCCTGCGTGCATACAATCTTACTAACTAACACACTGTAATAAATTGTCAATGTTTTGAATACATTCACATTTGTGGCTTCGCTATTCTTGGTCGGCACTGGTCTAGATTAGGCCTGTGCACACCAATACATAATTTTTTTTTGTGGTTGTGTTTGTCTGAAAAATTGTACATCCCCCCACAAAAGTTCGAAAATGTTCAGAAAATTTGTGCGCACGATAACTCTTGAAGGGAGCAAACGATTTGGTCCATACTTTGCAAATCGTGAAATATCTACCAGACTTAGATGAGGTTCCAATATGGGCTCAGTCGGTCCCCTCCCTCGGGTACCTCCCACACAAAATTTCGGATATATTCAATTGCCCAATTGCTTAATCAAAGCACTCCTCATCCCTATAACATATCAGCGCAATGGCAAAGTATTGCCCACTCCATGCAAACAGCCGCAAAATCCATACTTGGATACCAGAGACCTCCACCAAGGAATCCATGGCATGATCAGGAGTGTCGTGCTGCTACAGAAGAGAAAAATGCGGCATATAGGGCTACTTTACAATCCGTAGCAACGCGTAGCACACGAGAGAGATATCGGGAAAAAGGAGGGAGAAGAAACGTCTTCTCCACAGGAAAAAGAGAGAGATGGAAAAGCGGGAGTGTGAAAAAATCGAGATGTACAGGAGCCAGAATGAAGTCCGAAAATTCTACCAAAGAGTGAAGCATCAAACTGATTGCTTTGGTACGGGCACCTCCTCCTGTAGAGACCAGCAAGGTAATTTTATAACTGATACAGATAGTGTGCTCAGGATATGGAAGAGAGCACCTATTGGTATCCAGCGAAGACGACGAAGATACCACAGACCCAATCCCAGAAGATGGTATTGAATGTATACCTCCCAGCCATGATGAGGTAAAGACAGCAATAAATCGGCTGAAGAATAATAAGGCAGCAGGAGCCGATGGCTTACCAGCCCAGCTGTTCATAACCGGAGGCGACACGCTGATAAGGCGTATTCATCAGCAAGTTAGCACCATCTGGCAGGAAGAACGAGTACCCGACGATTGGAACCTGAGTATCCTGTGCCCAGTCCTCAAGAATGGAGATAAGACTGTATGCTCTAACTATAGGGACATAAGTACACTCCCTATTGCCTACAAGATCGTGTCACGGATATTGTGCGAACGACTAACGTCTACGGCTTTAGACCTGGCAAGTTCACCATTGAGCAGATATTTACCCTGCGGCAAATCCTGAAGAAGACCCAAGAGATGCAGATCGACACCTACCACCTTTTTGTCGATTATAAAGCAGCCTTCGACAGCCCGCTGCGATCAAAGGTATTCCATGTCTGAAGTTTGTATACCCGCAAAGCTCATCCAGCTTTATAAAATGACTAACTCACACGAGGTCCTCAGTTAAAATAGGAAAGAGCCTCTCCGAAGAGTTTAGTACCAAAAGAGGTTTCAGACAAGGAGACAGCCTTTCGTGTGACCTCTTCAACATCCTGCTGGAAAAGGTTATTCGAGAGGCAAATGTCAAAAGAAGTGACACAATCTACATCAATAGCCACATGTTACTTGCTTATGCTGATGATATAGACATCATGGGACGATCAGTAAAAGAAGTAACCGATACCTTTATGAAGGTCGAAGGAGAATCTGCTAAAGTGGGTCTGACGGTAAACGGTGAGAAGACAAAGTTAATGGTGTAGACGCGCAATGCGTCCGTTGAGCTCGGACTGCTGAAGTTGGTTCCTATAATTTTGAGGTAGTAAAAAACTTCGTCTACCTCGGCACCTTCGTAAACACAACAAACGACATCAGTTGTGAAATAAAAGAAGAATTATATTGGCCAACAGATGGTACTTTGCTTTAAGTAAGCAGTTTAAAAGGAAAACCACATCTAGTCAAACAAAAATAACGCTCTACAAAACACTGATACTACCCGTGCTGATGTATGGCTCCGCCTGGGTACTTATACCCTCAAATAACATTTTCCACCTGAAATTTGTCGGTATAGGTCCACGTCTTCATATAGCCCCCATAGAACGGTACCTCCGGATTTCTGGTATTTTGAAGGTTGTGATCTCAATATCCCTCTGAAATGGCTGAAATTTCGTATTAACTCTTCCTTGGGGGTAAACAACTTTCCACCTAAAATTTGTCGGTTTAGGTTCTGACCACCATATGGCCCCCATAGAGCGATACCTCTCGATTTTCGGTATTTTGAAAGTTGTAGCCTCAATATCCCACCGAAATAACTGAAATTTGGTATTAGGTCTTCCTTGGGGGTATACAACTTTCCACCTAAAATTTCTCGATATAGGTCCACGTCTTTATATAGCCCAAATAGAACGGTAACTCCGGATTTCTGGTATTTTGAAGGTTGTGGCCTCAATATCCCTCCGAATGGGTGAAATTTGGTATTAAGTTTTCCTTGGGGTTTTACAATTTTCCACCTGAAATTTGTCGGTATAGGTCCAAGTCTTCATATAGGCCCATAGTGCGGCACCACCCGATTTCCGGTATTTTGAAGGTGGTGGACTAAACAACTTTCCACTTAAAATTTGTCGGTTTAGGTTCATTTCTCTATTTTATTGACTTGTCTGAAAAGAATTTTAAACCGAAAAATTTTACATACAAACATTTTTGTACCTATTATTGAAATATTTGTTGCATTTTGCATAATTTTGCATATGTGATATGTTTTGATTGGAATTTAATCAGAAGCCAAAAATGTGCCCAGTCCCAAAATCTGACATGAATCGGACCAAAAATAGGGGTTGCATAAAATTCCACTGTCTAATCATTAAAGCAGGAAACACATCCAACGTTTGGGTAAAGTTTTTTGTCGTTTTGGCCGTTTTTACACTGTTCTGCATGTTGCCGAAAAATTCAAATTCATTGGAAATATGTGCCGGCAAACATATCAACGCTGGACTTTGGTGTCTCCGTCGCCCTGATGTTGTTGTTTTTTCTCAACGCCCAACACAAAACTTTACTCAAACGTTGGATGTGTTTTCAGCTTAACAAAAAGGTCCAAGGTGACTTCCTTGGGGAACACGGGATGGAACGTTGAATGATTTTGAGTGACAGCCTTCAAATAAGACTGACTGAGATCTCTTATGTAAATATTATGAAATCCACAACAACAAATTCTGATTGAAACCTATGCGTTCAAGTTTATAAAGAAAGTAGTATTCTATGGGCCATTATTATATGAGTTCTTTTACTATCTGATGGATTTGAAAACGCAAAATAAACAAATTTAGAAGCATTAAAAATATAATTTTTACATTGAAAGTTATTGTCAAGAAGCTTCTCGTTGAAATTCAATCATCACTTTTAACTTTATGTTAACCGGAAATCTATAAATCTGTTCGATAAATCTAAACTATAACAAAAGAAGACAGAAAGGCAAAAACCCCCCTTTTAATACTTCTGACCAGAATTGAATCAGGTTGGTAACAGTTGAAAGAACACTCAGAAACCCGTGCTGGTATGAACTAAGTATTGGTTGAACTTTGTGAGCAATGATATCGATAACTAGTTTCTCGAATAACTTTGCTATTTCTCTATCATTTGAAACATCTGCTAAGCTACCCGATTTATATAAAGAGATTTTTTCCAAATAGAAGGAAAGCGGCAGAATTTGAGAGAATAATTAAAGATTAATGTTAAAGGGATAGATAATATTTCCGAACAATATTTTAATATTATGCTAGGAACACCATATGGACCAGGACTTCTTATTGCTTTTAAGTGGATTTTAAAATATGGCACAACTACATTATCAAACTGAGGAATATCATATGGATAGGAGCTATTGATTGCGTAATTGTCATTTGAATAAACTGATACAAAGAAATTAGCATAACATTGAGCGATTTCACTATCAGAAGTATATTCTTCATTATTTACTTTTAATATATGGGGTTTAGAAGAAGATTTCCTTTTAAGATTTACAAATTCATAAAATGATTTAGGATTTGATTTAAAATTATCTTTGACTTTATTGATATAATCTTTATACAATTACGAGACTCAATAGTATACTTAGACCTAGCTGGTATAATCAACTGCGGAACCAGATTTCTTTCGAAGGAGCCTAGTTTTATATTTTTTAATGGATAACAGCGCAGATGTAATCCAAGGAGGGTTATTACAGTTTTTAATTTTTGTTGTACACATTTTAATATACATTTGTTTAAGATGTGATAACATTTTTTCAATGCAGATTCAAAATCTGCTCGATTCATACAATGGCAGACGGAAGACCAATTTACGGAAGATAAGAGCATCCCAGCAAAATGATCGATGACAAATTATGAGTTGAATCATGGGTGCAAGTGATCTGGCATGTCATCTTTTTGTCATTTTCACTCATGATTTTTTTATGAGCATGACCCCCAAAAGATGACGTTCTTTCTTGAATCCTAAGCATGTAATTTTAACCAATGAGTTGACATGTACTTTTTCATCAATGCTTTGGCATTAAATTTTCATGTCTTGTTTGGAAAATGAAAAATGCTGTATTTAAATATCATTTTCATGACAAGAAAATTCTTTATTAATTCAAACGAATACATGAAATAATTACAACTAATTTATCAGCAAAAACTTTTATAAATATTGCAATTTTTCACCGTCACTTTACCGCAACAGAGTTTACTTCCTCCGCTCTCCGGATTTTGATTTTATTTCATCTTGCAAAATGTTTTTCTATTATCTTCCCACCACCAGTTCAGATTTCGACATGGACTCCAGCTGCACTCCTTCACGAATTTCTTGTTCGTGAATTACTTTGAATTTTATAACAAAATTTTGGAAATTTATGCTCTTTCATTTCGGGAAGAAATGATACCGCTACGTAGGGATCTACAAATCAATTTGCTTTTTAGGGATCTCTAGAGAATCATATGTAACGCAAGGAGAAGGGGGGCTTTTTAAGGAAAATATCATTTATGCGTAAAGGTCTTAGTACAGGAGCTGCCGCGCCTTGCTTGCTTCTGATAAAATAATAAAATTTTTGTTATGTCAGAAATGAAGCTGGGAACAAGACAAGCATGCGAGGTTGCTTATGTACCCAGGCCTTTATTAATTTATATTTAAGTTAAAACATTTTCTTTCCAGAAGTCGTTACTTCTTTCTTTTAGAACAGATAAGGGAATTTTTATAATACCAAAGAGTGCAGACCGATTCTATTGTTAGCTCGATAATTGGGACTTCCTTTTTATTGCAGTGAAGAAGGTTTGGCATTGTTCGCCAAGAGGTAAGGCAGAGAAGACTAGTTTCAATCCTCGCCACAGGATCTCATCAGTTCTCTTGTTTCTTGTTTGTGGATATTCTCCACCGAAGTTATTTTTCAACCCCCCAAATGTGCACCTCTATATGGGGGCTATACCAAAACATTGACCTATATTGACAATTTGTCGCCTGATGAATTCTTAGGCACTCAGAACTATAAATCCTAATATTCTGACCCTCACATGGGAGCTACATTGAAACATTGACCTAACTTTATTATTTTTGCCAAATAATAACCAATAATTGAACATATTGGAAGATTTCAGCTTAATCAAATATGAAATGTAGACAAAACCGTTTAAACACGTCATATTCTTTATAGTACCCATTTATGAGGGCTTCGAAAATACCTCTTCAATCCCATAATATGCACCGAAACTGTGTTCCGTTATATTGATTGAGGCGCAAACATTCGAAAAATATTCCCTGAATTAATCTCGGTTTTTTTGCGATGTCACCCCGCTGTGCAGCGCCTTTTTGTCGGGCCAAAACGTGGAATCGATGTATCAACCGTACGGCGCACACTGATCAAAACCATTGATCTAGCGGCGCGAAATTGAAAGAATCAAACTATAAAACTGCGAAATGTTTTCCATTGTATCGACTGTGCCGACTAAAATTATGTTTTTTATTTTTTGTTGGTGTGAATGTTCACTCAGTTATTCTCCATCAAATGCGAGAAATTTAGCTGCATCAGATTTTAAGAAAAGTTAAGAAGTATCAATCGGCTTTGCCGACAGAGATATGCCCTCATTAAAACTTTTGTATTCGGACAGATCGAATGTATTTAGGGTCTTTTCAGAATTTTGTAGGCCTTTTTGAACATTTAAACTTACAGACAAAAATGTGGATTAGGATTAAAGTTTAAAAGTGTTGCGGAGGAGGTACTTGAAGGATGAACCGACATAGTCCATTATGAAAGTGGATCTCATTTTGGAAGTCATATCTTTTCGATAGATATCGCACCCACTAGTCATTTCAGCGGGTCATCGTATAACATTTCGACCAATATGCCAGGAAGCATGAACTTGTCCACGGAAAACATAATATCGCTGTACACAGGACCACAACGAATAGCATCGGTTCAAAATGATCTTCGAACATACCCTAAACTGCACTTAAACAAAAATGTTGAAATGTTTTGCAGGGGAGGTACCTTAAGGAGAGGACCAATACGGGTTAGTTAGAAGTTAAACTAAATTTGGACAAAATATAAGAAGATCCACAGTTTGGACCAAATTGGTTACCCCGTTCAAGAGAGTGTATCGTGCATACATTTTATTGATTTTTTTTTTAATTTTGGGGGGAAGTTCTGAACGTTGTGTACCGGTATTGCCCATCTTAGAACTGAAACTAAGTTTGGACAAAATATAAGGAAGGTCAAATTTCGGACCAAATCGGTTGACCAGTTCGAGTGCTATAGTGCTCTGCAGCCACTACACATGTTGCCATAGGGATTTTTACAACTTTTGGGTTATTTTCTCAAGAAGTATGGACGTGCCCCTGAAAACCGGGTGCCATCCTAAAGGGGGTTAGTGAATGCAAGTTGATTCAACAAAAATCAAAAGGATTCGAGAGCAGGTCTTAAAGTGAATTTATCCGAAATTTTGTGTGGGAGGTACCCGAAGAAGTGGATAAATATAGTCCATATTCGAACCTGATCTAGATCTGGTTGATATATCAGGATGTGTAAATTATGGACCAAATCGATCACTCCCATGTGCGCACAATTTTTCCGAAAATTTTTGAACTTTTGTGGTGGGGGGTACCTGAAGGAGTGGACCGATATGGCTTATCTTCGAAATTAAACTAAATTTGAAGAAAATATTACGAAGGCCACATTTTGGACCGAATCGGCTGATCCGTTCGAGAGTTATCTTGCGATCCAACCACTACACACCGTGTCATAGGGGTTTTTGTACCTTTCAGACTATTTTCTCAGGAAGTATGGGCAAGATGAAACTTATAGCGTGTCTGGGGGCAGTGAATGCAAGTTGCTGCAACAAAAATCAAAGCTATACAAATGCAGGTCCTAAACTGAACTCTTCCGAAATTTTGTGTGGGAGGTACCCGAAAAAGTGGACAGATTGACTCCATATTGGAACCTCATCTAAGTCTGATGGAAATTTCACGATGTACAAAGTATGGACCAAATCGGTTACTACCTCAAAAGTTATTTTCCGAACATTTTCGAACTTTTGTGGTGGAGGTACCGGAAGGAGTGGACCGATATAAACCATTTTCGAACTTAAACGAAGTTTGGATAAAATATTGCGAGATCCAAATTTTGATCCAAATCGGTTGATCTGTTTGGAGTTATCATGCGCTCGAGCCAGACAGACGGACGAACTGGGATAAATCGACTTCAAATTTGTCAAAACATATGAGGTATTGTCAAAACATTATTTCGATGAGGTAAATTTTTATCGGGTACAATATACAATACAAATTACAGTAGATTTCAATACCATATAACCAATTTTTTGAGTGGTCGGGCCCCCTGGGCACACCCCCTGCATACGTCCCTGGAGCATATCATGACTCCCAAAATTAGATCCATTTCCAAGATGGACTGTGTCGGTTTATTCGTTCGTGTACCTTCTCCGCAAAAGTTTAACACTTTTGGCTTTAATAAATACTAAGTCCACGTTGAGGTTCGTGTTGAAAAGGTCCAACACTTCTGATAATGTTTTTTGTGCAGTTAGAGGCTAAGGGAATTTTTCTGTCGTCAAAGAAAATCAATGTTGGCGTATGTATATTCCCCAGAGGCGAATGATCCCCCTTCTACCCTACAGACTAACACTTGGAATCAAAATCACATGGACTACTTTACAGTTGGTAGTACAAAGTTTGAAATAAATATTATGATATTCGAAATTGGCACCATATCGGTTACCCTATTCGAGATTTATCTTCCGCACCAGCCATAATATTATCGCCGAAAGTAAAAACTTCCTTAAAAAAGTAATAGTCATAAAGCAGTTACAGAGAGCACATGGACCACCAAAACAATCCCAGAACAGCCCTTATGTGAACGAATATTTTTTTCGGTCTTTTATGGTAGACGAAGTTGGCCAATTTAGTCCATCTTGGGTTTGGGCCGAATACTCAGGAAATGCAAAAATTAATGTTGTTAAAATCAAGATTTTAATTGCAAGATAGTCACGCTAACTGATGCACAACCTCTTACATGCCAACTTTTCTTAGACAATTGGCAGATGTTGGTAAATAACAACTATAAAATTTTATTACTCAAAGTAGAATTTGTCTTCCCCAACCACTGACCAAACTGATGAATGTCAATCAAATCTTTTAAAAGTTCTCAAAAAACAGTCCACCTTCCAACCACTACATGCTCTGCCAGGCTCCTGTAAAACGTCGCCTGATATAGCCCATTATCAATCAAGAAAATGTCTGTCAATTAAGCACTTTTTCAAAAATGTTCCTCCTCCCTCTGTCATTCTCCTAAATTATAATGTGATTACTAACAGAAGGTAAAGATGACAACGAAATACGCAAAAATGTGTATAACTTTGTGTCTGTGTGTGTGCGTGGGAAAAGCAGACACACTATTTTTGAAAATGTAAATAAAAAGAAGAAATAAAAATGCGTTCAATAAGTAGTGCCATTGTGTGTGTTGGTAAAATTATCACACTATGAGCTTCCTCCCAACCAACATTTGGCTTGTGAGATTTCCTGGTGTTGCTTCCTTCCATTCCCTACCACTGCTCCTCTTGGTCTCTCTTCTAACATTTTTAGTTTTTAATGCAAACCATAGATAGCTTCCATCGTCGTTGTGCTTGCCGTTAGTATTCTTAGGGACAACATATTGGCCCTGACATTTAAACTCAACGGCAATCAATGTCAAATTTTTAGTTCAGTTTTAGTTACAGATGCCACCTTTTTGTGCCTCCTACTTCTTCTGCAGGGGATTTGAGGTTACAGGAAAACTTGACAAAACAGATGACTTTTTTTTGTTTAATTTAATTAAAAAAATTGTTGAGAAAAAATATCCTGTTTCGCTACCAAGGCTGAGAAAAGGAAAAGTTTTTAAACAAATTCTTAGCTACTGACCTTTTAATGAGCAAAATGTTGTTCCTTTTTCTTTTTTGCTTCTGGGTTGCTTTGTCAGGTTCCTTTGTAGGATATTTACTTGTGGCTGCTACTCCTTGTTTTTGGTTTTTAGTTTAAATTTTCATTTTTTTCTTGAGCACTTTTTTGTGGTTATACTTTTTCTCTTTTGAGCTTTTTTGTTGTTAATGGCCAGCTTCTATTGCTTGCTTGCTACGGATAACTTATTTTAGCCAATAAAAAATCACTAACATTATTTCACTTAATCGATTCGTTTTGGAAACAAGTTGCAGAGGGGTAGCGGCAACCCAATACAGTTACCAAAATACGGGCTAGCTGGAAGGCTAAAACTTGATTTCAAACACTTGGTTTCTGGTCACAAACAACGAAAACGACGAAACGGCAAAACGAACAAATGTTTCCCTTTTTGGTATTTGCTTTGGCAAACGGCAACGGTTCGGCTCGGTTCTACTGCTACTAACCCAAACTAACAACTGCTGGCTGGCTGGCTTGGCTTTCAAAAAGAAACAAACGATTATCAAACAACAACTGCAACAACACCACCAATCAAGACCAGGAACGACAGGACAACAAGGCAAGACAAAGTTGAAGAACAAAGCTTTCAACAACTAAAACTCCTCTAGGATTTGTTAATAATTTTTTGTTATTTTTTCAATTTTCAATTTTAATTTCTTTAAAGGCTTGGCTAGCATCTGGGCATCCCGACTTCATAACATCCCGACTTCAAACGAACGAACGAGCCAAACAAAAGTCTGCAGCACAAAACATAAAATTTCACTTTCAATTAGCAGGACTTGTGCTGCTTCTTCTTCTTCTGGTTAGTGGGGACTTTAGATTTTTTTCGATTTTCTTGGTTGTTTTCAATTTCTTTTACTTTTTGCTTGTTTTCGTTTCTTTTGTTTAAACAACAACAACAAAAAACATTCAAAATAAAGATTTATAAAATTTTGATAGATTTTCTTGCGTTTCTTTTTCATAAAACAATTCTCAAAATCACATATCCTGCCAAGACAAATATCCTTTCCACGGGATCCACATCAATTCAGCTGGGATCTTCTTTTTCTTTTGCTTCTTTGGCTTGCCTAGCTCGGACCTTTCTTGCACTTGACTTTGCTTATTTTTCTCTGCTTTGGGATGAGGATTTTTTTTTATATTTTTTCCAGAATTATTTTGAATTTTTTTACAACGTTTTAACGTTCTAACGCGTTCCGCGTATTGCACCCAACTGAGCTAAAGACAGCTCATAAAATTTGCTTCAACGACTCCGAGTCAAGCCAAGCACAGGCACAGGCATTCAACCATAAAAACCATAGAAGAACGAAAAACACAGAGCAAGAACACAAACTCTCATCGTCCAAATGAATGCAAGAACACTCTCGCAGATACAAACACACACACTCACAGCTTGCGGCACATGAGACCAACATAAATGGGGCCCGTACAGAAGAACAAAAAGTTCGGCTTACGTTTTTTTTCTTTCTATCACAACAAAAGGTTTGTTCGTTCGTTCGTTTCACGTTACTTGCAGTTACCGTTGTGTAGTTCATCTCGTCAGAGTTGCAGAGTGCCACACGTGATAGCCGCGGAGTCAAGTGAGTGAGCATAACAGTTTCCACTTTGTGAGAGAGGGAAAGAAAGCTTTCCTTTCATCATATGCTCGTGCTTGTGGTGTTGGTAAAATGCCGGTGTTTTTTTTTTTACTCAGAGTCATCCACACAGAGCAAAAGAGCCCGAGAAAGTTGTGTTGCAAATTACTCCCCCAACACTCGGAGAGTGTTGCAAATTTACGTAAAAACTTATTTAGGCCGGTCAGGTACAATGTTTAATAGAGCGGGTCGTATGTATGAAGTTATAAAGGGGTTTATTATATTTTTTATAAGAAAATGTTTCGGAAAAAATATTTTCTGAGAGAAGAATAGTTTTTTCTTGCGGAATATGAAAAAATGTTGAGGAAACAAACAGTTTTTGGAAGAACATGTTCTGTGAGAGATTGTTGCGGAAACAATTTTTCTATAAGAGCATGAAGCAAAATATTCTATGAAAAACTTTTGGGGGAAAAATATTTTCTATTATGAAATATTGCAGAAGAAATTGTGGAGAAAAAAATTTTCTATGAAACATTGCTACGAAAAAGAAATGTTGCGAAAAAACTATTCTCTATTGGAAAACATGTTGCAGAAACATTTTCTATGAAAAAATCATGGGAACATGTTGCGCATCAAAAGTTTTGTTGCGCTTGAAATATGAGGCAAATATTTTTTATAAGAAAATGTGGCGAAAAAAATATTTTCTGAGAGAAAAATAGTTTTTTTCGGTAAACTCTGGCGGAATATGAAACAATGTTGAGGAAACAAACAGATTTTGGAAGAACATGTTCTGTGAGAGATTGTTGCGGAAACAATTTTTCTATAAGAACATGAAGCAAAATATTCTTTGAAAAACTTTTGGGGAAAAAATATTTTCTATCTATGAAATATTGCAGAATAAATGTTTTCCATGAAAAAATGTTGAGGAATTTTTTTAATAATGTTGCAGAAATTGTGGCGTAAAATATTTTCTATGAAAAAATGAGGCTGAAAAAATTGCTATGAAAAAAATATTTTCTATTGGAAAACATGTTGCAGAAACATTTTCTATGAAAAAATCTTGGGAAAATGTTGTGCATCAAAAGTTTTGTAGAAAACAATTGTGGATACAACAGAAAATGTTGCTGTTGAAATATGTTTTCCAGCAGCAAATGTTGAGAAAAATATTTCAATAAAAAAATGTGGCGGAAAAAATATTTTCTGGGAGAAAAATAGTTTTTTTTTTTTCGAGAAACTCCTGCGGAATATGAAAAAATGTTGAGGAAACAAACAGTCTTGTGGAAGAACATGTTCTGTGAGAGATTGTTGCGGAAACAATTTTTGTATAAGAACATGAAGCAAAATATTCTATGAAAAACTTTTGGGGGAAAAATATTTTCTATCTATGAAATATTGCAGAATAAATGTTTTCCATGAAAAAATGTTGAGGAATTTTTTTTAATAATGTTGCAGAAATTGTGGCGTAAGATATTTTCTATAAAAAAATGAGGCTGAAAAAAATGCTATAAAAAAATGTTGCGAAAAAAACTATGCTTTATTGGAAAACATGTTGCAGAAACATTTTCTATGAAAAAATCTTGGGAAAATGTTGCGCTACAAAAGTTTTGTAGAAAACTATTGCGGATACAACAGAAAATATTGCGGTTGACATATATTTTCCAGCAAATGTTGAGGAAGATATTTTTTATAAGAAAATGTGGCGGTAAAAATATTTTCTGAGAGAAAAATAGTTTTTTTTCGGGATACTCTTGCGGAATATGAGAAAATGTTGAGGAAACAAACAGATTTTGGAAGAACATGTTCTGTGACAGATTGTTGCGGCAACAATTTTTCTATAAGAACATAAAGCAAAATATTCTATGAAAAACTTTTGGGGGGGAAAATATTTTCTATTATGAAATATTGCAGAATAAATATTTTCCATGAAGAAATGTTGAGGAATTTTTTTAATAATGTTGCAGAATTGTGGGGTAAAATATTTTCTATGAAAAAATGTTGCCAAAAAAATTCCTATGAAAAAAATGTTGCAAAAATATATTTTCTATTGGAAAACATGTTGCAGCAACATTTTCTATGAAAAAATCTTGGGATAGTGTTGCGCATCAAAAGTTTTGTAGAAAACAATTGTGGATACAACAGATTGTTGCGGAAACAATTTTTCCACAAGAACATGAAGCAAAATATTCTATGAAAAACTTTTGGGGGAATAATATTTTCTATTATGAAATATTGCAGAATAAATATTTACCATGAAGAAATGTTGAGGTATTTTTTTAATAATGTTGCAGAAATTGTGTGGTAAAATATTTCTATGAAAAAATGTTTCTGAAAAAATTGCTATAAAAAAAATGTTGCGAAAAAAAATATTTTCTATTGCAAAATGTTTGCGAAAAAATATTTTCTATTTGACACTCTTAAGGAAAAATGCTTCCAAAGATGTTGCGAGAATTTTTTTAAAAAAAAATTTCCATTTTCCATTTGAAAATATTGACAAAAACTTTTTTTGAGACAATGTTGCGGAAATAATACAATATTATTATTAATATGAAATAATTGGGGAAATATTTACTACTACGAATGATTTTTTTTTCTGTGAAAATGTTGCGCATAAAAATTTTTGTTGGAAAATATAGTTGATGTAAACTTTTCTTCAGAAAATGTTGCAGTTGAAATAAGTATTCCACAAATGTTTGCGGGCAAATATTTGGGAAAATATATTTCCTATGTGACACTGTTATGGAAAAACTTTTATTTATTGGAAATATTGCGAAAAAATTTCTTTGAGAAAGTGTTATAAAAATAATATTCTATGGGAACATTTTCTTCAGAAAAATGTGCGGAAAAACGACCTTCTTTGAAAACAGTTGAGGTTTAAATATTTTCTATTAATAAAAATATTGTCGGAAAAATATTTCCGTTTTTCTATTTTCATTGCGAAATGTTGCGAAAAAACTATTTTCTTTGAATAACATTTCCTTTGAAAAATGTTGCGGGTAAAATATTTCTATGAAGACATGTTGTGGTAAAATAATTTTTATGAGAACATGGGAAAATATTTGGGAAATATATTTCCTATGTGACACTGCTAAGGAAAAATTTTTATCTAATGGAATATTGCGAAAAAATTTTTTTTTTTGAGAAAGTGTTACACAAAATAATCAATGGGAATAGTTTCTTCAAAAAAAATTTGCGGAAAATATTTTCTTTGAAAATTGTTGAGGGTTAAACATTTGCTATGGATGAATGTTGGCTAAAAATAATTTCTATGAGAACATGTTGTTTCCCAAAAATGTTTATAGAAAATATTTTACTAATATTTCCGCAACATTTTTAAAATAATATTTTTTCAGCAACATTTCGCAATGAAAAAAATTTTCTCAGGAAATTTTTACAACATTTTTCAATAAAAAAATATTTTTGCAATATTTTCTCAAAAATGTTCTCACAGAAAATAATACATTCGCAACATGTTCTCATAGAAATTATTTTTTGCCAACATTCATTCATAGCAAATATTTAACCCTCAACACTTTCGCAACATGTTCTCATAGAAATTATTTTTAGCCAACATTTATTCATAGAAAATATTTAACCCTCAACATTTTTCAAAGAAAATAGGTTTTCCGCAAAATTTTCTGAAGAAAATGTTGCCAAATGTTTCACTCGCAACATGTTCTCATAAAAATTTTTTTTCCCAAACATGTTTTCATAGAAAATATTTTACTAATATTTCCGTAACATTTTTAAACGACTATTTTTTCCGCAACATTTCGCAATGAAAATATTTTCTCAGGAAATTTTTACAACATTTTTCAATAAAAAAATATTTATGCAATATTTTCTCAAAAATGTTCTCACAGAAAATTTTAGCCAACATTCATTCATAGCAAATACTTAACCCTCAACACTTTCGCAACATGTTCTCATAGAAATTATTTTTAGCCAACATTCATTCATAGCAAATATTTAACCCTCACCACTTTTCAAAGAAAATATTTTTCCGCAATTTTTTTTGAGGAAAATATTCCCATTGACTATTTTTTATAACACTTTCTCAAAAAAAATTTTTTTTTCGCAATATTTCCAATAGATAAAAATTTTCCTTAACAGTGTCACGTAGGAAATATATTTCCCAAATATTTTCCATTGGATTTTATCTATATATATAAAAATGGTGTAAAAAATGTATAGTAATTCATAAAATGAGAACGACTAGGCCGATTTCTGTAAAATTTTTTGTCAGTTATTCGCATTTTCGAGGAGAAGGTCTTTACGGAAGAAAATTTTGGAAAATCCCTCTGGAAAAGTCGGAAAATTGGAAAAATCGAAAATTGAGTTTTTGTATGAAATTTTATTCCTTAATAGCGAGACGAAGTTCGCCGGGTCCGCTAGTTTTCTTATAAAAAAATTGTCATAGAAAACATTCCACGCGCAAGATTTTTTATTTTCGTTGAAAATATTTCACCAGGATTGAAGGTATTTCTCCCACAACATGTTCTCATACAAATTATTTTACCCCAACATGTCTTCATAGAAATATTTTACCCGCAACATTTTTCAAAGGAAATATTATTCAATGAAAATAGTTCTTCCGCAACATTTTGCAATTAAAAAAAGGAAAAACGGAAATATTTTTCCGAAAATATTGCGAATGAATTATTTTCTGTGAGAATATTTTTGAGAAAATATTGTCGTTTAAAAATTTTGTGGAAATATTAGTAAAATATTTTCTATGAAAACATGTTGGGGAAAATAATTTTTATGAGAACATGTTGCGGGTGAAACATTTGGCAACATTTTCTTCAGAAAATTTTGCGGAAACAATATTTTCTTTGAAAAATGTTGAGGGTTAAATATGTTCTATGAATAAATGCTGGCTAAAAATAATTTCTATGGGAACATGTTGCGAAAGTGATGAGGGTTAAATATTTCTATGAAGACATGTTGGGGTAAAATAATTTCTATGAGAACATGTTGCGAATGAATTATTTTCTGTGAGAACATTATTGAGAAAATATTGCAAAAATAATTTTCTATTGAAAAATGTTGTGAAAAATTTCCTGGGAAAATGTTTTCATTGCGAAATGTTGCGGAAAAAATAGTCTTTTAAAAATGTTGCGGAAATATTAGTAAAATATTTTCTATTAAAAAATGTTGGGGAAAAATTATTTTTATGAGAACATGTTGCGGGTGAAACATTTGAGAACATTATCTTCAGAAAATTTCGCAGAAAAAATATTTTCTTTGAAACATCTTGAGGGTCAAATATTTGTTATGAATAAATGTTGGCTAAAAATAATTTCTATGAGAACATGTTGCGAAAGTGTTGAGGGTTAAATACTTGCTATGAATGAATGTTGGCTAAAAATAATTTCTATGAGAACATGTTGCGAAAGTGTTAAGGGTTAAATATGTGCTATGAATGAATGTTGGCTAAAAATAATTTCTATGAAAACATGTTGCGAATGAATTATTTTCTGTGAGAAAATTTTTGAGAAAATATTGCAAAAATAATTTTTTATTGAAAAATGTTGTGAAGAATTTCCTAAGAAAATGTTTTCAATGCGAAATTTTGCGGAAAAAAATAGTCTTTTAAAAATGTTGCGGAAATATTAGTAAAATATTTTCTATGAAAACATGTTGGGGAAAAATAATTTTTATGAGAACATGTGTCGGGTAAAACATTTGGAAACATTTTCTTCAGAAAATTTTACGGAAAAAATATTTTCTTTGAAAAATCTTGAGGGTAAAATATTAGCTATGAATAAATGTTGGCTAAAAATAATTTTTATGAGAACATGTTGCGTGTGAAACATTTGGGAACATTTTCTTGTAAAAATTTCCTGAGAAAATGTTTTCATTGTGAAATGTTGCGGAAAAAATAGTCTTTTAAAAATTTTGCGGAAATATTAGTAAAATATTATCTATGAAAACATGTTGGGGAAAAATAATTTTTATGAGAACATGTTGCGGGTAAAACATTTGAAAACATTTTCTTCAGAAAATTTTGCGGAAAAAATATTTTCTTTGAAAAATGTTGATGGTTAAATATTTTCTATGAATAAATGTTGGCTAAAAATAATTTCTATGAGAACATGTTGCGAAAGTGCTGAGGGTTAAATATTTGCTATGAATGAATGTTGGCTAAAAATAATTTCTATGAGAACATGTTGCAAATAAATTATTTTCTGTAAGAACATTTTCAGAAAATATTGCAAAAATAATTTTTTATTGAAAAATGTTGTACAAATTTCCTGAGAAAATGTTTTCATTGCGAAATGTTGCGGAAAAAATAGTCTTTTAAATATGTTGCGGAAATATTAGTAAAATATTTTCTATGAAAACATGTTGGGCAAAAATAATTTTTATGAGAACATGTTGCGAATGAAACATTTGGGAACATTTTCTTCAGAAAATTTTGCGGAAAAAATATTTTCTTTGAATACTGTTCTCACAGAAAATAATTCATTCGCAACATGTTCTCATAGAAATTATTTTTAGCCAAAATTACTTTTATGAGAACATGTTGCGGGTGAAACACTTGGGAACATTTTCTTCAGAAAATTTTGCGGAAAAAATATTTTCTTTGAAAAATGTTGAGGGTTAAATATTTTTTTTTTTTTAATAAATGTTGGCTAAAAATATTTTCTATGAGAACATGTTGCGAATGATTTATTTTCTGTGAAAACTGTGTTACAATTTTCTGAGAAAATGTTTTCATTGCGAAATGTTGCGGAAAAAATTGACTTTTAAAAATGTTGCGGAAATATTAGTAAAATATTTTCTATGAATAAATGTTGGCTACAAATAATTTCTATGAGAACATGAGCGAATGAATTATTTTCTGTGAGAAAATGTGGAGGAAACAATAAATAACATGTGCTGGGTGAAATATTAGGGGTGTCTTTTTACTTCAAAATGTTGCTGAAACATTTTTTCAGCAACTTTTCCTTTACACAACTGTCAAAATCTGCAACACTAGTAATAATTATTACTAACTACCACTTAAAAAGACACAGATATTTTCTATTAAACAAATCTTATGGGCAAAAATTTATGTGGAGAAAAATTCAACGTTTTATTCTCATGCGAATTTCTCGCTTGTATTAGGAGCATTCCAAAAGCAATGACAATGAAAGTGAAGAATCTGAAATTTACAATTATGTAAAGTCTACATATAATTTTCACACACTTCTTCTTCAGATAATAACTACATTGGCACGAGAGCCTAAAATAGCACCAAAACGTTGAGCATATTCAAACTCTTTTTTAAATAGACAGAACCAAAAATAACATATCTAAAATAACTCAAGCGTTAACCATATCATAGATTGTCCACTATAATATTTTTGGTGATTACTATGTACTACATACATATTTTGTTTAATTGTTTTGTTTATATTTTTCTGGTGAAATGTTACGCTTAATGGCAATGTGAATTTCGTGGATTTGTACCGTAGATTTTGATAACAGTGATTTCTCAAAAAACCACAACAAAATAATTTTGAAGTAATTCAACAGCATGTGTGGAACATTTTACAGAACGAAATCTGATGAGTTCCAAACACCCGATACATAAAAATACTATTTCCCACGAACATCAGCAAAGGGACAAAGAATCTTTTTTTTCATTTTTTTAAAAATATTTTTTCCAGCAATAAACGTGGATTTTTTAAAGAATATTTTTTCATGGCTCATCACAGCAATAAACGTGGATTTTTTAAAGAATATTTTTTCATGGCTCATCACAGCAATAAACGTGGATTTTTTAAAGAATATTTTTTGCAATGATCATCACAGCAATAAACTTGGATTTTTTAAAGAATAATTTTTCATGGCTCATCAAAGCAATAAACGTGGATTTTTTAAAGAATATTTTTTCATCGCTCCTCATGACAGCAATAAACGTGGATTTTTTAAAGAATATATTTCATGGCTCCTCATCGCAGCAATAAACGTGGATTTTATAAAGAATATTTTCTCATGGCTCTTCACAGCAATAAACGTGGATTTTATAAAGAATATTTTCTCATGGCTCTTCACAGCAATAAACGTGGATTTTTTAAAGCATATTTTTCGTGGACCATTTTTTTATAATTTCTAAAGAAGATGTCTAAAGATTTGCACTACTTTATTTTCCAACTGTGTGGTGTTGCCGATTTCCATCGGCAATGAGTAGGCCACCTCATTAAATATGCATTGTTGACCTTTGTGAGAACATGTCGTTCGCTAGCTGGATTCTCATGGTTCTCCCAATAATTTTTTATATCTGTTCTCTGAGAAATTCTTGCTAGCAAAAACAAGAACAACAATTACATTTGAGGTAGTCGTAGCCGAAATGGTGCCTGTGACGTAAAAATTTACCAATACACAAGCACTAAATTCACATGCACACACACATACAGGCTGGGGGTATAGCAGGAAACACTACTTGGCCTGCCAGAGTTGTTCTATGCAATTTTTCTTTTAAAAATTCAATGAAAAGCTTTGTCCAGCATACGGCAAAAGCAAGAGCCAAAGCTTTATTTGCTTTTGTGTGCTAAAGAAAATATGCATAAATTCGGGGAGCTTTTTAAAAAATGGGTGTAGTGCTGTCGCCGCTTTAGAAAGAAGAAAATCAATGATGGAGGAAAATGGGCTTTTGAAAGTTCATGCTGGATGGATGGCTCGTCGTCAGACAGTCAAGTGTTTTAACTGTGCGATAACCTTGTAGCAAAGATGGAACAACAACAAATGGCAAGGCAGCGGCCACTACCTCTTCGCAATGTAGCAACAAAAACAACAACAACAACAAAGATATCCTGTATTTACAAAATGTTTGACGAAGTGTAAAGAGAACAAGAGCATTGAGGACAACAACAACAGCAGCAACAATAACAACAACACCAACAATACCAATAGCAAGCTTTATGTTATTCTGACAAGATAACCATTGTTTGTGTGTGTGTGTGCATGTGTGTTGAATTGTTTACATGGGAGCATCAACATCAAAATACCAACAGCACCACCAACTTTAGAGGAGAGTGGCGAGAGCAGCATGTCCTGGGTTGGGGGAGGTGCAGCAGGAGATGCTGACTAAAAAAGGATGCTGGTAGCTTTTCATTGTTGTGTTTGTTTTGTTATTGTTTTCCATAGTCTTGTCCTAATGAAGGTCAGATTGAACAACAACAAAAACAATAAAAGCCCAACAAAAACAACAATGGCCAGGAAGACAACATAAAAAGTGGCATGGCATGAATTTCAAGCGACAGCCACGATTTTTATTAGGTAAGGTTATGTTTCTTTGGCACCGAGGCGGAGTGTGTTTGGGTGTGGGTATGTGTCTGTGTGTGGTGGCATGGTTCCCCCCTCACAAACTAATGCTAAATGGGAAAGTAAACGATTCGCAAAACTACGTGAGTGCGTAAAACAGGGAAAGTGCAATACAAACACACACAAACATACAAAGGCTTCGGTGTATGGGTGTGCGGTTGATGGAAAGGATGCTCTGTATTATTGTATTTATACTTATGTACTAGTCTGTTGTTTAAATCCGCACAAACAAACGCAAAAAACGATGAAGGCTCTCAGAGGTGTGCAGCATTATGTCTTGTTTACTTGAAAGGTAACTAACTGAACAACAGCAACACACACGCACGCACATAAAAAACGCTCACGACCACAATTATTATTTGTTAACGAATGAATGCCAAAATACAACCTTGACAACAATCAAACGCCGCCATACAGGGTCTCTGTTACATCGTCACGTAAAGGATAACCAGGTGATAGGGGTGATACAGACTAGAAAAAGACAAGACTCACCACCCCACACCACGCAATGATTAACAATGGCTTTGGATTTAAAGTAATTGGACAAATAAAACAACAATTGAGGTTTAAGATATGTACATTTGAATGGAAAAAAATTCTTAAAAAATCCACGCATTTTATAGGCACTCGAAAAAAATTCTTAAAAAATCCACGCCTTCTATAGGCACTCGAAAAAAAATTCTTAAAAAATCCACGCCTTTTATAGGCACTCGAAAAAAATTCTTAAAAATTCACGCCTTTTATAGGCACTCGAAAAAAATTCTTAAAAAATCCACGCCATTTATAGGCACTCGAAAAAAATTCTTAAAAAATCCACGCCATTTATAGGCACTCGAAAAAAATTCTTAAAAAAATCCACGCCTTTTATAGACACTCGAAAAAAATTCTTAAAAAATCCACGCCATTTATAGGCACTCGAAAAAAATTCTTAAAAAATCCACGCCTTTTATAGGCACTCGAAAAAAATTCTTAAAAAATCCACGCCATTTATAGGCACTCGAAAAAAATTCTTAAAAAATCCACGCCTTTTATAGGCACTCGAAAAAAATTCTTAAAAAATCCACGCCATTTATAGGCTCTCGAAAAAAAATTCTTAAAAAATCCACGCCATTTATAGGCACTCGAAAAAAATTCTTAAAAAATCCACGCCATTTATAGGCACTCGAAAAAAATTCTTAAAAAATCCACGCTTTTAAAAGGCACTCGCAAAAAAATTCTTAAAAAATCCACGCCTTTTATAGGCACTCGAAACAAATTCTTAAAAATCCACGAAATTTATAGGCACTCGAAATAAAATTCTTAAAAAATCCACGCCTTTTATAGGCACTCGAAATAAAATTCTTAAAAAATCCACGCCTTTTATAGGCACTCGAAATAAGATTCTTAAAAAATCCACGCCTTTAATAGGCACTCGAAATAAAATTCTTAAAAAATCCACGCCAAAATTCTTAACAAATCCACGCCTTTTATATGCACTCGAAAAAAATTCTTACAAAATCCACGCCTTTTATAGGCACTCGAAAAAAAATTCTTAAAAAATCCACGCTTTTAAAGGCACACGCAAAAAAATTCTTAAAAAATCCACGCCTTTTATAGGCACTCGAAACAAATTCTTAAAAATCCACGAAATTTATAGGCACTCGAAATAAAATTCTTAAAAATCCACGAAATTTATAGGCACTCGAAATAAAATTCTTAAAAAATCCACGCCTTTTATAGGCACTCGAAACAAATTCTTAAAAATCCACGAAATTTATAGGCACTCGAAATAAAATTCTTAAAAAATCCACGGCTTTCATAGGCACTCGAAAAAAATTCTTAAAAATCCACGAAATTTATAGGCACTCGAAATAAAATTCTTAAAAAATCCACGCTTTTTATAGGCACTCGAAAAAAATTCTTTAAAAATCCACACCTTTTATAGGCACTCGAAATAAAATTCTTAAAAAATCCACGCCTTTTATAGGCACTCGAAAAAAAAATTCTTAAAAAATCCACGCTTTTTATAGGCAATCGAAAAAAAATCTTAAAAAATCCACGCCTTTTATAGGCAATCGAAAAAAATTCTTAAAAATCCACGAAATTTATAGGCACTCGAAATAAAATTCTTAAAAAATCCACGCTTTTTATAGGCACTCGAAAAAAATTCTTTAAAAATCCACGCCTTTTATAGGCACTCGAAAAAATTCTTAAAAAATCCACGCCTTTCATAGGCACTCGAAAAAAATTCTTAAAAATCCACGAAATTTATAGGCACTCGAAATAAAATTCTTAAAAAATCCACGCTTTTTATAGGCACTCGAAAAAAAATTCTTTAAAAATCCACGCCATTTATAGGCACTCGAAAAAAATTCTTAAAAAATCCACGCCTTTTATAGGCACTCGAAAAAAATTCTTAAAAAATCCACGCCATTTATAGGCTCTCGAAAAAAATTCTTAAAAAATCCACGCCATTTATAGGCACTCGAAAAAAATTCTTAAAAAATCCACGCCATTTATAGGCACTCGAAAAAAATTCTTAAAAAATCCAAGCTTTTAAAAGGCACTCGCAAAAAAATTCTTAAAAAATCCACGCCTTTTATAGGCACTCGAAACAAATTCTTAAAAATCCACGAAATTTATAGGCACTCGAAATAAAATTCTTAAAAAATCCACGCCTTTCATAGGCACTCGAAAAAAATTCTTAAAAAATCCACGCCATTTATAGGCACTCGAAAAAAATTCTTAAAAAATCCACGCCATTTATAGGCACTCGAAAAAAATTCTTAAAAAATCCAAGCTTTTAAAAGGCACTCGCAAAAAAATTCTTAAAAAATCCACGCCTTTTATAGGCACTCGAAAAAAATTCTTAAAAAATCCAAGCCTTTTATAGACACTCGAAAGAAATTCTTAAAAAATCCACGCCTTTTATAGGCACTCGAAAAAAATTCTTAAAAAATCCACGCCTTTTATAGACACTCGAAAGAAATTCTTAAAAAATCCACGCCTTTTATAGACACTTGAAAAAATTCTTAAAAAATCCACGCCATTTATAGGCACTCGAAAAAAATTCTTAAAAAATCCACGCCTTCTATAGGCACTCGAAAAAAATTCTTTAAAAATCCACGCCTTTTATAGGCACTCGAAAAAATTCTTAAAAAATCCACGCCTTTCATAGGCACTCGAAAAAAATTCTTAAAAATCCACGAAATTTATAGGCACTCGAAATAAAATTCTTAAAAAATCCACGCTTTTTATAGGCACTCGAAAAAAAATTCTTTAAAAATCCACGCCATTTATAGGCACTCGAAAAAAATTCTTAAAAAATCCACGCCTTTTATAGGCACTCGAAAAAAAATTCTTAAAAAATCCACGCCATTTATAGGCTCTCGAAAAAAATTCTTAAAAAATCCACGCCATTTATAGGCACTCGAAAAAAATTCTTAAAAAATCCACGCCATTTATAGGCACTCGAAAAAAATTCTTAAAAAATCCAAGCTTTTAAAAGGCACTCGCAAAAAAATTCTTAAAAAATCCACGCCTTTTATAGGCACTCGAAACAAATTCTTAAAAATCCACGAAATTTATAGGCACTCGAAATAAAATTCTTAAAAAATCCACGCCTTTCATAGGCACTCGAAAAAAATTCTTAAAAAATCCACGCCATTTATAGGCACTCGAAAAAAATTCTTAAAAAATCCACGCCATTTATAGGCACTCGAAAAAAATTCTTAAAAAATCCAAGCTTTTAAAAGGCACTCGCAAAAAAATTCTTAAAAAATCCACGCCTTTTATAGGCACTCGAAAAAAATTCTTAAAAAATCCAAGCCTTTTATAGACACTCGAAAGAAATTCTTAAAAAATCCACGCCTTTTATAGGCACTCGAAAAAAATTCTTAAAAAATCCACGCCTTTTATAGACACTCGAAAGAAATTCTTAAAAAATCCACGCCTTTTATAGACACTTGAAAAAATTCTTAAAAAATCCACGCCATTTATAGGCACTCGAAAAAAATTCTTAAAAAATCCACGCCTTCTATAGGCACTCGAAAAAAATTCTTAAAAAATCCACGCCTTTTATAGGCACTCGAAAAAAATTCTTAAAAAATCCACGCATTTATAGGCACTCGAAAAAAATTCTTAAAAACTCCACGCCTTCTATAGGCACTCGAAAAAAATTCTTAAAAAATCCACGCCATTTATAGGCACTCGAACAAAATTCTTAAAAAATCCACGCTTTTAAAAGGCACTCGAAAAAAAATTCTTAAAAAATCCACGCCTTTTATAGGCACTCGAAACAAATTCTTAAAAATCCACGAAATTTATAGGCACTCGAAATAAAATTCTTAAAAAATCCACGCCTTTTATAGGCACTCGAAACAAATTCTTAAAAATCCACGAAATTTATAGGCACTCGAAATAAAATTCTTAAAAAATCCACGCCTTTTATAGGCACTCGAAACAAATTCTTAAAAATCCACGAAATTTATAGGCACTCGAAATAAAATTCTTAAAAAATCCACGCCTTTTATAGGCACTCGAAACAAATTCTTAAAAATCCACGAAATTTATAGGCACTCGAAATAAAATTCTTAAAAAATCCACGCCTTTTATAGGCACTCGAAACAAATTCTTAAAAATCCACGAAATTTATAGGCACTCGAAATAAAATTCTTAAAAAATCCACGCCTTTTATAGGCACTCGAAACAAATTCTTAAAAATCCACGCCTTTTATAGGCACTCGAAATAAAATTCTTAAAAAATCCACGCCTTTTATAGGCACTCGAAATAAGATTCTTAAAAAATCCACGCCTTTTATAGGCACTCGAAATAAAATTCTTAAAAAATCCACGCCAAAATTCTTAACAAATCCACGCCTTTTATAGGCACTCGAAAAAAAATTCTTAAAAAATCCACGCCTTTTATAGGCACTCGAAAAAAATTCTTAAAAATCCACGAAATTTATAGGCACTCGAAATAAAATTCTTAAAAAATCCACGGCTTTCATAGGCACTCGAAAAAAATTCTTAAAAATCCACGAAATTTATAGGCACTCGAAATAAAATTCTTAAAAAATCCACGCTTTTTATAGGAACTCGAAAAAAATTCTTTAAAAATCCACGCCTTTTATAGGCACTCGAAAAAAATTCTTAAAAAATCCACGCCTTTTATAGGCACTCGAAAAAAATTCTTTAAAAATCCACACCTTTTATAGGCACTCGAAATAAAATTCTTAAAAAATCCACGCCTTTTATAGGCACTCGAAAAAAATTCTTAAAAATCCACGCTTTTTATAGGCACTCGAAAAAAATTCTTAAAAAATCCACGCCTTTCATAGGCACTCGAAAAAAATTCTTAAAAATCCACGAAATTTATAGGCACTCGAAATAAAATTCTTAAAAAATCCACGCTTTTTATAGGCACTCGCAAAAAAAATTCTTAAAAAATCCACGCCATTTATAGGCACTCGAAAAAAATTCTTAAAAAATCCACGCCTTTTATAGGCACTCGAAAAAAATTCTTAAAAAATCCACGCCATTTATAGGCTCTCGAAAAAAATTCTTAAAAAATCCACGCCATTTATAGGCACTAGAAAAAAATTCTTAAAAAATCCACGCCATTTATAGGCACTCGAAAAAAATTCTTAAAAAATCCAAGCTTTTAAAAGGCACTCGCAAAAAAAATTCTTAAAAAATCCACGCTTTTAAAAGGCACTCGCAAAAAAATTCTTAAAAAATCCACGCCTTTTATAGGCACTCGAAACAAATTCTTAAAAATCCACGAAATTTATAGGCACTCGAAATAAAATTCTTAAAAAATCCACGCCTTTTATAGGCACTCGAAACAAATTCTTAAAAATCCACGAAATTTATAGGCACTCGAAATAAAATTCTTAAAAAATCCACGGCTTTCATAGGCACTCGAAAAAAATTCTTAAAAATCCACGAAATTTATAGGCACTCGAAATAAAATTCTTAAAAAATCCACGGCTTTCATAGGCACTCGAAAAAAATTCTTAAAAATCCACGAAATTTATAGGCACTCGAAATAAAATTCTTAAAAAATCCACGCTTTTTATAGGCACTCGAAAAAAATTCTTTAAAAATCCACGCCTTTTATAGGCACTCGAAAAAAATTCTTAAAAAATCCACGCCTTTTATAGGCACTCGAAAAAAATTCTTTAAAAATCCACACCTTTTATAGGCACTCGAAATAAAATTCTTAAAAAATCCACGCCTTTTATAGGCACTCGAAAAAAAATTCTTAAAAAATCCACGCTTTTTATAGGCACTCGAAAAAAATTCTTAAAAAATCCACGCCTTTTATAGGCAATCGAAAAAAATTCTTAAAAATCCACGAAATTTATAGACACTCGAAATAAAATTCTTAAAAAATCCACGCTTTTTATAGGCACTCGAAAAAAATTCTTTAAAAATCCACGCCTTTTATAGGCACTTGAAACAAATTCTTAAAAATCCACGCCATTTATAGGCTCTCGAAAAAAAATCTTAAAAAATCCACGCCATTTATAGGCACTCGAAAAAAATTCTTAAAAAATCCACGCCATTTATAGGCACTCGAAAAAAATTCTTAAAAAATCCAAGCTTTTAAAAGGCACTCGCAAAAAAATTCTTAAAAAATCCACGCCTTTTATAGGCACTTGAAACAAATTCTTAAAAATCCACGAAATTTATAGGCACTCGAAATAAAATTCTTAAAAAATCCACGCTTTTTATAGGCACTCGAAAAAAATTCTTTAAAAATCCACGCCTTTTATAGGCACTCGAAAAAAAATCTTAAAAAATCCACGCCTTTTATAGGCACTCGAAACAAATTCTTAAAAAACCACGAAATTTTTAGGCACACGAAATAAAATTCTTAAGAAATCCACGCCTTTCATAGGCACTCGAAAAAAATTCTTAAAAATCCACGAAATTTATAGGCACTCGAAATAAAATTCTTAAAAAATCCACGCCTTTTATAGGCACTCGAAACAAATTCTTAAAAATCCACGAAATTTATAGGCACTCGAAATAAAATTCTTAAAAAATCCACGCCTTTTATAGGCACTCGAAAAAAAATTCTTAAAAAATCCACGCTTTTTATAGGCACTCGAAAAAAATTCTTAAAAAATCCACGCCTTTTATAGGCAATCGAAAAAAATTCTTAAAAATCCACGAAATTTATAGGCACTCGAAATAAAATTCTTAAAAAATCCACGCTTTTTATAGGCACTCGAAAAAAATTCTTTAAAAATCCACGCCTTTTATAGGCACTCGAAAAAAATTCTTAAAAAATCCACGCCTTTCATAGGCACTCGAAAAAAATTCTTAAAAATCCACGAAATTTATAGGCACTCGAAATAAAATTCTTAAAAAATCCACGCTTTTTATAGGCACTCGAAAAAAAATTCTTTAAAAATCCACGCCATTTATAGGCACTCGAAAAAAATTCTTAAAAAATCCACGCCTTTTATAGGCACTCGAAAAAAAATTCTTAAAAAATCCACGCCATTTATAGGCTCTCGAAAAAAAATCTTAAAAAATCCACGCCATTTATAGGCACTCGAAAAAAATTCTTAAAAAATCCACGCCTTTTATAGGCACTCGAAAAAAATTCTTAAAAAATCCACGCCATTTATAGGCTCTCGAAAAAAATTCTTAAAAAATCCACGCCATTTATAGGCACTAGAAAAAAATTCTTAAAAAATCCACGCCATTTATAGGCACTCGAAAAAAATTCTTAAAAAATCCAAGCTTTTAAAAGGCACTCGCAAAAAAAATTCTTAAAAAATCCACGCTTTTAAAAGGCACTCGCAAAAAAATTCTTAAAAAATCCACGCCTTTTATAGGCACTCGAAACAAATTCTTAAAAATCCACGAAATTTATAGGCACTCGAAATAAAATTCTTAAAAAATCCACGCCTTTTATAGGCACTCGAAACAAATTCTTAAAAATCCACGAAATTTATAGGCACTCGAAATAAAATTCTTAAAAAATCCACGGCTTTCATAGGCACTCGAAAAAAATTCTTAAAAATCCACGAAATTTATAGGCACTCGAAATAAAATTCTTAAAAAATCCACGGCTTTCATAGGCACTCGAAAAAAATTCTTAAAAATCCACGAAATTTATAGGCACTCGAAATAAAATTCTTAAAAAATCCACGCTTTTTATAGGCACTCGAAAAAAATTCTTTAAAAATCCACGCCTTTTATAGGCACTCGAAAAAAATTCTTAAAAAATCCACGCCTTTTATAGGCACTCGAAAAAAATTCTTTAAAAATCCACACCTTTTATAGGCACTCGAAATAAAATTCTTAAAAAATCCACGCCTTTTATAGGCAATCGAAAAAAATTCTTAAAAATCCACGAAATTTATAGACACTCGAAATAAAATTCTTAAAAAATCCACGCTTTTTATAGGCACTCGAAAAAAATTCTTTAAAAATCCACGCCTTTTATAGGCACTTGAAACAAATTCTTAAAAATCCACGCCATTTATAGGCTCTCGAAAAAAAATCTTAAAAAATCCACGCCATTTATAGGCACTCGAAAAAAATTCTTAAAAAATCCACGCCATTTATAGGCACTCGAAAAAAATTCTTAAAAAATCCAAGCTTTTAAAAGGCACTCGCAAAAAAATTCTTAAAAAATCCACGCCTTTTATAGGCACTTGAAACAAATTCTTAAAAATCCACGAAATTTATAGGCACTCGAAATAAAATTCTTAAAAAATCCACGCTTTTTATAGGCACTCGAAAAAAATTCTTTAAAAATCCACGCCTTTTATAGGCACTCGAAAAAAAATCTTAAAAAATCCACGCCTTTTATAGGCACTCGAAACAAATTCTTAAAAAACCACGAAATTTTTAGGCACACGAAATAAAATTCTTAAGAAATCCACGCCTTTCATAGGCACTCGAAAAAAATTCTTAAAAATCCACGAAATTTATAGGCACTCGAAATAAAATTCTTAAAAAATCCACGCCTTTTATAGGCACTCGAAACAAATTCTTAAAAATCCACGAAATTTATAGGCACTCGAAATAAAATTCTTAAAAAATCCACGCCTTTTATAGGCACTCGAAAAAAAATTCTTAAAAAATCCACGCTTTTTATAGGCACTCGAAAAAAATTCTTAAAAAATCCACGCCTTTTATAGGCAATCGAAAAAAATTCTTAAAAATCCACGAAATTTATAGGCACTCGAAATAAAATTCTTAAAAAATCCACGCTTTTTATAGGCACTCGAAAAAAATTCTTTAAAAATCCACGCCTTTTATAGGCACTCGAAAAAAATTCTTAAAAAATCCACGCCTTTCATAGGCACTCGAAAAAAATTCTTAAAAATCCACGAAATTTATAGGCACTCGAAATAAAATTCTTAAAAAATCCACGCTTTTTATAGGCACTCGAAAAAAAATTCTTTAAAAATCCACGCCATTTATAGGCACTCGAAAAAAATTCTTAAAAAATCCACGCCTTTTATAGGCACTCGAAAAAAAATTCTTAAAAAATCCACGCCATTTATAGGCTCTCGAAAAAAAATCTTAAAAAATCCACGCCATTTATAGGCACTCGAAAAAAATTCTTAAAAAATCCACGCCATTTATAGGCACTCGAAAAAAATTCTTAAAAAATCCAAGCTTTTAAAAGGCACTCGCAAAAAAATTCTTAAAAAATCCACGCCTTTTATAGGCACTTGAAACAAATTCTTAAAAATCCACGAAATTTATAGGCACTCGAAATAAAATTCTTAAAAAATCCACGCTTTTTATAGGCACTCGAAAAAAATTCTTTAAAAATCCACGCCTTTTATAGGCACTCGAAAAAAATTCTTAAAAAATCCACGCCTTTTATAGGCACTCGAAACAAATTCTTAAAAATCCACGAAATTTTTAGGCACTCGAAATAAAATTCTTAAGAAATCCACGCCTTTCATAGGCACTCGAAAAAAATTCTTAAAAATCCACGAAATTTATAGGCACTCGAAATAAAATTCTTAAAAAATCCACGCCTTTTATAGGCACTCGAAACAAATTCTTAAAAATCCACGAAATTTATAGGCACTCGAAATAAAATTCTTAAAAAATCCACGCCTTTTATAGGCACTCGAAAAAAATTCTTAAAAATCCACGAAATTTATAGGCACTCGAAATAAAATTCTTAAAAAATCCACGGCTTTCATAGGCACTCGAAAAAAATTCTTTAAAAATCCACGCCTTTTATAGGCACTCGAAAAAAATTCTTAAAAAATCCACGCCTTTTATAGGCACTCGAAACAAATTCTTAAAAATACACGAAATTTATAGGCACTCGAAATGAAATTCTTAAAAAATCCACGAAATTTATAGGCACTCGAAATAAAATTCTTAAAAAATCCACGCCTTTTATAGGCACTCGAAATAAAATTCTTAAAAAATCCACGCCTTTTATAGGCACTCGAAATAAGATTCTTAAAAAATCCACGCCTTTTATAGGCACTCGAAATAAAATTCTTAAAAAATCCACGCCAAAATTCTTAACAAATCCACGCCTTTTATATGCACTCGAAAAAAATTCTTACAAAATCCACGCCTTTTATAGGCACTCGAAAAAAAATTCTTAAAAAATCCACGCTTTTAAAAGGCACTCGCAAAAATATTCTTAAAAAATCCACGCCTTTTATAGGCACTCGAAACAAATTCTTAAAAATCCACGAAATTTATAGGCACTCGAAATAAAATTCTTAAAAAATCCACGCTTTTTATAGGCACTCGAAAAAAATTCTTTAAAAATCCACGCCTTTTATAGGCACTCGAAAAAAATTCTTTAAAAATCCACGCCTTTTATAGGCACTCGAAAAAAATTCTTAAAAAATCCACGGCTTTCATAGGCACTCGAAAAAAATTCTTAAAAATCCACGAAATTTATAGGCACTCGAAATAAAATTCTTAAAAAATCCACGCTTTTTATAGGCACTCGAAAAAAATTCTTTAAAAATCCACGCCTTTTATAGGCACTCGAAAAAAATTCTTAAAAAATCCACGCCTTTTATAGGCACTCGAAAAAAATTCTTTAAAAATCCACACCTTTTATAGGCACTCGAAATAAAATTCTTAAAAAATCCACGCCTTTTATAGGCACTCGAAAAAAAATTCTTAAAAAATCCACGCTTTTTATAGGCACTCGAAAAAAATTCTTAAAAAATCCACGCCTTTTATAGGCAATCGAAAAAAATTCTTTAAAAATCCACGCCTTTTATAGGCACTCGAAAAAAATTCTTAAAAAATCCACGCCTTTCATAGGCACTCGAAAAAAATTCTTAAAAATCCACGAAATTTATAGGCACTCGAAATAAAATTCTTAAAAAATCCACGCTTTTTATAGGCACTCGAAAAAAATTCTTAAAAAATCCACGCCTTTTATAGGCACTCGAAAAAAATTCTTAAAAAATTCACGCCTTTTATAGGCACTCGAAAAAAATTCTTAAAAAATTCACTCCTTTTATAGGCACTCGAAAAAAATTCTTAAAAAATCCACGTCTTTTATAGGCACTCGAAAAAAATTCTTAAAAAATCCACGCCTTTTATAGGCACTCGAAAAAAATTCTTAAAAAATCCACGCCTTTTATAGGCACTCGAAAAAAATTCTTAAAAAATCCACGCCTTTTATAGGCACTCGAAAAAAATTCTTAAAAAATCCACGCCTTTTATAGGCACTCGAAAAAAATTCTTAAAAAATCCACGCCTTTAATAGGCACTCGAAAAAAAATTCTTAAAAAATCCACGCCTTTAATAGGCACTCGAAAAAAAATTCTTAAAAAATCCACGCCTTTAATAGGCACTCGAAAAAAAATTCTTAAAAAATCCACGCCTTTAATAGGCACTCGAAAAAAAATTCTTAAAAAATCCACACCTTTCTTAGGCACTCGAAAAAAAATTCTTAAAAAATCCACGCCTTTCTTAGGCACTCGAAAAAAAATTCTTAAAAAATCCACGCCTTTTATAGGCACTCGAAAAAAATTCTTAAAAAATCCACGCCTTTTATAGGCACTCGAAAAAAATTCTTAAAAAATCCACGCCTTTTATAGGCACTCGAAAAAAAATTCTTAAAAAATGCACGCCTTTTATAGGCACTCGAAAAAAATTCTTAAAAAATCCACGCCTTTTATAGGCACTCGAAAAAATTCTTAAAAAATCCACGCCTTTTATAGGCACTCGAAAAAAAATTCTTAAAAAATCCTCGCCTTTAATAGGCACTCGAAAAAAAATTCTTAAAAAATCCACGCCTTTCATAGGCACTCGAAAAAAATTCTTAAAAATCCACGAAATTTATAGGCACTCGAAATAAAATTCTTAAAAAATCCACGCCTTTTATAGGCACTCGAAACAAATTCTTAAAAATCCACGAAATTTATAGGCACTCGAAATAAAATTCTTAAAAAATCCACGCCTTTTATAGGCACTCGAAAAAAATTCTTAAAAATCCACGAAATTTATAGGCACTCGAAATAAGATTCTTAAAAAATCCACGCCTTTTATAGGCACTCGAAATAAAATTCTTAAAAAATCCACGCCAAAATTCTTAACAAATCCACGCCTTTTATATGCACTCGAAAAAAATTCTTACAAAATCCACGCCTTTTATAGGCACTCGAAAAAAAATTCTTAAAAAATCCACGCTTTTAAAAGGCACTCGCAAAAATATTCTTAAAAAATCCACGCCTTTTATAGGCACTCGAAACAAATTCTTAAAAATCCACGAAATTTATAGGCACTCGAAATAAAATTCTTAAAAAATCCACGCTTTTTATAGGCACTCGAAAAAAATTCTTTAAAAATCCACGCCTTTTATAGGCACTCGAAAAAAATTCTTTAAAAATCCACGCCTTTTATAGGCACTCGAAAAAAATTCTTAAAAAATCCACGGCTTTCATAGGCACTCGAAAAAAATTCTTAAAAATCCACGAAATTTATAGGCACTCGAAATAAAATTCTTAAAAAATCCACGCTTTTTATAGGCACTCGAAAAAAATTCTTTAAAAATCCACGCCTTTTATAGGCACTCGAAAAAAATTCTTAAAAAATCCACGCCTTTTATAGGCACTCGAAAAAAATTCTTTAAAAATCCACACCTTTTATAGGCACTCGAAATAAAATTCTTAAAAAATCCACGCCTTTTATAGGCACTCGAAAAAAAATTCTTAAAAAATCCACGCTTTTTATAGGCACTCGAAAAAAATTCTTAAAAAATCCACGCCTTTTATAGGCAATCGAAAAAAATTCTTTAAAAATCCACGCCTTTTATAGGCACTCGAAAAAAATTCTTAAAAAATCCACGCCTTTCATAGGCACTCGAAAAAAATTCTTAAAAATCCACGAAATTTATAGGCACTCGAAATAAAATTCTTAAAAAATCCACGCTTTTTATAGGCACTCGAAAAAAATTCTTAAAAAATCCACGCCTTTTATAGGCACTCGAAAAAAATTCTTAAAAAATTCACGCCTTTTATAGGCACTCGAAAAAAATTCTTAAAAAATTCACTCCTTTTATAGGCACTCGAAAAAAATTCTTAAAAAATCCACGTCTTTTATAGGCACTCGAAAAAAATTCTTAAAAAATCCACGCCTTTTATAGGCACTCGAAAAAAATTCTTAAAAAATCCACGCCTTTTATAGGCACTCGAAAAAAATTCTTAAAAAATCCACGCCTTTTATAGGCACTCGAAAAAAATTCTTAAAAAATCCACGCCTTTTATAGGCACTCGAAAAAAATTCTTAAAAAATCCACGCCTTTAATAGGCACTCGAAAAAAAATTCTTAAAAAATCCACGCCTTTAATAGGCACTCGAAAAAAAATTCTTAAAAAATCCACGCCTTTAATAGGCACTCGAAAAAAAATTCTTAAAAAATCCACGCCTTTAATAGGCACTCGAAAAAAAATTCTTAAAAAATCCACACCTTTCTTAGGCACTCGAAAAAAAATTCTTAAAAAATCCACGCCTTTCTTAGGCACTCGAAAAAAAATTCTTAAAAAATCCACGCCTTTTATAGGCACTCGAAAAAAATTCTTAAAAAATCCACGCCTTTTATAGGCACTCGAAAAAAATTCTTAAAAAATCCACGCCTTTTATAGGCACTCGAAAAAAAATTCTTAAAAAATGCACGCCTTTTATAGGCACTCGAAAAAAATTCTTAAAAAATCCACGCCTTTTATAGGCACTCGAAAAAATTCTTAAAAAATCCACGCCTTTTATAGGCACTCGAAAAAAAATTCTTAAAAAATCCTCGCCTTTAATAGGCACTCGAAAAAAAATTCTTAAAAAATCCACGCCTTTCATAGGCACTCGAAAAAAATTCTTAAAAATCCACGAAATTTATAGGCACTCGAAATAAAATTCTTAAAAAATCCACGCCTTTTATAGGCACTCGAAACAAATTCTTAAAAATCCACGAAATTTATAGGCACTCGAAATAAAATTCTTAAAAAATCCACGCCTTTTATAGGCACTCGAAAAAAATTCTTAAAAATCCACGAAATTTATAGGCACTCGAAATAAAATTCTTAAAAAATCCACGGCTTTCATAGGCACTCGAAAAAAATTCTTTAAAAATCCACGCCTTTTATAGGCACTCGAAAAAAATTCTTAAAAAATCCACGCCTTTTATAGGCACTCGAAACAAATTCTTAAAAATCCACGAAATTTATAGGCACTCGAAATAAAATTCTTAAAAAATCCACGAAATTTATAGGCACTCGAAATAAAATTCTTAAAAAATCCACGCCTTTTATAGGCACTCGAAATAAAATTCTTAAAAAATCCACGCCTTTTATAGGCACTCGAAATAAGATTCTTAAAAAATCCACGCCTTTTATAGGCACTCGAAATAAAATTCTTAAAAAATCCACGCCAAAATTCTTAACAAATCCACGCCTTTTATATGCACTCGAAAAAAATTCTTACAAAATCCACGCCTTTTATAGGCACTCGAAAAAAAATTCTTAAAAAATCCACGCTTTTAAAAGGCACTCGCAAAAATATTCTTAAAAAATCCACGCCTTTTATAGGCACTCGAAACAAATTCTTAAAAATCCACGAAATTTATAGGCACTCGAAATAAAATTCTTAAAAAATCCACGCTTTTTATAGGCACTCGAAAAAAATTCTTTAAAAATCCACGCCTTTTATAGGCACTCGAAAAAAATTCTTAAAAAATCCACGGCTTTCATAGGCACTCGAAAAAAATTCTTAAAAATCCACGAAATTTATAAGGCACTCGAAATAAAATTCTTAAAAAATCCACGCTTTTTATAGGCACTCGAAAAAAATTCTTTAAAAATCCACGCCTTTTATAGGCACTCGAAAAAAATTCTTAAAAAATCCACGCCTTTTATAGGCACTCGAAAAAAATTCTTTAAAAATCCACACCTTTTATAGGCAATCGAAAAAAATTCTTTAAAAATCCACGCCTTTTATAGGCACTCGAAAAAAATTCTTAAAAAATCCACGCCTTTCATAGGCACTCGAAAAAAATTCTTAAAAATCCACGAAATTTATAGGCACTCGAAATAAAATTCTTAAAAAATCCACGCTTTTTATAGGCACTCGAAAAAAATTCTTAAAAAATCCACGCCTTTTATAGGCACTCGAAAAAAATTCTTAAAAAATTCACGCCTTTTATAGGCACTCGAAAAAAATTCTTAAAAATCCACGAAATTTATAAGGCACTCGAAATAAAATTCTTAAAAAATCCACGCTTTTTATAGGCACTCGAAAAAAATTCTTTAAAAATCCACGCCTTTTATAGGCACTCGAAAAAAATTCTTAAAAAATCCACGCCTTTTATAGGCACTCGAAAAAAATTCTTTAAAAATCCACACCTTTTATAGGCAATCGAAAAAAATTCTTTAAAAATCCACGCCTTTTATAGGCACTCGAAAAAAATTCTTAAAAAATCCACGCCTTTCATAGGCACTCGAAAAAAATTCTTAAAAATCCACGAAATTTATAGGCACTCGAAATAAAATTCTTAAAAAATCCACGCTTTTTATAGGCACTCGAAAAAAATTCTTAAAAAATCCACGCCTTTTATAGGCACTCGAAAAAAATTCTTAAAAAATTCACGCCTTTTATAGGCACTCGAAAAAAATTCTTAAAAAATTCACTCCTTTTATAGGCACTCGAAAAAAATTCTTAAAAAATCCACGTCTTTTATAGGCACTCGAAAAAAATTCTTAAAAAATCCACGCCTTTTATAGGCACTCGAAAAAAATTCTTAAAAAATCCACGCCTTTTATAGGCACTCGAAAAAAATTCTTAAAAAATCCACGTCTTTTATAGGCACTCGAAAAAAATTCTTAAAAAATCCACGCCTTTTATAGGCACTCGAAAAAAATTCTTAAAAAATCCACGCCTTTTATAGGCACTCGAAAAAAATTCTTAAAAAATCCACGCCTTTTATAGGCACTCGAAAAAAATTCTTAAAAAATCCACGCCTTTTATAGGCACTCGAAAAAAATTCTTAAAAAATCCACGCCTTTAATAGGCACTCGAAAAAAAATTCTTAAAAAATCCACGCCTTTAATAGGCACTCGAAAAAAAATTCTTAAAAAATCCACGCCTTTAATAGGCACTCGAAAAAAAATTCTTAAAAAATCCACGCCTTTAATAGGCACTCGAAAAAAAATTCTTAAAAAATCCACACCTTTCTTAGGCACTCGAAAAAAAATTCTTAAAAAATCCACGCCTTTCTTAGGCACTCGAAAAAAAATTCTTAAAAAATCCACGCCTTTTATAGGCACTCGAAAAAAATTCTTAAAAAATCCACGCCTTTTATAGGCACTCGAAAAAAATTCTTAAAAAAATCCACGCCTTTTATAGGCACTCGAAAAAAAATTCTTAAAAAATGCACGCCTTTTATAGGCACTCGAAAAAAATTCTTAAAAAATCCACGCCTTTTATAGGCACTCGAAAAAATTCTTAAAAAATCCACGCCTTTTATAGGCACTCGAAAAAAAATTCTTAAAAAATCCTCGCCTTTAATAGGCACTCGAAAAAAAAATTCTTAAAAAATCCATGTCTTTAATAGGTACTCGAAAAAAATTCTTAAAAAATCCACGCCTTGTATAGAGCCTCGAAAAAAATTCTTAAAAAATCCACGCCTTGTATAGAGCCTCGAAAAAAATTCTTAAAAAATCCACGCCTTGTATAGAGCCTCGAAAAAAAATCTTAAAAAATCCACGCCTTGTATAGAGCCTCGAAAAAAATTCTTAAAAAATCCACGCCTTGTATAGAGCCTCGAAAAAAAATTCTTAAAAAATCCACGCCTTGTATAGAGCCTCGAAAAAAATTCTTAAAAAATCCACGCCTTGTATAGAGCCTCGAAAAAAATTCTTAAAAAATCCACGCCTCGTATAGAGCCTCGAAAAAATTCTTAAAAAATCCACGCCTTGTATAGAGCCTCGAAAAAAATTCTTAAAAAATCCACGTCTTGTATAGAGCCTCGAAAAAATTCTTAAAAAATCCACGCCTTGTATAGAGCCTCGAAAAAAATTCTTAAAAAATCCACGCCTTGTATAGAGCCTCGAAAAAAATTCTTAAAAAATCCAAGCCTTGTATAGAGCCTCGAAAAAAATTCTTAAAAAATCCACGCCTTGTATAGGCACTCGAAACAAATTCTTAAAAAATCCACGCCTTTTATAGGCACTCGAAACAAATTCTTAAAAAAACCACGCCTTTTATAGGCACTCGAAAAAAATTCTTAAAAAATCCACGCCTTTAATAGGCACTCGAAAAAAAAATCTTAAAAAATCCACGCCTTTTATAGGCACTCGAAAAAAATTCTTAAAAAATCCACGCCTTGTATAGAGCCTCGAAAAAAAAATCTTAAAAAATCCACGCCTTGTATAGAGCCTCGAAAAAAATTCTTAAAAAATCCACGCCTTGTATAGAGCCTCGAAAAAAACTTTAAAAATCCACTCTTTATATAGAGCCTCGAAAAAAATTCCTAAAAAATCCACGCCTTGTATAGAGCCTCGAAAAAAATTCTTAAAAAATCCACGCCTTGTATAGAGCCTCGAAAAAAATTCTTAAAAAATCCACGCCTTGTATAGAGCCTCGAAAAAAATTCTTAAAAAATCCACGCCTTGTATAGAGTCTCGAAAAAAATTCTTAAAAAATCCACGCCTTGTATAGAGCCTCGAAAAAAATTCTTAAAAAATCCACGCCTTGTATAGAGCCTCGAAAAAAATTCTTAAAAAATCCACGCCTTGTATAGAGCCTCGAAAAAAATTCTTAAAAAATCCACGCCTTGTATAGAGCCTCGAAAAAAATTCTTAAAAAATCCACGCCTTGTATAGAGCCTCGAAAAAAATTCTTAAAAAATCCACGCCTTGTATAGAGCCTCGAAAAAAATTCTTAAAAAATCCACGCCTTGTATAGAGCCTCGAAAAAAATTCTTAAAAAATCCACGCCTTGTATAGAGCCTCGAAAAAAATTCTTAAAAAATCCACGCCTTGTATAGAGCCTCGAAAAAAAATTCTTAAAAAATCCACGCCTTGTATAGAGCCTCGAAAAAAATTCTTAAAAAATCCACGCCTTGTATAGAGCCTCGAAAAAAATTCTTAAAAAATCCACGCCTTGTATAGAGCCCCGAAAAAAATTCTTAAAAAATCCACGCCTTATATAGAGCCTCGAAAAAAATTCTTAAAAAATCTACGCCTTGTAAAGAGCCTCGAAAAAAATTCTTAAAAAATCCACGCCTTGTATAGACCCAGCAAACCATTCGTACCGACATCGTAACGAAATCGGAACAAAATTCGGACGATACGTCCGATGACTGATCCGAAATCGTAACGATATCTTAACGAAAGTTGTATGAAGTGGTTGACATAATTTCGGAACGAAATGTCGGAGCGACATCGTATCGATTTCGATCCGATTTCGTAACGAAATCTGAAGAAAATCCTTGGGAAATTCGGAAAGGAAATTTCTTTCCGACATTCGTTCCGAAATCGGAACGAAATCGGTACAAAATCTGAACTATTTCCGCTCCGAAAAATCGTTTAGAAATCGGAACGAAAACTGAACGACGTTGCTTCCGAAATTGTTCAGACGTGTCGGACATCCGACATTTGGTTTGCTGGGGAGCCTCGAAAAAAATTCTTAAAAAATCCACGCCTTGTATAGAGCCTCGAAAAAAATTTTAAAAAAATCCACGCCTTGTATAGAGTCTCGAAAAAAATTCGTAAGAAATCCACGCCTTGTATAGAGCCTCGAAAAAAATTCTTAAAAAATCCAGAGCCTTGTAGAGAGCCTCGAAAAAAAGTTTTAAAAAATCCATATTGATTTTTTAAAAAAAAATGCCTTGGATAAATATAAAATAAAAATTTATCTTTTTTATTGTTTATCTCATATTGAACTTTTTAATAGTCCTCCCAACAACCTTTACCTTTCACCGAGGGCTCATTGTCTCACTCTCGCTATGCACAAAGTCAACTTATACAAATAGTCAATTATTGTTGATGTCCTTTGGGCTCATTGTCGCTCTTTTTGTTGTTGCATGGCATCGTTCTCCTTTTTTTAAACGTGCTGCTAACAAGAGAAGTGTAACTGTTAATGGTTGAGAATTTTTCAAGTGCAGCCGTTGCTATTTTTGTTCCATCATCAGTATGGTGGTTGGAAAGTTCGGAGGTTGCAGTCGTCTGTTCATTTAATTTTAGGTTGAAACTACTGCTGTTTCGTTCGTTCAGCGTTATTACTTTTACAAATTGTCTGTCACATGTTACGCCATGACGACTACTACTATCAGTAGAGAAGTGGCCTTCAGGAGGAAACCAAAAAAAAAAAAAAAATAGGCGACATTCTTCCCACGCTGGTGGAAAACGGTAGTCTGTCTTGGCAAAAAATTTAACTATATTTTGTTGACTTTTCTCACCAAAAAACAAATACAATTAAAAAAATAATAGTCAGTTGTTTTTTTGTATTTGCTCAGGATGCAGACGTCGACAGACGTTTTAAGGTGACAAAAAAAACTGGAAGTGCAAAAACTTTGACAATTACTCGCAGCATTTAAAATGCAAAACATCAGACCTTACAATTATTCTTGTTTGCAATAAAACACAAGTTGGCTTTAACTAAATAACTGTCAAAGTTAAACATCAGTTCCAAGGATGTTTTGGTTAGAACAGAAAATTTAAACGGCCTTAGCTTAGCTTTTTAAACTTTAACAGGATGAAGGTTAATTAGTATGAAGGATGGTAATGTGAGCAACAAGTTATTTTACAAATACTTTTTAAAGAGCAGAGGCCAATAATGACAATTCTTTTCAGAAAAGACGTTTCCAGGATTTTTCTAGGGATATTTTTCAAGGACCAACACACCTACAATATCCATGTACAATTTTCTTATATTTTCAATTGAAATCATTTTAACCCCAAGCATTACCACAAACATAAATACTCATGCATAGCTTGTTATGTACATGTATATGTGTATGTGCGGAAACCACATTATCATCCGAGTCTGTGTATATTCATCTAAATTCCCAAGAGGACAATTCATAGTAACACAAACCCCATTAATTTTAATGATCGATTATAGAATTAACTCAAGCGCATGATGAAACATGCACTGTACACAAAACATATGTATGCATATTGTAATTCACTGTTTATTGACACTTTGATGATGACAAATATATTGCCAATCCCACGGGGTGAAAGTATCTGCATGCAAATAGCACTTCTACCACCTTCCAAATAACTCTTCTACAAAATACTGTTAATTGAATTTGTATAGACTATAAGAAGCTGGAGGCGATACAAATAAAATGTGTGCGTAAGGAAAAGCATTTGAATGGTGAAAATGATTAAGTCATTTTCTTCACAATGTTCTTACACAAATTTTTGAACAAAGTGATTGAGAATTATTTCGTTATTATATGGACAGATGTACACTTTTTTAAATTAAACTCAGAAGCTTGGATTTTAACAATGCAAAGACCTATACAAAGCGTGGATTTGTAAGATTTTTTTGTTGTTTTTTTCAGCCATCTGTATAAGGATTTTTGGATTTTTAAAAAAAAATTCTATGAATTTTTTCGAGGCTCTTTGCAAGGCGTGGAGTTCTACGAATTTTTTCGAGACTCTCTGCAAGGTGTGGATTTTTTAAGAATTTTTTTCGGGGCTCTCAGCAAGGCTTGGAGCTTTTTAAGAATTTTTTTCGAGGCTATTTGCATGGCTTGGAGTTTTTTAAGAATTTTTTTCGAGCCTCTCTGCATGGCGTGGAATTTTAAAGATTTTTTTGAGGCACTCTGCAAGGCGTGTAGTTTTTTAGAATTTTTTTCGAGGCTCTATACAAGGCGTGGATTTTTTAAGAACTGTTTTCGAGGCTCTATACAAGGCGTGGATTTTTTAAGAATATTTTTTCGAGGCTCTATACAAGGCGTGGATTTTTTAAGAATATTTTTTCGAGGCTCTATACAAGGCGTGGAGTTTTTAAGAATTTTTTTCGAGGCTCTATACAAGGCGTGGATTTTTTAAGAACTGTTTTCGAGGCTCTATACAAGGCGTGGATTTTTTAAGAATATTTTTTCGAGGCTCTATACAAGGCGTGGATTTTTTAAGAATATTTTTTCAAGGCTCTATACAAGGCGTGGATTTTTTAAGAATATTTTTTCGAGGCTCTATACAAGGCGTGGATTTTTTAAGAATATTTTTTCGAGGCTCTATACAAGGCGTGGATTTTTTAAGAATATTTTTTCGAGGCTCTATACAAGGCGTGGATTTTTTAAGAATATTTTTTCGAGACTCTATACAAGGCGTGGATTTTTTAAGAATTGTTTTCGAGGCTCTATACAAGGCGTGGATTTTTTAAGAATTGTTTTCGAGGCTCTATACAAGGCGTGGTTTTTTTAACAATTGATTTCGAGGCTCTATACAAGGCGTGGATTTTTTAAGAATTGTTTTCGAGGCTCTATACAAGGCGTGGTTTTTTTAACAATTGATTTCGAGCCTCTATACAAGGCGTGGATGTTTTAAGAATTTTTTTCGAGCCTCTATACAAGGCGTGGATTTTTTAAGAATTTTTTTCGAGCCTCTATACAAGGCGTGGATTTTTTAAGAATTTTTTTCGAGCCTCTATACAAGGCGTGGATTTTTTAAGAATTTTTTTCGAGCCCCTATACAAGGCGTGGATGTTTTAAGAATTTTTTTCGAGCCTCTATACAAGGCGTGGATTTTTTAAGAATTTTTTTCGAGCCTCTATACAAGGCGTGGATTTTTTAAGAATTTTTTTCGAGCCCCTATACAAGGCGTGGATGTTTTAAGAATTTTTTTCGAGCCTCTATACAAGGCGTGGATTTTTTAAGAATTTTTTTCGAGCCTCTATACAAGGCGTGGATTTTTTAAGAATTTTTTTTCGAGGCTCTATACAAGGCGTGAATTTTTTAAAAATGTTTTCGAGGCTCTATACAAGGCGTGAATTTTTTAAAAATGTTTTCGAGGCTCTACACAAAGCGTGGATTTTTTAAGATTTTTTCGAAGCCTTATACAAGGCGTGGATTTTTTAAGAAATTTTTTCCAGGCTCTCTGCAAGGCGTGGATTTTTTAAGAAATTTTTTCCAGGCTCTCTGCAAGGCGTGGAGTTTTTAAGAATTGTTTTCGAGGCTCTATACAAGGCGTGGATTTTTTAAGAAATTTTTTCCAGGCTCTCTGCAAGGCGTGGATTTTTTAAGAATTGTTTTCGAGGCTCTATACAAGGCGTGGAGTTTTTAAGAATTTTTTTCGACGATCTATACAAGGCGTGGATTTTTTAAGAATTTTTTTCGACGATCTATACAAGGCGTGGATTTTTTAAGAATTTTTTTCGACGATCTATACAAGGCGTGGATTTTTTAAGAATTTTTTTCGACGATCTATACAAGGCGTGGATTTTTTAAGATTTTTTTTCGAGGCTCTATACAAAGCGTGGATTTTTTAGGATTTTTTTTCGAGGCTCTATACAAAGCGTGGATTTTTTAAGATTTTTTTTCGAGGCTCTCTGCAAGTCGTTGAGTTTTTAAGAATTTATTTCGTGGCTCTCTGCAAGGCGTGGATTTTTTAAGAACTTATTTCGTAGCTCTATACAAGGCGTGGATTTTTTAAGATTTTTTTTTCGAGGCTCTATACATGGCGTGGATTTTTTAAGAACTTATTTCGTAGCTCTATACAAGGCGTGGATTTTTTAAGATTTTTTTTTTCGAGGCTCTATACAAGGCGTGGATTTTTTAAGATTTTTTTTCGAGGCTCTATACAAGGCGTGGATTTTTTAAGAATTTTTTTCAAAGCTCTATACAAGGCGTGGATTTTTTAAGAATTTTTTTCGAGGCTCTATACAAGGCGTGGATTTTTTAAGAATTTTTTTCGAGGCTCTATACAAGGCGTGGATTTTTTAAGAATTTTTTTCGAGGCTCTATACAAGGCGTGGATTTTTTAAGAATTTTTTTCGAGGCTCTATACAAGGCGTGGATTTTTTAAGATTTTTTTTCGAGGCTCTATACAAGGCGTGGATTTTTTAAGATTTTTTTTCGAGGCTCTATATAAGGCGTGGATTTTTTAAGAATTTTTTTCGAGCCTCTATACAAGGCGTGGATTTTTTAAGAATTTTTTTCGAGCCTCTATACAAGGCGTGGATTTTTTAAGAATTTTTTTCGAGCCTCTATACAAGGCGTGGATTTTTTAAGAATTTTTTTCGAGCCTCTATACAAGGCGTGGATTTTTTAAGAATTTTTTTCGAGCCTCTATACAAGGCGTGGATTTTTTAAGAATTTTTTCGAGCCTCTATACAAGGCGTGGATTTTTTAAGAATTTTTTTCGAGCCTCTATACAAGGCGTGGATTTTTTAAGAATTTTTTTCGAGCCTCTATACAAGGCGTGGATTTTTTAAGAATTTTTTTCGAGCCTCTATACAAGGCGTGGATTTTTTAAGAATTTTTTTCGAGGCTCTATACAAGGCGTGGATTTTTTAAGAATTTTTTTCGAGCCTCTATACAAGGCGTGGATTTTTTAAGAATTTTTTTCGAGCCTCTATACAAGGCGTGGATTTTTTAAGAATTTTTTTCGAGCCTCTATACAAGGCGTGGATTTTTTAAGAATTTTTTTCGAGCCTCTATACAAGGCGTGGATTTTTTAAGAATTTTTTTCGAGCCTCTATACAAGGCGTGGATTTTTTAAGAATTTTTTTCGAGCCTCTATACAAGGCGTGGATTTTTTAAGAATTTTTTTCGAGCCTCTATACAAGGCGTGGATTTTTTAAGATTTTTTTTCGAGCCTCTATACAAGGCGTGGATTTTTTAAGAATTTTTTTCGAGCCTCTATACAAGGCGTGGATTTTTTAAGAATTTTTTTCGAGCCTCTATACAAGGCGTGGATTTTTTAAGAATTTTTTTCGAGCCTCTATACAAGGCGTGGATTTTTTAAGAATTTTTTTCGAGCCTCTATACAAGGCGTGGATTTTTTAAGAATTTTTTTCGAGCCTCTATACAAGGCGTGGATTTTTTAAGAATTTTTTTCGAGCCTCTATACAAGGCGTGGATTTTTTAAGAATTTTTTTCGAGCCTCTATACAAGGCGTGGATTTTTTAAGAATTTTTTTCGAGCCTCTATACAAGGCGTGGATTTTTTAAGAATTTTTTTCGAGCCTCTATACAAGGCGTGGATTTTTTAAGAATTTTTTTCGAGAGTCCATACAAGGCGTGGATTTTTTAAGAATTTTTTTCGAGCCTCTATACAAGGCGTGGATTTTTTAAGAATTTTTTTCGAGCCTCTATACAAGGCGTGGATTTTTTAAGATTTTTTTTCGAGCCTCTATACAAGGCGTGGATTTTTTAAGAATTTTTTTCGAGCCTCTATACAAGGCGTGGATTTTTTAAGAATTTTTTTCGAGCCTCTATACAAGGCGTGGATTTTTTAAGAATTTTTTTCGGGGGCCTATACAAGGCGTGGATTTTTTAAGAATTTTTTTCGAGCCTCTATACAAGGCGTGGATTTTTTAAGAATTTTTTTCGAGCCTCTATACAAGGCGTGGATTTTTTAAGAATTTTTTTCGAGCCTCTATACAAGGCGTGGATTTTTTAAGAATTGTTTTCGAGGCTCTATACAAGGCGTGGATTTTTTAAGAATTTTTTTTGAGGCTCTCTGCAAGGCGTGGGGTTTTTAAGAACTTTTTCGAGGCTCTCTGCAAGGCGTGGAGTTTTTAAGAATTTTTTTCGAGGCTCTCTGCAAGGCGTGGAGTTTTTAAGAATTTTTTTCGAGGCTCTCTGCAAGGCATGGAGTTTTTAAGAATTTTTTTCGATGCTCTCTGCAAGGCGTGGAGTTTTTAAGAATTTTTTTTTCGAGGCTGTCTGCAAGTCGTGGAGTTTTTAAGAATTTTTTTCGAGGCTCTCTGCAAGGCGTGGATTTTTTAAGAATTGTTTTCGAGGCTCTATACAAGGCGTGGATTTTTTAAGAATTTTTTTCGAGACTCTCTGCAAGGCGTGGATTTTTTAAGAATTTTTTTCGAGCCTCTATACAAGGCGTGGATTTTTTAAGAATTTTTTTCGAGCCTCTATACAAGGCGTGGATTTTTTAAGAATTTTTTTCGAGCCTCTATACAAGGCGTGGATTTTTTAAGAATTTTTCGAGCCTCTATACAAGGCGTGGATTTTTTAAGAATTTTTTTCGAGCCTCTATACAAGGCGTGGATTTTTTAAGAATTTTTTTCGAGCCTCTATACAAGGCGTGGATTTTTTAAGAATTTTTTTCGAGCCTCTATACAAGGCGTGGATTTTTTAAGAATTTTTTTCGAGCCTCTATACAAGGCGTGGATTTTTTAAGAATTTTTTTCGAGCCTCTATACAAGGCGTGGATTTTTTAAGAATTTTTTTCGAGCCTCTATACAAGGCGTGGATTTTTTAAGAATTTTTTTCGAGCCTCTATACAAGGCGTGGATTTTTTAAGAATTTTTTTCGAGCCTCTATACAAGGCGTGGATTTTTTAAGAATTTTTTTCGAGCCTCTATACAAGGCGTGGATTTTTTAAGAATTTTTTTCGAGCCTCTATACAAGGCGTGGATTTTTTAAGAATTTTTTTCGAGCCTCTATACAAGGCGTGGATTTTTTAAGAATTTTTTTCGAGCCTCTATACAAGGCGTGGATTTTTTAAGAATTTTTTTCGAGCCTCTATACAAGGCGTGGATTTTTTAAGAATTTTTTTCGAGCCTCTATACAAGGCGTGGATTTTTTAAGAATTTTTTTCGAGCCTCTATACAAGGCGTGGATTTTTTAAGAATTTTTTTCGAGCCTCTATACAAGGCGTGGATTTTTTAAGAATTTTTTTCGACCCTCTATACATGGCGTGGATTTTTTAAGAATTTTTTTCGAGCCTCTATACAAGGCGTGGATTTTTTAAGAATTTTTTTCGAGCCTCTATACAAGGCGTGGATTTTTTAAGAATTTTTTTCGACCCTCTATACAAGGCGTGGATTTTTTAAGAATTTTTTTCGAGCCTCTATACAAGGCGTGGATTTTTTAAGAATTTTTTTCGAGCCTCTCTGCAAGGCGTGGAATTTTTAAGAAATTTTTCGAGGCTTTCTGCGAGGCGTGGCATTTTTTCGAGGCTTTCTGCAAGGTGTGGAATTTTTTCGAGGCTCTCTGCAAGGTGTAGAGGTTTTAGAATTTGTTTCGGCCATCTATTCAATGCGTGTATTTCTTAACAAACTTTGTGGAGTCCTTTGTTATTTATTGAACATAGTCTCTTTTCTAATTCAACGGACTTTGCGTACTAGCAAATGTTTGTCATGGTATTCTGCACTTTCACTATTCTTGTGCACTCTTACAGAGAAATTTATCAAGCGTAAAACCTCTCAAAAGACCACACTACTAGGCACACACACCGACAAATACTCTTATGTGCATGAAGTACTTGGAAATGTGTGTTAAACGAACACTTTAATAGATTGTGAATGCATATCAACACATTAAGTAATTTATTTAAACTGAATGGGAAAAACAATGCATTGAAATGTAACAGCCAAGTACAATGACAAAAACGATAAGTTCAGGAGATTCATTATTTTTTAAATATTATATTATTAAAAAAAAATAAATAAATATGAATGTCAGGTCATGTATGTATCTACAAATGACATTAATTAACATTACAAATGAGTTAATATGACATTTGACAGCTAGCAGGTTAATGTCATTATGAAAGGAAGAAGGGTGAAGCATATGTGGTTAGCCTAGCTTAAAACCATATTTTATGCGACAAATGAAATTTAGTTTTTAATTTTTTTTCCTCTGTCTCATCACTAAAACTGGGCGAAAATACCCCAGAGCGGACGTAAATAGCATCGCACCAGCTGCACAAGTTAGATTGTCTTAATAACAATAGTATGTATGTAGTTATTTCAAATTGACCCCGAAAACATTGAACTCTACCGATGTATATTTCTATGTGAAAATAATAATCAGGTGATGTGTGGTGATTGGTTGGTGGGAATAAAGATTTCTGCCTTAAAAGTGGAATGCATAAATTGCTAAATTAATGCTAAGATCTAAGAATCTCATGAAATTGAATATTTATGATGCTGATCATAAGATAAACGATGGCATTTAATTAATATCAATCATACGCCAATATAGATTGTAGAGATTTAAAACCATTGATATGGGGTAGCGTATGATTGATTTTAATTAAATTTTAAATGATGAGAAGGCTAGGCAAGACAATGCTGTACGCGTGGAATATTGTATTTATTGATGTGGTAATAACATTTTTCTGTTTGTAGCTGAACATACGATAAACGTCCAATGGCTTTGATCTTCTCCTGAGATTCAAATGTGTGGTTTTTGAGCGGCTTTTTCAAGGTTATATTTAAAGGGTGAACTGTTTAATATTTCTTTCGAGTGACTTTTCAAGGCTTAGCCTTTTTCAGAAACTGTTTAGATGTTCTATTTTCGAAGAAATGTATTCCAAGGCGTGGATTTTTTAAGAATTTTTCAAGGCGTGAATTTTTTAAGAAAATTTTTAAGGCGTTGATTTTTTAAGAATTTTTTCAAGGCGTGGATTTTTTAAGAATTTTTTCAAGGCCTGGATTTTTAAAGAATTTTTTCAAGGCCTGGATTTTTGAAGAATTTTTTCAAGGCCTGGATTTTTAAAGAATTTTTTTCAATTTTTTCAAGGCGTGGATTTTTTTAAGAATTTTTTTCAAGGCGTGGATTTTTTAAGAATTTTATCAAGGCGTGGATTTTTTAAGAATTTTTCCAAGGCATGGATTTTTTAAGAATTTTTTCAAGGCGTGGATTTTTTAAGAATTTTTTCAAGGCGTGGATTTTTTAAGAATTTTTTCAAGGCGTGCATTTTTTAAGAATTTTTCAAGGCGTGGATTTTTTAAGAATTTTTTCAAGGCGTGGGTTTTTTAAGAATTTTTTCAAGGCCTGGATTTTTAAAGAATTTTTTCAAGGCCTGGATTTTTGAAGAATTTTTTCAAGGCCTGGATTTTTAAAGAATTTTTTTCAATTTTTTCAAGGCGTGGATTTTTTTAAGAATTTTTTTCAAGGCGTGGATTTTTTAAGAATTTTTTCAAGGCGTGGATTTTTTAAGAATTTTTCCAAGGCGTGGATTTTTTAAGAATTTTTTCAAGGCGTGGATTTTTTAAGAATTTTTTCAAGGCGTGGATTTTTTAAGAATTTTTTCAAGGCGTGGATTTTTTAAGAATTTTTCAAGGCGTGGATTTTTTAAGAATTTTTTCAAGGCGTGGATTTTTTAAGAATTTTTTCAAGGCGTGGATTTTTTAAGAATTTTTTCAAGGCGTGGATTTTTTAAGAATTTTTTCAGGGCGTGGATTTTTTAAGAATTTTTTTCAAGGCGTGGATTTTTTAAGAATTTTTTCAAGGCGTGGATTTTTTAAGAATTTTTTCAGGGCGTGGATTTTTTAAGAATTTTTTCAAGGCGTGGATTTTTTAAGAATTTTTTCAGGGCGTGGATTTTTTAAGAATTTTTTCAAGGCGTGGATTTTTTAAGAATTTTTTCAAGGCGTGGATTTTTTAAGAATTTTTTCAAGGCGTGGATTTTTTAAGAATTTTTTCAAGGCGTGGATTTTTTAAGAATTTTTTCAAGGCGTGGATTTTTTAAGAATTTTTTCAGGGCGTGGATTTTTTAAGAATTTTTTCAAGGCGTGGATTTTTTAAGAATTTTTTCAGGGCGTGGATTTTTTAAGAATTTTTTCAAGGCGTGGATTTTTTAAGAATTTTTTCAAGGCGTGGATTTTTTAAGAATTTTTTCAAGGCGTGGATTTTTTAAGAATTTTTTCAAGGCGTGGATTTTTTAAGAATTTTTTCAAGGCGTGGATTTTTTAAGAATTTTTTCAAGGCGTGGATTTTTTAAGAATTTTTTCAAGGCGTGGATTTTTTAAGAATTTTTTCAAGGCGTGGATTTTTTAAGAATTTTTTCAAGGCGTGGATTTTTTAAGAATTTTTCAAGGCGTGGATTTTTTAAGAATTTTTTCAAGGCGTGGATTTTTTAAGAAGTTTTTCAAGGCGTGGATTTTTTAAGAAGTTTTTCAAGGCGTGGATTTTTTAAGAAGTTTTTCAAGGCGTGGATTTTTTAAGAAGTTTTTCAAGGCGTGGATTTTTTAAGAAGTTTTTCAAGGCGTGGATTTTTTAAGAAGTTTTTCAAGGCGTGGATTTTTTAAGAAGTTTTTCAAGGCGTGGATTTTTTAAGAAGTTTTTCAAGGCGTGGATTTTTTAAGAAGTTTTTCAAGGCGTGGATTTTTTAAGAAGTTTTTCAAGGCGTGGATTTTTTAAGAAGTTTTTCAAGGCGTGGATTTTTTAAGAAGTTTTTCAAGGCGTGGATTTTTTAAGAAGTTTTTCAAGGCGTGGATTTTTTAAGAAGTTTTTCAAGGCGTGGATTTTTTAAGAAGTTTTTCAAGGCGTGGATTTTTTAAGAAGTTTTTCAAGACGTGGATTTTTAAGAAGTTTTTCAAGGCGTGGATTTTTTAAGAAGTTTTTCAAGGCGTGGATTTTTTAAGAAGTTTTTCAAGGCGTGGATTTTTTAAGAAGTTTTTCAAGGCGTGGATTTTTTAACAAGTTTTTCAAAGCGTGGATTTTTTAAGGAGTTTTTCAAGGCGTGGATTTTTTAAGATGTTTTTCAAGGCGTGGATTTTTTAAGAAGTTTTTCAAAGCGTGGATTTTTTAAGATGTTTTTCAAGGCGTGGATTTTTTAAGAAGTTTTTCAAGGCGTGGATTTTTTAAGATGTTTTTCAAGGCGTGGATTTTTTAAGAAGTTTTTCAAGGCGTGGATTTTTTAAGATGTTTTTCAAGGCGTGGATTTTTTAAGAAGTTTTTCAAGGCGTGGATTTTTTAAGATGTTTTTCAAGGCGTGGATTTTTTAAGAAGTTTTTCAAGGCGTGGATTTTTTAAGATGTTTTTCAAGGCGTGGATTTTTTAAGAAGTTTTTAAAGGCGTGGATTTTTTAAGAAGTTTTTCAAGGCGTGGATTTTTTAAGAAGTTTTTCAAGGCGTGGATTTTTTAAGAAGTTTTTCAAGGCGTGGATTTTTTAAGAAGTTTTTCAAGGCGTGGATTTTTTAAGAATTTTTTCAAGGCGTGGATTTTTTAAGAATTTTTTCAAGGCGTGGATTTTTTAAGAATTTTTTCAAGGCGTGGATTTTTTAAGAATTTTTTCAAGGCGTGGATTTTTTAAGAGTTTTTTCAAGGCGTGGATTTTTTAAGAATTTTTCAAGGCGTGGATTTTTTAAGAATTTTTTCAAGGCGTGGATTTTTTAAGAATTTTTTCAAGGCGTGGATTTTTTAATCATTTTTTCAAGGCGTGGATTTTTTAAGAATTTTTTCAAGGCGTGGATTTTTTAAGAATTTTTTCAAGGCGTGGATTTTTTAAGAATTTTTTCAAGGCGTGGATTTTTTAATCATTTTTTCAAGGCGTGGATTTTTTAATCGTTTTTTCAAGGCGTGGATTTTTTAATCATTTTTTCAAGGCGTGGATTTTTTAAGAATTTTTTCAAGGCGTGGATTTTTTAAGAATTTTTTCAAGGCGTGGATTTTTTAAGAATTTTTTCAAGGCGTGGATTTTTTAAGAATTTTTTCAAGGCGTGGATTTTTTAATCATTTTTTCAAGGCGTGGATTTTTTAAGATCTTTTTCAAGGCGTGGATATTTTTAGAATTTTTCAAGGCGTGGATATTTTTAGAATTTTTCAAGGCGTGGATATTTTTAGAATTTTTCAAGGCGTGGATATTTTTAGAATTTTTCAAGGCGTGGATATTTTTAGAATTTTTCAAGGCGTGGATATTTTTAGAATTTTTCCGTGTTTGTAAAAATATCCTTAACCATTGTTTTGTATTGAAATTGCCACCACCGATATACATATTTTGCTTGTTGTTGTTGATACCGATTGCATGTGTGAAGTTGTGTTGTAATCTCTAAATCTCGTGCCATCCATCCATAAGGGAAAAAAGTTTGATTGACGCACGCACTTTTTACATGAACAAACGTGTGTTTTTTTTTAATTGAAAACAAATTTGGTTTTATTGGCTCACTTTATTTAATTGCCTTTCAACATCAAAAAAAGAAACTATGAAACGAAAATAAAATAAATTACAAATTAGCCATCTGTATGTCTCAATTAAATAGGTTGACCACATAGAACACCTACCACAGGGGCAGCAAACAAACAAACAGAAACAACAACAAAAAAACAAACACACACACACACTCTCACATAACCTATGAACATAACGAGTAGTAGCAGCAGCATCATTGGCAATGACTTCGTTGTCACCATGTCATCATTTTTATAACCAGCAACAACAACAACAGCATTCATTGATGGACATAGACATTTGTCCCTCTTCCCTCCCCTCTCCCTTAGATTTGGAAAAGTGTTGGCTTACAATGCGCTACACAATAAATAATAAATGTTATGACAAATTGACCTTTAATGCGTGTAGTTGAGTAGTTGAGTGGTAGCACAAGCAGCAGCTACTTTACACTTGACAAGTCTACTTGATTGCCGTCGTCCACTTTGTTGTTGTCCACTTTTATTTATCGGTTCGCAGAAAATGTCACATTTGCTATTGAAGTGCAAGAAACCAATGTAGCAGCCGCAGCAGCATCAACGTGAAAGTTGTGGTGGTGTCGGTGTCATTGAGAACTTTCCCCCGTAAATAGAGGAAAAAAACACACACATACACGCCATGCTCCAATAAGACAAAAATTTGTCTACATGATGGTCATCGTCTCTATGACACCCATAAATCTTAATTATGATCACAATACACCATGATTGGTAAAATGAAACTCTATTTGAGAGAAAAAAAAGGAGGTGGACAGAGGCGTAGTTCGGAAAAATAAAAAATCCACGTTTATTGCTGTGATGAGCCATGAAAAAAATATTCTTTAGAAAATCCACGCTTATTGCTGTGATGAGCCATGAAAAAATATTCTTTAAAAAATCCACGTTTATTGCTGTGATGAGCCCTGAAAAAATATTCTTTAAAAAATCCACATTTATTGCTGTGATGAGCCATGAAAAAATATTCTTTAAAAAATCCACGTTTATTGCTGTGATGGTCGATGAAAAAATATTCTTTAAAAAATCCACGTTTATTGCTGTGATGAGCCATGAAAAAATATTATTTAAAAAATCCACGTTTATTGCTGTGAGGCATGAAAAAATATTCTTTAAAAAATCCACGTTTATTGCTGTGATGAGGCATGAAAAAATATTCTTTAAAAAATCCACGTTTATTGCTGTGATGGTCGATGAAAAAATATTCTTTAAAAAATCCACGTTTATTGCTGTGATGAGCCATGAAAAAATATTCTTTAAAAAATCCACGTTTATTGGGCTGATGGTAAATGAAAAAGAAAAGATATGCTTTACAACGTCTCTGACCAAACCCTTTTAATGAAAAATTTTCCATCAATAATTCCAACAAACCTCATCAAAATAACCTCTTCAAACTAAATCAATTAAGGGGAAATTTATTTAAAATACCTCTATAAATATTTTTTGTAATTTTTGGCAACTTAAAATTACATTTTAATTGAGTCACAAACATTTGTTCAGTACTACAAAAATATACACCAAAAAAAGCTATGAAAAAAAAACCAACAGATAAATAAATCATGCAAAGAATCGATTTCTAGCAACAATGGATGGGGTTCAATAAAAAATGTACAAATAACAAGCTAATAGCTGACTCTGTTTTTTTAAGCTTTGTATATTAACTCATGTGTTTTATGGGCAATTAGTTGATGATGGACCCTCTAGAACCCTTAATTTTACAAACAATTAACTTTTGTTTAATTTTTTGGTTTTTTTAACATAATGCAATGGCTTATAATTGTGTTTGGGTTGAGTGGTGACAATTTAATGGAATAATAGAAATAATATGATATACATACAGCTCAATAACAAAAATATTAAAATTTATTTAATGATTATTAGTTGAAATTATGAATGCATTCACCCATGTTTTAGCCAAATTTTTGAAATGAATTAGCTGCAATTGAGCAAAACCACCACATAGCCACCACAAATATTAATACTTAAAATATTACTTTTCTCCTACCATTAAAAAGTTCCCGCACCAACGGAATACGATTTTCCCATTGTAATTATTTCCATTAAATTTGTCATCACGACAGAAAAACGTTTTTTATTGAAATTGAATATAATCATGGACTATTCTACATAATTTTCCCCAAATCACGACATTTTATGCATTTATCTCAATTTAAATCAGTCCCGATCAGACAGTATACTCAGCGATCCCACTGAGTTGTCGTTGCATTTGTTTTTCTCCCTCATGTACACTATGCGTGAACAAAAACAAGCAAAAAACAACAACGTTTTGTTTGTGTTCCTATGATCGGCGGTGATTTAAATGAATCAGTTGAGACATTAATAAATATGTGTTTATTAAGGACATTAATTATTAGGATTTCACCGGAAATTTATTTCGCAAACTAAAACCGCAATTTATTGTCATCACCTATTCCTAAAATATTTATAGGTTTCCGGTTTAATCTATTAAATTTTTCTTCGTTTACTATGATATTATCTGCTTTTTGTACCTTGCTTATTCAGTAGAGCGTATACGTCATGACAACACTTATACGCTTTGAAGTACCATTATTATTTATGCTAACGAGGGTATATACACTTTCATACGGGCAAAATGTGCGTCATCGAAATAATGGTTTTAGGCCCCAAGTATGTTTGGACGAAATACTTTTCAGACAATGTCCGTCTGTCTGTCTGGCTGGCTGATGCACACGATAACTTTCGAACGGATGAACCGATTCGGTCCAAAATTTGGCTTTCGTAATAGTTTGTCCAAACTTAGTTTAAGTTCGAAGATGGGTTATAATATCGGTCTACTCCTTCCGGTGCCTCCCCCACAAAAGTTCGAAAATGTTCGGAAAATTTGTGCGCACCATAACTCGTGAAGGGACTAACCGCTTTGGTCCATACTTTGCACATCGTGAAATTTCTACCAGACTTAGATGAGGTTCCAATATGGACTCAATCTGTCCACTTCTTCGGGTACCTCCCACACAAAATTTCGGAAAAATTTAGTTTAGGACCTGCTCTTGAATTGCTTTGATTTTTGTGGTAACAACTTACATTTACCGGCCCCCTTACGACAGTACAAGTTTCATCAGGGACAAGTCCATACTTCCAGAGAAAGTAGCCTGAAAGGTGCAAAAAACCCCTATGACACTGTGTGTATTAGTTGGAGCGCAAGATAACTCTCGAACGGACCTGTCGATTCGGTCCAAAATTTGGAATTTGTAATATTTTGTCCAAACTCAGTTTAAATTCGAAGATATGCCATATCGGTTCACTTCTTTAGTTTCCTTCCCCACAAAAGTTCCAAACTTTTCACAAAAATGATAAACACGATAACCCTAGAAGAGAGTATCCGAGTTGGTCCGTACTTTGAACATCATAATATTACTATGAGACATATATCAGGTTCGAATATGGACTATATATGCCACCTCCTTCGGGTACCTACACATAAAATTTCGAAAAAAAAACAGTATAAGGTCTTCTCTTGAATCACTTTGATCCTTGTTGTAACAACTTGTATTCGCTGCTTCTTCAGGGGCAGGTCCATACCCCATAGCCCCAAAGCTTTAATAACCCGTATAGCACCATGTATAGTGGCTGAATGAAACGCACAATAACTCTCGAACGGATCAGCCGATTCGGTTCAAAATTTGTCTTTCGTAATATTTTTCCAAACTTAAGTTCGAAGATGGACACTATCGTTGCGCAACTTCCGGTCTATTGAAAGAATTAACTTTGGATCTCCTAATATTTTTTCCAAATGTAGTTTTACTTCAGAAATAGTCCATATCGGTCTTCACCCGCAAAAGTTCAATATTTTTGTTTAAGTGCAGTTTAGGATCTGTTCGAAGATCCTTTGGAAATGTATACCGGCATAGTGGTCCAAAAGCTCTAACTTATACGGTGACCAACTGATTTGACTGGGCACAATATCTATCGAAAGGGCATGTCTCCCAAAATAAGTTGCACATCCAAAATGGACTATGTCGGTCCATTACATTAAGTACATCCACCGCAACACTTAGATCTTCAAACCAATTATATTTTTTGTAAGGCCATGTTTATATTATAGCCTTTTGCAGGGTTAACCTTCTTAATGAGGATTTATTTGACGTGTACGCAAAGGAATTGGCATTTGAAACCCAGTGGGTTTGTTAAATCCTGTTATATATAAACGTACTATAAGTTCATCTGCGTAGGGTATTAGATTTGATATTGTCAGTAAATGAAAGTTTCAATTCACACAGGCTGAGGGTATATCCCTTCGACTGATACTTTTTTACTTGAATCGAATTTCTACTCCACGATTGTAATTTTATATATAATTTCAAGACCTTGGCTTATATTTTATTATAGCCTTCATAAGTTATTTTTTATATAAATATTAGAGGATTTATCAAGACGTTTCCTGAACTTTTGTGTTCATGTTTGTCTTAGCCTTGGACTATATTTGCAGATTTTTTTGATACGTTTTTTGTACTTCTACTACTAGTTTTTCTATATAAATATATTTTTAAGACAACAGGACTTCATTCACACCTCGTCGTATACGTCGTGACAATACTTATACGGACTGAAGTCCGTGTTTTTAAACACATTACCAGACCATAGCAAATTAATGATTTATCTTCTTCTTCTTTATTTGCTAATTCGATTTTCGAATGTAAGCGACCATACAATACAATACATATCGAGGTACATTTCATTTACTTATTTATATACATATTAAATTTGATATTATTTAGTACTATATATTTATAAATTATTAACAATTATCTCAAAAGTGTTTCTATTTCTTGCCGCATTTAGAAGGTTTGCCGAATTATTATATTTTGTCCATTCTTCTATGTTCTTTAGCCAGGTCATCTCTTTTCGGCCTCTGGTACGCCGACCTTCAACTGTTGCTTTCAGGATTTTTTGTAATAATCTATATTTTACATTTCTCATGATGTGTCCCAGATATGAGGTTTTTCGTTTTTTGATTGTAGCTATGAGTTCTCTTCTTTGATTCATTCTTGTCAATACTTCGGCATTTGTCACGTGCGCAGTCCATGGTATTTTTAAAACTCTGCGGTAGACCCACATTTCGAAGGCTTCCAATCGTCGTATATCAGCAGCTTTAATAGTCCACGTCTCCACGGCATACAGTAGAACTGACCAGATGTAGCATTTTATAAACCTTGCTTTTGTTTCGATGTTTATATCATGATTGACAAGGATTTTCTTATATTTAAAAAATGCATCTCTTGCCATCTCTATCCGACATCGTATTTCCTTCGAGCAATCCCATTGGTCATTAATAAGTACACCCAGGTATTTGAAGGTATGTACTCTCTCGACATATGCATTATTTATTTTTAATTTAGCTTCATTATGTTGATTTTTCTTACTAACAATCATTAGCTTTGTTTTGTTAGTATTAATTTTTAGTCCATATGATTCGCTACATAAGGTGAGTTGGGTTACTAATTTTTGGAGTCCTAATATACTATCAGCGATTATAGTAGTATCATCTGCATATCTAATGTTGTTTATAAAGGTGCCGTTTATTTGTATTCCTTCCCGGATATTTGTAGTGGATTCTTGGAAAATTCTCTCTGAGTATATATTAAATAGGAGTGGAGATAAAATACATCCTTGTCTGACTCCTCTCGATATTGATATCTCATCTGTCAGACTTCCACTGACATTTATCTGTGCAGTTTGCTGCCAGTATAAGTTTCTAATGCACCGGATTTCTTTATCATCAATTCCGATAGACACAAGTATTTCCATTAACTTATCGTGTTGCACTGTGTCAAACGCTTTCTCATAATCTATGAAGCACAAGAAAATGTCCTTGTGAACATCTCGGCATTTTTGTATTAGGACCTGGACACAAAGTAGAGCTTCTCTCGTCCCCATCCCTTCCTTAAAGCCAAATTGATTTGATCCCATAGCTTGTTCGCATTTTTGATATATTCTTTTGTGAATAATTCGTAGAAATATTTTTAGGGAGTGGCTCATTAAACTGATTAGGCGGTAGTCGCTACACTGTTTGGCGTGACTTTTTTTAGGAATCGCTATAAACGTTGATTTTAGCCAGTCTTGTGGGTAAAAGCCTGTATTGTATATGTGGTTCATCAAACTTGTCAAGAGATCAATGTTATTTTCGTCAATCATTTTTAGCAATTCAGCGGGAATTTCGTCTGGTCCCGTTGCTTTCCTATTTTTCAGTGATGTTATAGCACTTTCAACCTCCATCTTCGTAATACTTGATCCAGTCAACGGTTCTGGTGTTTGGTCATTAAAACATGTTCTGTTATTATCAGTAAATAGATGTTGGATATACTCCTTCCAAATTACTTTCTTCTCTGATTCTTCAAACACTGCTTCATTTTTGTTGTTGTAAAGAATTGGCGAAATTGTTCTGCGATATATTCCTGCTGTCTCTTTCAGTTTTTTGTGCAAATTAAAATCGTCGTGCAAGCTTTGCAATTTTTCTATTTCCTGGCATTGGTTATTTAAATGTTTATTTTTTGCAGCTCGAATCTGTATTTGAATTTCTCGGTTCAATTCCCAATACATTTCATAGTTCGAGTTTTTATATTGCCGTCTTTCGTTTAATAGTTCCTGAATTTCAGTTGTCATCCAGTCTTTTGTTTTTGGTCTTACGAAATTTCCCAGCGTATTTTTTCCGATGTTATGTATAGTATTTTTGATTTTATCCCATATATTTTCCACATTTTCCCTATGGATGTCACTTAGTTCCGAATTAATAAGACTTTTTACATGTACTTTAGTGGCTGGATCGTCAAGTTTGCCAAGGTCAAGTTTTCGATGTTGTTTTTTCTTCAGCGGAGCCCTAATTTTGATGTATATATTGGCCATAAGGAGATTGTGGTCAGATGGTACGTCTGCTCCTGGATATGTAGATACTTTCGATACTGAAGTGGAGTAACGTTTGTTAACCAGAATGAAATCGATTTGGTTTCTTATTATGTTTCCAATGCTATCCTGGGGGGATTTCCAGGTGTAGAGTCTTCTAGCTGGTAGACAGAACATCGTGTTTGTTATCTTCATCTGGTATTCTTGGCAGAACTGTATGAGTCTGTCACCTTTCTCATTTCTTTCTCCCAATCCATATTGTCCAGTAACTCCTGTTACTGCCTCTTTTCCTACTTTAGCGTTAAAGTCGCCTTGGATGATGGTTATTTCATGTTGTTTTGTCAGGTGTAGTAATTCTTCGATTTCACTGTAGAACGCCTCTATTTCTTCATTGCTTTTGTCCGACGTTGGAGCATAAACTTGAATAACATTGATGTTGAGAGGTTTCGCTTCAATTTTTATCATCATTGTTCTATCGGATTTTGATACAAATCCTAAAACATTTTTAGCTATGCGGTCTGTTACAATTATTCCAACCCCATTCCTATGCGTTTTGTTGAGATTGCCTGAGTAAAACATTTTCGAGTTTTGCGATATAAATTCTCCGCAATCTGGCCACCACGTTTCGCTTATACCAAGTATATCAATGTGAAGTCTATTCATTTCGTTTAGAGTATTAGCTAGTTTTCCAGCTTCGTAAAGACTGCGTACATTCCATGTACCGATGTTAAGTTTTGATTTTGTTTTACCTCCGGGGATTCTTAGCACCCTTGTGATGCCGGAGACTAAGGGCCGTTTGTTTTTGTTTGTATTCATGATTGTATGGTTTTCTAGGGATAGTACTTCAGTGGTTTCCCGTTGCCTTCTGAAGGGTTTAGAATTTTCCTTTTCTGTATTCAGCCGCTCCTCCTGGAGTTCAGACGCTGTTTGTTGCCGCTCAATATGAGACAGACGCCGCTTTGATGTGATCAGTTCATTCGCCGCAGTTGTAGATAACACGCACCGTTGACTTCCCACGTTGTGGATTGTTCTTAGCTTCAGCGTTCACCATCGACCTTACCGACATGGGTGGCCCTACCAGTAGCTACGCTACCGCCGGTATCGCTCTTAGGATCTTCACGCTTACTAGACCTCCCCATCGCGCTTGAGATGACAATCCATCGAGGAGGTAATGATTTATACATAAATAAAAACAAAATCTAATCCATTAAATATTTGAAGATGTGGGAGCAGCGTTTTCCTGTAGATAAACACTTCTTTTTTATTTTAGAAAGCAAAGCTTTTAGGTAAATTTTTGAAGTCACAGTTCAGAAATTATTGTAGACTAGCAAAGTGCCCGCTACTTCGTATGCGGAAAGGATATAAAAACAAATAAACAATATATAATATGAAAATGGCGAACACTGAAAATTTTATTGTACTTATACCAATTTTAATCAATATTTATTGTTATTTTAGTACTGTTCGTACCGCTTTGTTCGATTTTCAAAAAGATCAGCCGTATCTCACCCTTACATGTTAACAGCTAGACCAACATTGTACACCAGTACTCACACAAAATCCAAAAAATGCAGATTCCAGCACTGTTCCTACTTTTTTTCCAAAACTACCTCAATCCTTCACTTCACCAGTAACCTAAATTCCAAAAAACAGGATTCCAGCGCCATCGCTGTACTCAAATTGTACCATTTGGTATATTTCGTGGCCATAAGTACGAATTTCAAAAACTACCTCCATGTCTCAATCCTACACTCCAATCTTAGTCTTACCAAATTCCAGGATTCCAGCTCTATCCGTTTCCCCAAATACCCACTGTACCAAATTTAGTATAATTTAATAATTATAATTAATATAATTAAATTTCTACTCTCCACCTGCAGCCTTAATTCAAAATTTCAGGATTCCAGCTCTATCCGCTCAACCTAAATCCAAATTGTACAAAATTTAGTACCATTTTGTACCTGTCGTACCCATAAGTACGAATTTTCAAAACTACTTCCGTTCTACTCTCCAACAGTAGCCTTAGTTCACAATTTCAGGATTCCAGGTCTATCGGTTCAACTTAAATCCAAATTGTACAAAATTTTGTACCATTTAGTACTTTTCGTACCCATAAGTACGAAATTTCAAAACTACTTCCATTCTACCCTCCAACTGTAGCATTAATTAAAAATTCCAGGATTCCAGCTCTATCCGTTCCCCCAAATACCCACTGTACCAAATTTAGTATCATTTAGTAAAACTACTACCGTTCTGCTCTCCACCTGCAGCCTTAATTCAAAATTTCAGGATTCCAGCTCTATCCGCTCAACCTAAATCCAAATTGTATAAAATTTAGTACCATTTTGTACCTGTCGTACCCATGAGTACGAATTTTCAAAACTACTTCCATTCTAATCTCTAACAGCAACCTTAATTCAAATTTCAGGATTCCAGCTCTATCCGTTCGCCCAACATCGTAATTGTACCAAATTTAGTATCATTTAGTACTTTTCGTACCCATAAGTATGAAATTTCAAAACTACTTCCATTCTACCCTCCAACTGTAGCATTAATTCAAAATTTCAGTATTCCAGCTCTATCCATTCAACCTAAATCCAAATTGTACCAAATTTAGAACTTTTCGTACCCATAAGTACGAATTTTAAAAACTACATCCATTTTACACTCCAACAGTAGCCTTAGTTCCAAATTTCAGAATTCCAGCTCTATCCGTTCGCCCAAATCATAATTGTACCAAATTTAGTACCATTTAGTACTTTTCGTACCCATAAGTACGAAATTTCAAAACTACTTCCATTCTACCCTCCAACTGCAGCAATTATTCAAAATTTCAGTATTCCAGCTCTATCCGTTCAACCTAAATCCAAATTGTACCAAATTTAGTATCATTTGGTACTTTTCGTACCCATAAGTACGAATTTTCAAAACAACTTCCGTTCTACTTTCCAACAGTAGCCTTAGTTCAGGATTCCAGCTCCATCCGTTCGCCCAAATCGTAATTATTCCAAATTTAGTACCATTTAGTACTTTTCGTACCCATAAGTACGAATTTTCAAAACTACTTCCATTCTACCCTCCAACTGTAGCACTAATTCAAAATGTCAGTATTCCAGCTCTATCCGTTCAACCTAAATCCAAATTGTACCAAATTTAGTACCATTTAGTACTTTTTGTACCCATAAGTACGAATTTTAAAAACTACATCCATTTTACTCTCCAACAGTAGCCTTAGTTCCAAATTTCAGGATTCCAGCTCTATCCGTTCGCCCAAATCCTAATTGTACCAAATTTAGTACTTTTCGTACCCATAAGTACGAATTTTCAAAACTACTTCCATTTTACTCTCCAACAGTAGCCTTAGTTCAAAATTTCAGAATTCCAACTCTATCCGTTCGTCCAAATCATAAGTGTACCAAATTTAGTACAATTTAGTACATTTCGTACCCATAAGTACTAATTTTCAAAAATATGTGCATTCTACTATCCAATAGTAGCCTTAATTTAAAATTTCAGGATTCCAGCTCTATCCGTTCGCAAAAATCATAATTGTACCAAATTTAGTACCATTTAGTACTTTTCGTACACATGTGTACAATTTTCCTAAGCCACCTCCTTATGTCAACCGTACCTTTTAACCTTGATTCTCACACCAAATTTCAACCTTTAACCTTTATCCGTTCACAAAATACAAATTGGCACCAAATTTAGTACACTTTAGTACTTTTCGTAAACTTATAGTTCGAATTTCTAAAAACCTTTTAGCACATCTTTCCTACACTCCATTAGTGACCTTCATTCCAAATTTCAAAGTTCTAGCTCTATCCGGTTCGCCAAATACAAACGGTACCATATTTAGTACCTTTTAGTACTTTTCGTACCCTTCCAGTTCGAATTTCCAAAAACCCAGCCTTATCTGACCCCTTCGGACCAAGAGTGATCCACACCCAAAATTTCAGGATTCTAGCTTCAGTCGTTTCGTCTGGGCGTTGATGAATCATTAAGTCAGTCAGTCAGTCAATCACTTTACTCTTTTATTAATATAGATATCGGTTACAGTTTTTGTTGCATAGTTGTCTTTAAGAAACTGCATAACTTTCTGCTGTATTATTTACATATGGCGTGTTATTTGAATGTTTCCCTAGGTACTATTTTTAAAACACTGGAAGAGATACTTTACTTTAGATAGCTACAGATAGATAGCTAAGAGTACCCTCAGACCTTATATACTTTTTTCACATGTCCCGACTCATTCCGTGCCGAGTTGTTTTTTTTTTTCACGTTTTTTTCTCCCATCGGACGCCTCCCCAGGTGGTGGATAGGGGAACACTCATCAGTATGGTGGGTACCGCAAAAATATAATATGCAGGCGAACCAAAAAAAGTGAAATGGCAGTGTCTGTTCACATATTGGGCGATTGCAAACAGCGCCTGTACTCCAGTGGAGCGGCTGAATATGGAGACGAAAAACTCTAAACCCTTTAGAAGGAACGTGAAACCACTGAAGTGATATCCCATGAAAATCATACAATGCTTCAATACATTTATAAGTTGTTGCATTAAGAAGAAGAAGACTCGTATGTTCTACTAAAAATATATTGAAAAGTTTCGGAAAATACGGGTTTCAACTCTACAACTGGTGTAACCCCATATAAAATATCAACTCGATCTTTGAAGGGACCTTCAACTGCAGTTAGGCGAAAAGTGTTGTAATGAAGGTACCGGAATGAAAAAATACAAAGTACAAAATTTTAACGAAATCGCTTACTTTAATCGAGTGTTACCCCTGGTTTTTGTAAAAATTGTTATTCTTCTCACACGAATTGTCAAATTTTATAGATCAATTTTCTCGCCTTGGCGAAAATGAAGAGTGCTGTTTTGTAAATGAGGAATTCTTAACTCTATATTTAACTCATCTACGAAAAATTAAGTCTGTATGTCATCTGTGGCCTCAGCTATGGATGCATAAATTATTACGAATATAGACGAACGAACAAAAATAAGTTACAAAAACAAAGGGTTAATGTAATAACCAGTAAGACAGATAGACGGAAGTCAGGCCATTGCTAGATCAATTGTATGAAACGGATATGATCATAACATGTATATGTGGTTTCAGAACAATTTTTTCGATGAAGCTCTCAAGTCTGTTCGTCATAATGTCGAGAATATGATACACAATTTTCTCATATCAATGAGTGTATCCCGATCCATATTTGTTCTGTGATATGGACCGAGTCCGAATGGCTTGTATTAAGACAACATTCATACAGAATTTCAACATGGCTGAAGTACTCAGGAAATATCGATTACATTACGTTGAGGCGTATTTTGCCATATTTGGCGTATTTTATTGCCTGGTGTACATGCCTACCAATACACCACGGTGATACTCAATAAAAACCAAAAACTCTTATAGAATATATGGTAACTAACAGAATAGGACCTCTTTGCTTTACCACCCTCTAAGTATGCCATAATCTGTAAGTCACATAATTTAGGAATTACTCTTACCTTATAAATACCTTGCATCCATTCTGAAAAAAAAAGAAAAAATGAAACAAATAATTAGATAGTAGCAAATAAAAACACACATACAATCAACTCTTATAAAATACCACTAAGCATTCATTTACATCAGATTTTTTAATTGAAGGTCATGTTTTGACGTTTGAAATTGACAAAAACCCACAACTATTAAAGGTGGACACATCCAATCACTGGATGACAGCTTTAACGTTACCAAAAAGAGAAAATTCCAACAGAGACCATCACAACGAGTGACCAGAGACTCCACAAAATTTCGTGGAGGACAAGAAGTCAAGCGTTAAATAAATAAAAATAAAAAGAACTTCATATGCAACCTCCCCCATTTTTATTTGTCCAAACCCAACTGTTTTGGTTATTCATAAAATGGGCCAACGATTTTTTCCACAGCAACGAAGAAGCATTATATGCATATGGTATGAGGACGTGAAGTGAAACATACATATGTAAATATAGATATACTTGCATACATATGTATGTATCATGAATTATTTTATGGGAATATGCATAGCACTGGCTTAGATCAGTGCCGAACAGCCATTTGTCGCTGGTTACGAAGTTTTTTGGCAATTCACACACATACGATCCGAACGCATAAAAAGAGCGTGCAAGAGAGAGCAAATGTTTCGATTTCTCTTTGTTTTGTAGCTTGCGTGCATACAATCTTACTAACACGCTGTCATAAATTGCTAATGTTTTGAATACATTCACATTTGTGGCTTCGCTCTTCTTGGTCGGCACTGGCGAAGATTCTTCCTCTGCTGAGATGCATAAGGCAGGTTTGATCCTTAACTTCAAGCGATCTGACCGTTAAATGAGTCTTAATGAAAATAAATGGTCGATTATAGATAGCAATTATCGTTGAGTGGCATTGACAGTTGCCAAAATTACTTTATGTATGGCAATTTTCAACTGAAGTTGCGAATTTGAGTTGACGAAACGGCTATTTTTTAGCAACCAACTATTTTCAGTTGCAGTGAACATTTTCGAAGAAACAAGAAGTAAGAACGGAAAATAAATAATTGCTGATCCTTTGCATCCTTAATTATGCATCAAAAATATGGTGAAAATAACGACAAAACAACCGTTTGAAATATTAATTGATAAATTGAGTGAAAATCCAATGAGCACATGTGTTCCATCTATACAGGGAATTTCGTTTTTGAATAAAAATTATTTTAAAACAATTTTCGTGGATTGTTTGCTTGATTCACTCTCTTTATTGCGGATGATGCTCTGCTATCAATTTCTACTAATTCAGAAAGCACTGAGGTTGATGTCAGAGTCCAAGTTGCTCAAGAGGAATGAACGAAATTTATTAAATTTTTGTTCTGTTTAGCTTCTAGTCTTGAGAAGCCATATTGTCATCTAGTATTGCTTGATAATTTAGTAGTGCATAGTCGCTTATATTAGTAGCATTAAATATATTTTACAGAGGTGTATGTTTAGCTGTTAACTTTAAATTTAAAGATCAATCACAATAGGAAATATAAAAAGTTATAAAATCACAATGACAGATGTACAAAATCTTAAAAGTGTTACTATTGAAATATAGATGGCGTTGAAACTGTAATTATTAACATGTTGATCGCTTTAGTCCCCCCCCCCCCCTCAGATGCTGAAAGCGTCCCGATGAAGCATCAGAAATAAAATATTGTGGACACTGCTACGGCAAATTGTATCAGGAATAATGGATTGTTGAATCTACTAGGGTAAGCTGCATCTTTGTAATTGAGTTGTTGGATCTGCTGGGTAAACTGTATGAGGATGATGAGTTGTTTAATTTTGCTCAGGTATAAGGTTGTTGAATCTGCTAAAACTGCAATGATGGTGTGAAGATGGCGTTATAGTAGTTTTGTTGCATGTCAAAACCATGTTGAAGATTTTCTTCGGAACCTCCCCCTGGAGTAAAACTGCATTGCTGTGGAAGTGAACGGCATGATTTGGTGGATCCAGAAATTATGTTTATTCACACTCTGTAGATACTGATGATGCAGTATTATAGGTTTGATGTACTTTAGAAGCATTGATGTTGATATGTAGTGTTCAAATTGTTCTACAAGAATGAACCGTCCACAGGAATGGCCATCTGTATAGGTTGTCTGCGAAGCAAGACGATTACGAAGATTGTGTGCTTTCCCAAATTACGTGCCTCTTGGTTTTGTTTTTGTAGTCCTCGGCAGTTGATGGTAGAAAGTGGTCGTGTTACATGGCCACTGAGTTGGGCGTCAATAAAACAAAACAATTTTCGTGGATTGTTTGCTTGATTCACGCTCTGTATTGCGGATGATGCTCTGCTATCAGTTTCAACTACTTCAGGAAGCACTGAGGTTGATGTACAGAGTTCAAGTTGCTCAAGAGGAATGAACTGTCATCTATTTTGGCCCCACGTTGCGTCGCCAGTTATAAAAGACGATGCCGAGATTGATTGGTTGAATCACTCTGTGTATTGCGGATGATGCTCTGCTATCAATTTCAACTACTTATGGAAGCACTGAGGTTGATGTACAGAGTTCAAGTTGCTCAAAAGGCATGAACTACATATCTCCTCACGTTGCGTCGCCCGTAATAAAAGACGATACCGAGATTGTTTGGTTGAATCACTCTGTGTATTGCGGATGATGATCTGCTGTCAATTTCAACTAATTCAGGAAGCACAGAGGTTGATGTACAGAGCTCAGGTTGATCAAAAGAAATAATGAATTTATTGAATTTTCGTTCTGTTTAGCTTCTTTTCTTGAGAAGCAATATTGTCATCTAGTATTGCTTGATAAATTTAGTAGTACATAGTTGCTTATATTAGTAGTATTAAATATATTTTACAGAGGTGTATTTTTAGCTGTTAACTTTAAATTTAATGATCAATCACAATACGAAATATGAAAAGTTATAAAATCACAATGATAAATGTACAAAAGTGTTACTATTAAAATATAGATGACGTTGAAACTGTAATTATTAAAATGTTGAGTGCTTCAGTCTCCCCCTCTGATGCTGAAAGCGTCCCGATGAAGCATCAGAAATAAAATGTTGTGGAAACTCTACGGCTAATTGTATCAGGAATAATGGATTGTTGAATCTACTAGGGTTAGCTGCATCTGTGTAATTGGGTTGTTGGATCTGCTGCGTAAACTGTATGAGGATGATAAGTTGTTGAATTTTGCTCAGATATCAGGCTGTTGAATCTGCAAAAACTGCAATGAAGGTGTGAAGATGGCGTTATAGTAGTTTTGTTGCATGTCAAAACCATGTTGTAGATTTTCTTCGGAACCTTCCCCTGGAGTAAGACTGTACTAGTATTGTTGTTGAAGTGAACGGCATGATTTGGTGGATCCAGAAATTATGTTTATTTACACTCTGGAGATACTTATTCTATATGGCCATCTGTATAGGTCGTCTGTGAAACAAGACGATTACGAAGAGTGTGTGCTTCCACAAATTATTAAAGTTATAAAATCACAATGACAAATGTACAAAAGTGTTACTATTAAAATATAGATGGCGTTGAAACTGTAATTATTAAAAAGTTGATTGCTTCTGACTCTCCCTCTGATGCTGAAAGCGTCCTGATGAAGCATCAGAAATAAAATGTTGTGGAAACTGACCTCCTCGTGGTGTCACCTGGGGAACTGCCTTTAACACCCGTTAAAGGTAGTGAGCTAACATGTGCCGCGCCATGCCATGACGAAAGCATGAGTTTGGTTGCGGATTCGTAGTTAGTCGAAGACTAAAACATCTGGTATTCAGCTTCACCCCAGTGAATGAAAGACTTGTTGCAATTCGAATAAAAGCTAAATTCTTCAACATCAGCTTTATTTGCGCTCATGCTCCCACTGAAGAAAAAGACGAACAGACCAAAGATATATTTTACGAGCGCTTAGAAGAAACATATGACCGTTGCCCTGTCCATGACATTAAAATCATTCTAGGCGATTTTAAGGCCAAAATTGGAAAGGAGAATATCTTTGGCCCAGCAGTCGGGAAATTCAGTCTCCACAGTGAAACATCTGACAATGGTATGAGGCTGATAGACTTTGCAGCTGAAAAAAACATGGTAGTTAGCACTACCAGATTTAATCATCTCGATATTCATAAGGGCACCTGGCTGTCCCCAGATCAAAGAACAAGTAATCAAATTGATCATGTTGTGATAGATGGAAGACATTCATCCAGCGTGTTGGATGTACGATCGTTCCGAGGCCCAAACATTGATTCGGACCACTACCTTGTTGCAGCAAAGGTACGTACCCGTATAAACGTTGCAAATAAAGCACGAACAGACACAACGCGGAAGTTGGACATCAATAGGCTGCAAACACAACATATAGCCACAGCATATTCCACCAACTAGCCCAATTGCTTAATCAAAGCACTCCTTGTCCCGATAACATAACAATACAATGGCAAAATATTGCCCACTCCATGCAAACAGCCGCAAAATCCATACTTGGATTCCAGAGACCTCCACAAAGGAATTCATGGTATGACCAGGAGTGTCGTGCTGCTACCGAAGATAAAAATGCGGCATATAGAGCTACTTTACAATCAGTAGCAACGCGTAGCGCACGAGAGAGATACAGGGAGAAAAGGTGAGAGGAGAAACGTCTTTTCCGCCGAAAAAAAAGAGAGATGGAAAAGCGGGAGTGTGAAAAAATCGAGATGTACAGGAGCCAGAATGAAGTCCGATAATTCTACCAAAGAGTCAAGCATCAAATTGATGGCTTTGGTACAGGCACATCCTCCTGTAGAGACCAGCAAAGTAATTTGGTAACTGATACAGATAGTGTACTCAGGATATGGAAAGAACATTTTTCAAAACTGTTGGTATCCAATAGCAGCGAAGACGACGAAGATACCACAGTCCCAATCGCAGAAGATGGTATTGAATGTATACCGCCCAGCCAAGATGAGGTACAGACAGCAATAAATCGGCTGAAGAATAATAAGGCAGCAGGAGCCGATGGCTTACCAGCCGAGCTGTTTAAAACCGGATGCGACTTGCTGATAAGGTGTATGCATTAGCTAGTTAGCACCATCTGGCAGGAAGAACGAGTACCCAACGATTGGAACCTGAGTATCCTGTGTCCCGTCCACAAGAAGGGAGATAAGACTGTATGCTCCAACTATAGGGGCATAAGTCTTCTCCCTATTGCCTATAAGATAGTGTCAGGGATATTGTGCGAACGACTAAAGCCAAATGTCAACGAAATAATTGGACCATACCAATGTGGCTTTAGACCTGGCAAGTCCACCATTGACCAGATATTTACCCTGCGGCAAATCCTTGAAAAGACCCAAGAGATGCAGATCGACATATTTCACCTTTTTGTCGATTATAAAGCAGCATTCGACAGTCCCCTCCGATCAAAGGTATTTCACGCAATGTCTGAATTTGGTATCCCCGCAAAGCTCATCCGGCTTTGTAAGATGACTTTAACTGATACTAGGTCCTCAGTTAAAATTGGAAAGAACCTCTCCGAAGAATTTTGTACCAAAAGAGGTTTCAGACAAGGAGACAGCCTTTCGTGTGACCTGTTCAACATTTTGCTGGAAAAGGTAATACGAGATGCAAATGTCAAAAGAAATGGCACAATTTACACCAATAGCCACATGTTACTTGCCTATGCTGATGACATAGACATCATGGGACGATCAGTAAAGGAAGTAACTGATACCTTTAGGAAGGTCGAAGCAGAATCTGCGAAAGTGGGTCTGGCGGTAAACGGCGAAAAGACCAAATTGATGGTGTCGACGCGCAAAGCGTCCATAGAGCTCGGACCAACCGTAGAAGTTGGTACCTACAATTTTGAGGTAGTTAAAGACTTCGTCTACCTCGGCACTGCCATAAACACAACAAACAACATCAGTTGTGAAATAAGAAGAAGAATTGTATTGGCCAACAGATGCTACTATGGATTAAGTAAGCAATTTAAAAACAAAGCCACATCTCGTCAAACAAAAATAACACTATACAAAACGCTGATACTACCCGTGCTAATGTATGGCTCCGAAGCATGGGTACTTGCGCAAGCAGATAAGGCAGTGCTTGGTGTGTTTGAGAGGAAAATTCTTCGAAAGATCTACGGGCCGATTTGCGTTGACGGTGAATATCGACGTCGTATGAACCACGAGCTATATAAGCTATACAAAGACATGCATATAGTTAAACGTATCGAGATGCAACGATTGCGTTGGCTAGGCCATATCATGAGAATGAGCGATGATGAACCCGCTAAAAAGGCGTATGAATACATGCCACATGGCGGTGCACGCAGAATCGGCAGGCCTAAGCTTCGATGGAGCAAACAAGTGGATGAAGAAATGGAAAGGCGCGGTATTCCAAAAAGTCAAGCGAAAAACAGAGAGGAATGGAGATCTTTTCTTAGTTCGGTCTATAGAACAAATGTTCTGTAATGGGCCAACTAAGTAAGTAAGTAAGTAAAATTGCTACTATTGAAATATAGATGGCGTTGAAACTGTAATTATTAAAATGTTGATTGCTTCAGTCTCCCCTCTGACGCTGAAAGCGTCCCCATGAAGCATCAAAAATAAAATGTTGTGGAAATTGCTACGGCAAATTGTATCAGGAACAATGGATTGTTGAATCTTCTAGGGTAAGCTGTATCTGTAATTAAATTATTAGATCTGCTGGGTAAACTGTATGAGGATGATGAGTTGTTGAATTTTGCTTAGGTGTCAGGTTGTTGAATCTGCTAAAACTGCAAGGATGGTGTGATGGTGTGTTATAGTAGTTTTATTGCATGTCAAAACCATGTTGTAGATTTTCTTCGGAACCTCCCCCTGGAATAAGACTGTACGAGTATTGTTGTTGAAGTGAACGGCATGATTTGGTGGATCCAGAAATTATGTTTATTCACACTCTGTAGATACTTATATATGGCCATCTGTATAGGTCGTCTGTGAAACAAGACGATTACGAAGATTGTGTGCTTCCACAAATTATTAAAGTTATAAAATCACAATGACAAATGTACAAAAGTGTTACTATTAAAATATAGATGGCGTTGAAACTGTAATTATTAAAAAGTTGATTGCTTCTGACTCTCCCTCTGATGCTGAAAGCGTCCTGATGAAGCATCAGAAATAAAAAGTTGTGGAAACTGACCTCCCCGCGGTGTCACCTGGAGAACTGCCTTTAACACCCGTTAAAGGTAGTGAGCTAACATGTGCCGCGTCACAACAACACCTAAAGGTGACGCACCATGCCATGACGTAAAGCATGAGTTTGGTTGCGAATTCTTAGTTAGTCGGATACTAAAACATATGGTATCCAGCTTCACCCCAGTGAATGAAAGACTTCCTGCAATTCTCAACATTAGCTTTATTTGAGCTCATGCTCCCACTGAAGAAAAGGACGAACAGACCAAATATATATTATACGAGCGCTTAGAAGAAACATATGACCGTTGCCCTGCCCATGACATTAAAATCATTCTAGGCGATTTTAATGCCAAAATTGGAAAGGAGAATATGTTTGGCCCAACATTCGGTAAATTCAGTTTCCACAGTGAAACATCTGACAATGGTATGAGGCTGATAGACTTTGCAGCTGCAAAAAACATGGTAGTTAGCAGTACCAGATTTAATCATCTCGATATTCATAAGGGCACCTGGCTGTCTCCAGATCAAAGAACAAGTAATTAAATTGATCATATTGTGATAGATGGAAGACATTCATCGAGCGTGTTGGATGTACGATCGTTCCGAGGCGCAAACATTGATTCGGACCACTACCTTGTTGCAGCAAAGGTACGTACCCGTCTAAACGTTGCAAATAAAGCACGAACAGACACAACGCGGAAGTTGGACATCGATAGGCTGCAAACACAACAGATAGCCACAGCATATTCCACTCAACTAGCGTAGCGCACGAGAGAGACATCGGGAGAAAAGGAGAGAAGAGAAACGTATTTTCCGCAAGAAAAAGAGCGAAATGGAAAAGCGGGAGTGTGAAAAAATTGAGATGTACAGGAGCCAGAATGAAGTCCGAAAATCCTACCAAAGAGTGAAACATCAAACAGATGGCTTTGGTACAGGCACATCCTCCTGTAGAGACCAGCAAGGTAATCTGTTAACAGATACAGATAGCGTGCTCAGGATATGGAAGGAACATTTCTCCGATCTGCTGGTATCCAATAGTAACGAAGACGATGATACCACAGATCCAATCCCAGAAGATAGTATAGAATGTATACCACCCGTCCAAGATGAGGTAAAAACAGCAATCAAGCAGCAGGAGCATATGGCTTACCAGCCGAGCTGTTTAAAACCGACTCGCTAATAAGGTGTATGCATCAGCTAGTACCATCTGGCAGGAAGAACCCGTACCCGACGACTGGAACCTGAGCATCCTGTGTCCTGTCCACAAGAAAGGAGATAAGACTGTATGCTCCAACTATAGGGGCATAAGTCTTCTCCCTATTGCCTATAAGATCGTGTCAGGGATATTGTGCGAACGACTAAAGCCAATGGCCAACGAAATAATTGGACCATACCAATGTGGCTTTAGACCTGGCAAGTCCACCATTGACCAGATATTTACCCTGCGGCAAATTCTGGAGAAGACCCAAGAGATGCAGATCGATTATAAAGCAGCATTCACACAGTCCCCTCCGATCAAAGGTATTCCATGCAATGTCTGAATTTGGTATCCCCGCAAAGCTCATCCGGCTTTGTATGATGACTTTAACTGATACTAGGTCCACAGTTAAAATTGGAAAGAACCTCTCCGAACAGTTCAGTAACAAAAGAGGTTTCAGACAAGGAGACAGCATTTCGTGTGGCCTATTCAACATTTTGCTGGAAAAGGTAATACGAGATGCAAATGTCAAAAGAAATGGCACAATTTACACCAATAGCCACATGTTACTTGCCTATGCTGATGACATAGACATCATGGGACGATCAGAAAAGGAAGTAACTGATATCTTTAGGAAGGTCGAAGCAGAATCTGCGAAAGTGGGTCTGGCGGTAAACGGCGAAAAGACCAAATGGATGGTGTCGACGCGCAAATCGTCCATAGAGCTCGGACCAACTGTGGAAGTTGGTACCTACAATTTTGAGGTAGTTAAAGACTTCGTCTACCTCGGCACTGCCATAAACACAACAAACAACATCAGTTGTGAAATAAAAAGAAGAACTGTATTAGCCAACAGATGCTACTATGGTTTAAGTAAGCAATTTAAAAACAAAGCCACATCTCGTCAAACAAAAATAACACTTTACAAAACACTGATACTACCCGTGCTAATGTATGTTTCCGAATCATGGGTACTTGCTCAAGCAGATAAGGCAGAGCTTAGTGTGTTCGAGAGAAAAATTCTTCGAAAGATCTACGGGCCAATCTCTGTTGACGGCGAATATCGGCGTCGTATGAACAACGAGCTGTATCAACTATACAATGACATCAGTGTAGTTGAACGAATCGAGGTACAACGATTGCGATGGATAGGCCATGTTATAAGAATGAGCGATAATGAACCCGCTAAAAAGGCGTATAAATACGGGCCGCATGGAGGTTCTCGCAGATCTGGAAGGCCAAAGCTTCGTTGGAGCGAACAAGGGAAACGAGATATCAGAAAGCTACATATCCCAGATTGGGAAAATGCAGCAGCGAACAAAGAGGATTGGAGATTTCTTCTTAGTTCGGCTTATGGAACAAATGCTCTGTAAAAGGCCAGCTAAGTAACTAAGTATGTAAGTAGACCTATACTTATATATACCAAAATGAATGTCTCGACGAGCTCAGTCGATCTGGCTATGTGTGTCCTTCCGTCCTAGGGGTTGATGCGGGTCCTGGACTGGAAGAAGTCTATTGATTTTGGTGATGGTCGGATCATATTCAGGGGTCGGAATAGTCAAAAAACTTCTATAGAGAAAAAGACAAGGTTTTTTATGCTAATATCGCCGCTTCAATAATGGGTATATTAAAAGCAAAACCTGACAATGAAAGTAGAAAATATTAACCGTTCTAACGATGTAAAGTTGGTTGTGGTAGGTGGTCAAACAACGAAGATACCAAAAGCAAAGCCTGACTATGAAAGTAGAAAATCACATCTTTATAAGTATGCATAGCATGTTGGCGTAGGTGGCCAAACAACGGAGATATCGCAATAGTCAGTAATACATCCCATTTTTCAATTTCCTTGAAATCATGCTACAGGTCGCAATTTTGATCGGATCGTCAGCAAATTTTGGGTCTCGGAGGGGAAGAAGACTACTGATTTTTGTGATGGCCGGATAATATTCAGGGATAGGAATGGGCAAAAAATTATGTGGGGAATATTCAACGTTTTATTCATTTGCGAATATCTCCGTTTCTAGTAGGCGTATTCCAAAAAAAAGCCCGTCAATGGAAAAATATAAGATTTCCTTTACATTGTTGCAAAGTAGGTGGCCAAATAACGGAGATATCGCAAAAGTCGGTTTTGCATCCCATTTTTAAATTTATTGTAATCACTCTACAGGTCGCAATTATGGTAGTCACGAAATTTTGGTGGTTAATAGGGCTCCCAGAGAGGAAGAAGCATATTTCAGTTGGTATAAAAACCAGATAAGTGAACAAATTTAAAATAAATGTTTACTAGTGAAAAGCTTATGCACAGTAGTAGTGTAGCCTTCGCTCACTTGTTTTATATTAATATATTTTTAAGGCAGCTTGGTTTAATATTCGTAGACTTCGATCCTAAAATGTTGTGTATATTTCTGTATCTGTTATCTTTTTTATTCAAACCTATACTCTACAAGGATTTGATATTCGTGATTCTAAAATCAATTGTTATTTCTAGACTTTTACTTTGTCAAGTCTTTTTATTTCAAACAAAAAATTAAGGTTGAATTTTTTAGAATTATTTAGGAACATTTCAAGACCAAGATTCTTTTGCAGAATTTCAAGCACAATTTGTAATCCTAAGGGATATGGTACATAATCCAGATTTTTTTGTAGACAAATTTCATATCAACAATGTCTATAACTCAGAAACAGCTTATGTACACCTCAGCGTATAAGTGTTGACAATACTTATAAGCACTGAAGTTCATGTTCTTTAAAAATAACACCAGACCATGACAAATTAGTGTTCTATTCATAATTAAAAACAAAATCAAAGCAAGTGTGTGCATGGCGACATCCTGTAGACATGTTTTTAGAAAGCAACATTTTTTTAAGAACAGTTTTAAAGTCAGAGCTCGGAAATCCCACTCACTCAATAAAAACCAAAAAAACTTAAGAAATATATGGTTACTAGCAGAATAGGACCTCTTTGCTTAGACCTCTAAGTACGCCATAATCTGTAAGTCACATAATTTAGGAATTACACTTACCTTATAAATACCTTGTATCCATTCTGAAAAAAACAAGAAGAAAGGAAACAAATAATTAGATAGTACCAAATATAATCTGCCAAATTTATAAACACACATACAAACAACTCTTATAAGATACCACTAAGCATTCAATTACATCAGTTTTTTAATTGAAGGTCATGTTTTGGCGTTTGAAATTGACAAAAACCCACAACTATTAAAGGTGGACACATCCAATCACTGGATGACAGCTTTAACGTTACCAAAATTTAACATCACCATCACAACGAGAGACAATTCCAACAGAGACTCTACAAAATTTCGTGGAGGACAAGAAATCAAGCGGTAAATGAAAAAACAACTCCATATGCAATCTCCATCATTTTTTTTTTCAATCCCAACTGTTTTGGTTATTCATCAAATGGGCCAACGATTTTTCCACAACAAAGAAAAAGCATTATATGCATATGGTATAAGGACGTGAAGTGAAACACACATACATATGGAAATATAGATATACCTGCATACATATCGTCGGTGTCATGCTTAAGTGTTCCATACGCCATTTGCCCGTTTTGAGATAATCGCATTTTAATGTTTTGCGTCACAGCTGTGTGGAGCTGACTAAAGCGAATATTTATATTTTTGACTTGAAATATTAATAATAGTATATAGAACAGAAATTCAGAAAGAGCATACCGGAAAACACTAGAAACCACCTTTATCTCAAAAAGTCAAAAATGGCGTATGGAACACTTAAGCATGACATCGACGATATGTATGTATCTTGAATTCTTTTATGGGAATATGCATAGCATTGGCGTAGATCAGTGCCGAACAGCCACTTGTCGCTGGTTACGAAGTGTTTTTTGGCAATTCACACACATACGACCCAAACGCATAGAGAGAGCGTGCAAGAGAGTACAAATGTTATGATTTGCTTTTATTTTGTAGCTTGCGTGCATACAATCTTACTAACACGCTGTCATAAATTGCTAATGTTTTGAATACATTCACATTTGTGGCTTCGCTCTTCTTGGTCGGCACTGGCGTAGATTCTTCCTCTGCTGAGATGTATAAGGCAGATTTGGTCCTTAACTTCGAGCGATCTGGCCTTTATGAAAATAAGGGGCAGATTATCGATAGCAATTATCGTTGAGTGGCATTGGCAGTTGCCAAACTTACTTTATGTATGGCAACTTTCAACTAAAGTTGCGAATCTCATCTATTTTTCAACAACCACCTATTTTCAGTTGCAGTGGACATTTTCAAAAAAAAAGAAGTAAAATCGAAAGGAAAATAAAAATTTTCTTAACAATCGTTGATTGATTGCATTCTTAATTAATTTTGTGTATGAAAAATATAGTGAACATAACTCCAAAACAACAGTATGAAATATTATTTGACAAAATTGAGTGTAAATCCAATGAGCACATGTGTTCCATCTATACAGGGAATTTCGTTTTAGAACAAAAAAGATTTTAAAACAAACAATTTTCGTGGATTGTTTGGTTGATTCATCCTTTGTATTGCACTGAGGTCGATGTACAGAGTTCAAGTTGCTCAAGAGGAATGAACCAAATTTATTGAATTTCCGTTCTGTTTAGCTTCTATTCTTGAGAAGCGATATTGACATCTAGTATTGCTTGATAAATTCAGTAGTACATAGTTGCTTATATTAGTAGTATTAAATATATTTTACAGCGGTGTATGTTTAGCTGTTAACTTTAAATTTAAATATCAATCACAATAGGAAATATGAAAAGTTATAAAATCACAATGATAAATGTACAAAAGCTTAAGTGTTACTATTCAAAAATATAGATGACGTTGAAACTGTAATTATTAAAATGTTGATTGCTTCAGTCCCCCCCTCTGATGCTAAAAGCATCCCGATGAAACATCAGAAATAAAATCTTGTGGAAACTGCTACGGCAAATTGTATCAGGAATAATGGATTGTTGAATCTACTAGGGTTAGCTGCATCTGTGTAATTGAGTTGTTGGATCTGCTGGGTAAACTGTATGAGGATGATGAGTTGTTGAATTTTGCTCACGTATAAGGCTGTTGAATCTGCTAAAACTGCAATGATGGTGTTAAGATGGCGTTATAGTAGTTTTGTTGCATGTCAAAACCATGTTGTAGATTTTCTTCGGAACCTCCCCCTGGAATAAAACTGCATTGTTGTTGAAGTGAACGGCATGATTTGATGGATCCAGAATTTATATTTATTCACACTCTGTAGATACTGATGATGCACTATTATCGGTTTCATGTACTTCAGAAGCATGGAAGTTGATATGTAGTGTTCAAATTGTTCTACAAGAATGAACCGTCGTATTATATGGCCATCTGTATGGGTTGTCTGTGAAGCATGACGATTACGAAGATTGTGTGCTTCCACAAATTACGAGCCTTTTGGTTTTGTTGATGTAGTCCTCGGCAGTTGATGGTAGAAAGTGGTCGTGTTACATGGCCACTGAGTTGGGCGCCAATAAAACAAAACAACACTCTCTGTATTGCGAATGATGATCTGCTATCAGTCTCAACTACTTAAGGAAGCACTGAGGTTGATGTACAGAGTTCAAATTGCTCAAGAGGAATGAACAATCTCCTTATATCGTGCAACGTTGCGTCGCCAGTAATGAAAGACGATGCCGAGATTGTTTGGTTAATTCACTCTCTTTATTGCGGATGATGCTCTGCTATCAGTTACAACTACTTCAGGAAGCACTGAGGTTTATGTACAGAGTTCAAGTTAATCAAGAGGAATGAACTAAATTTATTGAATTTTCGATCTGTTTAGCTTATATTCTTTAGAAGCGATATTGTCATCTAGTATTGCTTGATAAATTTAGTAGTACGTAGTTGCTTATATTAGCAGTATTAAATATATTTTACTGAGGTGTAGTTTTAGCTGTTAACTTTAAACTTAAAGATCAATCACAATAGGAAATATGAAAAGTTATAAAATCAAATAAACAATGATAAATGTAAAAAAATGTTACTGTTAAAATATAGATGGCGTTGAAACTATAATTATTAAAATGTTGATTGCTTCAGTCTCCCCCTCTGATGCTGAAAGAGTCTCGATGAAGTATCAGAAATAAAATGTTGTGGAAACTGCTACGGCAAATTGTATCAGGAATAATGGATTGTTGAATCTACTAGGGTAAGCTGCATCTGTGTAATTGAATTGTTGGATCTGCTGGGTAAACTGTATGAGGATAATGAGTTGTTGAATTATGCTCAGGTATCAGGTTGTTGAATCTGCTAAAATTGCAATGATGGTGTGAAGATGGCGATATAGTAGTTTTGTGTCATGTTAAAACTCTCTGTATTGCGGATGATGCTCTGCTATCAGTTTAGACTACTTCAGGAAGCACTGAGGTTGATGTACAAAGTTTAAGTTGATCAAGAGGAATGAACGAAATTTATTGAATTTTCGTTCTGTTTAGCTTCTATTCTTGAGAAGCGATATTGTCATCTAGTATTGCTTGATAAATTTAGAAGTACATAGTTGCTTATATTAGTAGTATTAAATATATTTTACAGTGGTGTATGTTTAGCTGTTAACTTTAAATTTAAAGATCAATCACGATAGGAAATATGAAAAGTTATAAAATCACAATGAAAAATGTAAAAAAGCTTAAAAGTGTTACTATTGAAATATAGATGGCTTTGAAACTGTAATTATTAAAATGTTCATTGCTCCAGTCTCCTCCTCTGATGCTGAAAGCGTCCCGACAAAGCATCAGAAATAAAATGTTGTGGTAACTGCTACGGAAAAGTGTATCAGGAATAGTGGATTGCTGAATTTACTAGGGCAAGCTGCAAGCCATTATGCAAACAACTATAGAGGGAAGAAGACCGAGAGGCAGAAAAGGAACATCGTGGATAAGAAACATCCAAGAATGGACGAGTCTACAAGACGAAAGAAGCCTCCTAAATGCCGCAAAGAATATATAATCTATAATATAATAAATCATATATATATGCATATTGAATTGTTAACAATGTAAAACATAATTGTATGATCGCTAACACCCGAATACGGGTTGGCAAATAAAGAAGAAGAGGAAGCTGCATCTGTGTAATTGAGTTGTTGGATCTACTGGGTAAACTGTATGAAGATGATGAGTTGTTGAATTTTGCTCAGGTATCAGGTTGTTGAATCTGCTAAAACTGCAATGATGGTGTGAAGATGGCGTTATAGTAGTTTTGTTGCATGTCAAAACCATATTGTAGATTTTCTTCGTAACCTCCCCATGGAGTAAAACTGCATTGCCATCTGTATAGGTTGTCTGTGAAGCAAGATAATTACGAAGATTGTGTGCTTTCACAAATTATGAGCCTTTTGGTTTTGTGGTCCTCGGCAGTTGATGTTAGAAAGTGGTCGTGTTACATGGCCACTGAGTTGGGCGCCAATAAAACAAAACAATTTTCGTGGATTGTTTGCTTGATTCACTCTCTGTATTGGGGATGATGCTCTGCTATCAGTTTCAACTACTTAAAAAAGCACTGAGTTTCATGTACAGAGTTCAAATTGCTCATGAGGAATGAACTGTCATCTAATTTGGCCCCACGTTCTATCGCCAGAAATGAAAGACGATGGCGATATTGTTGATTCACTCGCTGTATTGCGAATGATGCTCTGCTATCAGTTTCAACTACTTCAGGAAGCACTGAGGTTGATGTACAGAGTTCATTACGAGCATTTGGTTTTGTAGTTGATGGTAGAAAGTGGTCGTGTTACATGGCCACTGAGTTGGTCGCCAATAAAAGCAAACAATTTTCGTGGATTGTTTGCTTGATTCACTCTCTGTATTGCGGATGATGCTCTGCTATCCGTTTCAACTACTTAAGGAAGCACTGAGGTTTATGTACAGAGTTCAAATTGCTCAAGAGGAATGAACTGTCATCTAATTTGGCCCCACGTTGCGTCGCCAGTAATGAAAGACGATGCCGAGATTGTTTGCTTGAATCACTCTCTGTATTGCGGATGATGCTCTGCTATCAGTTTCAACTACTTCAGGAAGCACTGAGGATTATGTACCGAGTTCAAGTTGATCAAGAGGAATGAACGAAATTTATTGAATTTTCGTTCTGTTTAGCTTCTATTCTTGAGAAGCGATATTGTCATCTAGTATTGCTTGATAAATTTAATAGTACATAGTTGCTTATATTAGTAGTATTAAATATATTTTACAGAGGTGTGGTTTTAGCTGTTAACTTTAAATTTAAAGATCAATCACAATAGGAAATATGAAAAGTTATAAAATCACAATGACAAATGTACAAAAGCTTAGAAGTGTTACTATTGAAATATAGATGGCGTTGAAACTGTAATTATTAAAATGTTGATTGCTTCAATTTTTATTTTGTCTTTTTCCTCCTACGTCAACTTCGAAACGATCCAATTTTGGCACAATTTGTTGTCTATCAATTGGACAACTTCCTTCAATACCTTCGACTATGTAGATTAGGCCATGCAATTGTAATCTTTGCCATGGGACTATTGGAAACTTCTCTCCGCGAAAAATATCAACGCAGCGCACTGTTTTAAAAGTCATCGTCTAGTTCCACAATGTAAACTACGGCATCCTCTGGGAATCGAAAATACGCTTTTAACATAAAATTATTTACAGATTCTACAGATATTTCCAACATGAGCATCAACTTACAGTACAGATGGCAAATCCAATGATTCGACTTGTCCCTCAAATTTCTTCCAATAGATGTCATGTTCTGTACATTTTCTTCATCATCAAGAAATAATTCCACTGAACTTATCATTTTAAAATAGTGTTTTTGACGAATTGTGTTTTTTGGATTGAATATAGAATTCACAAGTTTGAAAAAAAGACTGATCGATAACAAAGACGTACAATGGTAAAGATTGGACATCATTCACAATGGAGTTCAATTTAAATATTCAAGCATAGAGTGCGTTTATGTATAACAGACAATTAACAGAAACAAAAGCGTGCACCAATGTGAACTATGTTAAATATAACATAATTCATGTCACAATATTGTAACTTCACATTATGTTAGACCACCAGTACCATCTGCCGATGTATAGTAGCAATGGAAATGTCCTATCTTGTTATGTTATACATCTTTGTCGATAACACGTCACGGTGCGCCTTAACCAAATTTAAATGGAAGGAGCTTACACCTGGGAAGTTTTTGCGGATTCTGAAACTGCAATGTTCATAGATGAGAAAAATCAAAAAGCTAAAAAAACGTCGGAGGGCTTTTTAAATAAATCGCGGTCAAAGTTCACACTTTTAGGGGATTTTTATGTTTTAACGATTTTGATTAAAAACCGCAAATCTTATGGAAATGGGACTAAGGAAAATGTTGTTGCAGTGAAAATTCTGTACAAGATTGACCTTCATGACATTTTCGTAAGTTTTACCGTTTTTGAGATATAGAAGTTCAAATTGGGACAATGCACTGACTGTATCGCCTCCTTACAAAACAATGCCATGACTACAATTTCCAAACTTAAACTTATATATCTCAAAATAGGTACAACCTAGAAAAAAATTACAAAGATTAATCTTGTAGAGAATTTTCACAGTTATAAAATTTTCTCCCATTTCGAGAAGACTTGCCGTTTCCAAGCAAAATCGTGAAAACCTAACAAAAAAACCTAAAAATGTGACCTAAACTTCAATATCTCAAAAATGGTAAAACCTATGTACAAGTTCCAATACGGTCGAAAGGACTTGTAGGGGCTCAAATTCTACAGAGTAGATTTTGAACCGAAATTATTGTTGCACAAAGACGAACAACAATATTACCTTTAGCAAACTACAAAAAGCACAACAAGTATTCTGACGATACTTACGTTTTGTTGTCTGTAAACAATAGAAAACACTGCACTGAATTACAATTCAATCAAATTGACGCTGTCGGTCAATAAATATATGTATTATTTATTTAAATAAATATATTTAAAAAAAAAACAATTCAAATGATCTGACGATCAGCACTTTTCTACGTGAAGAAGAAGAGTTTTATTTATTGGTGATGGGACCTCATCGATTACAAAGACTTATCGAGGTTGATGAGGTCCATATCGATACCGTCATCGAGGGGGTTGGGTGGATTCCCAACAACCTACGAACACATCATAATGGTCAATCCTCTAGAGAATTTTTACAGCTACAATATTTTCTTTAGCCTCATTTCGTAGGACCTACCTTTTCCAAGCAACATTTCGTCTCAGTGGCGCTGGCAATCGACAACGCAACTCAAGTTTAGTGGCAATGCATAATCGACCCCTTAATTTTAAATTATTATAAGTGTTAAATAATATTGTAAAATTTTAAATTCACGATGATGTATAAGTTTTGACGTAACGTATACGTACTGACCACCATTTTAAAGAGTTAATTGTTAATTTAAATATTATAAAATATTTACACCACCAGTAGTAGTTGCTCTTCATAAAAAAACTTTATAAACTCAATGCCGATCTCTCCAGTGAGACAATAAAAAATGCAACAGCTTGACTTAAAAAAAACTACAATAGAATACTTTATGAAGTACGACTGTCTTTTGTTGGTTGGCCTTAAAAACAATATTTTCTCAATACACAGAAGACATCCTCAATACAGAAAAAAGAACTATCCGAACACATGCCTCCTCCTCGTACGCACACAGCAGCATACAAGTGTAATGCTTAACCGCACATAAAGACAAGCAAATGAATGGCCAAAATGAACATAAATATGTTGGAATGCATGCATGTTCGAACATATATGTATGTGTATATAGATGATGATATTCAAGGGTCCAATAGCCAGCCACCATTCGCAAACAAATGGACATTTAAAGACCGGCAAGCATGGAGAGGAGTAAGATGGAAGCTATATAAGACACACACACGTATTCTGGTATACATTAACAAAACCACATTTTAAACTATAATTCTTTTTTGTTGCTTTTCTCGGATAGTTTTATATAATGCATTCACTTTCCCACGTTCATGTGGGGGAAAAGGACGATTAAGTCTATGCTACGAGTTTATTCAGGCGTTATATAGAAAACTATTGTTGTTTACTATCGTCAAAGATAGTCGTCCGTCTGTCGTTTCTGTACTACAGATGTTTGATGATATTGGATCTGTTGTGTTCCCCCACCCTAGTTGGGCCTTGCTTTGTTGTTGCATTACTCCCATTTCGTAAACATGCCACCACTTATGCATTCAATCTTGTGGTTGATAGTTCTGTTGGTTTGGAAATTTTAATTTAAAAGGAATAAATAAAGGAAAAGAGGTTGGTAAAGAAATGATTTAGGAAACTCTAAAATCATAGAATTGTAAAGGCCCTATGCTCTCCAAGGAGTTAATTGGAAATAAAGAAGAATAAGAAATTCATAGAATAAAACAAAATTTAAATATGCATTCACAGGTGCGTATTAGTGTTGTCGGGATGTATACGCTCCCATTGACGATAACTATTCTACAACGCTTTGAAAATTCCGATTTAAAAATCGTGTACATTTCATTTTAAAACAGTCTATACAGCGAATAATAATTTTTATTAGAAATCAACAATTTGTAGAATTAAAGGTATATGTGATATCTTCCCAAACTTATCATACGCCCGCACGCACGTCCTTCTTGTATATTTTTTCTACATTAACCACGGTTGTGGACACATGTTGGACAATTTACAACATTTTACTTACACACACAAACTCCGACACATAGTTTGGATTTAAGAATTCGTATGAGAGCTCTTGAGAGCTAATGCTATTAATTATTTTCTACAAATTAAAGACATTCAACATTTTTTGGAACAGAATACCATTCTAATATTGGTAAAGAGAACAAACTGACACAAATCTTGACCACTCATATGTTTACATTTTGGTCGTTTCAAATATTCCGTATTAACCTAATTTAAATGATAGGAGATTTTAATGAATTGTTTTGTGTATGAAGTGAGTTTCCAATGCTAATGGATAGTGTGACGAATAAATGTTGTCATAAAGTATACGTTGAGGTTTACCAAATTATATTCAAGACTTGGATTCTTTGATAAGCACTGTAAAAATAGGTTGAAGAAAGTCGTAAAGAAGCCTTGAAGTATTATAATTTTGGATTATTAATATTAATTTATTTATTCTAAATAAGCTATGGCAATGAAACATTTCTTAGTGCACTTTAATCTGGTATTTCAAAAAGGATCCTTGCATGAACGAACTAATAGCCAATAAAAAGTGTACGAAAGCCCCTTAGGGACTCAGTGGTGATTTTTAGGCAAATTATAGGTAAACCCATGAACAAAATATTTTTATTGACGAATTATTTTGGGTGAAATGAATTTCAAATGCTTAGGAAAAGCGTGTCGTGTAAGAGTTGTTATAAAGTATACGCTACACGGTGCGCCTTAACTAATTTTAAATGGAAGATGCTTACACCTGGGAAGTTTTTGCAGATTCTGAAACTACAATGCTCATAGATGAGAAATATCAAGAAACAAAAAAAATCGCCGGAGGGATTTTCAAATAAATCGCGATTTAAGTTCACATTTTTAGGGGTTCTTTAGGTTTTCACGATTTTGCTTGGAAATCGCGAGTCCAATGTAAACGGGCCTAAAGAAAATGTTGTAGCTGTGAAAATTCTCCACAAGATTGACCTTAATGATATTTTCGTAGGTTTTACCGTTTTTGAGATATAGAAGTTCAAATTGAGACAATGCACTGACTGTATCGCCTCCTTATAAAACATTATCATGCTCAGTGCGCCTTAACTAATTTTTGATGAAAACCGCAAGTCGTATCGAAGTGAGTCTAAAGAAAATTTTGTAGCTGTGAAAATTCTCTACAAGACTGACCTTTAGGTTTTTTCGTAGGTTTTACCATTTTTGGGATATAGAGGTTCAGTTCAAATTTTTAGGTTTTTATCTTAAGTCTTCAAGATTTTGGTTGGAAACCGCAAGTCATATCAATATGGGACTAAAGAAAATGTTGAAGCTGTGAAAATTCTCTACAAGATTGTATGATTTATTTTTTCCTAGGTTGTACCGTTTTCAAGATATATAAGTTTAATTTGGAAAATTGCAGTAATGACATTGTTTTATAAGGAGGCGATACAGTCAGTGCATTGTCTCAATTTGAACTTCTATATCTCAAAAACGGTAAAACCTACGAAAATATCATAGAGGTCAATCTTGTGGAGAATTTGCACAGCTATAACATTTTCTTTAGGCCCAATTACATAGGACTCGCGGCTTCCACGCAAAATCGTGAAAACCTAAAGAACCCCTGAAAATGTGAACTTAAATCGCGATTTATTTGAAAATCCCTCCGTCGATTTTTTTTGTTTCTTAATATTTCTCATCTATGAGCATTGTAGTTTCAGAATCTGCAAAAACTTACCAGGTGTAAGCACCTTCTATTTAAATTTGGTTAAGGCACATCGTGGCTAAGGTACACCAAATTTATAATTAATACAAGTAAAAAAGTATCAGTTAGCTTTGCTGACAGAGATATACCCTCAGCCTGTGTATATTGAAACAATTTTTTCCCAAAAACGTATGTATTTAGGGGGTTTTAAAAAATGTTGATTAGGATTAAAGATCAAAAGTTTAGCGGAGGAGATACTTAAAGGAATGGATCGACATTGACCCTTAATGAAGTGGATCTCCAGCCACTACATATGGTGCCACAGGGGGTTTTTACACCCTTCGGGCTTTTAGCTCAAGAAGTATGGACTTGCCCCTGAAAAAAAATTTACCATCGTAATTGAGGCAGCGAATGCAAGTTGCTTCAACAAAAATCAATGTGATTCGATTGCTGGTCTTAAAGTTAACTTATCCGAAGTTTTGTGTGGGAGGTACCGGATGGAGTGGACAAATAGAGTCCGTATTTGAACCTGATCTATATCTGGTAGATATATTAGGATGTGTAACGTATGGATCAATTTGGCCAATTCCTGCAAGAGTTACCGTACGAACAAATTTTCTGAACATTTTTGAACTTTTGTGGGGGAGGTACCTGAAGGAGGGGACCGATATGACTACAAGTTGTCACAACAAACATCAAAGCGATTCGAGAGCTGGTCCTAAACTGAACTTCTCCGAAATTTTGTGTGGGAGGTACCCGAAGGAGTGGATCGATTGAGTCCATATTAAAACCTCATCTAAGTCTGGTAGAAATCTCACGATGTGCAAAATATGGACCAAATCGGTTATTCCCTTCAAGAGTTATCGTGCGCACAAATTTTCCGAACATCTCCGAGCTTTTGTGGGGAAGGTACCGGAAGGAGTGGACCGGCGGCATGAAATGTTTTGCAGCAGGTTTTACTCGCGGTCCCATTTACAGGGGATAATTTGCCTTAAGATAATGTCCCAAATGTTCTAAATAATCCTCTCGACACCAACTAAAATAACTGATGAGCAAGAACACAAAGTTGTTAAGGTAACGGACCGTGGTCCTCCTAGTCAATTCGCTGCATATATCCGATGTTTGTGTTCGTATACTTGCTTCACAATGGGAGCGGCAATATATCCCGAAATTAGTACTTCGAGACCTTTGGACCGCGTTGGATGCCAGATGCGCATCCACCATATGTCAACACCGGTGAAATGCAGGAAATGGCATTTCCAAGACTGTTCTGGTCTTAGCCACCTGCAGAACTTCTGCAAAAGGAGTTATATTGCTGCGCCAGATCATCTCCCAATATATATCCAATTTTGTCGTCGGAATACGAGACACCCATGCCATCTCCCCAACAACAACAACAAAAACAGCATCCACCTATACACCATATAAGAAGAGCCCTCTCAGCCGTGAAGGCACGATGAGCGTTGTTGCAGAAATCATCCGAAATGCCAAATCATCCAAAGCGTTGGGTCCACACAAAAACTCAATGGTAATGCCTGAACAACTGGATGAACCCTGAGTTAAGTATTCGGCAAGTGTACTGAATTTATCGTTAGCCACTTATATTGTGCCAGATGACTGAAAATTTTGCACGGTGGTCCCGCTACTGAAGCCAAGTAAGGAACCCAGAAAAAATGCACTACTCCTATCCACGAGAAGCTTTTACCCAGTTGTCCAAGGGCAGCAAGGATTTTCAAAAACGCACGGTAGCACAACACTGCAAAAGTCCTCAAGAGGTCTTCCTTCTGTCGTTCATAAAAGATCTCCAGAAGTCATCCTTGGTCTAGTGAAGACCTCAACATGCCTTCTGCCGTCTATAGAAAACCTCCAGAAGTCTTCAGTCGTACATTGAAGACCTCAAGAGGTCCGCTACCGTCCATAGAATATCTTAGAAGGTTCTCCATTGTCTATTGGCGACTTCGAGAGGTCTTTTGCTGTACACAGTAGGGCTCAAGAAGTGTCCCGTTGTCAAAAAAAACCTCAAGACGTCCGTAGAAATCTTCTAGAAGTCTTCTGCAGTCCGTAAAATGTCTCAAGAAGCCTTCTGTCGTCAGTAGACGAGATCTTCTGTAGTCCAAAGAACACCTCAGGATGTCTTTTATCATCCCTAAGAGACCAAGAGAAGTTTTCCCTCGACTATAAGTGACCGCTATCGGTGGCATCAAGAGGTCTTTCGCCGTCCATAGATAGCCTCAAGAGATCTTTCATCGTCTATAGAAGACCTCAAAAGGTCTTATACAGTCCGTGGAAGACTTATAGAGGTCTTCTGCCGTTCTTAGAAGACTTCAAGAGGTCTTACCTCGTCTATGGAGAAGACCTCAAGCGTTCTTGTGTCCACAGCGGACTTCTGTCGTCCATAGAACACTTCAAGAGGACTTATGTCATATTTAGTCTCTTTTATAGAAGACCTCTATATAGAAGAATACCTCTATATAGAAGAAGACCTCAAGAGGTCTTGTGTCCTTAGAGGACTTCTGACGTCCATAAAATACCCCAACAGGCCTTCTATCGTCCATGGAAGACCTGACAGATCTTTATTCGTCCAAAGTGGCCCGCAAGAGGTTTTCTGTATTCTATGGAAGAACTCAAAATTCATCTGTAATACAAAGAAGATCTCCAGAAGTCTTTTGTCGCCCTCAAGAGGTCTTCTGTCGTCCATGGAAAACCTCAAGAGAACTTCTGTCATCCCTAGAACTCAAAATTCTTCTATCGCACAAAGAAGATATCCGTCTTTTGTCGCCAAAGAAGACTCCAAGAGGTTTTCTATCGTCCTTGGAAAACCTCAAGAGAACTTCTGTCATCCCTAGGAGACCTCGAGATGTCTTCCCTACTCTACAAAAGACCTCAAGAGGTCTTCCCTCGTCTATAGAAGACCCCAAGAGGTCTTCTGTTGTCCACAGAAGATCTAAAGATTTTTTGTGCTGTCCATCGAAGACCTCAAGAGGACTTCTGTAGTCCATAGAAGACCTCAAGAGGTCTTTTATCGTCCATGGAAGACATCAAGAGGTCTTTTATCGTAAAGAGGTCTTCTGTCTTCCATGGAAGAACTCAAAATACGTCTGTCATACAAAGAAGATCTCCAGAAGTCTTTTGTCGCTCAAAGAAGACCTCAAGAGGTCTTCCAGCGTCCATGGAAGACCTCTAGAGGTCTTCTTTTGTCATAAACAACCTCAAGAGGTCTTCTGTTTTCCATGGAAGAACTCAAAAATTTTCTGTCATACAAAGAAGATCTCCAGACGTCTTTTGTCGCCAAAGAAGACCTCAAGAAGACTTCTATTGTCCATGGAAGATCTCAAGAGGTCTTCTATCGTCCATGGGAGACCTCAAGAGGTCTTCTGTCGTCCATGGGAGACCTCAAGAGGTCTTCTGTCGTCCATAAAACACTTCAAGAGTACTTCTGTCATCCGTAGGAGATCTCGAGATGTCTTCCCTACTCTACAAAAGACCCCAAGGGGTCTTCCCTCGTCTATAGAAACACCAAGAGGTCTTCTGTTGTCCATAGAAGGCGTAACGAGTTTTTGTGTCGTCCATCGAAGACCTCAAGAGGACTTCTGTTGTCCATAGAAGACCTCAAGAGGTCTTCTGTTGTCCAAAGAAGAACTCCAAATTCTTCTGTCATACAAAGAAGATCTCCTGAAGTCTTCTGTCGCCCAATGAAGACCTCAAGAGGTCTTCTGTCGTCCATGGAAAACCACAAGAGAACTTCTGTCATCCCTAGGAGACCTCGAGATGTCTTCCCTACTCTACGAAAGACATGAAGAGGTCTTCCCTCGTTTATAGAAGACCCCAAGAGGTCTTCTGTTGTCCACAGAAGACCTAAAGATTTTTTGTGCTGTCCATCGAAGACCTCAAGAGGACTTCTGTAGTCCATAGAAGACCTCAAGAGGTCTTTTATCGTCCATGGAAGACATCAAGAGGTCTTTTATCGTAAAGAGGTCTTCTGTGTTGCATGGAAGAACTCAAAATACCTCTGTAATACAAAGAAGATCTCCAGACGTCTTTTGTCGCTCAAAGAAGACCTCAAGAGGTCTTTTATTGTCCATAAAAACCTCTATAGGTCTTCTTTTGTCATAAAAGACCTCAAGAGGTCTTCTGTTTTCCATGGAAGAACTCAAAATACTTCCGTAATACAAAGAAGATCTCCAGAAGTCTTTTGTCGCTCAAAGAAGACCTCAATAGGTCTTCTATCGTCCATGGAAGACCTGAAGAGGCCTTCTTTCGTCCAAAGAAGACCTCAAGAGGTTTTCTATCGTCCATGGAAAACCTCAAGAGAACTTCTGTCATCCCTAGGAGACCTCGAGATGTCGTCCCTACTCTACGAAAGACCTTAAGAGGTATTTCCTCATCTATAGAAGACCCCAAGAGGTCTTCTGTGGACAACAGTTTTTGTGCCGTCCATCGAAGACCTCAAGAGGACTTCTGTAGTCCATAAAAGACCTCAAGTGTGCTTCTATCGCCCATAGAAGACCTCGAGGGGTCTTTTATCGTCAAGAGGTCTTCTCTCTTCCATGGAAGAACTCAAAATACTTCTGTAATAAAAAGAATATCTCCAGAAGTCTTTTGTCGCTCAACGAAGACTTCAAGAGGTCTTCTGTCGTCCATGTAAGACCTCAAGAAGTCTTCTGTTGTCCATAGAAAACCTCAAGAGGTCTTTTATAGTCCATGGAAGACCTCTAGAGGTCTTCTTTTGTCATAAAAGACCTCAAGAGGTCTTCTGTTTTCCTCGGAAGAACTCAAAATTCGTCTGTCATACAAAGAAGATTTCCAGACGTCTTTTGTCGCCAAAGAAGACCCCAAGGGGACTTCTATCGTCGTGAAGAGGCCTTCTTTCGTCCAAACAAGACCTCAAGAGGTTTTCTGTATTCCATAGAAGAACTCAAAATTCTTCTGTCATACAAAAAACATCTCCAGAAGTCTTTTGTCGCCCTCAAGAAGTCTTCTATCGTCTATGGAAAACCTCAAGAGAACTTCTGTCATCCCTAGGAGACCACGAGATATCTTCCCTACTCTACAAAAGACCTCAAGAGGTATTCCCTCGTCTATAGAAGACCCCAAGAGGTCTTCTGTGGACAACGGTTTGTGTGCCGTCCATCGAAGACCTCAAGAGGACTTCTCTAGTCCATAAAAGACCTCAAGTGGGCTTCTATCGTCCATAGAAGACCTCAAGAAGTATTTTATCGTCCATGGAAGACGTCAAGAGGTCTTCTGTCTTCCATGGAAGAACTCAAAATTCTTCTGTCATACAAAGAAAGACTTCTGGAGATGTCGTTTGTCGCCCAAAGAATACCTCAAGAGGTCTTCTATCGTCCACGGAAGACCTCAAGAAGTCTTCTGTTGTCCAAAGAAGACATCAAAGGTCAATAGAAGTGCTTAAAAGGTCTTCTGTCATCCAAATAAGACCTCAAGAAGTCGTTTGTAGCCCAAAGAAAATCTCAAGAAGTATTCTGTCGTCCATATAAGACCTCAAAAGGTATGCCGTCGTCCATAGACTTCTAGAAATTTTCCTGCGTATAGGTCTTCACATGGAATAATTCAAGAGATCTTCTATCATCAATCGTCCACAGAAGACCTCCAGAGGTCTCCTGTCATTAAGATACATATATTCTGTCGTCCATAGATGACATTAAAAGGTCTTCCGTCGTACATATAACGCCTCGAGAAGTCTGCTTTCGCCTATATAAAAGAAGAGAAAGAAGTCTTCCGTGGTCCATAGAAAATTTCAATGTGTCATTTGTATGTAGAAGAGCCCAAGAGGTATTCTTCCTATAAAAGATTTTAAGAGGCCTTCTTCTGTCTATTCAAGACAACAAGGGGTTTGCAGTGAAGGTTTTTTCTGTGTGTAGAAGGCCTCAAGAAACCTCCTGTCGCCTATAAAAGACCTCTAGAAGTCTCACGTTCCCCATAGAAGATCTCTAGAAGTCTTCCCTCGTCTAAAGAGGTCTTCTGTCGATCTTCTTCGTCTTATATGATCTATAGAAGACATCATCAAGTGGCATCCTCACGAGGTCTTTGGTCAAGATATCTAAACGAAACTTATCAGTCGAGAAAGATCCACTACCAAATTATTGCATGCCGCCTGTAGTGGTGCCCCAGTACAGCCCACATGTTAGAACGAACAAAACATTAAAGCAGAACCTACAAAAATAGCTGCCCCGGAAAAATCAATATTTTCAAATAAAAAAAAAAACAGAAAAACTGAGTGTAAACAGAAAATTGAAATAAAAACACATAAAGGCGAATAAAAATTAACACAAACAACAAAAAGGAATGTTAAGAAAAGAAAAGCGACGATATAAACAAAACAGCTGATTATTTGACAATTCATTACAAAAGAATCCTGCTAAAAATAGAAAAATATTCTCTCTCGGTTGGTTGGCTGTTCGGTTGTTTGGTTCATTTCGGTCAACTCTGGGCAGCCAAACAACGAATTTTTCACATTCCGTTTTAGTTTTTCGCAGCTTTTCAACGTGAACGGGTGGACCAAAGTGGCATACAAAAAATACGGAACGCGGCACAACACGAGCACGGAACGACCACGGGAAAAACGGGCAAGCAGCACAATATAAATACATTTTTTTGAAATACACATACACACACACTCAACGTTTATATGTATTGCCAACTAGCCATTCAGTCAACCAAGCAGCCAGCCAGCCATCCAACCAACAAGCCCCAAAGTACCGACCATCCATTGAGAAAATAACAACAAAAGCACCTACGACAACGGGTGTGTGTGTTTGTGCGTGGTGCCTAAAGCTATGTGTGTATCGGTGTGTATGTGTGAGTGCGCTGTGAGTGTAACAAATCATAGAGGTTGAACGTGGTTTATATATAGAAAATTAACGCACAGCTGAACATCTTTTTTATGGTTTTTTCTTACAAAAAGTGGAAACAATTTTTAAGGCAAAAAAGAGGAAATTACCCGGAAAATTGTTGAAGGAAAACGGGAAATTTAAAAAAGTTCATATTCGAAAAATCTTCCATTGATAAATAGCCTAAATAATGAAATGTAAAGCGCCTTAAAATAGTAGTGCCCACATTTTTATAACCAAAACAGCTCCCAAAAAATTGAGAAAAAAGAAAAATAAAATTGGGAACCTCCCAAGTAAAGGCAAGAAAAATATTTGGAGCAAATTGTTGCGGTTTCGGTTTACAAAAAACGTGCCCATTTGTAGAATCAACAGCAAAAAGTGTTTTTGTGCAGTAAAAAAAGTTTGAATAAAAATTTCAAATTTTCATCAAAATAAGTAGTTGTTATTGGCTGTGTCTGTGTTTAAATTGTGAAAAATACAAAGAGGGAGAATCAACCAAAAAAACAAAGAAAGAAAAAAAGAAACAACATTACGTTAAGAAAATGCTAGAAAAATGTATTGTTCGTGTGATAAGTTGATGACACATATTTCACTTGTTTTGACCGCATTCCTGCTGTTTTATTTCATCTGCCTGCCGCCCAACCTCAATCAAGTGGAAGCCTCAGCCGAGGATGAAGCGTAAGTTGAACTCAATGTCATGCACCCAGATCTCATACCCCGCTCTCGTAACTACACACAAGTGTCTTCAGAGGATCCTGCGATGCCCGCTATTTTGTGTGACACAGTCTCAGCCACAACCATGCCTGAGTGCGAGTGTGTGCGTTTGTGTTTTTGTTTTTTCACTTGCCTCTCGGGTGTCGCAAGTTCGCCTTTCCATTATTAACCCACAGGGAGATAATAATGTTCATCATTGTTTTCATTGTTGTTGCCGCTCTTCATTGATGTCATTCAACAACAACAAGGCAACTAAACGGAAACTAGTAAAAAGTCCTTTGAGGACACTACTGTCATATTGTTGTAGCTGTTGTCATCGTTGTTTCTTAGTATTTACATTACCTCCTAACACCGGTATGAGGGCGGTTTTGTTTTTAATTAAATTTTAGCATTGTTAACAAGATAATAAACTGAACTACAATTCTTAAGGAGGGGTGGTATAAATAGGTTGGGGAAATTTCCATTGGGAAGAAAGTAGAAAGGGAAAGATGCATTTCACTTTAAAATATTAAGAGGGATGATTAATTCTAATACACGACAAGCTAAACACAATATACAGACGATTATACATATATAGGAAGCTGATTATATATAAACTAAACACTTATATGAAATGAAGTTAACTTACTCATGATTAAAATGAAGAACGGGTAGCTCAAGTCTTCAAAAAAGCTTCAGATAAGGGAATGAATCAAAAACGTTACAGCGTTCGTATTAGTGTTGTCGTTATGTATACGCCTCTGATGAAAAGCTTACACCTTGGAAGTTTTTGCGGATTCTGAAACTGCAATGTTCATAGATAAGAAAAATCAAAAAACGAAAAAAAATCGCCGGAGCGCATTTTAAATAAATTGCGATCAAAGTTTTTAGAGTTTATGTTTTCACGATTTTGCTTGGATATATATAGAAATATGATTTGAGAAAATGTTATAGCAGTGAAAATTCTCTACAAGATTGGCCTTTATGATATTTTCGTAGGTTTTACCGTTTTTGAGATATAGAAATTCAAATTGACACAATGCACTGACTGTATCGCCTCCTTCTAAAAAATGTCATGTACGGTGCGCCTTAACTAACTTTAAATAAAAACCGATTACACCTAGGAAGTTTTTGCGGATTCTGAAACAGCAATGTTTATAGATAAGAAAAATCTAAAAACAAGAACAAATCGCTGGAGGGATTTTTAAATAAATCGCGGTCAAAGTTCACATTTTTAAATTTATTTTAGGTTTTCGTGATTTTGCTTGGAAACCGCAAGTCCTATTGAAATGGGGCTAAAGAAAAAGTTGTGGCTGTGAAAATCTCTATAGGATTGACTGCTATGATTTGTTCCTAGTTTTACCCATTTTTGCGATTAAGAAATTCAGGACACAGTTTCAGGTTTTATGTTTGGTTTTTACTATTTGTTTGAAAACAGTAAGTCTTATCGAAATAGGACTATAGACAACTTTATAGCTATGAAAATTCTCTACAAGATTGGCTATCGTAATTTGTTCTTAGGTTATGAGATAAATATGCTTAAGTTGGGAAATTGCAGTCATGACATTGTTTTATAAGGAGACGATACAGTCAGTGAATTGTCCCAATTTGAACAAAAATGGTAAAACCTACGAAAATATCATAAGGAACAATCTTATAGAAAATTTTCACTGTTACAATATTTTCTTCAGTTCCATTTTGATAAGGCTTGTGGTTTCCCAGCAAAATCGAAAAAAAACCTAAAATAACCCTTAAAATGTGAACCTGAATTAATCTCCGTTTTTTTTTTTTTTTTTTGGATGTCATCCCACTGTGCAGCGCCTTTTTTCGGCCAAAATGCGGAATTAATGGATCATGCGTACGGCGCACACTGGTCAAAACCATTGTTCTAGCGGCGCGAAAGTGTAAGAATCAAACTATAAAACTGCAAAATGTTTTCCATTGTATCGGCTGTGCTGACTAAAATTTTGTTTATAATTTTTTGTTGTTGTGAATGTTCACTCAGTTATTCTCCATCAAATGCGAGAAATTTTGCTGCATCAGATTTTAAGAAAATTGTTAATAAAAAAACAAGCTTCATATTTGTTTAATTGTTAAATAAATTCTTGACAAAACTAAAATCAACGTGATTCGATAGCAGGCCTTGAAGTGGACTTATCCGAAATTTTGTGTGGGAGGTACCGGATGGAGTGGATAAATATAGTCCATATTCGAACCTGATCTATTCTGGTAGATGTATTAGGATGTGTAAAATATGGACCAAATCGGTCACTCCCTTCAAGAGTTATCGTGCGCACATTTTTGAACTTTTGTGGGGGAGGTACCTGAAGGAGCGGATATGGCTTATCTTGGAACTTAAACTATGTTTGGACAAAATATTATTAAGACCAAATTTTGGACCAAATCGGCAGATCCGTTCGAGAGTTATATTGCGCTCCAACCACCTCACACAGTGTCATAGGGATTATGTGCAACTTTCAGGCTATTTTCTCAGGAAGTATGGACTTGCGCCTGATGAAAGTTGTACCGTCGTATGGGGGGCAGTGAATACAAGTTGCTAAAATAAAAATCAAAGCGATTCGAGAGCAGGTCCTAAACTGAACTTATTTTGTGTGGAAGGTACCCGAAGGAATGGACCGATTGAGTCCATATTGAAACCTCATCTAAGTGTGGTAGACATTTCACGATTTGCAAAGTATGGACCAAATCGGTTGCTTCCTTCAAGAGTTATCGTACGTACAAATTTTCCGAACATTTTCGAACTTTTGTGGGCAAGGCACCGGAAGGAGTGGACCGATATAACCCATCTTCGAACTTAAACTAAGTTTGGGCAAAATATTACGTAAACCCACTTTTAGACCGAATCGGTTGATCCGTTCGAGAGTTATCGTACGCTCCAGCTAGACAGACAGACGGATGGACATTGCTCAATCGACTCCAAATTGTCTGAAACACATTTCGTCCAAACATACTTGGGGTCTAAACCCATTATTTCGATGAGGCACATTTTGCCCGTATGTATAGTGTATATTAGGGCTATAACCAAAAAAATACCACCACATAGCCGTGTAGAGCATGAAAAACTATTATGAAATATGGTGTCAATTTTTCTCTACCGCGAAAACAGTTTCCGCACCAAATGCATTGAAGTTCTGTAATGCATTTTTTAATTTTATCTTTCATAACAACATATTTGCTTTTCATTAAAATTTTTATTTTTTTGTAATCTAATTTAAAATCATTATCAAAGCGTTCTGGACCAATTTGTTCTCAAATCGCGCCATTTCGGACCATATTAGGATTTCTTGACACTATTGCAATTTTTGGTTTTTCTTTATAAACTCGTGAATTTTATGTTTATATTTTTTTAACCTATCGGACAAGAGAATATGTGGTCATTTGCAACGAATTCGCGAAAGTTACAGGCTGTTTTCGTTTACTTTGCTTGTGGTGGTATTTTTGATATTTGCAAAAAAGTGCAAAAAGTTATATCCCTAGTGTATATACCCTCGTTAGCATACATGCTGAGGGTATACAAAATCAAAGTGAATCGATATCAGGTCTTAAAGTGAACTTATCCGAAATTTTGTGTGGGAGGTACCGGATGGAGGGGATAAATATAGTCCGTATTCGAACCTGATCTATATCTGGTAGATATATTAGGATGTGTAAAGTATGGACCAAATCGGCCACACACTTCAAGAGTTATCGTGCGCACATTTTTTCCGAACATTTTTGAACTTTTGTGGGGGAGGTACCTGAAGGAGTGGACCGATTTGGCTTATCTTCGAACTTAAACTAAGTTTGGAAACAATATAACTAAGGCCAAATTTTAGATGGAATCGGCAGATCCGTTTTAGTGTTATCTTGCGCTCCAACCACCTCACACGGTGTCATAGGGTTTTTTTGCAACTTTCATGCTATTTTTTCACGAAGTATGGACTTGCCGCTAATGAAATTTGTACCGTCGTATAGGGGGCAGTAACTTCAAGTTGCTAAAACAAAAATTAAAGCCCTAAACTGAACTTTTGCGAAAATTTTGTGTGGGAGGTACCCGAAGGAGTGGACTGGTTGAGTCCATATTGAAACCTCATCTAAGTCTGGTAGAAACTTCACGATGTGCAAGGTATGGACCAAATCGGTTACTTTCTTTAAGAGTTATCGTGGGCACACATTTTCCGAACTTTTGTGGGGGAGGTACCGGAAGGAGTGGACCGATATAACACATCTTCGAACATAAACTAAGTTTGGACAAAATATTACAAAGCCAATTTTTGGACCGAATCGGTTGATCCGTTCGAGAGTTATCGTGCGCACCAGCCAGACAGACGAACGGACATGGCTAAATCAACTCAAAATTGTCTGAAACACATTTCTCCCAAACATACTTGGGGTCTAAAACCATATTTCGATGGGGCACATTTTGCCCGTGTGAAAGTGTATATACCCTCGTTAGCATAAATGCTGAGGGTATAATTATGAAAAATTATATTTTTAGGGATAACCCCTTAAAGTGATGTCACATCCTCGAAAACTACTAACAAACGAAACGAAGCAAAGGCTATAGTCGGGACAGGGCCGACCATGTGGTACCCTACACCACTACCCCTGTGCATAAGCTTTTCACTGGTAAACATTTCTTTTAGGGAATATAATCCGACTACCACCAAACATAATATGCCTCTTTCTCTCTGGGACCCCCATAAGCAACCAAAATTTCGTGACCATCCGATCAAAATTATGACCTGTAGCGTGATTGCAAAAAATGGAAGTAGTGGATGCATTACCGACTATTGTGGTACTTCCCTTGTTTGATCACCTTCGCCAACCTACTTTACACCAATGACAGGCTTTGCCGTTGGAATACCCCTACTAGAAGCCGATATATTCACAAAGAATAAAACTTTGAATTTGTCTCCACATGAGTTTTTCCCCATTCCGACCCCTAAATGTTATTCGACTATCACCGAAATCAATAGACTTCTCCCTCTGTGGGGCCCCAAAATTTCGTGACTATCCGATCAAAATTTCAAACTGTAGCGTGATTACAAAAAAATGGAAAAATTGGATATATTACTAACTTTTGAGATATCTCGGTTGTTTGCCCACTTACGCCATCATACTTTGCATCAATATAAAGGAGAACTTTCTTTCTTCCATTGACGGGGTTTCCTTTTGGAATACTCCTACCAGAAGCGGAGATATTCGCATTAACTCCCAAAAAATTCGTGACGATCCGATCAAAATTGCGACCTGTAGCGTGATTACAAAAAAATCGGAAAATTGGATGCATTACCGACTATTGCGATATCTCTGTTGTTTGACCACCTACTACAACCTTCTTTACATCGTTGTAAAGGTGATATTTCCTACTTTCCTTGCCAGGTTTTGCTTTTGATATACCTCTTAAAGAAACAGAGATATTGGCTTTGAAATAAAACGTAGACCTTTTCTCCAAATAAGTTGTTGCCCATTCCGACCCCTGAATATTATCCGACCATCATTAAAATCAGTAGGCTTCTTCCTCTGTGGGACCCCCATTAACCCCTAAAATTTCGTGACGATCCGATCAAAATTGCGACCTGTGGCGTGATTACAAAAAAATCGGAAAATGGGATGTATTACCGACTATTGCGATATCTCCGTTACCTACGCCGACCTAATTTGCATTATTGTAAAGACGGGATCTTCTACTTTCATAGTCAGGATTTGCTTTTGGAAAATTTTCAACCAAAGCTGTGATATCCGTCAATATAATTAAAATCGCAAAAATGAAAATTGGGGTTTTATTTGCTACTATTGCGATATCTTCGTTGTTTGATCACCTACAAGCACCTACTTTACATCATTAGAAAGGTGATATTTTCTGCTTTCATTGTCAAGTTTTGCTTTTGGTATACCCCATACAGAAACTGAGATATTGGCTTTGGAAAAAAACGTTGTCTTTTTATCCACCTAAGTTTTTTGCCCTTTCCGACCCCTAAATATTATCCGACCATCACCAAAATCAATAGGCTTCTTCCCCTCCCCCATCAACATCCAAAATTTCGTGACGATCCGATCAAAATTGCGGCCTGTAGCATGATTACAAGGTTTAGATGGACAGACGGACGGACGGACGGACTGACGGACGGACACACATAGCCAGATCGACTCAGCTCGTCGAGACATTCATTTTGATATATATAAGTATGGGTCCACGACCATTATTTCGATGCGTTACAAACTTTTTGGCCAAAACCAACTTATAATACCCTCCCCACATAGTGGTGTAGGGTATAACAATCGCCAACATACAAAATGAATCACCTTCTGCTGAAAATCTCCTGCGAAATAAAAATGCTAGTTTGTCTTTGATACAGAAATTCTTCATGATATTTAAGCCGAACATTTATTTTTCTGTTGTCTTATTAAGCCGAAAAGACAGACTGATAAAAAATATTTCATACGAGGGCGGTTCGGAAACTTCTTAGCCTATCAATGAAAGAGAATAGTTAGTTTTTCAAAAATATTTTTATTTTTCAATATAATCTCCTGAAACTTCAATACACTTAGTCCAACGCTTTTCTAGCTATTCTATCCCTTGATTAAAATAGTTTTCCTAAAGGTCTTCAAAATAGTGGTTTACAACTGTAATTGTATCTTCATTTGAGGTAAAACGTTTGCCAGCAAGGAATTTTTTTAGATTTGGGAACAAGGGAAAGTCACTGGGAGCTAAATCAGGAGAATAAGGTGGGTGGTCAAGCAACTCGTACTTTAATTCGTTGATTTTAGCCATTGTTAAAACACTCTTGTGCGCTGGTGCGTTGTCTTGATGAAAAATTATTTTTTTTTTTTGTGTTGTAAGCCAGGACGTTTTTCTCGAATTTGTACATTTAATTGATCTAAAAGGTTGCAATAGTACTCTGAATTTATTGTTTTACCCTTTTGCAGATAGTCAATCAATAAAATACCTTTGAAGTCCCAAAAAACCGTTGCATTACCTTAACAGCCGATTGAATTGTTTTTGCCTTCTTTGGGGCACTTCCTCCAGCTTCAGTCCATTGTTTGGATTGTTCTTTTGTCTCTGGAGTATAGTGGTGGATCCATGTCTCATCAACAGTTATGAAACGACGCTTAAAATCCATTTTATTTCGCTTAAAACGATCCAAACAAGCTTGAGAAATGTTCATTCTTATGCGTTTTTGATCGACTGTTAACAAATGCGGCACCCATCTTGCAGAAAGCTTTTTCATCTGTAGTTCTTCATGCAAAATTAAATGGACTCGATCATTTGAGATGTCCATGGATATTAACAATTTCACGCACTTTTATTCGTCGATCATTTAATACCATATCATGCACTTTGGCTACAATTTCTGTTGTTGTTGCTGTTTTTGGACGTCCACTACGTGGTTCATCTTCAATGCCTGTACGACCACGTTTAAATTCAGCAACCCAATTTTTTACTGTTGCATATGAAGGAGCACTTTCACCTAACACATTCACCATATCATTATGAATTTCTTGTCCCGATAAACCTTTTTTATGTTAATATTTAATGACAGCACGCATTTCTAATTTTTCCATTGTAAAAAAATTGCGGATGCGTCTTTTTTGAACACCTGTTTCTATATGAAGGAGTTGCCAGATCGAAACAAAATTTAACATGTGTTCATAACAGAGATGGAAGTTTCCAAAACACTTAACTTTTTCTGTTTATACCGCGCTTTTTGTACTAGGCTAAGAAGTTTCCGAACTGCCCTCGTATCTACAAATTTGCCATAATGGGCCTATAAGAAGGGGCTATCAAAAATCGAATTTTGTCTAGCCAATCACATTTGATATGCTCTATGAGTAGAATAACCACCAGCGAAAAGATCGTATCACATTTCTTGAATGTGTGGGGCATCGATTTTCCAATACCAATTCCTTAGGTCATGATAGCTTAATTAATTTAATTAATTACATACTCATTTTTTGTTCGTACTTTATAAAAACTATATCGTTAACGTAGCACAAGGGAAAATAGAAAAAAATCCCGCAGACCAATCTGTCAGAATTCGGACAAAAGTCGGCAAGATGGACATTAGATGCTTTATCCGGAGAAAAATATTCCGTAGACGAACCCCTCCCCAGAGTAATAACCCTTTAGCAGTTTTGGTCGTTGGTACTTTTGTTAGAAATTGACACGTATATAATTATTAAAACGTTTAAACAAACCTCATTAAAATAATAAAATTGTATGCTAAATAAATGTTTACAGTTTCCTTTAATTCTGTTAAATATTGTTCAAATATTATAAAGAAATTAATAGTTTCATTCTTAAATTAAATTTTGTCATTAAATTACAATTTAAATTTAGCCCTAGAAGTGCTCTGTACAGTACGCTGTTGTTGGTTCATGTCTTTGCTAAAATTAAATTTTCTAATTTGAAATCCAGTTTATCTTCACACACATTTCTAAATTTGAAATCTAAAAGTGAAAGTTTGACTATGAAAGTACGAGTATTATGAAGCGAACAAGAACCTAAACGATTAGATAAAATTATACTAGAGCGGTCAATGGCCTCGAAATTGGGTTAGTTCGCCCAACGTTGGGCGCCATTTATTTATGTAATGTATAATTAGTTTTGAATATTATTATGTTGCACATCCGGATTATTAAACAAAGTCAATTCAACATCTGTTTTAGGTGAATGCAGTGGATATATCGAAAACCATACACTAGTATGATGTTGCGAATTGAGTATTCTTTGATTTTTTCTTTGAGCATAAGTCTATGAAAACCAGAACTAGGTAGAGAACATAAAAAAAAAATTTTCGCTTCAATCCATTTCTACCCATTTTTCTACATTGATTCCAATACAACTTCCATGTAAATTATTTTTAAGTGTCGATATTTTGAGACTCCTCCTAAAACCAGAGCTCCGAATACTCGCTCAAATTCCACTCACGAGTGAAACTCTTTTCGAATTCGAGTAAGTTGAGGGGGATAACTTGCCCCGTCCCCACCGCCAAACAAAAACTTACCACACCCCAAATAAACTAGCTCCACTCCCACCAAAAAATCGGATCCACAAAAACTACCACCTCCCCCCCAAATCTTCACTAGCGAGTAAATCGGAGCTCTGCCTAAAACAATCAGTTTAAAGAATTTCAGTCATTTTATATAGAATGTGTTAACAGTTCGCGAATTCTGAAAGGGTGAAGCTCGGATTCATTGATTGTAAAACTTTTATGGTCTTTACCATATGCATTCCTTTCCAATAAAAAATCGACTTTTCGATTTTTGATTTTTTTTTTTCAACATAAGCGCCTCCATTGTAATATCATGGTAAGTCATTTGTTCTAAATGTGTAGTACAAATCCGACGCCTCAACCCAAGTCATTATTCTTCGTATGAGTGAAAATTTTTCGTATCCCGAGGTGAGATCAGTATCCTCTTGAGTAGAGTTGTACAATCTAGTTCATTTAAAAGGTTTAGTTCAATAGTTCAGCTCTTTTAACTGAACTAGTTCAGTAATCTAGTTCATAGTTCAATATCCAGTTCAATCATTCGGATCCAGTACCTTGATCCAAAACATAAACAAACACATCACATTACGAAGGCATCACATAACACAGACGACGGCGTCACTTTATGCATTTGTGACGACATGTTGAACTAGATTGTGAATCGTTCGTTCGTCGATCGTTCTTTGTGGATCTTTCGGTTGGCGCTCAGTGAACTATTGAACTATATTGACTGCTCTAGTTCATACGCTCTTTTCAATGAATGGTTCAATTGAAATAGTTCGTTCATGAAATATACAACTCTACTCTTGACTTAACTCTTTACCAAGAAAAATCCTGGATCTAAGTGTGTTTAGAATCAATCCGGATTTAGTAATTATAGATGATAAATTAACAATTGAATTATTTGAACAAAGACATGAAAATGAAACATATGGGCAATTCCATTAATTTTTGTTTATTTTCATAAATTTTCTTTCTCCCCTAATTAAGAAATAAGCAAAAAACGTTTTGTACTTGCGGCAAGGCAAACCCCTGTACATATTTTCGAAATGAATGTACATACAAACACATGTACATACCGTGTCTACGTACGTTAAAGTATTTATATTTATATATTTATTGCATTCATTCAATATTCGTGACAACAACAAAAACCATATTACTTTATGTGGTGGTGCGAAATGGGATGATGGGAGGAGGATGTGTTTGTTGTCTGTGGGATTACGTTATGGCAGGTGGATACGCTACGTTTTTTAATTTTTTTTTTTCAAAATTGTGCCGAATTGAATAATTTTGAATATAAATTTAAAGGAAGATTGAAATTTATAGATCTCAAAAATAACTCATTTTAGTACTTCACTACTATTAACCAAAAATTATTTATTTGCAACCATAAAATAGGTGACAAGAATTCGATACTTGCCCTTTGAGATATGTAGCCATGTGAACATAACGATGTCACTGTGAACGTTGTATGGATTTGTGGTTGGAGTAGTGCAGTTATTTTAAGCTATCAATGGATTTTTGTCATTTGTAGAAAGGTTTCTGCAGGCCAATTCTGGCTCATATTTTGTCGACCTATAACTATTAACTATAATATTATATTATTAGATAGGGATTTTGTGTGCGAGGTTCCACTGTCTAAAAGGGGAAACTATGAAAATCATCATAAAAATAATATATTACCCATAGTTTTATGGATGAAAATTCATTGGTAATATTTTTATGTTGTGCCATAAACATGAAAACAATATTTAATTTTTTGCAATAAAATTTGTTTACTATCCGACAGAGAGGGAAGAAGGTAAAAAGTTACTTAAAGATCGCCTACAAGTGCGTCTATGACTGATGGGGTTTTCTATTAAATGTTCACGGTGTCTACAGATTTTGTTTTTCTCTTGTTTTCCGATCATTTTTTTCATTTGGGGTCTGGTCATCTGCGTTGATGCTGCTTCTCGCGCTGCTGCTGCTTCAACTAAAAGTCTATGAGTTAGGTATGTTTGTCAGTCTGTCTGGCTATTTGTTATAGATGAACTGAAATATTTTGTGGTTGTTCTATAGCAACATAGACATATCTATATGTATATTTGATTGTAAGCATTTTTAGACACACATTCTCTAGACGAACATGTTAACAAATTGTTTGTGTAAAACGCTTTGATGCGTCTTTTTTGTTTTTTTTTTTATTCATCGCAAAGAAATTAAACAAACACTGGGAAATTGATTTGCCAGAATCAAGGGATTTACTTTTTGGCTGAAAACAAAACAAAAATAAAACCAAAAACTCAATTTGGCCTAAGTAATTTATAATAAATTAAATACTCAGCATTGTTGTTTTAGTTCTCGCAGATGACTATACAAATGGGCAATAAAAAATTCTACTTAACCGAAGTTTATTTTAAAATTAGTTCATAAGAAAATATACAAAAAAAAAAAAACAAAACAACGATAAAAATGATTGAATTGCCTGACTGTGGTGGATATTGAAAATTTTTCAAAATAGAAAAAATGGCGTAAAAAAGAACGCAACAATCAGAACAATAGAAAACCAAGTAAGAACGGCGTAGGGTTTCGGCCAAGCCGAAATTGTTATACCCTCCATATGAACTATTAGTTTCCTTTCGTTTATAAAGAAGACTGAATACCAAATTCCACTTGGCTAACTTTCAAAATACCGAAATACGGGAGGTACCTTTCTATGGGCGCTATATGAAGGCGTGGACCTGTACGGACAAATTTTTATACCACCAACGAAGACTAAATACCAAATTTCACCCACTTCGGTGAAATATTTTAGCCACAACCTTTAATATACCGAAAATCTGGAGGGGGTAATATGAAGGCGTAAACCTATACCTACAAATTGCAGGTGGAAAGTTTTGGACCCCCAAAGAAGACTTTCATTCACTGGCCCCCTTTACGATGGTACAATTTTTCAGGGGCAAGTGAATACTTTCCGAAAAAATAGCCCGAAAGTTGTTAAAATCCCTATGACACCATGTGTAGTGGCTGGAGTGCACTATAGCACTCAAAGTGGTCAACGGATTTGGCCCAAAATTTGGCTCACAGTTTCAATTCACATAGGCTGATGGTAGATCTCTGTCGGCAAAGCCGACTGATACATTTTTACTTGTTTCGAAAGATTATCATATCAAGAAAAAATCTGAAAAAGCTAATTTAAAATACCCTTCCCCGGAATGAACCCTCATCTGCCTTTATTTTCATGGCTTGAATGTTTTCTTTACACATCGAGATGTTTTACATGTTTAACCTATAGTATGGATATGAGTGTTCTTTTCAATTACAAATACAAAACTAAATTTTATTTTATAAAAATATTTTTGTTTACATTTTTCACATAGGAATAATTCTTAGCCTACTTAATATTTTTATTTTTGATAGCACAGTTACTGCTTGCAGTAAGTGCCACCACAATACTCCTCCCCCAGTGACAACGTTAGGTAGTTTTCTCCCCTTTGGATATAACAGGGAATGGTCCGGTGTAGGGAGGTTGCAATGCAGTTCGTACAGCATCATTTCTGATGAAAACAAATTTTGCTTGTTTTAATGCTTCCGGTTCATAAACTTTAGAATTGTAATGACGGTGGACCTTCATTGCTTTTATTTTATTCATATCAGCTTTCAATTGCGTAACCCAATCTGAAGTTATTTTCGTGGTTTTTGATTCCATAATAAATTCACCAGGCAACGTAATTTCCATGCCATAAACTGAAACTGCAGGCGAAAGGTTCAAATCGTGGTTAATAGATGCACGTAATCCCAACATTACTATCGGTAAGACCTCTGACCAACGTTCAATTTGACCATTGGTGGTAAGGCGTAGTATGAGTGACACGAACTCCAATCAATTTTGAAAATTCTCGGAACAGTGCAGATTTGAACTGTCGTCCTTGATCTGTCACTACTTGAGAAGGCACTCCAAACCTAGATATCCATTCACTAAAAAATGCTTTTGCGACAGATTCAGCTGTTATGTCTTGTAATGGAATAGCCTCGGCACATCTCGTAAATCTATCAATACATGTTAGACAGTATCTATACCCTTCCGACGGTGAAAGAGGTCCAATTATATCAATGCTTACTACCTTAAATCGCTCGTCTGGAATAGAAAATTGACCAACAGCGCATTTTATATGGCGTCCAACCTTTACTTGCTGGCAATTTAAACATGACCTAGCCCAATTTGAAATTTCTTTCCGCATATTTGGCCATACAAACCTATCCGATATCATCTTAATTAAGGATTTTAAGCCGGGATGTGATATGTTGTGTATCATGTCGTCTTGCTTTAGATATCAACATCACAAACGATTTCTTTCTTCGATGTAGGAATTTCAAATGTTTTCAGCTCTAAATTTGATGGTACTGCTCGTGTAACCAAACATTTGAGTTCTTCGTCTTTCGCTTGATCTTCCGCTAGATCTGAATAATTCAAGGAAGTTGGAAACGATATTGCTTTGAGCCGGGATAGAGCATCTGCCGTGATATTATCTTTTCCAAGTACATGACGAATATCTACAGTATGCTGTCCGATAAAATCTAAGTGACGTAGTTGACGAGGAGATGAATAACTTGACGTTGATTAAAAGCAAATTTAAGCGGTTTATGATCAGTGTATATGAAAAATTTACGTCCTTCAAGAACATGTTGGAAATACTTAACTCCTGAGTATGCCGCCAAAAGTTCGCGATCATAAGCACTATAGCGTGTTTGTGTCTCAGATAATTTCATACCAGTATCAGACGCGTCTACCCATAAAGATGTTTCGGCGGGTTCAACAGAATATGCCAAAAGCGCAGCGTGTTCAAGCTGGTTCTTGCATTCTTCAAATGATTTATCGTTTTTCTTTTGGCCACTTCTTTTGGCATACGCGTAAATTCAAACAATCCAAAGGGCGTAATTATCGCAGTCTTTTGGACGTCTTTCTCAGCTACAGGAATCTGAAAGTACGCTTTCTTACTTACTTACTTAGTTGGCCCATTACAGAACATTTGTTCTATAGGCCGAACTAAGAAGAGATCTCCATTCCTCTCTATTTGTTGCTTTGCACTCTGTAATACCGCGCCTTTTCATCTCATCATCCACTTGTTTGCGCCATCTATTCCTTGGCCTGCCAATTCTGCGTGCACCGCCATGTGGCATGTATTCATACGCCTTTTTAGCGGGTTCATCATCGCTCATTCTTATGATATGGCCTAGCCAACGCAATCGCTGCATCTCGATACGTTTAACTATATTGATGTCGTTGTATAGCAGATACAGCTCGTGGTTCATGCGACGTCGATATTCACCGTCAACGCAGATTGGTCCGTAGATCTTTCGAAGAATTTTTCTCTCAAACACACCAAGCACTGCCATGTCTGCTTGCGCAAGTACCCAGGCTTCGGAGCCATACATCAGCACGGGTAGTATCAGTGTTTTGTAGAGCGTTATTTTTGTTTGACGAGATGTGGCTTTGTTTTTAAACTGCTTACTTAAACTAAAGTAGCATCTGTTGGCCAATACAATTCTTCTTTTTATTTCACAACTGATGTCGTTTGTTGTGTTTACGGAGGTGCCGAGGTAGACGAAGTCTTTTACTACCTCAATATTATAGGAACCAACTTCCACAGTCGGTCCGAGCTCAATGGACGCATTGCGCGTCGACACCATCAACTTGGTCTTCTCACCGTTTACCGCCAGACCCACTTTAGCAGATTCTCCTTCGACATTTATAAAGGTATCAGTTACTTCTTTTACTGATCGGCCCATGATGTCTATATCATCAGCATAAGCAAGTAACATGTGACTATTGGTGTAGATTGTGCCACTTCTTTTGACGTTTGCCTCTCGTATAACCTTTTCTAGCAGGATGTTGAAGAGGTCACACGAAAGGCTGTCTCCTTGTCTGAAACCTCTTTTGGTACCAAACTCTTCGGAGAGGTTCTTTCCTATTTTAACTGAGGACCTCGTGTCAGTTAAAGTCATTTTACAAAGCCGGATGAGCTTTGCGGGAATACCAAATTCAGACATGGCTTGGAATACCTTTGAACGCAGCGGGCTGTCGAAGGCTGCTTTATAATCGACAAAAAGGTGGTAGGTGTCGATCTGCATCTCTTGGGTCTTCTCCAGGATTTGCCGCAGGGTAAATATCTGGTCAATGGTGGACTTGCCAGGTCTAAAGCCTCATTGGTATGATCCAATTATCTCCAATTTAGTCGTTCGCACAATATCCCTGACACGATCTTGTAGGCAATAGGGAGGGGACTTATGCCCCTATAGTTAGAGCATACAGTCTTATCTCCCTTCTTGTGGACGTGGCACAGGATACTCAGATTCCAATCGTAGGGTACGCGTTCTTCCTGCCAGATGGAGCTAACTAGCTGATGCATACACATCAGCGTGTCGCCTCCGGTTTTAAACAGCTCGGCTGATAGGCCATCAGCTCCTGCTGCCTTATTATTCTTCAGCCGGTTTATTGCTGTCTTTACCTCATCTTGGCCGGGTGGTATACATTCAATACCATCTTCTGGGATTGGATAACAACAGTTTGGAAAAATGCTCTTTCCATATCCTTAGCACACTATCTGTATGAGTTACCAGATTACCTTGGTGGTCTCTGCAGGAGGATGTGCCAGTTCCAAAGCCATCAGTTTGATGTTTCACTCTTTAGTAGAATTTTCGGACTTCATTCTGTTTCCTGTACATCTCGATTTGTTCACACTCCCGCTTTTCCATCTCTCTCTTTTTCCTGCGCAAAAGACGTTTCTCCTCTCTCCTTTTCTCCCGATACCTCTTTCGTGCGCTACGCGTTGCTACTGATTGTAAAGTAGCCCGATATGCCCCATTTTTCTCTTCGATAGCAGAACGACACTCCTGGTCATCGGGACGAGGAGTGCTTTGATAAAGCAGTTGGGCCAGGGTGCGTACCTTTGCTGCAACAAGGTAGTGGCCCGAGTCTATGTTTGCACCTCGGAACGATCGTACATCCAACACGCTTGATGCATGTCTTCCATCTATCACAACGTGATCAATTTGATTTCTTGTTCTTTGACCTGCGACAGCCAGGTGCCCTTATGAATATCGAGATGATTAAATCTGGTACTGCTAACTACCATGTTTTTTGCAGCTGCAAAGTCTATCAGCCTCATACCATTGTCAGATGTTTTACTGTGGAGACTGAATTTCCCGACTGTTGGGCCAAAGATATTCTCCTTTCCAATTTTGGCATTAAAATCGCCTAGTATAATTTTAATGTCATGGGCAGGGCAACGGTCATAAGTTTCTTCTAAGCGCTCGTAAAATATATCTTTGGTCTGTTCGTCCTTGTCTTCAGTGGGAGCATGAGAGCAAATAAAGCTGAATTTGAAGAATTTTGCTTTTAATCGAATTGCAGCAAGTCTTTCATTCAAAGCTGAAGATCAGATGTTTTAACCTCCGACCAACTACAAATCCGCAACCAAACTCATGCTTTGTGTCATGGCAGCTATAATACAGTGCGTCACCTTTAGGTGTTGTTGTGACGCCTTTCCCGTTCCATCGTATATCCTGTATGGCAGTAATGTCGGCCTTGTACTTTTCAAGTACATCTGCCAATGCGTAAACTGCACCTTCTCTATAAAGAGTGCGAACATTCCAGGTGCAGATTCGCAAATCATGGTGCTTAAAACGTTTGCGGGGGACGTCAACATTTGAGGGATTTGCTTTTTTTTCGTTTTTTCATAGTAGCCTGTTTTTCTAGGGGAGGGTTACTAACCCGACGCCAAACCCAAGTTTTTAACGTTCTTGTGGGTGAACGGTTAATAAACCATGACTCAAAAAATGACACACAGTGTACTTGTGGCGATTTCCTGAAAATTCGCCTTTGGCACACGTACAAAGTACTATGGAAATAAAATCGGCCAGGGGGCACGGGTTATCGTTAACCGATCATCATAAAGTTTTGTAGAAATCGTTCTTTAGCCACAACAATGAACTGGTAAAGTTTTTTTCATCGATTGGACCATGAAGGCGGCTTTAGAGCATTACTATGGAAACAAAGATCGCCCGGGTGGCACGGGTAACGTTAACCGATCGCCATAAAATTTTTTATATAATGTTTTTGGAACGAATGGAAAAAAATTAGGGGGTAGGCGTTAAAAAAAAACTATTTTGTAATTTTTTGGGCCGCCATACAGTTGCGAAAACAATAATAGCACCACCATGAACAACTGTGGAACAATGTTTGATGTAGTTGTGGGACTAAACATCTATTTTTGGAGGAAAATATTTTCATTTCTCATTTAGATGTCCTCGAAAACTCGGAATAGAACCAAAAATATATAGGAAAACCCATTAACAGAGGATTGTTTAACCGTAGTAGTATGGAGCTGGATTTGTCGTTAGAAATAAAGTCCCATACTTATAAAAAAAAACTGTGAAGAATTAACTTGTTTTCGCTGAAATTGTGGAAAATATGTCTTTATTTCATTTAGAAGATAAGTTGCTACGAGTTTGGTCCTTCCAAAAGCATATGAGCAGTAATAATCTGGAAGAAAGTCAAAGAAATTGTGGAACAGAAGTTCTGTGGTCATTCTTTAGGGTTGTATTTGTGTCAATAGGCAAATGTCAATATGGCAAATCAAAAAATTGGGAAAGGGAAGGCCAATAAGACAACAACAAAACCAATGGCCAACAAATCATATCTGGAGGATCTCGATGAAGAATCCTGCATCCAATACAACAATTCACCTAATTCGATGAAATGCCTATCCCCAGACGTTACTACCGCCCTAAACTAAAGAATAAATCAGTAGACATTTGTTTCTGTTGATGTACTTCTATTAGATAGAAATAGTAGTTCAACTTCTTCCATTTTAAAAGAATTTTTAATGATGGTGCTATTATTTTTTTCGTCCAAATTTTGGAGTTTTGTTTTTTGTTACTTTTAAAATCTATAAAGTCGTTTCTAAAAACGCAAAATGTGCTCATGTAAATAAGAATGGCTGCAAAATATTTTTGTAGGAGGTGGTGATATTATTATTTTCGCAGCTGTACATAGCATGATAAAATCGGGCGAAAATATTATGGGAGCTATATTTAAATCTTACCAAAATAAATAGCGTTCCTCCTATGTACGACACTAAAAGGAACTATGGGTCTATCTCACTTCCTTTTGTATTTTATGTACAAAGCACACTGTCTCTTACCACAGTTTGGTATAGTCTATATAGCATAAAAATGTGGTAAACATTTCATATGTATGTATGTACTTATGTCCGCACAACATCCCCGAAGGGACAAGGGAATGCTCAATAATATGGAACCTACTTCTTACTGCCGAGTCCGAACGGCGCACAATGCACAATGGTGCCGCTTCCTTGTAAACGTGGACAAAAATAGCAGGAGTTGACTTAGGATGACGAACTTTTGTACAAGTACTTATGAGGGCATAGCACAGTGGATCCACTTGTATGGAGAAAGTGGCCAAAAATATTTATATTATACAAATCATGCCAATGCGCCGGTTACAGCTTTGTGCTGCTGCGAAGAGTGTTTTAAGAAACCACGAGCGTAACATTCTCCTCCATTCCCCTATGGAGGGGGTATACGGTAATAATTGTTTTATGCTGTTAGTACAAAATGACATGAGCAAAGGTCCCGATTATCTTATGATGAAAAATTGGCTTGGGGAAATAAAACAATCTCCAAAACAACATAAAATTCAACCAATTTAGCGGATTGACAAAATCAACATTTTTGTCTGAAAATTGGTAAAATTTTTAATATAGATCTTTTAGCGTTCTTCCTAGAAGGCACGTACCGCCAACGTAAGACAAATTTGGAAGAAGATTTCTTCATCTTGCCTCTGATGCCAATTATGTTAATGTACGTGGTCAGATAACAGAGTTATACGCTAATATATCCATAAACACCCTATTCTAGGGCAGCTTTAGTCAGCGACCCACCATTTATAGTCTGGCACTAGATGACAGCTGATTTTAGTACTGAATAATCTTAAACCCATGACCTACTTTGGAAAATTATTCCCGAGGTGGGCACTGGTGGGCATCATGACTATAACCTTAGGTCAAATTTAAGTATATGATCGAATTGACATTGCAAAATACACTAAGAAAATATGCAGCTAATTAGAATTCCACAACACCCTAAAACACTATTTTTTAATGAAAATTAAGCTGTTACCTCCTTCTTCAATATCCACTATAATATTTTGCTATATGTATTAGTTTCGCGATAGTTTGAATATATTTACTTGCACTTAAAATATAGGTTGTACTCACAACAAAAAATATTAGTCAACTGTTCCGTCTTTTGAAGCTATTCTTAAGAAGATCGTGTTCGAATGAAACAAAAACTAATATATTTTTAAAAAGGTCCATGTCATAGCTGTCAGAGTTGCCAGATGTTGTACCAAAATTTTGAATTCATTTTTTTATTTTTGGCCAATGGGTGGATCCACTGTGCATAGGAATGAAAAATACCAACTTTTGTCCATATATCTTTTTCCGATTTTGCATTAACTCGGTCAATTTTTACAAAAATCGGTGCAGATTGGGATATATCCCCCATATATATCTTGCCCCGATTTTGCAATAAATCGGTCAGTTTTAATTGGATAGCGTTCAAATTTAATATGCGATGTTTTCTTAGGTCGTTGATCAGTTTTATCAATTTTGAAAAAAAAATCGTTTCAGATTTTGTTATAGTCCCTATATATACTCCGATTTTGCTATAATTCAGCCAATTTTAATTGAATAGCCTTCAATTTAAGTGTGCGATATTTTCTAAGTTCCCTGTTCAGTGTTACCGATTTAAACAAAAATCCCTATAGATTTGGATTTGTTTTTAATATTATCTCTTTAATAACCTGCCGGGAGTTGCCACAAGTTGGTTTGAATTTGAAATAAATTTAATTGGAACTTCTTCTTCTTCTTTATTTGCCTATTCGTCATACGAATGTTGGCGAACATTACAATTACAAAGAAACAATGGATTTTAAATAAAAAAATCAAATAAATTCATAGATTTTTCACAATATCGGCAAATATGTCTCTGCTTCTGGCAGCACTAAGTAGGTGTCCCACGTCTCGTATTCCAGTCCATTCTTGAATTTTCGCAATCCAGCTCAATTACTTTCGGCCTTTAGGAGTTTTTCCTTCTATTCTTAATTTTATGATATCCTGCAAGAGCTTGTATTTTGAATTCCTCATGATATGTCCAAGGTAGGCAGTTTTTCGTCTTTTGATGTTTATCATTATCTCTCTATTTCGATTCATTTTTCGAAGCACTTCATTGTTTGAACTACAGTCATGTTAATAGTAACGGTTTTTTATATCGATTTATTTGACGTGAAATGTTTGAAAATACATGCCAATTAAATCAAGATAGAGCTATTATCATGACAGTGTAAACTTTTTGTAATTGCATTACACTCTATGTCTAAAATTAGGACGTTTGTGGGTTTCGATATATCGTACATATAATAACAATATCCCAGTGATTGCTTCTCAAAGAATCGGGTTTTTTCGGATGTAATTTTTGCATAATCCTATTAGTAAGCGATGTCTGTTTTATATACCAAAATGCCGAAGCTGCAATTTTTAGATACACTCCATGAAAGGCTAAATTGGTGAAGCTATTGCTTCAATCAACATAACGGTACTTTATATACATACATTTAATGTAAACCGTTTTTTCACAAAAACGAAGTCTGTTGAGCACTCTTTAATTCCCAATTCAATAGTAGTAATATATCCAGGTGCTTTAACTTTATAGTAACACCGTATATCGACAAAATTATTTTTACGATTGTCCATTTGATTTACGGTTGGTCGTCTATGAAATTATAAAAAAAAATCGACAACACATTTTTTTTTTTTTTTTGAAAATACTTTTTTTCCAAGTCCTAAAAATTTAAGTTGAGTTTTACTAACTTTGCCATCCTTCGACACTCTCCAAAATTTTTGCAGAATATTCGAAAAAGGGTCATGTTTACAAAAAATTCGGTTCCAGCTGCATATATGTGAATTTCCGTGTGTGACATTAAAAATACTGACAATGCCTCTGGTCGTTTCAGTGAATATGCCGTATTACTGTATTCTCAGTTTCTGGAGTTTCTTCTTTGTTTTATGCTTTAATTATTTGTTTTGGGATCTACATAGGACCCACGGGATCTACATAGGACCCACATAGTAAAGAATTGACCCGGAACTACACAACAGCATTGTTCTGGCCAGCGGCTGCCACCTCAGTGTACATATGTACGCAGAGAAGAGATATTGTAGGAGCAATCAAATTCTAAGAACAAAATCGTGTTTTTTTAAAATTTTAAAATATATATTGTTGGTCAAACAATATATATTGTCATTATGGTTCCTGAAACAAAATATATGATTGAAACAACAATATATATTTTCAGATGTTTAAAATACACTATTTTGTTCTTAAAATATGGTTTGCTCCAACAATATCTCTTCTCTATGCGTGTTTGTATTTGTTTCGTTTTTCGGTGTTGGGAGCAGCATATCCCAGAATGCCTGCTCCGAATACTTTTGGTCCGTGCCGGGACGGAGGAAAACCCAGGACCAATATATTTGTGATCGGTTTGTCACATTCGCATCTTCACCCACATCCAGCCTTCGGTGAGATACAATAGATGCCAGGAGTGGGTGCATCTAAGGGGTTTCTCTGGACTTGTCCACGTGAGGGACTATGTTGCTGCATGATGTGTGAATACAGTCGTCATCGGATTACGAAACTCCCTAGTCGTCTGACTACAAAACTCCCCCGCAGTCCCCTCGACAACAACCGCACACGCAGCCTTTAACACCAGCCGCTGTTGTCCCAATCCCGGAAAATGCATCCTTTTTGCAATTTAAATGCAATGGACTCCGAGGTAAGATCGAGGAAATAGTAGATTTCATGAGTCACAGGAATATCAAGGTCCTGCGGTGCAAGAAACCAAGCTCAACAACAACTGTAGCTTACAACGTTGCGATGGTTACAACGTGCTAAGGAAGGATCGCACCAGAAGTGGAGGTGGGGGATTAGCTTTCCTATTGCACCATTCTGTCCAATACAGACCTATCTCGCTTAAGCCTGTCTCTAATGACCCGTACATGGAATGTATGGGGGTAGCAGTCAGTTGTGCAACTGCCGAGATAGAGTTGCTGAACGTATACATCCCGCCGAGAAATAGCTGTATCTCAGATTACGTGCCTAACATTAGCCCGCTTTTGGAAGGTCATAATCGTCTGGTCCTGGGGGACTTTAATGCGCATCATGAGATGTGACATTCGGCCCTCGGAAACGATCAGAGAGATACGGCGCTGGCTGAGCAGATTGACAGCTGTACGTTTTGCACGGTCAATGAGGACGCTCCTACCAGAATTAGAGGAGAGTGTCACAGCTCGCCAGACATAACCATAGTATCAACTGGTCTGAGAAATGACGTTACCTGGCAACCCGTCATTTCCATTGGATCAGGCCATCTCCCCATAATTGTCTCCATTAGCAGACCACCCGATTTCATTACCTCTGAACGGCGCACATTCGTCAATCATAAGAAGGCTGATTGGCCGGGTTTCAGAGAGTTCACCAATCACCGCTTCAGAGAACTCCCCCATACTTCTGATGTTCGGGTAACGGAAAGGACGTTCCGAAACATCATCACTGCTGCAGCCGCTCGCCATATCCCTGCTGGTCGAATACCCGAATTAAGACCAAACTTCCTAGCAGAGGCGACGGGATTAGCAAATGAGCGCAGTTGGGAAGAGAATTGAATGTCATGGTTGACGGTAGCAGAATTCCGACCACAAACTGCCCCAAAATCTTAGGGGTCACATTCTACACTACTTTCACGTCGTGCGCGCACGCCACAGCTATCTGCGACAAACTGAAAAGTAGGAACAAGGTCCTCAAGTCCCTAGCCGGCAGCACTTGGGGTGCAGATAAGGAAACCTTGTTGACCACATATAACGCGATAGGTAAGCTATGCGGCGTCAGTCTGGTCCCCGAGATTATGTGATACGAATTGGAAAAATATTCAAACTTGCCAGAATGCCGCCCTGATAACAGCAACAGGGTGCCTTCTCAAATCTTCAGTGGACCATCTACATGAGGAGGTAAAGATTCTTCCAGTAAAGCAACACAATGAGATGCTTTCGTTGCAGTACCTGCTTGGATGTTACGGTGTGAGCCATCCCAATCACCATCTTGTGGGTAGGCCCGGCACATTCAGGCAGATCAGGAAGGATATCCATGCTCTAGAGGGATAGGTCCAACGATACAGGAGAGAACCCCTAGATCAACAAGCATATCAAGCAGGTTTGAATAGCATTCACACGGACGCAGTTGCCAAGGCCTTAAGCAATTATAGTGTGAATAAAGTACTCAGAGTACATCCCCATCTATCGCAGCTGAGATGCGTCAGCTGCTACGACAAACCAGAGTAGTGCAGTCGCCTAAATTCTTATTGGGCGGAAATCGATAGTGCCGTGCAAGACATCTGCCCAGTATGCGGCATGGTCCCGCACGACACAAAACAACTTTTCAACTGCCCAGCCAAACCTACTCATCTAACACCAGTGGATCTGTGGTTACATCCCATCGAAGCAGCCACTTTCCTGGAACTGGAGATAGATCCAGAGCCAGATTGTACAGAAGAACGAACATACAAACATAATAACAAACAATGTTACAACAACAACAACACAACCATGAAATATTCTGAACTCAAATGGAATAATTTGTTTCCTTTACTGTCCACGAGAACTCCAAATAGCAAATTACAACCAATTCGAACCGAAAATGTAGATAAAAACCTCAAAATAACTGAAATAGGGAGGTACCGTAATATGAGGGCTATACCGAAACCTGGACCTAAGACCACAATTTTTGACGCAGAAGGTTTTTAATCATTGAGAACTGCAGATATCTGTTCCCCAAATTTTGGTTATTAGTGGTAAGATTTTGGGTCGCACTTGTAAAATTCTGCATGCAGATTGTCGATTCCTGCTGCTTTACCAGTTTTAATAGGATTATTGCCGATATTTATTTCTTTTGTTGAGGGGTACCATACTTTTTAGTGGTATGTACGTATTCTGTCCTAAGGAAATTGCAGTTGATTCGACTTTAATTGAAACTCACAGAGTCGCTACAAAATCGGATACAAATTTTGTTTTTGGTCCATTTCATTCCAATGTTTAAAATACGAACTGACAAGCATTGCAAAATATGCTGATCGCTTCCAATGACTTCATCTAGGGAAAGGGAACTTTTAATTGGCTTATTCAGCATTTTTATACCCTCAGCATTTATGCTAAAAAAGGGATATACACTTCCATACGGGCAAAATGTGCCTCATCGAAATAATTGTTTTAGACCCCAAGTATGATTGGGCGAAATCCGTTTCAGACAATTTGGAGTCGATTTAGAAATGTCCGTCCGACGGGCACTCTGTCTGGCTGGCTAGAGCGCACGATAACTCTCGAACGGTTCAACCGATTCGAACCAGATTTTCTACTTCGTAATATTTTGCTCAAACTTAATTTAAGTTTGAAGATGGATTATATCGGTCCACTCCTTCGGGTACCTTCCCCACAAAAGTTCGAAAATGTTCGGAAAAATTGTACCGCCGATAACTCTTGAAGGGAGTAGCCATACTTTGTACATCGTGAAACTTATTTTAAATGTAGGCGAGGTTCCAATATGGACTCTATCGGTCCACTCCTTCGGATACCTCCCACACAAAATTTCGGAAAAAATAATTTAGGTCCTGCTCTCCAATCGATTTGACTTTTTGTTGTAACAACATGAATTCGCTGTCCCCTTTACGACGGTACAAATTTCATCAGGGGGCAAGTCCATCAGCCCGATCATGAATGTAAACTCCCCGTGAGTTTTGTCTTTCTGCCGTTGCAAATTAAAGGAGAAAGTGAAACAACTCACGGGGAGTTGATATTCATGATTGGGCTGCATACTTCCTGAGAACATCGCCCAAAAGTTTTAAAAAACCCCTATGGCACCATGTGTAATGGTTGGAGCGCACGATAACTCTACAACGTATGTTCTGGTTCGGTCCAAAATTTGGCAATCGTAATATTTTGTCCAAACTTATTTTAAATTCAAAGAATTTCAAAGTTCAAAACTTTTCACTAAAATGGTGGTACCCTTCCCCGGAATGAATCCTCAACTGCCTTTATTTTCATGGCTTGAATGTTTTCTTTACACAGCGAGATGTTTTACATGCTTTACCAAAGAACGACAATGCATCCCTCGATCATCGGCATCATCGTTTCATTGTCATTAAAAGCTGTTCAACATTTTGTAAAAAATCCAATAAAATTGATTAAAACATCAAAAGATACACTTGTTGTTGGCAACCGTAGTCTCCACCCCTATACCTCTCCTTCCCTCAGCTTACAGACAATAGAAGACACCCACCCAAACCAACACCTTGTGGGTGCCCAGCTAACTGTGCAGCAGCACCTATCATTTCTTACATTCAATTTCAACGATGAACCAACAGCAGTGGAAGGGAGAGAAGAGGTAAAGAAATGAATAAAAAACAATAACAACAAATGTCCGTCAAAGTTATAGAGAACAATGTGATGATGTTCTTGTTCAAATTCTCATTTGCATCAAAAACATGGCAGCAATAGCTAACAGCAGCAGCTATCAAATGCTGTTGATGATAAACACTTAGCTGGGATATACGCACACAGACACTTACGTATACATACAAACAACATAACTATGACTAAAAATTGTTTACAGACACACAATCATTTAGTTCATATGTATATAGGGATGTTTGTCAAAAATTATGCTCGGCATATTCATTCATATAAGCAAAACAAAAAACATCACAAAAATACTAAAAACAATATTTAGATGAAAAGAATAAAAAACCCTAAAAGAAAAAACATTAAGACAAAACCACAAATGTCAACGCATAAAAAACTAGTGATGAAAACTAGTGGGATGTAGGAAATTCAAATGACATTTAAAGAGCAACATCAACAAACTATCCAGGAGAGCGCCAGACAAGACAACAACGAGTAGAATAGGCCTAGCAAAACACAAAATAAACAACTAATTTCTAGTCGGAAAATCCAAAGCAAAAAGAAAACGCAAGAAAATCTAACATAAACAAACGAAGCAGGAATACGTTTTTTACGCGCACAATGATAAAAACACGTGCTTTATTCCCCTCTCCCTTCTCCTCTCTATCCAAAAAAGAGGCTGTTGCAATCCTAATGCTGCTGCTTAGGGTAGTGGCTGGGGTGGCGTATAACAAACAAACAACTTGTTGCTCATTCGCATTTATCATCACGACCACGAACGACTACGACCACTTAGAAAGGCTTGACATTTCGATTGTTGAGTGGTGGTGTTGCAATGATGTTCGTGTCCGTGTGCATGTGTGTGTATTCTGTTTTTATTTAATATTAGTGCTATTGTTTTGGTGGTGTTAATGACACGGTTGCTATACGAAAAACAAAAAACCAAAATGCGATACTCGTAGCGTGCTAATTGTTGTGGATGGATATTTCAAAGTAGGTCAAATAGATGACATGTTTATTTTTACGTTTTGTAAACAACACTCATATTGTGGAATAGCTTCGTGACAAATAAATAACACTCAAATTTAGATTGGAATGCAATATTAAAATAAATTTATGAAATTGATAAGCGTGAAGATGGAACATATAGGTTTTATCGCGTTTAGGTTAGCATAAATCATATAAAATATGTATGTACAAACTAAGAGCCACCCAAGGAGAAACCAATTCGTTAAAAGCAAAGGATTTACATAAGGAAAGGTCGTCAACTGAGAAGGTTTGATTTGAATAAACAATAAGTAAAATACTTAAAATAACAAGGAAAATAATATAAGATATTTACCCTCAGACTAGGACAAAAACACAAATATCGTTTGATTAATATACATATTTTTTTTCAATTTTTTTCGAAGTTCCATTTATGGAGATTTTGTTTAAAAAAATTATCGATGTCCTATGAAAGCCACTCATATATTAAACAAGTAAAAAAGTATCAGTCGGCTTTGCCGACACAGATATACCCTCAGCCTGTGTATATTGAAACAATGTTTCCCAAAAAAGTATGTATTTAGGGGTTTTAAAAATGTTGGGCGTATGAACCGACAAAAATACTTAAAGGAATGGATCGACATAGACGATTATGGAAGTGTATCTCTAGCCACTACATATGGTGCCATAGGGGGTTTTTACACCCTTCGGGGTGTAAATTTCGGACCGAATCGGTTGATCCGTTCGAAAGTTATCTTGCGCCCAACCACTACACACGGTGTCATAGGGGTTTTTTGTACCTTTCAGGCTATTTTCTCAGAAAGTATGGACTTGCCCCTGATGAAACTTATACCGTCGTATGGGTGGCAGTGAATACAAGTTGCTACAACAAAAATCCAAGCGGTTCGAGAGCAGGTCCTAAACTGAACTTATCCGAAAATTTGTGTTGGAGGTACCCGAAGGAATGGACCAATTTACGATGTGCAAAGTATGGGCGAAATCGGACACTTCCTTCAATAGTTATCGTGCGCACAAATTTTCCGACCATTTCCGAACTTTTGTGGGGGAGGTACCGGAAGGAGTGGACCGATATAACCCATCTTCGAACTTCAACTAAGTTTGGACAAAATATTACGAAAGCCAAATTTCGGACCGAATCAGTTGATCCGTTCGAGAGTTATCGTGTGCTTCTGCCAGCCAGACGGACGGACATTGCTAAATCAACTCCAAATTGTCTTTAACACATTTCGTCCAAACATACTTGGGGTCTAAAACTATTATTTCGATGAGGCAAATTTTGCCCGTATGAAAGTGTATATACCCTCGTTAGCATAAATGCTGAGAGTATAAGGAGGAAACAACAAGTGAGAAAGAATGAAGCATGTTAGGGGTAGTTTACACTAAATGTAAATGTCATATGACACGAAATAAAAACATTCCATATCTACCCACGCAGGCAATGTGGAGACGTAATTTTATTACATTTTTGCTGGTGTGGACGCACAAAGTAAATGGCGTAAAGAAAATCCCCAATATTGCACATATTAGCGACTATATAATGATGGAAAATTTCATGTCATATGACATTTACATATAGTGTAAACTACCCCTTACTATGAATGATTTATGTGTGTCGTGGAAACGGGTTAATTCGAGTACGTCGTTCGACAGGCGAACAACGTAATTCAAACGCTCGTGGGAACATGCTATAAGGCGAAATTTTGAACAGACGGATGCACATGGCTAAATCGACTTCAAATTGTCTGACATGGATTTCGTCCATACATATGTGGGGTATAAACCATTATATCGATGAGGCTCATTTTTATCGTAAGTGTGTTTGCCCTCGTTAGCCTAAGAATGAGGGCATACAATATCTTAACGTTTAGGGACGTTCCGAATAAATGCGAATGTTTTGATAATAAATTTAGGGGTCGATTATGCATTGCCACTAAACTTGAGTTGCGTTGTCAATTGTCAGCACAACTGAGTTTAAATGTTGTATTATTGATGTCAACCCATCTAGGTCGTTGATAAACGTGTTATCGATCAGTGTTTTTTCAAACTTTTGAACTCTATATTAAATCCGAAAGGCACATTTCGCAAAAAAAAAAAACAATTTTAAAATGATAAGTTCAGTGGAATTATTTTTTTAATGATGAATATAATATCAGGACATGACATCTATTAGTAGAAATTTGAAAAACAAGTCGAATCCACTGAAATTGCCGTCTGCACTGTATGTTGAAGCTCATGTTGGAAAGATCTGTATAATCAGTGAATTATTTTAGGTTTAAGGTGTATTTTCGATTGCCAAAGGATGTCGCAGTTTACATTGTGGAAACGTTAAAGGATGACTTCAAAGTAAATTACAGATCAACAGCAATACCCCCAGTTTTAAAAGTGTGCGCTGCGTTGAGATTTTTTGCAAAGAGAAGTTTCCAAAAGTTTCATGACAATGATTACAACAATTACATGGCTCAATCTACATTGTCGAACGTATTGAAGGATGTTGGCTATTTGATAGAGGAGAAATTGTGTCAAAATTGGATCGTTTCGAAATTGTCGGAGGAGGAAACAGACGTTTAGAGTTAAGCTTGATGATCGGAAATTATTTGCAAGTGAAAAATGAAAGCCAAGGACTCGAACCCACATAGTCACCAAATTACGTTACCTGGTTTCACTGGTGGTAAAGCTGGGCCCTATTCCTCGAAACAACTTATCGCTTTTCATTTTGCATTTATCAAAAAGTAGTTATTTTGAAAAGTGATAACTTTTTTTTGTTCCACAAAATTACTTTTCAATTTCCCTTGCACTTAGCAAATTTGTCTATCACTGTTCTTTTAGCACAGTTGTTGTGCTCTCTTGCTCAATTTTTCCGCCATATTGGTAAGTCTCTCAGTTCTCTTGCAAAGTGTGAATGATATTTGTTCCACAGAACGTTTTATCATCTTTGCATTATTTTTTACTTGGCAATAATAAATAAGACATGTAAAATTGAGACGAGCGAAAAAATGAAATGAAACTGATATTATTAAAAGCAAATAAAATTAAATAAATTAAATTAAACTAAAATAAAATGAAACAAACTAAAATAAAATAATATAATATAAAATAAAATAAAATAAAATAAAATAAAATAATATAAAATAAAATAATATAAAATAAAATTAAACGAAATAAATGAAATTAAATTAAAATAAAGTAAAGTAAAATAAATAAAAAATAAAATAGAATAAAATAAATTAAAATAAAACAAAATAAAATAAAGTGAAATAAAATAAAATTAAGTGAAATAAAGTAAAATAAAATGAAATAAAGTAAAATAAAATAAAATAAAATGAAATAAAATAAAATTAAATAAAATTAAAAAAAATAAATCAAAATAAATTAATATGAAATAAAAATAAAATAAAATAATTTTAATAAAGATTAAATAATAATTAAACGAAATAAATTAAAATAAGATCAAAATAAATCAAATGAAGTAATATAAAATAAAAAATAAAACGAAATAAAATAAAATAAAAAAATAAAACACTATAAAATGAAGTGAAATAAAATTAAATTAAACTAAAGTTAACAAATAAATAAAATTAAGTGAAATAAAATAATCTAAAATAAAATGAAGGGAAATACAAATAAAATAAAATACAATAAAATTAAGCGAAATCAAACAAGTAAAAAGCGTTATGTTCGGCATAGAGTAATTAGTTTTCTTTCTCCACAAAGTAGAGAAGTTACTTGTCAAATTATAACTAATTCGTTTTAGAAATGTATCTAAAAACCTTAAAATAGCTGAAATCGGACGGTATGGGCCTATGTCGGTAAGTTTTGGAAGCATATTAAAACTAATTCGTTTTGAAAATGCAGCTAAAAGCCTTAAAATAGCTGAGATCGACGGCACTGCTATATGGGGGCTATAACAAAGCTCAACTTCCAACTTGATTTAAGACACGTGTGAACAGCATTTCATCCCCCTATCTCAACTCGTTCGGAAGATAGCGTGATTACAACAGACTGACGGACGGATGTGGTTAAATCAACTTAGAATTTTACGCTGATCAAAAGTATATGTATGTATATACCTTAAAGGGTCGCAAATGATTATTTCGATGAGTTACAAATGAAATATTATGGTGGAGGGTATAGTAATAAATAAAAATAGTCTCTCAAATAGAGTTTAGTTTAAATGTAAAATCGAGAAACATCGATTTGTGAGGTTGTTCGCAGGGTGGAAGTTCGGAATGGGGTTGTTCGTAGGGTGGAATTTCGGATAGTGAGAGTTCGAAGTAGAATGGTTGATTCAGAGGGTAGAAGTTCGGAAAAATCTTTACAATTTCTTGTCATAACCGTGTTTTCAGTATTTCCGAACAAAATCTCGCTTTAACAATGCACATTGGCAAAGAGAACGTTTACCTCGCAAATTTAAGGCAAACTTATCAAAATTTGATCTGCAAAATCAAAATGCAGAGTTTTCTGTGGAACGAAAGAGCAAATTTTTTTGCAAAATCTTAGCAAAATACGCTTTGCCGTTACAACTTTTCACTTAGCAGAAATAACGTTTGTGGAACAGAAATCAAAAAAAGAGCTACATTATTTTGAAAAGTAAGCAAACTCACTTTATAATTAACAACTTATCACTTATCAAAAAATAATGGTTCTGTGGAACACTTAACTTTGAGCATTGTCAAAAATATTGATAAGTGCAAAATGAAAAGTTGATAAGTTGTTTCGTGGAATAGGGCCCAGATCTTCGGACGTATCGACTATGTAATGGCTTCTCTGTCTAAGAACTTTTTGTTTTTCAAATGCAAATAATTTCACTTGCAAATAATTTCCGATCATCAACCTTAACTCTAAACGAGAAAATTAATAAAAAATCATTAAAAATGATCTTCGCCCTAAAAGGCAAAATTTCAAAAAATAAAAAACAGACTGAGCCAGGCTGGGATTTGAACCAACGTCCTTGAAAATATATCAAAAAATGTTGTCATGGCGTGTTAGCGTTCAAAGTCAAAACTTATAACTTCAAAGGCAGCGAAAAAAGCGTTTGTCGTGAAGAAAATACATTTCAGCGGCCAAATATCTGCGTAAATGTATAAAACACATTTGCATTTGAAAAACGAAAAGTTTTAGGACAGAGAAGGCATTACATAGTCGATACGTCCGAAGATCTGCTTTACCACCAGTGAAACCAGGTAACGTAATTTGGTGACTATGTGGGTTCGAGTCCTTGGCTTTCGTTTTTCACTTGCAAATAATTTCCGATCATCAAGCTTAACTCTAAATGAGAAAATTAATAAAAAATCATTAAAAATTATCTTCGACCTAAAAGGCAAAATTTCAAAAATCATTTTTATTCAAAAATGAAATTCCCTGGTGTTGTCGGCTGTATAGATGGAAACCATGTGCACATTGGATTTGCACTCAATTTAACAATTAATATGTCAAACTGTTGTTTTGCTGATACACAAAATTAATTAGTCATGCAAATAATCAACAATTGCTAAGAAAATGTTTTTTTCCTTTCAATTTTACTTCTTGCTTCTTCGAAAATATTCACTGCAACTGAAAATAACTGGTTGCTGAAAAATAGCCGGTTCGTCAACTGAGATTCGCAACTTCAGTTGAAGGTTGCCATACATAAAGTAATTTTGACAACTGGCAACTCCACTCAACGATAATTGCTATCGATAATCGACCCCTTACATTTTTGAGTTTTTGGGCCATTATGTCAGGAAGCATGGGCTTGAGCATGAAAAATATTATATCGGTGTAATCAGAACACAGGGACTAACTTCGATAAAAATTTCAAAAGATCAATGGACAGTCTTTAACCCTCCGTTGGACACCAGAGTCTGGCCAGGCCTTTTTCATTTTATTTTGCATTTTAAACTGGGTTACGATAAAGCTATGAACCTGAGATTCCAGGTAGCTTCATGAAATTTTGTTACCTTTCAAATGAAGGAAACATGAAGTCAATAGGATCACCAGAAAAGGAGCTACAAGGATTTTTTGACATACATATCACATTCGTAACACATGAGTCTGGTCAGACCCCACCCATTTTTTACTGAAAATTTTCCGAAATTTTTCTTAAAATTTGATTTTTCCTACATTATTTGACAAAATGAATACCATTTTATGAAACTTGTCGCATTTCACCCTACCATGTCTTCAAAATTGCACATAAAAAGGTCGCAAAAGCAGGATATGGGTTTGAAATTTGTGAATGTACCACAACCTAACAAAATCCCTTGCAAATAGGGTTACACATGTATTCTAGACAATTATACACATAACTGGACTAATAAAACCCATTACTTAGCTTTTCTGCTCTTTTTATGGGGTGGATTGGTCCAAATATAGAATTCTCCACATGAATTATAAGAAAATCCTTAGGATATTTGCCTTTATTTACCTCTTGATATCATCGTTATTGCACTACAATAAGCTGTAAAGTTATAAAATAGACACTCTTCATTCTGAATAATAGGCCAAAACTAAAATATAGTGCTTCAAAATGAAATATAAATAGAATTTTGGAGCATAGAGACAAGAAAACTACGAATTTTTTACTTCGTAGGCATATGTCCTGTTTTACCTACTTGATAATATCATTTAAATTTATAGTTTTTCGGCATGTTTTTTGACAAATAACGATTATTTATTAAAGATTAGGGTCCTTTAAACATATTCTACAACTTTTTATATGAAAATGTTAATTAAGTTTACTAAAAAATTATAAAAAATTATATGGGTCTGGCCAGACCCATGTGTTACGAATATGACAAACAATATTGGTGTCCAACGAAGGGTTAACTGTTTAGAGCAATTTTCAACTTTTGTGAGGGAGGTACCCGAGAAGGTGTTCATCAATCATTTTTAATCCCACAACAGGGGCTTATTTCGTCCCGGATTGACCCGAAACCATTGTGTTTTGACCAGCGTCTGCCAACTCAGCATCAAACCTATGCTTTTACGTAGATTTCTATGCTGCTACTATTTTAGCTGGTAGGGCTTTTAGAGCTTTTGGGTCCTTATACTGCCTGCGAAAATAATTGTATTCTTAAACTGTTCTAGAAGTCCTTGACCGCCCCTTCCTGTGGGGTATTTGTACATTTATCCCGTCGAAATCTAGTTGTGATTATTTACATATTATCACTGATTACCTCCGATTCGATCGGTAGTCCCTATCGTCGTAGAATTGCATGCGTGACCATATTAGCAGCTGCGCCATGAATTTATCTCCTTGAGCCGGAGTACACTCTTGGTAGCCAGTTCCCTCACTACAAGATTCAGTGGATGAAAGTGCTTGACATGGCACCGGTGATTAGTATGACTGCCGCTCTTTGGACTTTTTTATCTTATGTAAATACGATATATTGATCAAAGCTTTCCACCATAAAAGAGAACCATATGCAAGAATTGTATATACTATGGTTGTGACGATCCAATGGATGTTCTAAGGTTCTGCCTTTAACGGATTCACTCCTAGACCATTGTTGTGCACCCATCACGATAGTTTGATTAGAGCTCCTTGCATGGCGCTCTACAGTGATGCAGATTTATCTGCATTATGCTAGGTGGTTGCTACTTCTGTTCTTCTACTACTTTTGCTCTAGGCGGTGCTTTATCCATCCTAGTCCAAAATTTCCATTGATATTTTTGCCGCTGAGTATCTATTGACACCCTGATGACAAAATCTCCTTTCCTCGGACTGTGGCTAACCAATTTCCATGTGCTAGTCTGAAGATTGGGATACTGCCTACCGAGTATTGCCAGTATACATGGGGAGTTCACAGGGGAAGGTGACAATCCAACAGAGAATCTCCTTCACACTTACAACCGCTAGTTGGCACCCTACCCACAGTTCGCTATGACCATCTATTTTGAGAGTAAACAATTCTAAGGATTAGTTATTTTCACAACAGAAGACCATAACTCTTCTGTAGGGGTAGCGCTACCAAATTGCGTGTGTTTGCCAGGTTCCCCTTCGTCCAAAAACAAAATGTGACGCTGACGATCATCGCTAAGCAGACATCTATTATTACTGATCTTTCCCTGACTATCAGACTGTTACACTAAGCTGCTATGGTACCATTGGTCTACTGCTTTTTCACATATGTTACCCGTGCGAAGAGAACAGGAAGCTTGTGCGGCTAACTTGACGGTCGTATCCTTGCATCTCTCAATCTTTTGGTAACAGACAGAAGTGGTCGTAGGGTTTGGTTTTTGGCTCGGGTTAGGACTCTATGCCTTGCGGTGTGGTTGCTCCGTTGACTTTCTTCACCGTAGTCTTTGATGTAGAAGGCCCAGCTACAGAGGCCGGTTACGGTTCAGACTTCCCAGCTGTCTGTATTCCAGGTTTAATCTCTTTACGATACATACCCTTTTGACTTAGCATCCTTTTGAGGGTTGTCCTGTCTGGGTGGTGATAGGACAGCCCTTTGATGAGCGTGCTGTGGTCAAAAGTGGTTTTCGTTTTTTTTCTTGGTCAAGCCTGTTCACTATCTTGAGATTGATGCGGATAATTTGCAATTTCTCATCGAGATGGATGAGGGTTCCCTACTTACGTAGAAAGTATGCCCTCTTTTCTTTGGCCTATCGACTTGCAGTACTAGTTGAAATGATGCGAACGTTTAGGCCAACATTTTGATCGTGTTTCTTTCCTCAAGAGCGTCCTGTCCCTGCTTCGGTCGATGATCGGCCCTTCCGTTCGTTCAGGGAGATATTTGTTTCCGCTGTCGTCGGCACAAGCAGAACTACAACCCTGGCTGAGGTTCAGGTATACGTGGTCACCAGGCACGAGACGGACGTTATTTCGATAAGACACATTTTTTATCGTTACAAAATCAATATGTAGCCTCGCTAGTCTATAGGCTGAGGGTACAAAAACAGCAATTTTTTCGAAAATCTAAATATTCATTTCACTCTTTTTTAAAATTGAAAGATGGGGGGCACCTTAATGATAAAAAATATATTAAAATAAGTTTAAATCAGTTTAGCATTCCCTGGTTTATGGTGGCTTATGAGTGTTGACAACACTTATAAGCCACCATAAACCAGGGAATGCTAAACTGATTTAAACTTATTTTAATATATTTTTTATCATTAAGGTGCCCCCCATCTTTCAATTTTAAAAAAGAGTGAAATGAATATTTAGATTTTCGAAAAAATTGCATACAGCAATATCTAGCGAGAGGAGAAAGTTGTTTATTTGAGTTATGACGACAGCCAGCAAAAAAACTGACCTACACTTGCAAGATGAATCTCTAAAATATGTGGATGTGATAGCAACGACTCTGGACATGGATCAGCCGCCCACATGGACTCATCGGATAAAAAAATTCCAGAAATTGTCCCTTAAAGGACAAGGGGAGACTTCTCTTATATTAAAATGCAGACCAATTTTATATGTTACTCAATGGTAGGGACCTCCTGTTTAGCTTAGCGAAATGTAAGCCACCATTACGCTGGGGGGTTTTTTGTCATCGTTGAAAATGGCCTGGGAATCGAACCCAGACTCATTCAGCGTACATTTCGGGCATGCTAACCTTTCGCATAATTTTACTTATATTTCGGTCACATGATAATTTATCCCTCTCTCTCTTTCTTTTTAGTGTTGCAAAATGGGCCAGTCAATTTGGTGACGAGCTGTGGGAGCTCGCCCAGATAATGACAAAATCTAAAGAAATCAAAGCAGTAAGTAGACGCATGTTATATTATTATGATAATCTTAAAATAATAAAAAATACTGCAATAATAAAAAAACCCTTCCCCTTTAATCGATCAGAAATACAAAGAATATAATGCTCGAGTGGAGTTCAAAAATGGCAAAGAACTTATCCAGTCGATAACGAAAAATGTGGGCCGTATGTTGGCCCGCAAAATGGAGGCTGTGCGTTGTATAATGGAAATGGCTGAGAGAGAATATGAAAATTTCGAATTCAATGAAACAGAGGCGGAAAATTTCACATATTATTCGAGTAAATTTTCGAAATTTGAAAATCATAGTTCAGAGGAGCTTATCGGGGCATTGGTGGAGACAAATGCTGGCATGTACAAAGATTTCAATTTGAATCCAGATACACATTTCTATAATATTTCAGTGGATACGGAACATAGTGCGGTACATGTGCCGTCAAATGTTTATGATAAACGTGAGTAAGAAGATTTCCTTATTTTCTTCGTTATTATTTTGTTATTGTATCTCTTAGATCCCCCTGTCTTGGAGGCCATAATGTGGACAGAGGCCTTGGATGAGATTTTTCGACAAAACTACAAATCCGACCCGGCCTTGTCATGGCAATATTTTGGCTCTGATACGGGTATTTTAAGACATTTTCCTGCCATCCAATGGGATGAATCGGATGAAAACAGCAATGCCGACATCTATGATTGTCGCAAGCGTTCATGGTATATTGAAACGGCCACCTGTTCCAAGGATATTGTAATTCTACTGGATAATTCAGGGTCCATGGTAGGGTTTCCTCAGCACGTGGCCAAATTTACAATACGCAGCATTTTGGATACCTTTTCGAACAATGACTTTTTTACGATTTTCAACTACTCGGCAACGGTGGATGAAGTTATACCCTGCTTCAAGGATGCATTGGTTCAGGCAACCCCGGAAAATATTCGAGTTTTTAATCATGCCATAAGCAAGTTAAAACCTACGGGATATGCAAATTTGACCATAGCATATACCAAGGCATTTGAATTGCTTAAAGAGGTGAATTGAGGTTATTCCTTTGATAGAAACCAGGACAGGGCGGGAGGGATGTAAGATGATGTACTGGTTTCTATTAGAAGAATAGTGTCAAAGAAAATACGATCCGAGGGAATTGTTATTCCTATTATTACAAACTTTTTTCCAATCTTCTAACTAACTTCTTTTTCCCAACAGTATTATATAAAACGGGACTGTAATACCACCCACAAATGCAACCAGGCCATTATGGTGGTCACTGATGGTGTGGCTGGCAACACAACGGAGGTGTTTCAAACCTATAACTGGGGTGACCCAGAAAATGGTACGATGAGTATGAATGTACGCATTTTTACCTATCTACTGGGCAAGGAAGTTACCAAAGTGGAGGAGATACAATGGATGGCATGCCTGAACCGGGGTTATTATTCTCATGTCCAAACGCTGGATGAGGTCCAAGATGAATCTCTTAAATATGTTGATGTAATAGCAACACCTCTGGTGCTACAAGATGTGGATCATCCGCCCACCTGGACTCATGCATTTACGGATAAAACGGTTGGTAGTAAATTTTGATGTTTATTTTGCCGTAGAAAACTTTGCAAATTTGGTTTTCTTTTTTAGTATAAACCCGAAGGCAATTCAACACAAGCCCGTCTAATGATAGCAGTGGGTGTACCAGCATTCGATCGTTCCTATCTGAAACCGAATTCTACGAAGAAGGCACGTCTATTGGGAGTAGCTGGCACTGATGTACCGGTGGAGGATATTGATAAGCTGACATTGCCATATAAAGTAAGTCGTAATGTATTGTTTGGAATAGAAGACATGAAGCCACTTTCGACGAATGAAATTTTAATTAAATATACGGTACATTTCCTAACGGTCGATGAAAATTCTTTAAAAATCCATGTTTAGGGGTCTAATGGTCCATGAAAAAATATTCTTTAAAAATCCACGTTCATAAAAAATGTACATTTAATGGTCTCATGGTATTGGACAAAATATTCTTTAAAATCCACGTTTAGTGGTCTGATGGTGTTGGACAAAATATTCTTTAAAAATTCACGTTTAGTGGGTCCGATAGTGTTGGACAAAATATTCTTTAAAAGTTCATGTTTAGTGGTCCGATAGTGTTGGACAACATATTCTTTACAAATCCAAGCCTTGTATAGACCCTCGAAAAAAATCTTAAAAAATCCACACGTTTTATAGACCCTCGAAAAAAATCTTACAAACTCCACACGTTGTATAGACCCTCGAAAAAAAACTTAAAAAATCCACACCACACATCCACATCCACGCCATTTATAGACCCTCGAAAAAAAATCTTAAAAAATCCACGCCTTGTATAGACCCTCGAAAAAAATTCTTAAAAAATCCACGCCTTGTATAGACCCTCGAAAAAAATCTTAAAAAATTCACGCGTTGTATAGACCTTCGAAAAAAATTTCTTAAAAAATCCAAGCCTTATTTAGACCATCGAAAAAATCTTAAAAAATCTACGCCTTGTATAGACCCTAGAAAAAAATTCTTATAAAATCCACGCCTTGTATGGACTCTCGAAAAAAATTCTTAAAAAATCCACGCCTTGTATGGACTCTCGAAAAAAATTCTTAAAAAATCCACGCCTTGTATGGACTCTCGAAAATAATTCTTAAAAAATCCACGCCTTGTATGGACTCTCGAAAAAAATTCTTAAAAAATCCACGCCTTGTATGGACTCTCGAAAAAAATTCTTAAAAAATCCACGCCTTGTATGGACTCTCGAAAAAAATTCTTAAAAAATCCACGCCTTGTGTATACCCCCAAAAAATTTTAAAAAATCCACACCTTGTGTATACACCAAAAAATTCTTAAAAAATCCACGCCTTGTATAGACCCTCGAAAAAAAATTCTTAAAAAATCCACGCCTTGCATAGACCCTCGAAAAACATTCTTAAAAAATCCACGCCTTGCATAGACCCTCGAAAAACATTCTTAAAAAATCCACGCCTTGCATAGACCCTCGAAAAAAATTCTTAAAAAATCCACGCCTTGTATAGACCCTCGAAAAAAAATTCTTAAAAAATCCACGCCTTGCATAGACCCTCGAAAAACATTCTTAAAAAATCCACGCCTTGCATAGACCCTCGAAAAAAATTCTTAAAAAATCCACGCCTTGTATGGACTCTCGAAAAAAATTCTTAAAAAATCCACGCCTTGTATGGACTCTCGAAAAAAATTCTTAAAAAATCCACGCCTTGTATGGACTCTCGAAAAAAATTCTTAAAAAATCCACGCCTTGTATGGACTCTCGAAAAAAATTCTTAAAAAATCCACGCCTTGTATGGACTCTCGAAAAAAATTCTTAAAAAATCCACGCCTTGTATGGACTCTCGAAAAAAATTCTTAAAAAATCCACGCCTTGTATGGACTCTCGAAAAAAATTCTTAAAAAATCCACGCCTTGTATGGACTCTCGAAAAAAATTCTTAAAAAATCCACGCCTTGTATGGACTCTCGAAAAAAATTCTTAAAAAATCCACGCCTTGTATGGACTCTCGAAAAAAATTCTTAAAAAATCCACGCCTTGTATGGACTCTCGAAAAAAATTCTTAAAAAATCCACGCCTTGTATGGACTCTCGAAAAAAATTCTTAAAAAATCCACGCCTTGTATGGACTCTCGAAAAAAATTCTTAAAAAATCCACGCCTTGTATGGACTCTCGAAAAAAATTCTTAAAAAATCCACGCCTTGTATGGACTCTCGAAAAAAATTCTTAAAAAATCCACGCCTTGTATGGACTCTCGAAAAAAATTCTTAAAAAATCCACGCCTTGTATGGACTCTCGAAAAAAATTCTTAAAAAATCCACGCCTTGTATGGACTCTCGAAAAAAATTCTTAAAAAATCCACGCCTTGTATGGACTCTCGAAAAAAATTCTTAAAAAATCCACGCCTTGTATGGACTCTCGAAAAAAATTCTTAAAAAATCCACGTCTTGTATGGACTCTCGAAAAAAATTCTTAAAAAATCCACGCCTTGTATGGACTCTCGAAAAAAATTCTTAAAAAATCCACGCCTTGTATGGACTCTCGAAAAAAATTCTTAAAAAATCCACGCCTTGTATGGACTCTCGAAAAAAATTCTTAAAAAATCCACGCCTTGTATGGACTCTCGAAAAAAATTCTTAAAAAATCCACGCCTTGTATGGACTCTCGAAAAAAATTCTTAAAAAATCCACGCCTTGTATGGACTCTCGAAAAAAATTCTTAAAAAATCCACGCCTTGTATGGACTCTCGAAAAAAATTCTTAAAAAATCCACGCCTTGTATGGACTCTCGAAAAAAATTCTTAAAAAATCCACGCCTTGTATGGACTCTCGAAAAAAATTCTTAAAAAATCCACGCCTTGTATGGACTCTCGAAAAAAATTCTTAAAAAATCCACGCCTTGTATGGACTCTCGAAAAAAATTCTTAAAAAATCCACGCCTTGTATGGACTCTCGAAAAAAATTCTTAAAAAATCCACGCCTTGTATGGACTCTCGAAAAAAATTCTTAAAAAATCCACGCCTTGTATGGACTCTCGAAAAAAATTCTTAAAAAATCCACGCCTTGTATGGACTCTCGAAAAAAATTCTTAAAAAATCCACGCCTTGTATGGACTCTCGAAAAAAATTCTTAAAAAATCCACGCCTTGTATGGACTCTCGAAAAAAATTCTTAAAAAATCCACGCCTTGTATGGACTCTCGAAAAAAATTCTTAAAAAATCCACGCCTTGTATGGACTCTCGAAAAAAATTCTTAAAAAATCCACGCCTTGTATGGACTCTCGAAAAAAATTCTTAAAAAATCCACGCCTTGTATGGACTCTCGAAAAAAATTCTTAAAAAATCCACGCCTTGTATGGACTCTCGAAAAAAATTCTTAAAAAATCCACGCCTTGTATGGACTCTCGAAAAAAATTCTTAAAAAATCCACGCCTTGTATGGACTCTCGAAAAAAATTCTTAAAAAATCCACGCCTTGTATGGACTCTCGAAAAAAATTCTTAAAAAATCCACGCCTTGTATGGACTCTCGAAAAAAATTCTTAAAAAATCCACGCCTTGTATGGACTCTCGAAAAAAATTCTTAAAAAATCCACGCCTTGTATGGACTCTCGAAAAAAATTCTTAAAAAATCCACGCCTTGTATGGACTCTCGAAAAAAATTCTTAAAAAATCCACGCCTTGTATGGACTCTCGAAAAAAATTCTTAAAAAATCCACGCCTTGTATGGACTCTCGAAAAAAATTCTTAAAAAATCCACGCCTTGTATGGACTCTCGAAAAAAATTCTTAAAAAATCCACGCCTTGTATGGACTCTCGAAAAAAATTCTTAAAAAATACACGCCTTGTATGGACTCTCGAAAAAAATTCTTAAAAAATCCACGCCTTGTATGGACTCTCGAAAAAAATTCTTAAAAAATCCACGCCTTGTATGGACTCTCGAAAAAAATTCTTAAAAAATCCACGCCTTGTATGGACCCTCGAAAAAAATTCTTAAAACATCCACGCCTTGTTTAGACCCTCGAAAAAAATTCTTAAAACATCCACGCCTTGTTTAGACCCTCGAAAAAATTCTTAAAAAATCCACGCCTTGTATGGACTCTCCAAAAAAATTCTTAAAAAATCCACCACGCCTTGTATAGACCGTCGAAAAAAATTGTTAAAAAATCCACGCCTTGTATGGACTCTCGAAAAAAATTCTTAAAAAATCCACGCCTTGTATGGACTCTCGAAAAAAATTCTTAAAAAATCCACGCCTTGTATGGACTCTCGAAAAAAATTCTTAAAAAATCCACGCCTTGTATGGACTCTCGAAAAAAATTCTTAAAAAATCCACGCCTTGTATGGACTCTCGAAAAAAATTCTTAAAAAATCCACGCCTTGTATGGACTCTCGAAAAAAATTCTTAAAAAATCCACGCCTTGTATGGACTCTCGAAAAAAATTCTTAAAAAATCCACGCCTTGTATGGACTCTCGAAAAAAATTCTTAAAAAATCCACGCCTTGTATGGACTCTCGAAAAAAATTCTTAAAAAATCCACGCCTTGTGTATGGACTCTCGAAAAAAATTCTTAAAAAATCCACTCCTTGTATGGACTCTCGAAAAAAAATTCTTACAACATCCTCACCTTATATAGACCCTCGATAAAATTCTGAAAAAAATCCACGCCTTGTATGGACCCTAGACAAAAAATTCTTAAAAATCCACGCCTTGTTGGACCCTCGACAAAAAATTCTTAAAAATCCACGCCATGTATAAACCCTCGAAAAAAATTCTTACAAAATCCACGCCTTGTATAGACCTATAAAAAAAATCTTAAAAAATCCACACCTTGTATAGACCTTTGAAAAAAAAATCTTAAAAAATCCACACCTTGTATAGACCTTTGAAAAAAAATCTTAAAATACCCACGACTTGTTTAGACCCTCAAAAAATCTTAAAAAATCCACGCCTTGTATAGACCCTCGAAAAAAATTCTTAAAAAATCCACGCCTTGTATAGACTCTCGAAAAAAATTCTTAAAAAATCCACGCCTTGTATGGACTCTCGACAAAAAATTCTTAAAAATCCACGCCTTGTTGGACCCTCGACAAAAAATTCTTAAAAATCCACGCCATGTATAAACCCTCGAAAAAAATTCTTACAAAATCCACGCCTTGTATAGACCTTTAAAAAAAATCTTAAAAAATCCACACCTTGTATAGACCTTTGAAAAAAAAAATCTTAAAAAATCCACACCTTGTATAGACCTTTGAAAAAAAATCTTAAAATACCCACGACTTGTTTAGACCCTCAAAAAATCTTAAAAAATCCACGCCTTGTATAGACCCTCGAAAAAAATTCTTAAAAAATCCACGCCTTGTATAGACTCTCGAAAAAAATTCTTAAAAAATCCACGCCTTGTATGGACTCTCGAAAAAAATTCTTAAAAAATCCACGCCTTGTATGGACTCTCGAAAAAAATTCTTAAAAAATCCACGGCTTGTATGGACTCTCGAAAAAAATTCTTAAAAAATCCACGCCTTGTATGGACTCTCGAAAAAAATTCTTAAAAAATCCACGCCTTGTATAGTGCCTCGAAAAAAATCTTTAAAAATCCACGCCTTGTATAAACCCTCGAAAAAAATTCTTAAAAAATCCACGCCTTGTATAGACCCTCGAAAAAAATTCTTAAAACTTCCAAGCCTTTTATAGGGCCTTGAAAACAATTCTTAAAAAATCCACGCCTTGTATAGACCCTCGAAAAAAATTCTTAAAAAAATCCACGCCTTGTATAGACCCTCGAAATTATTCTTAAGAAATCCACGCTATGAAAAATATTCATTAAAAATCCCATATCTTCATGGGTCCAAATGGATTTTTAATTTTTTGAAAGTGTTTCATGTCCACGCACATTATGAAATTAATCCTAACTGTAAAACACTTCTTATTTTCAGCTTGGTGTAAATGGTTATTCATTTGTGGTCTCCAACAATGGCTATGTACTGCTGCATCCTGATCTAAGACCCATAGGAGTAAGTATGGCATTTACCTTTCCTAAATTCTTCGTTTATGACCTTCCATTTATTTACAGTACAACGGTGTCATGAACCCCAATTACAATAGTATCGATTTTACCGAGGTGGAGCAACTTTCCGAAGACGATATACCACGTGAACCGGGACCGTTAATTCGCAAACTACGTGAACGTCTGGTGAAAAATGAAACAGGCGAATTGATTGGCATCAGTGTTAAAATGCATTATGACAGAATGCGTAGGGTGATTGATCAACAACAAGATTATTTCTTTGCCCCGCTACCGAATACACCCTTTAGTTTGGGTATTGTCCTGCCAAGTACTTATGGCAAAACATGGATTAAAGTTGGTGATGAAGTTCTGAAAAATATTCACATGAAAGTGAACATTTCGGATTTCTTTACTGGTGACAATTGGAAAGTCCATCCCGACTGGGTCTATTGTAAATATCATTATTTGGAGGGACATGAATTTAAGACGCCCGAAGATGAGTTGCGGCATTTCTTGAAGAAAATGGTTCAACCCGATTGGGGTTGGTATGAACAGTATGAAGATGATGTCGACAGTGAGGGAAATGGTAAGTAGAGAATTTCTATTTGGTTTCGATAGGTTAGAGGAGTAAGTTTTTTTTATGGTAGTTGTAATTTTCGTTTTCTCCATGCAACCCCGTTGTGAGCACTACAGCTTTCCATTTTAGAAGTTATTAGTGTCCCTTTACCCTCCTTTATTCCAAATCTATAAAAGAAGACAATCAAATTATTGGAAAAAAATATAGGAATAGTAATTAGCTCAGGCTATACGTACGTCTCAGTTAAAGGTATTTGTCTACCATCTCTTGTTAACACTCCCATATTCCAAACCGTCTTTAGAAAGATAACTCAAGCTTTGGGTTGACTTTTTTAGAATTAGTTTTTAATATTCAATTTCTCATCCATGGTTCTGCTACTGCTGCACTCTCCTGCCCATTACCGATTTCCATAGAAAAACTAATAATAATGAGATTACCTTGTAATTCTTTCTTTGCAAAGCTGCGAGAAGAAATTATTTTCGACAAAGAAGTAAGCCACATATTTTAACTAAGGAATTTATGGACCTGCTCCCTTACTAACCTAAAAATTAGCACCCACCATAAAACTCAAACTAATATCTCTTGAAATTCCCCTCGACTTTTAGGAAACTGTAGCCGTACCAATTTGGATGAGGATGCCTATTATTGCAATAAAGAATTGGTCCAGCTGCTGATCTTCGATGCCAAGGTAACCTATTCCAGTTATGGTGTTTGGAAATTCAAAAATGATGAGGAGCGGGCCTTGATTGAACGTTTTGGGGCAAGTCAGCGATTTGTGGCCACAATGAGCGGTCTGACACGTTGGCAATTCATTTATGCCGAAGAGGAAAATAACAATGATCGTGAATTTGGTGATTATCACACCAAGGCCATAGATGAGACATGGTATCGTAGTGCCATTCTGCAACATCACTCAGAGTTGACAGAAACATTTGTTTATTCGGTGAAACATGCTGCCGATCCTCAGGAGCACAAAACGTTACAGGTAATGGCCTCACATGCCATTTTCCCCCGAGATGGTGGCAAGGAGGCACCGGCCTGTGTGGTGGGTTTTCAATTTTCCTATGCTTTGATGTATGAACGGTTCTACAACATAACCAGTATGGATAATGTAAGTATTCCAAAGAGATTCTGCAATAAAAAAGGAGGAGAATTAATGTGTATTCATTCTCTTACAGTGTAATGGCTGCATCAAGACCTGCAACAGTGATGAAAAGGAATGCTATGTCATCGATAACAATGGCTATATTATCTTGGCCCATAATCCCAATCACACGGGTATCTTTTTCGGTGTATATCATGCTGAAATTATGCAGGCCATGGTGGATGCCAATTATTTCAAGGAAATTATTGTCTATGATTATCAGTCGCTGTGTCCGAATAGCACGGATCGTTTCAATGATGCTACATCAATTTTGGATGTAAGTTGAATATGGTGTTGCGGAAAAAGAACTCTTACATATATTTTTTCTTTATTTCAGCCCTTGAAAATGTTCAACATGGCCTGGAAATGGTTGGTGGCCAAGATCTTTTGGCATTACAGTCGCATACAAATGTGGGCCCAGGGTGCACCATGTAAGTTACCACACAGATATTTATATCTTCAGACTTTAGGTGAACGAGACGACCTATAAACAGGGATTTTTTAAAGAATATTTTTCACCGACCATCTGACCAATAAACATGGATTTTTTAAAGAATATTTTAACCGACCATCTGACCAATAAACGTGTATTTTTTAAAGGTTTATTTTCACCGACCATCTGACCAATAAACGTGGATTTTTTAAAGAATATTTTTCACCGACCATCTGACCAATAAACGTGGATTTTTTAAAGAATATTTTTCACCGACCATCTGACCAATAAACGTGGATTTTTAAAGAATATTTTTCACCGACCATCAGACCAATAAACCTGGATTTTTTAAAGAATGTTTTTCACCGACCATCTGAACAATACACGTGGATTTTTTAAAGAATATTTTTCACCGACCATCTGACCAATAAACGTGGATTTTTTAAAGAATATTTTTCACCGACCATCTGACCAATAAACGTGGATTTTTAAAGAATATTTTTCACCGACCATCTGACCAATAAACGTGGATTTTTTATACAATATTTTTCACCGACCATCTGGCCAATAAAAGTGGATTTTTTAAAGAATATATTTTCACCGACCATATGGCCGATAAACGTGGATTTTTAAAGAATAATTTTTCATGGACCATCAGACCAATAAACGTGGATTTTTTAAAGGTTTATTTTCACCGACCATCTGACCAATAAACGTGGATTTTTTAAAGAATATATTTTCACCGACCATCTGGCCAATAAACGTGGATTTTTTAAAGAATATTTTTCACCGAAAATTTGACCAATAAACGTGGTTTTTAAAAAGAATATTTTTCACCGAGAATCCGACCAATTAACGTGGATTTTTTAAAGAATATTTTTCACCGAGAATCCGACCAATTAACGTGGATTTTTTAAAGAATATTTTTCACCGAGAATCCGACCAATTAAAGTGGATTTTTTAAAGAATATTTTTCACCGAGAATCCGACCAATTAACGTGGATTTTTTAAAGAATATTTTTCACCGACCATCTGACCAATAAACGTGGATTTTTTAAAGAATATTTTTCACCGACCATCTGACCAATAAACGTGGATTTTTTAAAGAATATTTTTCACCGACCATCTGAACAATAAACGTGGATTTTTTAAAGAATATTTTTCACCGACCATCTGACAAATAAACGTGGATTTTTTAAGAATATTTTTCACCGACCATCTGACCAATAAACGTGGATTTTTTAAAGAATATTTTTCACCGACCATCTGACCAATAAACGTGGATTTTTTTAAAGAATATTTTTCACCATCTGACCAATAAACGTGGATTTTTTAAAGAATATTTTTCACCGACCATCTGGCCAATAAACATGGATTTTTTAAAGAATATATTTTCACCGACCATCTGGCCAATAAACATGGATTTTTTAAAGAATATATTTTCACCGACCATCTGGCCAATAAACGTGGATTTGTTAAAGAATATTTTTCACCGACCATATGACCAATAAACGTGGATTTTTTAAAGAATATTTTTCACCGACCATATGACCAATAAACGTGGATTTTTTAAAGAATATTTTTCACCGACCATAGGACCAATAAACGTGGATTTTTTAAAGAATATTTTTCACCGACCATCTGATCAATAAACGTGGATTTTTTAAAGAATATTTTTTCACCGACCATCTGACCAATAAACGTGGATTTTTTAAAGAATATTTTTTCACCGACCATCTGACCAATAAACGTGGATTTTTTAAAGAATATTTTTTCACCGACCATCTGACCAATAAACGTGGATTTTTTAAAGAATATTTTTTCACCGACCATCTGACCAATAAACGTGGATTTTTTAAAGAATATTTTTTCACCGACCATCTGAACAATAAACGTGGATTTTTTAAAGAATATTTTTTCACCGACCATCTGACCAATAAACGTGGATTTTTTAAAGAATATTTTTTCACCGACCATCTGACCAATAAACGTGGATTTTTAAAGAATATTTTTTCACCGACCATCTGACCAATAAACGTGGATTTTTTAAAGAATATTTTTTCACCGACCATCTGACCAATAAACGTGGATTTTTTAAAGAATATTTTTTCACCGACCATCTGACCAATAAACGTGGATTTTTTAAAGAATATTTTTTCACCGACCATCTGACCAATAAACGTGGATTTTTTAAAGAATATTTTTTCACCGACCATCTGACCAATAAACGTGGATTTTTTAAAGAATATTTTTTCACCGACCATCTGACCAATAAACGTGGATTTTTTAAAGAATATTTTTTCACCGACCATCTGACCAATAAACGTGGATTTTTTAAAGAATATTTTTTCACCGACCATCTGACCAATAAACGTGGATTTTTTAAAGAATATTTTTTCACCGACCATCTGACCAATAAACGTGGATTTTTTAAAGAATATTTTTTCACCGACCATCTGACCAATAAACGTGGATTTTTTAAAGAATATTTTTTCACCGACCATCTGACCAATAAACGTGGATTTTTTAAAGAATATTTTTTCACCGACCATCTGACCAATAAACGTGGATTTTTTAAAGAATATTTTTTCACCGACCATCTGACCAATAAACGTGGATTTTTTAAAGAATATTTTTTCACCGACCATCTGACCAATAAACGTGGATTTTTTAAAGAATATTTTTTCACCGACCATCTGACCAATAAACGTGGATTTTTTAAAGAATATTTTTTCACCGACCATCTGACCAATAAACGTGGATTTTTTAAAGAATATTTTTTCACCGACCATCTGGCCAATAAACGTGGATTTTTTAAAGAATATTTTTTCACCGACCATCTGGCCAATAAACGTGGATTTTTTAAAGAATATTTTTTCACCGACCATCTGACCAATAAACGTGGATTTTTTAAAGAATATTTTTTCACCGACCATCTGACCAATAAACGTGGATTTTTTAAAAAATATTTTTTCACCGATCATCTGACCAATAAACGTGGATTTTTTAAAGAATAATTTTCACCGACCATCTGACCAATAAACGTGGATTTTTAAAGAATATTTTTCACCGACCATCTGACCAGTAAACGTGGATTTTTAAAGAATATTTTTTACCGACCATCTGACCAATAAACGTGGATTTTTTAAAGAATATTTTTCACCGACCATCTGACCAATAAACGTGGATTTTTTAAAGAATATTTTTTCACCGACCATCTGACCAATAAACGTGGATTTTTTTAAAGAATATTTCTTCACCGACCATCAGACCAATAAACGTGGATTTTTTAAAGAATATTTTTTCACCGACCATCTGGCCAATAAACGTGGATTTTTTAAAGAATATTTTTTCACCGACCATCTGACCAATAAACGTGGATTTTTTAAAGAATATTTTTTCACCGACCATCTGACCAATAAACGTGGATTTTTTAAAGAATATTTTTTCACCGACCATCTGACCAATAAACGTGGATTTTTTAAAGAATATTTTTTCACCGACCATCTGACCAATAAACGTGGATTTTTTTAAAGAATATTTCTTCACCGACCATCAGACCAATAAACGTGGATTTTTTAAAGAATATTTTTTCACCGACCATCTGGCCAATAAACGTGGATTTTTTAAAGAATATTTTTTCACCGACCATCTGGCCAATAAACGTGGATTTTTTAAAGAATATTTTTTCACCGACCATCTGACCAATAAACGTGGATTTTTTAAAGAATATTTTTTCACCGACCATCTGACCAATAAACGTGGATTTTTTAAAGAATATTTTTTCACCGACCATCTGACCAATAAACGTGGATTTTTTAAAGAATATTTTTTCACCGACCATCTGACCAATAAACGTGGATTTTTTAAAGAATATTTTTTCACCGACCATCTGACCAATAAACGTGGATTTTTTAAAGAATATTTTTTCACCGACCATCTGAACAATAAACGTGGATTTTTTAAAGAATATTTTTTCACCGACCATCTGACCAATAAACGTGGATTTTTTAAAGAATATTTTTTCACCGACCATCTGACCAATAAACGTGGATTTTTTAAAGAATATTTTTTCACCGACCATCTGACCAATAAACGTGGATTTTTTAAAGAATATTTTTTCACCGACCATCTGACCAATAAACGTGGATTTTTTAAAGAATATTTTTTCACCGACCATCTGACCAATAAACGTGGATTTTTTAAAGAATATTTTTTCACCGACCATCTGACCAATAAACGTGGATTTTTTAAAGAATATTTTTTCACCGACCATCTGACCAATAAACGTGGATTTTTTAAAGAATATTTTTTCACCGACCATCTGACCAATAAACGTGGATTTTTTAAAGAATATTTTTTCACCGACCATCTGACCAATAAACGTGGATTTTTTAAAGAATATTTTTTCACCGACCATCTGACCAATAAACGTGGATTTTTTAAAGAATATTTTTTCACCGACCATCTGACCAATAAACGTGGATTTTTTAAAGAATATTTTTTCACCGACCATCTGACCAATAAACGTGGATTTTTTAAAGAATATTTTTTCACCGACCATCTGACCAATAAACGTGGATTTTTTAAAGAATATTTTTTCACCGACCATCTGACCAATAAACGTGGATTTTTTAAAGAATATTTTTTCACCGACCATCTGACCAATAAACGTGGATTTTTTAAAGAATATTTTTTCACCGACCATCTGACCAATAAACGTGGATTTTTTAAAGAATATTTTTTCACCGACCATCTGACCAATAAACGTGGATTTTTTAAAGAATATTTTTTCACCGACCATCTGACCAATAAACGTGGATTTTTTAAAGAATATTTTTTCACCGACCATCTGGCCAATAAACGTGGATTTTTTAAAGAATATTTTTTCACCGACCATCTGGCCAATAAACGTGGATTTTTTAAAGAATATTTTTTCACCGACCATCTGACCAATAAACGTGGATTTTTTAAAGAATATTTTTTCACCGACCATCTGACCAATAAACGTGGATTTTTTAAAAAATATTTTTTCACCGATCATCTGACCAATAAACGTGGATTTTTTAAAGAATAATTTTCACCGACCATCTGACCAATAAACGTGGATTTTTAAAGAATATTTTTCACCGACCATCTGACCAGTAAACGTGGATTTTTAAAGAATATTTTTTACCGACCATCTGACCAATAAACGTGGATTTTTTAAAGAATATTTTTCACCGACCATCTGACCAATAAACGTGGATTTTTTAAAGAATATTTTTTCACCGACCATCTGACCAATAAACGTGGATTTTTTTAAAGAATATTTCTTCACCGACCATCAGACCAATAAACGTGGATTTTTTAAAGAACATTTTTTCACCGACCCTCTGACCAATAAACGTGAATTTTTTAAAGAATATTTTTCACCGACCATCAGACCAATACACGTGGATTTTTTAAAGAATATTTTTCCCGACCATCTGACCAATAAACGTGGATTTTTTAAAGAATATTTTTCACCGACCATCTGACCAATAAACGTGGATTTTTTAAAGAATATTTTTTCACCGACCATCTGACCAATAAACGTGGATTTTTTAAAGAATATTTTTTCACCGACCATCTGACCAGTAAACGTGGATTTTTAAAGAATATTTTTTACCGACCATCTGACCAATAAACGTGGATTTTTTAAAGAATATTTTTCACCGACCATCTGACCAATAAACGTGGATTTTTTAAAGAATATTTTTTCACCGACCATCTGACCAATAAACGTGGATTTTTTTAAAGAATATTTCTTCACCGACCATCAGACCAATAAACGTGGATTTTTTTAAAGAACATTTTTTCACCGACCCTCTGACCAATAAACGTGAATTTTTTAAAGAATATTTTTCACCGACCATCAGACCAATACACGTGGATTTTTTAAAGAATATTTTTCCCGACCATCTGACCAATAAACGTGGATTTTTTAAAGAATATTTTTCACCGACCATTTGACCAATAAACGTGGATTTTTTAAAGAATATTTTTCCCGACCATCTGACCAATAAACGTGGATTTTTTAAAGAATATTTTTCACCGACCATCTGACCAATAAACGTGGATATTTTAAAGAATATTTTTCCCGACCATCTGACCAATAAACGTGGATTTTTTAAAGAATATTTTTTCCAACAGCGTCACAACAATAAACGTGGATTTTTAAAGAATATTTTTTCATGGACCATCGAACCACTAACAACGGATTTTTAAAGAATATTTTTTCCAACAGCGTCACAACAATAAACGTGGATTTTTAAAGAATATTTTTTCATGGACCATCGAACCACTAACAACGGATTTTTAAAGAATATTTTTTCATGGACCATCGAACCACTAAAAGTGTATTTTTAAAGAATATGTTTTCATGGACCATCGGGCCACAAAAAAGAATTTTTAAAGAATATTTTTGTATGGACCATCGGATTTTTTAAAGAATTTTTGTTCATGGACCATCGGGCCAGAAAAAAGAATTTTTAAAGAATATTTTTGTATGGACCATCTGATTTTTTAAAGAATACTTGTTTATGGACGATCGGACCAAATCCCGTGATTTTTTAAAGAATATTCTTTCATTGACCATCGGTCCCAAAAAGTGGGGTTTTTAAGAATATTTTTTCAAGGACCATCAGACTAACAATTTTTTTTCAAGGACCATCAGACTAACACATTTTTTCATGGACCATCGGACCACCGTATCGAAAAATGGGATTTTTAAGAATATTTTTTTTATTATTCATCACAGCAATAAACCTGGGTTTTTTAAAGAATATTTTTCATGAAAAATATTTTTTTTCTTTATTTTTTTCCTTAATTGATTTCAAAAAAACCTTCCTTCTTTGTTTCTGCAGATCTCGATTACAGTGACAATGTGGATGATGAAGATTATAGCGGCATTAGCATTGATGTGAAACCCAAAAGTGAAAGTGATGGCGAAGAAAAGGAACACATCTTTCGTGAACCACCACCGGAACCGGTTTATGTTCCTTGTGACAAGAAAGTCCGTTTGTTTACATTGGATCCGGTGGAAGTGCAAAAAGAACGCGATTTTACACATTTACCAAACAGTCGACCTTTCCACGTCAAGAAAATACCCAATTCCAATTTGTTGCTTGTAGTTATTGATGTTCTAAAGCCTTCCAAGGGCAACATTGATTTATCTGTGGAACCAACAAGGGTCGTTTATGATACGGAATTTCCCTGCTATAAGCTGAATATGAGTTTTTATGAACGGCGTCGCATTGAGGAGTGCTTTACGGAAGATGAAAATGTAAGTGTGGTGGTATTTATGGGTCGATTATGATGGGCAAGTTAACTAACTTCTTGACAGTTAAAAAATTACAAAAAGTTTGATATTTAAATCTATAACAAATTTGGCTGTTGACTATGCAAATGAAATTGGTCCACAATTTATAATTCCTCCCACTTAAATTTTGTTTTCTTGTTTTTTTTTTCAGGAATCACTTTACACCTATTGTGGAAATGCAACATCTGTTACATGGAACATGGTTCTACTAAGCATAGGAATGACAATTGTGTTATTGGTGAGATATTTACAAGCCTAGATGGGAGAGGCAGGGAGATTCCTAAAAATTCCCCAAACACACAAAAAAATTAACATTTGTTAGCCAATTTTTTTTAAATAATTGTTTGTGAACTCATCACAGCAATACTCAATTCCAACAACAAAATTTGCCAAAGAATTATTTTTAAAGAATTTATTAAAAATGCCAAATGGGAGACGACTCTTTTTTAAAGTCGTATAAAAACGTCCAACGTCCATGATTGAAAACCAAAAACTAAAAGAAGAAAAAAACTTAAGAGCCTTAAATATTTAGTTAAATGTGTTTTTATAGTTTTATTTATTATTGTTATAATAACAACAACAAAACATAGAAAAAACTCCACTTAAAACCCGATCTTGTTTTTTCCATTATTTTAATTGTGTATAAACAATTTACAACCACACAAAAATATAGATTTTTTATAAAAATTGTTTGTTAAAAATATATATTTTTTATACCAAATGAATGAAGAAAGATGACACCAACAACAAACAACAAAGCAACTACTAGTCTATTACCACCTAACAAAGAACAACAAAATAGCCAAAGCAAAATGGATCCTAGAATAAAAAAACAAAAAAACAAGAAGCCTTATATTTCTTAGAAATTAAAACAAAAATAAAAATATTTATTAATTTTTTCGTCCAGTTACTTTTTAGTACTTAAAAAAAAAACAACAAAAACAAAGAAACAAATTATAAACCTTAAATGCCTTTATATATTTTGTGTAAAAATTAAGCCAAACGATACGAAAACTCCCTCCCCACTTTCCCACAAGAACAACTTTGAAAAGTTACTTTTTTTTGAGATGGTAATCAGATTTAAAGAGCATTCAAAAACTTAATTAAAGAAGAGAGTTTGTCGAAACCAACCACCTCAAAATATCCATAGATTAGAACCCAAAAAAGATGTTTTGAAAATCAAACAGATATCGACCTTAAAACGCAACACGGGGTACAAAGTTTTGGAACTGAAAAAGAGAAATGTCACGTCTCCGAAACATGGATCAAAATTTAAAAGGACGGCAGATAGACAACAAACAAAATAGCGTTCTTAAACGTGCCCATAGTTTTGTAAACTTGTGTAATTCGAAACAAAAGAGATGTAAAGAGAAACAAAAAGAAATAACACAAATGATGATATATTTATTTTTGAAATGTTTAATATAAACCACAAACACACACATAAACACATGTATATGTAATATGCATAAAACCCAAAATATATATATTTAAAGAGAAAATTGTTTTAATCTTAAGTAAATTTAATAAAGACAAAGACCAATTGTTTAAAGAATAAAAATACTTGGTTTTGATTACAAGGGAAAATAGATTCTTAAAAAACCCACGCCTTGTAGGGACTCTCGAAAAAAATTCTTAAAAAACCCACGCCTTGTAGGGACTCTCGAAAAAAATTCTTAAAAAATCCACGCCTTGTAGGGACTCTCGAAAAAAATTCTTAAAAAATCCACGCCTTGTATGGACTGTCGACAAAAATTCTTAAAAAATCCACGCCTTGTATGGACTGTCGACAAAAATTCTTAAAAAATCCACGCCTTGTATGGACTGTCGACAAAAATTCTTAAAAAATCCACGCCTTGTATGGACTGTCGACAAAAATTCTTAAAAAATCCACGCCTTGTATGGACTGTCGACAAAAATTCTTAAAAAATCCACGCCTTGTATGGACTGTCGACAAAAATTCTTAAAAAATCCACGCCTTGTATGGACTGTCGACAAAAATTCTTAAAAAATCCACGCCTTGTATGGACTGTCGACAAAAATTCTTAAAAAATCCACGCCTTGTATGGACTGTCGACAAAAATTCTTAAAAAATCCACGCCTTGTATGGACTGTCGACAAAAATTCTTAAAAAATCCACGCCTTGTATGGACTGTCGACAAAAATTCTTAAAAAATCCACGCCTTGTATGGACTGTCGACAAAAATTCTTAAAAAATCCACGCCTTGTATGGACTGTCGACAAAAATTCTTAAAAAATCCACGCCTTGTATGGACTGTCGACAAAAATTCTTAAAAAATCCACGCCTTGTATGGACTGTCGACAAAAATTCTTAAAAAATCCACGCCGTGTATGGACTGTCGACAAAAATTCTTAAAAAATCCACGCCTTGTATGGACTGTCGACAAAAATTCTTAAAAAATCCACGCCTTGTATGGACTGTCGACAAAAATTCTTAAAAAATCCACGCCTTGTATGGACTGTCGACAAAAATTCTTAAAAAATCCACGCCTTGTATGGACTGTCGACAAAAATTCTTAAAAAATCCACGCCTTGTATGGACTGTCGACAAAAATTCTTAAAAAATCCACGCCTTGTATGGACTGTCGACAAAAATTCTTAAAAAATCCACGCCTTGTATGGACTCTCGAAAAAAATTCTTAAAAAATCCACGCCTTGTAGGGACTCTCGAAAAAAATTCTTAAAAAATCCACGCCTTGTAGGGACTCTCGAAAAAAATTCTTAAAAAATCCACGCCTTGTATGGACTCTCGAAAAAAATTCTTAAAAAATCCACGCCTTGTATGGACTCTCGAAAAAAATTCTTAAAAAATCCACGCCTTGTATGGACTCTCGAAAAAAATTCTTAAAAAATCCACGCCTTGTATGGACTCTCGAAAAAAATTCTTAAAAAATCCACGCCTTGTATGGACTCTCGAAAAAAATTCTTAAAAAATCCACGCCTTGTAGGGACTCTCGAAAAAAATTCTTAAAAAATCCACGCCTCGAAAAAAATTCTTAAAAAATCCACGCCTCGAAAAAAATTCTTAAAAAATCCACGCCTCGAAAAAAATTCTTAAAAAATCCACGCCTTGTAGGGACTCTCGAAAAAAATTCTTAAAAAATCCACGCCTCGAAAAAAATTCTTAAAAAATCCACGCCTTGTAGGGACTCTCGAAAAAAATTCTTAAAAAATCCACGCCTCGAAAAAAATTCTTAAAAAATCCACGCCTTGTATGGACTCTCGAAAAAAATTCTTAAAAAATCCACGCCTTGTATGGACTCTCGAAAAAAATTCTTAAAAAATCCACGCCTTGTATGGACTCTCGAAAAAAATTCTTAAAAAATCCACGCCTTGTATGGACTCTCGAAAAAAATTCTTAAAAAATCCACGCCTTGTATGTTCTCTCGAAAAAATTCTTAAAAAATCCACGCCTTGTATGGACTCTCGAAAAAAAAAATTCTTAAAAAATCCACGCCTTGTATAGATCCTCTAAAAAAAATTCTTAAAAAATCCACGCCTTGTATGTTCTCTCGAAAAAATTCTTAAAAAATCCACGCCTTGTATGTTCTCTCGAAAAAATTCTTAAAAAATCCACGCCTTGTATGGACTCTCGAAAAAAATTCTTAAAAAATCCACGCCTTGTATGTTCTCTCGAAAAAAATTCTTAAAAAATCCACGCCTTGTATGTTCTCTCGAAAAAAATTCTTAAAAAATCCACGCCATGTATAGATCCTCGAAAAAAATTCTTAAAAAATCCACGCCTTGTATAGATCCTTGAAAAAAATTCTTAAAAAATCCACGCCTTGTATGGACTCTCGAAAAAATTCTTAAAAAATCCACGCCTTGTATGGACTCTCGAAAAAATTCTTAAAAAATCCACGCCTTGTATGGACTCTCGAAAAAAAATTGTTAAAAAATCCACGGCTTGTATGGACTCTCGAAAAAAATTCTTAAAAAATCCACGGCTTGTATGGACTCTCGAAAAAAATTTTAAAAAAAATCCACGCCTTGTATGGACTCTCGAAAAAAATTCTTAAAAAATCCACGCCTTGTATGGACTCTCGAAAAAAATTCTTAAAAAAATCCACGCCTTGTATGGACTTTCGAAAAAAATTCTTAAAAAATCCACGCCTTGTATGGACTCTCGAAAAAAATTCTTAAAAAATCCACGCCTTGTATGGACTCTCGAAAAAAATTCTTAAAAAATCCACGCCTTGTATAGATCCTCGAAAAAAATTCTTAAAAAATCCACGCCTTGTATAAATCCTCGAAAAAAATCTTATAGACCCTCGAAAAAAGAATAAAAAATCCAAGCCTTGTATAGACCCTCGACAAAAATTCTTAAAAAATCCTCTTCTTGTATAGTCCCTCGAATAAATTTATCGACAGACCCCTTAGTCTATTTTGATGATGCGAACACCTCCAAACTATATTACAAGTTTCAGTATAATCGGTTCGGGTGTAATAGATTATAAGGGATATTCTTCGTACAATCCGCTACTACAAATTACTTCCACAAAATACAATAAAATAAAAAGAATCGGTCACTTACCTAATTTACTTTGAAATGAGTTTCTTTAGTTGATTGTAGGAAATGTAAAAAATCTTGAGTGTAAATTTTGAAAATATGTTGATTGAATTATTTTTTAAAATCTTGAGTATTGAAAATTTCAGCATGTTTATTCAATTTGTAAATTGTTATTACTGTAAATTAATAAGAAATTAAATCTTAGCTTATAAAGAAAATCTTAAATAACATGGAAGCAAAGCAATAAAGCAAATTAGATTTGTTTTTAAATGAATCGAAGGACCAATCATAGCAATAAATAAAAATTTTACTGCAATGAGACTACAATCATTACAGTAGAATTTGAATTTATTGTTACTATTGGTTCTAAACTGTTGGTAGCGATGAAAATATTTGCTTATCACAATGCTATAAAATACTGTTTAATAATGTAATGAATGAAACCAAATTACCTTTATAATAATATTCACTTTTAAGTGAAAAATAAACAAAAAATGTTTTTAAAACAAAACAATACAAGTACGATACGCGATATCCCACAAGAAAACTTAAGATTAATCAGATGTTGTTGTGCCAGCTGTGGCCAAAACACACTTAAAATATTCACTATCCAAGTTGCGTATATCTTGAGTAAATTGTTCCACCAATTTGGATAGATCATTTTCATTAATATCTACATTATTTCCCGTTGTGGATAAATTTTCAATGGCTTTGTTAATTTTCTCTAAGAGGACTTTATCTTCACTGCTTTGCTTATCGGCATGTTCATCTTCAAATTCATTGTAAACTTGTTGGGCATTATGTACAACCTTCTCGGGGAAGTTTGCCAGGCGTGCAACTTGTATACCAAAACTTTTTTCCATTACACCGGGTCGTACTTGATACAACAAGGTGAAATTATCATTATCTGCAATGGCGGCCATATGACAATTTTTCACTGTCGAAACTGTTTCCGAGAGGTTAGTGATTTCATGGAAATGTGTGGCAAACAGGGTGAAACATTTTGTTTCTTTTGCCAAGTGTCTGAAATTAAAGGAAAAAAAAACAAAAATTAATTATAAAATGTTATATTTTATATTAATAAAATAGTAAAACTTACTCCGCTATAGACCAGGCAATACCACAACCTTCATAGGTAGATGTACCTCTGCCCAGTTCATCAATAATTACTAAGGATTTATCAGTGGCAGACTGAAAGAGAATTCAAGATTATTACTCTTTGGATACAAGGTTTTCTCTTTGGGTTAAATAAGGTTAAGGCACATCACCCGGAATGCCATGAAATATTTTAAATATTGGAATTACAAGTTTGTCATAATATATTTAGTAACTCTAGGAGAATGTTGGGAATGGTTTATGTTTAAGGACACCTTTTATTATTATTATTATTTATTTGTTATTATTTTTGAAAATCATGATATTGGTAGCGATCAGTTAATTTTGCAAGCTGTCAGTGCGTTTTGTAAACATTTTTCTCTGCAAAGAGGAAAGTGATGAAGTTAAGCCAATGGGGGAAACTCCAGACTTAGACAATCATATGATTGAATCTTCAACTAAAACAAAACAAACAAAAAACAGCGAAGGCTCGCGCAAAACGGAATTTTGTAAATAAAATTCCAACGACATACTCACAGGTAACTGTGTTGATGTTATTTCAACTTAACAGAAATCGATGATTTCTTAGTTGAATCGTGCTGTCAGCTTGCAAATATTTTGTTCTGGTGTTTTTTGGGAAAGCCGAAAAGTGAGCATCATTCTCATTAACATGAGAATACTCGATGCTTAAAGAGTTCAGGTTTTCACTAAAAATTCATCATTTCAAAAACTGAAAAGACAATTGATAATTCCCTTCGCCGGGATGAAATCATGATATTGGTAGCGATCAGTTAATTTTGCAAGCTGTCAGTGCGTTTTGTAAACATTTTTCTCTGCAAAGAGGAAAGTGATGAAGTTAAGCCAATGGGGGAAACTCCAGACTTAGACAATTTTTGAAAATGTTAACACAGTTAAATCTTGTTGGAACTCAAACAAAACTTTGTAAACATATGTAAGTTTTGAACCTTTCCATAGGAGGCACAGCTTTTCAGATGCGAAGCATTTATATTCATGTTATTTATTTCGAGTTAATCAGTTTGTTCCTAAACTTTTTTCTAGAAGGAAAAATATCCCACAATTTCAATTATTTCCTTACCCTTATTATGCCAGAAGTTTCAATCATTTCAACCATAAAAGTACTCAGGCCCTTGATGATATTATCGCTGGCTCCAACACGACCCAGTATGGAATCAACCATGGAAATTGTGGCCTCAGAACAGGGAACAAAACTGCCAACGTGTGCCATTAGTACAGCAGTTCCAACCGAACGTATATAGGTGGATTTTCCACCCATATTTGGGCCAGTTATGATGAACATATTACAGACATCTAACGAAAAAATATGGACCATTAAAACGTATTCACAAAATAAAACACATTTTCAATACTTACCCTTTTTAAATTCCACACTATTGGCAATAAAGGATATGTGCTCCTGCAATTCCAAACAAGGATGTCTAATGTCTTTGAGCACCAATTCTCCTGAGCCTTCTTCCAGCATTTTTGGCCTAACATATTGTGTTGGAGCCGATTGAGCGGCAATGGCAAAGCTTACCAAACAATCTAATTGGGCATATTCATTATTCAAACAGGTTAGCGGAGAGGCATAACCCACAGCCACTTTAATGATTTCCTCAACAATGGTTTTTTGTTGTTCTTCGTATTGTGTCCTAAGCTGGACAAACTCATCATTTATTTCTGATAATGTGTCGGTGGTAAAACGTATGCCACCCCGAAGAACATCGATAATTTTGTAATCCTTATTTTTACGCAATACGCTATCATCTCTGAGGGTTGTGCGCAATGTATAACCCACATTAGGTACATTTACTAATTTCACGGAATTTTTATCCAAATCTAAATCACGATTTGCCTTATCCTGACAACGTTCCATAAGTTCCAACAGTTCATCCATGCGTACCTTCATCTCCAACAAATCCTTATCAAATGAGGCCTTTACCAAATATTCTCCATTCTCTATTTTATCGAAATCCATAACTTGTTCTACCATTTGTTTTAGGCCCGACAAATCTTCCCAATAATTTTGCATTGGCTCACATATGACACTTTTCACAGTGGAGTTTTCCAAAGATTTCAAGAGATTTATAACCTTGGGAGTACGTAATATGACTTGATATACTCGAAAAATGTCCTGGAGATTGGCTTTTTTACGTAACAACTTCTTGGTTAACATTAGGATGTCAGGTATACGTTTGAGAAAATCTTCGTGAAGAGAATTCAGTGTATTTGGTGATTCCATGAAACACTGGACAATGTTATGGCGATCGTTTAGAATTTCACGACTGCGTAATGGCTGCTTTACCCACTGCGCCATAAGACGATGACCTTGGGGGGTGTTGCAACGATCCAAAACACCCAAAATACTTTGCCATCTATAAGCGGGTGATGTGGGATGTGTTCCTGGTTTGGGTAAAATATTCAAGGCACTAACAGCTGCAGCATCCATGTGTACAAATCTTTTCAAATTCAATTGTTGCAGTTTGTAGTGACCCAAGTTACTGCTATCACTCATTAGGGCCAGATATTTGATGGCCATTTTTAAGGCATCCATTGCAATGGTACAAGTTAGTTCCGGCAGTCCTGCTGCATCTTCGGCCTGGCCTTTATAAAATCTTAACAACTTGTTCAAGTCCTGCACCAAATCATTCTTTTCAGAGGCCATTTGAGATTTGGAGGCAACTGTCACCATAATGCCATTACGCTCCAAAAGATTTTTAATGGATTCGTACTGGAAAATAAAAACAACAACATTTTATAAAAGATAATAAAATTTAAATATGTGCACCTTACCTCTCCTTCTTGCGAGGGCAGTAAACACTCTTTGGGTCCCAAGAGCACCACAGTAGCCTCCAATTCCGTCAAGAAATCATCATCGACAAATTCCAATATCTGAAATAGGCAATCATTTTGTTCCACAGCCGCAACACCAATATTTCGCATATTGTTGTTCACTCGCATTTGTAGCGACAGAATACTATTGCCGACCAACTCTTCTTTATTGGTGAAAATTATATCTTCAAATTGTAGAAGATTACCAGGAGAACCACGATATTCAACCTTCCAATCTGTGTTACCAATCGACGCGCGACGTACGTACACTTCGACACGATAATTACGTACGAGTAAAAGTTCACGAACCGCAGATTCAAATTTATTTTTATACAACGTAACATAGGGTATTGATGCTGGATCATCGGGTATCATTTCCGTAATATAGGCAGTGGATTTATAAACCATCCGAGCAACAAGATTGGTATCATCTTTACCGTGAACGGTATACGAATCACTGTGATCAAAGAAACGAACCGTGGTCGAGGGTTTCTGAAAGTGAAAGAAAAAGTTATTTCAAATTAAAAAAAAAAACAGAAAATGAGAAAAATTTGAAGTATTGGAAGATTGTTTTTTTTAATCACATTGCGAAGTCTTTTGAGAGTCCTTTTGGTGATCAAAAACTGATTAAGTCGCTTGTATGATCAGAAAGGGACTCCTTGTGACGATTTAAAAAAGTTAAATTTAAGATACAACAAATAAGTGACTATTTTTTCGTTATTTATTGTCACATTTTGATCATCTGAAGATTGAAAAATGCTTAATCAAAAAAGGGCAGGTGTTTGAAAGGTGATTAGAATTATGATTAAAATTTATTGCTTTGGAGTAAATGTCAAAGAGTTTGATTTTTTTATTTATAAAAGTTACGTGAAGATGCGAACATCAATTTATTTAAAAGTGAAACATAAAAATAACTAAAAGATATACCTTATTTCTTGATATATATAGTTTGATATTTATTCTACAATCTTCACGAATAGGGTAAGTAATATGTATATTTATGGAGCAAGTTGAGTTTAAGCATTAAGCTCGGAAAAAATTATAATTTTTTTATATAGCGGCCTTCGGCCGGGGTTTAAGACTTTCTGCTATGGACAGGAGCCAATCTAGGGAACGGGAGCAACATTTTCTTTTAAATTAAAATTTTTCTCTAAGTAGCCGACATTTAACAAGGGAATTTTCGGAACTTCGAGAAGTATGGACTTCCGCAAAAAATGTTATATATATTTGTGATCAGGGTAACGAGACCTACCTGTGAAATAAATTTGGTCCCGATCCGAGCTTAATGAAAACATTCAACTTAAGCCATATTTATTTTTTATATTTACAGTGAGTCAATTAAGTATTTTGCCTCTTTAGAAAATTGAAGAAATTTCAATTGAAACCATCAAATTAGTGGTCAAAAAGTCGAATATTTATGTGTAGTATGTTTGTGGATAGTTTAGTATCCAATATCTGCAAGAAACGCTGCGAAAGGCTTAATGGTCTTCTTGATATTGACAAAAATCTGTAACAACACAAAATATTTTACCTCAAAAAAGTATTTTGCCTTTTACATATTTTTTGAGAAAAAGACATTTTTGTTACACGCTAAAGATTTTTATAGTAACCGTTGGAGATTATCAATATATATAGGGGGATTTAAGACTTTCTGCTATGTAGAGGAGCCAATCTAGGGAACGGGAGCAACATTTTCTTTTAAATTAAAATTTTTCTCTAAGTAGCCGACATTTAACAAGGGAATTTTCGGAACTTCGGAGGCGCATATCTCGAGAAGTATGGACTTATATATATTTGTGATCAGGGTAACGAGACCTACCTGTGGAAAAAATTTGGTATCGATCCGAGCTTAATACTTAAACTCATCTTAAGCCCAAATTTGTTCATGTTCTAGCGTGATTGGCCAGTTAACGATCTCTTAAAAATCATAAAATTTTCAACAACATTTGACAATTAATTTAATAATTTATGTACATATTTATGTACAAATCTGCAGATATTAACTTTGAGCTCTTTAAAAGTTCCTTTTCCCAAAGTATCTAAAGGAATTTGATAAAAGTGAAAGGACTCTACTCACCTCACCCAAAGACTTATAGAATCGTATAAAGTTACGTCGGGCATTTGTATCCATATTAAATTGTGGAGCCTGTTTATCGACAATTATTGAATCCATTTTCACACTTTTATGCTGCCTTTTTAAAACTTTTTAAACAAAGAATATTAACAATTTGCGCGTCTTTTCGCGAAGCAATGCCAAAAAACTAAAATCTTATTGTGAATTATGATGACCTATTGTGATTTTCTGTCAAATGTTGTATGAACAAGTTTGTTTTTGGATAGATATATGTTATTGTGAATTGTACTTTTTTCTCAACCAGCAAACAATTTAGAGGTTAGTCCCGGTCCACACTACAGTAATTTCACTGTAATTTTGCATGAAATTTTGCGTTTTTGGGGGAAAAAACATAATTTCCGAAAACTAGTGTACACGGTTTCATTTGTTCGTCAATTTTGCGTTGTGGCAATATTCGTATGAAACAAAAAGATAGTTTTATTTTACATTTTCTTTTATTTCATGTCAAAATTTCAGTGAAATTAGTCGATGGTCAGACTAGCAAGGTTTCTTGAAACCAATTTCGTTAAAGTTTCTTTTCAAGTTTCGTTAGTGTCCACACACGTTAAAGTGAAATTTAATATTTTTGCGTGTCCTCTTTATTGTACCATTCCGCGTTTGTTGTGTTTCTCGTACCAATAAAAAAAAAGACATAAATAAACCAAAAAACAACACAAAATAATTAATATTAATAATTAAATTAATATTAATAGTTAAATTTTCACTATTTCATTAATTAAATGTTTTTTATTAAATATATTTATGTTTGTTTTGTTGTTAACGTTTGCTTGAGAAAATAAAAATGAAAGAAAATTAAAGAAAAAATCTTGCAACGAAGAACGAGAAGAGGCAACACAGCAAACACAGAAAACCATGTACATGGGTTTCACTACTTCATACCCCTCGCCAATAAACTTGACGTCGCCATGTTGAAACCATGCTAGTCTGACCATCGACTTACTTACCTGAGGTTACCATTTTTACCATTTGTTATCATTTTTAACCTGCAAAGCTTTCCTTAACCCCAAAAAGTGGTAAAACTGGCAGCAATTTTTAAGAGAGTGAGAGAGAGCACATATGCCTTTCTCTTCTACCATAGGCTACCAGATAAATTTCTGCAGGTAAAATTGGCAGAACTGATTTTTCGACTTTTGTTTGACGTTTATTTCACAATGAAAAAAAAAATGGACGAAAAAGTCGAACGCTGACAAAAGTAAATTAACTGTGGAACAAAAGACGAAAATTGATTTTTTATGTTTCTTTTTGACATTGCTACCAGATCTACCATTTTTCCGTTCCTTTACTTTTCTGGTAAAATTGTTCATGAGAAAGCAATTTTGACACTTTTCTCTTTTACCACTCTTACCATTAAAAAAGTAAAGAAACAAAGCTTATGCCAAGTTTACACTTGCGCTCCAAAATCCACTGGATTTCACGAAATCCTGAAATACACCCCGGTGTTTACATTTATTTTTTGTTGATTTCAAACATATAACAATGATAAAGGTAGATGCATATGCGCAGCTGATCGAACATGAATTTTCAAAACAATTTGTTGTAAATTGATTTAATCGTCAAAAATATACGACAATATAGAACTTTACAACTTTACTTGGAAAATTATCGTAATATTATCTATATATCGTATTAATTGAGTATAGTACTAACAAATGAAAAAATAAAAAATATTTTATGGTTGAGACATTATAATAATAAATGTTGATAGATAAAAGTTTTGCTCAGAACCTGCAAAATATTAGTAGTTGCATGGTTTAATAATAAAGGTTAGCTAAAGCTTCCTGTCAATTTAAATTTTTTTCTTTCGACTGTTCCTAAAACTTCAAAACAATATACACAATCTTTGTATGTGTGTGTGATGTTTGAATAATATGCCAACAATTTTAAAAACAATCGAATTCAATGATTTTTAAAATTGGTTTTAGAACATTTGTATGGAAGAAATCCTTCAGCTTATTATTGAAACAAACATTTTATCATATCCACTACTCGATTATGTGGAGAAACCGTTGCTCTTCATTCATTTTCGCGTTTTTTATAAAATGCTCAAAATTGGTATTTTGTAAACAAACCCACTTGTTGCCTTTTTGTTTACTAATTTTGAAGTTTTATGAATTCAGGAAAACTAGGGTTCTATAGATTTTTTTCATTTAAATCTACCTCTTTACTTATACCATGAGTAGTTGCAGGAGTTTTTCCATTTAGTGCTAAAAATGCGTTCCCGTACTCCGAAATCCAGCAAGACTTGCACTTCTCTTTAAACAAAAATAGCGCCGAATAACACCCTCTTCTCCTGTTTTCTGCCATAAAATTTTGGCCTAGTAAAAACTAGCAGCAAGCATGTTCATATGTTCATTGGTATCTAATATTATAGGTGATACGTTGATTTTGACATTTCTGCTGGAGTTTTTGCAATTTCCGTCATTTTTCCGTTCCCGTATTTTTTACGAAATTTGTATGGGGAAGCAATTTTTGACAATTCGGTCTATTTTCTAACATTACCATTAAAAAAGTACGGGAAAACAATGAAAAATAGCATTGTAACAATGTAATTTAATATTTTATCACATTGTTTACAAATTTTGATATTAACATTTTTTGTTCCAGCAATTCGTACATCTACCTTGTTTATTGTGATACGTGAAAAGTGTTGCAACTTTTGGTACTTTTTTAGGCAAAAGCAAGGTTGTATATCATGTGTACTGTGATTTCGATGTTGATTTCGCTGAAATCACAAAATGAGATGATTTCATTTTTGTATGCGAAATCATGATAAATTTTGCTTGATTTCGCGCGAAATCACGAAACGCCTTCGAAATCACGAAACGACGTCGAATGTAAACAAAGCATTATATGTCATACACATATCTATCTATAGCTTTATTCCTTTACTTTTTTAATGGATGTGTTGCAAGGCCATGAAAGGCTTTATCCGTTCGATTTTTTTGTAATGTAAGTGCATATTTTCTATCTTCTGAAAGTCATTTAGGACTCGTGTCCAAATTCAAAAAAATTATGGGCGGTTTAGCCGAACATTTTCAGGAGGTTCCTCTACCTTCCCTTCTAATTCTTGGTTTTGGCTGGCTTATGTGTTTCACGAAATCGATTATTTCTATATTTTCGTGACTTTTGCACATTATTTCAGCTATATTCGACTGAATATTCAAAAATAAGCAAAATTTCCTTTTATTTCTGCTGTTTTTATAATGAAATATGACCAGTTTTCTCTTTTCTGGGATAGCGTTTTTCCTTAGCGCTAAATTTTAATAATTTGGTATAAAATATATTTTTGCACACAGGAACAAAGATACTGTTCGCAATTATTAAAATGTATACTAATATTGCGGAAATAGTTCGATAATGATCTGGGGCTGGATTCTTGTTCTATGAAAATTTGAAATGAGAAATATTTCCTTTATAATTTTTTTCATTTGACAGCTTTGTCCTTTATAAAAGTTTTCATTTCACATTTTCATAGAAACAGAATTGAGCCCCTGTTTTTTGGCAAGATATTTAACAACCCAGCAAAAAGTTTGCATCCGCGGATGCAGTTAAATCACTAGAACAATTGCCGCTGGAGTACATCTTTTCCTATGAATTCACCTATGAATTTTACGGTGGCAAAATACCCCTCAGTAATGTTGGCGACATTTCCTGAGTATTTCAGCCATTTCCTGAGTATTTCAGCCAGACACGCCGTTCGGACTCGGCGATAAACAGTAGGTCCCATATCATTGAGCTAATATGAATCGGGGTGCACTCATTGATATGAGAGAAGTCTCCCTTGTCCCGTATGGGATGTTTGTGGAACAATTATTATATTATTATTACACTAATACAAATTATAAAAACTCTCCATTAAATTTGATCATAACTGAGTTTACTTTGTCCCAGTCCACACTAGCGTGAATTTCATTACAAAATTTCATGAAATTAGGCGTTCTTAAATCGAACTCCCTACTACAACAATTTTATGATTTTACTCTACTATGTAAATCGATCTAGAGTAGCATAAGTTCATGCAATTTTTTTAATGAAATCACTCTAGTGTGGACCGGGACTTCCTCTACTCTGCTTTTTGTGACACCGGAACTGATATTGCTTCATCATCCAAATGGTTTTTTATTTTTTCTCCAACTCCAGTTCAGATTTCCAAAAAAACTCTAACTCCACTTCAAAAAAAATTTGCGTTTCGTGAATTACAGCAATGTTCGTATCTTTAGTGTGTATTTCTTTATTTTTTTTTAAACAAATTCTTATAATTTTAGACACTCTTTCTTGTGTTCAGAAAAAAAGACTGCGACTGTAGGGATCAAAAAATTGGCTTAATTGGCTGGGGATCTATAGGCGAGTGCTTCTAAAATGTATCGAGCGGAGTGCATTTTTCATAACTCTGTGTGGACTGCATCGAAAGATGTATTGAAATCATAACTCTGCATCGCACTACTTCCAAACTTTTTTGCTGGGAAAAGTTACAAAAACCGAATATTTTTGACGCATAGAAAACAGGGTTAACAACGTTTTCTTTGTTATTCTCGCTGATAGGGTTGCCATGGATCCATGTTACATACACTTTTTAATTGCCACAGGACCAACATTTTTTAAGTATTTGGTTTTTTTTGGATATTGGGCATGGGCTTCTAAAATACTGAGGTGTTATTATTGGTGAAATTTAAAACCGAATATTTTTTACACTCACTGTATATTACATTGAAATCGAATGTTATCCGTTTATTTTTATTCAACAGACAAAAATTCGACATTGCTGCGTGCCCAATTGAACGTGGAAAGACCCAATGCAATATGGGAGTATGCAGGCCGTACAAAAAGAGTGGATACCATTGTTAATGGCAAAGTACCACACAATACGGCAGGAAAATCAATTGCGAAGCATTTGCTATAAATATTTTCATGGTTGTGATAGTTCACAAGCAACCAAAAAGATTTTTCGAGGCTCTCAGCCATATTTGCCCAACCTTGATGCTATCAGACCACAAGAAGCACAGAATAATATTGAAATGCTGAGGTTAACGGAATAGAACAAAATAGTGTTGAAATTCGTAATATTGAAAATGATGAAATGAGTGTTGACTCTGAGGATTCGGACTTTCGGGGATTCGATGATGCTGAAATAAATAATGGTATTTTCGACATCCAAGTCATAGATATTGAAAACAATGAGGTAGCCGGACCTGAAGCAGAGGTAGCAGGACCTAATTGGGAAGGCATTTTCGCAGACATTACCAATGGCACTATTAATCCTCCATATAATGAAGTGCAGGGGAAAGCAATAATGAAATCTTTATTATCATCGAAAAGTAAATACAAAATAGCACAGAGTCGGATGCCATTGCGACTTCAATCGGCTGAAACTTTGGAAGCGTTATACCCGCAGTGTCCAATGGGTTTTAACGAAAGAACAACAGCAATTTTAAGAACAATTTTATCACAAAAACCCGTAGAAGAATAACAAATAAGTTCAAATGTTCCTATTAACGAGCCTTAGCGGTAATTGGCAAATTTTTATGGGTGTTAACTATGTGGAACCATTGAATAAAGACAACCTTAAACCAATGTTGACCACAATATACCGTGTGGCAACAGATATAAATGCAAACGTGCTTAAGCACACATTTAAATTTATTGCAACCTATCATTCATGGTAAACCAATTTATGCGGCTGTACCAGGATGCGGTGGGCATTCGATGTAATGCTTTTGTTCCACAATTTTATAAGACATTTGCTTAAATCGGCTATTTATTATGGCAATCCTGCTGTACAGGCCAGTGGAAATGAACTATCGGAACATGTAATCGGAGAATACCTACATACAGTGACACAGAAAAGTATACATACACCCTACAAAAATGCAGTTTTGGCTAAATCGTTGGGTTTTTTACAGCAACAACTGCACTGTGTGGCTCCTTGGTGACAAAATAACCATAATTACACAAATTTATTTTAATCTAATACGTATTTTTAATACAATTAAAGAAATTCAATTTTCGCAACACAGAAAAGTATACATACACCCCAAGGAAATACGAGTATTATCGTAAAATTTATGGAATTAGTAGCAAAATGTATACATTTTTTAGTTTTGGCGAATGTCTATGGGTGTCTGAGATATATTTTAGAGAAAAGAAAATAATTTTTGGGGGTCAAATGCCGTTCTTTAGGGTCAAATTTCTTATATACCTCGTTAAAGCTGACCCTTGCTTAATTTTTTGCGTTTTTAGGTATTGTACTTTATAAAAAAGCACAAAATTCGTATCAGATGGCAAATTTTGGGACCCTGAAAGCTTTGAAGTTGTTTTTGTGCATAATATACCTTCCTTAACGTCGATAAATGCACGTTTTCCCTCAGATTTCTCAGGAAGTGAATAGATTCCGCGGAAATCTTGGTGCAAATTACATATAGATGGCCTTGAATTGCCTTGTGATATTGTCGGATACAATCCTTGGGCATAAATTGACTCAGAAATGTACAATTCTACGAAACGTTTCGGGCCTATTGTAACGGTAATGATCATAATACGAAAACGACGTTGTTCACAGTACAAATTTCATGCTTTTTTGGTAGTGCTTATATTTTGTTGCTTTAAAAGCTTTGGGAACAAGTTTGTAACAAAATATGTCACATTTCTGATTCAATTAATGTCCAAGGATTGTATCAGACCATAGTACAAGGCAATTCAATGCATTTTGTATGTAATTTGCGCCAGGAATTCCGCGGAAAATATTAACTTCCTGAGAAATTTGAGGAAAAATGTGCATTAATCGACGTCCAGGAAGGAATATTTTGCTCAATAAGAACTCCAAAGCTTTCTTGGGTCTCAAGATTTGCAATATGAAACTAATTTTGTGCTTTTTATAAAGTACAATACCTAAAAACGCAGAGAGTTAAGCAAGGGTCAGCTTTAATGTGCTATACAAGAAGTCCGACCTTAAATAACGGCATAAAACCGCCAAAAATGATTTGTTTTCTCTAAAATATATCTGAGACACCCAGATACATTCGCCAAAACTAAAAAATTTATAAATTTTGCTACTAATTCCATAAATTTTACGATAATGCTCGTATTTCCTTGGGGTGTATGTATACTTTTCTGTGTTGTGAAAATTGAATTCCTTTAATTGTATTAAATATACGTATTAGATTAAAATAAATTTGTGTAATTATGGTAATTTTGTCACCAAGGGGCCACACAGTGCAGTTGTTGCTGTAAAAAACCCAACGATTTAGCCAAAACTGCATTTTTGTAGGGTGTATGTATACTTTTCTGTTTCACTGTACATCGTAGATATTATTACACACGTGTTTCTAAAAGACATTACAAACAAATTTTAAATAACAGAGTTATGGATATGTTGCGATCAATAAATAGAAATAATGATCCAGGAATAAATGCTACAATAGAAATTATTACACAAACAATACCCTTTATGAATCTTCTGTTCAACGAGACGACATTTCTGTGGAGCAAAAATACTGATTTTAAATAACTTCCTAACATTTTTGCAAAATTTATCCTTCTCATTAAAAGGGTGCTTTGTAGCAACTATAGAATCATTGCTGCACTTTCTGGAAACTAATGAAAATATTTGTATATCATCATGTTCGACTCATTACACTATCGAGAAGTTTGGACATGACGTATCAACGCGTTTGAGACCCAATATGACGTATAACAAAGTTTTGTACTCAAAGTCAAGATATGACGCAGGAGTAGAAAATACCGGTTCATTGGATCTACAACTTTTCTTTAAAGAGGACAAATTCCCACCATGAATTTATCCTCTGAATGGAACAGCTGCATATCCAAGGAACCTTTTGAGTTATATGTAGACTTTGCATACAAAAAATTTACCAAACGTCATATATTTGGTTGACACGTTGTCCACGATGATAGACAAACTCCTCGATATTCAAAAGATGGGAACAGAAGATGTACATAAAAAATGTTCGTGTTTTTCCTTTTTCAACAATGTTTTTCTTTAATGTTGGAATAAAGCATTTTACTCGTGAAAATAATATTTTGTGCAAAAATGTATAAAGTGCGATGAAATCAATTTTTACTTTTGAAGAAATACATTTCATTGAATAGCAATTTCAGAAAAGTTAGTGCGTTTCAAATGAATTCTATTGTGGAATTTGCTCATGTACAGTGAGTTGAGATTATTGATTATAACTCATCAATAACATTGTTATTTACATTTCTACGTATATTCCGTAAGAAACATTTTGATGTAATTCATATCTATGTATACAGTGAATCACAGTCAAAAGTATCCACTTCAGTTTCTTTCATTAAAACTGCGATTGCTAAGAATTGGTTAATGATAGCGATTTCATTCCTTTTTATATTTTTACATTAGTGTCTTAACTTAAATATAATAAAATTAACGAAATTCAGGTAAATTTAGATAAAAAATAAAAATGGTTAATCAACATCGATTTCTACCTCACAGTGAAAAGTATGCACTCTAAAATTTCATGAAACCAAAAGGATTTCTTAGGAATTTAGCACTTGGTATGACATCATTTGTTATCCTTTACCGCTTTTAGCCCTTTTGGCAAAGATTTAACTAAGTTTTCGAGGCAAGATATCGGAATTTTTCCCCATTCTTCTTGCAAGGCATATTTCAGGGTTCCTATACTTTAGATGTTACGATTTCTTATATTTGTCTCCAAAATACTCCGTAAACTATCTATAGGATTTAAATCCGCGGATCGGGGAGGTGTTTGAATCACTTTTGTACAGTTACATAGCATCCATTTTGGAAAAATATGTAATTTGCGCTCGGGCTCATATATTGATAAAATTGGAATGTTGTCCCAAATCCCATTTTTTCAGCGCCTAAATTTAAAATTATCCTTTCGGAACGTTTAAATAATACATCTTATCCTTAATTCCTTCGATAAAGACACGATTTCCTACACCGGAAGCATTCATACAACACCATACCACAACAGAGTCTCCTGTGTGCTTTACTATTGAAATTGTGTGTTTAGGGTCCAAGGCGGTATTTGCCCTATGACATACCTTAATTGGTCCATATGACCAAAGCAGGTTAAAGTTGTCTTCATTGCTTTCATTGGCAGCCTGTTTTGTCCATATGGACCAATTAAGGTATGACATAGGGCAAATACCGCCTTGGACCCCAAACACACAATTTCAAAAGTAAAGCATAGAGGAGACTCTGTTGTGGTATGGCGTTGTATGAGTGCTTCCGGTGTAGGAAATCGTGTCTTTATAGAAGGAATTAAGGATAAGATGTATTATTTAAACATTCTGAAAGGATAATTTGAAATTTAGGCGCTGAAAAAATGGGATTTGGGACAACATCCAATTTTATCAATATATGTATGAGCCCGAGCACAAATCACATATTTTCCAAAAAGAATGCTATGTAACTGTCCAAAGTGATTCAAACACCTCTCCGATCCCCGGATTTGAATCCTATAGATAATTTATGGATTATTTTGAAGACAAATATAAAAAATCGTAACATCTAATGTATAGGAACCCTGAATTATACCTTGCAAGAAGAATGGGGAAAATTTCCGATATCTTGCCCCGAAAACTTAGTTAAATCTTTGCCAAAAAGGCTAAAAGCTGTAAAGGATAAAAAAGGATGTCATACCAAGGGCTGAAACCCTAAAAAAACCTTTTTGTTTCATGAAACTTTTAGAGTGCATACTTTTCACTGTGAGGTAGAAATCGATGTTGTTTAACCATTTTTATTTTTTTATCTAAATTTACCTGAATTTCGTTTATTTTATTTTATTTTATTATATCTAAGTTAAGACACTAATGTAAAAATATAAAAAGGAATGTAATCGCTATCATTAACCAATTCTTAGCAATCGCAGTTTTAATGAAAGAAACTGAAGTGGACACTTTTGACTGTGATTCACTGTATATTGTGGCCTAATTTGTACATTTTGGATCCTTCAATAACTTTTCACTAAGTCCCGGTCCACACTAGCGTGAATTTCATTAAAAAATTTCATGATATTTGGAGTTCTAAAGTCCCGGTCCACACTAGAGTGATTTTATTGAAAAATTGCATGAAATTATGCGTCTCTAGATCGACTTCCATAGTAAAGTAAAATCATAAAATTGCTGTAGTGGGTAATTCGATTTAAGAACGCCTAATTTCATGAAATTTTTTAATGAAATTCACGCTAGTGTGGACCGGGACTAAGTCGAATCCCACACTACAGCAATTTTATGATTTTACTCTACTATGGAAGTCGATTTAGAGACGCATAATTTCATGCAATTTTTTAATGAAATTACTCTAGTGTGGACCGGTACTAAGTGGTTAGAAGTTCAACACGCTGTAAAATATGATAAATCGAATATGAATTTAATGCAATCTCTAATATTAGGTCTGTACGATAACCCAAAAATTTGTACAAATTCGTACAAATTTTTACTGAATGCTGTTCGATAACAAAATTATCCAGCAAAAGAGAGCGAGGTTGGACAGATTTTTGGAGATTTTTGTGACTGAGAACTTGCAAATTTTTCCTGGGAAAATTTGTCCAGCAAACATTTACAAGTCTGATCAACTGAGAGGATGCTGGAACTGACTGAGTCATTATTGCTGGGAAAGTTATCGTACACACCTATTATCCAGTCAGTCTTATTATGATTTTGACCGGGTGTGCATAGCAGTAACGGAGTCGGATAAATGGTTTTTGTGGGTTCAGGGATATGAGAACAATATCTTCCTTTCATATTGACACGACCCTAGTGTAGAGGAATTGGGCTAATGCCAAAGGTTTACGTAAAATATGAGCAGGGATTTGAAGCGTTCGGCCATATTTATGAATAATATGTTGTTATATTTGACTCCTATGTTTCCAGGATCAATCAATATAGCCTCTAGACTTCAAATCTATTGAGTACTTACGGAAAAAATGAACCGAAAGTTAAATAGAGGCTCATTTTATGCCAAAATTACACGAAAGCGGTTCCACGGGCCGAATGCGGGAAAAATCACCGGATTTCACCAAAACAATGGATGATTTAATGTTTGTGGGTTCGTCAAAAGCCAAAATATCCCTTCATTTTGTTAAAGAAATAAAAAAATTCTTGCATTTGGCAAAAGTGTAATCTTTGTTTTGACGCGTCAAATTTTGGGTTATTTTTGTAATCTTCATTTATTTCCTAATGAAACGTTGGAATGACTTAATATTTTCTGGATATTAGTTCACCACTAAATGCTTAAAAAAGTTACATTTATATGTTATACGTATAATATTTTGACGCTCACTGTAGATATACACATAGCCCAGAAAGTCTGCGTTCACCTTACTACTTTTCAAAAACGATGCTAAAACTTTAATAAATAGGTAAATGAGATCAGTTTTTCTTTCATAAATATGTTATTGGCACTCTTTACTACAAGAATAAAAAGAAAAATTCCTTAAAATATATTATTATTACGAAGATAACGGTAAAAAAGTGTTACAACAGCTAAATTAGAGCCCCAAAAAGTCTGCGTTCACTTTGTATGTTGCAATAATACCGTTAATTTTTTTAAATCTTTTTGCAGTTTTCTCCCATTTTTAATCAATATTGTCACAAGTGGTCATTTTGTGAGGTCGTTTGCACACTTAACTTAAAAAAGTAAAATATTTCAAGAATGGAAAACAAGGACAAAGAAATTGGCATCGATAAAAGGAAAATTCTAGGTAAATTATGGAAAAAGCTATCGATATATTGGCGAAACTGTAGGCAGAACATATTAGTCCATACATAGAGTGATAATTAACTATAAACAAACCAGAATTTTTACGTCATAACCCAGATCTGGGCATTATATAGGAGCCAAAACCTTACAATCTCAGCAGTATGCTTTGAAACGTTATGTTGTTGCAACCAAAATTTCGTAGTTCTTCCGCATTTTGGTTCAAATTGCGCATCATGATGTTTAGGTAACCATACTTGTCCATTGTCGATTCAATAAATACAAGTTGGCCCACTCCAGAAGCTGCTGCACACCCCAAACCAAAACATCACCCTCGCCATTTTTTACAGTGTAAAACAAGATTTTGTTTTTCAAGCGCTGTTCGAGCTTTCTCTAAACAGTTTGAAATCCTTTCATTGCAAACATATAGAACATGCATTGGGCCGAAAATATGACTTGATTCCGGAATACTTGGAGGCTTGTTTATGTATTCATTAGCAAATTCAATAAGCTTCTGCCTGTTCACTAGTGATATGTACTGCTTTCGCCGTGCGACTATACCATGATATCCAGCTTTATGCAGTATTTTTCTGGCGGTTTGTGCACAAATACTTTTTTTGGATGCCATTTTCACATTTTCAACAACTTTTGAAGTAATTATCGGACTGTTTGTTTTAACTATATTAGTTATGTTACGCTCCTCCCGTTCTGATAATATTTTTGACCCTCCAAAACTGAGCTTTGACCGTCCAGATCTGGGCATTGATTTCAAAATTCCGATTTTTTTATAGTTAATTATCACTCTATGTATAGACTAATATGTTCTACCTACAGTTTCGCCAATATTTCGATAGCTTTTTCCATAATTTACTTAGAATTTTCCTTTTATCGATGCCATTTTCTTTGTCCTAGTTTTCCATTCTTGAAATATTTTACTTTTTTAAGTTAAGTGTGCAAATGACCTCACAGAATGATCAGTTGTGACAATATTAATTAAAAATGGGAGAAAACTGCAAAAAAATTCAAAAAAACTAAAACTACTATTGCAACATATAAAGTGAATGCAGACTTTTTGGGGCTCTAATTTAGCAGTTGTAACACTTTTTTACCGTTATCTTCGTAATAATAATATATTTTAAGGAATTTTTCTTTTTATTGTGGTAGTAAAGTGTGCCAATAACATATTTATGAAGGAAAAACTGATCTCATTCATCTATTTATTAAAGTTTTAACATCGTTTTTGAAAAGTAGTAAGGTGAACGCAGACTTTCTGGGCTATGTGTATATGGTAATAATATCACTATAGATGCACTAATGCGAGGCACCAACCGTGCGCAATTTAATGCCACAAAAAATCCTTAAAAATATAAAGCCTCTTGTAGAATTGTTTGCAAACGAAGCAAATTATAATCTACAAGAAAAAAATAACTATTCTTAACAATGCTATTGGATTTCTTCAAACCATTAAATATAGAGAAGTAAACGACCCTTGCCTTTATAAATCTCTGAGAAATACAGTTCATTATTTGCAAGATAATGGTAATTTTTTATATCGAATTTGTCAACACATTTCATAATAGAAACATTTTTTGGCCAATGGAGACGAAGACTCCATAATACTCCAACGTTAGGAAATTTGCTCTACATAAAAGATAGACAGGACCTTATAGTACAAATTAAAAAATATATAGATATCGAATTATGTTGGATAGAAAAGGATTTCGAACAAGAAATATTGTAGTTTATTTTAATATTTATTAATATTATTTATTAAATTTATGTTTTTTAACAATTTTTATTTTTTATCTAAATTTACCCGAATTTCGTTACTTTTATTTTATTATATGTAATTTAAGACCCTAATTTAAAATATAAAGAAGAATGAAATCGCTATCATTAATTAACTCTTAGCAATCGCAGTTTTGATGAAAGAAATTGAAGTGGATAATTTTGACTGTGATTCATTGTATTTCTTCACAATAACACATTACTGTGAATTGCTTGTTTACCTTCTGTATGTGATTTTATTCACAATAATTTGTCGTGTCTATTAAATGTCATCAACGTAAACAAATGCGAGCAAAACGAGTTTGCAAGATAATGGTAATTTTTTATATCGAATTTGTCAACACATTTCATAATAGAAACATTTTTTGGCCAATGGAGACGAAGACTCCATAATACTCCAACGTTAGGAAATTTGCTCTACATAAAAGATAGACAGGACCTTATAGTACAAATTAAAAAATATATAGATATCGAATTATGTTGGATAGAAAAGGATTTCGAACAAGAAATATTGTAGTTTATTTTAATATTTATTAATATTATTTATTAAATTTATGTTTTTTAACAATTTTTATTTTTTATCTAGATTTACCCGAATTTCGTTAGTTTTATTTTATTATATGTAATTTAAGACCCTAATTTAAAATATAAAGAAGAATGAAATCGCTATCATTAATTAACTCTTAGCAATCGCAGTTTTGATGAAAGAAATTGAAGTGGATAATTTTGACTGTGATTCATTGTATTTCTTCACAATAACACATTACTGTGAATTGCTTGTTTACCTTCTGTATGTGATTTTATTCACAATAATTTGTCGTGTCTATTAAATGTCATCAACGTAAACAAATGCGAGCAAAACGAGTTTGCAAGATAATGGTAATTTTTTATATCGAATTTGTCAACACATTTCATAATAGAAACATTTTTTGGCCAATGGAGACGAAGACTCCATAATACTCCAACGTTAGGAAATTTGCTCTACATAAAAGATAGACAGGACCTTATAGTACAAATTAAAAAATATATAGATATCGAATTATGTTGGATAGAAAAGGATTTCGAACAAGAAATATTGTAGTTTATTTTAATATTTATTAATATTATTTATTAAATTTATGTTTTTTAACAATTTTTATTTTTTATCTAGATTTACCCGAATTTCGTTAGTTTTATTTTATTATATGTAATTTAAGACCCTAATTTAAAATATAAAGAAGAATGAAATCGCTATCATTAATTAACTCTTAGCAATCGCAGTTTTGATGAAAGAAATTGAAGTGGATAATTTTGACTGTGATTCACTGTATTTCTTCACAATAACACATTACTGTGAATTGCTTGTTTACCTTCTGTATGTGACTTTATTCACAATAATTTGTCGTGTCTATTAAATGTCATCAACGTAAACAAATGCGAGCAAAACGGGTTTGTTAATTAATTGTTGGATATGATTGCAAAATTAATGAACTTGTTTTCATCTGCAAACTATTGAATCTTCTTCATATGCGTGGAAATACCAAACCTGCTGCTGCTTGCTCTGCTGCTAATTCAGTGTCTTACTGAAGATGGTACCACAACTCAAACGAAGGATTTGTAAAACATTGAGTTTGGAAACATATTTAGTGTTGTTGGGAATTAGTTCACTACTTATCTATTTCTATATACTTCATGGTGACATTGAAAAAGGTGGATGGTTAGTGGATGATGACGGCGGGACTCCAGATCCTTTACTGAAATTTGAAGCCCGGGTACAAGAGAAATGTATGAGTGAAAAAGTAGAGAAATCACCCAACCCCCTGCTTAATCTCACAATAGTGGATGGAGATGAAGATCCATTGAATTCGCTGGGTATAGTACGTGATAAGCAGGACAAGTACGTGCGTGATATTGGCTATAAGCAGCATGCCTTTAATGCGTTGGTTTCCAACAATATCGGCTTGACACGCCCCGTACCCGATACAAGGCACAAGGTATGTCCTCGCTCGCCAACACAGCAATCTGAAACACTGCCCACAGCTTCCATTGTTATGTGCTTCTATAATGAACACAAAATGACATTATTCCGTTCCATTAAAAGTGTAATAGATCGTACGCCATCATGGCTGCTAAAAGAAATCATACTAGTGGATGATTATAGTGATTTACCTGAGTTGGAATTTCATTTGGTTGCCGAATTGCATTCCCAACTCCAATATGATAATTTGCATTATATTAGAAATACTAAACGAGAAGGTCTCATAAGGTCGCGAGTGATAGGTGCCCATGAGGCTAAAGGCGATGTTATTATTTTCCTGGATTCCCACATTGAAGTTAATCAACAATGGGCAGAGCCATTGTTGCGTCTGATACGTGATGAGAACTCAACATTGGCGGTGCCAGTTATAGACTTAATTAATCCCGATACATTCCAATACACCTCAAGTCCTCTGGTGCGTGGTGGTTTCAATTGGGGCCTGCACTATAAATGGGAAAATTTACCTGATGGCACGTTGAAGGATCAGGAAGATTTTAAGGGTAAGTAGAGTTTTCAGTGCAACAAATAAGTTATGAATTAGAGCAATTATTTCTTTTTTAGGTCCCTTTAAATCCCCCACAATGGCTGGTGGCTTATTTGCTGTCAACCGCAAGTACTTCGACTACATTGGCAGCTATGACATGGGCATGGATATTTGGGGTGGTGAGAATTTGGAAATTTCTTTTCGTGTATGGCAATGTGGTGGGGCCATTAAAATTGTACCCTGTAGTAGGGTTGGTCACATCTTCCGCAAACGTAGACCTTATTCCGCACCCGATGGCACCAATACCATGATGAAAAACTCTCTGCGTTTGGCCCATGTCTGGATGGATGATTATAAACGCTTCTATTTGATACACGAAAAGATATCACCAAGTTATGATTACGGCGATATCAGTGATCGCCTGGCTCTAAGAGAAAAACTGCAATGTAAATCATTTGAATGGTATCTCAAGAATGTATATCCCGAGTTAAGGATACCCGGTGAAGAGATAATTAAAAGCGACAAAAAACAATTACCCGTCTTTCAGCCATGGCATTCGCGTAAACGTAACTACATTTCCTCCTATATGTTAAGACTCTCAGGAACAAATTTATGTGCTTCAGTGGTAGCACCCAAAGTTAAAGGCTTTTGGAAAAAAGGCAGCTCCCTAGTTTTACAACAATGCCAACAGGGCAGAAATCAGCTATGGTATGAAACTGATAAATCTGAAATAGTTTTAGATCGTCTACTGTGTCTGGAGGCGGCTGGTGATACACAGGTTGTGATTAATAAATGCCACGAAATGATGGGTGATCAACAGTGGCGTCATACCAAAAATGAACGTAGTCCCATTTATAATATGGCAACTGGTACATGTTTGAGGGCGGTAAAACCTCAAGCTGGCGCCGTTTTACAAATGGATTTGTGTGCAAAACACGAATCAAGTGCATGGGATGTGGTGGAAGTTTTAAATACGTAGCGGACAAAGATGTTGCGGCGCACACATAGAATCTAAGGCTGAACTGAGTTCAAAGCTACCGAACAAAAAAAAAGACATTCTCACTGTATATAAAATTACACATTTGCTCTGTTCCAGAACCTGCAAGAAGCTACTACTTTTTACTACGATAAGATTTTTTCCTTTATGTTATCGAAAGAAATAGTAAAAATTAGTTGATTCTTGCAGTACTGGAACAGACCAATAGATTCCACTCAATTATTATTTTTTTATACTATTTAATTTTTTAAAGACTTTTTGTTTTTCGTCCAATTTTTTATAACTGTAATATTTTTATATTTTTTATACAGCTACACAAAGTCTCGAAAGATTTTATGTTTTATTTTATAAGATAAAAACGTAAATAAAGTATTTTTTCCAAAGAGGTTTTGTTTTATATTACCGACCCGTCGTTGTTCTCGACATTTTTATGACATTAGTGGGTTCTTTTTCGTCTTCTTTCTTCGTTTTTATAGTAGCAGATTTTTTTTTTGGTCTATAGAAGCACCCTTTGTTTTAGAAAGGGTCTATAGAAGCACCCTTTGTTTTAGAAAGGGTCTATAGAAGCACCCTTTGTTTTAGAAAGGGTCTATAGAAGCACCCTTTGTTTTAGAAAGGGTCTATAGAAGCACCCTTTGTTTTAGAAAGGGTCTATAGAAGCACCCTTTGTTTTAGAAAGGGTCTATAGAAGCACCCTTTGTTTTAGAAAGGGTCTATAGAAGCACCCTTTGTTTTAGAAAGGGTCTATAGAAGCACCCTTTGTTTTAGAAAGGGTCTATAGAAGCACCCTTTGTTTTAGAAAGGGTCTATAGAAGCGCCCTTTGTTTTAGAAAGGGTCTATAGAAGCACCCTTTGTTTTAGAAAGGGTCTATAGAAGCACCCTTTGTTTTAGAAAGGGTCTATAGAAGCACCCTTTGTTTTAGAAAGGGTCTATAGAAGCACCCTTTGTTTTAGAAAGGGTCTATAGAAGCACCCTTTGTTTTAGAAAGGGTCTATAGAAGCACCCTTTGTTTTAGAAAGGGTCTATAGAAGCACCCTTTGTTTTAGAAAGGGTCTATAGAAGCATCCTTTGTTTTAGAAAGGGTCTATAGAAGCACCCTTTGTTTTAGAAAGGGTCTATAGAAGCACCCTTTGTTTTAGAAAGGGTCTATAGAAGCACCCTTTGTTTTAGAAAGGGTCTATAGAAGCACCCTTTGTTTTAGAAAGGGTCTATAGAATCACCCTTTGTTTTAGAAAGGGTCTATAGAAGCACCCTTTGTTTTAGAAAGCGTCTATAGAAGCACCCTTTGTTTTAGAAAGGGTCTATAGAAGCATCCTTTGTTTCAGAAAGAGTCAATAGAATCACCCTTTCCTTCAGAAAGGGTCAATAGGAGCACCCTTTCTTTCAAAAATGGTGAATAGGAGCACCCTTTTTTTCAGAAAAAGTCAATAGGAGCACCCTTTCTTTCAGATAGGGTCAATTGGAGCACCCTTTCTTTAAGAAAGGGTCAATAGGGGCAGCTTTTCTTTCAGAAAGGGTCAATAGGAGCACCTTTTCATTCAGAAAGGGTCAATAGGTGCACCCTTTCTTTCAGAAAGGATAAATAGGAGCACCATTTCCTTCAGGAAGGGTCTATAGAAGCATCCTTTCTTTCAGACAGGGTGAATAGGAGCACCCTTTTTTTCAGAAAGGGTGAATAGGAGCACCCTTTCTTTCAGAAAGGGTGAATAGGAGCACCCTTTCTTTCAGAAAGGGTGAATAGGAACACCCTTTCCTTCAGGAAGGGTCTATATGAGCACCCTTTCCTTCAGGAAGGGTCTATAGAAGCATCCTTTCTTTCAGAAAGAGTCAATAGAATCACCCTTTCCTTCAGAAAGGGTCAATAGGAGCACCCTTTCTTTCAGAAATGGTGAATAGGAGCACCCTTTCTTTCAGAAAAGGTCAATAGGAGCACCCTTTCTTTCAGATAGGGTCAATTGGAGCACCCTTTCTTTAAGAAAGGGTTAATTGGAGCACCCTTTCCTTCAGAAAGCGTCAATAGGAACACCTTTTCTTTCAGAAAAGGTCAATAGGAGCACCCTTTCTTTCAGATAGGGTCAATTGGAGCACCCTTTCTTTAAGAAAGGGTTAATTGGAGCACCCTTTCCTTCAGAAAGCGTCAATAGGAACACCTTTTCTTTCAGAAGGGGTCAATAGGAGCACCCTCTCTTTCAGAAAGGGTCTATAGAAGTACAATTTCTTTCAGAAAAGGTCTATAGAAACACCCTTTCTTTTGAGAAAGGGTGCATAGAAGCACACACGTTTTTGAGCAAGGGTGTGTAGAAACACTCATCAAAGAGGGTCTTCAGAAGCACACTTTCTTTCAGAAAGGGTCTATGGAAGCACACTTTCTTCTATCTAATTATGGTCATCGCTGTTGGCTCCCTGGGTATTGTGTTCTCGTAGATGATTATTTTACTGGCAGGTTTGCATCTTTCCGCTTAATGATGCTCGGAAGTTAAGAATAGGGTACCCATCTACTATTCACCAAATACTTCTGAAGCGCATAAAAAAGAAATAATTCTTAAGTTTTTGTTTTGTTATTTTTCTTACTATAACTACCATTTATTTAACTCGTTTTTTTGGTTTTCATAATCTCCCATCTAACCACACAATTTCTTTTATATCAACAACAAAATGCATCACTTCAATTGGCCGGCAAATCGTAGACGTATACACGACCATGGCTACTAATATGGTAGTAGATTTTCTTATTAAAAATCCAACATGAAATGCAGTCGTCTCCGAATAATTGGGGTGAAGAAATATTTGAAGATTCGAATACAATCCTATATTATGTCTGTTGCAGAACTGCAAGAATCTACTAATTTTTACTATTTTTTCCGATTTCATAAGGGAACATTTTTTATCGTAGTAAAAAAAATTGTAGATTCTTGAAGGTTCTGGAACAGAGATATTGAAATTGATTGTTGATCACATTGTTATTCCTTTGTCCTTCAAACACCTTCCACTTATTCCTAGACGACTGCAAATAACATTGGCATCACTACAAAAAATAGAAATAAATGTCTGGTGTTGGAAAGAAGAAAAAAAAATAGAAGTGATGCTGAATGCATTTCAAAATTGTTTTTGTTTATATATTTGTTATATTTGTTAAAAATTATTTTGTTCGTGATGTATGTGTGTGTTGTAAACAAGTGTATCTGTTGTATTGGATCATAGATTAGAAGATTTTTGTCTATATAAATTTGTTGTATGGTTGATATTACGTTTTATTGTTGCTATTGTGGCAAATTGAATTCAATTTTTATGTCTGTATGAAAAGGTTTTTTTTAGCTAAAAAGTTTACTTTTTGTTGTTTTTTTTTTAGTTATGTTCGAGCACTATAAGTTATGGTTGTTGTTGTGTTTTTTTCTTCATTCACATTTTAAATATTATGCGTATATTTTAGACTAATATTCTAGTTTTGTATTTTTTTTTCTCTTTTGTTGTTTTATAATCAATTTTATACTTATTCATAAATAGTTATATAGTTCTAATAATAATAATAAAGTGCTTTTTTGTTTTTTTTTTCACAGACAAACACAAGGTAGGAGGAATATATAAGTATATAAATTGAAGTTGAATTAATATACAAAGTGTAAATAACTTGCTCTTTTCTTTAAAACAAAACAAAAACATCACCTTCAATAGTAATAATAATAATTATATACTTCAATAATAATAAAAAAAATATATATGCATATATGAGGGTGGAGGAGGAGGGGGAAATAATATTAACAAAGAAAATATTGTTATGGTGTTGCTATTTAGCTTAACATGAGCATTGATCTTTATTGTTGGGAGCCTCATTTGTCAGTGAAGTTCGTCCCGGTTGTGATGGACGATGTTGTACACCCGATTCGGAGGCATTGAGATCTAAGCGTCCTTCTTGGATATTTTGATAAATACGGCGTGCTGTTTCTAGAAAGGCTTCCTCCACATTTTGTCCCCTATGCAAATCGAAAAAAAAAAATAAATAAATTTATGAAAATAATTCCTTAACTTGAAATGAAAATCCCACTTACGTCATAGCACTTGCTTCCAAAAACATTAAACCATTTTCTTTGGCAAACTCCTCGGCCTCCTCATATGTCACCTCTCGTGTACTTTCCAAATCTGATTTGTTGCCAATAAGGAAAATCACAGTATTGGGATTTGTTAAATTACGTGTATCTGTTAGCCAGCTGCTAAGATGATTATATGTCGAACGTCTGGTTATATCGTAAACCATTAAAGCACCAGCAGCACCACGATAATAAGAACGTGTTACAGCACGAAAACGTTCCTGCCCAGCTGTGTCCCAAATTTGTAATTTGATTTTCTTATCGTCTACTTCGATGATACGAGTGCCAAATTCCACACCAATTGTATGGGGACAATTTGCCATGACTGGAACAGAGAAAGAGAGAAATCAGTGGACATTAGAACAGAGATTCCTAAAAAACAGGCCCGAACAGAGATTGCTAAAAAAAACAGGCCCGAAAGGCAGAAACACATTGGACAATTTTTGCTAAACTTGTCAAATTATGACGACTGAAATCAGTTGGCGCTGGAAGTCTCTTATAATTTGACATCATGAAATCAAGCCATACAACGACTCTTCTGTGTGTTTCAGCCATAACTTATTTACCAGAGGCACTTTACTTACATTTCTTTTCTGTGAATTGATGAAGAATACATGACTTGCCCACACCCATATCACCAATAATGATGTATTTGAAGATGTAATTGTAATTATAGGGCGCCGATGACATGGTTGGATCTGCAAGTAAGAAGAAAATTTGAATTATTAACTGGAGATCATTCCATATTCTTTTTTCTATTCTTATACATTTTTCATAAATCTCATCGAATCCTTTACAGAAACGATTAAAAATAACATAATATCTGTCTGCAGACATGTTTTCGTTTTGAAAAACTTTATAAAATTGCGTTGGCATTTTCAGGTGAAACTTCTGCTGAGGTTAATTTAAACGAACAACTTAACCGTTATCAGTTCACAATTCAAATAATTTGCATAAATAGGTGTCATGTGGTGTGAAATACTTTCTTGCAAGTTGTGTGTAAAGAGAGTGTTAAGAAGTAAAGAATCAGGTGCGTAGGGAATATGTTAAACTAAACGAACTGTTAAAAAACTTTTCAAACTGTTACCGAAACAAGTATCAGTCGTGTTTGCCATCGGTCGGTGACTCTACAACGAAATAACAAGAGAACCTTAAAGGTACTATGAACAAATCCCTAAATTTGAAAATAAATAGCAACATTGTACGTGATGAAGGAGGAGTAAATTTGTAGGCGTTTGTGGGGTAGATATCAACAGTGGGCCAAATTTTTCCACTGACAGAAGTAAAAAAACGCCCTCGAAAAAATTCTTAAAAAATCCACGTCCAGTATAGGCCATCGAAAAAATTCTTAAAAAATCCACGCCTTGTATAAACCCTCGAAAAAAATTCTTAAAAAATCCGCGCCTTGTATAAACCCTCGAAAAAAATTCTTAAAAAATCCACGCCTTGTATAAACCCTCGAAAAAAATTCTTAAAAAATCCGCGCCTTGTATAAACCCTCTTTTTGGAGTGGTATATTTGCCTCCTCCTGGTGATCTTGTTATGTTTGAAGACCTTCATACTGAACTCTTTTTGAGATACAGCAACGTAGTTGTAATGGGAGATTTCAATTGCAATATGTTTGACATACATAAAGCCTTGTCTGTTCGTACTGTATGCTTTCGACTTAATCTTTGTATTTCTCACAACTCCAAACCCACACACTTTGATGTACAACATGGCTCTACTTCATTAATTGATTTTATACTACTTAGTAACTTATCTATGATTTATTTCTCTGATCAGGTGATATGCCCTTCAATTTCTGATCATTCGCTTATCTTTGCGTCACTAAACATCAGTGTTGATACATCAGTTGAGTTTGTCGAATATCGAGACTACAGAAATATTAATTGGCATCGTTTTTATACTTATATATCAGCTTTTGATTTTAGCCTTCTGTATGCTGTTGACGTTGATGCTAAGTGTTCCATTCTCTCCTCTCTTATTATGCGTTTGTTTGAATCTGTTCCTGTAGTGCGTAGAAGAATTTATCCTAATGATAATTGGATTAATGCTAATTCTATTACTTTAGCTTGTTCACTGCGTGACTTAGCTTTTAGATCTTATCTGTTCAATAAGAGTAGTGAGAATTGGAAAACATTTTGTAGATACCGTAATAAGGCGAAATCTGTCATCCGGCGCGAACGTAGGAGATACTATAGTAGGAAATTTAATGTAATGGGTCCAACTGCTTTATGGCGTTTTTTGAGAGGGTCAGGCTTTGTTGGTGGAGATGATGTTGTTGCTAACATTAGTGTTGATGTTCTCAATGCATCATTTGTCTATAATGACTCGCGTGTTAGTACTTTTAATTTCATGGATCTAGCTGAACGTGATGGCGAATTTTCTTTTCGATGTGTGGGTATTGAGGATGTTGCTGTTGCACTAAGTAAAATCAAGTCCAAATCCATTGGTGTCGATGGAATATCTGTGGATTTTTTAAAAATAATTTTTCCTTATATTTCTGATTGTATCTTGGATTTGGTTAATTCTATTCTCACATCTTCGGTGTTTCCGCAACTTTGGAAGAGTGCTCGTGTTGTCCCAATACCTAAAGGTAATGTTGTGAATTGTGCTGATGATCTTAGACCAATTTCCATTCTCCCTGTATTATCAAAAGTGTGTGAGCATATTATGAGAGACCAGATGTTATCTTATGTTAGTAGATATATATATGATGGCCAATTTGCCTTCCGTAAGAACCATAGTACGACCGGCTTGTTACTATATATGACTGATCTCGTTAGGGGAAATTTGAACGTTAACAGTGATACTGTAGTTGTGTCTTTGGATCTTACCAAGGCATTTGATTCGATTTCACATACTGTATTGGTTGGGAAGCTCAGGAATGAGTTCAATTATTCTATTTCTGCTTGCAATCTTATCGTTTCTTACTTATGTGGCAGAACACAATTTGTTTCTTATAACGGTCAGTCTTCTGGGACACTTTTACTTACGAATGGTGTTCCGCAGGGGTCTGTCTTGGGTCCTCTGCTGTTTATCCTCTATGTTAATAGCCTTGCTGTATGGTGCTCTGATGTAAATTGCAAGCCGCTTTTATTTGCAGATGATGTTTTCTTAGTTTTTGCTAGAAATGGAATGTCTTCAATAGCTTTTGAAACTGCAATAAATCATAGTCTTGATCGTTTTAGACTATGGTCTTTAGAGAACTCGTTAGTGATCAACCCAGTTAAGACGAAAGCAATACGATTTGGTAGTCAGTCGTACGACTTAAACATTGCTCTGGGCGGAAGTTTGATCAACTTTGTGTCTTGCCATAAAATATTGGGCATTTTTGTAGACGAAAAGCTTGCATTTGAATATCATGTTGACTATGTGCATAGAAAAGTTGTTGGCATAATTCGGAAATTTTATTCCACTAATATATACCTTCCTGCATGGGTTAAATATAGGTTAGCTTACGTACTATTAATGCCTCATGTTAACTATGGTCTGGAAGTTTTTTCTGGTATGTCAGAACGTAATGCATTGGTATTAGAGCGTGCAGTAAAACGTATTGTACGCTTTGTCTACGGCTTAAGGACTCGTGACAATATCTCTGACTATGTTAAGAGCTTTCTTGGAGTTACTTTAGATCAGTTTGTGTCCACTAAGATGTTGTGCGCCTATTATAGAATAATAAGGAATGGTGTACCTGTTTCACTGAAAAACATGTTTCGTTTTGGTTTATTGTGGAGGAACATACAAATATCTATTCCTTTAATACATAATTCTACATTTGAGAATTCATTTTTAGTACGTGTGGCCAGATTGTGGAATTATTTACCAATAGAACTTAGAGTGTTCTCGCAGTCTAATAATGCGTTCCGCTTGAAACTGTTGACCTATTTTGGATCTCGACCCTAAATATTGGATTTGAAACAGCTATCACTGCATATGATGATTTTAATTTCATTTTCCTAGTGCACTTGCTACCTTTTTTTATACTTGTGGGCTTGTTTGCTATGCAAATTAAATGTGACTATTTTTTTTTTCCTTTGTTAGTATGTGTTTACATGCCCTATGTACCAGTCAATGCTAATGCGTACTGGGAGTCACTTACTTATATTGCTCTGTATATTCGTCATTCTATACTGCTTGTTGCTTATGGCCATTTATTGCATCGAATATTTTTTTTTTTTTCCTCTTCTTGGTAGTTATGGCTGGGGAGCCAATTATATAAAGTAACATTGTGGATTATTTAGTGATATTGAGTATAAGGATATATTGTTAATACTATTTTTTGGCCTTGGAGGCTTTAGTATTAAAGAATGGAATGAATAAACAAACAAACAAACAAACAAAAAAATTCTTAAAAAATCCACGCCTTGTATAAACCCTCGAAAAAATATTCTTAAAAAATCCGCGCCTTGTATAAACCCTCGAAAAAAATTCTTAAAAAATCCACGCCTTGTATAAATCCTCGAAAAAATATTCTTAAAAAAATCCACGCCTTGTATAAACCCTCGAAAAAAATTCTTAAAAAATCCACGCCTTGTATAAACCCTCGAAAAAAATTCTTAAAAAATCCACGCCTTGTGTAAACCCTCGAAAAAAAATTCTTAAAAAATCCACGCCTTGTATAAACCCTCGAAAAAAATTCTTAAAAATCCACGCCTTGTATAAACCCTCGAAAAAATTCTTAAAAAATCCACGTCTTGTGTAAACCCTAGAAAAAATTCTTAAAAAATCCACGTCTTGTATAAACCCTCGAAAAAAATTCTTAAAAAATCCACGTCTTGTATAAACCCTCGAAAAAAATTCTTAAAAAATCCACGTCTTGTATAAACCCTCGAAAAAAATTCTTAAAAAATCACCGTCTTGTATAAACCCTAAAAAAATTCTTAAAAAATCCACGTCTTGTATAAACCCTCGAAAAAAATTCTTAAAAAATCCACGTCTTGTATAAACCCTCGAAAAAAATTCTTAAAAAATCACCGTCTTGTATAAACCCTAAAAAAATTCTTAAAAAATCACCGTCTTGTATAAACCCTAAAAAAATTCTTAAAAAATCACCGTCTTGTATAAACCCTAAACAAATTCTTAAAAAATCCACGTCTTGTATAAACCCTCGAAAAAAATTCTTAAAAAATCCACGCCTTGTATAAACCCTCGAAAAAAACTCTTAAAAAATCCACGCCTTGTATAAACCCTCGAAAAAAATTCTTAAAAAGTCCAAGTCTTGAATAAAACCTCAAAAAAAAAAATCCACGTCCTGTATAAACCCTCGAAAAAAATTCTTAAAAAATCCACGCCTTGTGTAGACTCTCGAAAAAAAATCTTAAAAAATCCACGCCTTGTGTAGACTCTCGAAAAAAAATCTTAAAAAATCCACGCCTTGTGTAGACTCTCGAAAAAAAATCTTAAAAAATCCACGCCTTGTATAGTACCTCAAAAAATTTTTAAAAAATCCACGCCTTGTGTAGACTCTCGAAAAAAAAATCTTAAAAAATCCACGCCTTGTGTAGACTCTCGAAAAAAAATCTTAAAAAATCCACGCCTTGTATAGTACCTCAAAAATTTTTTAAAAAATCCACGCCTTGTATAGTACCTCAAAAAATTTTTAAAAAATCCACGCCTTGTGTAGACTCTCGAAAAAAAATCTTAAAAAATCCACGCCTTGTATAGTACCTCAAAACAATTTTAAAAAATCCACGCCTTGTATAGTACCTCAAAAAAATCTTTAAAAATCCACGCCTTGTATAGTACCTCAAAAAATCTTAAAAAATCCACGCCTTGTATAGTACCTCAAAAAAAATTTAAAAAATCAACGCCTTGTATAGTACCTCAAAAAAATCTTAAAAAATCCACGCCTTGTGTAGTACCCCAAAAAAAATTTAAAAAATCCACGCCTTGTATAGTACCTCAAAAAAATCTTAAAAAATCCACGCCTTGTGTAGTACCCCAAAAAAAATTTAAAAAATCCACGCCTTGTATAGTACCTCAAAAAAATCTTAAAAAATCCACGCCTTGTATAGTACCTCAAAAAAAATTTAAAAAATCCACGCCTTGTATAGTACCTCAAAAAAATCTTAAAAAATCCACGCCTTGTATAGTACCTCAAAAAAATCTTAAAAAATCCACGCCTTGTATAGTACCTCAAAAAAATCTTAAAAAATCCACGCCTTGTATAGTACCTCAAAAAAATCTTAAAAAATCCACGCCTTGTATAGTACCTCAAAAAAATCTTAAAAAATCCACGCCTTGTATAGTACCTCAAAAAAATCTTAAAAAATCCACGCCTTGTATAGTACCTCAAAAAAATCTTAAAAAATCCACGCCTTGTATAGTACCTCAAAAAAAAAAAAACTTAAAAAATCCACGCCTTGTATAGTACCTCAAAAAAAAAAAAACTTAAAAAATCCACGCCTTGTATAGTACCTCAAAAAAATCTTAAAAAATCCACGCCTTGTATAGTACCTCAAAAAAATCTTAAACAACAAAATCTTAAAAAATCCACGCCTTGTATAGTACCTCAAAAAAAAAACTTAAAAAATCCACGCCGTGTATAGTACCTCAAAAAAATCTTAAAAAATCCACGCCTTGTATAGTACCTCAAAAAAAAAAAACTTAAAAAATCCACGCCTTGTATAGTACCTCAAAAAAATCTTAAAAAATCCACGCCTTGTATAGTACCTCAAAAAATCTTAAAAAATCCACGCCTTGTATAGTACCTCAAAAAATCTTAAAAAATCCACGCCTTGTATAGTACCTCAAAAAAATCTTAAACAACAAAATCTTAAAAAATCCACGCCTTGTATAGTACCTCAAAAAAAAAAAACTTAAAAAATCCACGCCTTGTATAGTACCTCAAAAAAATCTTAAAAAATCCACGCCTTGTATAGTACCTCAAAAAAAAAAACTTAAAAAATCCACGCCTTGTATAGTACCTCAAAAAAATCTTAAAAAATCCACGCCTTGTATAGTACCTCAAAAAATCTTAAAAAATCCACGCCTTGTATAGTACCTCAAAAAATCTTAAAAAATCCACGCCTTGTATAGTACCTAAAAAAAATCTTAAAAAATCCACGCCTTGTATAGTACCTCAAAAAATCTTAAAAAATCCACGCCTTGTATAGTACCTCAAAAAAATCTTAAACAACAAAATCTTAAAAAATCCACGCCTTGTATAGTACCTCAAAAAAAAAACTTAAAAAATCCACGCCTTGTATAGTACCTCAAAAAAATCTTAAAAAATCCACGCCTTGTATAGTACCTCAAAAAAATCTTAAAAAATCCACGCCTTGTATAGTACCTCAAAAAAATCTTAAAAAATCCACGCCTTGTATAGTACCTCAAAAAAATCTTAAAAAATCCACGCCTTGTATAGTACCTCAAAAAAATCTTAAAAAATCCACGCCTTGTATAGTACCTCAAAAAAATCTTAAAAAATCCACGCCTTGTATAGTACCTCAAAAAAAAAAAAACTTAAAAAATCCACGCCTTGTATAGTACCTCAAAAAAAAAAAAACTTAAAAAATCCACGCCTTGTATAGTACCTCAAAAAAATCTTAAAAAATCCACGCCTTGTATAGTACCTCAAAAAAATCTTAAACAACAAAATCTTAAAAAATCCACGCCTTGTATAGTACCTCAAAAAAAAAACTTAAAAAATCCACGCCGTGTATAGTACCTCAAAAAAATCTTAAAAAATCCACGCCTTGTATAGTACCTCAAAAAAAAAAAACTTAAAAAATCCACGCCTTGTATAGTACCTCAAAAAAATCTTAAAAAATCCACGCCTTGTATAGTACCTCAAAAAATCTTAAAAAATCCACGCCTTGTATAGTACCTCAAAAAATCTTAAAAAATCCACGCCTTGTATAGTACCTCAAAAAAATCTTAAACAACAAAATCTTAAAAAATCCACGCCTTGTATAGTACCTCAAAAAAAAAAAACTTAAAAAATCCACGCCTTGTATAGTACCTCAAAAAAATCTTAAAAAATCCACGCCTTGTATAGTACCTCAAAAAAAAAAACTTAAAAAATCCACGCCTTGTATAGTACCTCAAAAAAATCTTAAAAAATCCACGCCTTGTATAGTACCTCAAAAAATCTTAAAAAATCCACGCCTTGTATAGTACCTCAAAAAATCTTAAAAAATCCACGCCTTGTATAGTACCTAAAAAAAATCTTAAAAAATCCACGCCTTGTATAGTACCTCAAAAAATCTTAAAAAATCCACGCCTTGTATAGTACCTCAAAAAAATCTTAAACAACAAAATCTTAAAAAATCCACGCCTTGTATAGTACCTCAAAAAAAAAAACTTAAAAAATCCACGCCTTGTATAGTACCTCAAAAAAATCTTAAAAAATCCACGCCTTGTATAGTACCTCAAAAAAAAAACTTAGAAAATCCACGCCTTGTATAGTACCTCAAAAAAATCTTAAAAAATCCACGCCTTGTATAGTACCTCAAAAAAATCTTAAACAACAAAATCTTAAAAAATCCACGCCTTGTATAGTACCTCAAAAAAAAAAAAACTTAAAAAATCCACGCCTTGTATAGTACCTCAAAAAAAAAAAACTTAAAAAATCCACGCCTTGTATAGTACCTCAAAAAAATCTTAAAAAATCCACGCCTTGTATAGTACCTCAAAAAAAAAAAACTTAAAAAATCCACGCCTTGTATAGTACCTCAAAAAAATCTTAAAAAATCCACGCCTTGTATAGTACCTCAAAAAATCTTAAAAAATCCACGCCTTGTATAGTACCTCAAAAAATCTTAAAAAATCCACGCCTTGTATAGTACCTAAAAAAAATCTTAAAAAATCCACGCCTTGTATAGTACCTAAAAAAAAATCTTAAAAAATCCACGCCTTGTATAGTACCTCAAAAAAATCTTAAAAAATCCACGCCTTGTATAGTACCTCAAAAAAATCTTAAAAAATCCACGCCTTACCTCAAAAAAAAAAAAAAAAACTTAAAAAACTCAAAAAATCTTAAAAAATCCACGCTTTGTATAGACCATCGAACATATTTTTTAAAAAATCCACGTCTTGTATAGACCGTTGAAAAAAATTCTTAAGAAATCCACGCATTGTATAGACCATCGAACATATTTTTTAAAAAATCCACGTCTTGTATAGACCGTTGAAAAAAATTCTTAAGAAATCCACGCATTGTATAGACCCACGAAAATTTTTTCAAAAAATCCATGCCTTGTATAGACTCTAGAAAATAATTTCTTAAGAATCCACGCCTCGTATAGAGCATTCAAAACATCCTAAAAAATCCACATCCCGAAGGGACAAGGGAGACTTTTCTCATATCACTGAGTGGACCTATTAGCTCAATGAGAAGGGACCTACTTTTTATTACCGAGTCCCAACGGTGTGTATTAGACACCATTTGTAAAGAAGCTTAACATGGCTGAAATACTCATGGCCGGAAATCGTGAGGTACCGTTCCATGGGGGGAACTTTACCAAAACGTAAATATTTGTCGACAATTTTGGATGAAAAAGTTTTGTAGCCAGTGGGAACATTAAATGTCAAATAACAGCTTATTCTGTTAGAAAATGCAGCTAAAATCCTCAAAATACCAAAAAATAGGGAGGGCCAGTTCTATCAAAATGTTGAACTATGTTAGCATTTTTTGTTGGACATGTTCTATAGTCACAGGGAACTCTAAATGTCAAATTACAGCAAAAAAAAAAAAAGAAAAAGAGTATCAGTCGGCTTTGCCTACAGAGATATACCCTCAGACTGTACATCTTTTTTGCACTTTTGGGGGAAGGTACCGGAAGGAATGGACCTATATGGCTCTTCATTAAACATAAACTAAGTTTGGACAAATATAAAGACGACTGAATCGGCTGTTCCTTTCGAGAGCTACAGCTTTCGGCAAATTTTCTCAGGAAGTATGGACTTGCTCCTGAAAAAAGTTGTTGCATCGTAATGGGGGCAACGAATACTAGTGTTTGCAAACAGAATCAAAGCGGTTCGAAAGCCTAAACTGAACGCTTTCGAAATTGTACGGGGAAGTACCCGAAGAACTAGACCGATATATTGGAACCTCATCTATGCCTGAAAGAAATTTCACGATGTGCAAAGTATGAACCAAATCGATTACTCCCTTCAAGAGTTATCGTCATCGTCATTTTCGAAATTTTGTGGGGGAGGTACCTGAAGGATTGGGCCGATATAGTCCATCTTCGAACTAAATTTGAACACAATATTACGAAAGCCAAATTTTAAACCAAATCAGTTCACCTGTTCGAGAGTTATCGTGTTATCCAAATTGCCAGGTTGGCAAAACTACAACGAGGATCAATGTCACCAATTTTTGGAGGAGAATTTTGTATCCATTGCGGTAACCCGAGATATCAAATTACAGATAATTCGGTTAGAAAATGCAGGTAAAATCCTCAAAATTCCTTAAAATCGGGAGGTACACTTATATGGGTGCCGTTGGCCGAACCAAAATAAGCTTTGTGCGTCCCATCTCAATTCGTTCGAATTCTAATCGAATTGCAAGGAAAAAGATTTCGTTCGATAAAGACCACCTTCTTGGAACTTGACGTACTTTTTTTAAAGAAATTTAGGATGTGCAAAGTTTGTACCAAATCGGAAACACAATTCGCAAGTTATTGTGATCATCAGTCATTTTAATTGGTGCAGGCAAGGTTTTTTGGAACAAATTGAGCTTACGCACCACGCGGACAAAATTTCCTTTAAAATATATATTTTTCTTAAATAGTTGGCCTTCCGGTCGGGGATTTAATGTCAGAAGTCTTCTTTCCATCATAAATAAATAGGAACAAATCTTTTGGAACGACATTTTTGATCATGGTTCGAACTTTACTAGCGAGTAAATGTTAGTAAATACCCTTAAAAAGTATCAAGTTGGATTCATCCGTTCACAATACGTCCAGTGTGTTCGAAAGAACATCGCAAATTGGGAACTATAATCGTTTTTCGGCCAGCGTCTGTTACCTCAGTGTTATTGCGACAACATAAAATTTTGACCATTCCACATTGCAACCTGATAGACATCGGATTTTTGCATATTTTCGAAAATTATAATTCAAATAATTCTTTTATTAAAAAGTAGATGCTGAATTTCTATCATTGGAACGATATATTTCTATATTGCTCTGTTCCAGAACCTGCAAGAAGATATTTTTTCTACTACGATATTTTTTAAATACGGTAATTGTTTGAAATTTCAAAAATATGCAAAAATCCGATGTCTGCTGATAGCCATAAATCGAATTCATTTACAATTATTTATTTTATTACTTCTGTAAAGGTACACATTCTCTCATTTGTTTTGCAGATTATATTTGTTTATCAAATTCTTTGTGTGCAGTTCATTGATATGTTATTGACTGACTTACGTTGCCTATTTTGATTGTGTTTACTTTATTTCAAGCCGAAATTGATAATGTGAGAAAATATAAAGACAATGGGTTGGAATGGGTTGGCTAAGACACGACAGTTCAAGGGAGGTACGAGAGATGCAATCGAACTGGTTTTTGATTGTTATACAGAATATAATTAAATGCAATTGATTTGCATTAATTTGTAATGCAACCGCAGTATGGATTAAAAAGCTGCAAGATGTTAGCATCTTTAAGTTTTGACTTATTGATATGCTTTACATTTCTATTTCGAATTTTTTCTTCTACATTTTTGGAATATTTCAAATACTTTGCAAAATCTAACTTTTCACAAAGGTGTGAATCATGGCATGCATGTTGCAAGTTCGGCTTCTTTTTATTGTGATCTTGGTTCCATTTGACCTGTATTTTGCAGTGTCTGCTAAAAACGCCACCCTTTCCCTTTGCGCGACAAATATTTGAATACTTAATTGAACAAATGCGGAAGAAAGAAATTAATGTCTTCTGTTCAAATACTCTTTCAATTAAATAAGTTTCTTGTTTATTTTTTGAATTTAAGCAGCACTGCCTGCTCCCGTCTGTTATCGTTTACGCATATCCAACGTTATCGAAATCATTGCAATTTGTTTTGTAGTATACTTTTAACCAATACTATACTGCGTGTTGCAACGAAAAAGGGGGTGTTGTCGGGCTGATATTGATGAGATGATGGTAACCAAACTAGCCCCCATAACGCAATAACGGAACAACTTCCTCTTTGTTCTTTTAACAACTTTGTCTTCTGAAACGGACAGAATGGACAGACAATCAGAAATAAGAAAATATGATTCATTATGACATGAAGTACCTTCGTAGAAAAAAACATTAACATATACACACAACCAAATTATTATTAATCTTACCTGTTTTTGTTACTTTACTTTCTGAGGTGATATATAGATATAAATCAATCAATTACACAAATTATTAAGTTAATTTTTACACCACTAAATTTTTATGGGTATTGGTATTTTTGTAATAATTCTTCTGCTGTATTGACTGCGTTTGTTGTTACAAATTGCGTTTCCTTTTGTGTGTTTAAAGTAGAATGTCACAAACACCAAATAATTGTTATAGATTTGATTTCTTTGTTGTAGATAAACAAACGACACTAGTCTGAGTTAATTAGAAATTTTATTCTGTATTAATTAAGAATGGGTATTTTTTATAAAATTTTTTCCTTGTTCTTCGTGTCGTGTATATGTTTTTTTTTGCAAATCTGCTAGCGATGTGTTTAAAACGATTACTGATAACATCCACATATGATTGCATTACAGTTATCGATAACATTGATTATTTTTATGCAGTTCTTACAGGGTGGCACGTAAAAAGCGATTAGTTCATGGCACAATAATAGCTTTGTTCCTTTAAAGTTTCTTCAAGTTTTAGTCCCAATTTACATTAGGCGAGTTTACTTGCGACAATTGTCAGTTTGATGGAGAGAGAGGTGAGGTATATGGTAACCCTTTGCCTCTCAACACCCTCTCTCACCCACAAACTTACAATTGCCGCAAGTAAACTCGCTTAATGTAAATTGGGACTTACCATTTTACTCGGAAAGAGTTCCTTATGCCATGTTCATACCAGCATTTGAAAAACGTCGTTCGTTCTCATAATTACGTACACGAATTAACCCGTTCATACGACAATTCATAGCAACATGATTCATATTTTCATATTTTTTGTTTACTGATTTTAAAGAAAGTTTCAGCCAAAAGATAAGTAAAGGTAATTGATATGAACTGGGAAAATATTTGTCCTTCTTTCAGATATCTATTTAATATCAAATTATATTAGTTTCATTCATGTTTTCTATTTTTTCTCACAATTTTGGTGTTTTCAGTATATTTTCAAATTGTTCTATTTTAAAAATTAACGAGAGAGTGACCTGCTAAAATAACTTTTTGGTATACAGACTTTCCGGCAGGCACTTGATTTTTATTTCTAAATGTATACGTGAATTTGAAACGATGGACAAGAAATGCAAGTGCAATGAAAGAGAAGACACAATTTGCTATGATTTAAATGTATACTACTCGTTAAACCGTTTACTTTTCATTCATATTTTGCAGTTTTTCTAAAAATGTTTGGGTTTTCAATAAATTTTTAAATTTTGTATTTTTCCTGTCATAATTAATTTATTTCGATAAATTCTCTCATTTGTTAGAGATGGGACATATTTTATCGTCGTTGTGAGAGTAAAGTGGGGTTCAGACGATCAGTTTTGACAGGTTTGCTCAAATAATCGGTTGCTCGCCAGTGTGGTCGTTCATTTTTGTCAGTCATCAGTCAACCACAAAATTTTTTGTGGATGTTGGACAGTCAGCTGTTGGTTGTTTGTTTGTTTGTCCGTGTGAACGAAACAACGTCAGTCAAGGAATAAATTAGCAGAGTAAATATCAGATAAAAGTTAAAAACAGTCGTGTGTTTTTATTAATTAGATTGATTATTATTGCAAATAAGAGATAAAAATAGCAGACAAAAATCTTTTCCTTCATTTTAATATCGGTCAAGCAAAAAATTGCAAACAAAACGACAAACATGGACAACGAAAATGAATTTTTAAAGGAATTTTTATGATGCTACGAAATGCAAAGATGCCTCTGGGACATAACCAGTCCAGAATATATGATGCGCGACATTAAAACAAAAGCATATGGAGAACTACTAAATGTTATGAAGAAATACAAGAAGGATTGTTCTATTGACGACGTCAAGAAAAAAATAAACGCTCATCGAACAGAAGGGAATTGAAAAAATAAAGCAATCTGAATCTTCTGGAGCTGTAGTGGACAGGCTATCCATTTTTTACCCAATTCCTTCTTCTTGTCACTTTATTTTCTTCCTCTAAAAGCGAAATGATCAAAAATGCACATCCAATCTTTTTGTCATCCATATTTATTAATGAAAGTTGTTATTTATATGATTTTATAGCTATGTGAACACAGTAATTTTTCAACTTGACTGTTGGTTTCTCATTCAACTTGAATGACTGTTTGGCCGCTACGAACAGCACAACAAAACTGAAACAATCGATATTTGACCAAAAGCTGTCAGTTAAAATTGATCGTCTGAACCCCACTTAATTTAAATTGAACAATGTACACAAATCGTTGTTCGTTCTCAAAATGTTGTATGGGAAATGAAGTAATTACATCGTAATTTGGAATCGAACAACGAATAGAGAGCGAATTACCGTCAGTCTGAACAAGGCATTAACCGAAAAAAGTAGTAAAACTGGAAGCAATTTTTAAGAGAGTGAGAGAAGAGAGGGAGCCAAAATGGCTTTCTCTTTTACTACTTTCTGCTTGACAAATTTCAGCTTTGTTCCTTTACTTTTTTAATGGTAAGGGTGGTAAAAGAGAAAAGTGTCAAAATTGCCCTTATGAACCTTTTTTCCAGAAAAGTAAAGAAACGGAAAAATGGTAGACCTGGCAGCAATGTCAAAAATAAACATAAAAAATCAATCTTCGTCTTTTATTTCACAGTTTTTAATTTAGTTTTGTCAGCGTTCGAATTTTTCTTCTGTTTTTCGTTCATTTTCTTTTTCATTGTGAAATAATAATCTCTCCTAGGAGAGAGCGGAGGTGAAGGAGCTCCCTTTCTCCCTTCTTACCCATAAACTCAAAACATTTTCATGAAAATTTTGATCGTCTAGCATAAGACAAAGCTGGGTCATGGCTAGAGCTGGCAACAAATCGATGGAACTATCGATAATATCAATTTTTATTTAAAAATTCAATATCGATAGATAGTTTTGCCTGTCGATATTATCGGAATAAAAACCCCTAACCTGAAATCCATTGAAATAAATAGAAATTTCGCTGCTTTTCGGTCATATGTGTGTAAGAAAGTAAGTCCATAGTCACACGTACACATTTTTCGGTAAAATAAAATGTATTTTTTACATTTTTTATAATATAAATGCAGTTGTTTATTCTCCTTTACATTTCTGTGAACTACATTTGCATAATTTCAAAAAAATCATTGACATTTCCGCCATTTTCATTTCCAAATTAATGGCGATGACAACTTAACGAGCAATCGATATTTTAAAACATTATATCGAAAATATCTAATGTTGGGAATATCGATGGTTTGCCAGCTCTACCTTCTTATTCCGCCATGACCTGTATTAGCTTTGTTCCTTTACTTTTTTAATAGTAAAAGTAGCAAAAGAGAGAATTTCTCTCTTCTCTCAGAAAACTGTGAAAATCTTCTAACGTAACAAGTTTTGCTCAAGGGCACAGAAGACCTGGCCGACCAAAAACAACTTGACAATGAAATATCAGGAGAGAATGTCAGCAAATAAACAAATCCTGGAATGAAGTAAAGTTATTAGCCAGAAACCGAAGCTCATGAGCTTTGTTCCAGAACTAAAAAGTTTTTACAATTTTTACGACTTTTACACATTTTACCCGAAACCCCGTTCCCGTACACAAAAAAGTTGTAAAATGTTCACTTCTCTTAAAACAAAAATGGCGCTGAATGACGCTCTCTTTAAAGCTCGGTACACATTGTCAGTTTTGGATGACAGCTTTGTTGTTGTTTGCTAGTGTGGCAGTTAATTTTTGTCAGTCATCATGCAACCACAAAATATTTTTTGGTTGCTGGACGGTTGGACAGTTATCGATAATTGCAAAAAAATCGTCATTCAAAACTGACAATGTGTACTGTACTTAAAAACTTTTTACTCGACAAATTTGAGCGTGTACAAAATATTAACGTGGATGCCGGCGTCTGATTGACTGATACGCCGACTTTGACATTTGTTCCAGCTTTTTTGACGTTTTTCCCATTTTTGCGTTCCCGAACTTTTTGAAAAAACTTTTGTGTGACAACAATTTTTTTCTCTTTCTCTCTTTTACGAATTTTACTATTAAAAAGTACGGGAACAAAGCTATGGAGAGAAATGATTGACAGGACAGTTGAGTTCATGTATTGATTGTCAAAATCCCACAACTTGCCTGTGTGACGTAGGCGTCCCGACAACTGCAAAAACAGTTTTAAAATTTTGAATGAAAATCGTCGATTTCTTTTTATTTTCCGTTCAAATATTTTGTTTATGTCCATGTTCTTTTGTTTTCAACGCATGTCAATTATTATCTCACTTATTTTGACAAAAATGCCAAAAATTTGTCTTCCTTACTGTCTGTGAAAAAATGATGGACAGCTGGGAGACAAACGACAAATGTATGTATGTGTTAGTAAATCAGATTTTTATTTGAAGACAAACTGTCTGGTGTAAACGCCTAGTAACGTGAACCATTTATTTTTTTATACAAGTGAAATTATTGTATTGTATAGAACTGCAAGAATCTACTATTTTTTCCGATAACATAAAGGACAAATTGTTATCGTAGTAAAAAATAGTAGATTCTTGCAGGTTCTGAACACACATATTATTTACTTCTTGCTTAAAAAAATGAATAAAGGACAAAAAAAATAACAAGTTTTGCACAAAAGTAAAGAAACGTAAAAATAGTAGATCTGTAGTGGGATTCTGTGACTCATTTTTGCTGTTACCGACAAAAATCGGTAAAATTAAATCGCAAATTTATGACTGAAAACATAAAGAAAAGTTGGCATCACTGTTTGCGTCGGTAGAGGCTAACGACTACTTTTTATTCATCGCTAACTTACCGAAAAATTTCGTTAATTATCGAAATTATAAGCATTTTAATTTTACCGACAATTATCGATAACAGCAAGAATGAGTTACAGAATTAAGAGCAGTACACATTTGGCCTGTTCCTTTACTTCAGAAAATGGTAAAACCGGCAAAAGTAGTAACAGTTGTAAACAGCTCCTATATGAATTGTATGGTGTCTGAAGTAAAGGAACGCTTTTCGTGTAAAAAGTGGTAAAACTTGAAGATTCTTGCACGTAAAGGAACAGAGCTATTGTCAGTTTTGAATGTCGATATTTTGCAGTTATCGATAACTGTCCAACCGTCCAGCAACCACAAAACATTTTGTGGTTGCATGATGAATGACAAAAATGAACGGCCACACTAGCAAGCACCAACAAAGCTGTCATTCAAAACTGACAATGTGTACTCAGCTTTAGAGCTGGCAAACCATCGATATTCCCAACATTAGATATTTTCGATATAATGTTTTAAAATATCGATTGCTATCGATATTATCGTTATGCTGTCAGCACCATTAATTTGGAAATGAAAATGGCGGAAATGTCAATGATTTTCTTGAAATTTTGCACAAGTAGTTCTCAGAAATGTGAGGCAGAATAAACAATTGCTTTTATTTTATAAAAAATATAACAAATAAATTTTACTTTACCGAAAAAGGCTAAAAATATTGTGAGGAAGAAGAAAAGATTGGCTCACAAAAATCTTTTTTGTAGTAAGTCATCTAAACAAGTATGGTCGGTTCTGAGAATGAACGGCGTGGCGTATGACTCTAATAATATTGTTCAATCTGAGGATGTTGAGCGTCTTATGCTATATTTACATTTACGAAATCCACTCGATTTCATCTGTCAAATCCATAGGTTAAACGTCAAATGAAATCCAATGGATTTCAGATGAGATTTCATTTGACGTTTGAGCTATGGAATTGACAGATGAAATCGAGTGGATTTCGTAAATGTAAACTTAGCATTAATTCTGAATTCGTGTGTAATCAATCCCGTAGTAACATTCGTGTTCCAAGTTTCCCTGAAGGTGTTTGTGAAGGATTTAGTTTTCGTTGTGTAGATTATAGTGAAGTTTTAGAGGCGTTTGGATTAATTAAGTCGAGGGCCATTGGTTGTGATGGGTTTGATTTAAAATTTTTAAAACTTATGTTTCCTCGTATTGGTTCGTATAGTATTGTTCATGTTGTTAACTCTATTGTTACTACCTCTACATTCCCTGCTGACTGGAAAATAGCCAGAATTGTTCCAATTCCTAAAAATAATAGCTCTTCTGATTTGAGGCCTATATCTATAATGCCAGTATTATCGAAGATGGCAGAACATGTCATTAAAAAGCAAATGGTTGCCTACTTAGAAGAATCTTCTATTTTGCATGACAGCCAATTTGGGTTCCGGTGTAACCGAAGTACCACAGCTTTGATGATTGGCCTAACTGACAATATTAGGAAGCAGCTGAGTGAAGGTGGTTGTTGCGTGCTTTTGTCACTTGACCTTGAAAAGGCTTTTGACAAAATTAATCATGCAAGTTTGGTTGAGAAGCTGTTTCATGTGTTTAAATTCTCGTCTACTGCTTGTAGGCTTATGTATTCGTACTTATGTTGTAGAAAGCAATATGTTTGTAGTAAGAATGCTGCGTCTAGTGTTTTGCCTGTTAGTAGTGGGGTACCGCAAGGTTCTGTCTTGGGTCCTTTATTATTCATAATGTATGTGAATGATTTGTTTAGTCGTTTTGTTGGTAGAGGTTGCATGTCTTTTGCTTTTGCTGATGATGTGCAGCTGTTATTCTTGGGTTATTTGGTGTTTTTAGATGTTCTTCAGAGCACAATTAATTTTAATGTTAGTATGTTGGTAGATTGGATGACTGTCAATGGCCTGAGTATAAATACAGAGAAAACTAAGGCAATGTATTTTGGCAATATACCTGAAAATGCAATAGCTATTTCCATCTGTAATAAAGTTATAGATGTTGTAAGTACGCTTAATTGACTGGGTATTGTGCTTGACGACGAACTGACATTTGAGAACCATGTCAGTTCAATAACATCCAAAGTTAACTTTGCTCTTACAAAGTTGTACGCGTTGGATGTCGTGTTACCCCGTGTTATAAAGGCACGTGTGGCTCATGCATTAGTAATGCCGATTTTTTTGTATGGCCTTGAAGTCTATAGTGGTTGTTGTGGGTATGTTTTGCGTAAGGTTCGTCTTTTGTTGCATAGAGTTATACGTTATGTTTATCCGTTAGGGCGGCGTTAGCATGTTTCTTCGTTTGTTGAGAGTTTCCTTGGGTGTAGTTTTAGTAAGTTTGTTAAATTGAGGTGTATGTTATGTTTCTATAAGATTCTTAAGTTGAAAATTCCGCTATGTGTTGTTAGCATGTTTACGTTTGGCAGATCTTATAGGAATGTACAAATCACTATGCCAAGAGTTACTGCAGTTTCAGACAAATCATTTCTAGTTAGGATTGCGCGCATATATAACTATCTTCCACCTTCTCTTAAAGAGTTTGATGACTCGCTGACCACGTATAAACGAAAAATATATAGGTACGCTGAATCTCATGAAATTTAATTGTACTATTCCATTCTGTTTTTTTTTCTGTGTCTTTGATATTTTTGGGTATTTCATTTAATGTTTACTTTATATATTTATTTCTTTAAACTCCTTTAAGGGGTATAGGGCCACTAATAATATTTGTTTTCTTTTTAAATTCGAAGATTTCTTTAATGTATTTAAAAAAGATATTTTATTATTATAGTTTTAAGTTACATTCTAGAGTAGTTTATGTTAAGTTGTTTTGTGTAACTTTAACGGCCTATCTATTGGCTTTGTTACGAAATGAAATAAATAAATAAAAATAAATAAATAAATAAAAATGTGTACGTGTGACTACGGGCTTACTTTCTCACACACACATAACCGAAAAATAGCGAAATTTCTATTTATTTCAATGAATTTCAGATTAGGGGTTGTTATTCCGATAATATCGATAGGTAAAACTATCTATCGATATTGAATTTTTAAATAACAATCGATATTATCGATAGTGCCATCGATTTTTTGCTAGCTCTATACAGAATCCCTCTACTGGCAGCAATAGCTCTGTTCCTTTACGTGCAAGAATCTTCAAGTTTTTCATATTTTTACTCGAAAAGCGTTCCTTAACTTCAGACACCATACAATTCATTTGGAAGCAGATTACAACTTTTACTATTTTTGCGGGTTTTACTACTTTCAAAAGTAAAGGAACAGACCAAATGTCAAAAAACAAACATAGTTGCTTAAAAAACAAATAACAAAGTAAATTTCACTGCTTTTTATTTTTTTATTTCACTGGTTTAATCTTTTATTATTTTATTTCTTTTTATTTTGTTTTAACAAAGCGCGTAGTTTTTTTCCCTTTTGCCTTAATACCCCGGTACCACTTAACTTGATTAACCCATTGGGTTTGGATTTCAAATGTCAATTCCATAGCGCAAACGGTAAATAAATCCTCTCGAAGTGGGTTAACCCGTCAAAAAACTATAGTGTAACCGTACTATAATTGTCAAATAAATGTCAAATCAGCAGTTTGACAGATTTTCGACTTTTTACTCAACGACATTTGTCGAGCAGAAAGTAGTAAAAGAGAAAAGCTGGGTACACATTGTCAGTTTTGAATGACAGCTTTGTTGTTGCTTGCTAGTGTGGCCGTTCATTTTTGTCATTCATCATGCAACCACAAAATGTTTTGTGGTTGCTGGACGGTTTGACAGTTATCGATAATTGCGAAATATCGACATTCAAAACTGACAATGTGTACTGCACTAAAGCAATTTTGGCTATCTCTCCGCTCTCACTATCTTAAAAATTGCTTCCAGTTTTACTACTTTTTGGGTTTAAGAATCGCTTTCCGAGTTAAAAATGGTAAAACTTGAAGAAACGTTAATGTCCAATTTACATTAGCAACTTTTTCGTCATTTAGAGCTGATTCGTCATTTATTTGCTAAAACAGGCAACATTTTGCATCATTTGCCATACAAAAATAAATGACGATAGCTGCGTCATTTATTCTAAACAACGCACGAAAACACCATACTATTATACGCAACCCTGCTTTTTCGTCATAAACTACCAAAAAATGCAACTGTTTTATGATGTCTTTGTTTGTTTGTGTGTGTTGTAGAAAAACAAAAATACTAAAAAAATAACAAAAGTGAAAATAAATGGTTAAAAAACTTGCAAAAATTATGTTTTTTTGTTTTTGGAATTAATTGAAGTTATTTGATACACATTTGTGTTGTGAATTTCCTATTTTTCAGAATAAATATATTGTGTGTTTGTGTTATTGTATAAGTGTGTATGTGCGATTGTGTGTGTAAGCAAATGACGCAAAAAAACAGATGTAAATACACTTCATTTGATTCTAGGATTTCGTAAAACGAAATCATTTAATGTGCATATGTAAATTGGACTTAACGTAAAGGAACAAAAGCTTTGTTCCTTTACTTTTTTAATGGTAAGGGTGCAAGATCTATTTAACAGGTCACGTAAGTAGCACAACAACAACTCTATTTTGGCCGAAAATTCTTCAATATGTCAAAATGTTTGTTTACGTTTTCATACAATTTATTCACAATAACAAGATATTTGACAGATTGAAACCAATCAGCTGGCCGTTTTACGCCTCCTTATAATTTCATCATGTAAGGGTGGTAAAAGAGAAAAGTGTCAAAAATGCTCTCTCGTGAACATTTTTACCAGAAAAGTAAAGGAACGGAAAAAATGGTAGATCTGGCAGCAATGTCTAAAAGAAACATAAAAAATCAATTTTCGTCTTTTATTTCACAGTTTTTAATTTAGTTTTGTCAGCGTTCGACTTTTTCTTCTGTTTTTCGTCCATTTTCTGTTTCATTGTGAAATAATCGTCAAACAAAAGTCGAAAAATCAGTTCTGCCATTTTTTACCTGCAGAAATTTTGCTGGTAGCCTGTGGTAGAAGAGAAAGCCATTTTCGCTCATGATAGTAGCTTCTTGCAGGTTCTGGAACAGATGAGCTGAAAAACACCTCTATTATAAAACATATGAGCTGTGTTCCAGAACTAAAAAGTTTTTACAATTTTTACGACTTTTACACATTTTACTCGAAAAAGCGTTCCCGTACACAAAAAAGTTGTAAAATGTTCACTTCTCTTTAAACAAAAATGGCGCTGAATGACGCTCTCTTTAAAAACTTTTTACACGTCAAATTTGGGCGAGTAAAAAAATAGTAACATGGTTGCCGGCGTCTGATTGGCTGATACGCCGACTTTGACATTTGTTTCAGTTTTTTTGACGTATTTTCCATTTTTCCGTTCCCGAACTTTTTGAAAAAACTTTTTTGTGACAACAATTTTTCTCTCTTTCTCTCTTTTACGAGTTTTACTATTAAAAAGTACGGGAACGAAGCTATGACTTTCGATAGCATTCTCTTTCTCGATAAATCATTTGTTTATATTATCGAAAATCGATACACAACGGTCGTCCACGTTTTTCTGTTTACATTCATTGGGGAGAGCTTTGAAGTAAAATCTAATTTACAAAACTAAAATTAAAATTTGTTATTAGCGTTAAAATAACAATATAAACCAGAAATAAGTCACAACATATGTAAATATGTTTGTGAACGAGGTGAATGATGTTAAAATCTATAATCTTAGTGCGGGTAAATCGGTACCAGAAGTAAGTATCCTCCTCCATCAAATTTTCTGCTTGGTTTTTTAATTTTTTTGTGACCAATAAATTTCTTCCTCTTGCAGTGGCTTACAGATCGCCGAAAAAGATCCCAACTCATGAAAAAGGTTGACTCACGTCGCCAAATTGAGTTGATACAGGATTTTGATATGCCTGGAGTGTGTACGTCTATACGTATGTCTCCAGATATGCAATACATTTTGGCTACGGGAACATATAAACCTAGGGTGAAATGTTTTGAAGTCAGTAATTTATCTATAAAGTTTGAAAGATGTTTTGACTCGGAAGTAACCACCTTTGAGGTGATCAGTGATGACTACAGTAAAATGGTGTTTCTGCAATGTGATCGTTATGTGGAGATACATGCTGCCCATGGACGCCACTACCGTTTACGTATCCCCCGATTTGGTAGAGATATGAAATATCACAAGCCATCATGTGATTTGTTTATTGTGGGAACGACTAAGGTAATTCATTTTATTTGCAATGAAAAATGTCATTGAAGTTAACACATACGTTGTGTCTTCTAGGAAATCTATCGCCTGAATTTGGAACGTGGGCAATTTCTGCAACCCTATGAATCCGAAGCTTCATGTATAAATGCCTGTGATGTTAGTTCCGAGCATGGTTTGTTAATGGTAGGCACCAAAGAGGGCACCGTTGAGGCCTGGGATCCCAGAACCAAGACGAAATGTTCCACATTAGATGTGGCCATAAAGTTACCAGGTGTTAAGGAATTTCCTTCAGTGTCGGCATTGAAATTTAAAGATGGCCTGCATATGGGCGTGGGTACAAATTCTGGTCATGTCTTGCTTTATGATATTCGATCAAAAGAACCTCTGCTAGTTAAGGATCATTTGAATAAGGTGCCGATAAAACGTCTGGCCTTTAATCAAAATCACAATGCCGTTTATTCCTTGGATGAAGCCATGCTGAAACTGTGGGATGAGCAAACGGTAAGAGGAAAGATAATGCGTCTATAAGTAGAAATAATTTAATTGCATTTAATTTCAGGGCAAACAAATTGCTTATATTGAATCAACCTCATCCTTTAATGACTTCTGTACTGTACCCGAGACTGGCATGTTCTTCTTGGCCCAAGAAGATGTGAAAATGTTAACCTTCTATGTACCGGCCATGGGCCCTGCTCCAAGATGGTGTTCCTTCTTGGATAATCTAACTGAAGAAATCGAATCAGAAGTTGTGGAGAATATGTACGACGATTATCAATTTATTACCCAAAAGGAATTGGAAGAATTGGGTCTGGATCATTTGATTGGCAGCAATTTGTTAAAAGCCTACATGCATGGTTACTTTGTTGATGTTCGTTTATATAATCGTGCCAAATCGATTGTGGATCCCTTTGCCTTCGAAAGATTCCGCAAGGAGAAGATACGTCAAGAAATTGAAAGCGAACGTAAACCACGCTTGCAACTTAGTAGTAAACTACCCAAGGTCAATCAAGAATTGGCCCTCAAAATTATTGAAGAACAAACCAATCCCACGGCCAAACAAACAGCCAAACAGGTACCCAATCTCTTGGAAGATAATCGTTTCAAGGTCATGTTTGAAAACACCGACTTCAGCATTGATAAAAATGCTGAGGAGTATAAACTTTTGGCACCAGTTCTCAATCGTTTGGAGAAATCTAAATTGAAGGAAATCAAGAAACGTATTGAAGTGGCCCGTGTCAATGAGTTACATGAAGAGGAGGCTAAACCCCATGAAGACAGTGATAATGATGAGGATTTGTTTGGCTTAGACAAGAGTGATGATGATGAAAACAATTCCTCAGAAGCTGAATCATCAGATGATGAAAATGTCAAAGAGTTTGCCAAGGAAATGAAGAGGGCCTACAAAGATGTTAAGAAACAGCGAAAGGAAGAACTTGAAGAAATGGATGTGGAAGAAGATAGGGAAGCAAAGAGTTCCCAACAAGCCAAGCCTAGAATTAACAAAACACCACAGACCAATGGTGTTAAACCAAAAGAATTCAAAATGTATTCCCTACAATCTTCGGCTGAAATGAGTTCGGTAAAACGTGGCATGATGAAGGTCAGTCTTGCCGATCGTGTTTCCAAGGTAGAAGAAACTAATTCTAAAGTACAAACCATTGGTTCATCGGGTAATCGTCAAATGACCTTTGAAATGAAAAAGAAAGATTTGCGCAAACGTGAATTACAAATGAAACAACATCGGGAAGAACGTAAAAAGCTAATACGACCTATAAAGTCGTTAAAATTAAAGAAAGTTAATTTTAAGTAAATAATTTGTTTTAATTTATACAATAACATTTTTTTTTTGTAGTATAAAGTTTAGATTTGTTTTTGTAACTAAAATAAAGATAGTTTGAAAACATTTAAAAGCTTTTCAATTATATCTATACCCAGGCAGCATTTTTTGAAATTTTTAATCAAGTTCAAATCTTTTTGATCCGACTGCACAATTAAAAAGCTGGAATATGAACTCATTTTCTGATCATAATTGACTCCATTGTCGGGAGAAAAACGTAACCTCAGGCGGCATTACTAAACAAATCGCAAATGAGTCTTCCTCTCATCACTTAGCTGTTCAAAATATGATCAGAATATACATAATTCTTATATCATCATCATCATCACTTTTCAAACACCTGCATGACCCTTTTTTGATTAAGCATTTTTCAATCTCCAGATGATCAAAATGTGACAATAAATAACGAAAAAATAGTCATATTTTAATCGCCTCAACGATTTATTTGTGATTGCTACACATTTGTTGTTGTATTTTAAATTGAACTCTTTTTAATCATTACAGGGAGTCACTTTCTTTTTAGAGTCCTTTTGGTGATCAAAAACTGATTAAGTCATAAAAGGACCATGGTACAATTTACCAGGTAGTGGCATCGTAAAATTTTGAATATGTTATGTCAGAACTTTCTTTATGTTGTTGGGGAAATTACAACAAAACTAATTTTTTAAAAAGGGATTTGACTTTTCATATTCGATCAGCTGGTGTGATACCACTACCTGATAGTTCTGCCATGAAAAGGACTCTAAAAAGACTCCGACATGTGATTTTTGAAAAAACAATCTCCCAAATGCTAGCTGGGTATAGCTGGTAATTAGTATTGACATTTTGTTTAGTATTTATGTGTTGGTTTGTGACATTAATTAGACAAATTGGTTTCATTAGCCGACGTTTTTAATTTTTATTAACAGAAATCGTGGTCATTCACAATCAAATTAATAAAAAAAACTAATTCAAACGGATTAAATATAAAAAAACAGAAACTGCAAAAATCTATGCAATTTGTACTATTTGTTTTTTTATAAATTTAAATATTAATATTTGAAAATATATAAAAAATTAATATTTGATTTTTCGATTTGTAAACTATTTTTTTTTCATTGCCCTGTCTTTTGTAAACTCGGCGTTATCTTCATGATGTTCTCTAGTGTAACTAACGTTCTATCCTACGTCTTGGGTAGAAATATCGATGCTTTGTCTTCTTATTTCATAGTTGTTTTTCTGCTATCTCCATAAATTTTATGTTCTTAAAACATAAAAAGCTTAAGAAACCCCAACATAAATCTTATTCGAGAATCCCTCTCTTCCTCACTCTGTTTATCAAATTTTGTAAACACAACCCGCAATAAAATTTATCTTTAAAACCGGTGTCTGTCAGGGTTTAAGTTTTTGTTTTTAGTTATTCAAGCCTCTCTTTTTTCATTGCCTTGATTGTTAACATGAGAGCACCAAAATACGAGAGATTTGTTTATATGAGAACGTACTGCGTTGGTCACAGTTAAACAAAAAGCTCTTAATGATGACAATGGGTGGAAGTTAACATTTAACTTTACTGTTTGGTTTTGATACATTTCAATTTTGCAAGATTGTTTTTTTATTTCATTTAAGAATTTCTGTATAAATATATGAAGAAACTTTAAGACAAATTTAGTTTGTTTAAAGTTGTGCTTATTGTTTGATCAAATTCACTATTCAAAGGTAAATAATGCCAGTGCTAAGAAAAATAGTGAAATAATGAAATTAAAAAAAAAAAAAATATTTAATTTGAAATAAAGAGACGATATTATTTTTTGATATTAAATATTAAAAATCAAAAAATTCGAATAAATCAAATGAAATTAATTAAAAAATAATTAAATTACAAATATATTTACATTGTGGTAATGTATTTACATATTTAAGCCTTAACATGCTGGTGAAGACCTGATAAGGATTAACAAATGGATACCTCTTGGCAGAGAAATTTTAATAGATTAAAGTGGAAAGAATTACCTACATTGTTAACCTTTTTGCTTGAAAACAAGTTGTACATATTTAATTTAATTGTTCCCTTAATTAATTTTTTTAATAATTGGGTGTCCATTGAATCCTTAAAATTTCACTGTTCCATAACGAATAATTCCCGTCCCCATAACGAGTAATTCTCTATAGACAAAAATATAATTTTTTACATAGCGTTTTAATTCCCATCTCCACCAGCCACGTTAACAATACTACGGCTATTTCTTTGTAACAATGTTCTAGGAATATTATTTGTTTTATTATTATAAAAATCAGTACAAAATACAATACGAAGAGGATTTGGACAACATGTTATACAAAAATATTCCTTGTGTGGTTGTAGAATGTCTTTTAAAAAAACAATACCGTTCCCACAAAAATAAAAATTGTTCGCAAAAATGTTGTAGGAAGGAGTAACCAATTTAGATTAAACTTTTCACTCCGTAAAATTTCTTTCAATTTCGAGTATATGTATACTACTTCAGGTACCTCCCACATGCCTTGGATTATTTTAAAAATTTTCGCAGAAGGCTGTCCTTGCTTGGCAAGTCCACGCTTCTTGACATAATTGGTCTGTTCCAGAACTGCAAGAATCTAATAATATTTACTATTTTTTCCGATAACATAAAGGAAAAAATGTTATCGTAGTAAAAAATAATAGCTTCTTGCAGGTTCTGGAACAGAGCCAATGACTCAAAAAAATCATACGGCGCCCAAATAAAATGGCTGGTTGGCACCACAACTATCGAAGGATGTAATGGATTTGGATCAAACTTTAAACATCCAGAATTATTATTTTTTTGCAAAACTTCAGTTTAAGAAAATGTCTTGGATAATTTTTCAATTTTTGTAGCTGTTTACGATGGTACAATTTTTCCCGAGCAAGTCTAGACTTTCTGGCAAATATCCCAAATGCTTCAAAAACACTTATGGTACCAACAATGGTACAATAAAGTAGAGGTAGGCCAGGGGCTGGATTTTTGTTCTATGAAAATTTGAAATGAAAAATATTTCCTTCATATGGCCTGTTCCCGTACTTTATAAAGTGGTAAAAGTCGTAAAAGTTGTAAAAGTCGTAAACGATTTTCATATAAATGTTGTGTACGGGAACGAAAAATGTGTAAAAGTGGTAAAAATTGTAAAAACTTTTTAGTTCTGGAACAGAGCTATAATTTTTTTCATTTGACAGGTTTCTGCTTTATAAAAGTTTTCATTTCACATTTTCATAGAAATAGAATTGAGCCCCAGGTATGAAAATCGCTGAAAAATACAACCCTGCAGCCATGGCTTAAAACGTCAAATGGCATGGTACAATATTAAATGTATTTGCATAGTTAGTCCGTTTAACAAAAACGTGTGGAATGTAGAACTTCACAGTTCATGTGTTAAAAGTGCCAAATAGAGTTAAAAATAATAATTACTTTAGCAAGGCTCCAGAATATTGTTGCTAGAAAAGTGTTCCAAAAATAACAAAAGTTGTACCCAAACTTATGACAGTAAAAAACTGTCATTCTCTTATTTTCTACTTGACAAGTATTGCTGATCTAACATCGTTATTGATAGCATCCGATTTGCAGATACATTTCAGCTAGAATTTTTACAATATTTGTAATTTTTCCATTCCCGTACTTTTGGAATAAATTTCAATTAATGTCAATATTTGTTCTATAGTTCTATCAATATTTGTTCTATTAAAAATTAACAATAGTTGTGTTCCAGAACCTGCAAAATAGTACTATTTAGTACTATTTTTACAATTTTATGTTTGGTCTGTTCCTTTACTTTAAAAAATGGTAACAGTGGCAAAAAATGGTAAAAGTGGTGAACTGGTCTCATATAAATTGTATGCTTGTTGAAGTAAAGGAACGCTTTGCAGGTTAAAAATGGTAAGAAATGGTAACCTCAGGCAGGTAAAGGAACAGAGCTGTTAAAAGTGCGTTCCTGTACTCCAAAAAGTAGCAAAAGTTGCACTTCTCTTTAAACAAAAATGGCGCTGAATGGGGCTCTCTTCTGCTATTTTCTACTACACAAATTTGGGTGAGCAGAAAGTAGCAAATCTAGAAATTTGTAAATTTGACATTTAATTGCCAGGGTTAAAAAGATTGAAAAAGATTAAGTTTGAAATATATTAAAAGAAAAAAAAACAAAAAAAAACAAAAGATTAAAAAGATTCTTAAGGAAAAAACAGCTTTTTGTGACACAGATACTTATGGAGGAAGTAGATTCAAAAAGTTACAAGTTCTATTTCCTCTGAATCCAATTCCAATTTCAAACATCCTGCAACTTGGACTGACTACGTCCAGGTCATGCGATGGATATCGTGCCCTAAATTCGGACCCAATACAAATTGGGGCGGCTGCATCGGCCGGATCTTAACTTGGGTACAACTACTTGTGTTTGCATTGGCATCTGGGGGATAGTGGTCTTTGAGTGTTCAAAAAGTTATGGCAATCGTACATATGTAAGTAATTGCTCTATTTATTTACAAAAAAGCTATATTTTCTTATTTGCCAGTTCATTTGAAGTCATCGAAATTCCAATCCGGACCTGTAGCATATAACGGGTTAGAATGTGGTGGATGTTATTAACCAACTTGTACACCGCAGCTGCACGCTTAAACACGGCCTTATAGCTCGTCGGATGGGTTGGGTTCATTGTGCTGCTAAGTCAGTTGTACCACAGAACATAATAAATACATTTAGTTCATTGCGTGCACTGCCATTTTCCTTCGAGTGTATGAAGGTTTGAAATACAAAGTAATGTCAGATATGTTTAAGAAGCTAGATAAAGAACAGAGTTTCAGATACTCTGGAAAAGAGGAACAAATAGAAATGATAGATAGAAAAGATGGAGACTTTCTAATGAAGTATAGAGCGCCTGGTGGTATTACGCTCTGGTGCCCACCTCAACCATAGTCACATTCCTAGGACCCTAGTTTAACGTCGAAAGAGAGTTGTGACCCCAAAACATCTTCCGGCAAGCACCTCTACATGGGGTAGATCAAAAAAGTAATCGAAGATCTACTCGGAATTCATATTGAGTTTTATTTTCATAACACTTTCTTCTTACAAATTAACAAAGAAGCTATCTTAAATAAAGGTGAGGTTAGAAACATGAACGTTTCTTCAGCCTAAGCAACAATATATCAACAAAATCAAATGGGAGGAAATCAATGATATGAAATGAGCTTAAATTCATGCTATATAGTGTATATCGTATAAATATGCGTAGAGAAATACTGTTCATGCAAACTTAAAAATTAATAACTATTATATAATGTAAAATAAAACAATAGAATAAATTTGTATAATATCAAAGTGCCGAATGTCATTGAATGCTTGTAACATTTATATGGATTCGCTGATCGGAAACGATTAAAAAAACTGATTCATCCAAAAAGAAAGATGATTAACTATATTAACTGCAATAACGATTCTAGCTTGTCTATATAGATGTTTAAAATTCAAGGGCATTCGGTATAAATGGCATTATGGTACACATTTTAATGACAAAAGCGAATCTTTAATGTCTGATTTAAACTACCATCACTGATCTGATAACCATGCAAAACAATTAAAAATATTAAATATGCCAAATCAAAAATTGATATAGTATTGTTGTTGTGTTCTTTCTTTAAGTTCAGGTGATGGTTCAGATTAGAATACAATTTCTCTTCAAGTAGCAAAATAACCATTGGCAAATGTTACGGTTTCTTCATAGCACAATAGGATCAAAACAAAATAAATAAAAATAACAACACTTACGTTACTTGTGGCTCCCTCGCAGAAAGTACTTTCGGTGAGCGGCAGCGGTGGTTTTGGTGGGTGACAATTCTGTTATAATGTGGATTGTATTACATGATCAAATTTTGCTAATAAGAGAAATCAATCTTCAATTAAGAGCTTAACTTGAGTGTGTGTGTGTAATTGAGAAATGTTGCTGAAGTTCAAATATGAATGATGAGAAATGTTTGCTGAATGGATCTCAAACTGATCCATCAGCGATCTTCTGTTTCATCAGTAGATATCTCTCGCTTCACTTACACTTTTAACAAAGAAGAATTACAAAAAAACCGTAATAGGCATTTGTCCCATGCAAAAAAAAAAAAAATGTTACACGCGGTGAATTTTATAAATGATGATCATTAAAAACTGTACCACTTTCAGATTAGCTAACGTTTTTTTTTTTTGTTTCTTCTTTTAATACGATATTGGCTTAATTAACACTATTCTTGTAGTAATCTCTATATTTCTTTTTATAATGTAAATGAGTGTTGGTATGCAAGAATTCCACAAAAATTTTAATCCTCGCCAGTTAAGCAATTTCAGTATCGTTAAAAATGGATTTGCTTATAATAAATTTTGCAATTAATTGGTTTCTGCAAAATTATCTCAACACACTAAAAACCATACCATACTTATTTTCACTAACGTTAACACTAATTGGGGATTTGCAGACGGGTTTTCCCGGTTTTCAAACCAAGTTTTAGGGATTATTTAGCTATCAATATTATTAGTTTTCGGCACGTCTTTCCGAGATTTTAAGACTCGATCGGTGAATGTTGATTTACATCCCTCTTCTTCTTTTTTTCCACTCTTGATGGGTGTGCGTTTGATTGTGAGTATTTTTTTCAACGTTAATGGATATGATGCTATGAGGATGGCAGGCAAAATGCAAACTAATGCAGATCCGCAGAACAGCCAAACACAAGGCAAGGTATTACAGGAATTGCGACTCTATCGATTTTAATGAGAGCGAAAGCTTTTAATCTAGAATTCTCCTGCAAATATGTGGTTCAAAGCAGGTCTGTAACAAAAGGGAATGATTGAGGAGAGATTATTATTAGTCTCTCGAATTGGTTTGGATTAAAATTTGATTTACCTTTCGTGTTGATGTGTTTCGATTATTGTGTGGCTGAGTTATACATGTAAAAAAACTCACAATAGCCACCAAATATAGTAAACCCTGTAGATTTAATTAAAGAAACAAATCTTGAATTGCCTTTCACATACATTAAAAAAATTAACTTCTTACACTTTTGGAAAACCAATAGAAGTATTTTGGCAAAGTTGGACAAAAAAAAACTTGTCTTTTTTTTAGAAAAATGTAAAGTTGGTTAGATTGCAAATCGTTTGCACTTAGAATGATCTTCTTTGCTTTAATTAAAACGACAAAATGGACGAATAAATGGATCCATGGTTGGACTAAACCCTCGACATTGCATGGCATTAACGTTTCTATTCCAACGTTTGAGTTAAAAACTATGAAGCATTTGACCAAATAACCAGAAAAATGATAGGTAAGATTATCTTGTCTATGGCTCTTTTCAACGCCAGAGGGCGTATGAGGATACGTTAAAAAGGGATATTTTTGAATTTGTGTTCAATTGCGAAAAAAAACCATCAGTAGTCAAACAGGGCAAGCGCCACTACAGACCCTCTCCTTGTTCAGAAGAATTCCGTTAGAAGTGGTGCTTATTTTGTGATTGTGAATCTTTAAAATTGGAAGCTATTGTGAAAAGCATCGTTCTGGTCTTACCACCATAAATTGTGAAGGGAAAAGCCTTGAGTTTTGCACATAAACGTGAAAAAAAATTGTTAAAAAAGCAAAAAGATCGGAAACGCCTTGATGTTGTACAATTCAATAATAAAATTAGCAAACCAAACCGTAAAGAAAGCAATGCGGTAGAGGTTTAAGCGAAACAAGCAACTAACTGCTATATGCTAGTATTTTTGCAGCCACAGTATTATCTGTAGCCTTAGCTTTATAAGAACAAAATTGAAGTTTTTACTATAGCCCTGTTCCTTTACGTTCAAGAATCTTCAAGTTTTACAACTTTTTACTCGAAAAGCGTTCCTTTACTTCAGACACAATACAATTCATATGGGAGCAGTTTTCAACTTTTACTACTTTTGCCGGTTTTACCACTTTCAGAAGTAAAGGAACAGACCATATATAAAGATGTAAAGAAAATAAATTTTTGAGTGTAAACTTTATAGATGTATTTATTACGATGGTCCATTTTAATAAAAGTGCAGATCTTTTAATAATAAAATATTGTTAGCCATACTAATACATATGTTCCCGCAACATAAGCAAAGGGGAAAGGGACACTTTTCCCACCAAGTGCACACCGATTTATATTTGGGGTCATTCTGAACGAAAATTCCCCGTGAAACACAAAAACGGGGGATTTTCGTTCAGAATAATCCCCATTGGCTCAATTATATGGAATCTACTTTTTATCAGTGAGTTCAAACCGCGTTTCTTACATCACTTGCAAAGAAGTTTTTCGCCGAGGGGATTTGCCACAGCCGAAATTGTGACGTCGTGATCAGGGATTGAACAGGAGACTTTCTAAGTGCAAGGCGGGCGTGCAACACAGTGACATACTGTATGTTTTCTTCATCACACAGAAGCAGCAACAATTCAAAATCATCGCCATAGCGTCCCTTTGGATGAGTGTAAAATTAAAAAACGACGACTTCCGTTACTACCCCAATGATATAAATTGGGACCACCACCAAGCATCCTTGGTGAAACCACTTTTACATATAATTCCAATAGTTGTTTATTGGCTACAGCCACAACTCTCATATTGGATGATATCTTCCAGCTTGGCCACATTCATTCCCACACGATCCGATATCCTTGATATTTGATTCCAATATTCAGCAAAAAATGTGCAAATTGAAAGTTTTTTTTCAAGGTTTCTCTAGTCCGATTTGTGATGACTTTTTTTGATTTTGACACATTTTCACTTTCTCACATTTTTTCTGTTCCTGTACTTTTTAGAAAATGTTGCACATTACAGCAATTTTTGAGAGTTCTCTCTTTTGCAACTCTTACTACTAAAAAAGTACTGGAACGAAGCTAATTTAATTTTGCCATTCAAATAAATTACTGGTAAAAACGATGACGTCAGAATTGAGAATCTGTTTGCACATTTTAATATTTATCTCATCTACATAAGTTAAATTACTTTACACTGCATTAATTAATTAAATTATTAAAAATTTTTTAGCGTATATTTATTTGATATTAATTGGTATGTTCCTTTACTTTTGAAAGTGGTAAAACCGGCAAAAGTAGCAAAAGTTGCAATCTGCTTTCATATGAATTGTATGGCGTCTGAAGTAAAGGAACGCTTTTCGAGTAAAAAGTTGTAAAACTTGAAGATTCTTGCACGTAAAGGAACAGAGCTAATTAAAGCTATGAAGTAAGTTGGATACTTTGTAATTAAAGATGAATTGGCCATTGATTTAAAATATGGCTTTAATTGCAAAGTAATAAAAAATAAATAAAGTAGATGCATGAATTACAACAACTAACAACTATACAAAAACAACATTAGCTCTGCTCCTTTACATGCAAGAATCTTCAAGTTTTACTATTTACACGAAAAGCGTTCCTTTACTTCAGACACCATCATGGTACAAAAACACAGGTAGCCGCATCGGCAATTGTTGGTAACATAAGGTGTCAAAATATGACATAAATTCAATGCAGTTGACACATTATGTTACCATCAGCTGGCATGATAATGCTACCTGTATTATTGTACCATGGACACCATACAATTTATTATATGGTAGTAGTCATGGTTGAATAAGAAGGTGTTACATCAAATCATACCAAACGTCAAAATTGTTCACAATAATACATTGCTGTGAATAGCTTGTTTACCTTCTGTATGTAATTTTATTCACAATAATGCATTTTGACAACTAGTGTGATAATCAGCTTTTTTTCCCGTTGTACCTGAATTATTGTGCCATGGTCGTAGTTTACAACTTTTACTACTTTTGCCGGTTTTACCATTTTCAAAAATAAAGGAACAGACCAATTGTTGTTATTGAAATCAAATGCCAGGCCAAAACCTAAAACTTTGCGTGTGCGTTCAAAAATACAAAGACAAAATACATGTACATATTTCAAATTGAAATACATGTACATATTTTTTTTTAACGCACACGCAAAGTTATAGGTTTTGACCTCAAGTAAAATATTCAATAATAGGGCCGTACTAAAAATTTTCTCAGGAAAAACATTAATATAAATTTTGAAAATCCTCTAAAAAAGAACAAAATTGAATCAAAATGTAAATATAAAGCATTCAGAACTGCGTAGGTCTTTTTTATTACACGTTTAGAATGAAAAGAAATATTTTATGGTAGCAATTTTCGAAGTTTCAAATTTCATGAGTAGACCCTATTACATTTTGAAAACCAAATTTACAAAAAACTAAACATACAGCTGATTGTCACTTCTGCCTTCTATAAATTATGTTAACGAACAACATTTTGTAAAAGTTTGATTTATCAAACTGACCTATTGTTGAAATAAGGGCGTATGAGTGTTGACAACACTTATACCCCATCATAAACCCAAGGCAAATTTATAGAAGGTATATGCATGAATTACAACAACTAACAAATTTACAAAAACAACATTGTTGTTATTGAAAATTAATTGTCAAAGATAAATATTGAGTAATAGGGTCGTTCCAAAAATTTTTTCAGGAAAAACATAGATACGTTTTGAAAATCATCAAAAATAGAACAAATTTGAATCAAAATGTAAATATAACACAGTCAGAACTCTCGTTGGTAATTTTTATTAGGCGTTTATGATGAAAATAAACATTTTTTGGTACGGAAGTTCGAAGTTTCAAATTTCATGAGTAGACCCTATTACATTTTGAAAACCAAATTTACAAAAAAGTAAAAATACAGCTGATTGTCACTTCTACCTTCTATAAATGTGCCTTGCATAAACCATAGAATGACAAGCTGATTTTAACTCAGTTTAATACATGGCAGAACTACCAGGTAGTGGTACCACACCAGCTGATCGAATATGAAAAAATATTTTTGTTGTAGTTTCTCCAACAACATAAAGAAAGTTTTGACATAACATAATGTGTGTTCGTTTACTCAAAATTTGTACAAATTGTTACTGGATGTTGTTCGTTTACTCTACAGTACAATGCAAAAGACCTAAGCCGATTACAAGAAGTTACTGAACTTGTACAAATTTGTACAAATTGTTGAGTAAACGAACACACCTATATACAACATTTTAGGATGCCACTACCTGGGTAATTACAGTGTTTTATTTAACTTGCTTTGGTGTGTGTTTAGTTCAAATCTGGTAACTCATTTTTCACACAGTTGCAGTTGACCAATCGAACTAAAACTTTGCACACTTTTCAGATTTGGATGACAATACACGAATATGGGCTGGTATCATGATGAAATTATAAGGTGGCGTAAAATGGCCAGCTGATTGGTTTCAATCTGTCAAATTTTTTTTATTGTGAATTAATTGTATGAAAAGGTAAACAAACATTTTGACAGCTTGAAGAATTTTCGGTCAAATCAGAGTTGTATATGTGCTCTTTACGTGACCTGTTAAATAGATCTTGGGCTGGTATCCACACGCTTTTGAATATTGAGACTAATATTACGTTTACATTTACGAAATCGAGTGGATTTAAACTGTCATGATTCTGGATCACATTTGACGCATTCTGCTGGTATACTATTATTTCCATCCTTGGCTTTCTGTATATACATACATACATATGTATATGTGAGCTTATATCGGAGTTTATCTTCTGGTGCCTTCATCTTCCGCGATTTATCTGTTCATCAAGTTATTCTTCGTTATTTTACACATGACAGGACAGTTGAGTACATGTATTAATTGTCAAAAACCCAAAACTTGCCCGTGTGACGTAGGCGTCCCGACAACTGCAAAAACAGTTGTAAAATTTTGAAAGAAGAGCATCGATTTCTTTTTGTTCTTCGTTCACTTATTTTTACAAAAATGTCAAAATTTTGTTAACCCGACTGTCTTTGAAAATATGTATGATGGACAGCTGGGAGACAGCCGACAAATGTAGCTCTGTTCCTTTGCCTGCCTGAGGTTACCATTTCTTACCATTTTTAACCTGCAAAGCGTTCCTTTTAAGTCAACAAGCATACAATTTATATGAGACCAGTTCACCACTTTTACCATTTTTTGCCACTGTTACCATTTTTTAAAGTAAAGGAACAGACCATGTATGCGTTAGTAAATCAGAGTTGTATTTGCAGACAGACTGTCTTGTGTAAATGTCTACTTAAATCCCTTAACAATTTACCTTATTATTGCTATTATATGTTATTGCTATTGTCTGCTTTCGTTGAATATATTAATATTTAACAACAAATATTATTCCCCACCTGAATAAAGTAAATGCCAACACAAAATAACTGTTTAATTGTATTCTCATTAAAAAACTTTTTGATAATGTCATTCTTTAAAAATGAAAGTAATGTTCTGTTTTAACAATTAAAACATTTCCTATAAACTACATGTACATAATTTCCATATATTGCTACACGATCTCATTTGTTTGTTTATAAACAAGTTGTTTGTTGTTTATAAAATGGAACAAAAGTTAAATCACAAACGTTGCTAATTGTTCAATCCTCCAAATGTCAATTTTTTATTCTCTATTTTAAATACCGGTTTTAAAAGAAATACACCAACATTCATGTTAATCATAGGCAGATAATACGTATGTAGCTAGCTAGTATATGGAAATTAGTTTGTTGATTTTGTTTTCAATATGGCTACGTAGTTTATTCGTATTATATTGAGAACGTAACATTAAACAAAATGGAACCAGTTCTACGAATTTGATAAATTACTTAATAAACTAAGTGTGGCTGACTGACCGTCTGTCTGTCCATTTGATTGCCGGTTTTGCGGCCGCCGCCACATTTTGCTTTATGGGGTTTTTAAGTTCTTTATAAACAATTAAATGTTTCATTCCTTAATTACTTTGTTGAATTTTGAGAATTGTTGATAGTAATAGTTATTTTGATAGTTGTGATGTCTGTTATTTTGTATTTTTTCTTCTCATGCTTTTTGTTTCTTTGTGTCTTATTCAAATCAAGTTTCCATGTCAATAAATAACCTTGATTGCTGTCGCTATTTGTCGTTATAAATTGTTAAGTTTTCAAATGTTGTTTTACAATTAGGGTATGTTATGTACAACAAGTTCGTACAACATACATAGTATGTACATGTCACGTGAGGGGTCAAGTATTTTATACTAATCACATTTAGACAGTCATCAAGATAATTATTGTTGGTTGGTTTGGTGCTAATGATATTACATGGATATGTCAAACAACTCAATAGCTAATACAAGTTGCATTGTTCTGGCCATGTTTGTTTGTTTGTTGCTCAGCTGAACCTTCGTTATAAGTACAGGCCAACTCCTTCTTATGGGTACTTTACACGATATGTTTTTTACATATGAGCTGTCACTTTGCGTATACATTTTGTATATAAAAAGTGACAACCCATATGTAAAATAAATATCGTGTAAAGTACCCATTAGTGTCTTTATCTTCTTGGCAATGACTTTACTTTTTTCTTTCTAATTTTATTAATGGGTATTCTACACGATATGTTTTTTACATATGGGTTGTCACTTTTTATATACGAAATGTATATCCAAAGTGACAATCCATATGTAAAAAACATATCGTGTAGAATACCCATAACAAAAAATGTAAGAAGCCAGTTGCGGTGAGGAATATGGTAACCCTTTGCCTCTCAACACCCTCTCTCACCAACAAATTGTAATTGCCGCAAAGAAAATTGCCTAATGTAAATATGGACTTACATATATGAATGACGAGAGAAAATTCAAATAATTTTTCTGATTAGAATGACAATGCTAGGTTTACATTTACGAAATCCACTCGATTTCAACTGTCAACTCCATTGCTTATACGTCAAATGAAATCCAATGTATTTTAGATGAGTTTTAATTTGACGTATACGCAAAGGAATTAACAATTCAAATCGAGTGGATTTCGTAAATGTAAACCAATCATAATATTCCTAATATTCAATACAAGTTTTTAAATTAAGATTATAAATTAAATAATAATGCCTCCAATGGCTTATTTTGGGTTTTAAAATCCATCAGATAGTGAAAGAACACATATAATAACGTCCCTTATTATTATAAATTAATATTTATTTCTCTCATGAAATTACTTCAAAATTTTTTTTTTTAAAAATTCACATTTAATTAAACACTAATTGTGAATTTTGGACTGTTTGAAATGCCTGAAAATAATTAGTTGTCTTACTACGAGAATCTTCGATTGGTTGGTGCTTTTAAAATAGACAGACAGGCGGATGAAACGTGTTATGTTAATTTAGCGTGGGATCTTGATCTCGTGCGGCTATGGCACAATGGGAAATCGAAATCTATGTTTTTAGATAACAACGATATAGCTTAACGATTGAATGGTTTTTAGTTGTTATTTTGTTTGTTTTCAAATTAATCATCACAGTTCAAGGTTAGATGTTATTGTCTGATGTTTGATAAATTGATTTGAGAAATTGCCATAACATAAAATGTTAACGACATTTAAAGGTAATGACAAATTCTAATAAGATAAGGTTAATATGTTTTTAAATGGGAGGGTAATAAAAGGAAATACATAATATGGTCCGCTATTGACAAGCTGATTTCCACAAATTCGCGGCTGCGTTAGTAAATTTCACGAATTTCTTGTGTACTCTTTCACCAAGTTAACAAAATCTTTTAATGTTTTTCTTAGGCGCCGTGAAGTTCCTTATAGTAAGTTTACATTTACGAAATCCACTCGATTTCAACAGTCAATTCTATTGCTTAAACGTCAAATGAAATCCAATGGATTATTGGACGTATGTATTTGTAAAATTAATCAAAAATAGAGGACATAGAGTAGATCCAATGGAAATAGAGGACAAATAGAGTACGTTAAAAAATAGAGCACAGATATCCAAAACAGAGTACTGTGCTCTATAATAGAGTACGGTTGGTCGCCGTAACTATATCGGAGAACACTTGCCGTACCTGCTTCACAAAATTTGTACATTTTCGCTTATGTTCATTTTCCGGGCTGTTGTAGAATTTTTTTTTGTAATTTTCATTGAATGTCACAAAAGGTTTGTGACACCAAAAATTTTCGGAAAATAGGATTTTAAGACCTGCCTCCGAATCACTATGATTTTATGCAACACGTTGTTTTCTCTATTACGACGTAGAAGTCACAAATTATAATCGATTACCCGAGTTTTAAAAACTAGAATAACTAAAAAATAGGCTAATGCTAAGTTTACATTTACGAAATCCACTCGATTTCAACTGTCAAATCCATAGGTTAAACGTCAAATGAAATCTCATCTGGATTTCATTTGACGTTTAACCTATGGATTTGACAGTTGAAATCGAGTGGATTTCGTAAATGTAAACCAAGCATAAAACTTTGAGTGATTTCACGGAAAAATGATTGAAAAATATGATATTAAGTATTTCCGGTTATTGCGACACCTTAAATTATGAAGTTTAAAGCTAAAAAATAAAGAAAAACTTCCGCATAAAGATGTAACCCTAAAAACTAAAGGTTACATTTCTTTAAAGTCATTCAAGTATAAATCCATATGTAGAAACCCCCTTAAAAATTATTACATAAGAGAGAAACAAAGAAGTGTTCAACGTTACTGTAATAAGCAAAAAACTGCATATTGCAATTTGGTCAAAACATTTAGCTGAAAATGACGGTAAGGTTTTTTGTTTTTATTAAGCCAACCAAGGTTAAACGTTTCTCATGTCATGCCAATACAGCACAATATGTTAATATACGACTACACAAAGTTACAACAAAAACGAAATAAGAAAAGAAAACTTGTACATACATTAATTTAAATTTTAAAATTCAAATAATAAATTATTACGCGACAATAGAGACTTGTTGCCAAGTATTAGCATCTCGTCGGTGTCATGCTTAAGTGTTCCATACGCCATTTGCCTGATTCGAAAAAAACTCAAGTTAATGTTTGAGTCTATACAGTTTAAAAGTGGTGCAAAAATTTAATACTTTAAAAGCCCAAATCTAATTAAATAAACTCAAAGAATATATCAGAAGTTGATTTTAGTCAGATATCTGTTATAGTCTAGAAGTTATGGCCAATTTTTACAATTGCAAAAAGTTGCTGATTTGTTCCATGGGTTCTTTTTTCGTGTTTTTGGCAGTTTGCTTCACATGGAACACGTTATGTCACATTTCACCAAACCAACTTTTTGTCAATTGTGTTCCACCTCCCTTACGTGAAGTGCTACTGAGAACCGGAAATTCAGGGGGTTAAATAAAACGGTGGTATAAGAAAGAAAAACATTAGATACCATTTTTAAATATTTCCTTTACATTTGCTTAAGGGGTTGTCACTTGTCACTTTTAAGATTCGCGATTTTTTGTTTAGTTTATCTTATATGTTTTGTGTTCATAGGAGGCGTTAAAATTAAGGGAAATAAATTTACATTCATATAATAGGACAATATTTAAAAATATTTAGATTTAAAAACTATTATTCTTCAATTTTTAAACCAAGTCCTTTAACAAATTGGTCAATTTTTTTGTTCCAAACTCCATCATTTTTGGTGCGGAACAATTCGTTTTTGTCTCTTTTTGTTCCATACGCCAAACGACATGGATATGGAACTAAAAAGTTCAAAGTTGTTTTGTTCCATACGTCAGGCTTTATGGATATGGAACAAAATGATAAGTTTTTCCGTGTCACGAGGCGGATATGGAACATATTGGCATCTGAATATCTCAGAATATATAAGAGATAGAGAAAAACGACTAAAAAATCTGAAATAGCATGTTTCAAAACCTTGTAAGGTACCTTTATCTCAAAATTTCAAAAAAGGCGTATGGAACACTTAAGCATGACACTGACAATATGTCTCCCATAAAACTAGTTTCCTAACAACTTTACATATGACATTTGTTGTTCTTTTCTCGTTACAGATCTCTTTGATAAGAAAAATGTTTCGTTTTCTTGTTATTGCCTGCTGCTTGGCCACTCCCGCCTTTGGTTATTCTTCTGGGGCCCCTAAAGAAGTTTGCACAAATGGTTTGACCCCAGAACATCATGTAGCACCACAAACCTCGGCTGTGCCCTATTTCTTTTCTACTGATGCTTCGGTAAAAGCTGGCGATAAACTTACCGTTAAATTGGGTGGTGATGAGTTTTTGGGATTTGCCATTCAAGTTCAGGACGCTAACAAGAAACCCATTGGTTCCTTCAAGGTTGTCGAATCAAATAAGTCACAAACTTTGACTTGCTCCAAAGCTGATGTAAGTTTTAAAGGTTCTTTTTTAAACTTTTTGTAAAATTTATTATTGATTCTTTTTAGGACACTTTGACCCATGTTAAAATTGACAAGAAAAACATTCCCAACAGTCTCCAATTCCAATGGATTGCCCCCGCCGACTACAAGGGCAAAGCTAAACTTGTTGGTACTGTAGCCAAGAATGGTGCAACATACTGGATCGGCAAGGTCCTTAAAGAAATTGAAGTCCAATAAACTTTGTTTTTTTATTTTATAATTTTGAATTTAACAGGATTTTTCAAAAACAACAAAGTATTTTGTTATAAAACAATCATGTGATAAATTTAAGTTTTTTTTTTAATTTTGAATAAATTTAGAAATTCTACAAAAAAGTCGAATTCAATTAATTAATGGGTTTGAGAATGGAGAAATCTGAGAATAAGTCATGGATTATAAATCAAAATTTGGAAGTTTTTATTTTGATGTCATGGTAGAACAAATATAAGGTAAAGTTAATACTACAACAAATACAACTCGAACAACAACCACAAAGGAATTTGTTTTTGTTTGTAACGTTACCCAGTTGTTCGGGTAACTAGGGAATAACTAGCAATTTTGCTAGCTACTGGTAAACACCCCTAGTTACCACCCAATCTACTCGCAATGTTATAGACTGGTGAATTTAACATGGGGATGTCATACGAAGGGGTCTATTGTCCCCTCACTGCATTACCAGTAACCACCCAATTCGAAAGTCTTGGAAAGGCAATTGTCTCTTTACTGTATTACCAGTAACCAACCAATTCGATAGTCTTTGAAAGTCAATTGTCCCTTCATTGGGTAGTTTCGGTAGGCAGAAACTATAGCTAAAATTACTAGTAACTTGAAGTCAGATAAATGGGTAAATGCATATATGTATGCATTAGCCACACTTTATTTTATTGCATGGTGTGCAAAAATTTTACAAATGATAATATAATCTTGTATACTTATGGATATGACGGGTCCATCTTGATCCTTGATACTGGAACTAGAGCGTTACTACTTGATACAGCGGCTTATGTTTATTTGGTCCTTGGAATGTTTTTCTCGTGTGTCCTTCAGATCATACAAAAGTTCCTGAAATAAAATATGTATATGCAAGTATAATGAAATGACGCGATAATGTATAACGCCAAGATAGATATCAATACTTACCACAGATATATTATAAATATTCTTCTTAAATTGTTCATCCTTTCTATGCTTTAGCTCGTAACACGTTCTTTTTGGCATCTTCATTTTTTGCACAACAAACGCATCAAAATACGTTTTTTAATTATGAATAAACAATATGATAGAACATTTTTTATATTTTGTTTAAAATAAGAAATAATGTTGAAAAGAGATTACAAGAGAGAAACATTGCCGATTTCACAATCCATCGGTAGTCTATAAAATAGTCAATATATTACACGCCGCATTACCTATAACTAGTGAATTGACATGATAGACAAGGAATCCCATTTCCAGTTAAAAAAGCAGGCTATAGGCTATTTTGTGTGCCAGTTTTGTGTGTAAAGTAACTAGGATCAATAAGTAACTAATTACATAACTATGCCAAAGTAGACAATTTCTATTTATTGAACAACTGGGTTACTGCCAGTTGTATTTGTAAACAAAACAAGGAAATGTCTACAAATTATTGGAATTTAAAAAACTAATAATTTTTCACATTTTGTTGAATATTTTGGAAAACATGAATGAAAATTCGTTACATTTTCAATTTTTATGTTTCCACATTATTCCACTAAATGCATAAATTCTCGCAGAAAAGTTTGGGGTCGCTGGAAATTCATAGAAAAAGGAGAAGCTGTTTCAATGTGTTGTTTTAGAAATCAAAGAAGCACATGTTTATTAGGGCTTTATTTTTTTAAATTTTAACAAAATACCTCACATATTAACAAACGTTGTATCGCCTCTACAAGCGGGGATTTACTGCGCGGCTTATCGTTCGAACTTGGAGGAGGTTACATATCATTGATATGAAGAAGTCTTTCTGGGAAATGTTTTTTCCAAATGATATATTTTTTTTTTTCTCAAAAAATATATGTCCCCAATGTACATCGAAATAGAAATAAATGTATAAAATGTCATATGAAATTTGACACTAACGTTACAACCCAGTTCAGTCAGCTGTGTATTGCTGCTACCTTTTCTTATTTTACCATGTTTTGATGTTCTAAACTCGGATTTTATTTATATTATATTAGGTCTGTACGATAACTCAAAAGTTTGTACAAATTTGTACAAACTTTTACAAAATGCTGTTCGATAACAAACTTGTTCAGTAAAATAGAAATGAGAAGTACTTGCAAGTAGTTGCAAGAACTTGCAAATACTTTTTACTTGCGAAGTTATCGAACAGGCCTATTGTCATGAAGTTTATACTATGTTTACATTTACGAAATCCACTCGATTTCATCTGTCAATTCCTTTGTGTATACGTCAAATGAAAACTCATATGAAATCGATTGGATTTCATTTGACGTTTGAGCAATGGAATTGACAGTTGAAATCGATTTCGTAAATGTAAACATAGTAGGCCTGTACGATAACTCAAAAGTTTGTACAAATTTGTACAAACTTTTACAAAATGCTGTTCGATAACAAACTTGTCCAGTGAAAGATAACTGGGAGGTGTTGCAAGTACTTGCAAGAACTTACAAATACTTTTTACTTGCGAAGTTATCGAACAGGCCTATTATTAAATTAATTTGATGTTTTTAATAAAATAGACTAATCCTCTGAAGATGTCAACAAATATTGACGAAACGTCGGGAAGAATGGAATAAAGAGGAATTTTTATTTACAGTGAATTACAGTCAAAAGTATCCACTTCAGTTTCTTTCATTAAAACTGCGATTGCTCAGAATTGGTTAATGATAGCGGTTTCATTCCTTTTTATATTTTTACATTAGTGTCTTAACTTAAATATGTATAATAAAATAAAATTAACAAAATTTAGGTAAATTTAGATAAAAATTTCTACCTCACAATGAAAAGTATGCACTCTAAAAGTTTCATGAAGCAAAAATGATTTTTAGGGTTTCAGCCCTTGGTATGACATCCTTTGTTATCCTTTACAGCTTTTAGCCTTGCAGGAAGGATGGGGAAAAATTCAGATATCGTGCACCGAAAATTTAGTTCAATTTTTGCCAAAAAGGCTAAAAGCTGTAAAGGATAACAAAGGATGTCATACCAAGGGCTGAAGCCCTAAAAAATCCTTTTTGTTTCATGAGACTTTTAGAGTGGATACTTTTCACCATGGTAGAACAAATATAAGGTAAAGTAAATACTACAACAAATACAACTCAACAACAACCACATAGAAAATTCTTTTTGTTTGTAATGTTAGTGTCACCGGAAAATTTAAACAAAATAAGGAAATGTCTATATTTATTGGAATTTAAAAAACTAATAATTTTTCACATTTGGTTGAATATTTTGAAAAACATGAATGAAAATTCGTTACATTTTCAATTTTTATGTTTCCAAATCATTCCACTAAATGCATAAATTCTCGCAGAAAGTAGAATTCTAACAGAAATGTTTGGGGTCGCTGGAAATTCATAGAAAAAGGAGAAGCTGTTTCAATGTTTTGTTTTAGAAATCAAAGAAGCACATGTTTATTAGGGCTTTATTTTTTTAAATTTTAACAAAATACCTCACATATTAACAAACGTTGTATCGCCTCTACAAGCGGGGATTTACTGCGCGGTTTATCGTTTGAATTTGGAGGAGGTTACATATCATTGATATGAAGAAGTCTTTCTGGGAAATGGTTTTTTCCGAATGGTATATTTTTATTTTCTCAAAAAATATATGTATGTCCCTAATGTACATCGAAATAGAAATAAATGTATAAAATATCATATGAAATTTGACACTAACGTTACAACCCAGTTCAGTCAGCTGTGTATTCCTACCTTTTCTTATTCTACCATGCATTTCACCATAGGAAAATTAATGGCACAAACAATAGGGGGGTTCATTTGGATCAACAGGCATATCCAATACATCACTGGGATGTGTTGCGGAAGTATGGCAAAATTATTGGTCTTTTCCAGAACTGCAAGAATCTACTAATTTTTACTATTTTTTTCGATAACATAAAGGGCAATTTGTTATCGTAGTAAAAAGTAGTAGCTTCTTGCAGGTTCTGGAACACGCATAAAATGTTAAAGCTAATGGGTTTTGACCCGATAGTGCTGCCATGTCCCCCTGCATGTTCTAATCGCGCTAGAATTCAAAATATCCGCTATCGTCGAAATATTAGTGACTCTACTCGAATAATTTATGGTCTGTTCCAAACTGCAAGAATCTACTAATTTTTAATATTTTTTTTCGATAACATAAAGGAAAAATTTTTATCGTAGTAAAAAATTGTAGCTTCTTGCAGGTTCTGGAACAGAGCAAATGGAAAAAGTTTTATCGTAGTAAAAAATAGTAGCTTCTTGCAGGTTCTGGAGCAGAGAACATGTTTGTTTTTGTAACATTTCCAGACTCGATTTTTCACAATTTTCGAAAATATTAAATATTTAAGGGGTCGATCATCGATAACAATTATCGTTGAGTGGCGTTGCCAGTTGTAAAAATTGATCCACGTATGGCAACTCTCAACTGAAGTTGCGAATCTCAGTTGACGAAGCGGCTGTTTTTCAGCAACCACCAATTTTCAGTTGCAGTGAACATTTTTGAAGAAACAAGAAATAAAATAGAAGAAAAATAAACATTTTGTTAAAAATTATTGATTCTTTGCATCATTAATTAATTTTGTGTATCAATATGGTGAAAATAACGACAAAGAAACAGTTCGAAATATTAATTGATAAACTGAGTGAAAATCCAAACGTATCCCGAGGAGTTCGGGTTTTTGGTGAAACCAAAGCCACAGCGGATGAAGCGTGGAGGTCCATTTCGGACAGTTTATACAGCCATGGACCTCCAACACGAACATCTGAAGAGTAGCAGAGAGACTGGATTCACTTTAAAGCAAAGTTGAAAAAGAATATGGCTCAAAATAAAAGAAACTTCAACGCCACTGGTAATGGTCCATCACAAGAGTGAATTTATCGCCATATTAAAATATTCACCCTTATTACGGTTGGCGTTGTCGTAGGCGTTCAAGTGTCGTAGACGTAGTCGTAGGCGTTGTCGTAGTCAATAATTTTTGGTATTATGTAAAACTTTCGACTACGCCGGTTTTGTAATAGATTGCAAAAATACAGGGTGTTGAAGATTATTAACATTTTCGACTATTACACGCCACCCTGTTATAGAAAAGAAAACAAAAAATAGAGTCAGTTAAAATAAAAAAACAATTATTTATTAATAAACCATAAAAATGTTAAGGGTGGGTTATTTTATATCTGACGATGAGGATGAATATACTCCGAACGATTTAAACGTAAGACGAAAACAGTTACGACAAGAATCAAACATATTTTCCATGACTGATACTCAGTTGCTGTTGCTGAAATCCATTTCTGTGAGGGGTATTTGTGACTAGTGTGCAGGGATCCTGGTTCACTTGGACCTGTTGCTCATTTCCATGAGTGATACCTATGCTTACAGGGGTTATTGTGCGGGGATCCTGATTCACTACGATCTGCGGCTCTTCTGCATGAGACCTGCTTACGCTTTGGGGAGTAACTGTGCAGGGATCGTGGTTTTCTAAATCTTTATGGATTATACATGCTTCATACAGTTCTTCCTCAGTGATTGTTTCTCGAAGCGTTGAAGGCTGCTGGATTCCAATTGACTGATTGCCCGCGTTTACAATTGTATCCAATTGTAACAAGCTTAATGCTGCTTCTTCCGTGTCTGTTAGTATGTACTGCTTGAAGGATCCTCCACCTGTAGCACGACATTCCGTCTTATTGTGAACTAACTTCTTCCTTAACTTGAATTTGTAGTCAGCCCAGACTTTCATCCAACCCTCCTAAAATGTTGAGTTTCGTACTAATTTTATTCCACTCTTCTTTCACGCTAATTTTTTTTTATTCCATTGCTGTAACCTCTGGCCAAATTTGGATTGTTCTGCAAAATCTGGACCATTGTGTCAAACTGCTTTTTTGTGGTGACTTTTGTTCTAAAACATGTGCAATATTATAAAATTTATACGAATATATAATCTTTTTGTTATATAGACACATACCTTTTGTTTAAATCCATTTTATTTGTTCGTTTTTATTAACGTTTTAAGAAATTTGTCTGTTGTCGTCAACAAAATCTCTAACGACTAATTTCACAGCGTTTCTCGTAATAAAACGCCTCTCGTGGTAGCAAAATTGTAAAAGAATGGCATACAGAGTTGTAATATCTCGTATACGACATACATAATACCAATTAGTCGTTGCGAAAATGTCGTGTGCGACATACATAATACCAATTAGACGTTACGACACGTCAATTTGCAATTTTGGATACGACTACGCCAACCGTAATAAGGCTGATTGTCCAGAATAGACAAAAGAGTTACCCAAAGCGCAAATTATTTTTAAAATAGTTTTTTTTTGCGAATAGAGGTCACAAGTTTGAAAAAACACTGATCGATAACATGTTTATCGACCACCCAGTTGAGTTGACATTAGCCCTGTTCCAGAACTAAAAAGTTTTTACAATTTTTACCACTTTTACACATTTTGCGTTCCCGTACACAAAATTTATATGAAAATCGTTTACGACTTTTACAACTTTTACGACTTTTACCACTTTATAAAGTACGGGAACAGGCCAATTAATGGTACAACATTTCATCTCAGTCGCGCAGACAACTGACAACGCAACTCAAGTTTAGTGGCAATGCAAGATAGACCCATAAGTGTCAAACAGAACGTCGTGTTTCATTTTTATGGTCGGATTTTTCCCAAATAAATGTTCGTTTTTAACAGTGTTCAAAATTTGGTATTTAAATATATTTTCAACAAAGGGGTGTAATTAATGCAATAATAAATAACAAGTCTTCCAATTCCAATGAAGTCATATTATCAGTTACGTCTAGCTTTCATCCTTTATTTCGTTATGTGGAACACTTTTATTCGGATTATAGTGTTCGATCCATGAATTTAAAAATTTACTATATTCTCTTTTACTTTTGCACAATATAACCAAACTGGAGGGTCGACAGCCATGCGTTTTTAATTCCTCCATTCGTTGCTTTGTTGTTTCTAAGCTATGACATAAAATGCGTGGTACTTGGGCAATTTCGTGGCGTGTAAATTTCGCCTCATTTAGCAGATAATCAAGGACTTCTTTAATTTTTGTCATTCGCACCTTTTTCACCTGTGGATGTTTGTTCATAATACACATAGCTTCTTCTGCCGTAAATCCCAAACGATCACCAATATATTCTGCTGGAGTTCGGTCACCAAGGATCTCCAAATCATCTAAGGAAAGTTGCAGGGATCTATTGTAAAAAATAACATAAGATAACATAATTTTACTCCTTATTAAAAATACCTTACTTTTGTAATATCGATTCCGGACAACGAACCATCCATGGCATTATTTTATCCTTCTTGGCCGACATTGCCCTTTTGAGACGCATTTCCACTGATCGTGGTGCATAACGAAATGCCCACAGATCTTTTAGGATATTATTTGATTCAACATTGTATTTTAACATTAACTCCAAATTGGTTTTAAACATTTCCAAAGGCATTTCCAACACAAATAAGCGTTTGGCCAAAAACTTCGTTACCATCTTTGCCGGCACTTGCAATTTATCAGATATATAATAAACACGATTTCCATAGGTTACATGATCTGCTTCATTATTCATACTGCCGACCAAACGACGCAGGCGAGGTAGGTGTATTTTTAAAAAGGGCACAAAATCATTTATGTCGCGGAAACCACGTAGCGACTTAAGTAAGGAAAGCTTCTCCACCAAAGCTCCTGAAATAAGACGTCTGAAATTATGTTATTTCAAATCAAGTCCTTTACTTACCCTTATCCAGCGTTATAATCCATGGATATTCAAGAAATTGCCGCCTGGTAACTCCCTCTGCCATTAGAATATCAATAGTCAGAAGCAGGGATTTTTTGCGACAATTCTTGGAAACCATAGAATCTTCCATAATCTGTTGCATTTCTGTGTCACTTAAACGAAAGCGTGTACGCAAAGCTTCGACCAAAGCCTGTGATGATTGTGAACGTTCATATTCCGGTTTGTATGGGACAATATACTCTGCATCTCCTTCAGACGAAGATGGTTGTGTCTCTGTTTTATACAGCACCACTGAAGAAGATATGGAACGTTGAGCAGAGGTCAGTTTGTTTATACGAACAGCATTCCAACTACATTGATGAGGTTTTATTGGGAGGGGTGATAAAACCAAGGCTCTTTCAAAAGATATTAGGAAATTCCTCCACATTTTGATGGATTTACGGAATAACTAAGATTCTGGCAGATTCTCTGGTTGCGTGTTGTGTTACGAATGATCCATTCCACAATGACGTTGTTCTTCTTCTTCTTTTTGCCCGAAGTCGTTCACTTTTGTGAACAAGGAGTTCATCGAACGACACGAATAAGAAAGGAAAACAGATTGGCCGATAAAAATGAGTAGCCAAAACAAAATTGATCTAGTTGTTACGAGCGTGTCGTGTTACGAATGAGGGCATGGGAAAAGGCTCAATTCTGTTTCTATGAAAATGTGAAATGAAAACTTTTATAAAGGAGAAAACTGTCAAATGAAAAAAATTATAAAGGAAATATTTTTCATTTCAAATTTTCATAGAACAGGAATCCAGCCCCTGGTCCATGGTACAAAAATACAGGTAATGCGGGGCATACACTGTACTGCCAAACTTCACTGCCAAATGAACCCTTGTGTACGTGTGTGATTGAATAGTGTGTGGCATTACTTCAATCCATATTCCAAAAATGATGAATTTTCCTCCAAAACTCGATTTTGGGTTGAAGTTTTCCAATTTTTTAATTTCCTCACAAATAATATTTGTCGTTTTCAAAAATTATTTGTTGGTTACTTGGAAAATAAACAAAATTCATCGGATTGAAAGGGGTTCATTTACAAAATCAAAACTATTTTGATTTCAATCCTGCCAAAACTACTCCCAAATACATTGACAAAAACCTCAAAATTTACTAATACTATTACAAATGCTGTCCTGCATGCCCATAGTGTATGCCAGGCATAAAAGCAAGTCCCAGCTGATTAGGTTCACCCGTAATACTAGTGTCAAATACAATATAAAGTTTATGACGTTGTTCTTTTCGTTAATTGTCAATTAATATTTATATTTTTACTTTCTGATAAACAAATGTACGTGCGAACTTCGAATAAATAGATCCACAGGATGCAACTTTCGAATAGTTTAACAATCTGTAAGGATGGTGTAAGAGAACAAAAGGCCGTGTAAAATGGTGTGTCAGGCATTGGCGGATACAGGTCAGTGCTATATTTATTTAGGGTCAAGTGGGTATTTATGCACTTAAAAATATCTCATTGCAGAGAAGGATCTGATGGAAAACATTATGAATGAAATCTCAATATATTGGATGCACTATACGGAATAAGACAATTGCAGAGTATGGTTAAACTTATATTATGGAACCACAACGAACGAAGCAGATTTCTTCAAAATATCCCTAGTAGGTCCCTCTTGCTAAGGAAGAGTTATCAGAACAGCAGTTTCGTCTCAAGTATTGCTGTGGTTGGCATCACGAAACCAGTCCTATGTGGTTGTTGTTTTTAGCTACACAAAACGTCAAGCGATGGATTAAACAGAACCTAAACCCACGTTCAGATTTCGTAAATCTGAACATACTATAAGGCACGTTGAAACTCTCCTTTCGTTACACCTGTAGGATGAAAATAATGAACCCATTTTGCATCTATGAACTCAGCCAACAATTTTTGGGGATAATGTCCAAACACACTGATTTTATTTAAAACATATGTACATACATAGAACAAAATATATTTTATATATCGAATTGAGATGTTTCATTTGTTTATGCCGTATAAGGGAGTCAGAAATAGAGATGTTTGCTTTTCCTGGCAACATCGGCTGCATTTCCTATTACAGCAGGTATATAGTTTTCTGCCGTACTGCATCACCATCGGCTTTTTTGCTTTGTTTCTAGCAGTGGTTATTCACTAATATTGATAAATATCATTCTGAATCGTGGATTTCATATTTTCTTCGCATATAATATGTTTGGATTTGGTTAATTGAAAATTGTGATTCAATGTGCCCCATCTGAAATTAACCATAAATTATTAGTAATTCTGGATATTTAGATGCAGTGATACTTACCTCTGTCAACATTTTTAAGAAAAGTAACACGCGGAATTATTATTGATGTTACTTTAAATAGTTTTTAATTCATTTATTAAATTTACATATACAGTTTGTCAAGTAATTGTTTTCGAAACAAGAAAACTAATATTTTTCTGTATTAATTTATGAAAAATGACTGATAATTGGGATAAAAATGTCGGGTTTTTTGCAAAAAATAGTTGGTAGACTTATTAAAGACAAGATAGGATGTATAAATAAAAAATTGACCCGCGTAGTCAAAAAAAAAAAAAAAATAACGAAAACCCATAACTACATATAATTCAAGCTGTCAAATAAATGTTTTCAAAATTTAATGGAGGTTCCAAAATAACCCATATTTTTGGTAAATTCTTGAAAATCATGACATTTTATGAATGTTATTCATAAAAGGGGTTAACAACTAACAAGTCTCAACAATATTAGGCATAAAATATGCCTACTAGGAGGATTACCATATGGACCAAGGAAGTACCAGGTCATATTACATGTAAACAGGGTCCTATAGGTCTTAAACCGGGAATATCTGAAAACTAAGACGTTTTATGAGTTTTTTAGTTCAAGAGGATGGACTGCCATCAATTACAATAAATATTACCTACAGGATAATTAGATCAGAAGGGTTGCCAGATCGACTAAAAAGGTACCAGGTTATATAAACAGTGAACGAGGCCACCTGGGCCCCGGAACAGGGCACCGAAGTTTGTTTTTTACTTAAAATTAATTAAAAGATAATGACATTTCACTAAACAATCAGAAATATCGCAGTAGGAGATCAATATTGCTTAGAAATGTATGGGGTAAAGGTTTCGACAATTTTCAGAAATGCATACTTCGACATATTGGACACATTTCGCGGACTCTGCACTACTACTGTAGTACATTTTTAAGGGAAAAATTATGTTGATGGGTAAATAATGCTTCAGTGTTAGCATGGAAGCAAAAAAACTTTGAGAATTCCTCTGAACTCGCTATAAACAATTGAAATCGGAGGTCTATTAAAAATCAGCATAGACTGACAATATCTTATATATGCATTTCTAAGCGATTTTTGTACTTTTATGTCGTATTTTGGTTTATGTTGGATAATTCCCTTATCCCTTTATTCAATTTGAGTTAAATAAACAAATTTTAGGCCCTGGTTATGGATCCAGGTGGCCTCGTTTACCGTTTATATAACCTGACACCTTTTAGTAGATCTGGCAACCCCACTGATCTAATTATTCTGAAGGTAATATTTATTGTAATTGATGGCAGTCCATCCTGGTGAATTAAAAAAACTCATAAAACGCCTTAGTTTTCAGATATTCCCGGTGTAAGACTTATTGGACCCTGTTTACATGTAATATGACCTGGTACTCCCTTTGTCCATATGGTAACCCTCCTAGTAGGGATATTTTATGCCTAAAATTGTTGAGACTTGTTAGTAGTTAATTCTTTTTAAGAATAGCATTCATAAAATGTCATGATTTTTAAGAATTTACCAAAAATATGGGTTATTTTGGAACCTCCATTAAATTTTGAAAACATTTATTTGACAGCTTGAATTATATGTAGTTATGGGTTTTCGTTATTTTTTGTTGGACTACGCGGGTCAATTTTTTATTTATACATCCTATCTTGTCTTTAATAAGTCTACCAACTATTTTTTGCAAAAAACCCGATATTTGTATCCCAATTATCAGTCATTTTTCATAAATTAATACAGAAAAATATTAGTTTTCTTGTTTCGAAAACAATTACTTGACAAACTGTATTTGTATTTATTTAAAACACTTGCTCTGTTCCAGAACCTGCAAGAAGCTACTATTTTTTACTACGATAACATTTTTTCCTTTATGTTATCGGAAAATATAGTAAAAATTAGTAGATTCTTGCAGTACTGGAACAGACCAAATATTTATGAGACTTCAAAGCACATTGACATTTTATATTTTTGTTTACAATTTTCAAAAATGAAGTTGACACTAGTATTGCGTACAACAACAAATTTCTATGTGGTTGTTGTATCGATTGTTGTACAACAACACTTGCTTTTACCTGTAATAATTGTACCATGCCCCTGGTCTAATTGCCAGTTCTCTATTGTGAATGGTACTGCTCATGGCACAATAATATATGGTCTGTTCCTTTACTTTTAAAAGTGGTAAAACCGGCAAATGTAGCAAAAGTTGTAATCTGCTTCCATATGAATTGCATGGTGTCTGAAGTAAAGGAACGCTTTTCGAGTAAAAAGTTGTAAAACTTGAAGATTCTTGCACGTAAGGGAACAGAGCTATAGGCACACCGGGAAAAACAGCTGATTATCACACTAGTTGTCAAAATACATTATTGTGAATAAAATCACATACAAAATGTAAACAAGCAATTCACAGCAATGCGTTATTGTGAACAATTTTGAAGTTTGGTATGATTTGATCATGGTGGCATAACACTTGGCCTGTTCCCGTACTTTATAAAGTGGTAAAAGTCGTAAAACTTGTAAAAGTCGTAAGCGATTTTCATATAAATTTTGTGTACGGGAACGCAAAATGTGTAAAAGTGGTAAAAATTGTAAAAACTTTTTAGTTCTGGAACAGAGCTAAACAAAGTAGCTTTACGAAATCCACTCGATTTCAACTGCCAATTCCATTGCTCAAACGTCAAATTAAATCCACTCGATTTCAGATGAGTTTTCATTTGACGTATACGCAAAGGAGTTGACAGTTGAAATCAAGCGGATTTCGTAAATGTAAACATAGTCTAAGAAGGTGTTACATCAAATCATGATGAAATTATAAGGTGGCCAGCTGATTGGTTTCAATCTGTCAAATTGTTTGTTATTGTGAATTAATTGTATGAAAAAGTATACAAACATTTTGACAGCTTGAAGAATTTTCGGTCAAATCAGAGTTGTATTTGTGCTCTACGTGACCTGTTAAATAGATCTTGCATCAAATCATGTCAAACGTCAAATTTGCTCACAATAGCTTTGTTCCTTTACTTTTTTAATGGTAAGGGTGGTAAAAGAGAAAAATGTCAAAATTGCTCTCTCATGAACATTTTTACCAGAAAAGTAAAGGAACGGAAAAATGGTAGATGTGGCAGCAATGTCAAAAAGAAACATAAAAAATCAATTTTCGTCTTTTATTTCACTGTTTTTCATTTAGTCTTGTCAGCGTTCGACTCAAAAGTCGAAAAATCAGTTCTGCCATTTTTTACCTGCAGAAATTTTGCTGGTAGCCTGTGGTAGAAGAGAAAGCCATTTTCGCTCTCTCTCCACTCTCAAGGCCTGCGTACATAAGCTGCTTTGCCTGATTGCCTTGCTTTGCTGCTTCAATAAAAAAATAAAAGAACAAAGAAGGCCGACCCAATTTCCAACTGATGGCAACCCAGTTCGAAATTTCGTCTTTATTCTATTATTTTTATTACGTCAGAAATGAAGCAGGTAAGCAAGGCAATCAGGCAAAGCAGCTTATGTACGCAGGCCTTCACTCTTTTAAAAATTGCTTCCAGTTTTGCCACTTTTCGGGGTTAAGGAACGCTTTGCAGGTTAAAAATGGTAACAAATGGCAAAAATGGTAACCTCAGGTAAGTAAAGGAACACTGCTAGTAATGCATTACTGTGGATTGCTTGTTTACCATGGTGGAATAATAGTTCATTTAGACTAGCCATAAATCCTCGACTGGATTTAATAAATCCAGTGCAAATCTCTTTGCATTTAGATATACATTTTGGAGGATTTAAGTGGCAGTCAGCTGATGTTCGTTCATAGCAAAATTACCAAGGTAGATGCATCAGCCCATCTGATCGAATTTGAAACGTCAACAGAATTTTTTGTAAATTGAATTCGTCTCAAAAAACATACGTCAAGTTACAAATTTATTGTTTAGTACTGAAAATGTTAGCACATTATGCTACTAATGCTAACTAACGAGCAAATAAAGAATTATTTTATTATTTATTTTATTTTATTTTATTATTTATTATTTATATAAAATAAATAACGAATTATTTTATCATTTAGGCATCGTAAATATTAGTCTTGGTTGATTAAAATCAACTTTGTACATCAAAACAAATTTACTTTTTTCGCCTTGTTTACAAATTTTTACATTTTAAATTATTTTTAATGTAGCAATTCACCGATGCATCTACCTTGTTTCTTGTGCCAGCTTGCAACTTTTTGTATTTTCCAGCAACATGTTGCAAAAAACAGAGTTGTATACGAGGATTTATGCCAGATTTAAAACAAATCCACTCAATAGGAGGATTTATTTTTGTATGGGAAATCTGGTAGATTTTGGCTGGATTTAGCAAATAAAACCTGATAATGGGCTAAATCCGGCTAATGATGCCATATCTAAATGACCTATAAGGTGTTAGATCAAATCATGTCAAACGTCAAATTTGCTCACAATAATGCATTACTGTGAATTGCTTGTTTACATTTTGTATGTGATTTTATTCACAATAACGTATTTTGACAACTGGTACATGGTGGAATAAGAAGGTGTTACATCGATAACAATAATCGGGCCATTTACCACACCAAACATCAAAATAACTCATTACTGTGAATTGCTTGTTTACCTTTTGAATGTAATTTTATTCACAATAAAACTAATGTGATAATATGCTGTTTTTGCCGTTGTACCTGTATTATTGTGCCATGAACTGGTATGAAGATCAGCTGTTTTTGGCGCTACACCTTATTATTACAATAATGCATTTTGACAACTAGTGTGATAATCAGCTGTTTTTCCCGTTGTACCTGTATCATTGTGCCATGGATTGTTACATCAAATCCACCTTATTCCACCATGGTACTGGTCATGGACTAAACTCAAATCGTATTTAGCACAACTTCTGGCGTAAAACTGACAAATCAGCGTCATAAAATATGCTATACAAAAACAAATCTTGAAATTGGCAGCGAAGAACGGAGAGATCACATAAAAACATTTACGTCAGAAATGTTGTGGCCCTTTTCCACCAATCACAAGCAGTCATTTTGAATTTAATTTAAAGACATATTCCGGAATATCTTTTAACTCAGTTTAAGACGCAATCAAAATGCAGCCATTACAAAATAAAATTAATTTTGTTGTTTAAAAATAATAAAATTAAAAGCATTATTACATTAACACGAATTATAAAAATCAAACTGTATTTTAGGATGCAAACTTTTTGCTGGGTTGTTATTAACGATTCACAATAGTATAATCATATCACCTGGTTGTACTAGGAGAGTGGAGAGTGTGAAGAGAAAAAACAGCAGTTGTCTAGAGTTGGGCAATCTAGTTCACTGAACGGTTCGATCTTTCTCGTTCCTTTTATCAAAAGGAACTAGTTCCTTAATATCGTTCCTTCGTTTCATATAGTTCCTTCGTTCGTTTGACATTTAACTCAAATGTTCTTTTTATTTAAATCGCTCCTTTGGATGAATCGTTCGTTCAAATATCATTTTGCGTAAAACTCCGCCGTTCTTTTAATGTTAAACAAATAAAAACACATTTTTATATTTTTTTATTTTATAGAATTTTGCGCGCTTTATTAAAAACTAGTAACAAATATTTGTAAATTTTTGTAATTGATGGAGAGAAGTTTTCACCTCATTATTAAAGGTATAATATTAATGATATGTGAGGCAATTTATGATCTGCTCCCAGCTCTTTAAGTTTTCTTACTCCTTTGCCATTTTACAATCTTTGCATTTTTTATGGGAGCACACACTTTTTATGTTGAAAATCTATTATATTTTCCTACACATGTCGTAGTTAAACGCAAAAACCTTCACATACACACAAACACACGCATCGTCAATAACAAACAAAATAGAAACAGAATAGAAAAGAAATTCATACGTTCTTTTCTTTTCTATTCTGTTTCTATTTTGTTTGTTATTGACGATGCGTGTGTTTGTGTGTATGTGAAGCGTTGAACAAATAGAACGAGATGAGCGAATAGAACGAGATGGTCAAAAGGAACGAGATGAACGAAAGGAACTATATAAACGAACGGGTCGGATATCGTTCCGATCGTTCCTGTCTCGGAATAGTTCCAATGAACTAGTTCGTTCCGGTACTACACAACTCTACAGTTGTCATTTTCAAGACAGACAACCCGCCTTTTTAGTTGTTGTGATAGAACGTTTTCACACGATAAGGTTTGCCTGCTCAAAAACGTGGTTTCCGTTTTGACTCTCATTCGTAATTTTCACATCTAGTGTTGCGTTTTTGAAGTCATTTTATACAAGCGTACTTTTTGAACAAAAAGAAGTACGGTTTTACATAAATGTACCAAAAAGGTTTATGTGAGTATTGTCACTTCTTACAGCATTTAACACAAAAATGAGTATTTGTTTACATTTTTTTTCTTACACATTTCGCACACACACATTCTTAATTTTATAAAAATATGTGAGGAAACAGTAATTACTATACCATGATCAGATTTACATTAGGCAATTTTTCTTGATGGATTTTTTCGTCCCCTTTTATACAAACAATTCTGTTCTAACATTTTTCTTTCAAAACATTTAAAATAATCTCAATTACGAAAACTATAAAAGAAATTAATTAAAAATCATAACATCTTCTTGAAGTAATGTTTGTATAATACAAATTAAATAAAAAGTATTTCTTGAACGAATTTATCAAAAAAGTACTTTATGTACGTTTTCGTTCACTTACTTCCACATTTTGTTTCAACACTGACACAATTTACGAATGAGAACCAAAACGGACAACGCATTTTTGAGCAGGCAAACCTTATCGTGTGAAAACGTTCATAGACTTCTTGCTTGTTTGAAGTATTCATTGTTTTCTAATTGGCTAAAGGAACAAAATAGTGATAGACTTCTTGCTTGTTTGAAGTATTCATTGTTTTCTAATTGGCTAAAGGAAAAAAATAGTCCAACAAATCCATAAAATAAAAGTGAATAATGGATCATAATTTAAATCTTTGATGTTGTATATTGTGAATAAATAAAATAAAAATAAAATTTCAATAAATATAAAAATCAACGTGAATTTGTTGTTGTTATGAATCTCTGTTGCAAATATAAAATTGTCAAAATAGTATTCTACGTGGTGAAAATGAAATAAAAAATTGAGTGTGATATGTTATGATATCAATGATATCAACATCAACTGCATCAAGCAAGATTGAACATGCCTAGGTAAGTAAAAAATAAAACAAAATAAAAACTGGTATTGATGGTTGATAAACAACTCGCTTTTTAACTCGCTTCCCCTCTCAACATAATTTACAAGTGTTATTTGATATTTATGTAGCATATTTTATGGCGCCAACTGTGATGATAAGAACTATTCACAATAGTATACAGACATTCGATCAGCTGACTATCAACTTTCCTATATCTTCTCATTCGTATCCCGTCATTCGTATCGTATAGTTCGTATTGTGATTGCCGTTTTACCGGTTTTTTTTCATTTGTTTTCTCCAAAGTAAACTAAACTCTTCATTTAATTCTGTTGTATGAGAAAAAAGAGACTCGAATAAATAATACTAATCATTCTATTCTTGCAAGTCGACTTGGAAGAAATGGCACAAGAATTGTGTTCTCCTCTGCACTGCAACGTTTGCTTAATGTTGCAAGCCCATCAAGAAGTAGGTGTACTCGATGATGGCGAGTCTGCAAAATCATGCCAACTGCTAAACTGTTCCGGTTGTCAAATGGTTCGTTATTGCAACAGACAACACCAAAAACTCGATTGGGCAATACATCGTGAATTTTGTCAAGCCATACAGGCTATCAAGAAGACGTTAAATATCTCACATCCATTAAGAGTATCTGGTACAAATCCCAAAAACAAGGAGGATATGGAAAAGACAATAATTCAACTTAAATACTTGCTACGAAATGCATTGGAACGAACAATGCAGTATCATGAAGAGGAGTTAACTTCCTTCCCTATCTACTGTCCCATTTGCTTTAGCTTCAAAAACCTGAATGTTGTCTGTTCCGACTGTCAAAATCAAGTCTATTGTTCAGAGGAACACTTGATGCAGCATCGAGAGGGACATTCTAAGGTGTGTGCTTCTCTGCAGTTATATTACACACCCTATAAAACAATTATGGCCAAAGAGTTACAGTTACAGCTAAAAGATAAAGTGGGAAATATGAAGAACATGGATTTAGTTGCAATGTTTGAGAAAGCTTTTGACTGCAAAGTTCCTCAAGATCCTACCAAATCTCTACAAGACTATCAACTGTTTTCATATGCTGCAGATTTCAGTTGCATTGCCACTATTTGTTATACCTTGAGCCATATGAATGTGGCGGCCTGCCATGATACGTACATGAACATTTTTATTATTGGAGCCACATTTGAAGCTGTACTTTGGTTTAGAGAAATCCATTGCAAGTTCTTTTTCCAGCAATTTGAACAGATAACAAATTTAGAATTGCATTTTATTGGACCCGAAATGGTGGAGCCACATGAAAACAGTTTGGAATTTGAATTTTTGGTAAATATTGCCCACATTATCGCATTATAGTTATTATTAATTTAAATAATTTCTTTAAGGGCAAATTGCGTAAAGTACAATTCCACTGTTTTAAGGGCCTGTTCCAAGACTATTGCCGTTTGTGGAAAATAAATCCCATTTTAATGGTTGCCTTTAATTGTGGTTTTTCGGAATTCTCGCGTCGCTACAATTGTCTTCCACATTTCCAAAGCAACAATAGTGAACCATTAAATTCCCAACAGCAGGATACTTGGTCTGGTGCCATTGGTGAAATGTTACCCTATGATTGTCCCATAATGTTTACATCATTCACCAAACAAGAGTCGCAATTCGATTTTGCCGCATTTGAGACTGCTGCAAAAAGTCTACAAATGAAAATCGAAATTGAACGTGTATTTAAGGTGTCAAAGAATCCTTATCGTGATCTGCGTCCTTTGCGGCAGTGGTACTTTGGAGATGATGAATCGATTTACTATCGTAATGGTTATCTACAAGTTATAAAGACAAATAGATTTTCCTAAATCCATAGAGAGGATTTGACTGTACATTTTAAATGAAGTAACTTTAAGTTTGTTATTTCATCACGACTGAAGTTTGTTAAGTTTCGTTTTTGTACCTTGAAGTATTTTTTATATTAAAGTTTTTTTTTAATAATATATGTATGTATTAAAACATATATACCAATCTGAAGGTGTTATTATTGGTTTCATAAGGCGTGTTTATAAAAATCTATCAATGCCCTAATGGCTTTATACCCTTGAATTTTTAAAGAAATTAGTCATGGCTCCAATGAAGACAAAACGTGGATTTTTAAAGAATATTTTTTCAAGGGCCATCAGACCAATAAACGTGGATTTTGAAAGAATATTTTTAGGTCGACATCCAGACCAATAAACGTGGTTTTTTAAAGAAAATGTTTGGCTGGACATCCTTACCAATAAATTTTTAGCTCGACATCCAGACCAATAAACATGGATTTTTAAAGAATATTTTTGGCTGGACATCGAGACCAATAAACGTGTATTTTTAAAGAATATTTTTTCGACCATCATCAGACCAATAAACGTGGATTTTTAAAGAGTATTTTTTCGACCATCATCAGACCAATGAACGTGGATTTTTAAAGAATATTTTTCGAGGACCATCAGACCAATAAACGTGGATTTTTAAAGAATATTTTTCGAGGACCATCAGACCAATAAACGTGGATTTTTAAAGAATATTTTTCGAGGACCATCAGACCAATAAACGTGGATTTTTAAAGAATATTTTTCGAGGACCATCAGACCAATAAACGTGGATTTTTAAAGAATATTTTTCGAGGACCATCAGACCAATAAACGTGGATTTTTAAAGAATATTTTTCGAGGACCATCAGACCAATAAACGTGGATTTTTAAAGAATATTTTTCGAGGACCATCAGACCAATAAACGTGGATTTTTAAAGAATATCTTTCGAGGACCATCAGACCAATAAACGTGGATTTTTAAAGAATATTTTTCGAGGACCATCAGACCAATAAACGTGGATTTTTAAAGAATATTTTTCGAGGACCATCAGACCAATAAACGTTTATTTTTAAAGAATATTTTTCGAGGACCATCAGACCAATAAACGTGGATTTTTAAAGAATATTTTTCGAGGACCATCAGACCAATAAACGTGGATTTTTAAAGAATATTTTTCGAGGACCATCAGACCAATAAACGTGGATTTTTAAAGAATATTTTTCGAGGACCATCAGACCAATAAACGTGGATTTTTAAAGAATATTTTTCGAGGACCATCAGACCAATAAACGTGGATTTTTAAAGAATATTTTTCGAGGACCATCAGACCAACAAACGTGGATTTTTAAAAAATATTTTTCGAGGACCATCAGACCAATAAACGTGGATTTTTAAAGAATATTTTTCGAGGACCATCAGACCAATAAACGTGGATTTTTAAAAAATATTTTTCGAGGATTTTTAAAGAATATTTTTCGAGGACCATCAGACCAATAAACGTGGATTTTTAAAGAATATTTTTCGAGGACCATCAGACCAATAAACGTGGATTTTTAAAGAATATTTTTCGAGGACCATCAGACCAATAAACGTGGATTTTTAAAGAATATTTTTCGAGGACCATCAGACCAATAAACGTGGATTTTTAAAGAATATTTTTCGAGGACCATCAGACCAATAAACGTGGATTTTTAAAGAATATTTTTCGAGGACCATCAGACCAATAAACGTGGATTTTTAAAGAATATTTTTCGAGGACCATCAGACCAATAAACGTGGATTTTTAAAGAATATTTTTCGAGGACCATCAGACCAATAAACGTGGATTTTTAAAGAATATTTTTCGAGGACCATCAGACCAATAAACGTGGATTTTTAAAGAATATTTTTCGAGGACCATCAGACCAATAAACGTGGATTTTTAAAGAATATTTTTCGAGGACCATCAGACCAATAAACGTGGATTTTTAAAGAATATTTTTCGAGGACCATCAGACCAATAAACGTGGATTTTTAAAGAATATTTTTCGAGGACCATCAGACCAATAAACGTGGATTTTTAAAGAATATTTTTCGAGGACCATCAGACCAATAAACGTGGATTTTTAAAGAATATTTTTCGAGGACCATCAGACCAATAAACGTGGATTTTTAAAGAATATTTTTCGAGGACCATCAGACCAATAAACGTGGATTTTTAAAGAATATTTTTCGAGGACCATCAGACCAATAAACGTGGATTTTTAAAGAATATTTTTCGAGGACCATCAGACCAATAAACGTGGATTTTTAAAGAATATTTTTCGAGGACCATCAGACCAATAAACGTGGATTTTTAAAGAATATTTTTCGAGGACCATCAGACCAATAAACGTGGATTTTTAAAGAATATTTTTCGAGGACCATCAGACCAATAAACGTGGATTTTTAAAGAATATTTTTCGAGGACCATCAGACCAATAAACGTGGATTTTTAAAGAATATTTTTCGAGGACCATCAGACCAATAAACGTGGATTTTTAAAGAATATTTTTCGAGGACCATCAGACCAATAAACGTGGATTTTTAAAGAATATTTTTCGAGGACCATCAGACCAATAAACGTGGATTTTTAAAGAATATTTTTCGAGGACCATCAGACCAATAAACGTGGATTTTTAAAGAATATTTTTCGAGGACCATCAGACCAATAAACGTGGATTTTTAAAGAATATTTTTCGAGGACCATCAGACCAATAAACGTGGATTTTTAAAGAATATTTTTCGAGGACCATCAGACCAATAAACGTGGATTTTTAAAGAATATTTTTCGAGGACCATCAGACCAATAAACGTGGATTTTTAAAGAATATTTTTCGAGGACCATCAGACCAATAAACGTGGATTTTTAAAGAATATTTTTCGAGGACCATCAGACCAATAAACGTGGATTTTTAAAGAATATTTTTCGAGGACCATCAGACCAATAAACGTGGATTTTTAAAGAATATTTTTCGAGGACCATCAGACCAATAAACGTGGATTTTTAAAGAATATTTTTCGAGGACCATCAGACCAATAAACGTGGATTTTTAAAGAATATTTTTCGAGGACCATCAGACCAATAAACGTGGATTTTTAAAGAATATTTTTCGAGGACCATCAGACCAATAAACGTGGATTTTTAAAGAATATTTTTCGAGGACCATCAGACCAATAAACGTGGATTTTTAAAGAATATTTTTCGAGGACCATCAGACCAATAAACGTGGATTTTTAAAGAATATTTTTCGAGGACCATCAGACCAATAAACGTGGATTTTTAAAGAATATTTTTCGAGGACCATCAGACCAATAAACGTGGATTTTTAAAGAATATTTTTCGAGGACCATCAGACCAATAAACGTGGATTTTTAAAGAATATTTTTCGAGGACCATCAGACCAATAAACGTGGATTTTTAAAGAATATTTTTCGAGGACCATCAGACCAATAAACGTGGATTTTTAAAGAATATTTTTCGAGGACCATCAGACCAATAAACGTGGATTTTTAAAGAATATTTTTCGAGGACCATCAGACCAATAAACGTGGATTTTTAAAGAATATTTTTCGAGGACCATCAGACCAATAAACGTGGATTTTTAAAGAATATTTTTCGAGGACCATCAGACCAATAAACGTGTATTTTTAAAGAATATTTTTCGAGGACCATCAGACCAATAAACGTGGATTTTTAAAGAATATTTTTCGAGGACCATAAGACCAATAAACGTGGATTTTTAAAGAATATTTTTCGAGGACCATCAGACCAATAAACGTGGATTTTTAAAGAATATTTTTCGAGGACCATCAGACCAATAAACGTGGATTTTTAAAGAATATTTTTCGAGGACCATCAGACCAATAAACGTGGATTTTTAAAGAATATTTTTCGAGGACCATCAGACCAATAAACGTGGATTTTTAAAGAATATTTTTCGAGGACCATCAGACCAATAAACGTGGATTTTTAAAGAATATTTTTCGAGGACCATCAGACCAATAAACGTGGATTTTTAAAGAATATTTTTCGAGGACCATCAGACCAATAAACGTGGATTTTTAAAGAATATTTTTCGAGGACCATCAGACCAATAAACGTGTATTTTTAAAGAATATTTTTCGAGGACCATCAGACCAATAAACGTGGATTTTTAAAGAATATTTTTCGAGGACCATAAGACCAATAAACGTGGATTTTTAAAGAATATTTTTCGAGGACCATCAGACCAATAAACGTGGATTTTTAAAGAATATTTTTCGAGGACCATCAGACCAATAAACGTGGATTTTTAAAGAATATTTTTCGAGGACCATCAGACCAATAAACGTGGATTTTTAAAGAATATTTTTCGAGGACCATCAGACCAATAAACGTGTATTTTTAAAGAATATTTTTCGAGGACCATCAGACCAATAAACGTGGATTTTTAAAGAATATTTTTCGAGGACCATAAGACCAATAAACGTGGATTTTTAAAGAATATTTTTCGAGGACCATCAGACCAATAAACGTGGATTTTTAAAGAATATTTTTCGAGGACCATCAGACCAATAAACGTGGATTTTTAAAGAATATTTTTCGAGGACCATCAGACCAATAAACGTGGATTTTTAAAGAATATTTTTCGAGGACCATCAGACCAATAAACGTGTATTTTTAAAGAATATTTTTCGAGGACCATCAGACCAATAAACGTGGATTTTTAAAGAATATTTTTCGAGGACCATAAGACCAATAAACGTGGATTTTTAAAGAATATTTTTCGAGGACCATCAGACCAATAAACGTGGATTTTTAAAGAATATTTTTCGAGGACCATCAGACCAATAAACGTGGATTTTTAAAGAATATTTTTCGAGGACCATCAGACCAATAAACGTGGATTTTTAAAGAATATTTTTCGAGGACCATCAGACCAATAAACGTGGATTTTTAAAGAATATTTTTCGAGGACCATCAGACCAATAAACGTGGATTTTTAAAGAATATTTTTCGAGGACCATCAGACCAATAAACGTGGATTTTTAAAGAATATTTTTCGAGGACCATCAGACCAATAAACGTGGATTTTTAAAGAATATTTTTCGAGGACCATCAGACCAATAAACGTGGATTTTTAAAGAATATTTTTCGAGGACCATCAGACCAATAAACGTGGATTTTTAAAGAATATTTTTCGAGGACCATCAGACCAATAAACGTGGATTTTTAAAGAATATTTTTCGAGGACCATCAGACCAATAAACGTGGATTTTTAAAGAATATTTTTCGAGGACCATCAGACCAATAAACGTGGATTTTTAAAGAATATTTTTCGAGGACCATCAGACCAATAAACGTGGATTTTTAAAGAATATTTTTCGAGGACCATCAGACCAATAAACGTGGATTTTTAAAGAATATTTTTGACTGAACACTGACAGGGCTACGACAGGGACATGTTGCTACATACAGCTCCCAGTGAGTGATTCGTAGCCGTACCAGATAATAGCCCGCTTTTGGAAGTCACAATCATCTGGTTTTGGCATTCACCATGTGTTGTGGCATTCGGTTCTCTTAAACTACCAGAGTGGTATAGTGCTGGCTGAGCAGATTGATAGCTCTACCATGAAGCGTGGATTTTTTAAGTAGAATTTTTTCCAATGACTATCAGACCATGAAGCGTGGATTTTTTAAGTATAATTTTTTCCAATGACTATCAGACCATGACATTTAAATTAAAAAAAATACAATAAATAAAACCACTGTTGTTTAGATTATACTTTTTTATCTCATAAATATATTGTTTATATAATGTTTTTATTTTTAATAAATATGGTTTATATATAGTTTGTGTATATATCTCGGTTTGTGTTTTTATTTTTGATTTGAAGAATAACACCAATAAAATAAGTACACACTTTTTTAACATCTATTTGCGCTTAACATTTCTCAAACAATATATGGGCATCTTTTTCGAAGCTCTTAAAAAATAATTTATAAAATTACAACCTAAAATAACAACAACAGAAAATAAATCAATATATTTCTGAATAAATGTTTATGTATGAATGAATTCAGTCTATAGAGGAAAGAGAATTATTTTTTTCGAGGTTAGGTTATAGGTATGTATGACAAGAAGATTGGTGAAAATTTATGAGAGAAGTTTCTTGGTTCATAGAGGACTATATTTTCTGTCAATTTTCTTATTCTGGGTCCATTTTTCGATTAACAAAGCACCATTTGTTCGTCTTGTTTTACACATCCCAACACATAACCTAACTTGTTTGTATATAGTTTTATGATATATGTAAATGCATAATGCTGATTATTAGATGGACCATAATTTGTGTTACTTTTCTATTTAGTACAAATAAATTAACTTAAATCTAAACTCAATACAACAATAAGGACTAATTTTAAAGCACTCTTGTGGAAAATTTGCCGAACCCTGCAAATTACTTACCCTAATTACATTTTCTCTTAAAAGCTAAACTTGTGCCATGTCTTTCACAATTGCCAAAAAATATATAAGCTCTCTTTTTATTACATCTTTGGTTTCAACTTTCCCTTCTCTTTCTTTGGAGAATAGAAAAAATATGATCTGTAATTAAAATCTTAAACAAAATTGTACTCTGCTGTTTTGTGTTAATGGGTGTGTATGTGTGTGCATGCACCTTAAAGTTGCCTATATCAAAAACATTTTCTATCACTCGTCACATCCATTAGCATTCCAACTTAATCCCTCAAAGCCTTGCGTCTTTCCCAGGCCACTTGCATAGACCAAATACTCAAGGGCCGCATATAGCCAATTGAACGATAACGCTTCTCACCATAAAACGCTTCGGGGGTTTCAAAATTCATGCCACATTTTTCGGAGATGGTCTCATAAAGACCACCAGCCGTTTTGAAACCTTCTTCAAACATGCCTTCTTGGATCATTGTGGCTGCCAAGGCAAATGTTACTCCAGGCCACACCTCTTCAGCTTGTATACTACTTGTATCCACGTGGCCAGGTTTTTCAGGATCTGAATTTGCAATGAAACCATTAGCCGCCCCAATATTTCCATTATGGAAACCCATAACATTGTTTTTATAGATTTCCTTTAGCGCTGAACGCACATTTTCTTTGGGATAAATCTGAAAGTAAGAAACTGGTCATCTCTTGTTTACTTCCCAAGTTTTATGTTGTTTGATTTACCTCATAATCAAAACCACATGTCTTCAAATACCAATGACCACATAATTGATCGGCCATGATGGTGTCCTTGTGGGTGTTGCAAGTATCAAACCTATAATAGCTGCCATTCCAAAGCTTCTCCTCCAAAGAACGTTTGCCCTTTTCCAATATATCCTGATAACGTATACAATCATTGGGCTGATCCAAAATGGTGGCCATTACTGACATACTTTGCAAGGCAGCCAACCACAGACCGGAACAATAAGCACTAAAACAAACGCAATATCCTTTCAATAAAATGTGAAAAGCGCGTAAAAATAACCTGCTTACCTTGGTCCCTCCATAACCCACGAATCATAGGTTTGATCGGGCATTTTTGTATTTTCAATTAAACCATCATTATCACGATCATATTCAATTGTCCTTTCCATAATGGCCTTGCAGGAGGGATACATGGCCTTCAAGTAGGTCATGGCATCCATGAGATATACCCTGCCATTAGTTTCATTGATGTACATTGAAGCAGATTTGCGATTTTCTTAAAAATGGGAAAATGTCAATCTTCCAAAGCAAGAATCATGTATAAATGTCAAACTCACCCTTCTTTTCCTCCACCGAATTCTTACGTTTATTATCCTGTGAATACATTTCATACAAGCTATCCTTATCGATAAATTCAATGGAACTAAATTTACTCGCGTTATCTGCCTGGGCCTGTGCCAACTCATTGAGAACATAATAATCTCGATAGACTTGTAGCACGAACTTGGTATTTAAATCTTTCCAATCATTGACATCATGAATATTATAGCAATTGATTAGGGTGAAAGGTTCCTCATCGGGATCACCCAAATCGTGTGGGACACAATTTTTCACCTTCCTTGGCATTATTTTGCCATCGTATAACATTTTGCGGGTATCCGTTAGGTTGGCGGCAATCGCGTCTTTGAAGTCGTATTGCAAACTGACCTAAGGGAGGGAGAAACGTGGAAAAAGAAAGGGGTTTTTTTTGAGGCTAGGGAAAAAAGTTATTTAAACTTACCTGTAGATTAGGCCACAGATGGGCTATGGCTGGAGAAGCATAAAAATGGACATCATATGTGTTGTACATGCGATATTCATGACCTTCCAGATAGCCAAAGCGACCATAGGCGATTCTGAAAGTAGAAATCCATATTATCCACATCTTTTCTATAACGAAAATGTGTTATTGACAAATTTTCTATAACGAAAGTTTGTTATCGACAAATGTTCTATAACGAATATTTGTTATCGACAAATTGTTATCGACAAATTTTATAAACGAAAAAATGGTAACAAAAAATTTTCTATTACGAAAATTTATTATCGAAAAATTTTCTATAACGAAAATTTGTTATCGACAAATTTTCTATAACGAAAATTTGTTATTGACAAATTTTCTATAACGAAAGTTTGTTATCGACAAATGTTCTATAACGAATATTTGTTATTGAAAACTTCTCTATAACGAAAATTCGTTATCGACAAATTTTCTATAACGCACATTTGTTATCGACAAATTTTCTATAACGAAAATTTGTTATCGACAAATTTTCTATGACGAAAATTTGTTATCGACAAATTTTCTATGACGAAAATTTGTTATCGACAAATTTTCTATAACGGAAATTTGTTATCGACAAATTTTCTACAAGGAAATTTGTTATGGACAAATTTTCTATAACGAAAACTTGTTATCGACAAATTTTCTATAACGAAAATTTGTTATCGACAAATTTTCTATAACAAAAGTTTGTTATTGATAAATTTTCTACAAGGAAATTTGTTATCGACAAATTTTCTGTAACAAAAGTTTGTTATCGACAAATTTTTTATAACGAAAATTTGTTATCGACGTATTTTCTTTAACGAAAATTTGTTATCGACAAATTTTCTATAACGAAAATTGGTTATCGACAAATTTTCTATAACTAAAATTGGTTATCGACAAATTTTCTATATCGAATATTTGTTATCGACAAATGTTATATAACGAATATTTGTTATCGACAAATTTTCTATAACGAAAACTTGTTATCGACAAATTTTCTATAAAGACAATTTGTTATCGACAAATTTTCTATAACGAAAATTTGTTATCGACAAATTTTCTATAACGAAAATTTGTTATCGACAAAATTTCTACAACGAAAATTTGTTATCGACAAATTTTCTATAACGAAAATTTTTTATCGACAAATCTTCTATAACGAAAAATTGTTATCGACAAATTTTCTATTACGAAAATTTGTTATCGACAAATTTTCTATAAAGACAAGTTGTTATCGACAAATTTTCTATAACGAAAATTTGTTATCGACAAATTTTCTACAACGAAAATTTGTTATCGAAAAATTTTCTATAACGAAAATTTGTTATCGACAAATTTTCTACAAGGAAATTTGTTATGGACAAATTTTCTATAACGAAAATTTGTTATCGACAAATTTTCTATAACGAAAATTATCCACAACTTTTCTATAACGAAAATTTGTTATCAACAACTTTTCTATAACGATATGCTGTTACCGATTACTTTTCTATAACAAAAATTTGTTATTGACAACTTTTCTATAGCAAAAAGTTGTTATCGACAAATTACAAGATACAATACATACAAAAGTCTTTATCGGAAAATTGTCTATAACGAAAAGTTATCGACAATTTTTAAATGAATAAAGTTGTTATAGGTAATTTTTTTTTCTGTAAGAAAAAGTTATCGAAATTTTTCGAAAACTTAACGTTGCTATAGCCAACTTTCCATAACGAAACGTTCTTAGCGACATCTTTTCTGTAACGATAGGTTATTATGTAACAAAAATGTATTATCGACTTCTTTTCTGTAACGAAAAGTTGATATCAGCAACTTTTCTGTAACGAAAATTTGCTATCTGTAACTTTACTATAACGAAAAGTTGTTATCGACAACTTTTCCAAAACAAAAAGTTACCGATACCTTTTTAATTAAGAAAGGTAATTACCATTTTTTCTATAACAAAAATTTGTTTTCGTTAACTTTTCGATAACGAAAAAAGTTATCGATAATTTTTCAATAACGAAAAGGTGTTATCGACAATTTTTCAATAACGAAAAAGTGTTATCGACAACTTTTCTATTACGAAATGTTCTTATTGACAACTTTTCTATAACCTAAAACAGTTAAATTTTAAATTTCAATAAAAAAATTTTTTATATATGGTCTGTTCCAGTACTGCAAGAATCTACTAATTTTTACTATTTTTTTCGATAACATAAAGGAAAAAATGTTTTTGTAGTAAAAAATAGCAGCTTCTTGCAGGTTCTGGAACGGGGCAATAATGAATAGTTGTTATCGATAACTTTTATGTAATGAAAATTTGTTATCGGTTAATTGTTTATAACGAAAATTTGTTATCGGTTTTTTTATAATAAAAATTTTTTATCGGCAACTTTTCTATAACACAAAGTTGTTATCGACAACCTTTCCATAACGAACAATTGTTATCGATTCTATAATAAATTTTCTATAATAAAAACTTGTTATCGACAAATTTTCCAACAAAAAATTGTTATCGACAACTTTAATATAAAGAAAAATTATTATCGATTATTTTTCTAAAACAAAAAATTGTTGTCGGTAGTTTTTCTATAATATAAAGTTGCTATCGTTAGTTTTTCTATAATGTAACGTTATTATCGACAACTTTTCTATTTCTATTAATAGCAATTTTTCCAAAATTCGACTTACCTTGGATCATTGTACTCCAACTCCTGGCCCAATGATGAATCACACAACAGCCACAGGGTACCACCATCCGATATATAATACAGCTGATTGAATATGGCACTCTTATACCAGTCCGGAAGACCTCTAGAAAATCAATAACACCATTAATTAGGCTGTATAACTTGGGAGTTTTTTTTTGGAAGCTTACTCATCATTTAAGATGGGCTTTTGCCAATTATCGATAAGCTTTTCCCAATTGGCATAATGTTTCAAAGCATATTCACAAATTTTTGGACCACTTTCACCATTGGCGCTAAAATATTTGGTATAATAACGGGTGTGGGCCTTAAGCTTTTTGGGAAAATGTATGGTTGGCATGTCCCAGGCCAAAGCAAATTCCAAATCATGTTGAGATTTGGGTTTCAACGAAACCCTGGCACAAATGGCCACACCCAAATCGTTGGCTATCGAACGATATAAAAGCGGGATTTTGAGAAGTGATATTGAAAGAATCTCAAAAGGAATACTTACATTTTAGTGATTCATCGGCAGCGGAATCATTTAACTGGCCTTGTTCTTTTAGCTGCTGCCACAATTGTTCTCCACTGCCGTTGGGATCGAATTTCAGACATCTTGTTATATTGATTTCTGGTAGAACTCGACAAGCCAAATTGTAGGAGCAGGGCATTTCAGCAATTACCTGATTAATTGTTACCCCCTTGGCATTGCCTTCCGAGAAGAGGGTGGAGGTGGCATTGCCTTCAGCATCTTGTTTCTTGTTGCCGGTACCATTTTTAAAAGTAAAAGCAATGGCCACCGTACGTTCCTCCTCGCCAACATTCTCCACCGACCAAACGAATACGGCACATGGTAAACTGGATTCTTTGTAATCGTGAGGTATGACTGGAGATACTTGACGGCACACCAAACGAACACCATACTCAGAGAGATCATATTCTGTCCAGGAGCGGGGATACAAACCTGTGTATTGGCATTTGGATTCATCTAAATTTGATTGCCAACTGTTGAGGGGCTGTTTGGGGCGATTGTTGCTGCAATTACAGGGAGTTTTGAAATTATTCTTCGAACTGTGGTGGTTATTGGGAAAAAATTGTGGAAAAAAGCATAACATTGAAATGTGGCAATTCAAACAAACCCAAAAATCAGGTGAATTCAAGATGTAGGCCATTGTATCCGAGGTGTTTTTTTTTTTTATTTTGTTTTTGTGATAGTTAAGTTGTGCGGGGCCAATTTTTGTTGCAAAACCATAGAATTGGTGGAAAATTCATGAAATTACAACAAATTGTGTGCATAATAGTGTATTGTTGTTGTAGTTTGGTGGTGAAAAAGAAAGAAAGAAAAATTCAAAGAAAATATTTCAATTAAAAAAAGGATTTGAAATCTTGGGCCGCAAAGCCAATGAAAGAGAGGGTAAGGCTTGATTTCCGTATGAAAAATTGCAATTTTGAAGGCAATGCTTTCAAGCGAAGTGTTAAACAACCCTTCCAATTGGCCTTGTGGCCTTAACGTTAGTCGTGATTTAGTCTAGACAGCAACCATTTAGCAATCAGTTTATTAGTAGGTGGTGAAAGAGGTTATTTGACGGTTGAGTCAGTAGGTAGTTTATGGGGAAACGGGGTTAAGAAATTTATACAAGGAGAGCATAGTGTGCTTGTCTTAGTCTAGACACCAACCATTTAGCCATAAATTTATTAGTATGTGGTGAAAGAGGTTATTTGACGGCTGTATCAACAGGTAGCTTATGGGGAAATGGGGTTAAGACATTTATTTGATTTGAATTAACATCATGGAAGAGATCATAGTTTTCTTGATTTAGCCTAGACATCAACCATCTAGCCATAAATTTATTAGTATGTGGTGAAAGAGGTTATTTGACGGTTATATTAACAGGCATCTTATGGAGAAATGGGGTTGAGACATTTATATGTTTTTTATTAACATCATGGAAGAGATCATAGTTCCTTTGCTTTAGTCTAGACACCAACTATGTAGCCATCAATTTATTTGTTGTTGTTGTTGTTGTAACAGTGTTTTATTATTATGTTTGTATGTTCGTTCTCCTGTTCTCCAATCTGGCGCTGGGTCTATCTCCAGTTCCAGGAAGTTGGCTACTTCGATGGGATGTAACCACAGATCCACTGGAGTCAGATGAGTAGGCTTGGCGGGGCAGTTGAATAGGTGCGATCCCAATAGGAATTTAGGCGACTGCAATATCCCGAGCGTAATTGAGCCAAAACTACTCTGGTTTGTCGTGGCAGCTGACGCTCTTCAGCTGCGATAGATGGGGGATGTGCTCCGATGACTGCATTCACACAATAATTGCTTGTTGTCTTAGCAACTGTGTTCGTGTGAATGCTGTTCAAACCTGCCTGATATGCCTGTTGATCTAGAGGTTCTCTCCCATATTGTTGGACCGTCCTCTCGAGAGCATGAATATCCTTCTTGATATCCCTGGGTGTATCGGTGGCCAGCAGATGGTGATTGGGATGGCTCTCACGGTAACACCCGAGCAAGTACTGCAACGATAGCATCTCATTATGTTGTCGTACTGGAAGAATGTTTGCCTCCTCATGTAGATGATCCACTGTAGATTTGAGGAGGCACCCTGTTGCTGTTCTCAGGGCGGCGTTCTGACAAATTTGAGTCGTATCCCAGTGCGTGTCGCATAAATTCGGGGACCAAACTGGCGCCGCATAGCTTACCACAGACCGACCAATCGCTTTATACGTGGTCAACAAGGTTTCATTATCTGCACCCCAAGTGCTGCCGGCTAGGGCCTTGAGGACCTTGTTCCTACATTTCAATTTATCGCAGATAGCTGTGGCATGCGCGGATGACGTGAATGTGGTATCGAATGTGACCCCTAAAATTTTGGGGCAGTTTGTGGTCGGAATTCTGCTACCATCGACCCTGATATTCAACTCTCTTCTATACTTCGCCGTCCATGTGGTGAACAGAGTGACGGTCGATTTAGTGGCGGATATCTGCATATTCCTCGCGTGGAAAAAGGTGGTAAGATCGGTTAAATAGGAGTTCAGTCTCTCACAGATGTCACCAGGATAGGTACCTGACGCCAGGATCGTACAATCATCCGCATACGTTACGATCTCAATGCTGTTTGGAGGGGGCGTGGAAAAAGGTGGTAAGATCCGTTAAATAGGAGTTCAGTCTCTCACATATGTCATCAGGGTAGGTACCTGACACCAGGATCGTACAATCATTTGCATACGTTACGATCTCAATGCTGTTTGGAGGGGGCGGAATAAGGAAAGGTAGAGGTTAAACAGTTCCGGAGATATCACCCCTCCTTGGGGAACTCCCTGTTTCACTCTACGGGGCTTGGATTTCTTGTTCCTGAATTCCACATACGACTGGCGACCACACATATAGTTGATTATCCAACGTTTCAGACTTGGCCGGAGGGTTGTCTGCTCGATGTCCTCGAACAGCGTGGAGTGCTTGACAGTATCAAATGCTTTTGATAAGTCAAGCGCCACCATCACTGTTCTATCACACCGCCGCTCCTGGTTGAGTCCTCGGCAAATATGTGTGGAGATGGCTTGCAGCGCTGTTGTCGTGCTGTGCTGCTTACGGAATCCATGCTGATGATCGGCAACTTGATAGCTATTTCTAATGTTGGGGAGGACTAAGGCCTCAAGGGTTTTCGCAACAGGTGACAAAAGCGAAATCGGCCTGTACGATTCACCATTGCTGGCATCCTTGCCTGGCTTCAGTAGAGGGACCACCCTGCCCATTTTCCAGACTTCGGGAACAATAAGAGTGGCTAGCGACAGGTTGAGAACTTTAGTGAGATACTCCACTCCCGGCTCAGCCAGCTGTTTCAACATTACCATGGAAATTCCGTCAGTGTCCAACGCTTTGGATGATTTAACGTTCCTGATGGCATTCGCAACATCATCCATTGTAAACTGTGGTGGTTCATCCTCGGCAGGAAGAGATCTAATGCGACGTAATACTCTTCTCTTCGCCCTGTCACTCTCGGGGTGCTCGACAAACAGTCGATTGAAGTAACTTGCACACCTCTTCGGGTCAGTCAACGTAACGTCGCCGTGACTGATGTCCTGTCATCCCTCCTTCCGGGGTTCGAGAGTGACTTAACCGTTGTCCACAATTTACTTATACCGGCTCCAATGTTGCAACTCTTCAGATGATTTAACCACTAGTTCCGCTTATGTTCGCCGACCAGCCTGTTAACTTCCAGTGTCAGCTCCCTGACTCTGGGGTCGTCGGGGTTGGTTCGACGAAGCTCATCACGCTCATTTGCTAATCCCGTCGCCTCTGCTGGGAAATTTGGTCTTTGGTCGGGTATTCGACCAGCAGGTATATGGCGAGCGACTGCAGCATTGATTATGTCTCGAAACATCCTTTCCGCTACCCGAACATCAGAAGGATTGGGCAATTCTCTGAAGCGGTGATTGGTGAACTCTCTGAAACTCGGCCAATCAGCTTTCCCATGATTGACGAATGTGCGGCGTTCAGAGGTGATGAAATCGGGTGGTCTGCTGATGGAAACAATTATGGGGAGATGGTCTGATCCAAGGGAAATGACGGGTTGCCAGGTGACGTCATTTGTCAGACCAGGTGATACGATGGTTATGTCTGGCGAACTGTGACACGCTCCTCTAATTCTGGTAGGGGCGTCCTCATTGACCGAGTAAAACGTAGAGCTATCAATCTGCTCAGCCAGCGCTGTACCTCTCTGGTCGTTTCCGAGGGCCGAATGCCACATCTCATGATGCGCATTAAAGTCCCCCAGGACCAGACGATTATGAACTTGCCAGAGCGGGCTAATGTTAGGCACGTAATCTGAGATACAGCTATTTCTCGGCGGGATGTATACGTTCAGCAACTCTATCTCGCCAGTTCCACACCTGACTGCTACCCCCATACATTCCATGTACGGGTCATTAGAGGCAGGCTCAAGCGAGATAGGTCTGTATTGAACAGACTGGTGCAAGAGGAAAGCTAATCCCCCACTTCCACATCTGATGCGATCCTTCCTTATTACGTTGTAACCATCACAACGTACTAAGCTGTGGTCGTTCAGCATGGTTTCCTGCACCGCCGCGACCTTGATCTTCTTCCGATTCATAAAGTCCACTATTTCATCGATCTTACCTCGGAGCCCATTGCAATTAAATTGCAAAAAGGATGCATTTTCTGGGATTGGAACAACAACGGCTGGTGTTAAATGCTGCGCGTGCGGCTGCTGTTGGCGGGACTGCGGGGGAGTTTCGTAATCCGACGACGAAGGAGTTTCGTAATCTGACGACGACTCACTGGGGGCTGTGCAGCAACATAGTCTCTCGCATGCACCCACTCCTGACATCTATTGAATCTCACCGAAGATTGGATATGGGTGAAGATGCGGATGTGACAAACCGAGCACAAATATATTGGTCGTAGGTTTTCCTCCCTCCCGGCACGGACCAAAAGAATCCGGAGCAGACATTCCGGGATATGCCGCTCCCAGCACAGAAAAACGAAACAAATACAAACACATGTACACTGAGGTGGCAGCCGCTGGCCGGAACGCTGATGTTGTGTGGTCCCGTGTCAATCCGGTAGAGAGAACCCGCTGCCGGGATTGAGTCAGTAGGTAGTTTATGGGGAAACGGGTTTAAGAATATTTTGTTTTTTATTGACACCATGGGGGAGAGCATAGTTAGCATTCTTTAGTCTAAACACCAACCATTTAGCCATCAATTTATTTGTAGGTGGTGAAAGAGGTTATTTGACGACTGAATCAGTAGGTTAGGTAAGTTATGGGGGAAACGGGGTAGAGACATTTATTTGTTTTTATTAACACCATGGAGGAGAGCATAGCTTGCTTGCTTTAGTCTAGACACCAACCATTTAGCCATGAGTTTGTTAGTAGGTGGCGAAAGAGATTATTTGACCTGTGAATCAGTAGGTAGCTTATGGGGAAAGGGGGTTAAGAAATTTATTTGTTTTTAATTAACGCCATGGAGGAGAGTATAGTTTGCTTAGCTATTTAGTAGTCTCTTCTCTTTGTTAGAATGATGATGACTTCGTTAGGGAGGAATCAACGATAAGCGTGATGTATGTTACATATTCATTCCTGTTGACATTTCCGCTTTGGTTTTTTGTAATCATATTAGACATGCAAAGTTGGGATAGCTAATTAGTAGCTTCGCAGTACCTGCATATTATTTATCACACCCAGAAAAGGATGGACATTGAGAAACGTGATGATGTCTGATTGATAATTGTATGTGTATTTAAAAACCTCTTCTACTTTATTCTCTAAATTGACCTTTACAGATGACCTTTTGGCTAGAAATGAACTATTTTGTTCAAAGGTATTAACAAAACTAAAAGCAAACCCCTTATAACTGTACCAAGTTTCAAATTATGTGATGAAATTTGTTAACTCATTCCTCGACCTCATTCTCGTTTAGATTACATCATATTTTGTTGTGATCTGGGTGGGGAGAACATTTACATTCTGATACGCAAAACAAATTCCAAATCATAAATTATGAACTCAACAAAAACTCAAAGGAAATGTGGGAAAAAGAATGAAAACGGAAAAACAGAATATTTACAAAAGAACAACAAAACAAAGGGGAGAAATGAGACTGCCGCCACAACTGGAAACAGCTTTTCAAGTGAAATGAATATCTCTAAGGATATGAATATACGGCTTGTTTCTAACAATGGCAAATTTACATTCAAATCAAATTACAGAAAAGAATGGAAGCATAAATGGCGTGCGGCAAGGTAGTGAGTGAGTGAGTGGTCGGAACATGACCTAAAAATATACAATGAATAACAAAACATAAACAGGACAAAATGAATGGCATTTGCAATGCGACGAAAGGAAGGACATTTGACATTACAAAGCACTCAACGGCATTTATTTTTTTACAAAACAAGCAAGCAATAATTCCGCATAAATACATGCAGCAGCACACACACAAGCTCGCACGTAGCAACAAGTGCATAAAGCAACAACAACATAAAATCCTAACATAAACAAACTTGTACTCAGAGATTTTTGAAACTTACCTGGAATTGCTTTTTGATAGTAGACTCTGATAAATCGTCTCCCCCTTCGAATCCTTTATGGTTACAATAAATTGATTGGCCTGCACGGTGTTGTATTCATACATGCCAGGACGCATTTGAAAGCGACAAAATTCCCCGGCATAACCACGTCCAATGGTACCACCACCTATGCCACCCAGAGGCACCCCATACATTTGTTTGCTATGTTCCGTATAATAGTAGTCCATGTAACAGCGACGACCCTCACGTGACACTTTCCAATAATAGGCGGCATATCTGAAAGTGGAGAAAGAATAGCAAAGAGAGTCATGAAAAAAAGTTGTCGTTTTGGGGGAAATTTAATTAAGCAGATTTATGACAGGGAAATATGAATGATGACATCTAAAAGGAGGGTAATATACCATGGATGTTACAATCGGCAAATTGATGGCAATTATATTTGAGAACTTTTCTATAATGACAAGTTGTTATCGACAACATTTCTTTAGAGAACAGCCGTTATCGAAAATGTTTCTATATGCACAAGTTGTTATCTGCTAGTTTTAATAAAGAAAAATTTTTATCGACTACTTTTTATATTGAAAAGTGGTTATCGCCATATTTCTATACGAAAAACTGTCGACAACTTTTCTACGCAGAAAATTTATTACATACAACACAAACAACAGCAAAGTTATCATCGACAATTGAAAAATATTTTTTTTAAATAAACTATTATTGAAAAATATATTTTTAAATCAACTATTGTCGAAAAATATATTTTTTAATTCAACTATTTTTGTTAAATATTTTTTAAATCAACTATTATTGAGAAATATTTTTTTTAAATCAACTAAAACATTGGTTTTTTATTGGAATAGCTGTTACAATTTTGATTTTTCAAAATAGTCTGGCTTAATCCCATTGTTGTCGTTTTAATATTTAAAACAACTAATTTATTTAAATATTTAAATCAACTATTATTGAAAAATATTTTTTTAAATCAACTATTATTAAAACATATATTTTTTTAAATCAACTATTATTGAAAAATATTTTTTTTTAATCAACTATTATTGAAAATTATTTTTTTAAATCAATTTTTATTGAACAAATATTTTTAGATCATTGGTGGCGTTTTTTATTGGGATAGCTTTTGCAATTTTGTTTTTTCAAAATAGTCCGGCTTAATCCCACTGTTGTTGTTTTAATATTTTAAAACAACGAATTTATTAGTGGAGAAAATTTGAAATTGTTCGCCAAGGGGTAGGGTAGAGACGACTATAGTTTCAATTCTCACCACAGAATCTCATCAGTTCCTTTGTTTCTTGTTTGTGGATATTTTCCACTGAAGTTATTTTTCAATAACTTCTTAAAAAAAAACTTTTTATACCCAAACATCAATCGCCAGCGTGACCAAAGAAAAAACTCCAATGAGAAGTCTTTCCTTGGCAACCTCACACAAACCTAACGAAAGTGTTTGCAAAACAATACAAACCTACTGGTGAACAATGCCAAATTTTCTCCACTAATAAATTAAGTCAACAATTATAGAAAATATTTGTTCAAATCAACTTTTATTTTCAAAAAAAAAAAAAAAAAATTAAAAATCCACAGTTGTAGAAATTTTTTTTTAAAAATCCACAATTATTGCAAAAAATATTTTTTTAAAATATCCACGATTATTGAAAAAATATTTTCAAAAAATCCACGATTATTGAAAAAATATTTTTAAAAAAATCCACGATTATTAAAACAACATTTTTTAAAAAATCAACGATTATTGAGAAAAGAATTGTTTAAAAATATTTTTTTAAAAATTCATCATTATTGAAAAAATGTTTTTCAAGCAAATCACGATTATTGAAAAAATATTTAACAAATCCACGATTATTGAAAAAATATTTAACAAATCCACGATTATTGAAAAAAAATCCACGGTTATTGAAAAAATATCCATCATTATTGAAAAAATAATTTATAAAAAAACCCACAATTATAGAAAAAATATAATTATCAAAATATTGTTAAAAAATCCACAATCATTAAACAAATATGTTTAAAAAAATCCCCGATCATTATCAAAATATTTTTAAAAATCCACGATTATTGAGAAAATATTTTTCAAAAATCCACGATTATTGAGAAAATATTTTTCAAAAAACCACGCTTATTGAGAAAATATTTTTCAAAAAACCACGCTTATTGAAAAAATATTTTTCAAAAATCCACGATTATTGAAAAAATATTTATAAAAATTCCACGATTATTGAAAAAATATTTTTAAAAAATCCACGATTTTTGAAACAAATATTTTTAAAAAAAATTCACGATTTTTGAAAAAAAATATTTTTAAAAAATCCACGATTATTGAAAAAATATTTTTAAAAAATCCACGATTATTGAAAAAATATTTTTAAAAAATCCACGATTATTGAAAAAATATTTTTAAAAAATCCACGATTATTGAAAAAATATTTTTAAAAAATCCACGATTATTGAAAAAATATTTTTTTTAAATCCACGATTATTGAAAAAATATTTTTTTTTTTAAATCCACGATTATTGAAAAAATATATTTTTTTAAATCCACGATTATTAAAAAAATATTTTTTTAAATCCACGATTATTGAAAAAATATATTTTTTTAAATCCACGATTATTAAAAAAATATTTTTTTTTTAAATCCACGATTATTGAAAAAATATTTTTAAAAAAATCTACGATTATTGAAAAAATATTTTTTTTAAATCTACGATTATTGAAAAAATATTTTTAAAAAATCCACGATTTTTGAAACAAATATTTTAAAAAAAAATTCACGATTTTTGAAAAAAAATATTTTTAAAAAATCCACGATTATTGAAAAAATATTTTTAAAAAATCCACGATTATTGAAAAATATTTTTTTTAAATCCACGATTATTGAAAAAATATTTTTAAAAAATCCACGATTATTGAAAAAATATTTTTTTTAAATCCACGATTATTGAAAAAATATTTTTAAAAAATCCACGATTATTGAAAAAATATTTTTTTTAAATCCACGATTATTGAAAAAATATTTTTTTTTTTAAATCCACGATTATTGAAAAAATATATTTTTTTAAATCCACGATTATTAAAAAAATATTTTTTTAAATCCACGATTATTGAAAAAATATATTTTTTTAAATCCACGATTATTAAAAAAATATTTTTTTTTTAAATCCACGATTATTAAAAAAATATTTTTTTTTTTAAATCCACGAACATTGAAAAAATATTTTTGTTAAATCCACGATTATTGATACAAATATTTTTGTTAAATCCACGATTATTGATACAAATATTTTTTTAAATCCACGATTATTGATACAAATATTTTTTTTTTAAATCCACGATTATTGATACAAATATTTTTTTAAATCCACCATTATTGATACAAATTTTTTTTAAATCCACGATTATTGAAAAAATATTTTTTAAAAAAAATTCACGATTATTGAAAATATATATTTTTAAAAAATCCACGATTAATGAAACAAATATTTTTCTAAAAAAAACACGATATTTGTCTCAATAATATTTTTAAAAAAATCAAAGATATTTGTTTCAATAATATTCTTTAAAAACTCCACAATATTTGTTTCAATAATATTTTTTGAAAAAATATTTATAAAAAATCCACGATTATTGAAAAATATTTTTTAAAAATCCAGGATTACTGAAAAATATTTCTTAAAAATCCACGATTATTGAAAAATATTTTTTAAAAATCCAGGATTATTGAAAAATATTTTTTAAAAATCCTGGATTATTGAAAAATATTTTTTTTAAAAATCCAGGATTATTGAAAAATATTTTTTAAAAATCCAGGATTATTGAAAAATATTTTTTAAAAATCCAGGATTATTGCAAAATATTTTTTAAAAATCCAGGATTATTGAAAAATATTTTTTAAAAATCCACGATTATTGAAAAATATTTTTTAAAAATCCAGGATTATTGAAAAATATTTTTTAAAAATCCAGGATTACTGAAAAATATTTTTTAAAAATCCACGATTATTGAAAAATATTTTTTAAATATCAACGATTATTGAAAAATATTTTTTAAAAATCCACGATTATTGAGAAAATATTTTTCAAAAATCCACGATTATTGAGAAAATATTTTTCAAAAAACCACGCTTATTGAGCAAATATTTTTCAAAAATCCACGATTATTGAAAAAATATTTATAAAAATTCCACGATTATTGAAAAAATATTTTTAAAAAATCCACGATTTTTGAAACAAATATTTTTAAAAAAAAAATTCACGATTTTTGAAAAAAAAAATATTTTTAAAAAATCCACGATTATTGAAAAAATATTTTTAAAAAATTGATGATTATTGAAAAAATATTTTTAAAAAATCCACGATTATTGAAAAAATATTTTTAAAAAATCCACGATTATTGAAAAAATATTTTTTAAATCCACGATTATTGAAAAAATATTTTTTTTTTAAATCCACGATTATTGAAAAAATATATTTTTTTAAATCCACGATTATTGAAAAAATATATTTTTTTAAATCCACGTTTATTAAAAAAAATATTTTTTTTTAAATCCACGATTATTAAAAAAATATTTTTTTTTAAATCCACGAACATTGAAAAAATATTTTTTTTAAATCTACGATTATTTAAAAAAATATTTTTAAAAAATCCACTATATTGATACAAATATTTTTGTTAAATCCACGATTATTGATACAAATATTTTTGTTAAATCCACGATTATTGATACAAATATTTTTGTTAAATCCACGATTATTGATACAAATATTTTTTTAAATCCACGATTATTGATACAAATATTTTTTTTTAAAATCCACGATTATTGATACAAATATTTTTTTAAATCCACCATTATTGATACAAATTTTTTTTAAATCCACGATTATTGAAAAAATATTTTTTAAAAAAAATCCACGATTATTGAAAATATATATTTTTAAAAAAATCCACGATTAATGAAACAAATATTTTCTAAAAAAACACGATATTTGTCTCAATAATATTTTTAAAAAAATCAAAGATATTTGTTTCAATAATATTCTTTAAAAACTCCACAATATTTGTTTCAATAATATTTTTTGAAAAAATATTTATAAAAAATCCACGATTATTGAAAAATATTTTTTAAAAATCCAGGATTACTGAAAAATATTTCTTAAAAATCAACGATTATTGAAAAATATTTTTTTAAAAATCCACGATTATTGAAAAATATTTTTTAAAAATCCAGGATTATTGAAAAATATTTTTTAAAAATCCTGGATTATTGCAAAATATTTTTTAAAAATCCAGGATTATTGAAAAATATTTTTTAAAAATCCACGATTATTGAAAAATATTTTTTAAAAATCCAGGATTATTGAAAAATATTTTTTAAAAATCCAGGATTACTGAAAAATATTTTTTAAAAATCCACGATTATTGAAAAATATTTTTTAAAAATCCAGGATTACTGAAAAATATTTTTTAAAAATCCACGATTATTGAAAAATATTTTTTAAATATTATTTTCAACGATTATTGAAAAATATTTTTTAAATATTATTTTCAACGATTATTGAAAAATATTTTTTAAAAATCCACGATTATTGAGAAAATATTTTTCAAAAATCCACGATTATTGAGAAAATATTTTTCAAAAAACCACGCTTATTGTGCAAATATATTTAAAAAATCCATGATTATTGAAAAAATATTTTTAAAAAATCCACGATGTTTGAAACATATATTTAAAAAAAAATTACGATTATTGAAAAAAATATTTTTAAAATATCCATGATTATTGAAAAAATATTTTTTTAAATCCACGATTATTGAAAATATATTTTTTTAAATCCACGATTATTAAAAATATATTTTTTTAAATCCACGATTATTAAAAAAAATATTTTTAAAAAATCCACTATATTGATACAAATATTTTTTTAAATACACGATTATTGATACAAATATTTTTTTTAAATCCACGATTATTGATACAAATATTTGTTTAAATCCACCATTATTGATACAAATATTATTTAAATCCACGATTATTGATACACAATTTTTTTTTTAAATTCATGATTATTAAACAAATATTTTTTTAAATCCACGATTATTGAAAAAATATTTTTTTTAATCCACGATTATTGAAAAAATATTTTTTTAAAAAAAATCCACGATTATCGAAACAAATATTTTTCTAAAAAAACACGATATTTGTCTCAATAATATTTTTAAAAAATCAAAGATATTTGTTTCAATAATATTCTTTAAAAACTCCACAATATTTGTCTCAATAATATTTTTAAAAAATCAAAGATATTTGTTTCAATAATATTCTTTAAAAACTCCACAATATTTGTTTCAATAATATTTTTTGAAAAAATATTTATAAAAAATTCACGATTATTGAAAAAATATTTATAAAAAATCCACGATTATTGAAAAAATATTTATAAAAAATCCGCGATTATTGATACAAATATTTTTAAAAAATCCACGATTATTGAAAAAATATTTATAAAAAATCCACGATTTTTGAAAAAAATATTTATAAAAAATCCACGATTATTGAAAAAATATTTTTAAAAAATAAAAATATTGAAAAATTTTTTTTAAAAAATCCACGATTTTTGAAACACATATTTTTTAAAAAAAATCCACGATTATTAAAAACTATATTTTTAAAAAATCCACGATTATTGAAACAAATATATTTTTTAAAAATCCACGATATTTTTCTCAATAATATTTTTTAAAAATACCACGAAATTTATTTCAATAATATTTTATTAGAAATCCACGATTATAGAAACAAATATATTTTTTAAAATCCACGATATTTGTCTCAATAATATTTTTTTTAAAATTACACGATATTTGTTTTAATAATATTTTTTAAAAAAATCCACGATATTTGTTTCAATAATATTCTTTAAAAACTCGATATTTGAAAAAATATTTTTAAACAATCCACGAATATTGTAAAAAATATTTAAAAAAATCTACGATTATTGAAAAATATTTTTTAAAAAAATCCACGATTATTGAAAAAATATCCACGATATTTGTTTCAAAAATATTTTTTAAAAATTCCACGATATTTGTTTCAATAATATTCTTTAAAAACTTTACGACATTTGTTTCAATAAAATTTTTTTTAAAAAAAACCACGATTATTGAAAATAAAATTTTTTTATTAATCCAAGATACTTGTTTCAATAATATTTTTTTCTAAAAATCCACTGTTATTGAAACAAATATTTTTTTAAATCCAAGATATTTGTTTCAATAATATTTTTTGAAAAAATCCACGATTATTGAGACAAATATTTCTTATTTAAATCCAGGATTATTGAAAAAATATATTTTTTTTAAATCCACGACTATTGAAAAAATAATTTTTAAAAAATCCACGATTATTGAAAAAAAATTTTTTCTGCACAGAAAAGCTGTTTTGGATAACTTTTATTTGCAGAAAGGTTGTTATCGATAACTTTTCCCTACAGAACAGTTGTTATCGGCCACTTTTCTGTAGTGAAAATTTGTAATCGATGAGTTTTCTATACAGAAAAATTGTTATCGACAACTTTTCTATAATGAAAAGTTGTTATCGGTAACTTTTCAATGACGAAAAGTTGCAATCGACAACTGTTTTATACAAAAAAGTTGTAATCGACAACTTTTCTATTAAAAATTGCTTATCGACAGCTCTCCTTTATAGAAAAGCTCTTGTTGGTTAGTTAATATCTATAACGAAAAGTTGTTATCGATAACTTTTCTATGACGAAAATTTGTTATCGACAACTTATCAACGACGAAAAGTTGTTAACGACAATTTGTCTATGACGAAAGGTTGTTATCGACATATATTCCATACCTAAAAGTTGTTTCTGTAAGTCCCGGGCCACACTAGAGTAATTTCAATGAAATTTTGACATGAAACTTTGCGCTTTTTGGGAAAAATAAATAATTTTAAGAAACTAGTGTACACGGTTTCATGTGTTCTGCAAATTTGCTTTGTTGCAATATTCGTATGAAACAAACAGACCGTTTTATTTTACATTTTCTTTTACTTTCATGTCAAAATTTCAGTGAAACTACTCTTAGTGTGGCCCGGGACTAATGAATAGTTGTTATCGAGCTCTTTTATGGAATAAATAGTTGTTATCGAGAGTTTTTATAATGAAAATTATTTATCGACAACTTGTGTGTGACGAAAGTTGTTATCGAATTTTTCTCTCTTATGAAAACTTGTTATCGACAATTTTTCAATGCAGAATACTAGTTATATACAATTTTTCAAGGCAGTAAACTTGTTATCGACAACTTTTTTATAAATAAAGGTTGTTTCAGAAAACTTTTCTATGTAGAAAAGTTGGTATGGGTAGCTATTATATTACCGACAACTACTCTATAATAAAAAGTTGTTATCGAGAACTTTTCAATATGGAAAATATATTATCGCCAACTTATCTATACCGAAAACCTGTTATTGACAACTTTTCTATACGGAAAAGTTGTTGTCGACAAAATTTGTCGATAACAGCATTTTCGCATAGCAAAGTTGTCGGTAACAAATTTTCATCATAAAAAAGTTGTCGATAAAAACTTTCTGCATCGACAGTTGTTATCGACAACTTTCTGTATAGAAATTATGATGATGAAAATTTGTTACCGACAACTTTTCTATACGGAGAAGTTGTTATCGACAACTTTTAATAAAATATTAAAACAAAGGCTATGGGATTAAGCCTGACTATTTTGAAAAGCAAAATAGAAGTCGTCATCCCAAAATAAAAAACGCCAACCCTCCTAAAGTTGTTATTGACAACTTCTTTATGATGAAAATTTGTTATCGAACAACTTTTCTATAGCAAAAAGTTATTATCGACAACTTTTCTATAACAGAAAATAGTTGTCGACAGGTTATCCATAACAAAATAGTTATTGACAGTTTTTCTATAACTAAAAGTTGCTATGTGTAAAGAAAAGTCGTTATCGACAACTTTTCGTTATGGAAAAGTTATTATCGACCACTTTCCTACCCGGACAAATTATTTTTGGCAACATATCGACAATTTTTTTGTTCAAAAAAGTGGATGTCGCCAAATTTTCTATAAATAAACAAAAACAACATTTCTGTAAGTAAACTTGTTATTGACAACATATATAATATTTATTTATGGTTTATATTATAAAGAAAAAATCTTATCGACTTGTCGATAACAACATATTAATATGATTATTGACAACTTTACTATAAAAGATAGTTATCGAAATTTTTTCCATTAATAAAAGTTTCTATCGACTTTTCCATACGGAAGAGTTATAATCAAAATTTTTTTTAAAAAAAAAAAAACATTTCTATAAAGAAAAATTGATGTTTAGAAATATTCTACAATGAACAGTTATTATCGATAACTGTTATATAATCAAAACCTGTAATCGACAAATGTTGTGTGTCGAAATTTGGTATCGACCAACATTTTCTATAGAAATGTTCCTGTCGGTAGCTTTTCTATTTATTTGTGAATAATTTTCTTTACAGAATAGTTGTTCTCGGTAACATTACTTTGATGAAATGTAGTTATTTGATTTTATAATATTTTTTTGTGTCTCATACCATCCATTTCTACATAACCCCCTTCATGAAAAGAGTGCCGACATAGCCCATGATTTTAATGACAGTAGCGATGATGATGATGTCATTCTTACAATGTTAAATTTGTTTTCCAGCGTCGGAAAAAAGTGGAAAATTGTTTTAATACTGTTTATGTGTGTTTTCTTTGCCTCGCAACATTCGTAAATAAGCCGTGAATTTCTTCAACATGACTTTTTTCTAATCTCTTTTATCTTTGTGTTTTTCTTTCTCTTTATAGCAGACATTGATGTTGGTCATGATAATAGACGACTGACTGTATTGGACTGATGAATGGTGGCTCTTTATCATGACTTTCCTCTTGTAAGTCAAAGGTCAATGATGCTTCAAAGTCAAGACCAATAATGGTGCAGAGAAAAATAAAAAAATGTTGAGATGGTTGGAGGAATATGACAACGAGGCAAGAAAACTAACAACAGCCAGAATTACAATTATTATGGACAAATGACTGGGCTTAGGATACAACAAGGAGGTAATTACGTCATTTTGTTATAATTTTCTTTGTCCTTATAAATGTTGGCGGTGATGTTTATAGCTAAGGATTGCTTGTGGTAAAGGTATTGCAGGGGTCTTTAAAAGAAAATTTTGTAGAACTTATCCCTTCGCTCTGAACCTGAACCAAGCTTAAGATTTCCAGGTGGATTTCACTGGCTTGTACTCTAGTATAACTTTTTAATAATAACATTTATTGAGTCGGTATTTCTTTCATTCGTCGCGTGGGCCACAACAAACACTTCCTGGTTCAATTTCCCATCCTTCCTCATTGCTTCTTCCTATTCTTCGCTATGCGTTACACCCAATAATAAGCCTTACTGTTTTATAGCAAAAAATAGTCCATTAGCAGTTAGTTTTTATATGTTCAGAACTTTGATTTGTTTGTTTGTCAACACACTCATACATATTCATATATTTGAAATCATTGCTGAAGGACTTTCCCACTTTGGGAATTGTTCAACTTCACAGGCGTCGTCGGGTGGTGAAAGAATGTTCCGTTTCTATGTCATGCGTTCATTTTCTGCATGGGAATGTTTGTGTTTACGTTTAAAAAAATATTTGTTAAGGTGTGCCCGATGGGGATTTCGTTAGTTAGCTATTGCATGAGGTAATAGTTGAAATTAATACAAAAAGCTTATATAAAATTCAAAAGAATTTAAAACAGAAAAGTATTGAATCACAGAAAGCATATGATGATTTAATCCTCACATTTTTTTGTTATTTTCCGGTCAACAATACGAACACACTTATTAGGTGGTCCGATATCGAATGTTTTACCCATAGTCCAAATTAAGAGTAATACAAAGTAGTTATTGACAATATTTCTATACAGAAAAGTTCTTATCGAACAACTTTTCTATGACGAAAAGTTGTTATCGACAACTATTTCTATAGAAATTGTTGTTATCGACAACTATTTCTATAGAAAAAGTTGTTATCGACAACTATTTCTATAGAAATTGTAGTTATCGACAACTATTTCTATAGAAATTGTTGTTATCGACAACTATTTCTATAGAAATTGTTGTTATCGACAACTATTTCTATAGAAATTGTTGTTATCGACAACTATTTCTATAGAAATTGTTGTTATCGACAACTATTTCTATAGAAATTGTTGTTATCGACAACTATTTCTATAGAAATTGTTGTTATCGACAACTATTTCTATAGAAATTGTTGTTATCGACAACTATTTCTATAGAAATTGTTGTTATCGACAACTATTTCTATAGAAATTGTTGTTATCGACAACTATTTCTATAGAAATTGTTGTTATCGACAACTATTTCTATAGAAATTGTTGTTATCGACAACTATTTCTATAGAAATTGTTGTTATCGACAACTATTTCTATAGAAATTGTTGTTATCGACAACTATTTCTATAGAAATTGTTGTTATCGACAACTATTTCTATAGAAATTGTTGTTATCGACAACTATTTCTATAGAAATTGTTGTTATCGACAACTATTTCTATAGAAAAAGTTGTTATCGACAACTATTTCTATAGAAAAAGTTGTTATCGACAACTATTTCTATAGAAATTGTTGTTATCGACAACTATTTCTATAGAAAAAGTTGTTATCGACAACTATTTCTATAGAAAAAGTTGTTATCGACAACTATTTCTATAGAAAAAGTTGTTATCGACAACTATTTCTATAGAAAAAGTTGTTATCGACAACTATTTCTATAGAGAAATTTGTTATCGGCAGCTATTTCTATAGAAAAAGTTGTTATCGACAACTATTTCTATAGAAAAAGTTGTTATCGACAACTATTTCTATAGAAAAAGTTGTTATCGACAACTATTTCTATAGAAAAAGTTGTTATCGACAACTATTTCTATAGAAAAAGTTGTTATCGACAACTATTTCTATAGAAAAAGTTGTTATCGACAACTATTTCTATAGAAAAAGTTGTTATCGACAACTATTTCTATAGAAAAAGTTGTTATCGACAACTATTTCTATAGAAAAAGTTGTTATCGACAACTATTTCTATAGAAAAAGTTGTTATCGACAACTATTTCTATAGAAAAAGTTGTTATCGACAACTATTTCTATAGAAAAAGTTGTTATCGACAACTATTTCTATAGAAAAAGTTGTTATCGACAACTATTTCTATAGAAAAAGTTGTTATCGACAACTATTTCTATAGAAAAAGTTGTTATCGACAACTATTTCTATAGAAAAAGTTGTTATCGACAACTATTTCTATAGAAAAAGTTGTTATCGACAACTATTTCTATAGAAAAAGTTGTTATCGACAACTATTTCCATAGAAAAAGTTGTTATCGACAACTATTTCTATAGAAAAAGTTGTTATCGACAACTATTCCTAAAGAAATTGTTGTTATCGACAACTATTTCTATAGAAAAAGTTGTTATCGACAACTATTTCTATAGAAAAAGTTGTTATCGACAACTATTTCTATAGAAAAAGTTGTTATCGACAACTATTTCTATAGAAAAAGTTGTTATCGACAACTATTTCTATAGAAAAAGTTGTTATCGACAACTATTTCTATAGAGAAAGTTGTTATCGACAACTATTTCTATAGAAATTGTTGTTATCGACAACGATTTCTATAGAAAAAAGTTATTATCGACAACTATTTCTATAGAAAAAGTTGTTATCGACAACTATTTCTATAGAAATTGTTTTTATCGACAAATATTTCTATAGAAAAAGTTGTTATCGGCAACTATTTCTATAGAAAAAGTTGTTATCGGCAACTATTTCTATAGAAAAAGTTGTTATCGGCAACTATTTCTATAGAAAAAGTTGTTATCGACAATTTTTTCTATAGAAAAAGTTGTTATCGACAATTTTTTCTATAGAAAAAGTTGTTATCGACAATTTTTTCTATAGAAAAAAGTTGTTATCGACAATTTTTTTCTATAGAAAAAAGTTGTTATCGACAATTTTTTCTATAGAAAAAAGTTGTTATCGACAATTTTTTCTATAGAAAAAAGTTGTTATCGACAATTTTTTCTATAGAAAAAAGTTGTTATCGACAATTTTTTCTATAGAAAAAAGTTGTTATCGACAATTTTTTCTATAGAAAAAAGTTGTTATCGACAATTTTTTCTATAGAAAAAAGTTGTTATCGACAATTTTTTCTATAGAAAAAAGTTGTTATCGACAATTTTTCTATAGAAAAAAGTTGTTATCGACAATTTTTTCTATAGAAAAAAGTTATCGACAATTTTTTCTATAGAAAAAAGTTGTTATCGACAATTTTTTCTATAGAAAAAAGTTGTTATCGACAATTTTTTCTATAGAAAAAAAGTTGTTATCGACAACTACTGCTATAGAAAAAGTTGTTATTGACAACTATTTCTATAGAAAAATTTGTTATCGACAACTATTTCTATGGAAAAAGTTGTTATCGACAACTATTTCTATTGAAAAAGTTGTTATCGACAACTATTTCTATTGAAAAAGTTGTTATCGACAACTATTTCTATAGAAAAAGTTGTTATCGACAACTATTTCTACAGAAAAAGTTGTTATCGACAACTATTTCTATAGGAAAAGTTGTTATCGACAACTATTTCTATAGGAAAAGCTGTTATCGACAACTATTTCTATAGAAAAAATTGTTACTGACATCATTTGTTTATTTATTTTGACACCTCATGGTGTAGAGCATTAAAGCGTCCGCTTGAATTGCTTTGTTGTTTGTTTTCCAATTACTTTGTCAAAACACCCCGTTAATCACTGGTTTTATAAATAATAGATTTCTTATCAGAAATTTGCAATTTAGCAATTCATTTTCAGCGAAGCATTTGTCGCCTTCTTCGATTAGAATTTATAGCTTTTAATGTTTGTAAGCTGTTGTTGTCGTTGTTGGTTTTGTTATTGTTTAAAATAATTTTCTATAAAAAACGTCACGATTCTGTTGGTCTTGGCTTAGTTTTACTTTCTATGCTTGAGAAGAACGTGAAGAAAACTGGAACAAAGTTATCTCGATAACAACAACAGTAGAAGCATGCAATAGCAGCAATTGTACTTGTACACTGGGAGAAAAGTTGGTTCGATTCCTAGACAAAGTTTTATTAGCACAAAAAGTAAGGCTATCACACCAACTTCGATATTGTCTCTATATGTATGTATTTCCGAGGTACCACAATTCTAAAAACAAGTTCTTATTTCCCAAATGGACAAGCCATTAACAATCACCAGTTTAAGTTTTTCCTGTGTATCTTTTCTTCACCAAAAGAAGTTGTGGAGTTTATCATATTTTTCTTGAACTTCCTGCTTAAATATTCTCAAAGTTGAATTTATTATTATTTTTATGCAATTTTTTCTGTAAGACTAAATTTAGAAATGTTCATTCTCATTGCTATGCCATGCCATACTCCTCTGGCTGTTGGAGTTCTTTGGAGTAAAATTAGCACAAAAGTTCATTGTAACTTCTTTAGGTAAAGTGGTGTCGTCTCCTCAGTTTTATTAGTAGCTAAAATTGTTGCCGCTTTTGGTCTTCAACGTCAGTGTCTTTGAAGTAGAAGTAAGGAGCAGGGTATGGTAAGAAGTAAGATGATGTGGCAACTTGAAATTCTTTGCCCGCCAACGGCTGACTACGTAGAGAGCATTACCACTTATTCCAACAGTCAGACAGACAAACATCAAACTGAGAATGGCTGGTGCAAAAGGCAAGCTCTAAAGACTTTTGTGTTTGAATTAATTCATACGGCGGATATACCCAACGTGTCACAAGTGCACGTTTTATTTATGTTCTTCCATTCTCCTTCTATGTTATCATTGCCAATTATTTAATTTACAATTAATCTTTGGAGATTGCCAAGATTGAATTAAAACGCATAATTAAGTAATGTTTCTCAGTTACGCTGTGACTAGGGGAAGTGCTTAGTTTAGGGAATGAAATAATTGTTTATTTTAATAAGTTATTTAATAAAATAAAACAGAAAAGTAAAAGAAAGGCAGAAAGTTGTAAATAAATTATTTTTATGGGTATGAGGGCCAAGAGAGGCAGCGATACCAAGAAATGGTATTGAAAGGTTTTCTCATGGCAAAGTTCAAACATTTTTTCCAGGTGAGCAATCAATACCAACTACATTGCTCGCCTTATTAGAGGTTATTCTTGGCATGTCCAAATTTATTATGAATACACTGTGCACATTAACAATTGCATAATATCAAAACTCGTTAATTCCTCTGAAGATCACGATTGTCATCTGTCTTTTTAACAGCTTGCATTTTTAAACAAATCACGAACAGCTACACCCATACCTTTATAACTTAAATAGACTATCAATTAGATTATTGTTATTTTTACATCTGTCAAATTTGTTAGAAACTATATACGGCAAATGTCATCTTAGTTATTGGTAGTTATTATGTCTGATGAGCTGCCTAATCCAACAGTGAAACCAGGGCCCTATTCCACGAAACAACTTGATTTTTAATGACCATTATACTACTCCCAGTTCTCACCTGTGGAGCACTGGTGTGATAGAATGTTTTGATTTTGATCGATATCTTCTAGACCGAAATGAGCTGTTGGATCCCAAAACCATTTGATCTCGGCCCACTGCGATTCTGCTATGCACAGAATTGCCAATGAACTCAAACTTATGAGTATCAACACAAATTAACTTGGAGCTAACAAATGTGCTACCTATCTGAGAGACCTGGGGCTGGATTCTCGTTCTATGAAAATTTGAAATGAAAAATATTTACCTTATAAAATTTTTCATTTGACATTTATTTCCTTTATAAAACTTTTCATTTCAATTTTTCATAGAACAAGAATTGAGCCCCTGACCCATAAAACTTCACCTAAATACCGTATAAGAATTTATAGCCACGGCTTTAGCCAAAGACGCTCATTTGCAGATTTATGAAGCATTAAGATAAATTAAATTCAATGGACCGACGGCTATTTACCTCAATAGTCGGCTTCTGAGGCTATCAAGTCTCATTTAATCAGTTTTGGAGTAACGAAAGCTTTGGGAACCCAAAAACTACATTACGCCGGGTGACTGCAACAACGAAAACGACATTGCCGACTACTTAAGGCTCCAATCCAACGGTAGCGGCTTCTCTCGTACCGGATTGACCCGGAACCACACAACAGCTGGCCAGCTGCTGTTACCTATTCTATTAATATGTTGGGAGCAGCATATTTCAATATTCGTGCTCCAGTTTCCTTTGATCCGTGCCCGGACGGAGGAAAACCCAGGACCAATATATATGTGCTCAGTTTGTCACTTCCGCATCTTCATCCAAACTCAATCTTCGGTGAGATGCAACAAATGTCGAAATTGGGTGCATCTGAGAGGTTGTTCTGGACTTGTCCATGTGAGGGAATACTACAGGGACTATGTTGTTGCATGCTGCGTGAACACAGTCCACAGTGAGTTGTCGTCGTCAGATTACGCGACTCCCCCGTAGTCTCCCCAACAGCAGCCACACACGCAGCATTTAACACCGGCTGTTGTGGTTTCAATCCCTGAAAATGCATCTTTTTGCAATTTAATTGCAATGGACTTCGGGGTAAGATCGAGGAAATAGTGGACTTCAAGAGTCGGAAGAATATCATTGTGGCGGCGGTGCAGGAAACCAGTTTCAATAACAACTGCAGCTTACATCGTTGTGATGGTTACAATGTACTGAGGAAGGATAGCACCAGAAGTGGAGGTGGGGGATTAGCTTTTCTATTGCACCAGTCTGTTTAATACAGACTTATCTCGCATGAGTCTGGCTCTAATGACCCGTACATGGAATGTATGGGGGTACCACTCAGGTGTGGAATTGTCGAGGTAGACCCAACATTAATCCACTTTTGAAAGGTCATAACCGTCTCGTCTTGGGGGACTTTAATGCTCATCATGAAATGTGAAATTCGGGCCTCGGAAACGACCAGAGAGCAGAGAGGTATAGCGCTGGCTGAGCAGATTGATAGCTCTACGTTTTTCTCGGTCAATGAGGACGCCAGACATAACCCTCGTGTCACCTGGTCTGGCAAATGACGTCACCTGGTAAACCGTCATTTCCCTTGGATCAGACCATCTCCCCATAATTGTTTCCATCAGCAGACCACCCGATTTCATCACCTCTGAACGCCGCACATTCGTCAATCATGGGAAAGCTGATTGGCCGAGTTTCAGAGAGTTCACCAATCACCGCTTCAGAGATCTGCCCAATCCTTCTGACGTACGGATAGCGGAAAGGACGTTCCGACACATCATCGCTGCTGCAGCTGCTGGCAATTTACCTGCTGGTCGAATACCCGAAGTGGGACCAAACTTCCTAGCAGAGGCGACGGGACTAGCCAATGAGGGTGATGAGCTTCGTCGTGCCAACCCCAGTGCCCCCAGAGTCAATGAGCTGATACTGGAAGTTATCAGGTTGGTCGGTGAGCATTATCGGATCAGGTGGTTAAATCATCTGAAGAGTTGCAACATTGGCGCCGGAATATGTGAATTGTGGGTAACGGTTAAGTCGCTCTCGAACCCTGAAAAGACGGAAGAAAGGACTTCAGTCACATTTCCCGACGTTACGCTGATCCAAAGGGAAGTGCAAGTTATTTCAATCGAGTGTTTGTCGAGCACACCTGGAGTGACAGGGTGAACAGAAGAGTACTACATTGCATTAGATCTCTCCCTGCCTAGGATGAACCACCACAATTTGCAACATGTCGCTAGCCACCCACATTGTTCCCGAAGTCTGGAAAATGGGCAGGGTAGTCCCGCTACTGTCAGCAAAAGTGAATCGTATAGGCCGATTTCGCTTCTGTCGCCCATAGCAAAGGCCCTTGAGGCTTTAGTCCACCCCAGCGTCAGAAACGGCTATCCAGTTGCCGGTCGTACACAACCAAAATTCAGAATTTTGTGGCCCTTTTTATACCCTCAGCATTTATGCTAACGAGGGTATATACAGTTTCATACGGGCAAAATGTGCTCATCGAAATAATGGTTTTAGACCCCAAGTATGTTTGGACGAAATGTGTTTCAGACAATTTGGAGTTGATTTAGCCATGTCCGTCCGTCAGTCTGTCTGGCTGGCTGAAGCGCACGATAACTCTCGAACGGATCAACCAATTCAGTCCAAAATTTGGCTTTCGTAATATTTTGTCCAAACTTCGTTTAAGTTCGAAGATGGGTTATATCGGTCCACTCCTTCTGGTATCTCCCACACAAAAGTTCGGAAATGTTCGGAAAATTTGTGCGCAGGATAACTCTTGAAGGGAGTAAATGATTTGGTCCATACTTTGCACATCGTGAATATTGTACCAGACTTAGGCAAGGTTTCAATATAGACTCATTCGGTCCACGCCTTGGGGTACCTTCCAGACAAAATTTCGGAAAAGTTCAGTTTAGGGCCTGCTCTCGAATCGCTTTGATTTTTGTTGTAGCATCTTATATTCACTGCCCCCCATACGACGGTACAAGTTTCATCAGGGGCAAATCCATACTTCCTGAGAAAAGCGTGTAGTGGTTGGAGCGTAAGATAACTCTCGAACGGATCTGCCGCTACGGTCCAAAATATTTTGTGCAAACTTAGTTTAAGTCCGAAGTTAAGCCATATCGGTCCACTCCTTCAGGTACCTTCCCCACAAAAGTTCAAAAATGTTCGGAAAAATTGTGCGTACGATAACTCTTGATGGGAGTAACAGATTTGGTCCATAATTTACACATCCATGTATAGGTCAGGTTTAAATATGGACTATATTTGTCCACTCCGTCGGGTAACTCCCACTCACATTTTTGAATAAATTCACTTTAAGACCTGCTCTCGGATCCCTTTGATTTTTGTTGAAACAACTTCGCTGCCTCAATTACGACAGTAAACGTTTTTCAAGGGCAAGTCCATACTTCTTGAGAAAAAAAGCCCAAAAGTTGTAAAAGCCCTCTATGGCACCATATGTAGTGACTGGAGAGCTCGAACCGAATACTGCGTTCGTCCACACTTTGGATATTGTAATATTTCTTCGATGAAATTCGAAGTAGGTGCTTATAGGTCCACTCCTTCCGGTACCTCCCCCACAAAAGTTCGAAAATATTCGCTGAAATGGTACGCGCGATATCTCATAGACGTAGCGACCGATTTGGTCCAAACTTTGGATATCTAAATATTGTCGACACTCAGTGTATGTTCAAATTTGGGCCCTATCCGTCCAATCCTTGTGGTACCACCCACACAAATGTTCAACATTTTTGTGGGGTTAAGGGGTCTGTTCGAGGATCCTTTGGACATTTTTAACAAAGGTATCTATCTATCGATATCCCACCAAACTTATGAGCTTTAATCCCATCCCTACTTTTGTCGGTTCATACGCCCAACATTTTTAAAACCCCCCTAAATAAATACGTTTTTTTTGAGAAAACAAGGATTTCAATCAACACAGGCTGAGTGAGGGTATATCTCTGTCAGCAAAGCCGACTGATACTTTTTTTAATTGTTAATATTTCAATCACATCATCCAACCGAAACGGCTGAAATTTGGATTCAATATAATTTATGGTGGAGGTTATTATCGTTCGACCTGGCCGTTATTCATGTTTTGTTATCAGTTGATCAGCAATACCAAACATTACTGTAAAAAAATTATTAATTACTTTTGCCATTAAAAATTACAATAGTTAAATACTGACAATAGTTTTCATTATGAAATTCAATTCACTCGCTGGTGGCCTCAACAAAAAAATTCTCCGTTTATAAAAAAATTTCAATAATGGCATTAAAAATTCAATTTAGCGTGACAATAAGAAAGAATGTCGCATGAAAAATACCATTATATTGTTATTGTTTATTTTTCTTCTTCTACGGTGATTGTTTGGCAACATTGCAATAACCCACACACACAGACATGCTCAGCGCCACAGTAATCCATATAAATGTTTCTTTCGAAGAAAAAAAAAAACGCCAACTACGGGCTTTTGGCATGAACCACCAACATCTTCCGTTCCATTGCAGCATCAACCTAAAGCACATTTCCACATTTCCGTTTACCGATATACATACATATGTATGTAGGTATAAGTTCTCGTCTCCGCGCTGTTTAATGTACACACAAAGAATGGTTTTATTTGCCCCTAGCCGCTTTTGTGGTTGGATCCGCACACCACACAAAAATCTATTGAAACTAAGTTTACAATGGCGGCGGAAAGATAAACAAGAAATGTTTTATTTTTTAAATAAAAGGGGAAAAGTTTTTTGTTTGACCTGCAATAGTTGTAAAGGGAAAAAAGAAGTAATTTTCCCGAAAGAAATGAAGATTCAACATTGTGTCGGGATTGAGGTAGGTCAGGTAGAGTTAGAGGCTCCTGCTTTACAATGGATGTGATGGAGGAAATTTGTTTTGCAAGAAGTAACAATAATGGGATGAAAGCGGACTAGTTTGACAAAAGAAGTCTTCATCCGCAGTGAAAAAAACGCGAACTTTACTCTAAGAAGTAGATTAATACAAAAATTGCCTTCTACAAACAGATTTACTGGTCTTCTGGGAACACCACTTCATGTTTATTACGAGGCTACTTAAGAATTCTTAAGTAGTTTTATTGCTTTGCCCCTTTTTTCTCAGGTTCATAACCTCAAAACCTTTCCCAATAAACTGCATCATGCTCTCCTAGTATTCAAAGATTTGTAAGCAGAACTCCAATCAGCCCTCCCTCTTCTTTCGCCTTACCATGCCCATTAGAGGTAGGTCAAGATTTAGAGTTCACAGAAAATGTCAAACACACAGTTCAACTCAACTCAACTCAATGGAGAAGACAAACAAAACAGTTAAAAGCTTTCTATTCACCTACCAATTCCAAATGGCTATACAAACACTTGAGGAATAAAACGAAGAAGAAGAACAAAATTACCGCCAACCATTGACCTAAAGTTTAAGTAAAGTCCACAGATTCAAAGGTTCAGTGACACCTTAGCAAACATTGTTTTTAATAATGGAGGTAATAATTGAAATATAAATTTCTAGTCTTTGAAAGTACACACAAGACAAAGTTACATCATGCGCCAAAGAGAGTTACTTATTGTTGTTGCTGTTCTTAGGTAGGTTGCGGGCTTGGTTTGTCAGTTTTATGTTTTTATTTTTATTAAACTAATTTAAGGTTTTGAAGCTAGGCGGCTAGGTATACCCCTATATCACGCAAAGTTTCTGTTACCATTTGATTATTCATCGTAATTCGTGTTTGGTCATAAACATGTCCAGCAATAGAATTCAGTATCTGTTGTGTTTTTGTTTTATACAATTTAATTGTGCTGTATAATAATATACAGTGAAAGAAATTCTCAGTATTTCCTAGAAATCCCCATATAAAAAATTAAAAGAAGTTTTAAGGCGTAGAAGTGTAATTAGTCAGTGTTTCGTGGTTCTGAACTCGTTCCACTTCCTAGTGGGAATGTCCAGGAGGCAGTGTTTATGGCCCACTTAATCGCATCTCTCTTTCTCAGTTCATCTCCCAACATGTGGATATTATTACGGAGTTAGATTTAACTTAATCACGTGTAGATGTTGTTTTATTTCCCGATATGATTTGCACAAAATAAAACAGAGTTCTTTTAAATTACGTTTCTAAAATGCTTCATTTACTTTACTTCAACCGACTTTATTTAATAAGCACACAGTATAGAGTTGTGTAGTTCCGGAAAGAACTAGTTAAAAGGAACTATTCCGGACAAGGACCTATTGGAACTACATCCAGATCTTGCATTTATATAGTTCCTTTAGTTCATATAGTTCAGGTTGTGCATATAATTCCTTTCATTTGTGTAATTCATTTTCTTCACTTAATTCCACACCCACTTCGATCTTTCACGTTCGGTTCCTTAATCATTCATATGTGGCCACATTGTTAAATAAACGTAAATCACATCCTCGTTACATCGCTTCAATTTATTTATTTTTATGTCAATTCATCCACCAAAAGATGAAAACAAAGCAAATATTCGTTAAACTACTTCACTCTCGGAACTATTTGGAACGAAGGAAATAAAAAGAACGACGAAAGAAAAAGATTCATTGAACAATATCGTTGTGGGAACTATTTGGAACGAAGGAAATAGAAAGAACGATAAAAGAGAAACATTCATTGAACTTTATCGCTCTCGGAACTATTTGGAACTATGGAACTATATTAAGGAACTAGTTCCTTTTGGAAAAATGAACTGGAAAGATCGATCCGCTCGGGGAACTAGATTGCCCAATTCTAACACAGTATTCTTTTAGTAGCACACAGCATTCCCTGATTTTCAATTCGCGGGTAGATTTACTACAGACTGACTGCCTCTAAATTCGCCGGCATTTATGTCCAATCGCTTCTCGTAGCCGATGCTTCTAGCAGATCTGGTAACATCTCGAAACTAACTGTGCAACAAACACACATACGCACAACTCGCCTAAGCGAACAACAATGCACAGATATACGGGCGAGAGGGCGACAAATGCAAGAGCATCGAAAGACCAGCATCGACGTGACTGACAGAAATAACAAACGTAAAAGAGAGTAAAACAAACAGTACAAACAGTAGCAAAACAAATATAAACAAATGTACATCAAAATTATTTTTTTTGTTTTGCCTTATTAAGGCGAAGGTCACTCTAAAACAGTGCCGAACAGCAATTTGTCGCCGGTTACGATTTTCGGTAATTCACACACATACGATCCGCTCTTCTTCGTCGGCACTGCTCTAAAACTGACATATTTTCTCAACGCTGTACGACACATCATCGAGAATCCTCCATCCGGCAATAAGTAGGAAGCATTAAAGATGGTAATGCGAGGAAAGTCCAGAAATTGTTGGAGAATGTCGAAATGGGCGATAGAAAACCATATGCAGTATTAAGAGAGCTATCATCAGGGAAAGTATCAGACGACATTGTCAAATCCTTGTGGTTTCAACAGCTACCAACAATGATAAAACAGTTTTATTCATAAATACCGACAGCCTAGACAAACTTGCATTCATGGCTGATAATATAAATGACCAACTCGGTAATTCAACCATATCAAAAGTAAGTAATGAGAGTTCGTGTTCGTGGTTGGATCGTTTTGATGGTCAGTTGAGTGAAATTTTGAAACGAATCGATAAGCTGTCATTTACCGCTGGAAATTGCACAAGAAGCGAGAGAAGAAATCGAAATTTCATTCAATCTCGTGATGCTTCTGGACGTCAATGGTTGTGTCATGGAAGGCAAACAAGTGACAGCTACCATGTGCAGGTTAACCCGGCAAATTGAAAACTCCTTCGTCTATGGTGACGGATGACGGGAGTTTGAAGCTATGTCACATGATTTTAAGAGATGCATAAAATAATCAGACCTGGCGGTCTTCTCTTATGGAAGACCTGGTGGCCTTCTCGTAGATCTGATGGTCTCCTCATAGAAGACTTGTTGGTCTTCTCGTAGACTACCTGGTGTCATCTCATAGAAGACCTAGAGGTCTTCACATAGAAGACCTGGTGGTCATCTCAGAGAAGACTTGGTGATCTTTTCGTAGATGACCTGATGGTCTTCTCATAGAAGACCTGGTGGTCTTCAGATAAAAGAGCTGGTGGTCTTTTTGTAGAAGACCTGGTGGTATTCTCGTGGAAGACCTAATAATCTTCTCATAGAAGACCTAGTGGACTCCTCGTAGAAGACCTGATGATCTACTTTTAGAAAACCGTGTGGTCTTCTCATAGAAGACCGGGAGACATGGTGGTCTTCTTATAGGAGACGTGGTGGTCTTCTCATAGAAGACCTGTTGTCTTCTCATAGAAGACCTGTTGTCTTCTCATAGAATAACTGGTGGGACTCTCATGGATGACGTGACGGTCTTCTCATACAAGACCGGATGGTCTTCTCATAGAAGTCCGGGTGGTCTTCTCATAGAAAACATATTGGTCTTCTTATAAAAAAACTAGTAGATCTTCTCATAAAAAATCCAGTAGGTCTTCTCATAGGAGCCCTGTTGGCTTCTGATAATAGATTAGACCTGTTGGACTTCAAATAGAAAACCTTTAGATCTTCTGATAAAAACTTTTGGTTATTCTCTTAAAAAGGCTGTTGGTCTTCTTACAGAAGAGTGCTTTCTGCCACCTTTGTGCAATGTTGCGTACATCCGCCTTGCACGCTGAAGGTGGTGGGTTCGATTCCTCGGCCAGGTAACATCAAAACTTTTCAACGGTGACAAAATACCACAGTAATGTTAGCGCCATTTCCAGGGCACTTCAGCCATGTGCTGAAAGTGGTGTCTTAAGACACGCCATTCGGGCCCGGCTATTAACAGTAGGTCCCATATCATTGAGCTAATATGAATCGGAGTGCACTCATTGTTATGAGAGAAGTATCCCTTTTCCATTTTGGGATGTTTGTGGAACAATACCTTTAATACACTATTGTAAAAATGTTCACAAAAGGTCAGTTTAATTATATGTCTCGGATCATTTCGATTTTTTTACAGAGAGTTGTCCTCGCGGTACCTATTACTATTAATTTTTTTCGGAGATAACTTCATACTGCCTGAGATAATAAACCATAAGCCATACACGCAGAGAAAAAATATGATTGATCCAACAATATTCGAAGTACACAATATGTATTGTAAAGATATTGTTATATTCCGTACGTAGTATTGTGAATCTAACAATTGTTTTTGTCAATTTCAACAATTGTTTTTGTTAAATCCAAAAACGGCAAGTCCAACCAAAATGGAGCTAAAGAAATGCTGTAGCTGTAAAAATTTTTCTACAAGGTTGACCTAGGTTTTACAATAGAAGTTTTACAATAGAAGTTCAGTAGTGCGGTTTTCTAACTCATATTTTGAGTTACCGACAAAAATCGGTAACATTAAAACGAACAATTATGAGTGAAAAGTTAAAATAATAGTTGACAACACTGTTGCTATCGGTAGAACTTTACGACTACTTTTTATACCCTACACCACTATGTGGGGAGGGTATTAAAAGTTGGTTTTGGCCAAAAAGTTTGTAACGCATCGAAATAATAACGTAGTCCCATACTTATATATATCAAAATGAATGTCTCGACGAGCTGAGTCGATCTGGCTTTGTGTGTCCGTCCGTCCGTCCGTCTGTCCATCTAAACCTTGTTATCATGCTACAGGTCGAAATTTTGATCGGATCGTCACGATGGGGGTCCCGGAGGGGAAGAAGCCTATTGATTTTGGTGATGGTCGGATAATATTTAGGGGTCGGAATGGGCAAAAAACTTATGTGGATAAAGAGACAACGTTTTTTCCAAAGCGAATATCTCAGCTTCTGTATGGGGTATACCAAAAGCAGAACCTGACAATGAAAGTAGAAAATATCACCTTTCTAACGATGTAAAGTAGGTTCTCGTGGGTGATCAAACAACGAAGATATCACAATAGGCGCAAATTAAACCCAAATTCTCATTTTTGCGATTTTAGTTTTAATGACGAATATCACAGCTTTGGTTGAATACTTTCCAAAAGCAAAGCCTTACTATAAAAGTAGAAGATCCCATCTTTACAATGATGCAAACTAGGTCGGCGTAGGTGACCAAATAGCGGAGATATCACAATAGTCGGTAATTCATCCCATTTTTCCATTTTTTTGGAAATCACGCTACAGGCCGCAATTTTGATCGGATCGTCACGAAATTTTGAGAGTTAATGGGGATCTCAAAGAGGAAGAAGCCTATTGATTTTGGTGAGGGTCGAATAATATTTAGGGGTCGGAATGGGCAAAAAGCTTATTTGGAGAAAAAGTCTACATTTTATTCCAAAGCAAATATCTCAGCCTCTATAAGGGGTATATAAAAAGCAAAACTTGGCAATGAAAGTATAAAATATCACCTTTACAACAATGTAACGTAGGTTGTCGTAGGTGGTCTAACAACGAAGATATCGCAATAGTCGCTAATAAAACCCAACTTCTCATTTTTGCGATTTTAATAATAATGACGGATATCACACCTTTGGTTGGGGACCTTCTAAAAGCAAAGCCTGACTAAGAATGTAGAAAATCCCATCTTTGAAATTATGCAAAGTAGGTTGGCGTAGGTAGTCAAATAATAGAGATCGCAATAGTCGTTAATGCATCCCTTTTTTCCACTTTTTCGGCAATCACACTACAGGTCGGAATTTTGATCGGATCGTCACGAAATTTTCTCACAGAGATAGAAGCCTATTGATATTGGTGATGTCGACAGTAGTCAAATATAAAAATTAAATATTAATTATTTGGGTTCAGTTCGCCTTAAGTCATTTGGTATGAAAGCCAGATAGGTGAAAACTTTCGTATCTCCATAAAGAAATGTTTTCGAGTGAAAAGATTATTCACAGAGGTAGCGGTGTAGGGTATCACATAGTCGGCCCCGTACCGACTATAGCCTTTTCTCACTTGTTATTAGTCGTTAACTTATCAAATAATATCGTTAATTCTCAAATAATGAGTTAGAGAATCGCACTACAGGTAAATTTTTTTAGGATTTCACGATTTTGCTAGTCTTATCGAAATGAGACTATAGCTGTGAAAATTCTCTATCATTTTTGAGATATACAAGTTTAAATTGGGACACTGTAGTCATTACATGGGTCTATTAGCAGGCGATGGAGTTAGTGTAATGTCCCAATTTGAACTTGTATATCTCAAAAGCGGTAAAACCTAGGAAAAAATCATACAGATCAATCTTGTAGAGAATTTTCACAGCTACAACATTTTCAAGCAAAATCCTGAAAACCTAAAAAACCTTCAAATATGAACTTTGACCGCGATTTATTTAAACATTTTATTTTTTGACTTTCCTCGTCTATGAGCATTGCAGTTTCAGGATCCGCAAAAACTTCCCAGGTGTATTTAAAGTTAGTTCAGGCTCATCGTGCACATCAAGTTCCATGAAGGTCTTTATACGTCAACCTCTTCGTCTAAATGCAGTTTAAGGACTGTTCGAGGATAGTATCGAAATTGTTGCCGAAGTTATTCCTTGTGGTTCTGTTTACAGGGGTATAGTATTTTTCATGGGAAAGTCCATACTTCATGCCATAGTGACCCAAATACTGTAAAAATCGTACGGTGACCGGTAAAGGAATGAATTCCGAAATTAAATGCAGTTTCAATGTGGACTATGAGCGAAAATCGCGGATTGTTTAAAAATATTTTTTCAAGACGATCCGTCCTCAATAATGAATTTTCTGGAAATATTGTTCAAAGAAAGCGATCCAAAAAATGTCAAAGACCAATTGGGGGTTTATGCATATTTTTAAAGGCACCTCAGACATACATATATTAGTGGAATTTTTAAGAATATTTTTCAAGACCATCCTACCACTGAAACTGTTTTTAACTATAAAATCTGTATTAATATTTTTTTAATAACCATTCGATCCATAAAGCTCGAATTTTCAATATAATTTTTTAAGAAAATATTTGATCCACAAAAGCTTTGATTTGTAAATAATATTTTTCCTAAGAGAATAAGTCGAAAAAAATGTAATTTTCGGAATTAAAATTTTCAAAATTTTTCTCGTGTACGCCTGAGTGGTATTTTGTTGATACTTTTCATTTTGGGTGCCAATATTTTATATTCCCATGAAGTTTTGTTGTTGTTGCTGCTGTTTTGGTTTATTACTCACCACTCAGACTCAGACTCTATTTTTGGTGTGTGTAACAACGACGACGATGTCAACGACAACAATAATAACCGAAAAGCCCAACAACACGCATTCAAATGTCTGAAAAATACATAGAGGAGAGACCCATAAAAATATTTTTTGTTATTACCACACGCCACATCCAGACGGACCTGGTGACGACATATTTTGTTAACCACCGAAGTTAAGAAAAACGTCGGATACATTTAAAAAGTGCTGATTGTGTGGAGGCATTGGGGGATTTGTGGGGCCTTAAAGAAAAAGCGACGAAATAATGCTTGGAAAAAATTGTTGGTATTTACCGATCCTGAGTGAGGGTTCCTCTAGATACTTTGATAACTGTATTACAAAATTAACCTTGGTAACTCTTTCCTTTACTTGGTTTTTAAGATTAAATGTAAGGCCCCTTTCAAAGGCTCCAAATACCTCATGACTGGAAATTCTTGAAATTATCCTGGCGTCAATAATCCTACAAATAACACAGACACGCACACATACAATAACAAAACATAGGTAATCACATAACTATGCGGACCTAGAAATAACGTAATGCGGAGGAATGCTCTGATTCCCCTCTTCGAACTACCAAAGTTCCTTCAACGTATGTATATTCTGATAGTAGTATAGTAAAGAAGGAAGAAACATAAGGAAGCGATGACGTCTATCCTAGGTTGTCTGTCTATTTTTCGTTAAAACTGTGTGTGTGTGATGGCTCCTGTTCCTTTAAGTTATTTTTTGTAAGGATTATTTTTACACTCCCACAGATAGCAGGCGTCCGCAAGCCAACACACTTGATTTTTTTCATAATCCTTGTCTATTTTGATCCTTTAAACGAGGTGGAGGATAAAAAAATATCAGCAAACATGACAATAATTCAATGAAAGTTTTGTTTGCTGAAAATGGGTCAGTAGTGTGCGAAGGACAATAAATTTGAGAATGTTCTTTGGCTTTGTTGTAAATTCTTTCTACATGAAGGATATGTGTAAGCAGCAATTTGTTCATGTTATGGCAGGACTTTTTTGCAATTGTTGGCAAAGGATATGGTGACTCTTTGGTAATCGATTTTATGTGAGTTAGGGGTATGTAAGCGTTTAATTTACAAGGAGTAGACAACAAATGAGACTATTTTATCTTAAAATTATTATCCCATAAGTCTTACAGGTGAAGAAGATATATTAGTCTACTATAAGAAGCAGATATGTTCGACTATATAATTCCTTTTTAAAATAAGAAAATAGGCAGATTTTCATGGAGGTCGTCAGTGAAAACAATCTCAACATATTTTTTTTTATTATGGATATAGGTAGCCACTGAGTGACTCACTGAAAGTGTTGCAGCTACAATCTAATATTTGCCAGGTGATTAAAACGTGCTTAAAAAGCTCTCAAAATTTATCGAAAAAGGTACAAACATTTGAAAAATATTTTTTGTATTGCGTTTAATTATGACGCCATCTTTACTTCAAAGTCACAAGAGAAAGGACAAATTAACGAGCATACTTTTAGGCGAAGCATTTAAATAACATTAAAAGAGGATTCAGCAGGCCAATCACCCACTAATCCGAAATTCACAACGATTACAGAAACTTCTACAGAAATAAACGTAAATGAACCCCCCAACTCGATGACGACTATTGGCACACGGAAAAGGATACGAATAGGACAATGGAACGTAAGAACGCTAAGAGAGACATCAAGATTAGCGCAGCTTGAAAAACAATTGAGTAAATAAAACATAGCTATTCTAGGAATAAGTGAGATGAGATGGCTCAAGAGCGACAAAATCACGACAAAAATGGTAATGCCGTGTTGTATAGCGGTAAAGACTCGAAGCATGATAGCGGAGTGGGATTCTTGATAGCAAAGCAACACGGCCAATCTCTCAAATCTTGGGACCCTGTCTCAGACCGTATCATTTCTGCTCGATTTTATACCAAAGCAATGAAATGCATTACTATAATTCAATGCTACGCTCCGACGGAAGAGGCTGAGGAGGCAATTAAAGATGAATTTTATAACCAACTCACAACCACTCTACACCAGACCCCAAAAAGATATATAATAATGCTCACTGAAGACTTCAACGCAAAAATAGGCAGCAACAACGCGGGATTGAGTGAGATTATGGGAACACATCCAATTGGTGCGATAAACTCTAACGGGGAAAGGTTTGTTGAGCTATGTCAAACGTTTGATCTTGTAATAGGAGGCTCAATATTTCGTCACAAAAATATACACAAATACACATGAACATCGCCCAATGAAAGTACTAAAAATCAAATAGATCACATATGTATCAGCGGCAAATGGAGAAGGAGCTTAGAGGACGTACGTTCCAAAAGAGGAGCAGATATGGACAGCGACCACGAACTAGTGGTAGCAACAATAAAAATAAAACTACAAATGATTATTCGAAGGAACAAAGAAGGGTGCAAAAAACGCCGTAAGGAACAGTCTTGCGTAACACTGTGACAAATGACGAAGTCGGAGAAACGTTAGAAAGATGTGTACCATCAGACAATCGAACATGGGAAACAGAAAACCCAGGATATCAAATGAAACCTGGAACCTAATAGAGAAACGGAACCAATTAAAAATACACAAGAACGACAACATGGACTTTATAAGCAAATATAAAGAGGTAGCAAAGGAAGTTAAAAAATTGGCCAGAAATGATAAACGAACGTATCTAAGGAACCTAGCCAGCCAAGCGGAAACCGCTGCCGGAGCCAACAACATGAGAGAACTATATCAAATAGCATTAAGCACAAAAACCAACTGATAAAAGACACCAACGGCAAACTGCTTACAACAACAGAAGAACAAACAAGAAGGTGGAAACAACACTTTGAAACTATAAGTTATGACGACGATCCTACTCGTTACGAAGCAATAGTACGCCCAGAAATTTACAACAACATCACTGAGGCCACCCCCGACATCAACGAAATAAATAGCGTCATAACAAAGTTAAAGAAAAATAAAGCTCCGGGAGAAGACGGAATCCCACCCGAACTGATCCAAACAAACTCCTTGGCAACAGCGACAATACTCGCACCATATATACAACATGCATGGACGCATAAAAACCTTCCAGATGCTTGGACAAAAGGAGCCATTATCAAACTCCCCAAAAAGAACGATCTCACAGATTGCAACAACTGGAGGGGTATAACACTTTTAAATACCATATATAAAATAATGGCTACCATCATAAACGTTAGATTGAAATGTGTTGAAGAAGCATTGGGAGAAGAACAAGCAGGTTTTAGGCTCCATAGAAGCTGCTTGGATCAAAAGAACACACTCCGAATAATTATGGAACAGTCTGTAGAATGGAGATCTCCGCTTTATCTCGTTTTTTTTTTTGACTTCAAAAAAGCTTTTGACTCGATAAAGCGGACAGCAATATGGAATGCATTGTACTCGAAGGGCGTTCCAGCAAAAATTGTTAATTTAATACCAGCGATGTACCAAAATGCTTATTTGCATGTGAGGCACAATGGGATGTACCAACGCCGTGTAAAACAAGGCTGCCCACTATCACCACTACTTTTTGCCATCGTTCTTGACGCGATAATGATAAAATTGAGCAAGCAGAATTGTCTGGCACTTCAACCAACATCTAGAAGGCTTAGATTATGCGGACGACATACATATGTCTACTGTCTCATAAATTTACAGATATGCAGAGCAGACTTAATGACCTGGTTAACATGGCGAAAAACGTCGGTCTTGAAATCAATACCGAAAGTAACATATGCGGTGCGATTAAACAACATAATAGACAACCACTTCGTGATAGAAAATCACATAATTAGCTATACGAACAATTTCTGCTATCTGGGAAGTATTATGGCAACCAACAGCAGCGCGGAAGAAAATGTAACAGACTCAAAAAAGCGAGATCTGCTTTTGGTCGTCTAAACAAGACAGAGGGCCACTCAGATCTCCCTTAAAACAAAAATAAGACTTTTTAATTCATGCGTTAAGTCCACACTTTTAAACGGAAGCGAAACATGGCTCATGTCTAAGAGCATATCCCAACGGCTGCAAACTTTTGTCAACAAATGCCTACGGATAATATGTGGAATATTTTGGCCAAGAACAATTTCCAATGTCGATCTGCTTACCTTGACTAATGAAGAGAAGATTGGAAAGCAAATCATGAGGCGGAAATGGATTGGGCCCTTGAACCCCCAAGCCTGGAACCCCCAAGGAGCAAGGCGCACTGGCCGACCAAAGAATATTTGGCGGAGAACAGTGCATGTAGACCTGAAGAAGACAAATAAATCATTCGATGAAATTAAAGTATTATGTCATGATAGATTAAGATGGAATAACTTTGTAGAAGTCCTATGTTCCCAAGAGGAATAAAAAAGGGATAAAAAAGACTGCAATGAAACAAAACAAGAAAAATATGCTCGGATTTGGCTAAAGGAAGATGGTTTAAAACTATTGCTCTCAAAATGGAATCGGAAAGGAGCATCCACTTTAACCCCTCTGAGATTTTCCTCCGTCATTCGGCTTCTACAAGATAATTGTATTTTAATTTATCGTTACAAATATGTTTAAATTTTCGAAATTTCTATTTTGCTTCGCTATGTCTTGCAGGACCGTTCATCCATCACCAGTTTTTTTCTTAGTCGTCCAGGACCTCTGCTACCTTTAGGGTTCCATTCAAGAGCCATTCTAGCTATACTATAATGTGGCTTCAGTAGCATATGGTTATTGGTAGCATATTATTGGTTCCTTTCTTGATCTGTGGATAGATCAGAATTTTTTGTTTCGGTTTGGCCAAAATATGCGACATATTATACGAAGGCTTCTGTTCACGAATGCCTGAAGTCTATGGATTATATATGTGTCGTAGCCCAGGTTTCACTACCATAGAGTAGGGTGGATTTTACACATGCGTTAATGATTCTCTTCTGTAAGATTTCTGTGGATCGACATATTTTATACAATCGACATTACGCTACCAAGATAACAAAAAGCCGATACGTACTCCATCTGTTGATTTTCTATATGGATATTAATATTTGTGTTGTTTTTTTATCCGCATTGCTTAGGCTTTTCTATGTTTAGTTCTAAACCCACATTTTTGGCCAGTTCAACGGGCTCCTTGAGTTTTTCTTGCATATCGGAGAATGTGTGTGCTAATAAGCAGATCTTATCTGCATAGTCCATAGTCGCACAAGTTTCCGATGCAAATTTCAAAATATTCCTCTTTTCTTGGTTTCAAGTTGCAACACAATTTCATTTTAAGTGATGACGAATAGGAGCGGGGATAACGGACAACCTGTATTTGCTTCAAAGAAATCACTGGTTGTTCTTTTGTGGCGCACATGTAGCTTGGTGTTTGTATACATAACTTTAATTAGGTTTATTATTTTCAGAGGCACTCCTTTTTTCTTTAATGCGGACCAAATTGCATTTCGCGGTATAGAGTAAAATGTTTTTTTTTTTGAAATCAACCAAGTAGTGAGGGGATCTTCATTTACCGACTGTTCGATTATAATACGCAGGTTGGTATTAGTCTGGTCCAAATAATTGCAATGGGGTCTGAACCCAGCTTATTCGTCGAGTTGCGATTCTTCTACACAGTGTACCCTATTATTTATGATAGTTGCTACTTGTTAATGTCAAAATCCTGGGATATAGAGCTCCTTGTCAACTTCTGGCAACTCAGGCTTTTTGGCATTCTCCGTGTTTGCGTTCTGCTTTTCTTCTTCGAATCATGTCGTTTGTGCTTTCTCGGATTTTTCTATTTTTCTCTCAAGTCGCTTGCTATTCAATCTTTGTTCAATTCGGTAAGCATCGATTTCCGACAAATTCTTTTCTTCTTTCTTTCAATTAAAGGAGTAATATTCTGTTCCAATTCACATATTGATTCCTCCTGTTTTTATTTTCCTTTCTTTTTTCCCGAAATCCAATCTGGGAGAAATATTGTATTTCAAACAATATTTCTTTGCTAAGCTTATCCTCTTCTACAGGAAAGCATCCAACGCTTGGTGTTTTCATTTGGTCCTTCGAGCCGGATTGAATTTATGCTTGCTTGAACAATTCTTAACGGAATGTGTTTTCGAAAAGCAATTGAGACATAAACCTTGTCGCTTAATCTCGGAACTGCTAGCATAAGGATTCATGCGGAGGAAATTTTGACATTTTCAAATAATGTGAACCTCGTTTGGACACAAGGGACACTTTGGATCAGAGACTTTAGTCTGGAACGAATTGAATATTTTTGAAGGTTTAGACTTTCATTCGGACGAACTTTCCTTGTGACTGGAACCAGGATCACCTCTGCGCGTCTCGGAAACAGACTCTAAACTACGAAACCTATTGGTGAGGAATGTGTCCAATTCCGCCCACCGTGGAATACTGGACTCATCAGAAAGATTCTGTTCCCAAAGCGTGAGTGTGGAATCAGGAAGCCTGTTTGAACACAAGAAGACGAATATAGGATCCCAACTCTTCACATCAATATCATAAGTCTCCAGAACGGAAATACAAGAGTTTATATCGCATTGAAGGCACTTCAAACCCTGCGAAGACTCGGAATGAACAATGGGTAGATTGAAAAGAACTTTAAGTTGGCCGTTAACGAGGACTCGCTTGTTTTCATAGCGATCGCTAAAGGTGTGAACAGAATGAAATACTCCCCTTTTTTCAAGCTCAGTTTTATGTAAAAGATTAAAGGCCAAGTACTACCTAATTCAAATGCTGCCTAATTCATTTGAATTAGGTAGTACTTGGCCTTTAGTCTTTTACATGAAACTGAGCGTGAAAAAGCGGCGTATTTCATTGTGTTTCTACCTTAAGATTGGACCAAGCTTGAGAGAAGCCACTGTTGGTAAGAGGGCTCTTTTGAACTATCTCTTTTGCTTCGTCTTGGCTCTTCTGAACTAAATGAAGCAGTTTTTCCACAGGACTGAGACGGGAATTTATGTACATAGCCGTGAACATGTCCCGGAATGTGGGCCATGCCATATAGTCCCCTAAAAAACTTCAGTATCGAAAGGAGGCAAGTTGAAAGAAAGCCCTGAAGGAATCTTGGACGAATCTGATTGAGGAGCTGAACTAGACGGGACCGGAGAATTCTTAGGAAATGAAGCTGCCTGTAGCTCGTCTGAAAATCCAGACAGCCAGGATATACACTTACAGTAAGTTATGTAGGTCGTCTTGAATTTAGCCCTAATTGTGTCTAGCTCAGATGTCTCATCCTCGTTAGCTGATTCGCCGTCGCCATTGGCCTCGGCAACATACTCCTTTACATAAGTCGCATATTCCGACTTAATTCTTATCCATATGGACTTTATTTCTTCAGTATGAATTTTAATTGTATGAATGGAGCTGACCGGAAGAAGATTATTGGTAATATCTGCATCAAACCCCACAAGGGTGTCAGCCAGACGAATGAAGGAATCGAGCGACATCTTGAAAATGACTTTGAATAGGAAAAAAGAATGAACAAAAACCCAAAAATATGTGTGAAGTAGATGGGACTAGAATTTCAGAGGTAATTCTCCTCTGAACATCCCCTCTGGTATGTTTGTCAGAAATTTTTGCTATACATACTTCTATTACCAGTTTCATTTTCTAAAGATTACAAAGTATAATGGGGAAACCCCCCTCTTCAATTTCACAATAAACCACTCCATTCTAACAATTTTGATAGATTACACATGATTACATAGCAGATGATAAAATGGACTGGATATATTTTTTGTACATTGCCACGCAGTTATCAGGCATTAGAATTATTAACACCACAGCGTAAGCTCATACATCTGTTATTATCATTTAATTGTCATAGAAATCTGTTAAAACAAATGTTTTTGTGTGTGTTTGTATTTTTTAGGGGTTCTCGCATATCACAAAAAAAGATAAGAGCTACGTTTTTTTTGCTGATAAAGGCAAACGAAACAAAAACAAAACATTTTCAGTATGAAATCATAGCTAGGCTATGGGTCTGTGAAGCAATGTTCTTGGCAACTTTTGGAAAGGGGTTACTACAGTTTCTTTTTTATGAATGGGTAAATAAATCTTCGTGATTGCGAGGTAAGCAGTTTTTTCTTGTTATCATAAATGAACATCTGTAAAGGTAGGTTAGGAACAAGAAGAAGGAGTTGAAGCTTGAATTATCTGGCATGGAAATTTTAATAATTAGCTTGGATAGACTAAAACGAATTCTTAAAGAAGGGTTGTAATTCTGTTTATGAAAGCCTAGAAGGGCTTCTCATAAATAAATAAATATTAAATATTTTTGGATAACCAATCGCAGATTATTTAGATATATTTGTCGAGGGCCAAGAGCTCTGACATTTTAAATTATCTGCAAAATTTGTTGTTAAGAAATATTTTTTATGACAAAGATGCCACAAATTGTTGATCGTTCAAAATATTTTCAGTAGAATGAGCTGATCGTACATCTTATTTTTCATGCGTATATTTTTTGGGGAACAAACTAGCTAATAATCGCGAATTCGATAAGAATATCTTCAATAAGATTGAAAAGAAACAGAGCTTTTAGGAACGGAAGATAGAGTAAAAGCTATACAGGCGCATGTGATTCCTTTGAATGCATTTTTCGGTCCTATCTGATAAACTCCTGAATACAGAAAGTTACTTGTAACTTGAACTTTTCTTTCTAGATCATGAAGATCTTTCTTTAAACGCCTGGCTGGAAGTATAAGCATTTTATAATATACGTCCGGAAGAATATTTCAATCTTCAGGACTCATTGCAGCAGGTAATATTGCAAGCTGCACACAACCTGACAGTTTTATCATACAACTAGTCATTTATAGCGTAAGGAAGAACTTTCTATTACGCTCTTTATTTATTCTAACTATAAAAATAGCTTTTTACAAAACTGAACATTTTCCCGGCCTTTGTACAAGTATTCTATGAGAAGATCTGTAGTTCTTTTATGAGAGATCTATTAGCCTTCTATGGGAAAATTTATTGGTTCCCTATGAGAAGACATATTGACCTTTCACGAAACAAATTTGTGTCTTTGATACTCCTATGCGAAGACCTGTTTGTCTTCTTGGAGAATGCATATTTACCAAATATGAGAATATATATTGCCATTCTATTGTTTTTCTTTAAAAAGAGTTATTGGTCTTTCCTAAGAATATTTATTAGTCTTCTATTAGTAGACCTTCAGGGTCGGTATTACTAATACTTCTTTCAGAACCATGTTGCGGGCTTTGTTAATGGTATGTCATGCATTATTACAGATTCTCCTTTTTCAACGAGATGTCCGGTGCATTGTGAGGGCTGCAAGCCTTCTGCAGTGGCCGTTGTGTCTGGATTAACAATTCCTTTCTCTTCTCTTAAAGACTGCTTATTTAGGTTACATCTGCTTTCAGTTCGTTGGTGACTGGGGATATGACCTGACAGCCATGTTGACTTGGTTGCGGTATATAGCGCATATGGTCTTCCAAGATTTCTGCCTTCTATGCATTGCAAGGATGCAATCCGTAGGGTTTTGAATGTACGCTCCCCAGAAGACCTTCGGAATCTTTAGCACTATTGCTTCCTTCGAAGTTGTCGCAAAATATTCGACGTTGAGGCAGTTATAGAATAGACACTTTCTGAAAGAAAGGGTGCTTCCATAGACACTTTCTGAAAGAAAGGGTGCTTCCATAGACACTTTCTGAGAGAAAGGGTGCTTCGATAGACACTTTCTGAAAGAAAGGGTGCTTCAATAGACACTTTCTGAAAGAAAGGGTGCTTCGATAGACACTTTCTGAAAGAAAGGGTGCTTCGATACACACTTTCTGACAGAAAGGGTGCTTCGATAGACACTTTCTGAAAGAAAGGGTGCTTCGATAGACACTTTCTGAAAGAAGGGGTGCTTCGATAGACACTTTCTGAAAGAAGGTGTGCTTCGATAGACACTTTCTGAAAGAAAGGGTGCTTCGATAGACACTTTCTGAAAGAAGGTGTGCTTCGATAGACACTTTCTGAAAGAAAGGGTGCTTCGATAGACACTTTCTGAAAGAAGGGGTGCTTCGATAGACACTTTCTGAAAGAAATGGTGCTTCAATAGGCCCTTTCTAAAATAAAGGGTGCTCCAATAGCCCCTTTCTAAAATAAAGGGTGCTTCAATAGACCCTTTCTAAAAGAAAGGGTGCTTCAATAGACCCTTTCTAAAAGAAAGAGTGCTTCAATAGACCCTTTCTAAAAGAAAGGGTGCTTCAATAGACCCTTTCTAAAAGAAAGGGTGCTTCAATAGACCCTTTCTAAAAGAAAGGGTGCTTCAATAGACCCTTTCTAAAAGAAAGGGTGCTTCAATAGACCCTTTCTAAAAGAAAGGGTGCTTCAATAGACCCTTTCTAAAAGAAAGGGTGCTTCAATAGACCCTTTCTAAAAGAAAGGGTGCTTCAATAGACCCTTTCTAAAAGAAAGGGTGCTTCAATAGACCCTTTCTAAAAGAAAGGGTGCTTCAATAGACCCTTTCTGAAAGAAAGGGTGCTTCAATAGACCCTTTCTAAAAGAAAGGGTGCTTTAATAGACCCTTTCTAAAAGAAAGGGTGCTTCAATAGACCCTTTCTAAAAGAAAGGGTGCTTCAATAGACCCTTTCTAAAAGAAAGGGTGCTTCAATAGACCCTTTCTAAAAGAAAGGGTGCTTCAATAGACCCTTTTTAAAAGAAAGGGTGCTTCAATAGACCCTTTCTAAAAGAAAGGGTGCTTCAATAGACCCTTTTTAAAAGAAAGGGTGCTTCAATAGACCCTTTCTAAAAGAAAGGGTGCTCCAATAGACCCTTTCTAAAAGAAAGGGTGCTTCAATAGACCCTTTCTAAAAGAAAGGGTGCTTCAATAGACCCTTTCTAAAAGAAAGGGTGCTTCAATAGACCCTTTCTAAAAGAAAGGGTGCTTCAATAGACCATTTCTAAAAGAAAGGGTGCTTCAATAGACCCTTTCTTAAAGAAAGGGTGCTTCGATTAACCCTATCTGAAAGAAAGGGTGCTCGATAGGCCCTTTCTAAAAGAAAGGGTGCTTCAATAGACCCTTTCTAAAGGAAAGGGTGCTTCAATAGACCCTTTCTAAAAGAAAGGGTGCTTCAATAGACCCTTTCTAAAAGAAAGGGTGCTTCAATAGACCCTTTCTAAAAGAAAGGGTGCTTCAATAGACCCTTTCTAAAAGAAAGGGTGCTTCTATAGACCCTTTCTAAAAGAAAGGGTGCTTCAATAGACCCTTTCTAAAAGAAAGAGTGCTTCAATAGACCCTTTCTAAAAGAAAAGGTTGCTTCAATAGACCCTTTTTAAAAGAAAGGGTGCTTCAATAGACCCTTTCTAAAAGAAAGGGTGCTTCAATAGACCCTTTCTAAAAGAAAGGGTGCTTCAATAGACCCTTTCTAAAAGAAAGGGTGCTTCAATAGACCCTTTCTAAAAGAAAGGGTGCTTCAATAGACCCTTTCTAAAAGAAAGGGTGCTTCAATAGACCCTTTCTAAAAGAAAGGGTGCTTCAATAGACCCTTTCTGAAAGAAAGGGTGCTTCAATAGACCCTTTCTAAAAGAAAGCGTGCTTCAATAGACCCTTTCTAAAAGAAAGGGTGCTTCAATAGACCCTTTCTAAAAGAAAGGGTGCTTCAATAGACCCTTTCTAAAAGAAAGGGTGCTTCAATAGACCCTTTCTAAAATAAAGGGTGCTTCAATAGACCCTTTCTAAAAGAAAGGGTGCTTCAATAGACCCTTTCTAAAAGAAAGGGTGCTTCAATAGACCCTTTCTAAAAGAAAGGGTGCTTCAATAGACCCTTTCTAAAAGAAAGGGTGCTTCAATAGACCCTTTCTAAAAGAAAGGGTGCTTCGATAGACCCTTTCTAAAAGAAAGGGTGCTTCAATAGACCCTTTCTAAAAGAAAGGGTGCTTCAATAGACCCTTTCTAAAAGAAAGGGTTCTTCAATAGACCCTTTCTAAAAGAAAGGGTGCTTCAATAGACCCTTTCTAAAAGAAAGGGTGCTTCAATAGACCCTTTCTAAAAGAAAGGGTGCTTCAATAGACACTTTCTAAAAGAAAGGGTGCTTCAATAGACCCTTTCTAAAAGAAAGGGTGCTTCAATAGACCCTTTCTAAAAGAAAGGGTGCTTCAATAGACCCTTTCTTAAAGAAAGGGTGCTTCGATTAACCCTATCTGAAAGAAAGGGTGCTCGATAGACCCTTTCTAAAAGAAAGGGTGCTTCAATAGACCCTTTCTAAAAGAAAGGGTGCTTCAATAGACCCTTTCTAAAAGAAAGGGTGCTTCAATAGACCCTTTCTAAAAGAAAGGGTGCTTCAATATACCCTTTCTAAAAGAAAGGGTGCTTCAATAGACCCTTTCTAAAAGAAAGGGTGCTTCAATAGACCCTTTCTAAAAGAAAGGGTGCTTCAATAGACCCTTTCTAAAAGAAAGGGTGCTTCAATAGACCCTTTCTTAAAGAAAGGGTGCTTCGATTAACCCTATCTGAAAGAAAGGGTGCTCGATAGACCCTTTCTAAAAGAAAGGGTGCTTCAATAGACCCTTTCTAAAAGAAAGGGTGCTTCAATAGACCCTTTCTAAAAGAAAGGGTGCTTCAATAGACCCTTTCTAAATGAAAGGGTGCTTCAATAGACCCTTTCTAAAAGAAAGGGTGCTTCAATAGACCCTTTCTAAAAGAAAGGGTGCTTCAATAGACCCTTTCTAAAAGAAAGGGTGCTTCAATAGACCCTTTCTAAAAGAAAGGGTGCTTCAATAGACCCTTTCTAAAAGAAAGGGTGCTTCAATAGACCCTTTCTAAAAGAAAGGGTGCTTCAATAGACCCTTTCTAAAAGAAAGGGTGCTTCAATAGACCCTTTCTAAAAGAAAGGGTGCTTCAATAGACCCTTTCTAAAAGAAAGGGTGCTTCAATAGACCCTTTCTAAAAGAAAGGGTGCTTCAATAGACCCTTTCTAAAAGAAAGGGTGCTTCAATAGACCCTTTCTAAAAGAAAGGGTGCTTCAATAGACCCTTTCTAAAAGAAAGGGTGCTTCAATAGACCCTTTCTAAAAGAAAGGGTGCTTCAATAGACCCTTTCTAAAAGAAAGGGTGCTTCAATAGACCCTTTCTAAAAGAAAGGGTGCTTCAATAGACCCTTTCTAAAAGAAAGGGTGCTTCAATAGACCCTTTCTAAAAGAAAGGGTGCTTCAATAGACCCTTTCTAAAAGAAAGGGTGCTTCAATAGACCCTTTCTAAAAGAAAGGGTGCTTCAATAGACCCTTTCTAAAAGAAAGGGTGCTTCAATAGACCCTTTCTAAAAGAAAGGGTGCTTCAATAGGCCCTTTCTAAAAGAAAGGGTGTTTCATTAGACCCTTTCTCAAAGAAAGGGTGCTTCGATAGACCCTTTCTCAAAGAAAGGGTGCTTCGATAGACACTTTCTCAAAGAAAGGGTGCTTCGATAGACACTTTCTCAAAGAAAGGGTGCTTCGATAGACCCTTTCTCAAAGAAAGGGTGCTTCGATAGACCCTTTCTCAAAGAAAGGGTGCTTCGATAGACCCTTTCTCAAAGAAAGGGTGCTTCGATAGACCCTTTCTCAAAGAAAGGGTGCTTCGATAGACCCTTTCTGAAAGAAAGGGTGCTTCGATAGACCCTTTCTGAAAGAAAGGGTGCTTCGATAGACCCTTTCTGAAAGAAAGGGTGCTTCGATAGACCCTTTCTGAAAGAAAGGGTGCTTCGATAGACCCTTTCTCAAAGAAAGGGTGCTTCGATAGACCCTTTCTCAAAGAAAGGGTGCTTCGATAGACCCTTTCTGAAAGAAAGGGTGCTTCGATAGACCCTTTCTGAAAGAAAGGGTGCTTCGATAGACCCTTTCTGAAAGAAAGGGTGCTTCGATAGACCCTTTCTGAAAGAAAGGGTGCTTCGATAGACCCTTTCTGAAACATCGGCGAAATTACCTACTGATCTTTTATGATACATTTTAGTGATCTTCTATGATGATCAGGGCAGGTCTTTTATAAGAAGACCTACTGGTCTTTTATGATAATACCAATCGGCCTTCTATAAGACGGCCATTAGGTCTTCTACGAAAAGACCACCAGGTCTATAGACAGAAGTCTTATTGGTGTCGTGTGAGAAGACCGGTCCTATTGGTCTCCTGTGATTCAGGAGAGCAGTTCAAGGTATTATTTTGAAATCACTTTCTTTGGATTCATAATACATCAGTGTTCCTGTACATTTATAAGGAGGTGGGTATTACCTTCATAATTATAAATGTACGTACCTATGTCCGAAACACCCCACGTTGTTATTTGCTATTTATAATTAACTTAACTTACCTGCATGCCAGTGGCAATAGGGGTAAAGTTTGCTTAATGGAGGGCCTTAGATTTTGATTACGTTTCTCGGGCCAAACATGATCGAACTTTAACTTTAAGCCATACTGGGGTATGGCGGTTATTTCATTCCTTTGTTGTTGTTCATCGTAATTAGCACTGACGGAATCCATATTTGATTGTGGTGGCTTAAATGCGTGTAGTTTATTTTGGTTTTAGTTGTTGTTTTTGTAGGTTATTAATGACTATTTGATGAATTGATTGATTGAATGAACGCACAAACCCGAACACACTCACAAATATTTTGTGGACTTTGTATTGGCTAACAAGTGGCAAGAGAGTGGGTAATGAAGTGGTAATTTTTTCACTTGGAAATCTAGGGGCGTTTGAAGGGAAAGAGGGTGATAGAGGGTACTTGACTTATTTTTATTTTAGGTGTATTATAGATTTTCTCTTGTTTTGTGACTGACACACGTTTTAGCTGTCACAAAATAAATATTTTATTTTTGTAAATATTTATTTAAATGCCGCTTTCCATTAATTTTGTATTTTTTTATTTATTTTAATTTTGTATTTGTCATGGGTAAAACCACTCGCTCGCACAATAATAGCACACGCAATTTCTTTTATTATTAATTTAATATTTTTTTATTGTTAGGCTTTATGTTTTTATGCCACAATTATGTTGTTATGCTATCCACTGCTTTTGCTTGCTGTTGTTGCTTTTTTCTTAGCTTAATGTTGTGATTTGTAATTTCTGGGTTTTGTTGTTGTTTTTATTTTCACTTGGAGGAAATTCAAGCGCACAATACTGATGTTGGCGTTTTGGTCTTACTTTTCTGGTTTTTTGTTTTACAAACTTTTTTGGACAACGTTTTGCTATCCAAAAAGACACGACCGTTTAATTTGAAAGACACGAAAATACTGAAATAATTATTTTTTCCTACATTGCTCAGTTTCGATAAAAATCTTTGGAGCACAAAAACACGTGAGAGACAACCCCAAATGGAAGAGAGAAATGGAATAAAAGAAATTTAAAATCAAAACAGAGAGTTAACAAAACAGTGAACAGCTGTGTTGGGGTACAGTTTGAAATGCTTTGTTGAACTTTGGGGCAGCTGTTGAATTTGTGTGTATAGTTTGTAAGCAGCTGATGTAGGTTTGTCAGTTGGGGAATTATTTTTTAACGACGGCCTTTGTTAGGGAGTATATGCATGGTAGAATAAGAAAAGGTAGCAGCAATACACAGCTGACTGAACTGGGTTGTAACGTTAGTGTCAAATTTCATATGACATTTTATACATTTATTTCTATTTCGATGTACATTAGGGACATATATTTTTTTAGAAAAAAATATATCATTCGGAAAAAAAAACATTTCCCAGAAAGACTTCTTCATATCAATGATATGTAACCTCCTCCAAGTTCGAACGATAAGCCGCGCAGTAAATCCCCGCTTGTAGAGGCGATACAACGTTTGTTAATATGTGAGGTATTTTGTTAAAATTTAAAAAAATAAAGCCCTAAAAAAAACATGTGCTTCTTTGATTTCTAAAACAAAACATTGAAACAGCTTCTCCTTTTTCTATGAATTTCCAGCGACCCCAAACTTTTCTGCAAGAATTCTACTTTCTGCGAGAATTTACCTATGCATTTAGTGGAATGATGTGGAAACATAAAAATTGAAAATGTAACGAATTTTCATTCATGTTTTCCAAAATATTGAACCAAATGTGAAAAATTATTAGTTTTTTAAATTCCAATAATTTATAGACATTTCCTTGTTTTGTTTACAAATACAACTGGCAGTAACGTTACAAACAAAAACAAATTCCTTTGTGGTTGTTGTTCGAGTTGTATTTGTTGTAGTATTAACTTTACCTTGTATTTGTTCTACCATGGAGTATATGGGAAAACATTTTAAAATCGAGGTTTACATATTTAAAAAGTCCAAAAAAAAAAAATTTTATAACAAAATTGCTGCTTTATATAATTAGCTGTTATAGCTTATTACGGTTACTTTTTGCGATTATGCAAAAATACTCCTGAAATGTCTCAATGGATTCGCGAAAAATCAAATTTATTGCAAAACTTTACGTATTTGCAAAAATTTTTTATATAATATAAATATTCTTGAAATAAAAAATTTACTGTTGTAATTTTGATATGGTTTTGTAGGAAAAGTAATTATTTTACACCAAACAATTAAGAAAATCAAGAAAAAACAAGTAAAACAGTGTCAGGCGGCTTTTCCGACGGAGATATACCCTCAGCCAATGTGAATTGAATCTTTTCAGAATTCTGTGGCCCTTTTTGGACATCTGACCTTGCCGACAAAAATGTGGATTACGATTAAAGTTCAAAAGTGTTGCGGAGGAGGTACTCGAAGCAATGGACCGACGTAGCCCATTATGGAAGTGGATCTTATTTTGGGAGTCACATCTATTCTATAGATATCGCGCCCACTAGTCGTTTTGGACCAGTATGCCAGGAAGCATGGACTTGTCCACGGATAACATAATATCACTGTAAACAGGATCACAACGAACAGAATCGGTATACATTTCCAAAGGTTTTTGGAACAGACCCTAAACTGCACTTAGACACAAATGATGAAATCTGTGGGGGAGGTACCCTAAGGAAAGGAGCGATATGGGATATTTTTGAAGTTAAACTAAATTTGGACAAATATTAGATCCAAAGTTTGGACCAAATTGGTTGTCCTGTCCAGGATATATCGTGCATACCATTTTAGTGACTTTTTTAAATATTGCGGGGAAGTAACGAAAATTTTTGCCAGGTACTGAACATCTTCGAACTAAAACTATGTTTGGACAAAATATGACGAAGGCCAAATTTTGGACCAAATCGCTTGAACAGTTCGAGAGTTATCGTGCTTTCCGGTCGCTATACATTGCACCAAAGGTTTTTTTACACCTTTCGGGCTGTTTTCTCAAGAAGTATGTGCATGCCCGTCGTAATGGAGGTAGCGAATGTAAGTTGCATCAACAAAAATCAAAGTGATTTGAGAGCAGGTCCTAAAGTGAACTTATCCGAAATTTTGTGTGGGAGCTACCCGAAGGAGTGGACAAATATAGTCCATATTCGAACCTGATCTATATTTGGTAGATATATTAGAATGTGCAAAGTATGGACCACATCGGTCAATCGCTTCAATTGTTATCGTGCGCACAATTTTTCAGAACATTTTTTAACTTTTGTGGGGGAGGTACCGGAGGGAGTGGAGGAGTGGAAGTTTGGACAAAATATTACGAAATCCAACTACTACACACGGGGTCATAGGGGTTATTTGCAACTTTCAGGCTATTTTCTCAGAAAATATGGACTTGTCCCTGATGAAACTTGTAGTTTCGAATGGGGGGTAGTGAATACAAGTTGTTACAACAAAAATCAAAGCAATTCGAGATCAGGTCCTAAACTGAACTTTTCCGAAATTTTGTGTGGGAGGTACCGGAGGGAGTGGACCGATTGAGTCCATATTTGAACGTCATCTAAGTCTGGACCAAATCGGTTGCTCCCTTCAAGAGTTATCGTGCGCTCAAATTTTACGAACATTTTCGAACTTTTGTGGGGAGGTACCGGAAGGAGTGGAACTTAAACTAAGTTTGGGCAAAATATTACGAAATCCAAAATTTGAACCGAATCGGTTCATCCGTTCGAGAGTTATCGTGCGCTCCAGACAGACAGACAGACGGACGGACGGACATTGCTAAATCAACTCCAAATTGTCTGAAACGGATTTCGGCCCAACATACTTGGGGTCTAAAACCACTATTTCGGTGAGGCACGAGAGTATATGGTAAATAACAAAAATGTTTTGCAATCGATGAATCCGAGTTTCACCCTTTCAGAATTCGCGAACTGTTAACACATTCTATAAAGTATGACTACAATTCTTTAAAATGAAGTGTTTTAGGAGGGATCCCATAATTAATTTTCGTGGAAGCTGTGTTGGCATCAATGTAGAAAAATGGGTAAAAATGGGTTGAAGCCAACATGCGATTTCTGGCTTATCCTTACATTTTACAGACCTATTCCCAAAGAATGAATCACAGAATACTCCATGGGCAATAAGATAGCAGTGTATGGTTTCTCGATATATCCACTGCATCCACCTAAAATTGATGCTGACATTTTGAAGCCGGAATTTCGGGGTTTTTTGAATTTTTTTAATAATCCGGACGCGCAAGAAGATAATATTCCAAACTCATAACACGATTATAGAACTCGTGATTTTACGTCGTTTGGTGCATATCTCATGAGTGTGCTCCTTACAGCATCCTAGTAATTGGAGTCGAAAGCCCAAAATTTCATGCGTGAATTTTCTTACAAAACATATTTTTGCGTGTAAAATTTACAACTTTCATTCAATTTCCTTCGAAACCCGCGTGAATTTAGTTTTTTTACGCGACGGTTCTAATGAAGCCTTCCGCGATCGAATTCATCTACTAAAACCGCGGATATAGATACCTTGAAAATCGGAAAATCAGCAAAAATATATTTTGACAAATCCGCGTACTAAACCGCGATTTCCTTTAACATTTTTTTACAAAAATGGAACCCTTTATACGCGATTATAATATTTGCGAAAACAGATGTCATAAAAAACAGAGATACGCGAGTAATTTCGCAAAAAATTTAATGTAGAGGCACATCCGCGGTTTTTGAAGAATCTATTTGAAGTAGGTGTATATTGACGTATTTTTGATGGGCGCTGATGAAACCGGATGCGCATCAAAATCGTATGCACATTGCGCGACTTTTACCAAATTTAAGGTTTTTTGCAGTGCATGATGCAACTGGCGGCACACAATGGCCGCTGAGTGAAACATCGAAATATGCATAAATATTGAAAGAGATTGATTCGCTTTATCCAAAATCGGATGAGCATCAACCGACTTTATTTAATACTTGAATTACAGGCTTTTTAATTTTCATATCTTTTAAATGATAGTAATTTCAATATTACTCTTAATTTCCTATCCTTATAAGTAATCACAGTAAGCAGTTAAGCTTTCACGATGGTAAACCATATATTTTGATAAAGTTTTAGCAGAATCAATGAACGGAAAGAAACAAAACGATTCCCGTACCAATCACACAAAGCCACAAACTTTTCAGCTTCTCTGAATCGTTTCATTCTCACAATCAAAACAAAAACACAAACTTTTCAACGTAAAAAGATGGAAACCGTACGATTGGTGAAATGTAACTTCGGCTATGCTTTGCCGAGTTGTTTCATTAACCACCGAAACGACAAGTATTTTTGGGAAACGTTTGCCGTGCGTTATGGTTAATGACACACTCAGGCACACACACACACATGTGATTGCTTAACAACCCTATAAGTTAGCATCAGCATACCACAGTGAATTTTATCAACTACCAAACGTTTTTGATTTATTCACATGTGTTAAGTACTATTTAGTTTTCTATCTGTGTTGTGGAGTTGAGTACTTTTCGCTTTTCGTTTTGTTCGTACTCACGAATGTAAACAAAACGAAACTAAACATCGAGCTCGGCCAACGAGGGTTATGTTTCGTTTTGTATTGTTCCTATGAAAAATACGAAACGAAACGATTGGCAATTTTATTTAAAGTATTTTTACGTACTCTGAGCAGAATACTTTAATTTATGTATTAGATTTTAGCGAAATAGTTGGATAACTCTCAAATATTTTTTTCTAATTTTTCGAAACAAACCAAAAAATATATTTGTAACAATATTTTCCAACAATGAGTTGTTTCTCTTTTGTTGTTATAATATGCAATTTATAAAGCCAATGTTTATAATTTTGGTTTCACATTTTTTATGCGTTGTCTAGTTTCTGTACGTATTTTTAATTTTGTTTTTAGAGGTTTATACGGACTCTGAGTTAGTATAATTTAAATTTATTGCCAGATTGTTTAAATTTTTTTGATTTTCCGCGAAAATAAAAACACATTTTGGAAATTTTGGTGCATCTACGGATGGATATCATATGCTATTACTGATATATGCTTACATTTTCTCAATACAAAAAATAAGAAATTTTAAAATATTTTTTTCTTTATAAGAGGATAAAAACCGCTATAACTTTTGCGCGCATCGGCCAATTTCGTGAACGCGAGCAGATTTGAAACCAGATTTTTTCCTTTAACTCTATACCAAAAATCGTAGATGTGCCCGCTAAAAAATTTTTTTTAATGGAATTGCAAAGGAATTTTGTTATTTGCCATATACACTCAGCATAAATGCTGAGGGTATAATAAGAAGATGCTTAGTTGGGCTATCAGCTGTCAATATAAACAATGCTTCTTCTAATTAAGGTAAAAGCATCAATTGTTGATAACATGTTGACAAAGTGTTAACTTTGTCACCATAATAGTAGACAAAGTGGTGACATGTCGTCACATGACCCTATGGGATGATATTGGTAGCGATCAGTAAACTTTGCAGGCTGTCAGGCGTTTTGTAAACCTTGATCTCTATAATAGAGGGTAATGATGAAGTTAAGCCAATGGTAGAATACTCCAGACTTAGCAATCATGTGACCACAGTTTCCGCGCAAATAATTATTTATCCGGAAGGCCTGACACCCCACATTGGCTCAGAACCAAAGATAATATCCTATAATGGCCTCCAATATGTCATAGTTATCAATATATATGGAAAGTCCTGCAAGGTATATCAAAAAATATAAATAATTTAAATAGTTTTAGGCATTTGCCCACTAAAAATTATATTCGTTGTAATAAGAATTGCTAGGACTACCTTTGATGCCGGAAGGCCTTGAAATCCGGGGATTACGAGGCGCATTTGTAGGAAATTGGTTGATCCGTCCGCGAGTTGTCGTGCCCACCAGTCAGCCAGAGATACCGACAGACTGAAATGGCTAAATCGATACCAAATAGTCTGAAACGAATTTCGTCCACAGATTCATAGGGTCCAAGTATTTGGCTTATTTATAACACTGTATAACAAAATCGAACTTTTTTTTAAAAATACAAGAAACCCCGCACAGATTATGAAAGAGGGCCGAAAAAAAGTAGACACGTGTATCGGCGTTTTGAAAGTTTACGTCGGGAAGTAACCCAAATAGGCGTGGAAAGTTCCGCCCATTTCTGCAGGATTTGAAATATTCGGCATCAGATTCCTTGGAATCCTTGCATTTTAGGTATAAAGTGTCTTTGGCAATATTACTGACAACAATGCGGGGTATCTTTTTATGAAAAAAAATAACCCTCATGCGAGTCACTAAACGGGCCTTTTTGGTCCCTTTTTTCAAAAACGTTTAAAAACTCCTTTAGAATGTGATCGTATCAGATCAAAATATTCTACAAAATTGTAATTGTTCCACAAACATCCCATACGGGACAAGGGAGACTTCTCTCATACCCCGATTCATATTAGCTTAATTATAAGGGACCTACTGTTTATTGCCGAATCCGAACGGCGTGTCCTAAGACACCACTTGTAGAGAAGTTTTACATGCTGAAATACTCAGGAAATGTCGCCAACATTACTGAAGGGTATTTTGACACCATTGAAATTTTTGATGTTGCCTGGCCGGAGAATCGAACCCACGACCTTTAGTGTGCAAGGCGGGTGTGCATCCCATTGCACCACGGTGGCACCCAAAAATTATTTGTCATAAAATGTTCCTATAGGTCCCCGAATTCACCAAAACTCTAAATCGTACCTAAACGCCAGGAATCTGCCAAAAGTAAAATCACGTTTTAGGGTTAATGGTGTACTTTATCTGAGTTTATTAAGTTTTGTCCCACAAAACTGCATTCTAGATAGAAGACGTCAAAGACAAAAATATTCTCCATCAAATTTCAATATAAGTCGCCGAATAAATGAAATATGTAGTTACAATATATACCAAAAAAATATATACATCAAGTTTGCCAACAAAACACCCAAATATTTTTTTAATAAATTTGTTTTGTTCTTTTTTCGAGTTGATGCATGAAAGTAACATGAAATTTAGTTTTAGACGAAAGGTGTTAAACGAAGTAATATTCTACACAAAATTTCAATGTAAGTCCCAGAACAAACTAGATATCTAAGTAAAATACTTTGTTAAGAAAATGACGTTACAAAATTAGATACTATAAGTAGAAATTATTATTAATTAAAATTTATTCCATACTGAGTCAAAATCTCCTAAAATACTTCACTTTTTGGGGATTGTATCAAAAGAAGAAATGTTCCAAATCAAATTTCATTATGAGTCTGTGAACAAATGAAATTTGTAGCTATAATATTTAACATCTCTAGAAGTTTCGCTTTTTATATATGATTTAGGACCATATTCTACCGTTTTATTCACATTTCCGTTATCTGCGGTCACAAAATATATTTTATTGATGTTTTTTCATAATAAATTCTTTGAGAAGATTATATGTGCTCGATCCAAACTGTTTTTGAAATGTCTATGGTGAATATATATAGGGAAAATATTGACAACCCAGGTCGGACTTTGTAAAATTACGTATTTTAGTACTATAAACAAAAATAATGTAATCAGGATAAATCATATGTTCCGGATATTGTATGTGAAAATGCGGGTATAATCTACGGCTATTGTCCTGTGAATATATCCGACATACGAGTGCTTACATCCATGATTTTGGCATGGTTCTAAATACTATAATGATGCCAGCTACTCCTCCTCTGACAAAATTTACGTCTTTGGGCATTTATAGTAACGATTTGAAGGTTTTCTTGACGTACCTGTTGTAGCACCTTCTTTTGTGTGGGGCAATGTATTTTCACAAGTTTTTCGTTCACACCTAAACATTTTATCAGCATCACGAAAATTATTCTAATGCTTTCACTTGGTATTAAATGGTTGGCCAATGAAATATTATTATCACAACTGGCATCTCTACCAATTGAAATGAAAAGGAAAGTATTTTTATAGCATACTTTAGGGGGTTGAATAAAATAAATAAGCAGACTGTAACTTTCAAACTGTGAACGTAGATAGGGATGACGATGGAGATGGCAAGGCTTTGCTGATACAAGCTATAGATTTCCGCCAAAAAAATTTTTTAAATCTTTTTGAGCAAGGAAGAGAAAATATAGAAAAATAACTACAAATGTGTTGGAAGAAAAAAATTTGTGAACAAGTAATAACTTAATTTTCTTAGTTGTATCACATGAATATTCTAGAAGGGGAAGGGTAGACTTATATTCTATTAAAGAGTGCAGCTCAAAATTATTTTTATTTCAATGATGAGGGACCAACTTCTTATCGCCGAGTTTCAATTGCGTTCCCAACATAGTACGACACTTCTTCTTTGAGGCTGGAATTTACAACTCTACTGCTCTCCACACAATAGGAATAATCTATATCCATCTCATCTAACCGATTGATTCAATGTTCACATAATATTGTGAAATTACCAAATTCTTCTTAGCCTTTCTTGATTACCCTACAGCCTCTTAAAGATAATAAGCAAAAATCGTGTTTAAAGTCAATGTTATGTAAAGTTACTTATGTTGTAGTACCACTGATTGAGTAGATTAAAACTGACAGCTGAGTACTTTTCTTGCAATGTACAAGAAGAGCGAGCGTAAGGAGGTCATGTGGAAGTCTTGATCATTGAATCAGTTTATACACGCATCCAGCATCAATTGTAGCTTCTTGCTGAACTGAATGTTAGTATGCTGATGCTGTCATTTAATGATGATCTTTGCTTGTTACATCTTCACTGCCATTATCAGATTATGTGCGATCATGTTGAGGAGATTAGATAAGAAAAACTTGATGTGGTTAAACAGATGGAGTCATTGATATTGATGTTAATATTGGATTGTAAAACAGGCGAAGCTTGAATTGATCATATGGAGTGACATTTAAATCAGTGAAATATCTAGATGATGGTTGCAATTAGCTACTTACCATGGCACAATTATCCAGATAATGACATCGTAAAATTTTGAATATGTTATGTCAAAATTTTCTTTATGTTGTTGGGGAAATTACAACAAAACTATTTTTTATAAAGGGATTTGACATTTAATATTCGAACAGCTGGTGTGATACCACTACCTTGGTAATTGTGCCAATCCATCTTCCTTGATATTCCAAGCAGAATTCGTAAAAGTCAATCTAAAACCTTATTGACACCTTATAATACTCCTCTTGGAAAACTGCCTTATTTAATTAATAAATGGAATTTCTGATTTATGTAAATATTTTACAACAATAAAACTCATCTGATTGTTCCCTACCACCCTCGTATTCATTTCTTTTTTTTCTCACTCCCACCACTTTAATTGGTCTTTCTCAATCCATCATCTTGTTGCAGTTTTCGAGCTGTCAATTTTTGATCTTTAAACATCACCAAAGCATCAACATTCGCAAGCCTGCATTAACTTCCGCAACCATGACATTGGCTAAGCAGAGTTTGCAACACCGCAATTCCAGTAACAAACTGCAATTGTTTTGTTGTTTTGTTTCTTTATCAAGGATAAAACTACATACACTTGGAAGTATCGGCAATGAACATTGAAGCCAATTTAGACGAAGATGATGATGGAAAAAAAACTTGTATGCAAATTTTTCAAACGGCACACCACCGTAAAACCACAAGTTTTAATATTCTTCTTGGTCCTTGGTAAACTTCAGCAACAACAACTTCGGATACATACATTTGCATTACCACCAACGAAAACCAGAGGTTTCAAGTCGAAATGTCAATTATACGAAAAAATAACAAACACACTGAATGGTATGCATGAGGTGGGAGATTCAGTTGGATGACACTCGAGGAAAAAATATGTAAAAAATATATGTACATTTTACAGATAACCAGAATAATACCACGACTTCTTAAATTCGATCAAAAGATCTTCTTATGGAAGAACAGAAGGGCTTTTCATAAAAGGTTTTCCTATTGAAGGTCAGAAATCTTCTCATAGAAATACAGAAGGATTTCTCATGGAAGGTCATAAGATCTTCTCATTAAAGAAATGAGTATCTTTAAGAGCTGAATGTCTTTTCATATGCGACCAGAAGGTCCTCTCACAGAATGTTTTTTCATAGACGGCCATAAGGACCATTAAAAACTAAAAGGCGTTCTCATAGAAGGCCAAAAGGTCTTCTCATAGAATCTGGAATTCTCATAGAAGAAGATGTCTTCTCTTAGAAGGCCAAAACGTCTTCTCAAAATGGCCAGAAGGTTTTCTCAAAAGAAGGACAGAAGGCCTTATCATAGAATGTATCATAAGAAGGCCAGAAGGTCCTTTCGTAAAAGGCCGGAAGTTCTTCCCATAGAAGGCCAAAAGATAGAAAGTTAGAAAGGGTTCTCAGAGAAGGCCACAAAGTCTTCTCATAGAAAGCCAGAAGGTATTCTTCTGGAAGAGCTGTAGGTCTTCTAATAGAAGGCCGGAAGCCTTGTTAGAGAATACCAGAAGGCCACCTTCTAGACGACCAACAAGTCTTCTAATAGAATGCCTGCCTATAAGAGCTTAAGAAGTTCTTCTCATAGGAGAGCTGAAGGCCTTCTCATAGAAGAGCTGAAGGTCTTCTCACTGAAGACCAGACGATCTTCTTATAGAAGAGTTGAAAGTCTTCTTATAGAAAACAAAAATGTCTTCTCATAGTTCTCAAATTCTCCTCATAGAAGGCCAGTAAAGCTTCCCATAAAAGGGAGATCTTCTCATAAAGTGCCTGGAGATCTTCTGATGGAAGGACAGGAAGACTTAGAATAGCTACAGGTTTTCTTTAGAAGAGCGGAAGCTCATCTCTTATATGAGCAGAAGGTCTTCTTTTACAAGGCCAGAAGGTCCTTTCGTAGAATGCCTAAAACCTAAAGCCCTTCTATAGGATAGGAGACCTAAAGCTCTGCTATAGGATAGAATACCTAAAGCTCTTCTATAGGATAGAAGACCTAAAACTCTTCTATAGGATAGAAGACCTAAAAGCTCTTCTATAGGATAGAAGACCTAAAGCTCTTCTATAGGATAGAATACCTAAAGCTCTTCTATAGGATAGAAGACCTAAAGCTCTTCTATAGGATAGAAGACCTAAAGCTCTTCTATACGATAGAAGACCTAAAGCTCTTCTATAGGATAGGAGACCTAAAGCTCTTCTATAGGATAGAAGACCTAAAGCTCTTCTATAGGATAGAAGACCTAAAGCTCTTCTATAGGATGGAAGACCTAAAGCTCTTCTTTAGGATAGAAGACCTAAAGCTCTTTTATAGGATAGAAGACCTAAAGGTCTTCTATAGCATAGAAGACCTAATGCTCTTCTATAGGAAGACCTAAAGCTCTTCTATTGGATAGAAGACCTAAAGCTCTTCTATAGGATAGAAGACCTAAAGCTCTTCTATTGGATAGAAGACCTAAAGCTCTTCTATTGGATAGAAGTCCTAAAGGTCTTCTATAGGATAGAAGACATAAAGCTCTTCTATAGGATAGAAGACCTAATGCTCTTCTATAGGATAGAAGACCTAATGCTCTTCTATAGGATAGAAGACCTAAAACTCTTCTATAGGATAGAAGACCTAAAGCTCTGGGATAGAAGAACTAAAGCTCTTCTATGCGATAGAAGACCTAAAGCTCTTCTATGGGATAGAAGACCTAAATCTCTTCTATGGGATAGAAGACCTAAAGCTCTTCTATGGGATAGAAGACCTAAAGCTTTTATATGGGATAGAAGACCTAAAGCTCTTCTATGGGATAGAAGTCTTATAGTTCTTCTATGGGATAGAAGACCTAAAGCCCTCCTAAAGCTCTTCTATAGTATAGAAGACCTAAAGCTCTTCTATAGTATAGAAAACCTAAAGCTCTTCTATAGTATAGAAAACCTAAAGCTCTTCTATAGTATAGAAGACCTAAAGCTCTTCTATAGTATAGAAGACCTAAAGCTCTTCTATAGGATAGAAGACCTAAAGCTCTTCTATAGGATAGAAGACCTAAAGCTCTTATATAGGATAGAAGACCTAAAGCTCTTATATAGGATAGAAGACCTTAAGTTCTTCTATAGGATAGAAGACCTAAAGCTCTTCTATAGGATAGAAGACCTAAAGCTCTTCTATAGGATAGAAGACCTAAAGCTCTTCTATAGGATATAAGACCTAAAGCTCTTCTATAGGATATAAGACCTAAAGCTCTTCTATAGGATAGAAGACCTTAAGTTCTTCTATAGGATAGAAGACCTAAAGCTCTTCTATAGGATAGAAGACCTAAAGCTCTTCTATAGGATAGAAGACTTAAAGCTCTTCTATCGTATAGAAGTCCTAAAGCTCTTCTATAGTATAGAAGACCTAAAGTTCTTCTATCGGATAGAAGACTTAAAGCTCTTCTATAGGATAGAAGACCTAAAGCTCTTCTATGGGATAGAAGAAAAGGTCTTCTAATTCTTGGTCGGAAGTTAATTTTTAAGAAGCCCGGAATGAGGTTTTTCGCTGACTGTAAATGCAAATCTTGTCCAGCTACTGTTACATCTTCAGACTTCATGAATACTTCATCTTGACCACACTTATCACTTGAACGTGGACGTGGTCGGCGGCGATGAACACACCAGACAGCTAAGCAAAATAACTGATCATGTTACAATTACCATAAACAGAAGGTGATATGGGATAGTAAACACAAACAGAAGGAGTTACCGCTAACACATCGTATAATGGCCGCACAAAGCTTCGTACAAAGAAAGTAACAACACTTACAGTACCACAAAATACCGCTAGCCCCAGGAGCCAAATAATGTCCAAACTGCAGTTCTTTGTTGTTGTTTTTTGTGTGTTTAACAAAAACCCCAAAATGCAATTCCGGTTTTGGTTGGGCTCTGCAACATAACCTAATACCACAAGAGAGAGCCTAAGGAGCCTTGCGATGAATATCTTGAGGGAACGGTGAAGGTAGGAGGCAGGCTGTGCTGAGTCTTGCCCACGATTCACAATGCCAAAGTAAATTATGTAAATTGCCTGAGAAATTCACAGCAGCAGAAGCAGAGGTGGTTGGTTTGTTAGGAGTTCGCCAGCCAGCAACCACATCGAACAGACAATTTGTAAGTTCACAACGAGTGATAAGAATCTAAACAATGTCGATTCCAATGTTTCCTTGTTGTAGTTGTAAATTTCGTTGCCAATGCGAGCAAAACAAAGAAAAGCAAACGAAGGCGATAAGTTTTGTTTGGGTGCCTTAACGTCAATCGGCCATCGGATTTGGGGTTGCTCGTTTGAGAAATTTATGAGGTATCCATTGGATTTGGAGATAGTAATTGACAGTTGTTTGATGGAAGCACCAATACAATTGACCCAAATGTTCGGAGGTCGTTTTACTTTAGTTTTATGGTAGTTCGTTAGGCCGTTAGGAGGATGTGAATGCTCCCACATCTTTGACTAATTAGAGGTGAGTTCAGGAATAGAGGTATATCGCTTGACGGGAATCTTAATAGGAATAGTGTGAATGTCGGTGGCCCATGATGGAATGCCACCAACTGGGGAATGTTAAAAAGGTCTTTGAAGGGGAAGACAAGGTATACCATAAAATATTATTTCGATATCTGCCTGATAAGAAGGTTGTCGTGTAAAGAACCAGGCGTTTGGTACCTTATAATACTTTATAAGACAACCTTCTACTTAGATGACCTCAAAGTTAAAATCTATGTGTCCTCTATAAGAAATCTTCGAACCATTATTTCACCCAAAATCAAAGTTCTTAATAAATTTTCCAAAAGTTTCTTCTCACGTCAATTGGGTTATACGGAACATTTTCCCACAGTAGCCACAGCCGAACTACCATTCATCCATCTAACAGGTTTACCATTATTCCAAAAACAAAACAAACAATCTCTGCCAAACAACCAACCAGCTGTTCGAGCTGTTTGTGCCTAACCATGAATTAGCCATTTTTATAATCGGCAAAAGTCATCTACATTAACACCAATCGACAGCTACTTTTAATGATATCCCCACAGCCGCTAATCAAAATATTTACAAAATGTGTTAAGCTCAAAATTAATAACTGTAAAGAAAGTTACAATCAAGCGGATCGTGGTGATGCTGATGACGATGATCCACGATGGTCGTAGCCACCAGCTCCAGCATCATTGCTGATGGTGTTGTGAATAGGAAAATGATCCGTTTTAGTTTGAACGCCTTAATATCAACAGTTTAACAGTCATTTTCGATGGCTAATCGCTGACATGAACAAGCTACAAAATAACATAGTTTTCAAAAGCACTCTTGTCTGTGCGGGATATAAACACAGCTGCCAGGGTTGGAAATCGAAACTTTCAGTGATTTGTACTTCAATTTTTAGGAGAGCGTTAGGTCTTCTAGCCGTAGAAGAGCTTTAGTTCTTCTAGCCATAGAATAGCTATAACTCCTATAGCAATAGAAGAGTTTTATCTACTCTAGGTATTAAACAGCTTCCTCTCATCTAGCTTTAGAACAGCTTTACTTCCTCTAATTATAAAATAGGTATGGCTTCTTTAGCTATAGAAGAGCGATAGCTCCTCTAGCTATAAAAAAGCTATTGCTCCTCCAGCCGTAGAACATTTTTTTCTAGCTATTGAACACCCTGAACTCCTCTAGATTATCTAGCTATAGCTATTGAACAGCTTTAGTTCCTTTACCTATAAAACAGCTACGTCTCCTCAAGCTTTAGAAGGGCTAGGGGAGCTAGCTTTGTAACAGCTCATCTACCTATAAAATAGCTTTTGTTCCACCTGTAGAATAGCTTTAGCTCCTCTAGCCATAGAAGAGCTTTAGGTCTACTAGTCATAGAAGAGCTTTAGGACTTCTATGTATAGAAGAGCTTTAGGTCTTCTATGTGTAGAATATAGAAGAGCTTTAGGTCTTCTATGTGTAGAATATAGAAGAGCTTTAGGTCTTCTATCTATAGAAGAGCTTTAGGTCTTCTATCTATAGAAGGGCTTTAGGTCTTCTATCTATAGAAGAGCTTTAGGTCTTCTATCTATGGAAGAGCTTAAGGTCTTCTGCCTATAGAAGAGCTTTAGGTCTTCTATCTATAGAAGAGCTTTAGGTCTTCTATCTATAGAAGAGCTTTAGGTCTTCTATCTATAGAAGAGCTTTAGGTCTTCTATCTATAGAAGAGCTTTAGGTCTTCTATCTATAGAAGAGCTTTAGGTCTTCTATCTATAGAAGAGCTTTAGGTCTTCTATCTATAGAAGAGCTTTAGGTCTTCTATCTATAGAAGAGCTTTAGGTCTTCTATCTATAGAAGAGCTTTAGGTCTTCTATCTATAGAAGAGCTTTAGGTCTTCTATCTATAGAAGAGCTTTAGGTCTTCTATCTATAGAAGAGCTTTAGGTCTTCTATCTATAGAAGAGCTTTAGGTCTTCTATCTATAGGAGAGCTTTAGGTCTTCTATCTATAGAAGAGCTTTAGGTCTTCTATCTATAGAAGAGCTTTAGGTCTTCTATCTATAGAAGAGCTTTAGGTCTTCTATCTATAGAAGAGCTTTAGGTCTTCTATCTATAGAAGAGCTTTAGGTCTTCTATCTATAGAAGAGCTTTAGGTCTTCTATCTATAGAAGAGCTTTAGGTCTTCTATCTATAGAAGGTCTTATATCTATAAAACACCTTTAGGAGGTCTTCTGTCTATATAAGACTTTTAGGGGTTTTCTGTTTAAAGAAAGTCTTATAAATGTCTTCTGTCTATAGAAGACCTTATAGAGGTCTTCCATTGGAAATCGTTAGACTTCCCATCTCTGCTATCGCCGCCCATCTTCACCATCATCGCAGATAGTTTAATAGCTCGCTTTAAGAAACTAATGCTGGTGAATGCAAATATGGGAACCTGTTGTGCATATTTTGCACTACCATTTCTACCTTCTTGCAGATCTTCTTCTAAGCATTTTCCTTATTAGATTAAATGCTTGGTTTTTATTAATTTTTTACAAGCTTCTATTATGTAATTGATATTGACAGACACTTTCCAATGGTGGATGGATGGTGCCTGCAGAAACTACGAAACGATAGCGAAAAACATTCATTGAAGCAACACCCATATTTTCAAAGAATTATTGATTGCAGAAGCTAAGACATCCTTAAGGCCATAACAAACGTAAATTGTTTTGTGGCATGTGCAGCAGCTGGTGCAGTGTCCGCCGCGCATGCTTACACGTCCCGTGCTTTCACTCACCGAGTTGCTCGCATTCAGATTGAGTGGGTTGTCAATTAAATTCTTGACAGTTTTTCCTCTAACATTGGATTGATGGTGGTGTTTACTTTGCTCCTGCTGCAGATTTAATTGAAGTCTGTCTTTTGCTACGGTGTCGGAATGTTATGTCTGTCCCGAAGAAGAAGAAGTCTAAGCTATTGTGTGGCAATTGACATTTAAATGCATGCACATGCTTGGCATATTTAAGTGGGTTAAATTGAGAAAATTCTTGTCAGCTTTTCATATGGATATTCAGCAGGGGTGGTAGGAGGATGAGGAGTTCCAGAAGATAAATTGTTCGTAGGAAATGTCCAAAGGAAATTAGAATTTGATTAAATTTAAATTGAAATGCATTTGCGAGGAACGCTTCGAAAGAGATGATCAAGTGGTCTTCTTTAGGGAAATCCTATAGAACAGCTCAGGATGGGAAATATTGATTAACTAAGTGACGAACTATTGGGTTTCTACGAGAAGACTTATTGGTGTTCCCGGAGTAGGGCTGTTGGATTACTATATGAAGAACTCTTAAGATTATATGACCTATTGAAATGAATTTACGGCCTTTTCCCATTACTCTTCTAAATTGACTTATCTTTTCGCATTTCTTAATTATTTTTTCTTCTTTTATGAGACCTATCAATTCACTTAGCACCTTCGAATTTTCTTCCTTCTTCCTTTAATCAAACAATTTTTTATTCATCTACTGCCATTCAATTTGTTTATGACCTGCAATCTACCGCCTGCCTCATAAACATTTTCATCTCGGGGTCAACATAATTAAACTTCATTATTTGAAAACTTCTTTGAAAACTCCATCTCGTTGTTGCTGTTATTTGCATAGCGACGACTTGCAAGTCAAGTCATTCAACAATCATTCAAAATGTTAGTTTTTCCTTCCATCGCCATCACCATCATCATGTTGAACATGGAAGGATTGATGACTGGTTGGCTGGTTGTCCAGAAAGACCTATAATTTTAAATCAAAACATGAAAATTAAGATGCTGATGGAAGAAGAAGACGAAGAAGAAAAGCAGCAACGAAATTAACTTGCAATCAAGCAAATGTCCATCGTCCATCAAATATCTGCAAGATTTTTTATGTGTTTGAAATTGTCTGTAGAAAAAGGAGGTTATAAGGGTGGTTCGTTTTAGAGATGGGTGGTCCATAAAGAAACAATATTAAAATTAAAAAGATTGTACTTGTGATGTGGGTGACTAAAATTGGTCCTTTTAACAAAAGTATCAAATGTCAGCTAATTTTAAAAACATATTTTACTTTATGTAAATCCAGAGCGTCTTAAAGGCGGAGTCCATTAGGAAAATTTTAGGGATATACTGGAGTAAAGAAACGCCTATGTGGCCATCCATATTCAATCTACCCAGAAAAACTCATTACAAATCGACCTTCTAACCCATTATTTTAACAAGGGCATTTTATGTTTTCAGGATTTTTCATGGAAACCACAAGTCCTATCGAAATTGAATTAGAGAAAATGTTGTAGCTATGAAAATTCTATACAAGATTGACCTTTATGATTTTTACCTAGGTTTTACCATTTTTGAGATGTAGAAGTTCAAATTGGATTAACGCAAAGTCATTCACGGTGCGCCTTAACTATCTTTAAATGAGCTTACACCTGAATAAGCTTTTGCGGATTCCGAAACTACAATGTTCGTAGATTAGAAATAATTCTGCAGAGATAAGCAATCATATGATTGAATATTCAACAAAAACAAAACAAGCGAAAAATAAAAAAATCACCGGAGGGATTTTTAAATAAATCGCGGTAAAAGGGCACATTTGTAAGGTTTTTCAGGTTTTTAATATTTTGCCTCGTCGAAATGGGCCTAGAGAATTTTCACAGCTACAGCATTTTCTCTAATCCCATTTCGATAGGACTTGCGGTTTCCAAGCAAAATCCTGAAAACCTAAAAAACCAAAAAATATGATCTTTGACCGCGTTTTTTTGATTTTTCTCATCTACGGACATTGTAGTTTCAGAATCTGCAAAAGCTTGTGTATGCTCCTTTCATTTAAAGTTAGTTCAGTCGCACCGTGTACTGCGACACAGATCCGAAATAAATTTATTTTTTTTTTGCACTTTGAACCTGGGGTAGACTCAGTGGGGGCCAGGGTCGTCACAAAAATTTATTTGTTGGGAATATTTGAGAGAGAAACACAAGGTTTTATAATTTTTTCCTATAGACATTATAATATTTTATTGTATTCTTTATAAATCCCTACACACTATATAAAAGATCGGAACTCAACAACAAAACTACATAACAGATTTAAGAGATTGGTACGTCGAAGACTCTCCGTACCCGAGTTAACTCACACAACACCACTACGGAGTTAAAAGATCGGTACGTCGACGGATCTCCGCACCCCAGTTAACTCAACAACAACACTACCCAACAGCGTTAAAAGATTTGTACGAGCTTATCATACCCCAGTTAACTCACCAGCGGTCAACAGACAACTGTCCCGAGTGACGGCAAAGCTTCTGCTTGTATAACCAGTCTATGGTGAATGGACAAACACATGTGACTAACTTCAGCATACACATTATCCTTGTTTTATATTTTTCCGGTAGGGGATGTCGTTCATTTGTAGTCATACCAGATTTGCACTAGAGTATGATGCTGGACTGTTAATTTTAAAATTTAATTCAAAAGTCTTTGGAATTAAATTAATTTTTTATGACATTATAAATTTTATAATTTATGTAACCAAAAACGAGAGACCCGAAATGACGACTCTTGGAGCGTTACAAAATATGTTCGGACAAAAGATTACTATGTAAAAAGTTTCGGTTTAAATCGAGGATCCTACCATATGGTAGGGTAGGGTTTTTATAGCTTTAGGGTAATTATCTCTGTAAGTATGGACTTACATACATACATGTGTATGTCCCTACTACATCCCCGAAGCGACAAGAAGACTTCTCTCATATCAATGACTGCATGTCGATTCATATAGGCTCAATGATATGGGACCTATTCTTTTATCGTCGAGTTCGAACGGTGTGTTTTACGAAACCACTTGTAGAGAAGTTTTTCATGGCTGAAAAACTCAGAAGAACATTACACTAAGGGGATTGGCCACCGTTCTGGTCAGGGATTGAACCGCAGACCTTGTGACTGCTAGGCGGATGTGCTTACCACTGCACCACGGTGGCTCGCAATTATGGACTCACCCGCGTTAAAAACCAAAGCGAAATTGGTCTGTACGATTCACCATTGCTGGCATTCATGCATGGCTTCGGTAGCGGGACCATCCTGCCCATTTTCCAGACAACGGGGACGATGTGGGTTGCTAGCGACAGGTTGAGAACTTTATTCATATAGTCGACTCCGGACTCATCCAACTGTTTCTGCATTGTCATGGAGATTTGGATGATTTAACATGCTTGATGACATTCGGAACATCATCCGTTGTAAATTGTAGTGGTTCATCCTCCGCCAGAGGAGATCTAATGCGACATAGTACCCTTCTCTTTGCCCTGTCACTCCAGGGGAGCTCGACAAACTGTCGATTTAAATAATTTGCTCATCTCGTCGGATGAGTAAAACGTGACTGAGGTCCTATATTCTTTCTTTCCAGGGTTTGGGAGTGACCTAACCGTTGTCCACAATTCACTTATAACGGTTCCAAAGTTGCAACACTTCAGATGATTTAACCACTTGTTCCGCTTATGCTCAACGACCAACCTGTTAATTTCAAGTGTCAGCTTCTTGACTCTGGGGTCACTGGGGTTGACACGACGAAGCTCCTCACGCTCATTTGCTAATCCCGTCGTCTCTGCTGGAAAGTTTGGTCTCACTTGGAATATTCGAACAGCTGATATATGGCGAACTGCAGCAGTTATGGTGTCTCGGAATGTCCTTTCTGATACCCAAACATCGGTGATTAGAGAACGCTCTGATATAAGGCCAATTATCTTTCCCATGATTGATGAAAGTGTGGCGTTCAGAGGTAATGAAATCGGAAGGTCTGCTGATGGAGACAATTATTGGGAGATAGTCTGACCCAAGAGAAACGACAGGTTGCCAGGTGAAGTCATTTGTAAAAAAAGGTTACACGATGGTTATGTCTGGCGAACTGTGACTCTCCCCTAATTCTGGTAGGGGCGTCCTCATTGACCGTGCAAAACGTAGATCTATCAATCTGCTCAGAATGCCCGAATGCCACAACTCATGTGAGCATTAAAGTTCACCAAGACAATACAGCTACGACCCAAAAGCGGGCTACTGTTGGGCCTATAACCTGGAGTGCAGCTACTTATCGGCGGGATCTATACGTTAAGCAACTCTACCTCGGCAGTTCCACAGCTGACTGCTACCCCCATATATTCTTTGTACGGGTCATTCTAGTTAGGCTCAAGCGAGGTAGGTCTGTATTTAATAGACTGGTTCAATAGGAAAGCTAATCCCCCACCTCCACATCTGGTACGATCATTACGCAGTACGTTGTAACCATCTAAACGCTGTAAGCTGCAGTTGTTATTGAGTTCGGTTTTCTGCACCGCCGTGACCTTGGTATTCTTCCGACGCATGAAGTTCACTATTTTCTCGATCTTACCTCGGACTTCATTGCAATTAAATTGCAAAGAGCATGCATTCTCAAGAATTTGAACATCAACAGCTGGTTTTAAGTGCAGCGTCGGCTGTTGTTGGGGTACTGCGGGTGAGGGTCGCATTCTCATGACCACATTGGTCCTGGGTTTTCCTCCGGCCCGGCATGGGCCAAAAGAATCCGTGACAAGCATTCCAGAATACAAACATGTGTACACTGATGTGGCAGGCGCTGTCTCTACGAAACGTAGAGGTAATGTGGTTCAGGGTTAATCCAGGTATCGAATAACCAGAAGTTGTGGCATGTGGTGCGTCTCCGGAACAACCTAATGCATGTACTTACTCATACATGAATCTCTGAATATGATTAACAGCTTACTTCCTATTGCAAATAAATTAAAACCACATACAATAATGTATGCAATAGGGAGTTTATTTACACACATTCATATTGCAATAAATTTTCAGTACACTCGAAAAAAATTTTTAGCAGATGACACATAGAAAATGCCGTTCACCAAGAAAATAGTTTGGCGAAGTCATATATTTTAGGATAGTTCTTTATCTTAGCATTACATTATTTTGTTGTTGTTTTTAAGTCAAAAATTCCCTTATGTGGTGGTGCCACCATGGTGCAATGATATGCACACCCTCCCTGCGTTGGGAAGGTCTGCGATTCGATTCCCAGGCCAAGCAACGTCAAATTTTCAACGGTAGCAAAACACCCCTCAGTAATGTTGTTTAACGTGACAAGGTGATCACGTACATAATACCAACAACAGCAACGCCCCACTACCCAACAACATCACAACTAGCCAAACCAACAACAAGGCCCCCACTAGCCAACAGCAACAGCGTCATAGCCAGTAAACCAATACACACTGTTGGGTGTACATGAGGAGGTGATCGACAGGATTACGACTGCGGTGTATTCTCAATCGCTTTGTGCAACTGCACACACATACATACATATATTTCAGTTTGTTGGGGAAAGGTCAGGCTTGCTACTGCAGGGATCTAGTCACACGGGCTTGAGTACAACTAAGTATTCGTAGTCCGCCAACTTACACGGGAGTGTACAGAGTGTTGGGAAGTATTTTTGAGAGCTATACCCTTTGTGCGGTGGCTAATACATTCACTCCACCATCGGGTGTTGTTCCACTCCATCTTCGGGTGTTGTTCCACTCCACCTTCGGGTGTTGTTCCACTCCGCCTTCGGGTGTTGTTCTACTAGTCAGTACTCGTAGTATACTGTAGAGGTAAATTTTGAACTAACACTAACTAACCCCGATCCGAACAACTGAACTGAGTGCTGAATCACCGAGTGGCCTAACACCTACAACACGAGAGTCGAAGGCCCGAGCAACCATACGAGCACCGAGTGGCCGAGCAGATTCAACACGAATCACCGGCCGAACACATACGAACCCCGAGTGGCCGAACCCCTAACACTGAATCATCGAGTGGCCAAACACATGCGAACTCCGAGTGGTCGCACATCTACTACACGAATCACCGATTGACCGAACTATGAACACCGAATCACCGAGTAGACGGACATCTACAACACGAATCACCGAGTGGCCGAACCCTGAATACCGAATCACCGAGTGACCGAACACATACGAACCCCGAGTGTCCAAACATCTACAACACGAATTACCGAGTTCCCGATTACCATCAAATCGCCTACTACCGAAGAGCGAATCATTGAGTTCCCGTTTATCTTCAAATCACCTACTACAGAACAACGAAACATCGAGTTCCCGATTATCTTCAAATCGCCTACAACCGAGCAGCGAATCACCGAATTCCCGATTATCTTCAGATCGCCTACTACCGAACGGCGAATCATCGAGTTCCCGATCATCATCAAATAATTTACTGAATCCAAGTTGCCGATCCCCCAGCCAATTATCCTTCTTATCGTATTTAAACATCAGTAGACTATAAATTACTTTTACATCAATAAATATCCGATTTAACCCCCAGGAAAGGGAGATTACTCATCTTATTATTCATTAAGGTGGAGACGACTAAGTCTACCCCAGCCTACGACAAAACCACGTTACAGTTGGCGACATTTCCTGAGTATTTCAGCTGTGTAAAACTGTCCTAAGATACGCTGTCCGGACTAGCCGATAAACAGTAGGTCCCTTATCACTGACCTAATATGAATCGAGGTGCACTCATTGATATGAGAGAAGTCACCCTTGCTCCTTCTAGGATGTTTGTGGAACAACTATTATTATATATTCCATCATGTAAGGGAAATCTAATTATTTTTATACGCTCAGCATTTATGCTAACGAGGGTATATACACTTTCATACGGGCAAAATGTGCCTCATCGAAATAATGGACGAAATCCGTTTCAGAAAATTTGGAGTCGATTTAGCAATGTCCGTCCGTCCGTCTGGCTGGCTGGTGCGCACTCTCGAACGGATCAACCGATTCGAACCAAATTTTGGGTATTATAATATTCTGCCTAAACTTAGTTTAAGTTCGAAGATGGGCCATATCGGTCCACACCTTCGGGTACCTCCCCCCCAAAAGTTCGAAAATGTTCGGAAAATTTGTGCGCACGATAACTCTTGAAGGGAGTAACCGATTTAGTCCATGCTTTGCACATCCTGAAATTTCTACCAGACTTAGATGCGGTTCCAATATGGACGCAATCGGTCCACTCCTTCGGGTACCTCCCACACAAAATTTCGGATAAGTTCAGATTAGGACCTGCTCCCGGATCGCTTTGTTTTGGTTTGCATTCGCTACCTCCATTACGACGGCAAAAGTTTCATCAGGGGCAAGTCCATACTTCCTGAGAAAATAGCCTGAAAGTTGCAAAAAACCCCTATGACACCGTGTGTGTGTAGTGGATGGAGCGCACGATAACTCTCGAGTGGATGTGCCGATTCGGTTCAAAATTTGATCTTCGTAATATTTTGTCCAAACACTGATTAAATTCCAAGATAAGCCATATCGGTCCACTCCTTCAGGTACCTCCCCCACAAAAGTTCAAAAATGTTCGGAAAAATTGTGCGCACTATAACTCTTGAAGGGAGTGAGCGACCTCATCCATACTTTGCACATCCTGAAATATCTACCAGATATAGATCAGGTTCGAATATGGACTATATTTGTCTACTCCTTCTGGTACCTCTCACACACAATTTCGGATAAGTTCACTTTAAGACCTGTTCTCGAATCACTTTGATTTTTGTTGAAGCGATTTGCATTCGCTACCTCCATTACGACGGCAAAAGTTTTTTCAGGGGCAAGTCCATATTTCTTAGGAAAACAGCCCGAAAGGTGTAAAAATCCCTATGTCCCCATATGTGGCTTCCGGAGAGAACGATAACTCTCGAACTGTTCAACCGATTTGGTCCAACATTTGGTCTTCGTCATATTACATATATCTTAACCAACCAATTTGGTCCAAACTTTGGATCTTCTAATATTTTGTCAAAATATAGTTTAACTTCTAAAATGGCCCATATCGGTCCTCCCTAAGGGTACCTCCCTCACAAAGGTTCAACATTTGTGTCTTAGTGCAGTTAATTCCTAATCCAAATTTTTGTCGTCAAGTTCAAATGTCCAAAATTCTGAAGAGACCTTAAATACATTCGATCTGTCCGTAGGTGAAAGTTTCGCTTCACATTGGCTGAGGGTATATATCTGTCGGCAAAGCCGACTGACACTTTTTTACTTGTTTTACCTCATCTTGATGGGGTGGTATACATTCTATACCACCTTCTGGGATTGGATCTGTAGTAACATCGTCTTCGCTACTATTGGATACCAGCAGATTGGAAAAATGTTCCTTCCATATCCTGAGCACGCTATCTGTATCTGTTACCAGATTACCTTGCTGGTCTCTACAGGAGGATGCGCCTGTACCAAAGCCCTCTGTTTGATGTTTCACTCTAAGTAGAATTTTCGGACTTCATTCTGGCTCCTGTACATCTGGATTTTTTCACACTCCCGCTTTTCCATTTCTCTCTCGTACTTTGTTTGCTACGTTTAAGCGGGTGCGTACTTTTGCTGCAACAAGGTAGTGGTCCGAATCAATGTTTGCGCCTCGGAACGATCGTACATCCAAAACGCTCGATGAATGTCTTACATCTATCACAACATGATCAATTTGATTACTTGTTCTTTGATCTGGAGACAGCCAGGTGCCCCTATGAATATCGAGATGACCGACAGGGGACCGTTGCCCTGTGTTTCTTCTAAGCGCTCGTAAAATATATCTTTGGTCTGTTCGTCCTTGTTTTTATGTGGGAGCATGAGCGCAAATAGAGCTGATGTTGAAGAATTTAGCTTTTATTCGAATTGCAGCAAGTCTTTCATTCACTGGGGTGAAGCTGGATACCAGATGTTTTACAAATCCGCAACAAAACTCATGCTTTACGTCATGGCAGCTATAATACAGTGCGTCACCTTTAGGTGTTGTTGTGACGCCTTTCCCATTCCATCGTATTTCCTGTAAGGCAGTAATGTCGGTATAAAGTGTGCGAACATTCCAGGTGCAGATTCGCAGATCATGGTCCTTAAAACGTTTGCGGGGTTCGTCAACCTTAGAGCGGTTTGTTTTTGTTTTCTTTCGACGCTCAAGCCCAAGTTTTTAACGTTCTTATGGGTGAACGCGCGGCACATGTTAGCTCACTACCTTTAACGGGTGTTAAATTCAGTTCCCCAGGTGACACCACAGGGAGGTCAGTGTCCACTTGAGATGAAAGAGGGACGAAGATAAATCCTGGGCTTTGCCATGTTAAACCGGTCAGGACCGTTCCTTGGTATCTTCCATTCCTTACGTCACCCATCATGTAAGAGAGAGCCTTATAGCTAATTCTTTGTCCATAATTTAATATAATAATTGTTTAAATTTTTATCTCGCAAATCTAAATCGCTTCTTCCTTTCCTTTGCAGTTGTACACTTCTGAAACTACTATGCCTTGACCGGTAAGTTTTATACCTAATTCTTTGAGTGTATTTTTTATTATCATAAAAAATAAAAATAAACTTCACTTTGATTATGGGAATCTTGAAGTTCATATTTTCTGCTATTAAAAATTAATTGTCCTCTCCTGGGTTGTCTTTGGAAAACCATGATAGAAAGTTCCATTTATGTTTAAATTCCTTGAGAGAAACCTTATCGAGTAGAAAAAAAAAATTAAAAGAAAAAATTCCACACAAATTATGAAAGTATTTTTTGTAACCCTCTGATGTTGGTATTTGCATTGCTTTTTTAATTATGCCAATATTTATGAAGACATTTAATTTGTTTATTACTCTGCTAGGGCTATGGCTAGGGCTATGCCATGTGCTTGTGGCTCCAATTTGTTTTCAGTTTCTGACATTCACTGGAAAGGCAACAAGAAGAAGATCGCACAGCGTTCTTGTGTATCATGGCATCAGTTGTCTTTCACCACCAATGTTCGGCTATCTTTATGCACTTGTTTTTAGCACCACATATGCGGATGATGGTTATTGGTCTAGCCACCAACCAGCATCCATCCATTCTCTTCCGTAATTTGAGCGACATTTTCATCGACCATTTTATGGAGAATTTAAAGGGCAATATTGCAAGTCTCGTCGCCGCCAGAGAAGTCGATGCTTTTAAGAAAAAGAATATTTAATTAAAATGTTACAAGAGTTCGTAAAAGTTTTTTCTTCTGCTTTTTTGTTTGAACTTCCTTGTGCAAAGATTTTGCCTGCTCCTGCAAGTACTTTTATATTATCATAGGAAAATGATAAATGATGATTTTAATTTGACAGATGATGCTTGACATTAAATTGTTGTGGTCATAAATTTGCTATGTGATATATTGATATACCCAAGGGGGACATGCGATAGGCCTTGAAAGAAAGAAATTGCAATTGTGAATAAAGAAATGATTTGAGGATGACATAAACACTTCTCATGAAAGTCTTGTAGATCTTCTCATAGAAGACAAGCAGGTTTTCTCATCTTCTAATAGGAGGAAGAAGGCTTTCTAATAGGAGATCGGTAGCTCTTCTATAAGAAGACCTACTGGTTTCTTATACCTACCTAGAGGTTATTAAGGATTAGAAGGAACGTCCACAAAGTACTATAATAACCTTCTTCACTTCCTTGTAAAACTAATTTCTCATTTCGCTGCTTCTAACAGCGATACGACATCCCATGGAAGTAGACCTCTAAAGTATTTTAAAATAGTTTTTTTTTTTCACTTACCCGAAATATCTGTCATTTTCTTTTATGTTTTATTTAATATTCCACCAATAAGGGAAGTTTAGGTCACATCTATTAACATAATTTTTCATTACGAAAAAATTCTATTGTACTCAACTGACAAAATTATTTCATATGCCCCATTATCCCGTTTGTGGCTTTTATCGTCCAAAGCAATTAAGTCATATTGTCGCCGTTCCGCGTCTTTAAAAAAAGAAAATCGAAAACCATAGAAAATTATTACAAATGATGAACAAAGTAATTATTCAAATTTATCCATTCAACCATCCATGGATCTTCCAATTCTATAGAATTCTCTCTTCAGACAACTGCAGACGACCAAGAAGAAGATGAAGTCTTGCTACAATGATTCTCCATTGGGGGGGTTGACTTGATTTGCTTTAAATTTTCCGCTGGCCACAAACAAAAGATGTGTAAAAAGACCGAACAAGTTCTCCATTTCTATGAGAAGAGTAAACACACACAAAACATGTTGTTATAGAAGAAATTCTTCAACAACCTTGATACAGGTCTTGTTCTTCTTCTCCTGTTTGATGAATGCATGAGTACATTGATCAGCATTGTCTCCCGCCCAGGGTGGTCTAACTTTCTTGGTAAAATGACCAAAGAATGATCAACAGAACAAATGAGCAACAGAATGACCAACATGCCTCTTGGTGTTGAAAGGCAGTTTCAAAACAAGTGTTTTTCACACGCATCCCAGGCTGGCAGGGCTTGTTGAACAAAGGGGTTATGTTCTCTCATAGGTGTGTGTGTGTTAAAATTTCCAAATTATAGCCTTTGTTTGCGTTGAAGGTGAAATAAACCCCCATTTTTGGGATTTTTGGTAGAATCTCACCGTCACATTTTGTAAATGCCGTTCTTTGATGTTGTCGTAGTCCATGGATTTTTAAGGCAGGGAGTGGGTTTTCATAACATTACAAATACACGTAATAAACTCATTTGATAGTTAATGTTTGTTCTGTGGCTCCTTTTTGCTGTTTAAAGAGTAATGGTGTTGAATTTAAAGCATGTATGTAAATATGTATCTGAAGGGCAAAGGGTATGCTTTTGTATATAAGTACCAAGGAAAAGTAGTTTTCAGTATAAGCTTCGAAGCTATTCACCAAACCAATGCACACATTCATTAGTCTTCTATAACAACTCAGACGAAGATATATGGGTCTAATATTAGAAGCACCCTTTCTTTTAGAAAGGGTCAACAGTAGCACCCTTTCTTTCCGAAAGGGTCTATAGTAGCACCTTTTCTTTCAGAAAGAGTCTATAGTAGCACCCTTTCTTTCAGAAAGGGTCTGCAGTAGCACCTTTTCTTTCAGAGAGGGTCTATAGTAGCACCCTTTCTTTCAGAAAAGGGTCTGTATTATCACCCTTTCTTTCACAAAAGGGTCTGTATTATCACCCTTTCTTTAAGAAAGGGTCCATAGTAGCACCCTTTCTTTCAGAAAGGGTCTGCAGTAGCACCTTTTCTTTCAGAGAGGGTCTATAGTAGCACCCTTTCTTTCACAAAAGGGTCTGTATTATCACCCTTTCTTTCACAAAAGGGTCTGTATTATCACCCTTTCTTTAAGAAAGGGTCCATAGTAGCATCCTTTCTTTCAGAAAGGGTCTCTAGTAGCACCCTTTCTTACAGATAGAGTCTATAGTAGCACCCTTTCTTACAGATAGAGTCTATAGTAGCACCCCTTCTTTCAGAAAGGGTCTATAGTAGCATCCTTTCTTTCAGAAAGGGTTTGCAGTATCACCATTTCTTTCAGAAAGGGTCTATAGTAGCACCCTTTCTTACAGATAGAGTATAGTAGCACCCTTTCTTACAGATAGAGTCTATAGTAGCATCCTTTCTTTCAGAAAGGGTCTTTAGTAGCATCCTTTCTTTCAGAAAGGGTCTCTAGTATCACCCTTTCTTTCAGAAAGGGTCTATAGTAGCACCATTTCTTTCAGAAAGGATCTAAAGTAGCACCTTTTCTTTAAGAAAGGCTCTATAGCAGCAGCCTTTCTTTTAGAAAGGGTCTGCAGTATGACCCTTTCTTTCAGAAAGGGTCTATTGTAGCATCCTTTCTTTCAGAAAAGGTCTTTAGTAGCATCCTTTCTTTCAGAAAGGGTCTCTAGTACCACCCTTTCTTTCAGAAAAGGTCTTTAGTAGCACCATTTCTTTCAGAAAAAGTCTAAAGTAGCACATTTTCTTTCAGAAAGGCTCTATAGCAGCAGCCTTTCTGAAAGAAAATGTCTCTAGTATCACCCTTTCTTTCAGAAAGGGTCTATAGTATCACCCTTTCTTACAGATAGAGTATAGTAGCACCCTTTCTTACAGATAGAGTCTATAGTAGCATCCTTTCTTTCAGAAAGGGTCTTTAGTAGCATCCTTTCTTTCAGAAAGGGTCTCTAGTATCACCCTTTCTTTCAGAAAGGGTCTATAGTAGCACCATTTCTTTCAGAAAGGGTCTATAGTAGCATCCTTTCTTTCAGAAAGGGTCTTTAGTAGCATCCTTTCTTTCAGAAAGGGTCTCTAGTATCACCCTTTCTTTCAGAAAGGGTCTATAGTAGCACCATTTCTTTCAGAAAAGGTCTTTAGTAGCATCCTTTCTTTCAGAAAGGGTCTCTAGTACCACCCTTTCTTTCAGAAAGGGTCTATAGTAGCACCATTTCTTTCAGAAAGGGTCTAAAGTAGCACCTTTTCTTTCAGAAAGGCTCTCTAGCAGCAGCCTTTCTTTCAGAAAGGGTCTGCAGTATGACCCTTTCTTTCAGAAAGGGTCTTTAGTAGCATCCTTTCTTTCAGAAAGGGTCTCTAGTATCACCCTTTCTTTCAGAAAGGGTCTATAGTAGCACCATTTCTTTCAGAAAGGGTCTATAGTAGCATCCTTTCTTTCAGAAAGGGTCTTTAGTAGCATCCTTTCTTTCAGAAAGGGTCTCTAGTATCACCCTTTCTTTCAGAAAGGGTATGCAGTATCACCCTTTCTTTCAGAAAGGGTCCATAGTAGCATCCTTTCTTTCAGAAAGGGTCTCTAGTAGCATCCTTTCTTTCAGAAAGGGTCTTTAGTAGCATCCTTTCTTTCAGAAAGGGTCTCTAGTATCACCCTTTCTTTCAGAAAGGGTCTATAGTAGCACCATTTCTTTCAGAAAGGGTCTAAAGTAGCACCTTTTCTTTCAGAAAGGCTCTATAGCAGCAGCCTTTCTTTCAGAAAGGGTCTGCAGTATGACCCTTTCTGAAAGAAAGTAGCATCCTTTCTTTCAGAAAGGGTCTCTAGTATCACCCTTTCTTTCAGAAAGGGTCTATAGTATCACCCTTTCTTACAGATAGAGTATAGTAGCACCCTTTCTTACAGATAGAGTATAGTAGCACCCTTTCTTACAGATAGAGTCTATAGTAGCATCCTTTCTTTCAGAAAGGGTCTTTAGTAGCATCCTTTCTTTCAGAAAGGGTCTCTAGTATCACCCTTTCTTTCAGAAAGGGTCTATAGTAGCACCATTTCTTTCAGAAAGGGTCTAAAGTAGCACCTTTTCTTTCAGAAAGGCTCTATAGCAGCAGCCTTTCTTTCAGAAAGGGTCTGCAGTATGACCCTTTCTTTCAGAAAGGGTCTATAGTAGCACCATTTCTTTCAGAAAGGGTCTATAGTAGCATCCTTTCTTTCAGAAAGGGTCTTTAGTAGCATCCTTTCTTTCAGAAAGGGTCTCTAGTATCACCCTTTCTTTCAGAAAGGGTCTGCAGTATCACCCTTTCTTTCAGAAAGGGTCCATAGTAGCATCCTTTCTTTCAGAAAGGGTCTCTAGTAGCATCCTTTCTTTCAGAAAGGGTCTCTAGTAGCATCCTTTCTTTCAGAAAGGGTCTTTAGTAGCATCCTTTCTTTCAGAAAGGGTCTCTAGTATCACCCTTTCTTTCAGAAAGGGTCTGCAGTATCACCCTTTCTTTCAGAAAGGGTCTATAGTAGCACCCTTTCTTACAGATAGAGTCTATAGTAGCAACCTTTCTTACAGATAGAGTCTATAGTAGCACCCTTTCTTACAGATAGAGTCTATAGTAGCACCCTTTCTTTCAGAAAGGGTCTGAAGTATCACCCTTTCTTTCAGAAAGGTTCAAAAGTAGCACCTTTTCTTTCAGAAAGGCTCTATAGCAGCAGCCTTTCTTTCAGAAAGGGTCTATACTGGTACCCGTTCTTTCAGATAGAGTCTACAGTAGCACCCTTTCTTTCAAAAAGTTATTCATTCTCGTGGATAAGTTTATCCATGTTTGTGGACAAAGTTATCCACGTTTGTGGACAAAGTTATCCACGTTTGTGGATAAAATTATCCATGTTTGTGAATAAAGTTATCCATGCTTGTGGATAAGGTAATCCACGCTTGTGGATAAGGTTATCCACGCTTGTGGATAAGGTTATCCACGCTTGTGGATAAGGTTATCCACGCTTGTGCATAATGTTATCCACGTTTGTAGATAAGGTTATCCACGCTTTTGGATAAGATTATCCACGCTTGTGGATAAGGGTATCCACACTTGTGCATAAGTTTATCCACGTTTGTGGATAAGGTTATCCACGCTTTCGGATAAGATTATCTACGCTTTTGGATAATATTATCCACGCTTTTGGATAATATTATCCACGCTTGTGGATAAGGTTATCCACGCTTGTGGATAAGGTTATCCACGTTTGTGGATAATGTTATCCACGCTTCTGGATAATGTTATCCACGCTTCTGGATAATGTTATCCACGCTTGTGGATAATGTTATCCACGCTTCTGGATAATGTTATCCACGCTTGTGGATAATGTTATCCACGCTTGTGGATAAGTTAATCCACGTTTGTAGATAAGGTTAACCACGCTTGTGGATAAGGTTAACCACGCTTGTGGATAAGGTTATCCACGCTTTGGATAAGGTTATCCACGCTTGTGGATAAGGTTATCCACGCTTGTGGATAAGGTTATCCACGCTTGTGGATAAGGTTATCCACGCTTGTGGATAAGGTTATCCACGCTTGTGGATAAGGTTATCCACGCTTGTGGATAAGGTAAGTTTATCCACTTTTGTGGATAATGGTAATGTTATCCACTCTTGCGGGTAATGTTATCCACGCTTGTGGATAATGTTATCCACGCTTCTGGATAATGTTATCCACGCTTGTGGATAATGTTATCCACGCTTGTGGATAAGTTAATCCACGTTTGTAGATAAGGTTAACCACGCTTGTGGATAAGGTTAACCACGCTTGTGGATAAGGTTATCCACGCTTTGGATAAGGTTATCCACGCTTGTGGATAAGGTTATCCACGCTTGTGGATAAGGTTATCCACGCTTGTGGATAAGGTTATCCACGCTTGTGGATAAGGTTATCCACGCTTGTGGATAAGGTAAGTTTATCCACTTTTGTGGATAATGGTAATGTTATCCACTCTTGCGGGTAATGTTATCCACGCTCGTAGATAAGGTTATCCACACTTGTGTGTAAGGTTATCCACCCTCGTGGATAAGGTTATCCACGCTTGTGGATAAGGTTATCCACGCTTGTGGATAAGGTTATCCACGCTTGTGGATAAGGTTATCCACGCTTGTGGATAAGGTTATCCACGCTTGTGGATAAGGTTATCCACGCTTGTGGATAAGGTTATCCACGCTTGTGGATAAGGTTATCCACGCTTGTGGATAAGGTTATCCACGCTTGTGGATAAGGTTATCCACGCTTGTGGATAAGGTTATCCACGCTTGTGGATAAGGTTATCCACGCTTGTGGATAAGGTTATCCACGCTTGTGGATAAGGTTATCCACGCTTGTGGATAAGGTTATCCACGCTTGTGGATAAGGTTATCCACGCTTGTGGATAAGGTTATCCACGCATGTGGATAAGGCTAATCACGCTTGTGGATAAGGTTATTCACGCTTGTGGATAAGGTTAACCACGCTTTTGGATAAGATTATCCACGCTTTTGGATAAGATTATCCACGCTTGTGGATAAGGGTATCCACACTTGTGCATAAGTTTATCCACGTTTGTGGATAAGGTTATCCACGCTTTCGGATAAGATTATCTACGCTTTTGGATAATATTATCCACGCTTTTGGATAATATTATCCACGCTTGTGGATAAGGTTATCCACGCTTGTAGATAAGGTTATCCACGCTTGTAGATAAGGTTATCCACGCTTGTAGATAAGGTTATCCACGCTTGTTGATAAGGTTATCCACGCTTGTGGATAAGGTTATCCACTCTTGTGGATAAGGTTATCCACGTTTGTGGATAAGGTTATCCACGCTTGTGGATGAGGTTATCCGCGCTTGTGGGTAAGGATATCCACGCTTATGGATAAGGTTATCCACGTTTGTGGATAAGGTTATCCACGCTTGTGGATGAGGTTATCCGCGCTTGTTGATAAGGTTATCCACGCTTGTGGATAAGGTTATCCACTCTTGTGGATAAGGTTATCCACGTTTGTGGATAAGGTTATCCACGCTTTCGGATAAGATTATCTACGCTTTTGGATAATATTATCCACGCTTTTGGATAATATTATCCACGCTTGTGGATAAGGTTATCCACGCTTGTAGATAAGGTTATCCACGCTTTCGGATAAGATTATCTACGCTTTTGGATAATATTATCCACGCTTTTGGATAATATTATCCACGCTTGTGGATAAGGTTATCCACGCTTGTAGATAAGGTTATCCACGCTTGTAGATAAGGTTATCCACGCTTGTGGATGAGGTTATCCGCGCTTGTGGGTAAGGATATCCACGCTTATGGATAAGGTTATCCACTCTTGTGGATACGGTTATCCACGCTTGTAGATAAGGTTATCCACGCTTGTAGATAAGGTTATCCACGCTTGTGGATGAGGTTATCCGCGCTTGTGGGTAAGGATATCCACGCTTATGGATAAGGTTATCCACTCTTGTGGATACGGTTTTCAGCGCTTGTGAATAAAGCCACATTGAAGAATGAATTGCTTCATTTTAACCCCACTGTCACAGCCTTCATTCCACGGTTGACCCTTTCTCTTAACACGCCAATCATTTTGGCCTGGACAAATGAATTTCTTAATTTGCACAAGCAACCACATCAACAAAAACTTAAAGCCTGGCGAAAGTTAACTTCGTGAGTGTGATAACTCACAAAATTTCTCTGGCACGACGACGACAACATTGCAAATCTTCCCATCGTAACCTTTGCTCTGATTTTAACCTTTTGCGTTAAAAGAAAACAGAAAACATTTAACACCTATTAATGGGCGCTTGCCTTGACAGCAAACAGCCTGGTCATGGTCTTCGCCGTTGTCGTCGTCGTATCTGTTTAAGTGTCATTAGTTTCATGTTTAACATGCCATAAAAATGTATGTAGAAATGTACGGTATGCAGATCTTCAGCGGCCTCACTTCGTGCCTCAGACACTCTCTCTCTCTGTTTAATAAAATGAAAATAAATTGCTCGGAAACTGGTTCGAGGGATTTTTGCTACTAATGACCTTAAGCTATTTAAACGATAAACTCGTTGTTGTAGTTTTACACGCCGCTTTGCAATGGAAGACGAACGTAAATGCTGGCAGCTAAAAAACAAAGTGAGGCGGACTACAATGCAGGCAGCTTAAAGAAGCAGCCATGAAAAATGTTGTAATGCACCACGTTCAAAGAGCTCTTAAACTAAACCATTCCCCCAATATCTATTCACATTGACACCCGATTCAGTTCGCAGGCATGCAGCAGCAGCAGCACCAACACATAACATTAGCTGGCTGTCCAGATAGATGGATGAATGTTTGACGGCTCTGGACGGGATTGAATGCGGTTAAGCATTAGTTTGGCGGCATTTTAGAAATGGTATTTTTGTTTTCGTGTGGACGACCAATAATTTGTTATCATCTTCGTCGGTTGGTTGGTGTTGTTCGGGTGTGGGAAATGGTTGGCCATTTGAAACAGGGGATCATTTTACAAATCACCTATTTAAAATGTAATTATGGGGGGATTAAAATTGTGTTCTAGCCAACCATAAAATAGTAAAGATTTTTTAATAGTTTTTTAACTGGAAGGTGGACATGACCTAGGGTAAACTGGTTACGTTCTACCAATTGAATTTTTATCTTCGATAAACTTACATTTTATGGGGGATTATATAATTTCAATATAGTTTGTTTTCGTTATGCATTACAACAAAAACGTACTTCCGAGAATGAAACTATCATTCCCTGATCTACTCTGAATCAGTTCTAGAAAATACTAGATTTTGTTTTTATTATTTTAAAATGTAACAAAACAACGTACAGTAGGAAATACATTTTGCCTATTTTGGAAGCAGAATCAAATATAAAATATAGCGAATGTACTTACAGTCCACAACCGTGGATAACTTTATCCACAAGCGTGAATAACTATTTCCACAAGCGTGGATAACTTTGTCCACAAGCGTGGATATATTTATTCACTAGCGTGCATATTTTTAACCACAAGCGTGGATATATTTATCCACAAGCGTGGATATATTCATCCACAAGCGTGGATATATTTATCCACAAGCGTGGATATATTTATCCACAAGCGTGGATATATTTATCCACAAGCGTGGATATATTTATCCACAAGCGTGGATATATTTATCCACAAGCGTGGATATATTTTTCCACAAGCGTGGATATATTTATCCTCAAGCGTGGATATATTTATCCACAAGCGTGGATATATTTATCCACAAGCGTGGATATATTTATCCACAAGCGTGGATATATTTATCCACAAGCGTGGATATATTTATCCACAAGCGTGGATATATTTATCCACAAGCGTGGATATATTTATCCACAAGCGTGGATATATTTATCCACAAGCGTGGATATATTTATCCACAAGCGTGGATATATTTATCCACAAGCGTGGATATATTTATCCACAAGCGTGGATATATTTATCCACAAGCGTGGATATATTTATCCACAAGCGTGGATATATTTATCCACAAGCGTGGATATATTTATCCACAAGCGTGGATATATTTATCCACAAGCGTGGATATATTTATCCACAAGCGTGGATATATTTATCCACAAGCGTGGATATATTTATCCACAAGCGTGGATATATTTATCCACAAGCGTGGATATATTTATCCACAAGCGTGGATATATTTATCCACAAGCGTGGATATATTTATCCACAAGCGTGGATATATTTATCCACAAGCGTGGATATATTTATCCACAAGCGTGGATATATTTATCCACAAGCGTGGATATATTTATCCACAAGCGTGGATATATTTATCCACAAGCGTGGATATATTTATCCACAAGCGTGGATATATTTATCCACAAGCGTGGATATATTTATCCACAAGCGTGGATATATTTATCCACAAGCGTGGATATATTTATCCACAAGCGTGGATATATTTATCCACAAGCGTGGATATATTTATCCACAAGCGTGGATATATTTATCCACAAGCGTGGATATATTTATCCACAAGCGTGGATATATTTATCCACAAGCGTGGATATATTTATCCACAAGCGTGGATATATTTATCCACAAGCGTGGATATATTTATCCACAAGCGTGGATATATTTATTCTCAAGCGTGGATATATTTATCCACAAGCGTGGATATATTTATCCACAAGTGTGGATATATTTATCCACAAGCGTGGATATATTTATCCACAAGCGTGGATATATTTATCCACAAGCGTGGATATATTTATCCACAAGCGTGGATATATTTATCCACAAGCGTGGATACATTTATCCACAAACGTGGATACATTTATCCACAAACGTGGATACATTTATCCACAAACGTGGATACAGTTATCCACAAACGTGGATATATTTATACACAACCTTGGATAATTTTATCCATAATCGCGGATATTTTTATCCACAAGTGTGGATATTTTTATCCACAAGCGTGGATATATTTATCCACAAACGTGGATAGTTTTATCCACAAGCGTGGATATATTTATCCGCAAGCGTGGAAATATTTATCCACAAGCGTGGATATATTTATCCACAAGCGTGGATATATTTATCCACAATCGTAGATATATTTATCCACAAGCGTGGATATATTTATCCACAAGCGTAGATATATTTATCCACAAGCGTAGATATATTTATCCACAAGCGTGGATATATTTATCCACAAGTGTAGATATATTGATCCACAAGCGTGGATATATTGATCCACAAGCGTGGATATATTTATCCACAAGCGTGGATATATTTATCCACAAGCGTGGATATATTTATCCGCAAGCGTGGATATATTTATCCACAAGCGTGGATATATTTATCCACAAGTGTGGATATATTTATCCACAAGCGTGGATATATTTATCCACAAGCGTGGATATATTTATCCACAAGCGTGGATATCTTTATCCACAAGCGTGGATATCTTTATCCACAAGCGTGGATATCTTTATCCACAAGTGTGGATATATTTATCCACAAGCGTGGATATATTTATCCACAAGCGTGGATAACTTTATCCACAAGCGTGAATAACTTTTTCCACAAGCGTGGATATATTTATCCACAAGCGTGGATATATTTATCCACAAGCGTGGATATATTTATCCACAAGCGTGGATATATTTATCCACAAGCGTGAATATATTTATCCACAAGCGTGGATAACTTTATCCACAAGCGTGAATAACTTTTTCCACAAGCGTGGATATATTTATCCACAAGCGTGGATATATTTATCCACAAGCGTGGATAAATTTATCCACAAGCGTGGATATATTTATCCACAAGCGTGGATATATTTATCCACAAGCGTGGATATATTTATCCACAAGCGTGAATATATTTATCCACAAGCGTGAATATATTTATCCACAAGCGTGGATATATTTATCCACAAGCGTGGATATATTTATCCACAAGCGTGGATATATTTATCCACAAGCGTGGATATATTTATCCACAAGCGTGGATATATTTATCCACAAGCGTGGATATATTTATCCACAAGTGTGGATATATTTATCCACAAGCGTGGATATATTTATCCACAAGCGTGGATATATTTATCCACAAGCGTGGATATATTTATCCACAAGCGTGGATATATTTATCCACAAGCGTGGATATATTTATCCACAAGTGTGGATATATTTATCCACAAGCGTGGATATATTTATCCACAAGTGTGGATATATTTATCCACAAGCGTGGATATATTTATCCACAAGCGTGGATATATTTATCCTCAAGCGTGGATATATTTATCCACAAGCGTGGATATATTTATCCACAATCGTGGATATATTTATCCACAAGCGTAGATATATTTATCCACAAGCGTGGATATATTTATCCACAAGCGTGGATATATTTATCCACAAGCGTGGATATATTTATCCACAAGCGTGGATATATTTATCCACAAGCGTGGATATATTTATCCACAAGCGTGGATATATTTATCCACAAGCGTGGATATATTTATCCACAAGCGTGGATATATTTATCCACAAGCGTGGATATATTTATCCACAAGCGTGGATATATTTATCCACAAGCGTGGATATATTTATCCACAAGCGTGGATATATTTGTCCACAAGCGTGGATATATTTATCCACAAGCGTGGATATATTTATCCACAAGCGTGGATATATTTATCCACAAGCGTGGATATATTTATCCACAAGCGTGGATATATTTATCCACAAGCGTGGATATATTTATCCACAAGCGTGGATATATTTATCCACAAGCGTGGATATATTTATCCAGCAGCGTGGATATATTTATCCACAAGCGTGAATATATTTATCCACAAGCGTGGATATATTTATCCACAAGCGTGGATATATTTATCCAAAAACGTGGATATATTTTTACACAACCTTGGATAATTTTATCCATAATCGCGGATATTTTTATCCACAAGCGTGGATATTTTTATCCACAAGCGTGGATATATTTATCCACAAGCGTGGATATATTTATCCACAAGCGTGGATATATTTATCCAAAAACGTGGATATATTTTTACACAACCTTGGATAATTTTATCCATAATCGCGGATATTTTTATCCACAAGCGTGGATATTTTTATCCACAAGCGTGGATATATTTATCCACAAGCGTGGATATATTTATCCAAAAACGTGGATATATTTTTACACAACCTTGGATAATTTTATCCATAATCGCGGATATTTTTATCCACAAGCGTGGATATTTTTATCCACAAGCGTGGATATATTTTTACACAACCTTGGATAATTTTATCCATAATCGCGGATATTTTTATCCACAAGCGTGAATATTTTTATCCACAAGCGTGGATATCTTTGTCCACAAGCGTGGATATCTTCATCCACAAGCGTGGATATATTTATCCGCAAGTGTGGATATATTTATCCGCAAGCGTGGATATATTTATTAGCAAGCGTGGATATATTTATCTACAAGCGTGGATGTATTTATCCACAAGCGTGGATATATTTATCCACAAGCGTGGATATATTTATCCACAAGCGTGGATATATTTATACACAAGCGTGGATATATTTATCCACAAGCGTGGATATATTTATCCACAAGCGTGGATATATTTATCCACAAGCGTGGATATATTTATCCACAAGCGTGGATATATTTATCCACAAGCGTGGATATATTTATCCACAAGCGTGGATATATTTATCCACAAGCGTGGATATATTTATCCACAAGCGTGGATATATTTATCCACAAGCGTGGATATTTTTATCCACAAGCGTGGATATCTTTATCTACAAGCGAGGATATCTTTATCTACAAGCGTGGATATCTCTATCCACACGCGTGGGTATCTTCATCCACAAGCGTGGATATATTTATCCACAAGCGTGGATATATTTATCCACAAGCGTGGATATATTTATCCACAAGCGTGGATATATTTATCCACAAGCGTGGATATATTTATCCACAAGCGTGGATATATTTATCCACAAGCGTGGATATATTTATCCACAAGCGTGGATATATTTATCCACAAGCGTGGATATATTTATCCACAAGCGTGGATATATTTATCCACAAGCGTGGATATATTTATCCACAAGCGTGGATATATTTATCCACAAGCGTGGATATATTTATCCACAGCCTTGATATATTTATCCACAATCGCGGTTGATTTTATCCACAATCGTGTTTAAGTTTATCCACAAACGCGGATAATTGTATTCGCAAAAGTGGATAATTTTATCCACAATCGTGAATGATTTTATCCATTATCCGTGATTAATTTTTATTAATAATCGGGAATAAATTTATCCACAACCGTAAATAATTTTATCCACAATCGTGGATAATTTTATCCACAAACTTGAATAATTTGATCAATAAACGTGGATAATTTTATCCACAGGCTTGGATATCTTTATCCACAGTTGTGGATAACTTTATCCACAAGCAGGCATAACTTTATCACAGAGGATAAGTTTTTTCCCCTGAAGAAACAAGGACCCTTCCTGATATTCGTTTTTGAACAGGCAATATTTTTAAACTAAATTTCGTTTACTTTTCACAATATGTCCCCTATTTCCCTGCGGTTGTAACTCTCACCAAAACCAGTCGCTTATTAAAAATCGATATTTCATTATTTTCTTCCACAAAATCCTTTCTTGGAGCTGTTACAATTGTGGTGGCTGACACCGAATGAACGAACAACGGTATCATCAATGATTGATCGTTAAGGAAGACAAGACAAAGAAGAATGTGGCCTTTATGTCTTCACTTTCTTTTTCTGGTCAGCGGCATCAGCCATGATGCGGGTGTAGGCGTTTATGAGAAACCTTTTGAGAGGGTATCGATTATTATGGGACGCATTGAAATGTTTGCTGGATGAGTTTTGCAGACACTTGGCGGCCATTGAATTGTTGTAATAATAAACATAAAAGCGACAGCAGACAACAACGACGACAACGTAACTGCCACAGTTATTCATTCTATGGCAATGGTCATTGGAACCGTTTGTCCACCATCGACTTCGACGTCTACGAAAATGGCAAAATTGATGAGATTTTATAACCATTTTTGGTTTGGAAATTTTTGTTTGGTTTGGCCAGCATACAGTCAGTCATACACACACACACACATACGGATGCATTGGGACAACTGGAAGTAGGAAACAAGTCCAGTTGCACGTCCATGTCCAGACCCTTTTTCTTATTTTGGCCAAACTTTACAATTGTGGTAAAAGTTTCTTATGAAATTGTAATGATGGCAAAACTAATGAGCACCTTAAATGGTGATTTTTGTCTGCACGAAAAAGGTGGAATGCAAAGAGAAGGAGGGATTGGTCATTCGACTGGTAAGGTGATGATGGTCATGTTCATTCGTGGGCTGAATTAATGAAGAAATAAAGTAGAATTGTAATAAGTGTTGCAAACAAATTAGTTTTAAATGAGAAGAGGGAGATTTGTTGGAAGGGTCTTCCAGACCAAAGAAACAAAAATTAAAAACTTCCGGAGATCACCAAACCACAATCCGTAGATATTTTAGGAATATTTTTAAGGATAACTTCTTCATTTAAAATAGCTATCCTATTAGCTAAGCTAATGGTGTGTCATGTGAACAAATCTCTTTTTTTCCAATCGCACCTCATTTCCTTTTTAGGTTTATCCCAAAACGCCACCTTATCTACATGTGTATTAGGAGGCATGCGTATTGGCCATTAGTCAAGAATTCGTCGATTTGGCAAACAAACACCAAACCTCTTCCATTTAAACACCAACCAGCCAACCGCAACTTCTTTCCATTAGCCACTTTTGGCGGTACTAAAATGAAATTTAAATATTGTCTCTTCTTCCAAATATGGTGCAGACGGGCCACGACTCTATGGTGTATCTGTTACTAACAATTATCACTTATAATTACGATATGTAGAAGAAGAAGCAGAATACATACCAGAATGTCAATTCCAAACACTAAACACTAAGTGGTGTAGGTCGGACGTTTGGTTGGTCCATTACATTTTGGGTTCATTCACCAAAGACATGCGAATCTTCTTTGAAACTTAAGCTGCCGTAATAGCTGCAGCATGGCGGCGGGGAATCGAAAAGACAACATTTTCATTTGCGCCTCCATAATTGGTCATCATTACACAAATTACATAAAACAACACAAAACCAACAACAACAACGGTCAGCACTTTAGACAGAAATTCAAGCAAAGCCCATGGTATTAATTGTTACGGACACGACACGCTGAGCCTATGTTCCGTCCAGAGAGCATAGATGTACAGCGCAGATAGATGGATGGATGAACGCAAAAAAAAAAAAAACAGACAGAGAGACAAACAAACTTTTAAGTTTTATGAAATAACTAACAAAACTATTCTTACACTCGCCTATTGCCAGCCTACCGGTTTCCAATGACATTTTTGTTACGATTTTTTGTCGCTTAGATACCAAGGTGGTGGTGCTGCTGCGGCTGCCCAAATAGACATTCTAATATTGGGAGGATATTTGTTGCGTTAAGTATTCCATTAAAACATTCCAGAGATTTTTCAATTGACAGTGATATTTGAAATTGTAAGCGATACCACGAAGTTGAGAGGGTAATAAAATTGAGTTTTAGAGTGGAGTTTTCATAACATCAGGCTTCAGACAGAGGGTATTTACACAAATATGTTCCTCATGGAAATAATGTTTTTGTATCAAAAGTATGTTTGGATGAAATCCGATTCAGGCGATTTAGCACTGTCCGTCCGGCTGGTGTGCACGATAACTCCCGAACGGTATAAAACTTTTTGCCAGAATTTTGTCGGTATAGAACTACGTCTTCATATAGCACCCATAGAGCGGTACCTCCCGATTTTCGGTATTTTGAAGGTTGTGGTCTCAATGTTCCACCAAAATGGCTGAAATTTGTTATTTAGTCTTCATTGGGGGTGCAAAAATTTCCACCTCGAATTTGTAGACATAAGTCCACGCCTTCACATTGCCCCCATTGTACCTCCCGATTTTCTGTTTGTTGCGATAGTTGCTCAGCACCAGAAGTGGAGGTGGGGGATAAGCTTTTCCATTGCACCAATCTGTTCAATACGGACCTATCTCACCTGGCTCTCTTGACCCGTACATAGAATCGATGGGAGTAGCAGTCAGTTGTGAAACTACTGAGGTAGACTTGCTGAACGTATACATCCGACAGTCACAGTTCCCCAGACATAACCATCGTGTCACCTGGCCTGACAAATGACGTCACCTGGAAAACCGTCGTTTCTTTTGGCTCAGACCTTACTTACTTACTTAGCTGGCCCATTACAGAACATTTGTTCCATAAGCCGAACTAAGAAAAGATCTCCAATTCTCTCTATTTGTTGCTTCGCACTCTGGAATACCGCGCCTTTTCATCTCTTCATCCACTTGTTTGCGCCTTCTATTCCTTGGTCTGCCAATTCTGCGTGCACCACCAAGCGGTTCGTATTTATACGCCTTTTTAGCGGGTTCGTCTTCGCCCATTCTTATTATATGGCCTAGGCAAAGCAATCGCTGCATCTCGATACGTTTAACTATATACAGCTCGTGGTTCATACGACGTTGATATTCACCGTCAACGCAGATCGGTCCGTAGATCTTTCGAATAATTTTTCTCTCAAACTCGCCAAGCACTGTCTTATCTGCTTGCGCAAGTACCCAGGCTTCGCAACCATACATCAGCACGGATAGTATCAGTGTTTTGTAGAGCGTTATTTTTGTTTGACGAAATGTGGCTTTGTTTTTAAACTGCTTACTTAAGCCAAACTAGCATCTGTTGGCCAATATAATTCTTCTTTTTATTTGACAACTGATGTCGTTAGTTGTGTTTACGGCGGTGTCGAGGTAGACGAAGTCTTTTACTACCTCAAAATTATAGGAACCAACTTCAACAGTTGGTCCGAGCTCAATGGACACATTGCGCGTCGACACCATCAATTTGGTCTTTTCGCCGTTTACCGCCAGACCCACTTTCGCAGATTCTGCTTCGACCTTCCTAAAGGTATCAGTTACTTCCTTTACTGATCGTCCCATGATGTCTATGTCATCAGCATAAGCAAGTAACATGTTACTATTGGTGTAAATTGTGCCATTTCTTTTGACATTTGCATCTCGTATTACCTTTTCCAGCAAACTGTTGAATAGGTCACTCGAAAGGCTGTCTCCTTGTCTGAAACCTCTTTTGGTACAAAATTCTTCGGAGAGGTTCTTTCCAATTTTAACTGAGGACCTAGTATCAGTTAATGTCATCTTACAAAGCCGGATGAGCTTTGCGGGGATACCAAATGCAGACATTGCATGGAATACCTTTGATCGGAGGGGACTCTCGAATGCTGCTTTATAATCGACAAAAAGTGATATATGTCGATCTGCATCTCTTGGGTCTTCTCTAGGATTTGCCGCAGGGTAAATATCTGGTCAATGGTGGACTTGCCAGGTCTAAAGCCACATTGCTATGGTCCAATTATCTCGTTGACCATAGGCTTTAGTCGTTCGCACAATATCCCTGACACGATCTTGCAGGCAATAGGGAGTAGACTTATGCCCCTATAGTTAGAGCATACAGTCTAATCTCCTATCTTGTGGACGGGGCACAGGATACTCAGGATCCAATCGCCGGGTACTCGTTCTTCCTGCCAGATGGTGCTAACTAGCTGACGAATACACCTTATCATCGTGTTGCCTCCGGTTTTGAACAGTTCGGCTGGTAAGCCATCGGCTCCTGCTGCCTTATTGTTCTTCAGCCGATTTATTGCCGTCTTTACCTCATCTCGGTATACATTCAATACCATCTTCTGGGATTGGATCTGTGGTATCTTCGCCGTCTTCGCTACTATCGAATACCAACAGTTTGGAGAAATGTTCTTTCCATATCCTGAGCACACTATCTGTATCAGTTACCAAATTACCTTGCTGGTCTCTACATTAGGATGTGCCTGTACCAATGCCATCAGTTTGATGCTTGAATCTTTGGTAGAATTTTCGAACTTCATTCTGGTTCCTGTACATCTCGATTTTTTCACACTCCCGCTTTTCTATCTCCCTCTTTTTCCTGCGGAAAAGACGTTTCTCCTCTCTCCTTTTCTCCCGATATCTCTCACGTGCGCTGCGCGTTGCTACGGATTGTAAAGTAGCCCTATATGCCGCAGCAGGTGGCAGCACGACACTCCTGATCATACCATGTATTCCTTGATGGTGGTCTCTGGTATCTAAGTATGGATTTTGCGGCTGTATGCATGGAGTGGGCAATACTTTGCCATTGCGCTGATATGTTATCGGGATGAGGAGTGCTTTGATTAAGCAATTGGGCTAGTTGAGTGGAATAAGCTGTGGCTATCTGTTGTGATTGCAGCTTACCGATGTCTAATTTTCGTGTTGTGTCTGTTCGTACTTTGTTTGCTACGTTTAACCGGGTGCGTACCTTTGCTGCAACAAGGTAGTTGTCCGAGTCCATGTTTGCTCCTCGGAAGGAACGCACATCCAATACGCTCGATGAATGTCTTCCATCTATCACAACGTGATCAATTTGATTTCTTATTTCTGATCTGGAGACAACCAGGTGCCCTTATCGATGTCGAGATGTCAGATGTTTCACTGTGGAGACTGAATTTTCCGACTGTTGGGCCAAAGATATTTTCCTTTCCAATTTTGGCATTCAAATCGCCTAAAATAATTTTAATATCATGGGCAGGACAACGGTCATATGTTTCTTCTAAGCGCTCATAAAATATATCTTTGGTCAGTTCGTCCTTGTCTTCAGTGGGAGCATGAACGCAAATAAAGCTGATGTTGAAGAATTTAGCTTTTATTCGAATTGTAGCAAGTCTTTCATTCACTGGTGTGAGGCTGGAGACCAGGTGTTTTAACCTCCGACCAACTACAAATGCGCAACCAAACTCATGCTTTATGTCATGGCAGCTATAATACAGTGCGTCACCTTTAGGTGTTGTTGTGACGCCTTTCCCATTCCATCGTATTTCCTGTATGGGAGTCGAATATCACACCAATGTTCTGCTTTTGTTGCCCGTAGCAGCGTAGCAAAGACTCTTGATGCTTTATTCCTCCTAAGCGTCAGAAATATCAATCAAGCCCGTCGTCAGCATGGGTTCAGTAAGCAGCACAACACGACAACAACGCTGCATGACATCTCCATACATAGTCGAGGACTCAGCCAAAGCAATCCGTGCTATAGAACAGTGATGGTGGCGCTCAGCTTATCAAACACCTTTGATACTGTCCAGAACTCCACGCTGTTCGATAACACTGAACGGAATACCCTCCGGTCAAGTTTAGAACATTGGATAATCAATTATATGTGTGGTCGTACGTGGGACTCAGGAACAAGAATAACAAACACCGTAGAGTGAAGCAGGGAGTTTCCCAGGGTGGGGTGATATATCCGGAACTGTTGAGGCTCTACATCTCCTGTATTCCACATTGAGATTGTAACGATTCCACACGAGAAATATGCAAATATCCGCCACTAAATCTACGGCCAGTATGTTCACCGCATGGATTGCAGAGTTGAATGTCATGGTCGATGGTAGCAGAATTCCGACCACCACCAACAAAAACAAAGTCACGTGCCTCAAAGATGTCGTTATTGCACAGTTTGTTTAGGCGATTACTCTGATGGCGATTCCTTCGAAAGTGACGATATATGTATTAGGTTGAAGTATATCCTTCTTGATGTTTTAGCAATTGGAGAAAACGGGTCACTTCCGCAGGGCACTAATCTGTGGGCTTAGCTCAGGATTGAGCTACTTACCGCTTTTCTTTCTATGTCTTTGTTCCAAGTGGTTCCTGTCAGCCTATGGAGGCCTTCTTTTCAATAGAATAGAAGCCTCCTATGAAGGCATTCTATTCTACAGAAGGTTCCTATCAAGGCCTTCTATTGTAAAGAAGCCTCCTATGGAAGTCTTCTATTCTATGAAAGCCCCATACGGAGGCCTTTTATTCTAAATACATCTCATACGAAGACCTTCTATTCTATAGAGGCCTCATACGGAAGCCTTCTATTCTATAGAAGACCTCCATAGAAGCCTCCTATGGAGGTATTTTATTCTTTAGAGGCGTCCTATGGGCGCCTTCTATTCCATAGAAGTCTTCTATGGAGGCCTTCTATTTTAGAGAAACCTCCTACGGAGGCCTTTTATTCTATGGAAGCCTCTTATGGACGCCTTCTATTCTATAGTAGCCTCTTATGGAGACCTTCTATACTGTAGAAGCCTTCTACGGAGGCCTTCTATTCTATAGAAGCCTCCTATTAAGGCCATCTGTTCTATTCTATAGAAGCTTTCGATGGATATCTTATTGAAGGCTTCTATGGAGGCCTTCTATTCTTCTACAGAAACCTTCTATGAAGCCCTTCTATTCTATAGAAAGTTCCTATGGAGGCTTTCTATTTTATACAAACCTACTATGGAGGTCTTCTATTCTATAGAATTCCTGAAATACTCAGGAAATGTTAACCGACATTACTCTGAGAGGATTTGCCACCGCTGGAAATTTTGATGTTGTGGTCAGAGATTGAACAGCAGAACTTCTGAGTGCTTACCATTTTACCGGGGTGGCTTCATAATCTCTGGTTTTCCGAGAGATTATGTCATGTTATGTTCCGCCAGGAATCTCTGGGCTATTTGATCAAATATGGAAATGTCATATGGACATCGCCATCGAAATTGTGTTTTCGACTTCAGTAGCTGCGGTGGAGCAGGGACTTTGGAATTTCCCTAATTTTCGAAGGGTTGCTCTGTCAGAATTTGTTTGCTCACTTTTTGACATTTGACTGTTGTTTGTTATGGCAAGTTATAGCGTCGTTAACCTGGAAGCTGTGTACCGCGTATAGCACAGTTATTAAAGTGGTTAATCCATTTTTCACGGCGGTGCTGGTTGGCAAGATTATTAGTCTCCGCCGTCAAGAATTCACTCCTGTTAAGACGCAGAGTTGTCTTGCAGCTGTCGGATAACATTACGGGGTTCTTCTAGGGTCGATTGAAGAATGGTATATCTTAAGATATTCTCTCCCTTTCTGGCACATGGGGGGCGGCTGTTAACTGAATACAGCTTCATTATTATTCGTGGAGCCATGCCAATTGGCCTTATTTCAGTTCACGAATATGTGCATTTCATGCTCCATAAAACCGCTAGACTTATCCACCTTTATCAGGATGGGGATGATCTGAGGCTAGGGCCAAAAGAGTTTGCCAGGATTCTATGGCTATGACCGACGAGCTGACGACTGTTATGTCGGGAGAACTTATAGGCTTGGACGTGATTCTGGTAGGAAAGTTCTCATTCATTGCTGTCAATACAAAGTTCCATATTGATCCACATCGGCGATACTGGTCTTGGTCTCGGCCAAATGGCAAGTTCTCATTATGTGCGTTAAAATCAAGGAGGACGATCATGTTATCACCTGTAAGGAGGCGATGGCTATGCCTCAAGGTAGTGGTCATGAGGCTGGGACATCATTATGTGGCGTACTTGATCTTTTAACGGCAGATTTTGAGGAGGAATTTTGTATACTGAAGATGCCAAGTGGATGGAAGAAGCTCTAAAATGCTCCAAAACCGGACAGACATTATATTTCACCAATGTTAACACGAGATGAAAGCAGTTGCTTGATTCTCCACAACCAGGTTTCGAAGTTTGACCAGTAAACAAAACGTACGGTACGATACTATGAGTACTGGGTAGAAACTGACAGCTGATAGCTTGTTGTTGAATTTGGTACAATACGATAACGATAACTGACTTGGACTCTCATTTTCTCAAAATTACTAACCCACCTCCAAATAAAACCGCACAGATTATTTATTTTTGAAAGCCACTGATCATCAAAATAATTCGCCAAAAAACACACCTTTAATTTTTTGATTTAAAAACCAAAAAACAGCAAGCCGTCGAAACGTCAAATTATTTTGGAATCGCAGTTAGTTTTTTTTGTTTTGCATTGTTTTCATTTGTTCAGATCATTAACGATGAATCGGACATGTGTCTGTCTGTCCTCGACGAATGAGGGAATGTGGCAAAAAATAGTTTGTTTTGGGAGATTGTCTGTCGAACGTCGTCGTCACCACTTCGTTGGGATGCAACGTTGCGTGACTTGCCACAACAAATTGTTTGTAATTTAAATTCGTTTAGTAGGTCAACGTAACGTCGTAACGCAAAGCGCGCAAACGTAGTGAAATGAGGCGACGTCAGACGTCTGACTGGCTGGCCAACTCACTAAATTGACACACACGAATGACACAAAGAAAATCGACAGCATATTTTGGCGCTTCTTCGTTTTTGCGCTTCTCCCTCTCCGCAGGTTGAAAATTGCACGGCAAATTGAAATTGGTTTAATGTTGCAGTAACGCTACTGCCACAAAAAGCTTGTTAATGCACAACATTCACTGGGCTGTTGTGGTTTTGTCACGGTTGTTCATATGTACAGGTAGTCTGTACGTCCGTCCGTCCGCTAGTTGTTACTTTGGGGGCCATTTAAAAAAATGATTAAGTGATGCTACTTATAGAGGATCAAAATGGCACTATACCATACTGGTCTCCCCAGCCATGAACGAAGATTCGTACGTCTGGGTCGTACGCCTGGCTCGGCTCATCCACTTAATCATTGTAACGTGTCGTAATTGTACAAAGGACGTTGTTGTTTTGTTTAGGGTGCCAGCGGGGACAAATGGAAATTGCCTTTTGATTTCAGTTGTTTTAACCACCAGGATTCTTCTTCAATAAGTTAATTTATGTTGTCCAGACACGCAGAATATCTCCAGTTTTTTTCTGGAGATTTAAATAGAATTGCAACTGGTTTTTCATTTTGAATCTGAAAATAGCCTTAGCCTAATGATGTCGTATTAATCAAGAGTGTTATGAAAAGTTAATTCACCAAACAAGGGGGGTTATTTTGGGTCATTACATGGAAGGGCTGACACTTTGAGAAGATGTTCTTTGATGCTAGTTTGACAGTGGGTTGAAGGATCAACAGACCAAAAAGCGTGGATTTTTTAAAGAATTTTTTCAAGGACCAATAGACTAAAAAGCGTGGATTTTTTTAAATAATTGTTTTCAAGGACCAATAGACAAAAAGCGTATATTTTTTAAATAATTGTTTTCAAGGACTAACAGACTAAAAAGCGTGGATGTTTTAAAGAATTTCTTTAAGGACCAACAGACCAAAAAGAGTGGATTTTATAAAAAATAGCTTTCAAGAACAACAGACCATCAAGCGTTGATTTTTTAAAAAAAAATTTCAAGGACCAAAAGACCACCAAGCGTGGATTTTTTAAATAATTTTTTTCAAGGACCAACAGACCAAAAAGCGTGGATTTTTTAAAGATTTTTTTCAAGGACCATCAGTCTAAAAAGCATGGATTTTTTAAAGAACTTTTTTAAGGACCATCAGACTAAAAAGCGTGTATTTTTAAAGATTTTTTTCTAGGACCAACTGACCAAAAAGCATGAATATTTTAAGGAATTTTTTTCAAGGACCAACAGACCAAAAAGCATGGATTTTTTACAGAATTTTTTTCAGCGACCAACAGACCCAAAAGTTGGATTTTTTAAAGAATTTTTCAAGGACCAACAGACCAAAAGACATTAATTTTTTTATAGAATTTGTTTCAAGGACCAACAGACCAAAAAGCTTGGATTTTTTAAGATTTTTTCAAGGACCATCAGACTAAAAGGCGCGGATTTTTTAAAGACTTTTTTTCAAGGACCAACAAGACCAAAAAGCGTGGATTTTTAAAGATTTTTTTAAGGACCACCATATCAAAAAGCTTGGATTTTTCAAGATTTTTTAAGGACCACCAGATCAGAAAGCGTGGATTTTTAGAGAATTTTTCAAGGACCAACAGACAAAAATTGTGGATTTTTTAAAGATTTTTTTTTTCAAGGAGCAACAGACCAAAGAGAATGGATTTAAAAAAAATCAAGGACCAACAGACCAAAAAGCGTGGATTTTTTAAAGACTTTTTTCAAGGACCAACAGACCAAAAAGCCTTGATTTTTTAAACATTTTTGTTCAAGGACCAACAGACCAAAGAGCTTGGATTTTTAAAAATTATTTCAAGGACCAACAAACCCGAAAGCGTGGATTTTTTTAAAGAATCTTTTCAAGGACTAATAGACCAAAAAGCGTTGATTTTTTAAAGAATTTTTTTAAGGACCAACAGATAAAAAGCTTGAATTTTTAAAGAAATTTTTTCAAGGACCAACAGACCAAAAAGCGTGAATTTTTTAATTTTTTTTTTCTAGGACCAACAGACCAAAAGCTTGGAGTTTTTATAGAATTTGTTCAAGGACCAACAGACCAAAAGTCGTGGATTTTTTAAAGACTTTTTTTCAAGGACCGACAGACCAAAAAGCTTTGAGTTTTTAAAGATTTTTTTGAAGGACCAACAGACCAAAAAACTTGTATTTTTAAAGAATTTTTTCAAGGACCAACAGACCAAAAAGCGTGGAGTTTTTATAGAATTTGTTGAAGGACCAACAGACCAAAAGTCGTGGATTTTTTTAAAGACATTTTTTCAAGGACCAACAGACAAAAAAGCCTTGATTTTTTAAAGATTTTTTTTGAAGGACCAACAGATCAAAAAGCTTGGATTTTTTAAGATTTTTTTTAAGGACCAACAGACTAAAAACTTGTATTTTTAAAGAATTTTTTCAAGGACCAACAAACAAAAAAGCGTGGATTTTTTAAAGAATTTTTTAAGAACCAACAGACCAAAAAGCGTGGATTTTTTAAAGAATTTTTTTTAAGGACCAACAGACCAAAAAGCGTGGATTTTTTAAAGAATTTTCGAAGGACCAACAGATAAAAAACCGTCGGTTTTTAAAGAATTTTGTCAAGGACCAACAGACGAGAAAGTGTGGATTTTTTAAAGAATTTTTTTCAAAGACCAACAGACCAAAAAGCTTGGATTTTTTAAAGAATTTTTTTTTCAAGGACCAACAGACCACACAGCGTTTTTCTTAAAGAATTTTTATCAACGACCAACAGAACAAAAAACGTAAATTTTTTTAAGAATTTTTTCAAGGACCAACATACCAATAAGCATCGATTTTTTAAAGAATTTTTTTCAAGGACCTAAAGACCAAAAAGCGTGGATTTTTAAAGATTTTTTTTAAGGACCGACATATCAAAAAGCTTGTATTTGTAAAGAATTTTTTCAAGGACCAACAGACCAAAAGGCTTGGAATTTTAAGGATTTTTTTCAAGGATCAAAAGACCAAAATACGTGGATTTTTAAATACTTTTTTTTTTCAAGGAAAAAAAGCCTTGATTTTTTAAAGATTTTTTTTTTCAAGGACCAACAGACCAAAAAGCTTGGATTTTTAACAGACAAAAAGGTTGGATTTTTAAAGACTTTTTTTTAAGGATCAACGTGGATTTTTTTAAATAATTATCTCAAGGACCAACATACCAAGAAGCGTGGATTTTTTAAAGATTTTTTTAAGGACCCACAGATCAAAAAGCTTGGATTTTTTAAGAATTTTTTCAAGGACCAACATATGAAAAATTGTGGATTTTTAAAGAATTTTTTCAAGGACTAACAGATGAAAAATTGTGGATTTTTTAAAGAATTTTTTTTTCAAGGACCAATAGACCAAAATGCATGGATTTTTAAGAAAAAAATTTCAAGGACCAACAGATTAAAAAGCATTGACTTTTAAAGCATTTTTTCAAGGACCAATAGACCAAAAAGCGTGAATTTTTTTAAGGACCAACAGACCAATAGGCCTGGATTTTTTAAGAATTTTTTTCAGGGACCAAAAGACCAAAAAGCGTTGATTAAAAAAAATCAAGGACCAACAGACCAAAGAAAGTGGATTTGTAAAGAATTTTTTTAGGACCAACAGACCAAAAAGCATGGAATTTTAAAGATTTTTTTCAAGGACCAACAGACCAAAAAGCCTTGATTTTTTAAAGACTTTTTTCAAGGACCAACAGACCAAAAAGCCTTGATTTTTTAAAGATTTTTGTTCCAAGGACCAACAGACCAAAAAGCTTGGATTTTTAAAAATTATTTCAAGGGCCAACAAACCCGAAAGCGTTGATTTTTTTAAGAATTTTTTTCAAGGACTAATAAATAAATTTTTAAAGACTTTTTTAAAGGACCAACAGACGGAAAATTTTTTTCAAGGACCCACAGACCAAAAAGCGTGTACTTTTTTAAGAATTTTTCAAGGACCAAAAGCCTAGATTTTTTAAAGAATTTTTTTAAAAAAGCCTAGATTTTTTAAAGAAATTTTTTCAGGACCAACAGACCAAAAAGCATGGATTTTTTAAAGAAATTTTTTCAAGGACCAACAGACCAAAAAGCGTGGAGTTTTTATAGAATTTGTTCAAGCACCAACAGATCAAAAGTCGTGGATTTTTTTTAAAGACTTTTTTTCAAGGACCAACAGACCAAAAGGCTTGATTTGTTAGATTTTTTTTTGAAGGACCAACAGACCAAAAAGCTTGGATTTTTTAAGATTTTTTTTAAGGACCCACAGACCAAAAACTTGTATTTTTAAAGAATTTTTTCAAGGACCAACAAACCAAAAACCGTGTATTTTTTAAAGAATTTTTTCAAGGACCAACAGACCAAAAAGAGTGGATTTTTTTAAGGAACAACAGACCAAAAAGCGTGGTTTTTTTAAAGAATTTTTTAAGGACCAACAGATAAAAAAGCGTGGGTTTTTAAAGAATTTTTTAAGGACCAACAGACGAGAAAGTGTGGATTTTTTAAAGAATTTTTTTCAAGGACCAACAGACCAAAAAGCGTTGAGTTTTTAAAAATTTTTTTCCAAGACCGACAGACAAAAAAGCGTGGATTTCTTAAAGATTTTTTTATGGACCAACAGACCAATAAACGTGAAGTTTTTAAAAAAATATATTTCAAGGGGCAAAAGCGGGAATTTTGTAAAGAAAATATTTCAAGGACCAACAGACCAAAAAGCGTGGATTTTTTTTTAGAATATTTTTCAAGGACCAACAGGCCAAAAATCTTTGATTTTTTAAAGAATTTTTTTCAAGAACCACTTTTTATAAATTTTTTTTTCAAGGGCAGAGTGGATGATATCCAAAATTGTATTTATTTCCCTTCTTTAAATCACCAGCTACCAAAACCACTCCATTCCATAGACCACCAAGTAAACTGTCTTCATTAAAAGTGTCTCTTCTTGTTGTCGACTTTTTCGTTGTTGTTGTTGTGTTTCTTCCATTCTTAGTTTTGCCTACAACATGTCTGGCTAGTAGTCAATTCCCACAATACAAGCTTGCCTCCGACAACGTCGTGCTTTGGTTTGGACAACTCCCAGACTTATTTTTCCTACAATGGGACGACGGACGGCCAGCAGTTGCAATTTCGTTATGCATTCAATTGGTGGGTTGCATTGTTCCGCAACACTCCTCCAAAATGTTTGGCATAAAGTCCCTGTCCCGGTCTGAATAATTTATGAGACCCTTAAGGTATTTGGATTTCTTCCTTTACGCAATGCGACTATCAATAAAGCAGGCATAGAGGAGCAAGAGAGATACGTAACGGGAGGAGAAAATATGTATTTCGATTATTAAAACCGGCAAAGTACCATGGCAAACGTTAAAACCAAACTAAGCAAGCTGCACGTAATGGTCAGCCAGTTACTTAAGTTGGATATTCGCCAGCCATCCAGTCAACCATCCAGTAATATTGGCAGTGGACAAATTTTTTTGCACTATGCCTGTGTTGAGTTCTGTTTTTGGAGTAGAGGGATGTGCTTGTAAGTTAGTCGTTATGGTTAGACAATGTTTAGATTTTTTTGTTACTTTTTGTTTTAGGCTGCAATAATCCTTAAGTGATGACTGCACCACCTTTCGGTTGCCGCCAGACATGTTTCCATGTAAAACACCACTCGAAAAGTGCGTGCACTAAATGCTTGATGCATAAAAACAGAACCGAAAGCCAGTCAACAATCCAAGAACTCCTTCGTTGGAAAGAACAATGAGCCAGTTTTAGCTACTGTATTAAGCAGTTATGAATACCATTTTTTCGAGATATTAGGATGGTTGAAGGAAAAGAAGCTGACATGCAACTAGAAGGTATACCAATAAAATAATGTCTTACCATCAAATAGAGAAGAATCCCCTCTCATGGCAAAGAGTAGAGGCTGTTCTCATGGAAGGAAGCAGAAGAAGCCCTTCTGGTTTTCTCATAGAGGAAACCGATAATAGAAAAAATATAGTATTGTCATAATGAGCATAAGGACTTCTGATATCTAGAGAAGCTTTAAGTCTTTTCATATGAGAGCAGAAGGTCTTATCACAGAAGTGTGAAAGGTTTTCTCATGAAGGCCGAACGGTGTTTCCATAGAACAGCTTAAGGTCTTCTCATACATAAGCAGAAGGTGTTCTCATAATAACCAAAATGTCTTCTCAGAGAAGAGAAATACTTCTCACAGAAGATCAGCAGGTCATCTAATCAAAAAAGAAGGCATTCTCTTTACAGGAGCAGAAGGTCTTCTCAGAGAAGAGCAGAAGGTCCTCCCACAGAAGACCAAAATGTCTTTTAAGACAAGAGCAGAGGATTTTCTCATAGAAGAGCGAAAAATCTTGTCAGAGAAGAGAAGAGCAGAATAACTTCTCGTAAAAGAATTTTCTCATAAAATAGCACAAGGTCTTCTCAGAAAAGAGCAGAAAGTATGCTCACAGAAGAGCTACAAGTTTTCTCGGAACAGAAGGTTTTCTCACAGAAGAGCAGAAGGTATTTTCAGAAAAAGAAAAGATTTGCTCAGAGAAGAGCAAAAGTTCTTCTCATATAAGATCATAAGGTATTCTTAGAGAAGAGCAAAAGGTTTTCTCTGACAAGGGCAGAAGGTCTTCTCAGAAAAGACCAAAAAGGCTTCTTATGGAATACGAGAAGGACTTTCACAGCAGACTAATGATCTTCTCATACAAGGTCTTCTCAGAGAAAACCGGAAGATTTTCGAAAAGAAGAGCAGAAGTATTCTCCGACATAAAGAGAAGGTCTTTACATAGAAGTAGGTCTTCTGTTAGAAGATCTTCTCACGTAAGAGCAGATGATCTGATCATAGAAAAGAAGAAGGTTTTGTCAGAGAAGAGCTGAAGGTCTTTTCAAAGGAGAACTAAAGGTCTTCTAACAGGAGAGCTGAAGGTCTTCTAAGAGAAAAACAGAAAATCATCTTAGGGAAGAGCAGAAAGTCTTCTCATGGAAGAGCAGAAGGTCTTTTAAAAAAAGCAGAAATTATTAGCTTTGTTCCTTTACTTTTTTAATGGTAAAAGTGGTAAAAGAGAAAAGTGACAAAATTGCTCAAAATTTCTCTCTCATGAACATTTTTACCAGAAAAGTAAAGGAACGGAAAAATTGTAGATCTGGTAGCAATGTCAAAAGAAAGAGAAAGGCATATGCGCTCTCTCTCCTCTCTCACTCTCTAAAAAATTGCTGCCAGTTTTCCCACTTTTGGGGTTAAGGAACGCTTTGCAGGTTAAATATGGTAAAAATGAAAAGCAGAAGGTCTTCTCAGAGAAGAGCAAAAGTTCTTTTCAAAGAAGACAAATGTCTTCTCATTGAAGGTCTTCGCAGAGAAGTCCAGAAGTTCTTCTCAAAGAAGAGCAGAAGGTCATATCATAGAAGAGCAGAAGGTCTTCTCAGAGAAGTGAATATTTCTTCTCAGAGAAGTGCAAAAGGTCTTCTCAGAGAAGAGCAGAAAGTCTTCTCATAGAAGAGCAGAAGGTCTTTTCAGGGAAGACTAGAAAGACTTTCCATTGAAAACCTTCTCAAAAAAGAGCAGAAGTTCTTAACCGAGAATAGCAGAAGGATTTCTCCGAGAATAGCAGAATGCCTTCTCAGAGAAGAGCAGAATGCCATCTCAGAGAAGAACTGATTGTCTTCTCAGATAAAAGCAGAATGCCTTTTCTAGAACCACAGAAGGTCTTCTCATAGAAGAGCATAAGGTCTTCGTGGAGTAGGGCAGAATATCGTCTTAGAGAAGAGCAGAAGGTCTTCCTTGTGAAGTGCAGAAGGTTTTCGTTGAGAAGAGCAGAAGGTCTTCGCATAGAAAAACAGAAAGTCTTTTCATAGAAGAGCAGAAGGTCTTCTTGAAGAAAACCAAAAAGCCTTCTCATAGAAGACCCAAAGGATTCTCATAGAAGACCAAAGGTCTTCTCAGGAACACAAAAGTCTTCTCATGGAAGGACAAAAGTATTCTCATAGAAGACCAAAGGTTTTTTCATAGAAGACCAATGGTCTTCTCATAGAAGGCCAAAGGATTTCTCATAGAAGACTAACAAGTCTTCTCAAAGAAGATTAAAAAGTATTCTCAAAGAAAACCAAAATGTCTTCTCATAGAAAACCAAAATTCTTCTCATAGCACACCATAGGTCTTCTCATAGAAGACCAAAGGTCTTCTCATAGAATGCCAAAGGTCTTCTCATAGAATGCCAAAAATCTTCCCATAGAAGAAAACTCTTCTCAGTGACGAGAAAGTCTTCTCAAAGAAATCGAAAAGGTCTCGTCTTAAATACCTAAAAGTCCGCTCATAGGGGACCTAAATTCTTATCATAGAAGACCAAAAAGTCTTCTCATATAGACCAAAAATCTTCTCTTTGAAGATCGGAAAGTCTTCTCACAAAATACCGAAACTTCTTGTCATAAAAAACCAAAAAGTCTTCCAACTAAAGACCAACATTTATTTCGAATAGAAGAGAAAACAGTCGTCTAATAGAAGCCCAAAACTTCTCATAGATGTCCGAAATGTCTTCTCATAGAAGACCAAAAGTCTTCTCATAGAAAACCAAAAGTCTTCTCATAGAAGACCAAAAGTCTTCTCATAGAAGACCAAAAGTCTTCTCATAGAAGATTAAGAGTCTTCTAAAAGAGGACTAAAACGTATTCTCAAAGAAAACCAAGAAGTCTTCTCATAGAAGGCCAAAAATCTTCCCATAGAAGACACAAAGTCTTCTCATAGAAGGCCAAAAGTCTTCACATAGAAGACCAAAAGTCTTCTCATAGAATGCCAAAAATCTTCCCATAGAAAACCAAAAGTATTCTCATAGAAGACCAAAAGTCTTCTCGTAGAAGACCAAAAGTCGTCTCATAGAAGACCAAAAGTCTTCTCGTAGAAGACCAAAAGTCTTCTCATAGAAGACCAAAAGACTTCTCATAGAATGCCAAAAATCTTCCCATAGAAGACACAAAGTCTTCTCAGGGAGACCAAAAGTCTTCTCATAGAAGACCAAAAGTCTTCTCATAGAAGACCAAGAGTCTTCTCGTAGAAGACCAGAAGTCGTCTCATAGAAGACCAAAAGTCTTCTCATAGAAGACCAAAAATCTTCTCATAGAAGACCAAAAGGAGGAGTCTACAAAGTGTTCTCAAAGAATACCAAAAATACTAGAATGCCAAAAATCTTCCCATAGAAGACACAAAGTCTTCTCAGGAAGACCAAAAGTCTTCTCATAGAAGACCAAAAATCTTCTCATAGAAGACCTAAAGTATTTTTATAGAAGACCAAAAGTCTTCTCATAGAAGACCAAAAGTCTTCTCATAGAAGACCTAAAGTCTTCTCATAGAAGACCAAAAGTCTTCTCATAGAAGACCTAAAATCTTCTCATAGAAGACCAGAATTCTTCTCATAGAAGACCTAAATTATTCTCATAGAAGACCAAAAGTCTTCTCATAGAAGACCTAAAATCTTCTCATAGAAGACCAGAATTCTTCTCATAGAAGACCTAAATTATTCTCATAGAAGACCAAAAGTCTTCTCATAGAAGACCTAAAATCTTCTCATAGAAGACCTAAAGTATTCTCATAGAAGACCAAAAGTCTTCTCAAAGAATACCAAAAATACTTATCTTAGAAGACATCGTTTGCTAAAAGACCTAAAAGTCTTCTAATACCAGAATACCACAGAAGACTTTAAAATCTTCTTATAAGGAAATAAAAAAGTCTTCTAATAGAAGACCAGGAATTTTCTTATAGATGATCAACAATTCAGCTCTTACAAGACCTAAAAGTCTTCTCATAGAAGACGTAAAAGTCTTCTACTAGAGGACCAAAACGCCTTCTCATAAAAAAAAAGTCTTCTCATAGAAGACAAAAGGTCTTCTCATTAAAGAGCAAAAACAAAGTCTTCTCATTAAAGAGCAAAAACAAAGTCTTCTCATAAAAGGCCAGAATGTCTTCTCAGAGAAGACCAACAAGTCTTTTCATAGAAAATCAAAATGTCTTCTCCTAGAAGTCTTCTCTTAGAAGACCAAAAAATCGTCTTTTAGAAAACATAAAAGTCTTCTTATAGAAGTTTGGTTATTTTCATAGCTAATTTAAGCTTTGGGCATTTGTGATTCTGTTAAAAAACTCTTCATTCCACCCCAATATATGTCACTGCATTGCATTACTTATTTGCTCTTGCCTAGATCCATTCCATTAAGTAGAACAAAACATTAAACTAGGAATTGTTGTTTGGTTTTGCTACTGAATCTCATCTTCAAAAACCAATGAAAACAAAAACAAATGATCAATGGTAGCGCCTGCATCTTTCCATGGATGCGATGGCAAACAAAATGAATGCCCATGCGTATATTGTCGGAACACCAACGCAAATTATGTTTACATTGTTGTCTACAGGCAGCTAGATGCAACGCAAATGGTAAATAAGAATGTTTATGAGACCATTACATCCAGGACTACTGAATTGTCTCTAGCTCTTTGGGTTGTGGTAGATGCTGTACTAGCTGTAGGGCCTAAAGTTAAATTGCAGATCTTTATTTAAAAGAAACAGCTTGTTGTTGAAATGTTTTTGTTTATGTTGGTTGTTCTTGTTGTCGCTGTTACGTACACGAAATGAACCAATTTTAATTGCGACTTTATCACTTCATTTCATGGTTGGACTTAATTGAATTCTTTTAATGAATTGATTTTACAAGGAATGTAACATCCTTTTGTGGGATGATACAAGGAAAAAAACGAGAAAAATAACATGTGTGGTGCTTAGCTGGAGCATAAACATGTAAGTCTTGAGTTGACATTTAAATCCATTAAGAAATTATATGTCTTGAGGGGCTCTTAGAATCGATGTTTTATATTGCTTAAATTTGGGGAAAAAGACTCGTGACTATGGGGTTTTGGTCCTTTGATTAATGTCTCCTCAAAACGTACGCCGTTTTTCATTAATAAGTCCATAATATCTTCTGAGGATCCCTTTACAAAAGTTGTGGCTCGTATTCTAAGAAATATTTTCTTCCTTTAAGATTCCTTTCATTTCAGGATTTTATTCATCTCCATCAGTGATGAATGAAACCTCCTTCTGTAATGATTGACATTTCAAAACACAACAAGTATTCACTCTCAAAGGATTTTTCGATTTCCGTTCTTTGGCCTCAAACACAACCTTCAATGAATGTCTGTTCGCAAGCTATTGAATTTCACGGAAATTTGAGAAGAGATCCTTACATCAAACCTCTAAATGAGGATTCTATAGAAATTGTACAACTCATTTATTTATTCATTCATTTATTATCCTTAAACAAAAGCAGACCATAAAATGATCCTTGTTTTCGTGGAATTTAGTTCAAGTGATCTCTGTCGGCCCTTCGGCGTGTTTAAAAAAGGAGTTTTATTTTTGTTTATCTCTCTTCCTCATGGCGGACATTCCTCATTTGCTAATGATTATTTCATAATTATCTTTTGAAACAAATCTATTGTTGTTTTATTGCCCGTTATTGTTGCTGTTGTTGTTGGCAATTAACATTGTCTGGTATGTAAATACCATGGGCCGATGAATGGCTGTAATGTGACATTGTTTGGTAACAAATAAGGAAATGTTGTGGCGGTCTTGCCAGTGTTTGGCCAAATAATTAGAAATTGAATAGTTGAAAGAAAAGAGAATAGAATTTGCTAAATAGAAGAAGGGAGAATTTGAAATACACTCAAGAAAAAAATGTGCCATTATTTTCTGAGACAAGTAGGTCTTCTCATAGAAGGTATTTCCGTAGAAGAACTGACACGTACAATTATTACCCAAGCAAACCCATCGCGTGGATTTTTTTTAGAATTTTTTCGATGGTCTATACGAGGCGTGGATTGTTTAAGAAACTTTCCGAGGTTGTATACAAGGCGTGGATTTTTTAAGAATTTTTTTCGAGGCTCTATACAAGGCGTGGATTTTTTAAGAGTTTTTTTCGGGGTTCTATAGAAGGCGTGGATTTTTTAAGAATTTTTTTCGGGGGTCTATACAAGGCGTGGATTTTTTAAGAATTTTTTTCGGTGGTCTATACAAGGCGTGGATTTTTTAAGATTTTTTCCATGGTCTATACGAGGCGTGGATTGTTTAAGAATTATTTTCGAGGTTGTATACAAGGCGTAGATTTTTTAAGAATTTTTGTCGAGGGTCTATACAAGGCGTGGATTTTTTAAGAATTTTTTTCGAGGGTCTATACAAGGCGTGGAATTTTTAAAAAATTCTTTTCGAGGGTCTATACTAGGCGTGGATATTTTAAGAATATTTTTTCGAGGGTCTATACAAGGCATAGATTTTTTAAGAATTTTTTTCGAGGCTCTATACAAGGCGTGGATTTTTTAAGAATATTTTTTCGAGGCTCTATACAAGGCGTGGATTTTTTAAGAATATTTTTTCGAGGCTCTATACAAGGCGTGGATTTTTTTAGAATATTTTTTCGAGGCTCTATACAAGGCGTGGATTTTTTAAGAATATTTTTTCGAGGCTCTATACAAGGCGTGGATTTTTTAAGAATATTTTTTCGAGGCTCTATACAAGGCGTGGATTTTTTAAGAATATTTTTTCGAGGCTCTATACAAGGCGTGGATTTTTTAAGAATATTTTTTCGAGGCTCTATACAAGGCGTGGATTTTTTAAGAATATTTTTTCGAGGCTCTATACAAGGCGTGGATTTTTTAAGAATATTTTTTCGAGGCTCTATACAAGGCGTGGATTTTTTAAGAATATTTTTTCGAGGCTCTATACAGGGCGTGGATTTTTTAAGAATATTTTTTCGAGGCTCTATACAAGGCGTGGATTTTTTAAGAATATTTTTTAGAGGCTCTATACAAGGCGTGGATTTTTTAAGAATATTTTTTCGAGGCTCTATACAAGGCGTGGATTTTTTAAGAATATTTTTTCGAGGCTCTATACAAGGCGTGGATTTTTTAAGAATATTTTTTCGAGGCTCTATACAGGGCGTGGATTTTTTAAGAATATTTTTTCGAGGCTCTATACAAGGCGTGGATTTTTTAAGAATATTTTTTCGAGGCTCTATACAAGGCGTGGATTTTTTAAGAATATTTTTTCGAGGCTCTATACAAGGCGTGGATTTTTTAAGAATATTTTTTCGAGGCTCTATACAAGGCGTGGATTTTTTAAGAATATTTTTTCGAGGCTCTATACAAGGCGTGGATTTTTTAAGAATATTTTTTCGAGGCTCTATACAAGGCGTGGATTTTTTAAGAATATTTTTTCGAGGCTCTATACAAGGCGTGGATTTTTTAAGAATATTTTTTCGAGGCTCTATACAAGGCGTGGATTTTTTAAGAATATTTTTTCGAGGCTCTATACAAGGCGTGGATTTTTTAAGAATATTTTTTCGAGGCTCTATACAAGGCGTGGATTTTTTAAGAATATTTTTTCGAGGCTCTATACAAGGCGTGGATTTTTTAAGAATATTTTTTCGAGGCTCTATACAAGGCGTGGATTTTTTAAGAATATTTTTTCGAGGCTCTATACCAGGGCTTCGGAGTCGGAGTTGGAGTCGGAGTCTGGCAAATTTTGCTGGAGTCGGAGTCGGAGCCGGAGTCGTGAAAAAAAGCTCGACTCCGACTCCGGGCAACAATCTGTTCTACATTTATCAAAATTTGTCAAATCAATTTAATATATTTAAATGATCATAGTTTAAAAAAACTCTTAATATTTATTTTGACTACAAAATGCATATCGGAAGCATTTTTGGGTCAATTGATTGGAATAATGTTTGCATGCTCCAAATAAACTTGGGTAAGATCTTTAGAAGATTTACAGGTCATTTTAAGGAAGACCCACTGGTCTTCTCTTGTTTTTTTTTATTAGAAGTCATTTATGTCTGCTGTAAAAGAACCTGTTGGACTTCTATGAAAGACCTTGTAGTACTTTAAGGGAAATCATACGAAAGACGTACCACGGTGCCCCTTAACCAAATTTAAATGGAAGGAGCTTACACCTGAGAAGTTTTCGCGGATTCTGAAACTGCAATAGCCGGAGGGCTTTTTAAATAAATCTCGGTCAAACTTCACACTTATAGGGGTTTTTTTAATTTTCACGATTTTGCTAGAAAACCGCAAGTCCTATGGAAATGATGTAATGAAAATGTTGTAGCAGTAAAAATTTTCTCTGCACTGACTGTAGCCTCTTTATAAAACTATGTCATGACTACAATTTACCAACATAAACTTATATATCTCAAAAATGGTAGAACCTAGGAAATTATTGCAAAAGTCAGTATTGTAGAGAATTTCTACAGCTATATGATTTTCTCCAGTCCCATTTCGATAAGACTTGCCGTTCCCAAGCAAAATGGTGAAAACCTAATAATAAAAACCTAAAAATGCGACCTAAACTTCTATATCTCAAAAATGGTAAAACCTACGAAATTGAAAAGGTCAATCCTGGTGAATTTTTGCAGAAACAATATTTTCTTTAGCCCTATTTCGATAGGACTTACCGTTTTCAAGCAAAATCGTGAAAACATAAAAAAACCCTAAAAATTTAAACTTGAAGTAACCTTAACCACGAAAGTGTATGTTAAGGGGAAATAGGCTATTTTGGTCTTCTATCACGATGCGGTGTTAAAATATCGTTAATTTTCCATAACTCAAAAAATTACAAAGAGTGTTACCGGACAGTAATTATGTTAATTTGATATTTCGTGTCTCATTGGGTACATAAGTCAAATTCGGAAAATTGTAAATATACTCGTATGTTGGTGTTTAGGTAGAGAAACCTTGTAATGATACCGTCCGATTGCAGTTGCTTTGAAGGGTTTGCTACATGTTCTGAAGTGTGATGTATACTGAAGTGCTTGTTACTTTGTATTCTGTATTGTCAACGAAAAAAACGAACAACTATGTTTTGGTATCCTCCCAATGTAATGTATCTTGAAGGTTCAAACTGAAATGACTGTAATTTGTGAATTTTATTTTATCTATTTTCGGAGTCGACTCCGGAGTTGGAGTCGGAGTCGGAGTCGAGAAAAAAATTGGACTGGAGTCGGAGTCGGAGTCTGTCCAAAAATGGCTCGACTCCGAAGCCTTGCTCTATACAAGGCGTGGATTTTTTAAGAATATTTTTTCGAGGCTCTATACAAGGCGTGGATTTTTTAAGAATATTTTTTCGAGGCTCTATACAAGGCGTGGATTTTTTAAGAATATTTTTTCGAGGCTCTATACAAGGCGTGGATTTTTTAAGAATATTTTTTCGAGGCTATATACAAGGCGTGGATTTTTTAAGAATATTTTTTCGAGGCTCTATACAAGGCGTGGATTTTTTAAGAATATTTTTTCGAGGCTCTATACAAGGCGTGGATTTTTTAAGAATATTTTTTCGAGGCTCTATACAAGGCGTGGATTTTTTAAGAATATTTTTTCGAGGCTCTATACAAGGCGTGGATTTTTTAAGAATATTTTTTCGAGGCTATATACAAGGCGTGGATTTTTTAAGAATATTTTTTCGAGGCTCTATACAAGGCGTGGATTTTTTAAGAATATTTTTTCGAGGCTCTATACAAGGCGTGGATTTTTTAAGAATATTTTTTCGAGGCTCTATACAAGGCGTGGATTTTTTAAGAATATTTTTTCGAGGCTATATACAAGGCGTGGATTTTTTAAGAATATTTTTTCGAGGCTCTATACAAGGCGTGGATTTTTTAAGAATATTTTTTCGAGGCTCTATACAAGGCGTGGATTTTTTAAGAATATTTTTTCGAGGCTCTATACAAGGCGTGGATTTTTTAAGAATATTTTTTCGAGGCTCTATACAAGGCGTGGATTTTTTAAGAATATTTTTTCGAGGCTATATACAAGGCGTGGATTTTTTAAGAATATTTTTTCGAGGCTCTATACAAGGCGTGGATTTTTTAAGAATATTTTTTCGAGGCTCTATACAAGGCGTGGATTTTTTAAGAATATTTTTTCGAGGCTCTATACAAGGCGTGGATTTTTTAAGAATATTTTTTCGAGGCTCTATACAAGGCGTGGATTTTTTAAGAATATTTTTTCGAGGCTCTATACAAGGCGTGGATTTTTTAAGAATATTTTTTCGAGGCTCTATACAAGGCGTGGATTTTTTAAGAATATTTTTTCGAGGCTCTATACAAGGCGTGGATTTTTTAAGAATATTTTTTCGAGGCTCTATACAAGGCGTGGATTTTTTAAGAATATTTTTTCGAGGCTCTATACAAGGCGTGGATTTTTTAAGAATATTTTTTCGAGGCTCTATACAAGGCGTGGATTTTTTAAGAATATTTTTTCGAGGCTCTATACAAGGCGTGGATTTTTTAAGAATATTTTTTCGAGGCTCTATACAAGGCGTGGATTTTTTAAGAATATTTTTTCGAGGCTCTATACAAGGCGTGGATTTTTTAAGAATATTTTTTCGAGGCTCTATACAAGGCGTGGATTTTTTAAGAATTTTTTTTGAGGCTCTATACAAGGCGAGGGTCTATACTAGGCGTGAATTTTTTAAGAATATTTTTTCAAGGCTCTATACAAGGCGTGGATTTTTTAAGAATTTTTTTTGAGGCTCTATACAAGGCGAGGGTCTATACTAGGCGTGAATTTTTTTACGAATTTTTTTGAGGGCTATACAAGACGTGCATTTCTTAAGAATATTTTTTCAAGGGTCTATACAAGGCGTTGATTTTTTAAGAATTTTTTTCGGGGGTCTATAGAAGGCGTGGATTTTTTAAGAATTTTTTTCGGGGGTCTATAGAAGGCGTGGATTTTTTAAGAATTTTTTTCGAGGCTCTATAGAACGCGTGGATTTTTTAAGATTTTTTTTCGGGGGTCTATAGAAGGCGTGGATTTTTTAAGAATTTTTTTCGGGGGTCTATAGAACGCGTGGATTTTTTAAGAATTTTTTCCGGGGGTCTATAGAACGCGTGGATTTTTTAAGAATTTTTTTCGGGGGTCTATATAACGCGTGGATTTTTTAAGATTTTTTTTCGGGGGTCTATAGAAGGCGTGGATTTTTTAAGAATTTTTTTCGGGGGTCTATAGAACGCGTGGATTTTTTAAGAATTTTTTTCAGGGGTCTATAGAAGGCGTGGATTTTTTAAGAATTTTTTTCGGGGGTCTATAGAAGGCGTGGATTTTTTAAGAATTTTTTTCGGGGGTCTATAGAAGGCGTGGATTTTTTAAGAATTTTTTTCGGGGGTCTGTAGAAGGCGTGGATTTTTTAAGAATTTTTTTCGGGGGTCTATAGAAGGCGTGGATTTTTTAAGAATTTTTTTCGGGGGTCTATAGAAGACGTGGATTTTTTAAGAATTTTTTTCGGGGGTCTATAGAAGGCGTGGATTTTTTAAGAATTTTTTTCGGGGGTCTATAGAAGGCGTGGATTTTTTAAGAATTTTTTTCGGGGGTCTATAGAAGGCGTGGATTTTTTAAGAATTTTTTTCGGGGGTCTATAGAAGGCGTGGATTTTTAAGAATTTTTTTCGGGGGTCTATAGAAGGCGTGGATTTTTTAAGAATTTTTTTCGGGGGTCTATAGAAGGCGTGGATTTTTTAAGAATTTTTTTTCGGGGGTCTATAGAAGGCGTGGATTTTTTAAGAATTTTTTTTCGGGGGTCTATAGAAGGCGTGGATTTTTTAAGAATTTTTTTTCGGGGGTCTATAGAAGGCGTGGATTTTTTAAGAATTTTTTTTCGGGGGTCTATACAAGGCGGTGATTTTTTAAGAATTTTTTTTCGGGGGTCTATAGAAGGCGGTGATTTTTTAAGAATTTTTTTTTCGAAGGTCTATACAAGGCGGTGATTTTTTAAGAATTTTTTTTCGGGGGTCTATAGAAGGCGGTGATTTTTTAAGAATTTTTTTTCGGGGGTCTATAGAAGGCGTGGATTTTTTAAGAATTTTTTTTTCGAAGGTCTATACAAGGCGGTGATTTTTTAAGAATTTTTTTTTGAGGCTCTATACAAGGCGAGGGTCTATACTAGGCGTGAATTTTTTTACGAATTTTTTTGAGGGCTATACAAGACGTGCATTTCTTAAGAATATTTTTTCAAGGGTCTATACAAGGCGTGGATTTTTTAAGAATTGTTTTCGATGGTCTATACGAGGCGGAGATTTTTAAAAAGGATTTTTTTGATGTTCTATATGAGACGTACATTTTTAAAATTTTTTTCTGATGTTCTATATGAGACGTACATTTTTAAAATTTTTTTCGATGGTCTATACGAGATTTTTTAAGAATGATTTTTCGATGGTCTATACGAATCGTAGATTTTTTAAGAATTTAGATTTTTTTAAGAATGATTTTTTTATTAATTTTTCTCTGAGCTCTTCCTAGTGATTTCCACCTACCTTCTGGTTTAGGAAATATTTAACTAATGCTGGTGACAATTTCAAATAGAATTTTACAGCCGAGAGCGACCTAACAGGAAAACACCACAAAGTCATCGAAAAAAAACCTCACAAAGAATACGCCTTCAATGTTAAGTAATGTTTCTTCCTCTAACTACCATCATTTGGCCAGTTAAGAACCGAACCACTAATGCCAAAGCAATGCCTGTACGTCGGTAAACCATTAACTGGAAATAAGTTAACTGTGGTGGTGTTTGGCTGATGAGAAGAAAGATGAAAGAAGCAACGTAACGCCAATGTTTAGACAACTAAACAAACTCACGAATGGAATTTAAATTATGTCCAATTAAGGTTTGAATTCTAAGTTTCCAGACTCCAACGCCATCTCACAAACACCAACAACGCCACCTCGATCATCATCATCATTAGTAGCCTTTTCTTCTACATTCTCACATTGTTCTTGGCAGAATATGAGGAAATCAATAGGAAATAATAGAAAATCAACTGGTGCAACATTCTTTGACCAGGCCAGACCAGACCACAACAATTTGAGTTCTTCAATTTAAAATTGATTTAGATCTCATTACTTATTTGTCTGTTGTCAGGGTTTTTTGGTTAGCTTTTTCCTGGCTACAAAAACAATATCAACTGGTTACAGATATTTATAAAAAAAAATTGTTGAAATTTACAATGATGACATCTCCAGATGATGGATAATGCGTTGACAATCCTAAGTCAAGCAAACAGATTTATTTTAACAGCGATTTGTTTGAAGGCGCCTTTGGCCACTACCACTCCACAACCATGGAGTTGTGTTCAAAGTGTGGCCAACCAATAAATAAGTTTGCTGCCATCAGCCATCATTGCACAACTGCGATGACGACAATGAGCCATGAGCCGTCGCTAGTTTGGTGGGAAGTTGACTCATAAATGTCACGTGATTGGAGATTTTTTCGTTTGATTAGGAATTCGTTGTTTTTTGTTTTCTTTTTTCCCCTGGGAATAAGTATCGCGGAAAAACTTTAATTACATGGCATTTTGTGTCCATGATTTGTAATTTGATGGGCAAGGAATGTGAATAATGGAGACCATAAAATAATTATGAAGAGCTATTTGTGGAATTATTCTAAAAATGAAGGATTAAAAGACCACAATAATATATTTTTTTAAATTCTTCAAAAAATGAGGCATGGATTTTTTGATGGAAAAAAATCCTAAAAAATGCACGGGTCATATAGAGTTTCGAAATAATTATCAAAAATTCCACGGGTAATATAGAGCCTCAAAAAAACTATTAAAAAATTCCACGGGTAATATAGAGCCTCAAAAAAACTATTAAAAAATTCAAGCCAAATATAGAGTCCCAAAAAAATTCTTAAAAAAAACCACGCCTTGTATAGTCGCTCGAAAAAAATTCTTAAAAAAAACCACGCCTTGTATAGTCGCTCGAAAAAAATTCTTAAAAAAAACCACGCCTTGTATAGTCGCTCGAAAAAAATTCTTAAAAAAATCCACGCCTTGTATAGTCGCTCGAAAAAATTTCTTAAAAAAATCCACGCCTTGTATAGTCGCTCGAAAAAATTCTTAAAAAAATCCACGCCTTGTATAGTCGCTCGAAAAAAATTCTTAAAAAAATCCACGCCTTGTATAGTCGCTCGAAAAAGTTCTTAAAAAAATCCACGCCTTGTATAGTCGCTCGAAAAAAATTGTTAAAAAAATCCAGGCCTTGTATAGTCGCTCGAAAAAAATTGTTAAAAAAATCCAGGCTTTGTATAGTCGCTCGAAAAAAATTGTTAAAAAAATCCAGGCTTTGTATAGTCGTTCGAAAAAAAAATCTTAAAAAAATCCACGCCTTGTATAGTCGCTCGAAAAAAATTCTTAAAAAAATCCACGGCTTGTATAGTCGCTCGAAAAAAATTCTCAAAAAAATCCAGGCTTTGTATAGTCGCTCGAAAAAAATTGTTAAAAAAATCCAGGCTTTGTATAGTCGTTCGAAAAAAAAATCTTAAAAAATCCAGGCCTTGTATAGTCGCTCGAAAAAAATTCTTAAAAAAATCCAGGCTTTGTATAGTCGTTCGAAAAAAAATCTTAAAAAAATCCAGGCCTTGTATAGTCGCTCGAAAAAAATTCTTAAAAAAATCCAGGCCTTGTATAGTCGCTCGAAAAAAATTCTTAAAAAAATCCAGGCTTTGTATAGTCGCTCGAAAAAAATTGTTAAAAAATCCAGGCTTTGTATAGTCGTTCGAAAAAAAAATCTTAAAAAAATCCAGGCTTTGTATAGTCGCTCGAAAAAAATTCTTAAAAAAATCCAGGCCTTGTATAGTCGCTCGAAAAAAATTCTTAAAAAAATCCAGGCTTTGTATAGTCGTTCGAAAAAAAAATCTTAAAAAAATCCAGGCCTTGTATAGTCGCTCGAAAAAAATTCTTAAAAAAATCCACGCCTTGTATAGTCGCTCGAAAAAAATTGTTAAAAAAATCCACGCCTTGTATAGTCGCTCGAAAAAAATTGTTAAAAAAATCCAGGCCTTGTATAGTCGCTCGAAAAAAATTCTTAAAAAAATCCACGCCTTGTATAGTCGCTCGAAAAAATTCTTAAAAAAATCCACGCCTTGTATAGTCGCTCGAAAAAATTCTTAAAAAAATCCACGCCTTGTATAGTCGCTCGAAAAAAATTGTTAAAAAAATCCAGGCCTTGTATAGTCGCTCGAAAAAAATTGTTAAAAAAATCCAGGCTTTGTATAGTCGCTCGAAAAAAATTGTTAAAAAAATCCAGGCTTTGTATAGTCGTTCGAAAAAAAAATCTTAAAAAAATCCACGCCTTGTATAGTCGCTCGAAAAAAATTCTTAAAAAAATCCACGCCTTGTATAGTCGCTCGAAAAAAATTCTCAAAAAAATCCAGGCTTTGTATAGTCGCTCGAAAAAAATTTTTAAAAAAATCCAGGCTTTGTATAGTCGTTCGAAAAAAAAATCTTAAAAAAATCCAGGCCTTGTATAGTCGCTCGAAAAAAATTCTTAAAAAAATCCAGGCTTTGTATAGTCGTTCGAAAAAAAATCTTAAAAAAATCCAGGCCTTGTATAGTCGCTCGAAAAAAATTCTTAAAAAAATCCAGGCCTTGTATAGTCGCTCGAAAAAAATTCTTAAAAAAATCCAGGCTTTGTATAGTCGCTCGAAAAAAATTGTTAAAAAATCCAGGCTTTGTATAGTCGTTCGAAAAAAAAATCTTAAAAAAATCCAGGCTTTGTATAGTCGCTCGAAAAAAATTCTTAAAAAAATCCAGGCCTTGTATAGTCGCTCGAAAAAAATTGTTAAAAAAATCCAGGCTTTGTATAGTCGTTCGAAAAAAAAATCTTAAAAAAATCCAGGCCTTGTATAGTCGCTCGAAAAAAATTCTTAAAAAAATCCAGGCTTTGTATAGTCGTTCGAAAAAAAATCTTAAAAAAATCCAGGCCTTGTATAGTCGCTCGAAAAAAATTCTTAAAAAAATCCAGGCCTTGTATAGTCGCTCGAAAAAAAATTCTTAAAAAAATCCAGGCTTTGTATAGTCGCTCGAAAAAAATTGTTAAAAAATCCAGGCTTTGTATAGTCGTTCGAAAAAAAATCTTAAAAAAATCCACGCCTTGTATAGTCGCTCGAAAAAAATTGTTAAAAAACTCCACGCCTTGTATAGTCGCTCGAAAAAAATTCTTAAAAAAATCCAGGCTTTGTATAGTCGTTCGAAAAAAAAATCTTAAAAAAATCCAGGCCTTGTATAGTCGCTCGAAAAAAATTCTTAAAAAAATCCACGCCTTGTATAGTCCCTCGAAAAAAATTGTTAAAATACTCCACGCCTTGTATAGTCGCTCGAAAAAAATTCTTAAAAAAATCCACGCCTTGTATAGTCGCTCAAAAAATTCTTAAAGAAATCCACGCCTTGTATAGTCGCTCGAAAAAAATTCTTAAAAAAAATCCACGCCTTGTATAGACCCTCGAAAAAAATCTTAAAAAATCCACGCATTGTATAGAGCCTCAAAAAAAAAAAAAAATCTTAAAAAATCCACGCCTTGTATAGAACCTCAAAAAAATTCTTAAAAAATCCACGCCTTGTATAGTCGCTCGAAAAAAATTCTTAAAAAATCCACGCCTTGTATAGTCGCTCGAAAAAAATTCTTAAAAAATCCACGCCTTGTATAGTCGCTCGAAAAAAATTCTTAAAAAATCCACGCCTTGTATAGTCGCTCGAAAAAAAATCTTAAAAAAATCCACGCCTTGTATAGTCGCTCGAAAAAAAATCTTAAAAAAATCCACGCATTGTATAGTCGCTCGAAAAAAATTCTTAAAAAATCCACGCCTTGTATAGTCGCTTGAAAAAAATTCTTAAAAAATCCAAGCCTTGTATAGTCGCTTGAAAAAAAATTCTTAATAAAATCCAGCCTTTGTATACTCGAAAAAAATTCTTAATAAAATCCAGCCTTTGTATACTCGAAAAAAATTCTTAAAAAAATCCACGCCTTGTATAGTCGCTCGAAAAAAATTATTCAAAAAAATCCACGCCTTGTATAGTCGCTCGAAAAAAATTCTTAAAAAAATCCACGCCTTGTATAGTCGCTTGAAAAAAATTCTTAAAAAATCCAAGCCTTGTATAGTCGCTTGAAAAAAATTCTTAAAAAATCCAAGCCTTGTATAGTCGCTCGAAAAAAATTCTTAAAAAAATCCACGCCTTGTATAGTCGCTCGAAAAAAATTCTTAAAAAAATCCACGCATTGTATAGTCGCTCGAAAAAAATTCTTAAAAAAATCCAAGCCTTGTATAGTCGCTCGAAAAAAATTCTTAAAAAAATCCACGCCTTGTATAGTCGCTCGAAAAAAATTCTTTAAAAAATCCACGCCTTGTATAGTCTCTCGAAAAAAATTCTTAAAAAAATCCACGCCTTGTATAGTTGCTCGAAAAAAATTCTTAAAAAAATCCACGCATTGTATAGTCGCTCGAAAAAAATTCTTAAAAAAATCCACGCCTTGTACAGTCGCTCGAAAAAAATTCTTAAAAAAATCCACGCCTTGTAAAGTTGATCGAAAAAAATTCCAAAACAATCCACGCCTTGTATAGTCGAAAAAAATCTTAAAAAACCCACTCATTATATAGTCGCTCGAAAAAATTCTTAAAAAATACACGCCTTGTATAGTTGCTGGAAAAAAGTTCTTAACAAAAACACGCTTTTTAAGTCGCTCAAAAAAATCTTAAAAAATCAAAACTTTGTACAGTCGCTCAAAAAAAAAAAGAAAATTCTTAAAAAATCCTCGCCTTGTTAAGTCGCTTTAAAAAAAATTAAAAAAATCGACTCCTTGTATAGTCGCTCGAATAAAGTTCTTAAAAAATCTAGAGCCTAGAAAAGAATCTTAAAAAATCCACGCCTTGTACAGAGCCTAGAAAAAAAATCTTAAAAAATCCACACCTTGTATAGAGCCTCAAAAAAATTCTTAGAAAATCCACACTTCGTATAGAGCCTTGAAAAAACAATCCTAAAAAATCCACGCCTTTTATAGACCGTCGAAAAGAATTCTTAAAAAATCCATGACTTGTATAAACCCTCGAAAAAATTCTTAAAAAATCCATGGACATTTTTTTATTACAGTCCTAATTTTTTACAAATCAGCCGATAGTCTTTATAAAATTAGAGTGCCAAGCACTTCTTTATCTCCCACTTCCTATTTCTGTAAAACACATTTTAAAAGGTGTCATTAACAACAAAAACAAAATTGCAAGGCATTTCATGCCTATCTTTTACTTAATTTTGTCTACGAATTTTTTGACTTACTCCATTAGCCGTGAGTTGCTTAAGAGTGTCAAAGTAGTTGCCTGGCTGTCAGGCGTTGTGAGGGTAATTTGAAACCATCAGCTGGTAATCGCTAACAAAATCGTCTTAAAAACACGAAAAGTAGCTAAGCTTAGACACTTGAAATTGAGCCTTTATGGGTTTGGAATATGAAAAGTATTTGCGCGAGCGAGTGTTTGTGTGAGTGTCGGTTTGTCATGTTTATGGTGATGTGATGAATGAAGGCGATAAACTATGTGCGGAGAGTGATCACAAGGATGCAGATTAATCACTTGTTGACTGAGGAATTGAAAGAGAAGAGAATGCAAAGCGTGTATTACTATCAAAAAACCAACATCCATCCATTCCAGCATACATTGAGCTCGTCACTGCACCCATTCATCCATCCATCCACTGGACGTAGTCATGGTCGTTCGCTGAGTGTTGTTGTGCCGCCACTTAAATGTAATGCCTGTCCATTTCCATTTTTTCTAAAAATTTGATGAGATGAGGACTTAAAACGAACCGCTTAAAAACATGTGTTTTAAATACGATACTGGAACACAAACAGGCGATTAGAACGACATGCAAAGCATTTAACCCGAATGCTAAGGGATAATGAAGATGATTATATTCCGATTGGTAATGGTCTTTTAAAACTAATTTGATGACAGAGATAGAGTTCAACAATCTCACGCTTTTTCTTGAAATGTAGAATTCCAAGAATATTCCAACGGACTTGAAATCCTTTGAAACCCAATTCTCAATTAGACCACACATGTTCCTCATCCAATCTCTTCACGTATTTGTCACATAAATCGCACTTTTAATTGTTCCAGACACACAGACTGGGTGGCGCTAAATGATAAGATCACTCACCAAACAAAACACAAATAAATATTGAGGCCCTTTACACTCTCACCTAGAAGAATCTTCCTTTTCTTCTTACACGTGACCATTGTAATTCCCACAAAAAATCTAGAACAATTGTCACTTAACTGGGAAAAATAATTGGAATTCCCGACAATAAAAAAGAGGAGGATACGGCAGAACAACATTTAGGATCGACCTTAAAATTACCACACAGAAACACAATCAAACAATCCTTAAGGCCAAAACACGGTACTTTCAGTTGTGGCCAACACGTATAGGCCATGCTATGATTGTGTTTACCAAAAAACAATAAACATTAACTGGAATCGGTTTTTGTGTGTGGCACTTGACAGTTTCAGGTCATAAATGATGATGATCTCCTTTATGATCCTTGGGAAATACCTTGTCCATGTAGTAAATGCGGGAGTGTGTGTGTGTGTGAGTTGCTGTGAACTGTTACCTGTTCTCAATTACATGAATTTCTTTTATTTCGATGAGAGTGGTGAATATTACTTACTCTCTCATGCATTCCACAAACAATGTGGATTGTAAGTAGCCGGTAAGGTAAAAAACGAAGCAAAGAATCTCTTGGACCAGAATTTCTTCTCATTTGAGGCCAAACAGTATTCTTACAGAAATCTTAAAGGTATTTACATAGAAAAAGTTATATCTTAGAAGACGAGATACAGAAAGTCTTCAAATAGAAGACCGGAAGTACTGCTTACAGGAGGCCTGAAAGTGCTCCTAAAGAAGTCCACAAATTCTTCTAATAGGAGACCAAAGAACCTTGTCACAGAGCTAGATGATAAGAACGGAAAGCCCAGGCGGTCGGAAAAAAATCTTAAAACATCCACGCCTCGTATAGACCATAAAAATTCTTAAAGCATCAACGTTTCGTATAGACCATAAACAATTCTTAAAAAATCCACGCCTCGTGGAAGACCAAAAGTACTGCTTACAGGAGACCAGAAAGTACTCTTTAAAAGTCCACAAATGTTTCCAATAGAAGACCAAAGAGCCTTGTCACAGACGCCTGGAAGATACGCTCATATAAGACCGGAAGGTTTTCTCATTTAAGAACGGAAAAAATTCTTATTTATTTTATTTATTACATTTTTATACTTATAACTAAATTATAAGTATAAGAGGGAGGGGAAGCCATGACTGCAGAGGTCTTAGGCTTGAAAAACTTCTTAAAACATCCAAGCCCCCTATAAACCATTTAAAAAAAATCTTAAAACATCCACGCCCCCTATAAACCATTTAAAAAATCTTAAAACATCCACGCCCCTTATAAACCATTTAAAAAAAATCTTAAAAAATCCACGCCTTCTATAAATCATTAAAAAATATTCTTAAAAAATCCACGTCTCATATAAACCATTAAAAAATTTTCTTAAAAAATTCCACGCCTCCTATAAACCATTAAAAAAATTCTTAAAACATCCACGCCCCCTATAAACCATTTAAAAAATTCTTAAAACATCCACGCCTTCATAAATCATTAAAAAATTTTCGTAAAAAAATCTTAAAACATCCACGCTTCCTATAAACCATTAAAAAAAAAAATTCTTAAAACATCCACGCCGCCTATAAACCATTAAAAAAAATTCTTAAAACGTCCACGCCTCCAATAAACCATTAAAAAAATTCTTAAAACATCCAGGCCTCCTATAAACCATTAAAAAAAATTCTTAAAGCATCCACGCCTCCTATAAACCATTAAAAAAATCTTAAAACATCCACGCCTCCTATAAACAATTAAAAAAAATTCTTAAAACATCCACGCCATCTATAAACCATTAAAAAAAAATTCTTAAAATATCCACGCCTCCTATAAACCATTAAAAAATTCTTAAAACATCCACGCCTCCTATAAACCATTAAAAAAAGTTCTTAAAACATCCACGCCATCTATAAACCATTAAAAAATTCTTAAAACATCCACGCCTCCTATAAACCATTAAAAAAAGTTCTTAAAACATCCACGCCATCTATAAACCATTAAAAAAAATTCTTAAAATATCCACGCCTCCTATAAACCATTAAAAAATTCTTAAAACATCCACGCCTCCTATAAACCATTAAAAAAAGTTCTTAAAACATCCACGCATCCTATAAACCATTAAAAAAAGTTCTTAAAACATCCACGCCTCCTATAAACCATTAAAAAAAAATTCTTAAAACATCCACGCCTCCTATAAACCCTTAAAAAAAATTCTTAAAACATCCACGCCTCCTATAAACCATTAAAAAAAAATCTTAAAACATCCACGCCTCCTATAAACCATCAAAAAAATTCTTAAAACATCCACGCCTCCTATAAACCATCAAAAAAATTCTTAAAACATCCACGCCTCCTATAAACCCTTAAAAAAAATTCTTAAAACATCCACGCCTCCTATAAACCATTAAAAAAAATTCTTAAAACATCCACGCCTCCTATAAACCATTAAAAAAATTCTTAAAACATCCACGCCTCCTATAAACCATTAAAAAAATCTTAAAACATCCACGTCTCCTATAAACCATAAAAAAAATTCTTAAAACATCCACGCCCCCTATAAACCATTAAAAAATTCTTAAAACATCCACGCCCCCTATAAACCATTTAAAAAGAATCTTAAAACATCCACAACTCCTATAAACTATTAAAAAATTTCTTAAAACATCCACGCCTCCTAAAAACCATTAAAACACAATTCTTAAAAAATCCACGCCTCGTACATGCCTTCTAATATTAGGCCAACATACATACATAAGTTCCCACAACATCCCTGAATGGACAAGGGAGACTTCTCTCATATCAATGAGTGCACGCCGATTCATATTGGCTCAATGATATGGGACCTACTTTTTATTGCAGAGTCCGAACGGCGTGTCTTACGACACCACTTTGTAGAGAAGTTTTTCATGGCTTAAATACTCAGGAAATGTCGCCAGCATTACTGAGGCGGACGTGCTAACCATTGCAAACGTTGGCCCCGAATATTAAGCCAAAGTCCTTCAAATATGAGGTCAAGGGGTTTTCTCACAAAAGTCGTAGAGTTCTTCACATAGTAAAAGTCTTCTCCCAGAAGCCTGGAAGATACTCTCATATACGAAAGGAAGTTTTTCTTATAGAAGAACGGAAAGCCCAGGCTGTCGACTCATATACAAGTATGTAACTACTTAAAGGTTCTACATAGAAGAAGAGAAAGACTTGACATAAAAAACCTTCTCATCGAAGATCAGGAGGACTTTTTATAGAACACCAGAAAATTCTAATAGAAGATCAGTTCCACTTCACAAAAAAGGATCATAAGGTCTGCTTACAAATTAAAAATCCTATCATATTCATATTAAATCCAAAGATCAGAAGGTCTGCTCATAGAAGATCGGTTGATAATGAAGAATGTTATAATGAAACATCAGAAGATGCTCTCATGGGAGATCGGAAGATGTTTTGGTAGAAGGGCAGCAAATCTTTTCATAAAATATATACTCATAGAAGATCAAAAAGAAGAGGATCAAGAATAACAGAAGAGGAACAGAATAAAATCTCATCATAGAAGATGCCATAGATGGCAGATTTTCTTCTGGTAAAAGATTAAAGGATCATATAAGATTAAAAGATCAGAGAACACCAAAAATTGGAGAGATGAACTTTAAATCTTAAACTAGAAGATCCATTGATATTTTACCAGAAGAAAATCTCAAAAGATCTCCTCAGAGAAGATTAAAAGATCTTCTCATAGATGATCAAAAGATCTTCTCATAGAAGGGTTTCTCATTTAAAATAACAATATTTTGTTATAGAAGACTAGAAGCTCCTCTCAACGAAACCCATAATATCATAGAAGATCTCATAAAAAATCCGAAGATCTTTGCATAGATATGATCTTCCTTCAGAGGATCTCACGGAAGATCTTCTCATAGAATGCCAGTAGATCAGAAGACTTCTCATAAAATATCAGAAGATTTTTTCATTGAAGATAAGAAGATGTTCTAATCGAATATCAATCATGAAGTCAGAAGACTCATCATTGAAAGTTAGAAGACCTGCTCTTAGAAGATGAAAGATCTTCTCACATAAGATCTTCTAACAGAAGATTAGAAAATCACATATAAACGAGAGATATTCTCTTCGATGAGCAGAAGATCTTTTTAGCAAAGGTCAGAAGTCTGCTCGTCAAAAATCAAAAGATCTTTTCATAGATGATCAAAAGATCTTCTCATAGAAGTTCAGAAGATCTTCTAATACAAAACCAGTAGCTCTACTCAAAAATCAGACAATCCTTATAGACGATCATAATACCTTCTAATTGAGGATCAGAATATTTGTCATAAAAGATCAGAAAGTCGTCTCACAGAAGATCTTCATACAGAAGATCTGAAGATCTTCTCATAAAAAATTTCTCAAACAAGATCTTAAGATCTTTTCATAGCAGATCTAAAGATCTTCTCATATAAGATTTTCTCATAGATATAAGATTTTCTCAAAGAAAATCAAAAGATTTTCTCAAAGAAGATCAAAAGATCTTCCCAAAGAAGATCAAAAAATCTTCTTATAGAAGATCAACAGATCTTTTCAAAGAAGATAAAAAAAATTCTCAAAATAGATCAAAAATCAAAAATCTTCTCACGGAAGATCAGAATATCTTTTCAAAAAAGATCAAATATCTTCTCTGGAAGATTAAAAGATCTACACATGAAGATCAGAATATCTTCTCATAGAAGATCATATCAGAAAAGAATGTCATCTCATAAAAGATCTCTTCATTGAAGATCAGATGATCTTCTCGAAGAAGATCTTCTCAATGAAGATCAGAATATCTTTTCATTTTCAGAATATCTGCTGATGAAGATCTACTCACTGAAGATGGGAAGATTTTCTCAAAAAAGATTAGAAGATTTTGTCACAGAAGATCAGGAGATTTTCTCATAGAAAATCAGAATATCTCTTCATACAAGGTCAGATCAGAATATATTCACATAAGATATCAGAAGACATTTTCATTGAAGATCAGATGTTCTTCTCGGAGAAGATCTTCTCAAAGAAGTTCAAAAAATGTTCTCAAAGAAGATCGGAAGATCTTCTCAAAAAATATCAGAAGATCCTCTCAAGAGGTTCAGAAGATCTTCTCAAAGAAAATCAGAAAGTCTTCTCATAGAAGAACAAGTAAAAAAGTATCAGTCGGCTTTGCCGACAGAGATATACCCTCAGCCTGTGTATATTGAAACAATTTTTTTCCCAAAATACGTATGTATTTAGGGGGTTTTAAAATTTTTTGGTGGTTTGAACAGACAAAAATGTTGATTAGGATTAAAGATCAAAAGTTTTGCGGAGGAGATACTAAAAGGAATGGATCGACATTGACCGTTATGGATGTGGATCTCCAGCCACAACATATGGTGCCATAGGGGGTTTTTACACTCATCGGGCAGTTTGCTCAAGAAGTATGGACTTGTCCCTAAAAAACTTTTACCATCGTAAATGAGGCAGCGAATTCAAGTTGCTTCAAAAAAAAAAAAAAATCAAAGTGATTCGATAGCAGGTCTTAAAGTGAACTTATCCGAAACTTTTGTGTGGGAGGTACCGGATGGAGTGGACAAATATAGTCCATATTTGAACCTGATCTATATCTGGTAGATATATTAGGATGTGTAAAGTATAGACCAATTCGGCCACTCCCTTCAAGAGTTACCGTACGAACAATATTTCCGAACATTTTTGAACTTTTGTGGGGAAGGTACCTGAAGGTGTGGACCGATATGGCTTATCTTCAAACTTAAACTATGTTTGGACAAAATATTACTAAGGCCATATTTTGGACCGAATCGGCAGATCCTTTCGAGAGTTATCTTGCGCTCCAACCACCTCACACGGTGTCATAGGGGTTTTTTTGCACCTTTCATGCTATTTTCTCAGGAAGTATGGACTTGCCCCTGATGAAACTTGTACCGTCGTATGAAGGGCAGTGAATACAAGTTGCTAAAACAAAAATCAAAGCGATTCGAGAGATGGCCCTAAACTGAACTTTTCCGAAATTTTGTGTGGGAGGTACCCGAAGGAGTGGACCTATTGAGACCATATTGGAACCTCATATTACTCTGGTAAAAAGTTTACGCTATACAAAGTATGAACCAAATCGGTCACTCCCTTCAAGAGTTATCGTGCGCACAAACTTTCCGAACATTTTCGAACTTTTGTGGGGGAGGTATCGGAAGGAGTGGACCGATGTAGCTCATCTTCCAACATAAACTAAGTTTGGGCAAAATATTACAAAAGCCAAAATTTGAACCGAATCGGTTCATCCGTTCGAGAGTTATCGTGCGCTGCAGCCAGCAGGACAGACAGACGGACAGACAGACGGACGGACATGGCTAGATCGACTCCAAATTGTCTGAAACACATTTCGTCCAAACATACTTGGGGTCTAAAACCATTATTTCGATGAGGCACATTTTCATCGTATCAAAGTGTATATACCCTCCTTAGCCTAAAGGCTGAGGGTATAAAAAAGATCTTCTCATAGAAGATCAAAATATTTTCTCATAGAAAGTCAAGAGTTATTCTTATTGAAGGTCAGAAATCTTCCCATAGCAGATCAAAGTATCTTCTCATAGAAGATCAGAATATCTTCTTCTTGTCATATAAATCGGAAGATCTCATATCGATTAGAAAATATGATCAGAAGATCTTCCAACTGAAGATCAGAAAATCTTCTCAATGAAGATCAGAACATCTTCTCATAGAATACCAGAAGATCTTCTCAAAGATCATAAGATATTCTTATAGAAGATCGGAAGACATTCGCATAGAATATCACAAGCAGGGATGCCAACTGTTTCGAGGTAAAAATCGCTATAGCCACATACCCACTATAGGTCTGGAGCGATTTTTACCTTAAAACAGTTGACATTCCTGCTTAAACAGTGGTTTTTGTACGTCAAAAATCACCACAAGTTGCGGGAAAACCACTATCTTGTCACCCCTGATCACAAGATTTTCTCATAAGAGAAGAAGGTCTTCTCATACAGGATAACAATATTTTCTAATAGAGAATCAGAAAATCCGAAAACGATCCGAAGGTTTGAAGATCTTTTCTTGGAAGATCGGAAGAACTTTTTATAAAAAGATAAGATCTTAGAAAATCAGAAGATTTGCTCATCAGAGAATCTCCTCGTTAAAGATATTTTGTAAGGTTTACAATATCTTCTCTTAGAAGAGCGTTTCGTAAAGGAACGAAGGTTATTTTTCTTCTTGAAGATCCTAACTTGTTCTTATCGGAAAGTGAGAAGATCTCCTTATAGAACATAGGCAGATCATCTATGAAATTACAATGATCTGAAAAATCTTCTTATACAAGTTTGGAAGGTTTTACCGCAGAAGGTTATAAGAAATCCTTTGAAGTTTTCTTTCTTCCTCAATTGGACTTCCCTACTCTGTGTTCTATAAAATACAATCCACGGTTACATTCTCTTTATGATACAAAAAACTGTTCTCTTTGGAATCCACACATTTACTCTTCTCCACTTCATTTTACGATCAGAGTGCATCACGCTTCGTTGGTTGCATTGGAATAAGCAAACACGCACACGTACACAAAGGGGCACCTAAAACTCACCACACATCCCATCCAAGGCGCAACAGGCCGAACATAAAATGTTGTCGCATGAATTTTCAGTTTAACGAGGAGGCGCGTAACGAACGGTTGTGGATACGGAAAATAAACGAAAACGATACGACCGACGAACTTCAACAACGGTTTAGTTTTTCATTGAAGAAGAAGAAAAAAAGAAGCTAACGGAAGTGCTCTCTAAACAAAAAAGCAGAAGATGCTGCTGCTGAGTATTTCAAAGAAAAGCAAAAGTTGTGTTGAATGAAAAAAAAGCGAAAAAATTTAATCTTGAAATTTATAAAAAAAATTGTGGTGAAGTGAAGAAGATAATGCAAATTTAAAGCACAAAAGTAGCGAAAAGATAAAAAAGTGTAAAAGAGTGTAAAGAAAAATCTAATTTTAGAGAAAAATCCAAAAGAATTACAAAAAATCTTTTAGTGTTTCTACGAAGTCGAAGTGTTTCTGTTTTGAAGCGCCGTCAAAGAGGATGTAACGAAAATAGCTCCGCGTTGTCGTTGTGCCAAATTTTTCGCGTAGCACGAAAAAAATAGAAAATCAGTACGCGCCTATTTAAACGCGCCCTTTGTAATAAAAATAAAACGCGAGTGTGTGCGTTTGTGCGAAGCGTGTCGCATAAAGTGTTTCGCGTCGTGCAGAAAAAGTTGTGGCAAAAATTAGAAAAGAAAATTACATTTTCACAGATATTCCCGTCATTGGTGTCGTCTGCTGATTCGGTTTGGTTATTAGTGTTGTTCATCATCGGCAGACTTTCTGCAGCAACAACAAAATTTATGCAACTGCACGTGTTTGTTGTGGCGGGCCGCAAGTTGTCTGAAATAAGAAAAACGAAACTCATCCCGCTCCTTTTCGTCGAAGTAATAAAAAAATCGGTGCGTGTTTCTGTGTAAATCATTAAAGGAAGAAGAACAAGTGCATCAGCACCAAGTCCGCCAGTCAGTCACTCAGTGCCAAATTGTGAGTGTCTGAATGCCAGAAAAAACACAAACGATTTATAAGGAGAATTTATGCAAAACTGAGGATTGTCTACTCCATTGCGAGTGCAACACTGTTGCCATTACCGGAAATTCGTTATAAAAATACTCATCATCTCCCTCTGTGTGTCGGGTTCTTGGAATCTTCAAATGTAAGAAATCATCATCGTTGTCATAAATCAAAGTATTTTTACTTGCAACCGACCAAAAACGGAAGTTTTGATTAAAAATGACAAACATTTGAGAATAATTTTTGTTGGCAAAAAGGGGGAAATTTGAAAAGGAAATCTTCAAAATTCTAGGGAATTTTCAGTAACCTTTTTGAGGAAATTCCCAACATGTGCAAATTTGAGTATGTACGTTGTATATTCGTAGATCATGGTTATCGTAAAATCGTCGTACATCACGTATCTTTAACAGAACTGAAAATCATTCTCACTGGATGCTTCCTCAGTAACTGTAAGAATAGCTGGAAATTCACAACTATAGTCAAACTATTCTTTTATCATCTCCTAGTAAAAGATCCGATGATCTTCTCTCTGAAGATCGGAATACCTTCTCACTGAAGATCAAACATCTTGTAAAAAAGTTCAGATGATATTCACATGGAGATAAGAAGATTTTCTTATAGAAAATCAAAAGATATTCTTAAAGAAGGTCAGAATATCTTTTCATAACGACCGGGAATCTTTTCACAGAAGATCTTCTTATAGAAGATCAGAATATATTTACATTGAAGATCATAATATCTTCTCACTGATGATCAAATACCTTATTAAAGAAGTTTAGAAGATCTTCGTATGAGGATCTTCTCTTAAAAGATCAGATCAGAATAGTCAAATGTCAGACAGTCTTCTCACAGAAGATTTTCTCACAGAAGATGAATAGATTTTCACTGAAGATCAGAAGATATCCTCAAAGAAGATCAGAATATCTTCTCATTCAAGATCAGTTCAAAATGTGTTATCATAAAATATAAAAAGTTATTTTCATTAAGGATCAGATTTTGTTCTCATAAAAGATCATATCGGAAACTCTTCTCATAGAAGATTTGAAGATCTCTCCATTGAGAGTAATTTTCGCAAACAAGATATTCTCATAGAAGATCTCTCATCTCTCTTAAGATCAATATATCTTTTCACTGAAGATCAAATATCTTTTCAAAGAAGTTCAGAAGAACATCTGATGACGATCAGAAGATCTCATAGAAGATCAGCATATCTTCTCATTTAAGAGCAGATCAGAATATCTTCCCATAAGAGTTCAGAAGATATTTTCATTAAAGATCAGACGTTACTTTCGTAAAAGATCTTCTCAAAGAATATCAGATAGACTTTTCAACGAAGATAAAAAGATCGTTAAAAAAAAAAAATTCGGGATATTTTCTCAAAGAAGATCAATAGATCTTCTCATAGAAGATCAGAATGTCTTCTCATAGAAGATGAAGATGTCTCCATTTAAGATCAGATTATCCTCTCGTAAAATCAGAAAATCTTCTAGAAGAATTTCAGAAAAACTTCTCATTAAGAACAAGCAAATTAGAAGATCTTCTATAAGAAAATCGAAAGGTCTTCTAATTAAAGATCAGATCAGAAAATCTTCTCATAAGAGTTCAGAAGATATTTTCATTAAAGATCAGACTTTCTTTTCGTAAAAGATCTTCTCAGAGAATATCAGAAGGTCTTCTCAAAGAAGATAAGAAGTCCTTTCTGAAGAATATCAGGAGATATTCTCAAAGAAGATCAGAAGATTTTTTCATAGAAGATCAAATCAGAATGTCTTCTCATAGAATATCGGAATGTCTTCTCGTAGATGATCAGAATGTTTTCCAATAGAACATCAGAAGATCTTCTCGTAGAAGATTTTCTCAAAGAAGATCAGAATGTCTTTCAAATAAGATGAAGATGTCTCCATTTAAGATCAGATTATCTTCTCATGAAATCAGAATATCTTCTAGAAGAATTTCAGAAAAACTTCTCATAAAGATCAAGAAAATCACCTATCCATATTGTTATAATCCGGCTTATGCGGCACTGTGGTGGGGGATCCAGCTAGTTCAGGGGAGCTACACTCAAGGCGGTCCCAACCCTGGCACCATCAGCCCAAGGGGATAAACAATAATTGAACTTGAACATGAAAAGACAAGAACATAAACAACAAATACAACTCTACATATACCAGTGACAAAGGTGCTTGATGGAAACTTGCACCCACACATAGCCCGCCCAACCTTGACCCTTTAGTCCATTTCATCAATCATTATCGAAAGGGCCCTGTGCTCCACACACACTTACCTAGCAATTTACATCGTATTACCCCCTTTATAACACAAAACTAGCACATAATTTTTCTTGACAATCAAGCATAAAAATATATTGATGGCTTAGTCATTTTTTTTTCTTAACCTACTAACAAAAATTCATAATCACAAAAAACTGAATTATTAATACCGAAAATAGGGACAAAATGGCGAGTCACTGACTCAGATTACCTCTCTTTTCCTATTACAATGCCAATTCGGCCACACACAATAAAATTCTAACAAATTCCCTACAGAAGATATTTTCATTAAAGATCAGACTTTCTTTTCGTAAAAGATCTTCTCAGAGAATATCAGAAGGTCTTCTCAAAGAAGATAAGAAGATTTTTTCATAGAAGATCAAATCAGAATGTCTTCTCATAGAAGATCGGAATGTCTTCTCATAGAAGATGAGAAGATCTTCTCGTAGAAGATTTTCTCAAAGAAGATCAGAATACGTTTTTACTGAAGATTAAATATTTGCTCAAAGAAGTTCAGCAAAACTTCTCATAAAGATCAGAATCTTCAAATCGGAATATCTTCTCATTCAAGCTCAGGTCAGAATATCTTCTCATAACAGTTCAGAAAAGATTTTCATTGAAGATTATATGTAAAAGATCTTCGTGGAACTTTTAAAGAATATTTTTTGTGGATTTTTAAAAAAATATTTTTTTTTTCAAATATCGTGATTTTTTAAAGAATATTTTTTCAAAAATCGTGATTTTTTAAAGTATATTTTTTCAAAAATTGTGGACTTTTTAAGATTTTTTTTTTAAAAATTTTGGATTTTTTAAAGAGTATTGTTTCAAAAATTGTCATTTTTTAATTTTTTTTTTTCAAAAATCGTGGATTTTTTAAATAATTTTTTTTTCAAAAATCGTGAATTTTTTTAAAGAATATTTTTTCAAAAATCGTTATTTTTTTCAAAAATCGTGAATTTTTTTAAAGAATATTTTTTCAAAAATCGAGGAGTTTTTAAGAATATTTTTTTTTTTTCAAAAATTGTGGATTTTTTAATGAATATTTTTTAAAAAATCGTGGATTTTTTAAAGAAATTTTTTCAAACATCGTGGATTTTTTAAAGAATATTTTTTCCAAAATCGTGGATTTTTTAAAGAATATTTTTTCAAAAATCGTGGATTTTTTGAAGAATATTTTTTCAAAAATCGTGGATTTTTTAAAGAATATTTTTTCAAAAATCGTGAATTTTTTAAAGAATATTTTTTCAAAAATCGTGAATTTTTTAAAGAATATTTTTTCAAAAATCGTGGATTTTTTAAACAATATTTTTTCAAAAATCCTGGATTTTTTAAAGAATATTTTTTTCAAAAATCGTGGATTTTTTAAAGAGTATTTTTTCAAAAAACCTTGAATTTTTTAAAGAACATTTTTTCAAAAATCTTGGATTTTTTAAAGAACATTTTTTCAAAAATCGTGGATTTTTTAAAGAACATTTTTTCAAAAATCGTGGATTTTTTAAAGAACATTTTTTCAAAAATCTTGGATTTTTTAAAGAACATTTTTTCAAAAATCGTGGATTTTTTAAAGAAAAATTTTTCAAAAATCGTGGATTTTTTAAAGAACAATTTTTCAAAAATCTTGGATTTTTTAAAGAACATTTTTTTCAAAAATCGTGGATTTTTAAAAAATATTTTTTCAAAAATCTTGGATTTTTTAAAGAACATTTTTTCAAAAATCGTGGATTTTTTAAAGAACATTTTTTTCAAAAATCGTGGATTTTTAAAAAAATATTTTTTCAAAAATCTTGGATTTTTTAAAGAATATTTTTTTTTAAAATCGTGGATTTTTTAAAGAATATTTTTTCAAAAATCGTGGATTTTTTAAAGAATATTTTTTTCAAAAATCGTGAATTTTTTTAAAGAATATTTTTTCAAAAATCGTGAATTTTTTCGAAGACTATTTTTTCAAAAATCGTGAAATTTTTTAAAGAATATTTTTTCAAAAATCGTGGATTTTTTAAAGATTGTTTTTTCAAAAATCGTGATTTTTTAAAGAATATTTTTTCAAAAATCGTGGATTTTTTAAAGAATATTTTTTCAATAATCGTGGATATTTTAAAGAATATTTTTTTTCAATAATCGTGGATATTTTAAAGAATATTTTTCAAAAATCGTGGATTTTTTAAAGAATATTTTTCAAAAATCGTGGATTTTTTAAAGAATATTTTTTCAAAAATCGTGGATTTTTTAAAGAACATTTTTTCAAAAATCTTGGATTTTTTAAAGAATATTTTTTCAAAAATCGTGGATTTTTTAAAGAATATTTTTTCAAAAATCTTGGATTTTTTAAAGAATATTTTTTCTAAAATCGTAAATTTTTTAAAGAATATTTTTTCAAAAATTCTGAAGATGATCACAGAGAAGATCAGATGATCTTACCGTAGAAGGTCTTATCAAAGAAGTTCAGAAGATCTTCTTATAGAAGATAAGAATGGTTACTCAAAAAAGATCGGAATGTCTCCATTGAAGATCAGACGATGTTCTCATGGAAGATTTTCTCAAAGAAGATCAGAAAATGTTCTCTCAGAAGATGAGAAAATTATTTCACTGAAGATCAAAAATCTTCTCAATGAAGATCCGAAGATCTTCCCAAAGAAGATCAGATTATCTTCTCAAAGAAGATGTTCTCATATAAGATCAGAATATTTTCTCATTCAAGATAACATCAGAATATGTTCACATAAAAGATCTTCCCAAAGAAGACCTTTTCATAGAAGATCAAAAGATCTTCGCATACACGATCAGATCAGAATGTTTTCTTATAGAAGATGAGAGGATCTCCCGATGGAAGATCGTAAAGATTTTCTCAAAATTTTTCCCGAACTAAGAAAATATTTTTCTCTCTATTGTTTGCTTTACTTTTCCTATTTTTTTATTTTTTCTTCCATTATTTTACTCCATCGAACTGCGTTCAGAGCCAGAAAAAACCAAGACAATCCTGGATCTTCACATCCACCTGGATGGTTAAAGAACTGAGATCATCCTTCAAGATTTCCAATAAGACGGAGGCCAGTGCAGTAATAACCTGGAACCTATTTCAGTAAGATTTGGCTTCACTCAGGATCTAATATACTACTACTGTCAGGGGATCAATAGAAATAAAGTTATGTGTTCCAGTAGGCCATAATTAAGATCTTACTGGTCTTGATCATAATGTCTATAGTGGCGGAATATTTGTGCTGTTGCCGCCCTTCCGGGAGTTAGACCAGCAAGCCACACCATTCTAAATCAGTCGCTGTTGGATTTGTTTGTAGAAAACCTTTCCAAAAGAAACGATATTTACTACGGCATGGGTATTTCCGAAAGCAGACAGGACATAACGTCAAGAGGTTTTACTTGATTCTCGTCTTGAAGGCTCTAACCAGGGTGCACCTTAGCACGGGAGCAGGGATATCATGCGTCGACCACCTCCCCTTTGGAATTACTTTGAGAGTTTCAAAATAGTGGTTGTTCTCCACGGAACTTCCAGGTCTATCTAGCAGGCACTATGTAGTTGAAGATCCACTATATGTGCTTCACTGGATGAGGTCTGTATTTCGCTATAAAAAAGTTGTCAACACTACTATCAGTTTTAGTTTCATACAAATAGAGACTGGACGCACAGTGCCCGAAAAGTTAGGCACAGTCAGGGAATATGGAGGATGTGAAACAAGTCTTGCAATGATGGAGTCGTAGTGGGCTTCTCATTGCTGGGAGCGAGGTCTATTCACCTCTTCCGCTCTGCAGCTGGGGAACGGCAACATATTTATGTGTAAAGGGCCCCCACATGATCATAAAGATCTTTGGCGTGGAGAGTTGAGATTCGTCAATTCTCTACCTACCGTACCAAAAAAGAGACCTTTGGTTGGATCTCATAACATAGTTACTTCCAGTTTCAGTCCCATGTGACCGATAACTAAGCGCTTTGTTCTCTTTTCGGAATAGCCTTGCGGATTTAGTCTAAGACTACGACTCGTAGTCTTTTATGATCTGTCTTGAATATCTCAAACGTAAGTTGTCAGAATAACTTTGAAACTGCGAGGTGAAAGTGTTTCTGTCGTTTTCCTACTGAAGATTTGCATTTTTGGACTTTTGTAAGGCTTTGGTAGGCACTTATTTTAAACCTCCAAACATGAAATCTTGATGAACTAATTATAATGAGCTCGAAGGACCAAATGATCACTCGACACTTCAAATATTGTATAATTTTATTAATTGTATTGGATTTGAGTAACTTGTAGTATCTAACGTCCCTTCTCTCTTCTCTTTATTCCAGATAATCCTAACCTCAAAAGAGCATAACTCAATTTAAAACATAATGTGTTGATTTAAATTCCAAAATATCCAAGACTTGATGCATCCCGAGAAAACCACATCGATTCAAAATGCCATTTAATTTAATATCATCCACAAACATAATGCACAGGCCACGAGCCTCCGTGCGATTTACACGCTTAAATCTAAGATATTTTCTACCATATCTTGCCTTAACACTACTATGCCAAACAACAGCAATTTATACCAAAGATTTAATGCATCATCGTCTGAAACATCACCCGGACGATTTACTCTCAACACAGCATGCGTCGTCCTCGTCAAGATTGCGTTTTGCAAATAGCACAAATTATCAAGATTTTGAGATGAATGCATCATCGCCGTCCTCATCATCGGCGACGTGGACAGGCGCCAAAATTTCAACTCTCACACGTTTAGAAGAACATTCAAAACAAGAACATCAACTGTTATCAACTGCTTCGCATCTGCAGCAGCAACAACAGAACCATCATCATCACCAGCGACATCAAGAAACAAATCATGCTCCCTCATTTGCAACCACCCGACACAAAACCAAAAGTGGTCTATTGATCGAAAGCAATATCGATTTTGATGCAGAGCAAAGTGGTGGTGGTGGTGAGGCTGATGTGATGGGTGAAATGGATTTATTGCAAACTTCATCTGTAGCACCAAAACATGAACGCAAACGTAATCGTCAGAATCATCAACATCAACGAAAACGTAATGGCCGCGTGCATGGTGGCGGCCATGGTGTTGGAGGAGCAGGCCACTCAGGTGTTGCTTTGAACAACGGTCAACGTCAAAAGTTACAGCGCAACGGTAAGTTTCCGTTTTAAGTCATAAAATAACTTTGGGATAAGGGGTTAGTTTGATAAGTTAGGTTGAAATTTTGGCGAGTTTTGTTTGGTGGTCGAAGGACCAAATTATGCTTGAAAAAAGTCCAAAGCCATTTTGAAGGACTAAAAACAAATTTAATTATTTTGAAAATGTTTGCCTTTTAGGGCGAAGATCATTTTAATATTAATTTTAATTAATTTCTCATTGCAGTCGGGCTTAATGGCCGATGATTTTGAAGTGAAAAGGAAAGCCGAAAATTCGAACCCACCCCACCACCATTATGTGACCGATTTCGCCGTGGCTAACGGTGGCTTCTCTGTTGAAAGAGAAAAAGCTCGATGACCGAGCTTTTAGAATCCACTACAAATCCGATATGTCTGATGAGCCGCTAGCCGCGGCGAAACCTGTCACATAATGGTGGTTATGTGGGTTTGAATATTCGGCTTTCCTTTTTCACTTAGAAAAATCATCAGTCATTAAGCTCTACTCCAACGAGAAATTAATTAAAATTTTTAATTCAATTTCTATAATTTCTACTGGAATTTAACTTCGTTTGATTCTATAGTTCTGATTTAGTACTTTTAATATGGTCGAAGGACCAACCAAATCAAATTTGAACCACTACTTACCACAACTCATAATCATATAATTTGAATCAACTAGTTCTTTAATCTACTTCAAAGTTATCTACCTAGGTCTTTCATTCAGATCAGAATCGTTCATCCTCTATGACGTGAAGTTACGACTTTCAATTTTGTTTACTTGGGCTCTTAAGCGTTTGTTCTCTGATCTGATTTCAATGAACTAGTGTGAATTCTGTTGAGATTTAAAGTAGGGTTCCGTGTAGTTCAGTTCATTTGTTTGTTAATCTAGTTCATAGTTTTCTATCTAGTTCAATCGTTCAGATCAGAATCTTTCATCGACTATTAAATGAAATCACATTGAACGACTTCTGTTTTTAGCTGGGCTGTTAAAAGTTTGCTCAGTGAACAAAAATGAATTGACTGACCTGCTCGAAGGACCAAATTCAAGTTTTGGTCATCCAAAATTATCTCGAAGGACCACATCGCACATAATTATTTTATTTATTGAAATTTATATAAATTCAATTGATTAAAACTTTATTCGGTTAATGTTTATGTGTTCGAAGGACCAAATTAATCATTAAGAATCATTAACGTAGTTCAAAACCAGCTCGAAGGACCAACAAACGAATATTTATTTTTATTATAGGTTTCACTTCATTCCAATGTTTTCCAATTACTTCTTATACCACCTCCTACCACTGGAAATAGTTGAACGCTTAATTCTTTAGAAAGCCAGCATCACCACCGCGACCATTAGTTTTCAGTTGTTTTCTTTTTATGGTCATAACGAGCGTTTTTCCTGCAATACATTTTATTTTCGCTAAAGATTGCGCAAAAATTTTACTTCAATACTGTTTCTTTTTTTATTGCTTTTTGGTCAAATATGGAGCTGGAAAAACTGTTTCCTGCTTAGAAGAAAAATCCTAAAGATTTTCAGCTGAGAGCTTTGCACCGTGCAATACACATAGATTGTTGGTTCAATGCATTTCAAGACATTTTCCATCCCCCATATATGGTTACAATAGATCAGTTTTCAATGTTGAAGGAATACAACATATGGCAACCAACAACAACTACAGCAGCAACAATAAAAGACAAGCAGTAAATCTAAAGCTCACTGTTGCTGTCTATCGTTTTTGGTCTTAATTCTTAAGTTGTTGCGGCATTGTTGATGCTGTGGCTGGCTGGTGATCACAAAAAGATCAATGATGTGTTGTTTGGCTTTTGTTGAAACGTTTTTTTTTTCTTCTCTCGCACCTTAGACAGGGAGAAGCCACATATTGCTTGATTCAGCTGTCCATTCTTTACCCGTCTGTCCATTATTACTTTGTCTCAACAATAGCAGTATTTCTTTCTATGGACCTCTAGCTCCCATATGTGTAAATGTTTGTCATAGCCATGTTGTTTTTTTTTTTGTTTTCCATTAGAGTTGAAAGAACTTTTCATGATGAGAAAGTTTTGCTTTTCTTTTTCATTTTCCTTGTCTGTCTGGTGTTTAGTTTGATTACGGAAAGCAATATCATGGCTATGATATGAAGCGATCTCCGACAAGCTATGAAGATATTTTAATTTTGTATAACCCCTAAAGGGTTATTTGTGATGATTAATTTTAAAAGATTCATTCTTGGAGATCGAATGACCAAATTGTTTAGTGCTCGAAGGACCATTTGTAAACTGTTAAAGTAACTGTCGGGTAAGAAATTTCGAAGGATTATTGTTGACGATTCATAAGTAATTTGATTGCGTTTACATGATGCATTCATGTAGATCGAAGGACCAATTTAATTTTATTTTTTAGAAACATGAAGATTTAAAATTGTAGTTACAGCTGTTAGTTTAGTAATGTTGACCTACTCACATATACAAATCATGATTATTCGAGGGACCAATTTAGTAATACATATATAATTCTATGTGTTTAATTCAAAATTAGCTCAAAGCACAAAAAACAACATTCCTTGACTAAAACATTATGTGTGTTCGTTTACTCAAAATTAGTACAAATTGTTACTGTTTGTTGTTCGTTTACTTTACAGTACAATGCAAAAGACCTTAGTCGTTTACAATAAGTTACTGGACTTGTACAAATTGTTGAATAAACGAACACACCTATTGTCTCACATCTTCATTACACATCTTGTGTCTGCCCGAAGGACCAAAACACGATGGAAAACTTTTGTGGATTGTTGTCAAAAATTCGAGATTCGTTTTCCCGCAACATACATAGGTATGTGTTGCCTGATGGAATACAAATACCTGAGAATAGTAAGGAAATCAGTTATTTGAGTAGCCGATTCGTAAAGTAAAACTGTGTGCCACTTAAAGTAAAACTGAGTGAAGAATTTATATAAACCTGTGTAAGATATGTAAACTGGAAGTAAGTAAGTCATTTTGTGACAATAAATATATAGAAAATCAAAAGAAAACAAAGTTAACTCAGTTAACAAATATTTGATAAAGAAATAAAGCGGAACTTTTGCGTCAACATTCTGGTCATTCAGCTCATTTTGAAAGAGAAAAAACATAAAAAAACATACAACTGAATATTGATTGAAACTGAAGGATACAAAAAAAAAACATTGACAGAACCATGAACCTGAAAGAAGATATCGACAATACGAGTATAAGAGCGAGTTACAGTTAGTCAACTATATTATTGCAAACGATGAATTTTTAAAAATTTAGATGTTTAATTAGGTGATACTACAAGAAATTCTTTCAATAATGTTAGGTTTTTTGTAAATATCTCTTGATTTACCTGTTAATGACTACATCAAGCCAATAAATCAAAAAATCGGTTGGAAATAACAAAAACAACGGGCAAAAAGCATAGGTACCTGGTTTTTATGGTGTCAACTAAATAATTGCATTATGAATTAATGTGGAATAAAATCATGGGATTTCCCCCGCGATTTTTTGAATTTAAGCATTTTTAAGACTTTTTTTGGTATGTGGACATGCAGATCCATAACTGTTGATCATAAATCAATTTTTGTGTGTATAACATAGACGGTATATTCAGCAAAAGAGAAAGTCAGGTAAACGGTTTCGGAAAACATGCTACATTTGGTCTATTCCAATTATTATAATGGTAAATCCGAAAGAGAAATCGCTAAAATCACCTCTCGTAAGCTGAGAAGTGTATAGAACATCATATACCGCACCGAGAACGAAGCCAGGCTCAAACTGAGGGCGTTACATGGCAAGTCCAAAATAGTAACTACACGAATTGACTGTAGAATGATTAAAGAAAATAACGAAATAGCCCAAAGCAGCACCAGAAAATAGATTTTTTCTAATTAAATATAATTTTGGAGTAACTGTGTCACATGGAAAAGTCAGAAAAGTGCTGCATAATAACAAGCACTCATCACGAGTGACTAGGTAAAAACCATCGCCCTCCAATCGCAATATATAGAAACTATTCAGACAACTTTTCACGCCATCTTTAGTATTGGGATGGCGTTTTATTTTCTGATGAGACTAAGATTATGCTGTACTATCACAATGGACTTCAAAAACTATTGGGAAACCCTTGAAAGCAATGGAAAACAAAAATTTAATACATACCGTAAAGTTCGGAAAACTGTCAGTTATGGTATGGGTTGTATACAAAGCAGTGGCGTTGGTTAAATCCTGATTTTAGAAGAAACAACGACATAGGGGGTTTATTTAGATGTTTTAAGAAAAGATTTAACCAAAAGCGTCAAGAAATTTGGGCCTGTTGGCCCTGAAAATTCAAACAAATTACAATATGAGTACTACCTAGACAACGACCCTAAGCATAAATCTAATTTATGTAGGACTTGGTTGTTATACAACTGTACCAAAGCCATTTACACCCCGTTCCAGTGTCTAGATATTAACCTCATCGAAAATTCATAGGTACACCTGAAGGAAGAAGTCGGGAATAGGTCGCCCACTAACCTGGGGGACTAAATAAAGAAAAATGGATAAAAATACCATTGGAAAATGAAATTCTGAAACTTATTTATTAAATTTAGATACGTTTACAAGCTGTTTTTGATGCCAAATGTGGGCATACGAAAATTAGAACCAACTTTTCAAAAAATAGCGCGAAAGACTGAAAAGTTGTGAATTTTGCAATTCTTTAGTTGACAGTGCAAATAATGAGTTGTACTCATTTTTGTTAATTTTAAGAAAATGTTTAGTGAAATTTAGCTACTTTTATTGTATTATATTAAAAAACATGCGTAAGAATTGCATTGTTAAAAAAAATATTAATAATGATTTATAATAATTTATACCAATAAAATGATGTTTATTTAAAATTTTGTAATAATTTTGGTTTTGCAAAAATTAAGTTGACTAACTGTATATATTTGGAATAATGTAATTCAGTTGTGACACTAGTTTTTCATGTCCTTTAAAAATCCATATTGGTCCTAGAGGCCTCATAAAATTCACATTGGCCCAAGAGGCCTCCTATAATTTTTAAAAAATTGTATTTGGTAATGGAGACCTAAACTAGACTAAAATCATTTAAAGAATCGACTTTGGTCTTAGGGGCCTCCTAAAATTTATATAGTTCTAAAATTATTTGAACAATCCACGTCAGTCGTAGATGACTCATATAATTTTTTAAACAATCCATGTTGGTCCTAGAGGCTTCTTAAAATTCGTTAAAGTATGTACTTTGGTCCTATACACCTTCTAAAATTATTTAAACAATCCGCTTTGGTCCTGGAGGCGTCTTAAAATGGTTTAAAGAATCCATGTTGGTCCTAAAAGCCTCCCTAATTTCTTTAAAAATCCACGATGGCCCTGAGGCCTTCCTAGATTCTTTACAAAATCCACGATGGTCCTAGAGGCCTCTTTCGATTCTTTACAAAATCCACGATGGTCCTAGAGGTCTCCCTAAATTCTTTAAAAAATCCACTATGATCGTAGAGGCCTCCTAAGATTCTTAAAAAATCCACGTTGGTCCTAGAAGTCTCCCTAAATTCTTTAAAAAATCCACGTTGGCTCAAAAGGCCTCCTAAAATTCTTTAAAAAGTCTACGTTGTTCCTAGAGGCCTCCAAAAATTATTTAAGCAGCACTTTGGTTCTAGAGGCTTCCTAAGATTCTTCAAAATATCACCCTTGGTTCTAGAGGCCTCCCAAATTTGTAAAAAATCGACGTTGGTCTTAGAGGCCTCCTAAAATTCTGCAAAAATCCACTTTGGTTATGGAGGCCTTCTAAAATTATATGAAAAATCCACGTTTGCCCTAAAGGTCTCCCAAAATTATTTAAACAATCCGCTTTCGTCCTAGAGGCCTACAAAATTTATTTTAAAAATCCACATTGGTTTAGACGCTCCCTAAAATTCTTTAAAAATTCTGCCTTGGCCCTAGAGGTCTCCCTTAATTCTTTAAAGGTCTCCCAAAATTATTTAAACAATCCGCTTTCGTCCTAGAGGCCTACAAAATTTATTTTAAAAATCCACATTGGTTTAGAGGCTCCCTAAAATTCTTTAAAAATTCTGCGTTGGCCCTAGAGGTCTCCCTTAATTCTTTAAAAAATCCACGTTGGTCCTAGATGTCTCCCTAAATTCTTTAAAAAATCCACGTTGGCTCAAGAGGACTCCTAAAATTCTGTAAAAAGTCTACGTTGTTCCTAGAGGCCTCCAAAAATTATTTAAGCAACCACTTTGGTTCTAGAGGCTTCCTAAAATTATTTAAACAATCTACGTTGGTCCTAGAGGCCTCCTAAAATTCTTCAAAAAATCGCCCTTGGTTCTAGAGGCCTCCTAAAATTCTTCAAAAAATCGCCCTTGGTTCTAGAGGCCTCCTAAAATTATTTAAACAATCCACTAATTTTTTTTTAAAAAATCCACATTAGTTTAGAGGCTCCCTAAAATTCTTTAAAAAATCTGCGTTGGCCCTAGAGACTTCCTAAAATAATTTAAGCAATCCAATTTGGTTCTAGAGGCTTCATAAAATTATTTAAACAATCTACGTTGGTCCTAGAGACTAAAAATTCCTAAAATTCCTAAAAAATCACCTTTGGTTCTAGAGGCCTCCAAAAAATTCTTAAAAAAGTCCACGTTGGTCTTAGAGGCCTTTAAAAAATATTTGAAAAATCGACCTTGGTTCTAGTGTTCTACTAAAATTCTTTAGAAAATCCACGTTTGTCTTAGAGGCCTCCTAAAATTCTTTAAAAATATATTTTAGTCCTAGAGGCCTCCTAAAATTATTTAAACAATCTATGTTGGTCCCAGAGACTTTCTAAAATTATTTAAACAATCCACATTGGTGCTAGAGGTCTAGGCGCCTCATACTTGTTTTTATCCACTTTGCACTGTAGTCCTAGAGGCTTCCTACAATTCTTTAAAAAGATCCACATTAGTTCTAGAAGCATCACAGAATTCACTAAAAAATTCACATTGATCCTAAATTCCTTCATAAAATTCCTTAAAAATCCACATTGTTCCTAGAGTGCCTACTAAAATTCTTTAAATAATCCACGTCGTAGATGGTACCTAAAGTTCTTTAATAATCCCATGTTGGTTGTAGAGGCCTCCAAAATGTCTTAAAGAAATCCACATTGGTCGTAGAAATCTTCTAAAGTTCTTTAAAATATCTACATTGGTCATAAAATTCTTTAGAAAATCCACTTTGATTCTAGGGACCTATTAAAACTATTTAAACAATCCATGGTGGTCCTAGAGTCCTCCTAAAATTATTCAAAAATTCTACATTGATCTTAGACGCATCATACACTTTCTTTTTTTAAAATCCACGTTGGTCCTGGAGGCTTCCTAAATGTTTAAAAAATCCGCTTTGGTCCTAGAGGCCTCCTAAAATTCTTTAAAAAGTCCACATTGGTCATAGAGGCCTCCTAAAATTCTTTAAAAAGTCCACGTTGGTCATGGAGGCCTTCTAAAATTATGTAAAGAAACCACGTTGGTCTTAGAGGCCTCCTAAAATTATTTAAACCATCCACGTTGGTCCTACAGTCCTTCGAAAATTATTTAAAGAATCCATGTTGGTCCTAGAGGCCAACCAAAATTCTTTAAAAAAATAATTTTGGTCCTATAGCCCTCCTGAAACAAACAACCCATATTACAAGACCCTGTCTTCTTTCATCGGAAGGAATCATAATTCCTGTTTAGAAACTACCATTCGAATCTGCCCAGCAAACACAATGTCGGACGTCCAACGCGTCTGCACAAAGTCTGAATTTTTTTTCGACGCGTCTGACCGACTTCGTTCCGAACTCTATCGGGTTAGCCTGACGAACCTTTTTCCTCTCTCTCTCTCTCTCTCTGAAGTGATTTTTGTATATTTTCTCTTGTCCTGCTTTGGCAATATTCATTATAAATAAGCAGAGATAAAAGAATTGTAAATTTTTTGCCACATTGAGGACTTTACAATTTATAATTGTGGACCGATATCTGTCCGAAAGTCGGTTAATAAATCAGAAATTCATACGATAGTTCATCAGAATTCGGTCCTGCAACAACTTCCGACTTTCATCCTAATTTCGGTCAGAGAACACGTCAACCACGCCATATGACTTTCGGTCAGAGTTCGGACCGAATTCGAATCCGAACTCGGATGTTTTTTCCGACTTTCGTATCGAACTCGGTCCGAATTCGGATATTCCTTCCGATTTTGGTTTGCTGGGTGCTTACCCTTACTACCGCATTTTCGACCTTTCAATGCCTGCCGAAACACATGTTGGCAATTAGCTCGTGTCCATCGTGACAACCTTTCTTTTTTTTTGTTGGGACTTCTCAAATTTCCTTTTGGGATACTTAAATTGAAATTTAAGAAGTAACGTTATTTCCTTTCACTAACTACATAAGTTTTAATGTTTTTACAGTTCTCAGTGATTCAAAGTAACCGCCCATTGTTTTTTTTGGTCATCGAACACGATGCCTTTTAGCTATTTTAAAACACATGTTCACTTTCATGTGCGCTACTCCTTTTCTCGATGCATTTCACAAAAATTACTTCTTGGGGAGTTAACCCAAAAATCTTCCTTTTCGTTCGTTGTCGTGCTTCACTTGTAGTTGTTGTTTCTTTCTCTGGAAAATGCATTCGGAGCAGAAACAATGGCCTGCATTACAACTTGGGACAATTATAAATGAGTTGTTTTACGAGTTTTATGGAAAAGTATGTGATAAACGTTGTTGTTGCAGAGGAATAACGAAAACAAAGGATCCTTAAAGTTATTAAGTGCCATATAAATTAGCCGATTGTCATCTCCCTTTTTACAAAACGTTCCAGAAAATCTCAACTTCATTGTGAAGGAAGTGGAGAAGTGTTATTTTTATCGCTAGAGATTTGTAAGGGAATTAAAAATTGATGTCTTATTTAGGAATGGAAAAAAGAAATATGAAAGAGGGAAAAGGAAGTAGGAGACACGGATGTAACACAAATTAAAAGTCAGAAAACAATAACAGAAAAAATGGAACCAAACCCATTTCTTTAAAAATTACTTCTTTTTTTTTAAGAAAATCAAGAACTGTATAATAATAACACTGTGTGTAATTTTTTGAGTAATGTTTTATTAACCATATTCTGACTCCACAGTGTGATAGAACACCAAAAATGAGAAGACCCGTGTCTCGCCGTTTTTCCCTATCTCATCAACTTTCGCGGTAATAGTACTCCAAAGGTTTGATGCTTTGAGGTAAAAAGGGTCATTTAGTCAGGACTATATCTTCCAAACCGTTAAGAAATTTGAATTTACCTCAGAGGCAAAGTTGTAGCTCTTGTCTTAAAGAACAAAAATTGTGAACACATATAACCCATCAAACTTCATCTGCAAGGTCAAAATCGCCATGGTCAAATTTCTTTTAAAATTTTTCTCAAGTTTTGTTATACAGCTATCAAACCGATCAAATTTGAAGCAGAAAACCAACTACAAAAATGTACCTCAGATCTCAATAAACATCTTTTTAGAATATACGAACCCTGTAGGTACAGGTCTTAATGGTCAAAATAGCAAAACAATTGCGATTTTTATCCTCTTTTCTAGGATTTTGCTCCATAGATATTAAACCGCTCAAAATTCAAGAAAACAATCCACCACAATAGCGTAGCAAAGGCATCAATAAACAACTTTCTTGAACATGCGATATGTCTATGAAGGGTTCTTAATGGTAAAAATAGCAAAAATCTTTTGAAAAAATCCAATTTTTATACTTTTTCCCCGACTCTGGTCCAAAGATACGCACCCGCCCAAAAATTAAGGATACAGTCAACTACAAAAATATACCTTAGATTTCAACAAACAAGTTTCTAGAACAAATGAAGATTCTAGGAACGATTCTTCAAGCTCAAACTTCGATTGTTTTAGATCATTCTTTCCTGTTCAGGTCCATAAATAACCAACCATTCAAATTTGCTTGAGTTTTTAACAGTTTGTTATTTCCAAACCTGAGCCTGGGGAATGTTAAAAATAATTTAATTGTTCGTGAATTTCAGCCCTAAGAATCATTCCTAGCATCTTCATATGTTCTAAAAAGTTTTTTTATTGAAATCTTAGGTACATTTTTGTGGTTGACTATATCCTTAATTTTTGGGCGGTTGCGTATCTTTGGAACGGAGTCGGAGAAAAATGTATAACAATTGGATATTTGCAAAAGATTTTTGCTATTTTTACCATTAAGAACCGTTCATAGACATTTCGTATGTTCCAAAAAGTTATTTATTTATGCCTATGCTAAAATATTGTGGTTGATTGCTTTCTTGAATTTTGAATGGTTTAGTATTTATGGAGCAGAAGCCGAGAAAAGAGGATGAAAATCGAAATTGTTTTGCTATTTTGACCATTAAGATTCGTTTCTACAGAGTTCGTATATTCTAGAAAGATGTTTATTGAGATCTTAGGTACATTTTTGTAGTTGGTTGTTTGGTTCAAATTTAATCGGTTTGATAGCTGTATAACAAAACTTGAGGAAAACTTTTAAAAGAAATTTGACCATGGCGATTTTGACCTTGCAGATGAAGTTTGATGGATTGTATGTGTTCACAATTTTTGTTCTTTAAGGCAAGAGCTACAACTTTGCCTCCGAGATAAATTCAAATTTCCTAACGGTTTGGAAGATATAGTCCTGACTAAATGACCCTTTCTACATCAAAGCCTCAAACCTTTGGAGTCCTATAACCGCGAAAGTTGATGAGATAGGGAAAAACGGCGAGACACGTATCTTCTCATTTTTGGTGTTCTATCACACTGCGGTGTCAGAATATGGTTAATAATTTTCGTGTTGCATAGTGTAATTGTTCCACAAACATCCCAGATGGGACAAGGGAGACTTCTCTCATATCAATGAGTGCACCCCTATTTACATTAGCTCAATGATATGGAACCTACTGGTTATCGCCGAGTCCGAGCGGCGTGTCTTAAGACATCACTTGTATAGAAGTTGTACAGTGCTGAAATACACAGGATATGTCACCAACATTACTGAGGTGTATTTTGCCACCGTTGAAAATTTTTGATGTTGCCTGGCCGGGGAATCGAACCCACGACGTTCAGCGTACAAGGCGGGTGTGCATACCATTGCACCACGGTGGCAGCCACCAAGTACTGTATATTTACTTAAAACCCCCAGAAGTTATTTTGAAGGATAAAATTCTTACCTTTACAAAGTCTTAAAACACCCTACTATGTGAAGATTCTGTGCTCTTCTATGAAGAAAACTTTCTGGACTTCTTAAAGAAGAAACTCTTAACACTAACTTTCGGTATTCTACAACGCTCACCTGGTATTCCATGGAAAACATTATTCTTGAATTATAACTTCTTGACTTCTTTTGAAGAAAAAACTTTTGTAATTTCTTTCTATAGTAAAAATATATTCTCACTGACTTTGATTTTGTTCCCAGTCTTCTTGAACGACTACACTTTTTTCCGTTGCGAATGCGTTAAGAAAATTCATTGAAGCATTTCACATAAAATGAATTTTCTCAAGAAACAAAACATGGCTGGTTAATGCTTCGGAAATTCCTTGAATACCGAAAAAAATGCAGGCGAGACAAAACAAAACAAAGCCTTACAAATGATGATCATAAATGAATCTGAAGAGAGAATTTTTACTTTTATTTGTACAGCTGACAATAATAAGACAGCATTAAGCGGAACAAAACAAAGTAAGTTGATCTCCTTCAATTTGTGGCGCAGTGAAATCCCAGCAAAATTTGACGGAAGGGGTTCTTTGCGATGACGTGATTTCATGTCATCTTTTGCATTGGTTCAAAGGAAGTCGTGAAAGATCCGATATTTTCATTAGGATTTGAACCAATGCAAAGGAAGTCGTGAAAGATCCGATCTTTTCATCAGCATTTGTACCCATTCCATCGATCCAATAGAGATGATGTTTGTGTTTTTATTTACACACCTGTTTATTTTCATTTTGGTATGTTCCAGTACTGCAAAAATCTACTAATTTTTACTATTTTTTCCGATAACATAAAGGATAAATTGTTATCGTAGTAAAAATAAGTAGATTCTTGGAGTTTCTGGAACAGACCAAAGTTGTTAGAACTGTCGTCGTGAAGTTGTCTTACATTTCCTGCATATCAAACAACTAAAACTTCTAAACAATTGGTATTATATGAAGTCCCAACCATCGAGCTAAAAATAGAATCGGACTGCACACATTGCTATTTTAAAAGTTCCCTTGTCTGTTCTAAATCTGACATATGTAGAATGAAATCAATCAAATCTCGCTTCTTGGAATTTGAAAAAAAAAGTCCGAAACGAAGAGGAACAAGAATCTGAAAATAAAGAAGAAACTACTTTTGGAAAGAAACAATTAAAAATAAATTAATTAAGCATAAATGGTATTTTCCATAAAAAGTCTCTCCTCCCCGTTCGTTACATTTTGTTCTTAGAGATCCCTAAAGCAAGCCGGGTTGTAGATCCCTACATATTTCCGTCACTGAACAAAAGAGTATAAATTACCAAAATGTGTTATAAAATAACAAAATTATAAAATAAAAGTTATTTACGAAATTAAAATACTTAAAGGAGTGCATTTGGAGTCCATGTTGAAATCTGAACTGGTGATGGGAAAATAATTGAAAAAACCTTTTGTAAGATGAAAGAATATCAGTTGCGGAGAACGGAGGAAGTAATCTTTTGCGTTGCAGCGGTGGTGATTACATTGCAATTTTGGATGTAAACTTTTGAAAAACTAAACTGATAAATTAATTGTACCTATTTCATGAATTCGTTTGAATTAATAAAGAGTTTTGTTTTTCATGAAAACCATATTTCAATACAGCATTTCCATTTTCCAAACAAGACATGAACATTTCATGCCAAGGGGTTGGTGAAAATGACATGCCAAAGCATTGGTTAAAATGACATGTCAAAGCATGGGTGAAAATGACGTGTCAAAGCATTGGTGAAAATGACATGTCAAATCATTGGTGGAAATGACATGCCAAAGCATTGGTGGAAATGACATGTCAACGCATTGGTTAAAATAACATGCTTAGGATCCAGAAAAGAACGTCATCTTTTGGGGTCCACGCTCATACAAAATTCATCGATGAAGATGCTAAAAAGATGACATGCTAGATCACTTGCACCCATGATTGAATGTCATCTTTGGCATCGAACATTTTGCTGGGATGTAATGCAATGTTGCAACATTCAGCCATCCGACTGCAGCAAACAATGCATTCTGTTTGGAGCTCTAACCCTGATAAATTACAAAAGAAGACTTCTTTTGTTAATAAACGCCACTCACTGAGCTGCGCTGCACCACAGATAGCTTAAGCCAAGCTTTAATTTTTAGTTTAACATAAATGATGCTGCTGCTGCTGCTGACGGGCGAATGGGAACATTTAGATAAAGTTAATGCCAGCAACTTGTGTTTGTTTTCGACAGACGTCTGGAAGTCAAGATTTTAATTGAATTTTCTTTTCTTCTTTGGGGTGTTAACTATCATAAAAATTATTTCGTAATCAGATAAAGTCACGAAAATCCATGCTTTCGATATTTCGATTTTAAAGGGAGGTTTTGTATTGAAAGTTTTCTGTAACAAGATTTCTAGTTTCTAATCACAAAAACGACATCCATTTCTCATCCAATTAAGTTTTATATCTTTTTTAGTGTTCAGCTTCTTTGTGAAGCTGAGAACTTTAGAGATAAGAATTTGGGTTTTACATATTAAACTCATTAAGAAAATTCGATGATTTGAAAAAATTGTTAGTCTTATCGAAATTAAAAATGTCAAAATGTTTTCTAGGAGAAATTTTATATCGCCTTAAGCTGGGGAAACCAACTAATAACACTTATGGAATAATAGATAGCAATTAGGGATTTACAAAATGTAGGGATGATTAGGATTAAATTTAGATGTATAAATATAACAATTGTTTACATAGAAAGTAGAACTAAGCCTCTATAAGGAAACTGACTGGGCGTCTTGACCCCCGCCAAGATAAAGATGGCCTATTTAAAATCCATAAATTATGTGGGTTATCATTTGTCCCCACTACCTGTAATTGCAATTTTTTTGATTACCTAAAATTTCAAAATTATTGCAATATTTTCCATCCATCATAAAACCCGAGATGAAGAAAGAACAGTTAACAACAACAAACAAACAAAAAAAACACACAGATTCATGACAAGTTTACAGATGTAATAAACCACTTAACAATCTTCGTTGTTAATTGGCGTTTGACACCGAGATGAAAAGATAGAATATCTTAAATATCTTGGGAACTATTAAAACAGTCAACAACAACCTGTCCTCCTGGGTAAATTCTTCATATCACATTCTTCCTCTCATTTTCACCTTGTCAAGAAGTAATAAATGTGGCAAAGAAAATCTCCAACATTCCGTTCAAATCAATGGAGGAAAAGAAGGAGGAGAGAGCAGAAACATGAAATCTCTAAAGATTTGTCATCACTGATAAGAATTACGATAGAATTCTGGCTCTCTACTGTAAAGCTTGGAAAAAATAGTCATATTTTATGTCTGTCTTTGAATCAGATTTTATGTTGTCGTTACTGATGCTGAGCTGCTGATAGATATTAATGATGATTATAAAATGAAAAATTAATTTCATTTAATGGCTGTAAATATAAGCTGGTGTGGAGGAAGCTTTTTACTAAGCTTGTTTTGAGGTATGGATATTTCTTAAACCACAGATTAGAATATCAAAGGAATTCCAATTAATGTTTCGTAGTTTATGACAAAATTATAGGATTGACACATATTTTCATAGATGATTGAACTGGATGTAAATGTATCATTATTTGGTCCTTCGAGCACTTCAATTTCCCCTCAAATGCTTTAAACACCATTGCAAAAAACTTAAAACTGTCCAAATGTTGATGTTTTCAAAACAAACCACAAAAATGGGATTCAAAATACCCTCATATGTATTTCTTATACATATACTTATATTTATTGAACCATTGAAGAATTTCAATGAATTGTTGTATTTTTATTAGAATTGACACATATTTGCATAGATGATGGAATTGAAAATAAACGAGTTATGATTTGGTCCTTCGAGCACCCCAAAATTACATTGAAGTGCTTTAATAGAAATTTTGAAACCCTTCAAAAAGTTATTCGTTTCGTTTCGAAGCTTTCAACACAACCTCCTAAAAAAATTGTAATTCAGCAATTAACAAATTTGTCCTTCGACTTTAATGGGATTCAATATACAGTGATATTTCTTTTACACTGATATTCTTTAAACCATTGACGAATTCCAATGGATTTTTATGTTTTGTTAAAAGACAATTGACACAATTTTTATAGATGCTTGAACTTAATGTTAACGTGTCATAATTTGGTCCTTCGAGCACCTCAAACGTACACTTTAACGGCATTTGTTATTACGCTCAAAAAATAATGCATTTGCTAAAATTATTTATTTTCCCAATACAAACCATACAAAAAATTATTTCAGCAATTATGAAATTGGTCCTTCGACCTCAGTGCTATTCAATATACACTGATATTTCTTAAATCCTTGACGAATTCCATTGAATTCTTAGGACTTTATTACAAATTGATTGACACATATTTTTATTAATGATTGAATTGAAACCAAAACGTGTCATAGTTTGGTCCTTCGAGTATTTCGCTTTCCACAAATATTGTATATTGCTCAAAGAGTTCTTTATTTGTATACGCTACCATCAAAAAGGTGCCTAATCGAAATAATGGTTTTAATACTCAATTATGGTGAGAACCTATGCTTTTCAAACAATTTTGAGGCGATTGGAGCCATGCGTCTGTCTATATGGCTGGCTGGTACGGGCCATGACTTTGGTCCTAAAGGCCTCCTAAAATTATTAAAATAATCCATGTTAGTCCTAGAAGTCTTCTACAATTATGTAAACAATTTAAGTTTGTCCCAGAGGGCTCCGAATACTTTTTTAAATCCGCCTCCTAAAATTATTTAAACAATCCTAGAGGAATTCTAAAATTATTTGAAAAATTCACATTATTTGTAGAGGCCTCCTAAAATTCTTTAAATGATCCACAAAAAATTCTTTAAAAATTTTCCTGTGGTCCTACAGACTTCCGAAAATGTTAAAAAACATCCGCATTGGCCCTAGAGGCCTCCTCAAATTATTTGAACAATCCACGTTGATCGTAGATGCCTCTTATAATTGTTTAAATAATCCACGTTGATCCTAGAAGCCTCCTAAAATTATTTAAATAATACACATATGTCCTTGAGGCCTCCTAAAATTCTTTAAAAAATTTCCTTTGGTCCTAGAGGCAACCTAAAATTATTTAAAAGATTCACATTAGTTTTAGACGCCTCAAAAATTCTTTAAAAAATTCCCTGTGGTCCTACGGACCTCCGAAAATGTTAAAAACATCCGCACTGGCCCTAGAGGCCTCCTAAAATTATTTGAAAAATCCACATTGATCGTAGATGCCTCTTAAAATTGTTTAAATAATCCACGTTGGTCCCAGATGCCTCCTAAAATTATTTGAACAATCTACATTGGTCCTAGAGACCTCCTAATATTCTCTAAGAATTCTAATTTGGTCATAGAGACATCCTACAACTATTTATACATTTCACGTTGGTGCTAGAGGACTCCTAAAATTCTTTAAAAATCCACGTAGGTCTTTTTAAAAAAATCTACTTTGCTCCTAAAGACCTCCTCAAATTATTTAAACAATCCACGTTGGTTCTAGAAGCATTCTACAGTTATTTAAACAATTAAAGTTGTCCTAGAGGTCTCCGAAAATTCTTTAAAATTCCGCTTTGGTCCTAGAGGCCTTCTAAAATTATTTAAACAATGCTAGAGGTATTTTAAAATTATTTAAAAAAATGCACATTGTTTGTAAAATTCGTTAAAAGATCCACATTAATCCTAGACGCCTCAAAAAAATCTTAAAAATCCGCTGTGGTCCTAGAGACCTCCGAAAATTTTTAAAAACATTTGCATTGGCCTTCTAAAATTATTGAAACAATCCCTCCTAAAATTATTTAAATAATCCCCTTTGGCCTAAGAGACGCAAGGCGCAACGTATCAACCGATTTGGTTAAAAATTAGCACATTGTAATATTTTGACCAAAATTTAAAGCAAGTTGGAAAATGGGCCATATCGGATGGCTCCTTCAAGTACCTCCCACACAACATTTCAAATTGTTTCGTAAAAGTGTAGTTTAAGACCAGCTTTGTGCTCGTGTTGAATCTTTTACAGAAGGTTGTCCTCGCGGACCCGGTTTGTAGTTTTGTTTCGGGGGAAAACCCATACTTACTAAAATAATATTCCTAAAGCTGTAGAAAACCTAGGATAAGCAACTAAAATGGCTTGTGCTCACGATAACTCTGGAAGTCGGTACCTGATTTGGCTCCACAGATCTTATATGAGAAACTCTACTTCGTTGAGAAGAACTTTTGGTCTTCTACTAGATGATATGCTGGTCCTACGAAAAAGTCCACTGATCTTCAATAAGGCGAGAGGACCTGAGCATACCCATTCTATACTCCATGAGTGGACCTAATGATCTGCAATGAAAACATCTACTGGTTCTCTATGAGAAAACCTAATGTCATCTATGAGAAGAACTGGTCTTCTATGAGACGACCTACCAGTATTCCATGATAAGACCTTATTGTCTTCCATGAGAAGACCTACTGGTTTTAAATAACAAAACCTACATGTCCCCTAGGAGACGACCTACTGGTATTCTATAGGAAAACCTACCGATCCTCTATGAGAAGACCTAGTGGTCTTCATGAAAAGAAATGAGAATGCCAGCAGGTTTTCTAGAAGAAGATCTACTGGTACTACTTATATATGAAGAACTTCCATGAGATACCTACTTGCCTTCTATGATCCAGTGGGCTTCTATGAGAAAACCTAATAGAACTCAACTAATCCACCGTGGGAAGACCTACTGGTCTTCTATGAGAAAACCTATATGTTGTCTTGGAGAACTGATGCTTTATGAGAAAACCTACTGGTTCTATAATGAGAATATCTATAGATCGTCCATGAGGAAACTACTGGTATACAGTAAAACACACAGAAGGTCTCCTGGTCCTCCACGAAAATACCTTCTAGTCCCCTTTGGGGAAATCTACTGATAAGATCTACTAGCATATTACGAGAAGACTCCAAGGTTTCAGTCCAACTTCCCTTCGCTGAGAAGTCATACTTTCTTTTATGAGAATACCTACCGATCTTCTTAGAGCAGACCTACTAATCTTCTAGAGAACACTGTAAGAAAATCTACGGGTCATCTACTAGAAGACCCATAGGACTTCTATGAGAAGACCTACTGGTTCCCTCAGAGGAGTCCTACTGATCTTCTATATGAAATCGTTTTGAACCTCTATAAAAAGAGACCCTCTGCTCATCTAGAGAAGAAGTTTTGGTCTTCTATGAGAACAACTTCTGGTCTTCTATGAGAGCACCTGCTGGTCTTCTGCGAGAATACCAACTGGCCTCCTATGACAATACCAGTAAGTATGGGAATAACTACAACAGTTCTTTTGATGATCTGCGGTGGGTCTTCTATTAGAAGAACTACTTGTCTTCTGTGAGAACACCTACAGGTTATCCGACAACAGACCACCATTCTTCTGTAAGAACACAACTGGATATTTACGAGAAGAGGTCACCCATGAAAATACCGACTGGTCATCTATTAGAAGACCTGGTTTCCCATTAGAATATTTTCTGTTCTTTATAATAGCTCCTGCTGGCCTTCTATGATAAGACCTCATGGTCTTCTGTAAGAGGACCACTTGGTATTTTATGAGAATGCGACTGGCTGACTTGCGGCAATTCTTCTCGTTCTCAAGTTTTGTTTTCAAAACATTGGAATTAGTGTTAAAAACGACAAACATAAAAGGAATTGCCTGAAAATTGCCGGTACGATCAATTTTTCCCACTTCCATTCCCCTTACTGAGACTTGCCACAAGTAAACTTGCCTATGTAAAATTGGACTTTATATTTTTTCATTTGACAGTTTTCTCCTTTATAAAAGTTTTCACGTAACCACCTTTAAAACATTTTACGGGAGAGTCAATGGATAACATTGTTTCGGACCGTATACCTGAAACAATTGTAGCTGCCTCATGCGAGGCATTAATTCCAGACAGAGACTCGTGGATCGGCGGAACTCTAGCACAAATGCCGACTGGAAAATGTTGTTATACAGACCGCTCCATGCTAGGTGGGAGAACGGGACTGGGTCTTTTCATTGAAGAACCAGAGACCGAAATATCTCTTTGTTTGCCAGATCACAATAGGGTCCATCAAGCGGAGATCCGAGCGATTACAGAGTGTCTGAACTGGCTTAATGTCAACACGAGACCAACTACTGTAAACGTCCTTACGGACAGTAAAACTGCAATCAAAGCAATAACATCCAAGACAGTGAAATCACAAACAGTCTTGGATTGTATAAAATCGATTAACAGCTATTCTCAACATGGCTCGGTGCGTATAATATGGGTACCGGGACATGCGGGATATAGAGATAATGAGATAGCAAATTCTCTAGCAAAAAATGGAAGGGAATTAGCAACAGTAAAGTTAGAGAACGCAAAACCACTAAACACGTCTCGTCTTGAGTTAAAAACTTGGACTACATCTTCTAAAGAAAGCCCTAAAGAGACGTTTTTCTATAAGAGGACGTACAGGCCTTCAATGAGATAACATGTTGGTCTTCTATAATTGAACTTCTTGATTTTCTCTAAGATAACCTACTGGTCTTTTCACGAATTCCTACAGATCTATTTGACTTCTTAAAGCTCTTCCGGTTACCTTTAATACCCTAGAGTCATCTTGTAACGACAAGTTCCCTCCGGTTGCTGGGATAGCTCGCGGGGGTCCAGAGTCCGTCACAGAAATGTGTAAGTGGAAAGACCGAGAGAGTGATAACACGGGTTTCTTGTTGGGTTTTAATCAACACTATTTTATTATTTCGTTTTCTTTTAAGGAGTGCACAAAGGTAAATTTTTAAGTGTATACAAAGCTTTGGAATTCCGACCGCTCGTTCGAGGTGACCTGGCTAAGTTCACCTATCCGCCCGCCGATGGTAATCCAGCCTCGATGGGAGACCTGAGTAGGTTCCGGATATTGGTTGTGTGGGAGACCGGGATAAGTTCTCCGTCTGTACCGGCCTGTTGGGTGACCTGGATAAGTTCGCCCACCTCCAGACACGTTGCCGTGGAAGTTTGGGCTAAACGATGGATATGGGCAAGGTTTCTGTAGGCTTCGCAGGAGACCTGGATAAGTTCTCCGAACTACTTGACTAACTGGACGAGTGGGGAAGAGGACTCATGCGAAAGGGGGTTCCAAAAGTTAAGGACACTTCATGGAACCTGTAAAGGTTACGCGTGGTCCTAAGAGATGCGGAAACTCCAAGGAGTCTGGGCAAGAGTACACGAGTTCCAAGAGTTGCGAACACTTCAAGGAATCTGGGCAAGAGTGCGCGAGGGAGTTCCAAGAGTTGCGAACACTTCAAGGAATCTGGGCAGGAGTACGCGAGTTCCAAGAGTTGCGAACACTTCAAGGAATCGGGCAGGAGTACACGAGTTCCAAGAGTTGCGAACACTTCAAGGAATCTGGGCAAGAGTGCGCGAGGGAGTTCCAAGAGTTGCGAACACTTCAAGGAATCTGGGCAGGAGTACGCGCGTTCCAAGAGTTGCGAACACTTCAAGGAATCGGGCAGGAGTACACGAGTTCCAAGAGTTGCGAACACTTCAAGGAATCTGGGCAAGAACACGCGAGGGAGTTCCAAGAGTTGCGAACACTTCAAGGAATCTGGGCAAGAGTACACGAGTTCCAAGAGTTGCGAACACTTCAAGGAATCTGGGCAAGAATACGCGAGGGAGTCCCAAGAGTTGCGAACACTTCAAGGAATCTGGGCAAGAGTACGCGAGGGAGTTCCAAGAGTTGCGAACACTTCAAGGAATCTGGGCAGGGATACGCGAAGGAATTCCAAGAGTTACGAACACTTCAAGGAATCTGGGCAAGAGTACGCGAGGGAATTCCAAGAGTTACGAACACTTCAAGGAATCTGGGCAAGAGTACGCGAGGGAATTCCAAGAGTTACGAACACTTCAAGGAATCTGCGCAAGAAATCTAATATCACCACTCTGACTCACCTGGTTATCTGTGATTTTCCACTTCCACTCGATTAAATTCGCGCACTAGTTGACTTCACTTCCTTTGAACACTGACTGATCCCCATTCAATTTCCTCCCGTCCTTTTATAGGAAAAACCAGTTGGTACCTATTACCCAAAAAATAATTTCAAATAATTAATCCAAAACCACGTGCTCTTGTGGTACCCATCACATTATAGAAAAAACCACGTGTTCTTAGCAGATTTTATCGAGGAATTCATTATGTAATTCAATATAATTCAACATACAGTGTTGGTCACAGAATTAGCACACCCCTTTGTGGCAAAATGATTTCAGTCAGCTAAGATTTTTGATAGGGCAAATTGAAATATTTTCGTAAACAAAATCCTTTTCTATAATGTATTTAACAGTTTTAATGATATAAGTGAATAGTATTATCAGTGGTTTTTTGAAAATAAAAGTTTTGTGAAGACGCCCAAATTATCAAGGGGACATATAATTAGCACACCCTAAGATTTTTTAATTTAATTCAATTAATATACAAAAATTAATTTATTTTGAAGATAATTCATATTCAAAACGTATTGAACAAATCATTTTTTGAAAGAAAAAATAATTTATCACCCCGGAATCTCATAATATATCCCAATAGCGAACCATTTTTCGTAATGTACACTTAAACGTCAGAAAGTCGCCAAAACTTTAAAAACAAATGTACAATTGGATCTGAAATTATTGAAATTGTTAACCGATTACTGAAATTTAAATATAAAGTGCAAAAACTTTTCAAAAAGTGCTTAAGGTTGATGATTCAGTCAAGAAAATTTTCGATTTGGAAGGGGTTTGTAGAAAGAAGATCAATAAAATGCACCCTTATGTAAAGAAGGATCAACTTATAACACCATTTGTTATTCAAAATTGCACGTCTGAATAACACCAAAGACCTATCACTACAAAACTGTCAACAAAGCACTAGGTGAACATGTAGCACATGAGTATGTTTAATGGTATAACCCCTTTCTAACAATAAAGGATTTTGAGGTTTGCTGAAATTGGTTAAAATCCATGAAAGTAGGCATATACTATTCAAGATAAATGTTTTCTGGATTATTGATTTTAAATTTAATCGTTTTAAGCTCCGGGAAACATATTATCTTGCGGTCTCACTAGACTATCTCCCGTTTGCCTTATGTTTAGAAAATTATTGAAATTTGCGTAGGTCCCATAGAGATGAACATAGGGTTATCGTGGCATACATCACGAAATATCGGTAAAATTCAGTCCAGATGTATAAGTATTTATAAAATCAATAGCTCACAGCATCATATTACAGTTTTTTAATGAACATTTTTGTGTCAAACGGACTTTACAGATGCACACTGCTGGTGGGTACATCCCACTATTCGCAAATTTACAAAGATGAAGAAGAATAGGACGTTTTATTTGATGTTTCTATGAACTACTTGCCTCAATAAATTTTTTTGCATGTGAAAAAATCGATAAAAAAACTAAAAAACTGAAATTTCTATCCGTCCTTGGGACCCAAGGTGTACCCCATATAAATGCCTTCTGACACTGAAATTTCGGAGACTGGTGGAGAGTATAACCAGCAGACTGGAACTTATGCCCAAACGAAAGGGACTCAAAACTGAATATGGACGAAAATATTGAAACTATTCACAATATTAGTGATTCTTTTAAGGCGTGCTAATTACGTGTCCAGTGAATTTAGGACATTTTTTCATTTTTGGAGGTTATTCAAATTAACAGTTATGTTTCAGTTTCTGTATTGCGTTGTATTCTTTAAGCATACTACTGAGAATATATTAGTACAATTACTTTATTAAATACAACTACTTTTGAAGGTCTTTTTAGGCAAAATAAATGTTGGTAGTGGGGTGTGCTAATTGTGTGACCAACACTGTATATAATTCAACATTTATAATTCAAACAACAATAACAACAAGAACAAGTGGGGACAAAAACAAGCGTCACAATCTTAACGACACTTGTAAAGATATACTCATCTTCTATAATAAAATCATGAAGTCTCCTATGAATAGATCTTTGGTAATAGTACCATCTGCCCTTCTGAACAAAAAGCTTCAGATATTCCTATAAAGAACTAGCGATTTTTTTAACATGTAGATGTCATTTTTGAGTTGGAGTAGTGGTTGTCTAGACGAAGTTCTCGTGGTCTTCAATCAGAAGACATCTTAGTTGTCTTTAGAAAGTCCTATTGATATTCTATGAAAATACCTGGACGCTCCTATCGTGTTTCTTTTAAAATGTCTTCTGTTGTTCAATAAAAATACACTATTTGATTCTATAAGAAAGCATTGAGAGGCCTCAATGTTTCTATATGATGGTCTATATGATGGCACCTATAGAATTACCCACCGACTTTCTATTCAACAACTCATTGGGTTTCGATAAGAAGACCTACTTCTCTTTTATTAGAGCACCTACTAGTGACCAATCGATAACATGATTGGAAGACCTATTGTCTTCTAAAAAATACCTACTATCTTCTACAAAAACACCTTTTTTGCTCCTTCTTTAAAAAGGTCTTCTGGGCTTGGATGTGAAGATCTCTGTCTTCTATCTGAACAGCTTCTGTTCTTCTATGAGAATATCTATGCCCATTAAAGAGGTTCAGTCATCGAGTCTTGTAATTCTCTATGATATACTCTTATACATTTTATTAAGAACACCTTCTATAAATTTGATCGAATTTCAACAATAAATTTTCAACACCTTCTGCATCTTATCTCAGATTTAATCACAATGCGGAAGTTTATCGTCTTTTCCTTAATTTTTAGTTTCCACAAAACAAAAACGTACTTAACACACTTTTTCTTCGATTCATTATCAATTCGGATGATTATTGTGTTTTTTGTTGTTTTTCTTGTCAATAACCAAAAGAATTTATATTCGATAAAATTATGAAAATTTCAATAAATATTTAAAGAAGACCATAAACGGGTAAGAATACACAAATAAACAACAACACAACAAATAAAAATAACAAACAAATAAAACAACGCACAACAAGAGTCAATAAAACCCTTTTTTCAAGAGTCTCTGACAAAAAGAAGTCCCAGAACAATTATGATTATCACTGTTAAGGGCAAAGTCATCGTCACCAATGAAGTATAGATGGAGTGGTGTGGTCGGTCGGTGGTAACGCCAGTCATGATCCCCCTGCGCTGGTATTAATGATGCACTTGGAATTTGTTGGTTGTTGTTCTTGTTGGTTTTTACAACAATTGATAAGCATTAACAAGATATAAATAGAGAAGACCAACACCAATTCCAGCAATTACTCACTCACTCAACCATCCATCCACTCATGTCAATGGTGGACAAACAAAGGATCGATCTACCTACCTGTTGTTATAAGAATCATAGACGAGAATGATGGCTGGCTTCTGAGTGGCATCAGCCACTGTTGAGTAGTAAAGTGTGTAACGAAATGATGAGTTTCGCTAACATAATTCCATGTTTTTCCCTTTTCTATTCTTAAGGAGTTCAAAAAAATCAATTGGAAAATCTAGTAAATCATTTCGTGCAGGGTGGTAAACGATGTCAAGCTGGGTTTAACGAGCTCTTTATGATAGAACAACAATACAAACGCTAAGCGGAAGGGGTCATAAATTATTATAACAAAAGATTATGGGAAATATGATTTTTCAGAAAATTTCCTAGAATTGAGTTATGAAATTGTGGGAAATTCTTGGAACCAAAAACCGACAAAGAATTTTTAGTTACTTAACGCTAAACAATTTTTTGAAAAATGATAACAAGCAAAAAATTGTATTTAAAAAATACTTAAAAAAGTATTTGCAGTTTAGAGTTTTATTATAGCGACCAGACAGAAATCCATGATATCAGTCACGTTTCCTAAAGACAGTAAAGAGGCGGAAATGCTTATTGATGTTAGCTAGAAGTTCCTTAATAACCTTACGGAACAGAACCTAAATATTATTAGGCTCTATTTTTATGAAGAACCGTGGGCTTACTACTCCTCAGACTCAGAGGAGTTATACAATGTAAGCCTCTAATAAGGAAGAATCCTAAGCAGTTCCTGTTCTCATTTATTCCGGTTGGAATATTAAGAGCCTCTTTGTATAAGTCCGCAAATTAATACCCATATTTTAATCTTTTCTACGAATAAAAAACTCTAATTAAAAATAAACAAATGCCATACGTGACCTATCTGCACAATCTTTAAATTGAAAATTAGACCAGCTCTTTAGATATCGAAACTGTAACACCCAAATACAATTTTTTTTAATTTGTACAACAGAAAATTTTTATAATTTTTTATCATTACTTTGCTTTCTTTAAACAATTGTTTTGAAAAATATGTGTCACAAGAAAAAAAGTAAAGAGGTTAAACATGATATGAAACTTTCATTTACATGTCACATAACACACTGACCTATTGGGGGACGATATCAGCATTTTCCGAACATAATACAAATAAACAATGACGATATTATTTAAACAAATTAATATACTTATATAACGGCTTGCGGGACAACAGATACCATGTAACTCCTTAATTAGATTTAACAAATGACAATGTGAAGGATGTATCGTGGTCCCCTTCAACGCTCGTTAAAGGTTACGAACAACACGTTTATTGTATTATGCTTTTAAATCCTTAACCTTATGGCTAGCCTTTCATACGAAAAAAATAATAATCAACTGATTTTAGACCCCACATACATATGTTAAGGTCAAATCCGTATTAGAGTTCAGGAAAAAATTTAGAAAATAGTTTAAAACATTTTTGAAAAAATCAACTATTCAACATCTTTTAAAAATCCACGGTTAGTCAGTCATCTTTAAAAATCCACTATTAAAAATATCTTTCAAAAATTCACGTTTAAAAAATCCTTAAAATAAACGAAATAAATTCTTAAAAAACGACGGTTAAAAATCTGTGAAAAAAATCCACGAAAAAAACTCTTAAAAAAATCGACGATTAAAAAATCTTAAAAAAAAATCTACCATTCATTTAAAAATCCAAGATTAAAACTTTAAAAAAATCTACTATTAAAAAATCTGTAAAATTGTTTAGAAATCTACTACTAAAAAAATCTTTAAAAATCCAATATGAAAAATCTTTAAAAATTGGCGATTAAAAAATTCTTTGAAAAATCCACGATATCAAAAAATCTTTACAAATAAATTCTTAAATTTTTAAAAAATCCAAGACTAAAAAATGTATTAAAATTCACGGTTTATATTTTTTAATCCATGACTAAAAATTTAAAAAAATCCACGTTTAAAAAAAATTCTGTAGCAAAATTCTCTATTACGGGAATTAAAAAAAAGAGAATTAAAGATCTGAAAAAATCATTAAAAATCCACGATTAAATGTTTTTTTATCAACGATTAAATTTTTAAATTTATTTTTTTTTAAATTCTTTAAAAATCCCCATTACCAATCTTCTATTTAAAACATAATTCTTCAAATTAAAAAAAAATCTTTGAAAAATCCACGAATTTTTTTTCAAATCTTTAAAAAATCCAATTTTAAAAATTTTATAAAAATATACGAATAAAAAATAATTCATTAAAGATTCCTCGATTAAAAATAATTCTTTAAAAAATCCACGATTAAAAAATCTTTTAAAAGTACACGAATAATAAATCTTTAAAAATACGCGAATAAAAATATCTTTAAAAAATCCACGAGCAAAAAATTCTTTAAAAAATCCACGATTAAAAAATGTTGTAAAATCGACGATTAAAAAATTTTTAAAAAGTCTACTATTAAAAAATCGTAAATAAATGTCGATTTAAAAAATCATAAAAATCGTCATAAAATAAAATCATTAAAAAATCCAAAAAAAACATTTTTTAAAGTCACTATTAAATACACTCTTACAAAATCGATGATTAAATAAATTCTTTGAACCACTAAGAAATCTTTAACAAATCCAAGGTATTTTTTATTCACGATTAAATTTTTTTTAATTTAAATTTTTTCTTGAAATTATTTAAAAATCTCCATTAAAAATCTTTTATTTAAAACATAATTCTTCAAATTAAAACAAAAATCTATGAAAAATCCACGAACAATTTTTTTAAATTTTTAAAAAAATCGACTATCAATTTTTTTAAATTATACGAATAAAAAATAATTCGATTAAAAATAATTTTTTAAAAAATCCACGAGTAAAAAATTCTTAAAAAAATGCTGTAAAATCTACGATTAAACAATTCTTTAAAATGTCTACTATTAAAAAATCGTAAATAAATCTCGATTTAAAAAAAAAATCATAAATATCGTCATAAAATAAATTCTTTAAAAATCCTAAAAATACTGATTTTTTTAATCCACTATCAAATACATTCTTACAAAATCGATGATTAAAAAAATTCTTTGAACCACTAAGAAATCTTTTTAAATCCACAATAAAAAAAAACATTTAAAATTAAGTTTAATTCTGTTTAATCCACAACTAAATAAATTCTTAAGAAATCCATGAATTAATAAATTCTTTAAAAATAAACCATTAACAAAAAATCTTAAAAAATCCAGGTTTATTTTTTTGTTAAATCCATGATAAAAAATCCACGATTAAAAATTCTTTTAAAAAAGTCAACTATTAAAAAATTATAAATAAATCTCTACCTAAAAAACAAGTGAGAAAAGGCTATAGTCGGTACGGGGCCGACTATGTGATACCCTACACCTCTCTGTGAATAATCTTTTCACTTGAAAACATTTCTTTTATGGAGATACGAAAGTTTTCACCTATCTGGCTTTTATACCAAATGACTTAAGGCGAACTGAACCAAAATAATTAATATTTAATTTTATATTAACTACTGTCGACATCACCAACATCAATAGGCTTCTATCTCTGTGAGAAAATTTCGTGATGATCCGATCAAATTTCCGACCTGTAGTGTGATTGCAGAAAAAGTGGAAAAAAAGGGATGCATTAACGACTATTGCGATATCTCTATTATTTGACTACCTACGCCAACCTACTTTGCATAATTTCAAAGATAGGATTTTCTACTTTCAGGCTTTGCTTTTAGAAGGTCCCCAACCAAAGGTGTGATATCCGTTATTATTATTAAAATCGCAAAAATGAGAATTTGGGTTTTATTAGCGACTATTGCGATATCTTCGCTGTTAGATCACCTACGACAACCTATCGTTGTCAGACCACCTACGACAACCTACGTTACATTATTGTAAAGGTGATATTTTATACTTTCATTGCCAGGTTTTGCTTTTTGTAGACCCCTTATAGACGCTGAGATATTTGCTTTGGAATAAAATGTTGACTTTTTCTCCAAATAAGTTTTTGCTCATTCGGACCCCAAAATATTATCCGACCATCAAAATCAATAGGCTTTTTTCCCTGTGAGACCCACATAAAAAATCGAAAAATGGGATGTAGTACCGACTATTGCGAAATCTCCGTTTTTTGGTCACTTACCCCGACCTAGTTGACATCATTGTAAAGATGGGATCTTCTACTTTCATAGCCAGGCTTTGCTTTTGGAAAGTCCCCAACCAAAGCTGTGATAATTGTCATTATAATTAAAATCGCAAAAATGAAAATTGGAGTTTTATTTGCTACTATTGTGATATCTTCGTTGTTTGATCACCTACGAGCACCTACTTTACATCATTAGAAAGGTGATATTTTCTACTTTAATTGTCACTACTTTAATTGCTTTTGGTATACCCCATATAGAAGCTGAGATATTCGCTTTGGAAAAAATCGTTGTCTTTTTATCCACCTAAGTTTTTTGCCCTTTCCGACCCCTAAATATTATCCGACCGTCACCAAAATCAATAGGCTTCTTCCCCTCCGGGACCCCCATCAACATGCAAAATTTCGTGAAGATCCGATCAAAATTGCGACCTGTAGCGTGATTACAAGGTTTAGATGGACAGACGGACAGACGGACGGACGGACGGACTGACGGACGGACGGACACACATAGCCAGATCGACTCAGCTCGTCGAGACATTCATTTTGGTATATATAAGTATGGGTCTACGACCATTATTTCGATGCGTTACAAACTTTTTGGCCAAAACCAACTTATAATACCCTCCCCACATAGTGGTGTAGGGTATAGTATAAAAAGTCCACGATCAAAAAAATTCTTTAAAAAAGCCTTTAAAAATACACATATAAAAAATCTTTAAAAAATGCACTAGTTAAAATTTAATAAATTATTAAAACATGCTTAAAAAGTTTCAGAAATATCATTAAAAATTTTAAGTTTCCTCGCAAAAAAAAAAATTCGCGGCGCTAAGTGGGTTAATAATCCACCACTAAAAATCCTTATAAAACAATGATTTTTTTAATCCACTATTATGTACATTCTTAAAAATCCACCACCAAGAAATCTTTAACAAATCCAAGATTAATTTTTTTAAATTTTGTTTAGTTCATTGCTAAATTTTTTTAATCCACGGAATTCTTTTAATCCATAAAACTAATAAATTCTTTAAAAATACACCACTAATAAAGAATCTTTAAAAAAATCCACGTTTAATTTTTTGTTAAATCCATAATAAAAAATCTGTAAAAAATCCACGATTAAAAATACTTACAAAAAAATCAATTATTATAAAAAAATTATAAATAAATCTCGACTTAAAAAATCATAAAAAGTCGCGATTAAATAAATTCTTTAAAAATCCTCTACTAAAAAAAACCTTTAAAATACACTAATATTTTTTATATCCACTATTAAATAACTTCTTAAAAAAATCGATGATTAAATGAATTCTTTAAAAACACACCACAAGTCCACGTTAATTTTTTTAAATCCGCAATTTAAGTTTTTTTGAGTCCCCTGTTACAATTTCTAAAATCCACGGTTATTTTTTTAAATCCACGATTAAAAAAATCACAATAAAATAAATTCTTTAAAGAATACTCCTCTAATAAAAACATTAAAAAATCCACGCTTATTTTTTTTTAAATCCGTTCCCGATTAAAAAATTCTCGATTAAAACATCTTTAAAAAATCCTCGATTAAAAAATCTTTATAAAAAATCCACGATTAAGAAATCTTTAAAAATATATAAATAAAAAATAATTCATTATAAATTCACAAATAAAAATAATTCTTTAAAAATCCACAAAAAAAATAATTCTTTAAAAAATCCACGATTAAAAAAATCTTTAAAAATATGTTAATAAAAAATAATTCATTAAAAATTCCAGATTAAAAATAATTCTATAAAAAATTCATGATTAAAAAAATCTTTAAAAGCACACGAATAAAAAATCTTAAAAGAAATCCACGACTTAAAAATCATTTAAAAAATCGACGATTGAAAAAATTAATTAAAAAATCTACTCTACACTTTAAAAAAAAATTCACTATTAAAAAATCGTTAAAAGAATCCACGACCAAAAAAATCTTTACAAAATCCACGATTAAAAAATTTTTAAAAAAATGCAGGATTAAAAAATCTTCAAAAGTATATGAATAAAAAATAATTCATTAAAAATCCACAAATTAAAATAATTCTTTAAAAAATCCACGATTAAAAAATCTTTAAAAAAATGCAGGATTAAAAAATCTTCAAAAGTATACGAATAAAAAATAATTCATTAAAATTCCACAAGTAAAAATAATTCTTTAAAAAATCCACCATTAAAAAATCGTCGATTAAAAAATTTTTAAAATTTATAAATAAAAAATAACTCATTAAAATTTCAGATTAAAAATAATTAAAGAAAAATCCATGATTAAAAAAAATCTTTAAAAAAATGCACTATTTAAAAATCGTTAAAAATATATGAATAAAAAATAATTAATAATAATAATAAATCCATGATTAAAAATCTGTAAAAGTACACGAATAAAAAATCTTTAAACAAATCGACGACTAAAAAAATCTTTTAAAAAATCCACGATTAAAAAAATTATTTAAAAAATTTACTATACGAAACACATAAATAAATTTCGATTTAAAAAATCATAAAAAATCGCGATTAAATAAAATCTTTAAAAATCCACCACTACAAAAAATTCTTAAAAATCCACGGATATTTTTATTAAACCCACTTTTAAACACATTCACAACAAGTAAGAAAGTATCAGTCAGCTGAGCCGACAGAGATATACCCTCAGCCACGTACCCGAAAAACGTTAACACAATACTTCTGTAGGTTTTTTAGCTGTTGGAAAGGGCCACAAAAAACTACATGTTGCAACAAAATTCAGAATGATCCAAGACGAGTGCATTTTTTCCAAACTTTAGGTAGGGTGTACCCATAGGAGTGATCCGATGTAGTACATATTCGGACCTAATACAAATCTGTAGGAAATATTTTTTTCTTTATTAGTCTATGGATATTTTCCTTACAAACTATTGTTGTACTTAATTTTCTGAATTTAAATATATTACAATTTTACTTTTCAATTTACAAAGTTTAAGCTAAATCGATTTCTCTCTTAAAGGGTTATTTTACACATTAGCCAGTTTAGGTGGTGCCGGTAGGATTTTCTGGACCTTTTTGGGTCATTATCTTAGAAAGTATGGACTTTCCCACGAAAAAAAAATTACAACGTAGTAACAGGGGCCGCAAGTGCAACCTGCTGCGTCACAAATTAATAAGATCAGAGAGGAGTTGTTAAACTATACTTTTTACAAATTTTGTGTGGGAGGTACTCAAATGAGTGGACCGATATAGTCCATATTAGAACTCGATCTATGCCTGAAAGTAATATTACCAATAGCAAAGTTTGGCTCAATTCGGTTATTCCCTCCTAGAGTTATCATGCCCACAATCTTGGCGAAAAATTTTGAACCTTTGTGGGGGAGGTACCGGAAGGAGTGGACCGATATGGTCTATCTTCAAATTTAAACTAAGTTTGGACAAAATATTGAAAGACCCAAAATTTTAACCAAATATGTTGATCCGTTCGAGAGTTATCGTGCACTCCAACTACGACACATGGTATTATATGGGTTGTTTGCAGTTTTCGTGCTGATTTCTGAGGTAATATGGACTTGCTCCTGAAAAAAATTATATCGTCGTAATGGGGGTAGTGAATACAAGTGGCTGCAACAAAAATCAAAGCGATTCGAGAGCAGGCCTTAGACTGCACTTAAGCAAAATTTTGTGTGGGAGGTACCCGAAAGAGTGAACCAATAGGGTCCATATTGGAACCTCATCTATGTCTGGTAGAAATGTCACGATGTGCAAAGTATGGACTAATTCGGTTACTCCCTTCAAGAGCTATCGTGCGGACAATATTTCCGAAAATTTTTGAACTTTTGTGGGGGAGGTACCTGAAGGAGTGGACCTATATGGCCCATCTTCGAACTTAAATCGAATCTGGACAAAATATTTCGATACCCAAAATTTGAACCGAATCGATTGATCCGTTCGAGAGTTATCGTGCGCACCAGCCTGCCAGACAGACAGACAGACAGACAGACGGACGGACATTGCTAGATCTACTCAAAATTGTCTGAAACGGATATCGTACAAACATACTTGGGGTCTAAAACCATTATTTCTATGAGGCACATTTTTGGTCGTATCAAAGTGTAAATACCCTCTTTAGCCTAAAGGCTGAGGGTATAAAAATCTTAAAAAATCTACGATTACAAAAATCTCTACAAAATCCACTATTAAAGAAAAATATAAAACCAAGATTAACATTTTTGCCACGATTAAAAATTCCTTATAAAAATCCATAATTAAAAGTCTGACGAATTATTTAAAAAATCCACGATTAAAAAATTCTTTAAAAAATCCATAATTTTAAGCTTTGTCCTATAAGCCAAACTAAGAATATACTCCAGTTCTGCATGTACCACAAGTCGACCCGTATTTGTATGTCTTTTTAGTGGGTTCATCATCGCTCATTCACATGACATACGTTGTTTAACTATGCCGGTGTCCCTGTAAAGCTCGTGGCTGATACTATGCCGATATTCACCGATTGATCTTTCGAATAATTTTTCTCTCAAACACACTAAGTACTGCCTTGCCTGCTTGCTGAAGAACCCAGGCTTCTTCTGAACCACATATGTATTAACACGGATAGTAGCAGTGTTTTGTAAAGTGACCAGATGTGGATTAGTTTTTAAACTGCTTAGCAAAGTACCACTAGGTTTTCTCATTGATAATCTGTAGGTATATTCTTCTAAAGTATATGTAGTTTTTTTCTCGTAGAAGACCAGTAGGGTTTTTCATGGATGACCAGCTGACTTCTATTAGGTCTTCTCATAGAATCAAACTGGAAAATAACCGATATGGCTTATCTATAGGGAAATGTTGGTATTCTCGAAGAAGACCTTTGGACAACCACCCATAGAAAACCACTGGATTATAAAAGGCCAGTAGTTTCCTCAAGAAAGGTTAATAGATCTCCATATAAAAGAAATCACATCTCACGAGACCACTAGGTATTCTCATAGAGGATCCGAAGGTCTTCCAATAGAAGACAGTAGTTGTTCTTCTTCTTGAATATCAGTAGAGGAAGAATCTGAATTCTCACAGAGTACAGGTACTCTCGTCTCATTGAAGATTAGTAAGTATTTTATTATAAGTAAGTATTTTAGTAGAGCCCGTAGATCGTCTCACAAAGTAGTTCCTTCCTTAGAAGACAAACGGGTTCTCTCAGAGAAAAAAAGTAAGTCTTCTCATAGAAGACAAATAAGACTTCTCACCGTAGTCCTGGTCTTATGGCATGTCAGTTGTTCTGTTGGAAGAAATGTTTTATTCGAGAACACATGTGTAGTTGTATTTTATTTTTTTCCCATTCCATGTTATTTTGTAAAATATTTTCTCCAACACTTTGTTTATTTGTCCTTGTCTTCTCGAAGATTGCTGATCATTTCACAAAACCGAAATGTGCGTTTTTTGAAAGATGTGTCGATTTGCTGCGGCAACTTCCTTGTTTGTTTAAGGAATGTGTTCGGTTGGTTAGTCCAGTCCATTAAAATGTCTTCTCCTTGTTAAACAATGCCAGCAACTGTCAATCTCTGTCGACAGATATAAATCATGCTTCATTTACTGGAAGAAAAATCCACTGGATTTCCATGTGTTACACAGCTTGACCTGCATTCTGTACTCTTTTCCTCTATGGAAATTACAATGTCAAGATGCCACAATTTTTTTGTTTTATTTTCACAAAGAGAAAAAGAGAGAAGAAAGGAAATCCAATGATTTTTTAATGCAGATGACAGCTTACAACATTTTCTGACATTGACAGTTATGCGTTATATAAACAAGAAGATAAGAAAAACAATCACGAAACAAAAACTATGAGAAGTAAGTAAGAAGAAGTATTGATTTTTTACGGTGATAATATTGGATGTATATGGCTGCGCTTTCCTATTATGATTGGAATGTCATTTGCTACAAATTTGTTACGTATAACATGCAAATATGCATTGGGGACCTAATGATGTGAGACAAAAAGCCCATAAGTATTCAATAGTTTCCGAATGTCATCTAACAAAAAGACCCATGTTTATTTGAATTGTATTAATAGGTTTTTGTTGTCCATTACATTTCGATTAGATTTGGTCGTGAGAAAAAAGAAGTGAATGAAGAAATTTATGTTTTTTGTGTTTTATTGTTAAAATAAAAAATAGAAAAACTTGGCTTGACAAGGGGCTGCCGGTTTGTGGAACAAGTTACACGATCCATTAAATAGTTTCTATTGAAATTTTAAATATTGGAAAGAGTGTTCTTCTGTTTGTATTCCGAAAAGAAACCTTCCTTGAAACACATCATCAAATTTTATTCGCTTTCATAATGAAAATGTTTTTCGAAACATCTTTTTTTCTTTGCCGATTTTGTTGTTGTTTTTTTGTTTTTGTTATTGTTGAGTTGTGAAAACTTGTGTGGTAAGCCATTGAAAAGACACAACCTTTAAATGCGGGGAAATACTCTCACCTATTGAGATATCTTCTGTTTCGATTATGCACCAGAAAAACATTAGATAAATAAACATCAATATAAACAAATCAGTAACGAGGATGGAGGGCAAATTATGGGAAGAACTTATTACTTCTCATAGAAGACCAATAGGTCTTCTCATAAAAGGTGCTACAGAAGCATCCTTTCTTTCAGAAAGGTGCTATAGAAGCACCCTTTCTTTCAGAAAGGTGCTATAGAAGCACCCTTTCTTTCAGAAAGGTGCTATAGAAGCACCCTTTCTTTCAGAAAGGTGCTATAGAAGCACCCTTTCTTTCAGAAAGGTGCTATAGAAGCACCCTTTCTTTCAGAAAGGTGCTATAGAAGCACCCTTTCTTTCAGAAAGGTGCTATAGAAGCACCCTTTCTTTCAGAAAGGTGCTATAGAAGCACCCTTTCTTTCAGAAAGGTGCTATAGAAGCACCCTTTCTTTCAGAAAGCTGCTATAGAAGCACCCTTTCTTTCAGAAAGGTGCTATAGAAGCACCCTTTCTTTCAGAAAGGTGCTATAGAAGCACCCTTTCTTTCAGAAAGGTGCTATAGAAGCACCCTTTCTTTCAGAAAGGTGCTATAGAAGCACCCTTTCTTTCAGAAAGGTGCTATAGAAGCACCCTTTCTTTCAGAAAGGTGCTATAGAAGCACCCTTTCTTTCAGAAAGGTGCTATAGAAGCACCCTTTCTTTCAGAAAGGTGCTATAGAAGCACCCTTTCTTTCACAAAGGTGCTATAGAAGCACCCTTTCTTTCACAAAGGTGCTATAGAAGCACCCTTTCTTTCACAAAGGTGCTATAGAAGCACCCTTTCTTTCAGAAAGGTGCTATAGAAGCACCCTTTCTTTCAGAAAGGTGCTATAGAAGCACCCTTTCTTTCAGAAAGGTGCTATAGAAGCACCCTTTCTTTCAGAAAGGCTCTATAGAACCACCCTTTCATTCAAAGAGGGTCTTTCAGAAAGGTACTATATTGTCATTCATTCAAAAAGGGTCAATAGAATCAACTTTCTTTTAGAAAGGTCAATAAAAGCCCCATTTCTTTCAGAAATTGTCAATAGAAGCACCCTTTCTCTCAGAAAGGTGCTCTAGAAGCACCCTTTCTTTCAAAAAGGGTCAATAGAATCAACTTTCTTTTAGAAAGGGTCAATAAAAGCCCCCTTTCTTTCACAAATTGTCAATAGAAGCCCCCTTTCTTTCAGAAATTGTCAATCGAAACACCCTTTCTTTCAGAAATTCTCAATTTCTTTCAGAAAGGGTCAATAGAAGCACCCTTTCTTTAAAAAAGGGTCAATAGAATCAACTTTCTTTGAGAAATTCTCAATAGAGGCACCCTTTCTTTCAGAAAGGTGCTATAGAAGTACCCTTTCATTCAGACAGGCTCTATAGAACCACCCTTTCATTCATAGAGGGTCTTTCAGAAAGGTACTATAGAAGCACTCTTTCATTCAGAGACGGTCTTTCAGAAATTGTCAATAGAAGCACCCTTTCTTTCAGAAATTGTCAATAGAAGCACCCTTTCTTTCAGAAATTGTCAATAGAAGCACCCTTTCTTTCAGAAATTGTCAATAGAAGCACCCTTTCTTTCAGAAATTGTCAATAGAAGCACCCTTTCTTTCAGAAATTGTAAATAGAAGCACCATTTCTTTCAGAAATTGTAAATAGAAGCACCATTTCTTTCAGAAATTGTCAATAGAAGCACCCTTTCTTTCAGAAATTGTCAATAGAAGCACCCTTTCTTTCAGAAATTGTCAATAGAAGCACCCTTTCTTTCAGAAATTGTCAATAGAAGCACCATTTCTTTCAGAAATTGTCAATAGAAGCACCCTTTCTTTCAGAAATTGTCAATGGAAGCACCCTTTTTTTTAGAAATTGTCAATAGAAGCACCCTTTCTTTCAGAAGTTGTCAATAGAAGCACCCTTTCTTTCAGAAATTGTCAATAGAAGCACCCTTTCTTTCAGAAATTGTCAATAGAAGCACCCTTTCTTTCAGAAATTGTCAATAGAAGCACCCTTTTTTTCAGAAATTGTCGATAGAAGCACCCTTTCTTTCAGAAATTGTCGATAGAAGCACCCTTTCTTTCAGAAATTGTCAATAGAAGCACCCTTTCTTTCAGAAATTGTCAATAGAAGCGCCCTTTCGTTCAGAAATTGTCAATAGAAGCACCCTTTCTTTCAGAAATTGTTAATAGAAGCACCCTTTCGTTCAGAAATTGTCAATAGAAGCACCCTTTCTTTCAGAAATTGTCAATAGAAGCACCCTTTCTTTCAGAAATTGTCAATAGAAGCACCCTTTCTTTCAGAAATTGTCAATAGAAGCACCCTTTCTTTCAGAAATTGTCAATAGAAGCACCCTTTCTTTCAGAAATTGTCAATAGAAGCACCCTTTCTTTCAGAAATTGTCAATAGAAGCACCCTTTCTTTCAGAAATTGTCAATAGAAGCACCCTTTCTTTCAGAAATTGTCAATAGAATCACCCTTTCTTTCAGAAATTGTCAATAGAAGCACCCTTTCTTTCAGAAATTGTCAATAGAAGCACCCTTTCTTTCAGAAATTGTCAATAGAAGCACCCTTTCTTTCAGAAATTGTCAATAGAAGCACCCTTTCTTTCAGAAATTGTCAATAGAAGAACCCTTTCTTTCAGAAATTGTCAATAGAAGCACCCTTTCTTTCAGAAATTGTCAATAGAAGCACCCTTTCTTTCAGAAATTGTCAATAGAAGCACCCTTTCTTTCAGAAATTGTCAATAGAAGCACCCTTTCTTTCAGAAATTGTCAATAGAAGCACCCTTTCTTTCAGAAATTGTCAATAGAAGCACCATTTCTTTCAGAAATTGTCAATAGAAGCACCATTTCTTTCAGAAATTGTCGATAGAAGCACCCTTTCTTTCAGAAATTGTCAATAGAAGCACCTTTCTTTCAGAAATTGTCAATAGAAGCACCCTTTCTTTCAGAAATTGTCAATAGAAGCACCCTTTCTTTCAGAAATTGTCAATAGAAGCACCCTTTCTTTCAGAAATTGTCAATAGAAGCACCCTTCCTTACAGAAATTGTCAATAGCAGCACCCTTTCTTTCAGAAATTGTCAATAGAAGCACCCTTTCTTTCAGAAATTGTCAATAGAAGCACCCTTTCTTTCAAAAATTGTCAATAGAAGCACCATTTCTTTCAGAAATTGTCAATAGAAGACCATTTCTTTCAGAAATTGTCAATAGAAGCACCCTTTCTTTCAGAAATTGTCAATAGAAGCACCATTTCTTTCAGAAATTGTCGATAGAAGCACCATTTCTTTCAGAAATTGTCGATAGAAGCACCATTTCTTTCAGAAATTGTCGATAGAAGCACCCTTTCTTTCAGAAATTGTCAATAGAAGCACCCTTTCTTTCAGAAATTGTCAATAGAAGCACCCTTTCTTTCAGAAATTGTCGATAGAAGCACCCTTTCTTTCAGAAATTGTCAATAGAAGCACCCTTTCTTTCAGAAATTGTCAATAGAAGCACCCTTTCTTTCAGAAATTGTCGATAGAAGCACCCTTTCTTTCAGAAATTGTCAATAGAAGCACCCTTTCTTTCAGAAATTGTCAATAGAAGCACCCTTTCTTTTAGAAATTGTCAATAGAAGCACCCTTTCTTTCAGAAATTGTCAATAGAAGCACCCTTTCTTTCAGAAATTGTCAATAGAAGCACCATTTCTTTCAGAAATTGTCGATAGAAGCACCCTTTCTTTCAGAAATTGTCGATAGAAGCACCCTTTCTTTCAGAAATTGTCGATAGAAGCACCCTTTCTTTCAGAAATTGTCAATAGAAGCACCCTTTCTTTTAGAAATTGTCAATAGAAGCACCCTTTCTTTCAGAAATTGTCAATAGAAGCACCCTTTCTTTCAGAAATTGTCGATAGAAGCACCCTTTCTTTCAGAAATTGTCAATAGAAGCACCCTTTCTTTCAGAAATTGTCAATAGAAGCACCCTTTCTTTCAGAAATTGTCAATAGAAGCACCCTTTCTTTCAGAAATTGTCAATAGAAGCACCCTTTCTTTCAGAAATTGTCAATAGAAGCACCCTTTCTTTCAGAAATTGTCGATAGAAGCACCCTTTCTTTCAGAAATTGTCAATAGAAGCACCCTTTCTTTCAGAAATTGTCAATAGAAGCACCCTTTCTTTCAGAAATTGTCAATAGAAGCACCCTTTCTTTTAGAAATTGTCAATAGAAGCACCCTTTCTTTTAGAAATTGTCAATAGAAGCACCCTTTCTTTCAGAAATTGTCAATAGAAGCACCCTTTCTTTCAGAAATTGTCAATAGAAGCACCATTTCTTTCAGAAATTGTCGATAGAAGCACCCTTTCTTTCAGAAATTGTCAATAGAAGCACCCTTTCTTTCAGAAATTGTCAATAGAAGCACCCTTTCTTTCAGAAATTGTCGATAGAAGCACTCTTTCTTTCAGAAATTGTCAATAGAAGCACCCTTTCTTTCAGAAATTGTCAATAGAAGCACCATTTCTTTCAGAAATTGTCAATAGAAGCACCCTTTCTTTCAGAAATTGTCAATAGAAGCACCCTTTCTTTTAGAAATTGTCAATAGAAGCACCCTTTCTTTCAGAAATTGTCAATAGAAGCACCCTTTCTTTCAGAAATTGTCAATAGAAGCACCATTTCTTTCAGAAATTGTCAATAGAAGCACCCTTTCTTTCAGAAATTGTCAATAGAAGCACCCTTTCTTTCAGAAATTGTCAATAGAAGCACCATTTCTTTCAGAAATTGTCAATAGAAGCACCCTTTCTTTCAGAAATTGTCAATAGAAGCACCCTTTCTTTCAGAAATTGTCAATAGAAGCACCATTTCTTTCAGAAATTGTCGATAGAAGCACCCTTTCTTTCAGAAATTGTCAATAGAAGCACCCTTTCTTTCAGAAATTGTCAATAGAAGCACCCTTTCTTTCAGAAATTGTCGATAGAAGCACTCTTTCTTTCAGAAATTGTCAATAGAAGCAGCCTTTCTTTCAGAAATTGTCAATAGAAACACCATTTCTTTCAGAAATTGTCGATAGAAGCACCCTTTCTTTCAGAAATTGTCAATGGAAGCACCCTTTCCTTCAGAAATTGTCAATAGAAGCACCCTTTCTTTCAGAAATTGTCAATAGAAGCACCCTTTCTTTTAGAAATTGTCAATAGAAGCACCCTTTCTTTCAGAAATTGTCAATAGAAGCACCCTTTCTTTCAGAAATTGTCAATAGAAGCACCCTTTCTTACAGAAATTGTCAATAGCAGCACCCTTTCTTTCAGAAATTGTCAATAGAAGCACCCTTTCTTTCAGAAATTGTCAATAGAAGCACCCTTTCTTTCAGAAATTGTCAATAGAAGCACCCTTTCTTTCAGAAATTGTCAATAGAAGCACCCTTTCTTTCAGAAATTGTCAATAGAAGCACCCTTTCTTTCAGAAGTTGTCAATAGAAGCACCCTTTCTTTCAGAAATTGTCAATAGAAGCACCCTTTCTTTCAGAAATTGTCAATAGAAGCACCCTTTCTTTCAGAAATTGTCAATAGAAGCACCCTTTCTTTCAGAAATTGTCGATAGAAGCACCCTTTCTTTCAGAAATTGTCAATAGAAGCACCCTTTCTTTCAGAAATTGTCGATAGAAGCACCCTTTCTTTCAGAAATTGTCAATAGAAGCACCCTTTCTTTCAGAAATTGTCAATAGAAGCACCCTTTCTTTCAGAAATTGTCAATAGAAGCACCCTTTCTTTCAGAAATTGTCAATAGAAGCACCCTTTCTTTCAGAAATTGTCAATAGAAGCACCCTTTCTTACAGAAATTGTCAATAGAAGCACCCTTTCTTTCAGAAATTGTCAGTAGAAGCACCCTTTCTTTCAGAAATTGTCAATAGAAGCACCCTTTCTTTCAGAAATTGTCAATAGAAGCACCCTTTCTTTCAGAAATTGTCAATAGAAGCACCCTTTCTTTCAGAAATTGTCAATAGAAGCACCCTTTCTTTCAGAAATTGTCAATAGAAGCACCCTTTCTTACAGAAATTGTCAATAGAAGCACCCTTTCTTTCAGAAATTGTCAGTAGAAGCACCCTTTCTTTCAGAAATTGTCAATAGAAGCACCCTTTCTTTCAGAAATTGTCAATAGAAGCACCCTTTCTTTCAGAAATTGTCAATAGAAGCACCCTTTCTCTCAGAAATTGTCAATAGAAGCACCCTTTCTTTCAGAAATTGTCAATAGAAGCACCCTTTCTTTCAGAAATTGTCAATAGAAGCACCCTTTCTTTCAGAAATTGTCAATAGAAGCACCCTTTCTTTCAGAAATTGTCAATATAAGCACCCTTTCTTTCAGAAATTGTCAATAGAAGCACCCTTTCTTTCAGAAATTGTCAATAGAAGCACCCTTTCTTACAGAAATTGTCAATAGAAGCACCCTTTCTTTCAGAAATTGTCAATAGAAGCACCCTTTCTTTCAGAAATTGTCAATAGAAGCACCCTTTCTTTCAGAAATTGTCAATAGAAGCACCCTTTCTTTCAGAAATTGTCAATAGAAGCACCCTTTCTTTCAGAAATTGTCAATAGAAGCACCCTTTCTTTCAGAAATTGTCAATAGAAGCACCCTTTCTTACAGAAATTGTCAATAGAAGCACCCTTTCTTTCAGAAATTGTCAATAGAAGCACCCTTTCTTTCAGAAATTGTCAATAGAAGCACCCTTTCTTTCAGAAATTGTCAATAGAAGCACCCTTTCTTTCAGAAATTGTCAATAGAAGCACCCTTTCTTTCAGAAATTGTCAATAGAAGCACCCTTTCTTTCAGAAATTGTCAATAGAAGCACCCTTTCTTTCAGAAATTGCCAATAGAAGCACCCTTTCTTTCAGAAATTGTCAATAGAAGCACCCTTTCTTTCAGAATGGGTCAATAGAAGCACCCCTTTATTCAGAAAGGGTCAATAGAAGCATACCTTCTTTCAGAATGGGTCAATAGAAGCACCCCTTTATTCAGAAAGGGTCAATAGAAGCATACCTTCTTTCAGAAAGGGTCAATAGAAGCACCCCTTTATTCAGAAAGGGTCAATAGAAGCATCCCTTCTTTCAGAAAGGGTCAATAGAAGCATCCCTTCTTTCAGAAAGGGTCAATAGAAGCATCCCCTCTTTCAGAAATTGTCAATAGAAGCATCCCTTCTTTCAGACAGGGTCAATAGAAACACCCCTTCTTTCAGAAGGGTCAATAGAAACACCCCTTCTTTCAGAAGGGTCAATAGAAGCACCCCTTCGTTCAGAAAGGGTCAATATAAGCACCCCTTCTTTCAGAAAGGGTGAATAGAACACCCCTTCTTTCAGAAGGGTCAATAGAAACACCCCTTCTTTCAGAAGGGTCAATAGAAGCAACCCTTCTTTCAGAAAGGGTGAATAGAACACCCCTTCTTTAAGAAAGCGTCAATAGAACACCCTTTCTTTCAGAATGGGTCAACAGAAGCACCCCTTCTTTCAGAAAGGGTCAATAGAAGCACCCCTTCTTTCAGAAAGGGTCAATAGAAGCACCCCTTCTTTCAGAAAGGGTCAATAGATGCACCCTTCTTATAGAATTCCAACAGGTCTTCTTATAGAAGACTAACAGGTCTTCTAAAGGAAGTCCAACAGGTCTTCTTAGAGAAGACCAACAGGTCGTCCTATAGAAGACCAACAGGTCTTCATATAGAAGATCAATTGGTGTTTTCTTGGGAGATCAATAACACAATTTCATCCTATTATCTCCTCTCCAAATTCTCATTTCGCCCCTCGTTTCCATGCCTTTGTGCATTCTTGTTATGCAGATTTCTCGACAAAACATTTCTCAAAATAACAAAACAAACAACAAAAGGCAACATTCTTTTAATGATTTCTTCGTTGCTTCGGTATCTTTCTCCAACAACACAACAAACAAATCGATTGAATGCATCAAAACAAAAACATTCAACTGTTTGTCTGTCCATCCATTTGACTGAATACTGACTGGCTGAGTGAAACGTCTGGTATGTCTCGGGTCTCGTCTGTAAATATTTGTTTTGAGAAAATTTCAAGAATTCGATGATGATCGTCATTATCATCTTGGTGATGAAGAGTGAGAGTATGTGTGGCTGACTGGCAGACTGGGTTTGTTGGAGCCCTTGATAGAGAAAACTTGAAAGAAGTGCTGATGAAACCCGCAAAGAAGTAACTTTAGAAAATTAAAAATAAAATTAGTTTTTTTTTGGTGAAATATTTTAAATAAACTGTCAAGTTTTAGAAGCTCTTGCTGAAGTAGTATGGATACTACCTAGTGGGTAGTCACAGATAGTGAGTAAAACTTAATTTTAAACGTCATATTTACATTTTATTGGTCACGTTTTTTCATCTTCTTCTTCGCTTTTGGTGGTGCATTTGAACTGCCTAATTTATTAAAAAAAACACACACCAACAACAACCCCAAAAACGCATATAAATAAGATAACAAAATTCCACCAATAAAAGAGCTTCCAAATGGAAATTGATTAAGTTTTTGAAGTTTCTATTGGATATTGTATTTAAATGAAAATGGTGTTATGACAAATTAGTTAAATTTTAAATGCATTTTTTTGCTGTTTAAAAGACAAGACAACAAAAGCTTTTGTAAAACACAATGCACATTATTTATTTAAATTAAAGATTTGTGGCGCTGCCAACACGACGGTGATGATATCTTCTAAAGCTTGGTTGGTTGGTTGCAGTTCAGCAGCAGCACAAAAAATATAAGCTGTCTCTTTAACACAAATCACATTGAGGCCGAAGCAGCTGTCTTCTGTTTTTGGTTTGGAACATAAAGAAATCTGAAATGAAAGACAAAAAAGCTGAAGGTTTGTTCAAAATATTTCTGTTTAGCGGGAGAGTGGTGACAGCCACACTACTCATCACAAAACCGGTACGCAGGTGTTTTGAAGTTTGACAGCTGCTGTCACTGATAGCAAACTGAAGATTTTGAGAATCTGCCAAAATGAATGAAATATGTCAATATTTTTTTGCAAAGGTCATGTAGGTTTGAGAATATAAGATCACAAGGTCTTCTTATAGAAGCCATGTAGGTCTTTTCATAGAGAATCCGTAGGTGTTCTTATGAGGACCAGTAGGTATTTTATATGGAGGACAAGTACGTCTTCTTTTAGAGGACCAGTAGAAGAAAGATAAGAATGATGTTAATGAGTACTTTGGGTACTTTGGGTATTCCCCAATAAAGTAACCCCTCTCCTACAACCAATGACCTCTTATAAAATATTAGTCAATTTTTTAAGACGGATGGACAGTCCAATCTTATACAACAACACGCAATTGTATTACTAGGCATACATACGTAATATAATATCGATTTTCCACGAAAATATAACAAACAAATTTACAACCACAGTAACAGATGTTCAACATGTTACCGGGAAAACCTAGCCTCTCTGCCAGGCAGCCTAAAATACCAACAGAACATAATTCCTTCCTATGTTGCTGCTGTTTTTGCAGATATTTTCCAGTCAATTTGAATGTTGAACATATCCATAGCCTGGCACGCTTTATCGGTACTGCTTCAATGCAATTAAATGGAAAATAAATTTGTTTGTTGATAGAATCCGAATGGAAGAAAGAGAAGTTCGGAGTTGGTTGTAGTATCTTTGGTGTAAAATGCATTAAAGAATTCAACTCCTCCCACTAATATTAAATTTGAGGCTACCGTTTTGTGGACTGGAGTTGGATAGTTTGTTAGATGCCTGATGTTGAAACTGATTTTGCTGTTTTGCTATTGTTTTGGGTGATGTTGTACTTGATTCAATTTTGCAACAAAATTTATGGCAAATATTAAATAATGCAGGAGGGAAGAACAATGAGATAAGATTGAATTAATAATTAATTATTAGATTGTATTATAATTAAATAAAAATTGCAATTTTTTCGCAATTCACAAAGATATGAGTCGAATATAAAGTCTCCAAACCGAAATAATCTTTAGACTGTTCTTCTTGTTACAAGAAAAAGCTACCAAGAGTCAGTCAGATTTTACAAATTGGATTTAAATACTAAAATATCTTAAAACATAAACTAGTATCCCATATCCAAAGCTTGCCATTAACTCGACATGGAGTACTTTATGGGAATTCAAATCTTTTCAAATCCCAATTCATTAAAGTCTTCTCTCTATTCATTCATGTCATCATCGTCTCCATTATTTTGCCACCATGAAAAGTGACATCATTTCATTCACATGTTGGTGATGTTAAAGTTTTTTTTTTCTCTCTGAAGGATTTAATGTTCAACACCAAAAATACAACATTAAAGTGTCATTTATTAACTCCCCAACAAAAATCCGTCTAATTAATGGATGTCTGGCAACTAAAGCATGTCCACCATTTTACGAGATGTGCGAAACAAAATAACAGAAAAAATGAGCACATGAAAAATGTGCAATAAATAATTTGCCATTCAAATAAATTGGCTTTAGATTTGGTTTGGGTTAGGTTTTAACAAGAGGAACTGGTGTTTCAATAGTACAATGAAACAAGCAAAGGATTTTTTTCGAGGGTCTACACAAGGCGTGTATTTTTTACGAATTTTTTTTTCGAGGGTCTACACAAGGCTTGTATTTTTTACGAATTTTTTTCTCCAGGGTCTATACAAGGCGTGGATTTTTTAAGAATTTTTTTCGAGGGTCTATACAAGGCGTGGATTTTTTAAGAATTTTTTTTCGGGCATCTATACAAGGCGTGGATTTTTTAAGAATTTTTTTCGAAGGTCTGTACAAGGCGTGGATTTTTTAAGAATTTTTTTCGAGGGTCTATACAAGGCGTGGATTTTTAAGAATTTTTTTCGAGGGTCTATACAAGGCGTGGATTTTTTAAGAATTTTTTTCGAGGGTCTATACAAGGCGTGGATTTTTTAAGAATTTTATTCGAGGGTCTATACAAGGCGTGGATTTTTTAAGAATTTTTTTCGAGGGTCTATACAAGGCGTGGATTTTTTAAGAATTTTTTTCGAGGGTCTATACAAGGCGTGGATTTTTTAAGAATTTTTTTCGAGGGTCTATACAAGGCGTGGATTTTTTAAGAATTTTTTTCGAGGGTCTATACAAGGCGTGGATTTTTTAAGAATTTTTTTCGAGGGTCTATACAAGGCGTTGATTTTTTAAGAATTTTTTTCGAGGGCCTATACAAGGCGTGGATTTTTTAAGAATTTTTTTCGAGGGTCTATACAAGGCGTGGATTTTTTAAGAATTTTTTTCGAGGGTCTATACAAGGCGTGGATTTTTTAAGAATTTTTTTCGAGGGTCTATGCAAGGCGTGGATTTTTTAAGAATTTTTTTCGAGGGTCTATACAAGGCGTGGATTTTTTAAGAATTTTTTTCGAGGGTCTATACAAGGCGTGGATTTTTTAAGAATTTTTTTCGAGGGTCTATACAAGGCCTGGATTTTTTAAGAATTTTTTTCGAGGGTCTATACAAGGCGTGGATTTTTTAAGAATTTTTTTCGAGGCTCTATACAAGGCGTGGATTTTTTAAGAATTTTTTTCGAGGGTCTATACAAGGCGTGGATTTTTTAAGAATTTTTTTCGAGGCTCTATACAAGGCTTGGATTTTTTAAGAATTTTTTTCGAGGCTCTATACAAGGCGTGGATTTTTTAAGAATTTTTTTCGAGGCTCTATACAAGGCGTGGATTTTTTAAGAATTTTTTTCGAGGGTCTATACAAGGCGTGGATTTTTTAAGAATTTTTTTCGAGGGTCTATACAAGGCGTGGATTTTTAAAGAATTTTTTTCGAGAGTCCATACAAGGCGTGGATTTTTTAAGAATTTTTTTCGAGGGTCTATACAAGGCGTGGATTTTTTAAGAATTTTTTTCGAGGGTCTATGCAAGGCGTGGATTTTTTAAGAATTTTTTTCGAGGGTCTATACAAGGCTTGGATTTTTTAAGAATTTTTTTCGAGGGTCTATACAAGGCGTGGATTTTTTAAGAATTTTTTTCGAGGGTCTATACAAGGCTTGGATTTTTTAAGAATTTTTTTCGAGGGTCTATACAAGGCGTGGATTTTTTAAGAATTTTTTTCGAGGGTCTATACAAGGCGTGGATTTTTTAAAAATTTTTTTTCGAGGGTCTATACAAGGCGTGGATTTTTTAAAAATTTTTTTTCGAGTGTCTATACAAGGCGTGGATTTTTTAAGAATTTTTTTCGAGGGTCTATACAAGGCGTGGATTTTTTAAGAATTTTTTTCGAGGGTCTATACAAGGCGTGGATTTTTTAAGAATTTTTTTCGAGGGTCTATACAAGGCGTGGATTTTTTAAGAATTTTTTTCGAGGGTATATACAAGGCGTGAATTTTTTAAGAATTTTTTTTGAGGTTCTATACAAGGCGTGGATTTTTTAAGAATTTTTTTCGAGGGTCTATACAAGGCGTGGATTTTTTAAGAATTTTTTTTTGAGGTTCTATACAAGGCGTGGATTTTTTAAGAATTTTTTTTGAGGTTCTATACAAGGCGTGGATTTTTTAAGAATTTTTTTTTTGAGGGTCTATACAAGGCGTGGATTTTTTAAGAATTTTGTTTGAGGGTCTATACAAGGCGTGGATTTTTTAAGAATTTTTTTTTGAGGGTCTATACAAGGCGTGGATTTTTCAAGAATTTTTTTTGAGGGTCTATACAAGGCGTGGATTTTTTAAGAATTTTTTTTGAGGGTCTATACAAGGCGTGGATTTTTTAAGAATTTTTTTTGAGGGTCTATACAAGGCGTGGATTTTTAAAGAATTTTTTTGAGGGTCTATACAAGGCGTGGATTTTTTAAGAATTTTTTTTGAGGGTCTATACAAGGCGTGGATTTTTTAAGATTTTTTTTTGATGGTCTATACAAGGCTTGGATTTTTTAAGAATTTTTTTTGAGGGTCTATACAAGGCGTGGATTTTTTAAAAAGTTTTTTCGAGGTTCTATACAAGGCGTGGATTTTTTAAAAAGTTTTTTCGAGGTTCTATACAAGGCGTGGATTTTTTAAATTTTTTTTTCGAGGTTCTATACAAGTCGTGGATTTTTTAAGAATTTTTTTCGAGGTTCTATACAAGGCGTGGATTTTTTAAGAATTTTTTTCGAGGTTCTATACAAGGCGTGGATTTTTTAAGAATTTTTTTCGAGGTTCTATACAAGGCGTGGATTTTTTAAGAATGTTTTTAGGGTATATAATTAAGGAGTGGATTTTTTAAGAATGTTTTTAGGGCATCTATTTAAGGAGTGGATTTTTTAAGAATGTTTTTAGGGCATCTATTTAAGGAGTGGATTTTTTAAGAATGTTTTTAGGGCATCTATTTAAGGCGTGGATTTTTTAAGAATTTTTTTCGAGGGTCTATACAAGGCGTGGATTTTTTAAGAATTTTTTTCGAGGGTCTATACAAGGCGTGGATTTTTTAAGAATTTTTTTCGAGGGTCTATACAAGGCGTGGATTTTTTAAGAATTTTTTTCGAGGGTCTATACAAGGCGTTGATTTTTTAAGAATTTTTTTCGAGGGCCTATACAAGGCGTGGATTTTTTAAGAATTTTTTTCGAGGGTCTATACAAGGCGTGGATTTTTTAAGAATTTTTTTCGAGGGTCTATACAAGGCGTGGATTTTTTAAGAATTTTTTTCGAGGGTCTATGCAAGGCGTGGATTTTTTAAGAATTTTTTTCGAGGGTCTATACAAGGCGTGGATTTTTTAAGAATTTTTTTCGAGTGGGTTCTTCAAGACATTTTTTTAATCACCTATTTTTGACAGCGTTTGTGAACTACTAAATAGTTATCAATTGATTGTTTATTAATAAAAATGTCTACTTTTATATTGATTTATTCCAACACCCATATCCAACTAACTGTTTAGGACAGTATGAATACATATATAATGAATGAATATGAATATATAATCTCGTAAATCTCCTTGTCATGTACTCTTTGCACCACACATTTTTACCTATAGACCTCCCAAAATGTTATCCATTGCCGATTGTGTAACACTAAACTGCCAGTTGCCGACACGCATAATAGAATAAGAAAATCGTGTCTATTGCACCCACAATAATCAAAATGCTAATCAAAGAAAATTGCCAAAAAATCACCAAAAACACTGTTACGTTGTTGCAGAAATCTTCTCGTTTTTAGTATTGTTATTTTCATCTAAACTTTAAACATATTACCATATTTAACGCCACAAAAAAAATAAACACTCGTAGGAGAACCACACAAAACAATTTAGGAAAAACTTCTTTTGTTTGGATTTTATTTGTTGATCCTCCATGCGAATTATTCATTTTAATTCAGAGACCAACTGTTGATGGACAATGTATAAATTTTTTGGTTGTGGCGTTGAATAATTCACACCACAACCACCAGCCAGCCAAGCCAGCATCAGAGTATAGCAGGCGACTTGCCAAATTCTGTATAAATAAAAATATTCGACAATCGCACATTTAATATTTAATGAATTCATCCAATACAAAATACAGACTGAGACTGAGTTTTGAGTCATTGTTTGGTTTGGATTTTATTGAATTTTTATTTCGTTGGATTCAATGATTGTCCGTGAAGCAGGCATCTTTGGGGCATTGTGGTATCAAGAGGAAATTATAAATATGTTCCATTTAACATTAGATTATTAATAGCGAATTTAACATTAGATTATTAATAACGAATCCATCAATAAACTTTGTGCGATCTAAGCTTTCCGGGTCGATAACAGAGGCCAATTTGTTGTGGAATTTGAAAACGTCACCTATCGGAGTAAATGATAGCATTAAATTGTTATCGAAGACAATTACCAAACATTTTTCATTTCATTTCCTTCCCTTACCTTTGTTGGTAGAGCCTCTAATTGCGGAACTAATTTTTACATTTTTATTCTGGGATATTTTAAATGCAACATGAAAATGCAAGCTGTTTTTCATAATATTTATTATTACTTAATATCATTTTTGACCACTGTCTTTTATTGGTGTTGCTGCCTTGTCTTGTGATGACATTTGCGAAAAATATATTTTTGGCCATTTGATTGTATATTTTTGTTTCGATTAAGTTTTTCTTTTGCATTGAGTTGCGTTATATTTCCAATTATGGTAAAAAACATATGCGTGCATCTCGATAAACAAAAACAAACAACAACTGCAATATTTGAATTGTTGGTCTGTCTCTTCTGGTTATGGTCATAATTGTGGGTGCAGAAAAAAAGTGATTTTGTTGAATTTATAATGCAATGCGAATATGTAAATCATGGAAATTGATTCCTACTGACCTCTATCTACAATTATATTCTCATGTAAAAAGAATAGGTTGAATTAATGCGAATACCAATTAGAGAATTTCCTTGTAAGTGGAAAAAGCCTTGCCTTAAAATACGATCCTGGAAAGAAATCTTTTAAAGTAATAAGCTGTAAAAAATAGACTGAAACAACGGAATTCCTACTGTTATACTTGTAAATTAAAGTAAATATAAAGTAGAAGTAGCATAGAATGAGATATGAACTTTGGAAGGGAACAATTTATAGTGTTTTGTATGCAACATAAAAATTAAAAACGCGTTTTTTTCGAAGCGACATTTTGAAATCGGTGTCAAATCTAGTGAATACTAGTAAACTGATTGTCATACTATTTTGGGGGGTTATCAAGGACATCAAAATATAGTCCTTCACCGATCGATTTTATTTTAAAATTTTTTTTGCCCGTTTTGTGATCAGAAAACGTCAGCCAAAACGTTAAGCCAACAATTTAAATTTTGAGTTCTTTGGTCCACCGTTTAAGTAAAATCTAATATTTTTTAAAAAATCGATCGATGAAGGACTAGATCTTTATGTTCTAAATAAGCAAACAAAAATTTATGTCGATCGCATAATTCGCTTTCGAGCTAGAGTTTGCACCGCAAAACGCTTATACAAAAAAAGCGTATCGTGCACATCTTTCTGATGAAAAAATCTAACAACAAAGTTTGGTAGTTTTCTTGGAAAAAATTCGTGAAAATTTCCTTTTTTGGGCTTTACAAGTGGGGGTCACCCCTTAATTGATATACATTAAAAAAAATCCGATCCACATAAAGCATCTTTTATGTTTTACCAACAATAAGACAAGACACGAAAAATGGCGAATGAACGAAATGTTTCGTCGTTCATTTTTCGACTATAGCATCTCTTATTTTTATGTAAGTGGGAGATAGAGCGAAAACTAAAGTAAAATGACCTAACGGAACTATATTCACCACGTTCATCCTAATAAACTTAATGAGAGAGATAATCGATTGAGCTGGTTATGGTTCCGTTCGTTTATTTCACAGAATCGTTTGAACTAGTTGGTTCAAGAACAACACAGTTCTAATAACTGCCAAAAGCCTAGATTTTCCGACATCTTTTACTGCTTCTGAAAAGCTTAAAAAATTACGCCTAATGGCGTAATTGGTCTCTTTGGTTCCCATTAAAATATTTAATCCTCCAATAAATTAAAAAAAACACGTTTTATGACAAATTTGCTCCTTAAAACCTTATAAAGTTCCACGTTTTGATTGCTCTTTGGTTGCTCATAAAAATCTAAAACCCCCGCCCTATTAACTTTTCTTCACTGTTTTACTGGTCCTGAAATCATGAAAAATCCCACTTTTTGTGGATATCTTGGTTTCTAAGTTGTTTTAATAAAATATTAAAGCAACGACTATGGGATTAAGCCTGACTATTTTGAAAAACAAAATAGGAGTCGTCATCCCAAATAAAAAACGCCAACCCTCCTGGTCCAACAAATCTTAAATCCTATCCTATCCTTTTCTAAGTCAACTCGTCCAGTGGTGTTGAGATAGAGATGGCGTCATATCAATATCAAGCTTTTCGCTTAGGTTTGTATTATTTAGTAAATCTCTAAACTAAATCTATTAATATTCTCTCCCTTCTCTTTAGTTACCACTAAAATATTGAACAAATTCTATTTTTGGCCTCTTCAGTTGATTTTAAATATAATAAGAAAATTCTCCTAAAAGTATGCCCATCATCTTATAATTATCTAAGACAACTCGAACAAAGTTGATATATAGATGGCGTTGAACTGAAATAAAGTTGATTAAAGCATAGCTCCGATTTACTCGCGAGTGAAAATTTTGGGGAGGTGGTCTTTTTTTGGGTGCAATTTTTTTGGTTGGTGTGCTGTGAGTTTTTGTTTGTTGGTGGGGAAGGGACAAGTTGTCCCCCTCGACTCGCTCGAATTCGAGAAGAGTTGCACTCGCGAGTGGAATTCGAGCGAGTATTCAGAGCTCCGGATTAAAGAGACCTAAACTACAGAAACCTCTTACCCATCAATTTATTTTTCTCTCAGACAACTCGAGCACTTGTGTTGAGATATAATAATTAATAATTGTTCCACAAACATCTCAGACGGACAGGGAGACTTCACACATATCAATGAGTGCACTCCGATTCATATTAGCTCAATGATATGGGACCTACTGTTTATAGCCGAGTCCGAACTGCGTGTCTTACGACATCACTTTATAGAGAAGTTTTACATGGCTGAAATACTCAGGAAATGTCGCCTACATTACTGAGGGGTACTTTGCCACCGTTGAAAATTTTGATGTTGCCTGGCCGGGGAATCGAACCCACGACCTTCTGCGTGCAAGGCGGGTGTGCATACCATTGCACCACGGTGGCACCCATCCATGTTGAGATATAAATCGCTTTATATTCAATAGTGAGAGGTTTTGTTTGGACGTCTGTTATTTACTAAATCAATAAACTCATGCTACTAATGTTTTCATTTGCTCTTAAAATCTTTCAAAATTCAAGTTTTTGGGATTTTCGGCTGAAAAATTCTCTTTAAAGTATGACCATTTTCCAAGACACTAATAATGTTGAGATATAGATGACGTTATAATAAATGTGAAAGGTTTAGCCTGTGGTGAGATTCTGTATTTTGTTTTCGCTTAAAAAGATCTTATCTACAAAAAATATTTAAATAGTTTTATAATAATAATTGTTTTTTATAATAATACTTTTGACATCTGTGGTTGTTCCTAAAAATAGTTAATAATTAAAATTTTTAGGATAAATCAGTTTGTTCTAAAACCCGTAAAAAAAGTATCCTCATGCTCATTCATTTGTCTTTATCTGTGACAATTCGAATTATGTTTATATATAGGTATGTAGAATCTACATACATTGTAGATGGGTCCCTGCGTGGTGCAATAGTAAGCTCACCCGCATTGCACAGTGAAAGCCCGGATTTTATACCAGTAGTATAAAGATGGGAAGGCAGAATTTTGTGGGGCGCCTTTTGGTGGTCAATAGTTTAACATAGCTTATATTCAATTTTGGGTTGTGTCTTTGCTATCATCAATGGCAACATCAACTTTTGGTTTGTGTACTTACTATTATCGTACATTCTTGTTCATGTTCAAACATTTACAAGCAGGGGCGCACCACAAAATTCTGCCCTCCCATCTTTATACTCCTGATACCCATGATGGGCAAGATTCAATTTTAATGGTAGCATAAATCGTCACCATAAATGCCAGAAGACGTAACCCACAAAATTAAAACTTTGCAGGAGAAGCAAAAAACGTTATAAAATGAAAACGGTTTTATAAAATATCGAAAATTTTTAGAATCGTGTTTTAACACAGGGACGAAATATATTTTTGGAAAAAAATTAATTTTTTTTCCAGAATGTTAGAAGCTGTGTGGGTTACGTCTTTTGGTATTGTATTTTTCTGAAATGCCAAACGACGTAACCCACAATTTATTGAGTATACATTTGAAGAAAGTAGTATAAATGAAAAAATATAATTAAATTAGAATTAGTTTATTGGCCTACGCGGCTAAGCGAACTTTAAACTAGCAATCTGACGGTGTTGGGTTCAATTCCCAGTCTTGACGTTAATATTTCAATGGACCACAATTAGGTGAACTGTCTATTCCAACCATCACTATAATTACTTATAATTTCAATTGTATTAGACGATATTAAATCTGGAATATTATATTTATTGTTGTATTTAAGTCAATTTATGGACAAAATATAGTTCATATAAATTAAGTGATCTGTAACAGTTTAAATGTAACTTCTAATTGTCATAAGGAATGTTGTCATAAAAGTAATGACAATCACTTTGAATTAAGCATTTTAAGTATCCGTCTTTAAAGAATACATCTTTTTACTAGAACGACGTGAATTTTGAGCATTTACACGTTTTCGTATCAATGCCTCAAAATTTCAATATCTCCGTTCGTTCTTTCTCTTGGAAAAATGAACAATATCGAGACGAGCATTGCCTTCCTAATAACCACTTCCTTGTGTCCGGTTAACATACTGTTTCCATATGTGCGTTTTAGATGTTTATTTAAATCAGGGCATAGGTCTTCTGTCATCATCTTCAATTATTTCAATTATGGATTTTTTTCTGTAAGACCAGTAAAAACCGTCTAAAGTCAAAGTTATTGCTTTAAAAATTAACTAAAACAATGGTCTTTGTGATTTTTGAAAAAAGCTACCATTTTTGAGATATCGTCACCTAAGAGTCAAATTACACATATGAAGAAATAAGCCGAGGTATTTCCATGTGGTAGGTATTTCCATAAGCTTTCATACGTTACCCATTTTGTAGTAATCGGTTCAATAGAACCGGGTCTAACCCGGTTTTGAACCTGGACTTTCGGGTCAAATAACCGGTTAACCGAATCCGCCCCCGTGGCATTAAAATTGCTGCAAAAATCAATGAATACATTGCTTGTACTGCTGTTTAGTTTTGAAATAATGTGGGTTACGCCTTTTGTGTTCTATGAAAATTACAGTATGCTGTTACGTCTATTGGCATTTCTTGAGTAGGATCGTTATTTTTACACGTAGAAGCTTGAAATTTTGCCAGAGCATGTATTTTAGCTTAATATATCAGATTCCATCAAAAAACGAATTTCGATTTCCATGTCGGTTACGTCTTCCAGCATTTATGGTGACGAAATACTCCTCAGTGTAAGGTAGACCACATTTCAGCCATGTCAAACCTCTCCATAAGTGGTATCATAGAACACGCATGTCTTCTATGAAGAACTGCTTTAACTATTTAATGGAGAATTGCTACAGCCAGAAATGTCTTGTCACAATATGATACACTTTATAGAAAGAGTTTATAAGATTAAGAATTTAACTTGTAAATTTAATATTTTTGAATAAATTTTAATGTTTCCAAATTCCATATGAACTAAAGTAATCTTCAACATTTTCTTGATCTTCTTCCATGATTCATGTGTTACAGAATGTCCTATAAATACATCATAGCCTAGACAAAATGTCAGGGCTGGAATTGCAATTCGTAGAATGCAGACGTGCCCTCCACCATTCGTCAAAGATATGTATGTATGTATTTTTTCTATCCAAAGAGGATGACAGACATTGAAAGGCATGTTGTAGACACCAATGTCTGGAGCCAGAAGATCCATTGATTGATTTTTTCTTTTGTGGAACGGCAAATATTTTTTGTTTTGCGCTGGGAAAAACAGTCATTTGAGGAAAAGGGGAGATATTTAAATGTGTGAATAAATGCATTATGGTTTGTAATGAAAGTGAGTGGCAGTGAAGTCTAAATAATGGTGAAGTGATGAATATTTAATTCAGTTTTTTATAATAAGAATTCGTTTAGTAGATGTTTTTTTCTGGGAAGCCCATTTTGACGAACATGTTAGATCCTAATAAAAGATGTCACAAATAAAATGGAAATATTTTCAACGTGGTACTAATAAACTAACGTAACCTTTATTGGATTGTTTATAAGGTGCATGCATGTATAAATTTCAAATCAATTTCCGTTCCTAATAATAATGTTAAGGGCAATATCCAAATAGCTACTGCGATTTTTATAACTTTTATTTTTTTTATTGTGGAAGAAACATCCTGAAGTCGAAAACGGGTCTCTAAGTACGCAAAGATTCTCATTGTAATACTGGTCCATAATAGTTGCATAATTTTATCGACACCGAAAGTTATTAAAAAACTAAACGTTTTGTCATAAAATTTTAACCCGAATTGTTTCTTTATTTTTATGATCGTTACCAATAATTTAATGTGAAGTGTCAAACTTTGATCACGTTTCTGTTTTTTCTCCCTCCTTTTTTGGGTATTTTATGAATTCTATAACGGCGGCAAATGTTTTACGCGTTGTCTTGCTCCATTAGGGTTTGCTACACACCACATACATTGGGTGCCAATAACTTGTGAAGGCTGACTGCCAGTGGCTTTTGTACGCTCCCCAAAAACAAAACACAGGAATTAAATGAACAACGTTTTTTAAATGATAATTATCACGATTTATGAGATACCAAAATGAAAACCCAATTTTGGAGTTCACATAAATTATTATATCAAAAAAGTGCAATCTCAGTGACACCAAATGTAAAGCAGTCACCAGCAGCAGCTCCACCGCCAACAGCAATAAAAAGGGAGCAGTTAGTCCGTCAGTTGCATTGCGTTGCATTGCAATAAATGGAGTACAAAATATTTAAATAAGAAATGGGTGGAGTTGGTACCTTGTACAAATTGTTAAAGGTAACTTTTGAAGATCTATATCTTCTTGGGAAAGAGAAATTTTAAGATTTAAGGTAGTCAGGAGAAGCTGTTGTAATATGTGCTCAATGGCTTAAGTTTATTGTTCATATTAGGTAACTAACAGAGTCAGTCCTAACGTCTCGGTGAAAGAGCGTGGTTCTACAACTAGATAACGAGGAATATTTTCAAACTTTTAGTGAACAATATTGCCTTTTAATTTTTATTTCTTCGGTGTAACGCCATCTTTACATATGTTCCCACAAACATTTAAGAATGGACAAGAGAGACTTCTCTCATATCAATGAGTGCAACCCGATTCATATGGGCTCAATTATATGGAACCTTCCTTTTATAGCCGAGCCCGAAAGGCGAGTTTTACGATACCACTTGTAGATAAGTTTGACATGGTTAAAATGTCGGCTACCTTACACTGAGGGTTATTTTAGCCGCCGTTAAAATGTAATCTTATGTGGCACATCTTCTTTATAGTTAAGCTTGAGAACATCTTCATAGCTGAGCTGCAGCAATGCTTCATATAAGAGCTGAAGTACTTCTTCACAGATAAGCTGAAGCCTTTTTCATGGAGGAGCGGAAGCACTTCATCATAAAAAAAATTGAAGCACTACTTCATAGAAGAGCTACAGCACTTCCTCATAGAATTATTCATAAAACAGCTGCTGCAATTCTTCTTCATTGAAGAGATTAAAAAATTTCACAAAGACATGAAGCAGTACTTCATAGAAGAGCTGCAGTACTTCTTCATAGGAGTGCTGAAGATAGAAGACCTGAAGGATATCATCATAGAATGTGTGAATCACTTCCTCATGGAAGAACTGAAACACTTCATCAAAGACTAGCTAAATTTTTATTTCAGAAGGCTAAAGCACTTCCTCATAGAAAAGCTAAAGCACTTCTTCATAGAACGGCCGAAGCACTTCTCGATGGAAGTACTTCTTGATAGAAGAGTTGAAAAACTTTTTCAGGGAAAATCTGAATCATTTTTTATAGGAGCGCTGGTGCACTTCTTGCCGAAAGAGTTAAAACAGTTTTTCAAAGAAGAAATGAAGAACTTTTTCATAAAAGAGCTGCAATTCTTAATGGAAGAACTGCAGCAATTCTTGATAGGTTTTCGCGAAATATCTTCAATTTAATTAATCTTTAATTTAATCTTCAATTTAATGTGTGATGCATACATTTAGGCGGGTGAAATAAATAGCTGATAGGCAGCAAAATCAACTGGTTTACCTTATCTTGTCCTACATGAGTAATCCAAGGAAGATTAACTTGAAGAAGAGCCCCTAAATTTCTCTTGAAACATATTCGATCATATGATCACAGTTTTTCTCTATGAAAAGTTTCTCCACGGAGTATATAATGCATTTAATGTGCGATGCATACTTTTAGGCTGGTCAAATGTATGGTTGATTGTTGTAGGTCTCCACGCGTAATATTTGTTTGTCTCGTATGTGAAGAAAACTTTTAAGACTGAATCATGATGGCGAATGAAGTGTCTAAAAGAGATCTTTACCATAAATGTCTCTAGCTGAACTATGGTATTCTCTAAAAAAAACCCATTAGTATTTGATGAAGGAAATGTAGAGATATTCCATGACTTAATTTGTCATTTGTCCTGGAATATCTTTTTGTTTTGTTTTCTATGATAATCTTCTGACATATGTTCCTATCGGTAGTTGGGATTTCTAATCTTTAATTAGGAATATTTTCTGACAGATATGAGTATAACCTTCAGCCTGCAATGCGTATAATATTTGATTTGTTATAAAGATCTTGTGGTGTGATATGAAAAATATCATAATTTACTCTTCAATGTGATAATGAATATTTATTTTCATAAGAAGTAGACGTTTTATTTTCGTTTCCCTGCATTGGCCTTTTCCCTTTAAACTCTCATCAAAGTTTATTAATTATTTAAACCACTGCAAAAAGAACGTGTCAGTGCAGAAAATTTGTGCCAATTACGGCCACTAAATGTCAGATATGAATTGAAGATTAAAACATAAGTTTGTTAAATGAAACGGCATGAATCTCAAGAGGTCGGCAACATTTTGGCATAATCATGGCAGTAACTCTGTCTGAAGTGCTTCCTGAAAAAGACAACAAAAACAGACAATATTAAATTAACTCTAAGAGTAAATATTGGGAAAAAATGAATGTCTCGTTTCGATTCCCCAAAACTCTTTTCAGAATGCCATACATAACCTATGGGATACATAAAAGCGGTTGGGGGAATCTGAGTGTGTGCGAATGATGTTGATAATATTTGCACTGCCAACGACCACAAGGAGGAGAAACATTTAAAACCGCAACTAATTGAGTTGTAGTTGGTGTCTTTTATGTGCCACAAGAAACATGAACTCTACTATGCCACCACAATCTTCTCATGACACACCACTCCAATCCATTTTTTTGCCGCAGACACAATTTTGATACGCTGATGCTACTCCAATGACTACTTCTTTGCGTGAAAGGAAACAGTCTAACCTCAAAAACGACACAAGAAAAAGAAGAATATGAAACCAAAAACTCCACACAAAATGTGGTATAATTTTTGTTTATTCAAAGTATTAATAACGCTTTCAAGTGCCTCTCTGTCCGTCTGTCCTTCCATTTACTTTGGCCATGGTCTAAGGCATCAGGTCTGTATGACTGGCTGGCTGGCTATCTGCATGTCTGTCGGTGGGTGTTGTCATCATCTTGAAAATGTTTGGTTGCTGCTTCTGTTCTTTTAGTGTTCGCATAATTTGGCAAGCTGTCAAATGAGTCTTGGGGAACCAAAAAACAAACTGTAGAAAGGCGTTTCTCTCCCCGTACTATGAAAAAGGATCATTTCATTATTATGGTGATCAGTTTTGTTCTTTTTTTTTCTGTTTCTGGTGGCCACCAACCATGGAAGTCCAAAAAGTGTTTTTAGCTGCCAACGGTTGTTTGCCATCACTTAGCCATTAATCAACGGCAACAAAAGTTGCAAAATTTTGTGCAAAACTGTCTAGGTTTTTGGAGGTTCATTTTCATCACTCGCTTGGCTGATTAATTTCCACTTCGTTTGTACCAACAACAAAAAACAACTGTTGATAGCTTATGAAGATGATGGCTGGTTGGCCATTGACGTTTTGAGTTGTTCGCCAACTCACAACAATAACCACTTAACCTCATATTAAATTTGCAACACCTCAAGATCACCATGACAGCCGAGGATAAGTAACAACTGAAGAAAAATATAAATGTGCGAAATTAACTGATTTAAGATGACCAATGCCATTAAAAACGGTTTTTGGAAAAGGGGGCCATTGACATGATGAGAAACTAAAATGACCAACATTAAGTGGGGAAACACAATCCATGAGGGACACTCTTGGGGCTGATATTAAGAAGAAATTTGGCATTAATAAAAATGTAACTTTAAGGCCTTTTATCAGGAAAGAAGAAGGTAGTGTATGAAGAAGTGCTGCAGGTCTTCTCTAGGACGTGCTGCAGCTATTCTATTAAGAAGTGCTGCAGGTCTTCTATGAATAGGTGCAGCAGCTATTCTATGAAGAAGTATTGGATTGATTCTATGAAGAAGTATTGCAGATGCAGATGCTATGATAGAAGCGATTCTTTGAATAATTGCTTCAGCCTGATCACTTCTATGAAGAAATGCTTCAGCTACTTCTACTATGAAGATGTGCTGCAGCTATTCTATGAATAAGTATTGCACTGATTCTATGAAGAAGAACTGCAGAAAGTCTATGAAGTAGTGCTGCAGGTCTTCTAATAAGAAATCATTCAGCCCTTCTATGAAGAAGTGCTGCAGATCTTCTATGGTAGAAGCGCTTCTTTGAATAATTGCTTCAGCCTGATCACTTATATGAAGAAATGCTTCAGCTTTCTATGAAGCAGTAATAAGTGCTGCAGCTCCTCCAACTATAAGTGCTGCAGCTCCTCCAACTAAAAGTGCTGCAGTTTTTTTTATCAAAAAGTGCTGCAGCTCATCCAGCATGATATCCTTCAGCTAACTTATCAAGAAATGCCGCAGTCCATCCAGCAAGTAGTGCTGCGGATCTTCTATGAAGAAGTGCTGCAACTCATCTATAATGAAAAGCATTAGCTGTTCTATCAAAAAGCTGTTCTATCAAAAAGAAGTGCTTGAGAAATATTTAAACTTTCAACTCTTCTATTACAGAGGTACTTTAGCTTATCTATGAAGATGTTATTCAGATGTGCTTTAGCTCTTCTATGAAGAAGTGTTCCAGTTTTACTCTAGAGATTTTTTTCAGCTTTTTTCTGAGGAAGTGATTCATCTCATCTAAAGTCGAAGCGGGGTTGTCCTCACATACTTTAGACTTTACATATTCCCACAGGAAAAAGTCTAACGGTGTGATATCACATGATCTTGGTGGCCAATCGAGCGTCCCAAAACCTAAAATTGTCTGCTCATCGAAGTGTTCTCTTAATAAATTGATTGATTGGTACCATATGGGGAAGTAGCGTCGTCTTGTTGAAACCAAAATGTAGCCGAATCTCGAGCTTTATTTTCAGGCATCAAATAGTTGGCTATCATGGTCGCCAACATTTGTTGAAGAAATTTGTGCTGATGACTTTACCAGCGGACAAACCACACCAATTTTTCTGGATGAAGTGACACCTCTTGAATCTCTTTAGGTTGCTCTTAAACCCAAAATGTAGCCGAATCTCGAGCTTAATTTTCAGGCATCAAATAGTTGGCTATCATGGTCGCCAACATTTGTTGAAGAAATTTGTGCTGATGACTTTACCTGCGGACAAACCACACCAATTTTTCTGGATGAAGTGACACCTCTTGAATCTCTTTAGGTTGCTCTTAAACCCAATTCGTCTACTTTCATTGTTTACTGGCCTTGGGCAAAACATCACGCGTGTAATTCGTCAGTTACCAGTCGAAATTTTCGAATGATTCACCGAAAATTGCACTCTATGAACAGAACGTCCAATACGTAGACGCGGCCAACATTTGATTGACATAAACTTATTTTCCCATTCAATTAGAATTTATTGTGTTTTTTTTTTTCTTTAAAAAGGTTGGAAATGCCTAGTTGATCACCCTTTACTTCACAATTCTTCTGCATAGAAGGTCATAAGGCATTCCACGTAAAAGAAGTATTTAAGGTATGACCAGAAGTAGATCTGAAGATTCTGCAGATGAAATGGATAATGCATTAATCATGGAGGCCTAAAAAGGTAAACCATTATCTATCTACTGGCAATCTATATAAGATTGTTTTCACTAATGTCTCCAACAAGACGGGGGACAACTTCTCTCATGTGAACGAACGCAACCGGATTTCAATAGCTGTGTTCCTTTACTTACCTGAGGTTACCATTTTTAACCTGCAAAGCGTTCCTTAACCCCAAAAAGTGGTAAAACTGGCAGTAATTTTTAAGACAGTGAGAGAACAAAGAGAGCACAAATTTCTTTCTCTTCTACCACAGGCTACCACACAAATTTCTGCAGGTAAAAAATGGTAGAACTGATTTTTCGACATTTGTTTGACGATTATATCACAATGAAGACAAAATGAACGAAAAACAGAAGAAGAAGTAGGCGAACGCTGACAAAACAAAATTAAAAACTTTGAAATAAAAAAGAAAATTGAATTTTTATGTTTCTTTTTGACATTGCTACCAGATCTACCATTTTTTCGTTTCTTTACTTTTCAAGTAAAAATGTTCATGAGAGAGCAATTTTGACACTTTTCTCTTTTACCACTTTTACCATTGAAAAAGTAAAGGAACACAGCTTAAGTTTGTTTTCACTAACGTCTCCAACATGACGGGGGTCAACTTCTCTCATGTGAACGAACGCAGCCGGATTTCATTATTAGATCACTGATAGAGGCTTCACTTTATCACCGCGTCCAATCACCGTGTCAAAATATCTGAAAATGTGGCTAAGATTTTTTCTGAGTGATTTGCCACTGCCGAAAAATGTGATGCTCTGGTCAAATATTTAATTACAGGCCTTCTCTGTGCAGGGCGGGCATGCTTACCACTGCACTCCCACTTCTTTTTATTAGTTGTGCATTTCTCCCGCCTAAAAGTATACATCACATATACTGATTGTTTCTTATATTCACTGCAGTATCAGCTGTTAACACCAGAAATTGTTCGTGGAAAGGTAAGTAAAAGAAGAAAAAAAATGCTTATAGACCTATGGGTCTTCTATAAGAATACCTATGGATGTTCTAAAACGACACCTGATTGTAGTCTTTGATGATTTATGGATATTCTATTAGAAAACTTTGGGTTCTGTATCAAACGAAATATTGGTCTACTGGGAAAAGACTCATTGGTCTTCTTTGAAAATGCTCCTGTCTCCTGTCATAAAACCTAGAATAGATTAAAAATGTATTAACACAAATTTTTAAAGCAGCAAATTACATTGGGGTAAAAATTGACATGACTGTAGTCGATGTAGCCGGAATTCGCAATAAATTGTTTTAAAATTCACAACCTTATAGAAAATTCATTGAAATCACATTTCATCAAATTCATTCAGTAGATTGTTTCTTCATTCCAAAATCACATTCGCCACCTTCAAAGTTTTAGAACCTCATACGACACTTGAAAAGTACCTTACATAGGTAGGCATTATTGTTATGAACTCTTCAAATTTGAGACTTACCTACCTATATTTAATGTTATAGTTATCACCTCAGTCAAATGTCTGCAAACCGATAATAAATTTGAAAATCAAGCAATAAAAGCTGTTCTTCAAAACATTAAGCCTCTTATAGAATTATATGCAACACTGGAATGTAGCCATTTAAGACTTATGTGTATTCTAGTATAAAATCTATGGGTATTTTATGAAACGATATTTCCTGTAAAAAACCTATTGACCTCCAGGTCGTCTCTAGTATTACCTCCATCAAATGTCTGCAAACCGATAATGAATTAGAATTTCAAGCAACAAAAGCTGTTCCTGAAAACATTAAGTCTGTTATAGAACTATATGGAAACGAGTCAAATTATGATCTACACAGAAAAAAAATCCGGCGATAAAAAAAATTATCATATTGACGAAATTCGATAAAATTATTTGATCACAAAGTAAAAATACAAGTGATAAAATATTTCACATAATGACTAAAATATTTATCGATTTTTTATATTGAACTGATAAAAATATTTCACATAATGACTATGTGGAATATTTTGAAAAATATTTTTGTCAATATGTGAAATATTTTATCAATTGTATTTTTACATTTGTGATCAAATAATTTTATCGAATTTTGTCAATATGACAAATTTTTATCGCCGGAAAATTGATAAATTTTTGATTGAATCTTTGAATTTTTTTATCAAATGGCTAAAATTTTTTCTGAGTAGGATAATAAAAAATCTATTTTGAAAAATAGTATTAAATTTTCAAAATAAAATAATATTAGGAGGGTTTGCGTTTTTTGTTTGGGATGACGACTTCTATTTTGTTTTTCAAAATAGTCAGGCTTATCCCATAGTCGTTGTTTTAATATTTTATTAAAACAACTTTAATTTATTAGTGGGAAAAATTGGCGATGTTTACAAAGGGGTAAGGCAGGGAATACTATTGTTTCAGATCTCGCCACAGATCTTCATCAGTTCCCTTGTTTCTTGTTTTTCAACAAGAAACTTTTTTTACCCAAGTGTCAATTGCTAGCTCAAATAGATACGTGCGCAAAGAAATACTCTGATCGAGAATTTCTTTGGCACTACCTAAACTCTAGCAACTTCACTTGCAAACAAAACCAAATCTTTCCCACTGCCAAAGTCTTTGCAGTCAATTCATGATTCTTTAGAAAACCACAAACATTTTTCTTTAAATAATTGTAAACACACATTTCACAACAGAACATTTTTGATCAAAATAGAGACGTAGACTTAATGATACTCGAAATCGAGTAAGACAGAATACTGCAATTAAATCTAAATAATCTATAGTTTCCGCATTTTATTGCATAGAGCAGAATGTTTTACGTTTTATAAGATAGTTTACTATAACCTAATATATCTGTCACTTTTTATATTTTACATTTACTTTTTTACTTCCGTTAATTCCCCTTTTACTTTCTATTATTTGTTTAAATAACACCCATTATTATTCAATTTCAAGTTTAAAATCCCCTCATAAATCCATAATCATATCAATAAATTATCACAACAATGAAATAATAAAAATAGAAACTCCACACATTCGAGGCATATCGGGAATACTTCAAAAGAATGCCACTATTAGACAGGAGTCATCAATATAAACAACAAAAATTGAGAAAATTCCCCAAGTCTCAATGTTGCCACTTAACCTCCAAATTAACCCATCTCTCCCTCATCACCACCACCACCCATTGGTAATAAAGGCATAAATCTTCAACAGAAAAATATACCAAATGAAAATGTTGTAAAAATCTCAGCAAGGAGTACCCTAAAGCTATTGGAGTTCAACCCCAAACTCAAACTACAACAATGTAAATAAAAAAGAAAACAAAACAGAAGACTCCCAAAACAAACAACAATGCCACAACATTTTTATGTGACCCATAAAATTGGTAACAATTTCTTTCTTTTTTGTCTTTGTCTTCTCGTCTTTTGTGAAATTTATATAAAATCTTTATTTAATGACATCAAGGCATTGGCTGTCATGTAAAATCTAATGGCAATCAACAAAATTTTATCACAACTTAATTAGTGTTAACCACAAGGCTTGGTGGCGGGTTTGCCTGGATGAGCGCCTGGTCGGTCGCTTGTCTTGAACCATGTTTATGGACAAGTTTAACAACCACAATTATCAGCCATCTAAAATCTACAATTCAGCTATCAAAGCTTAACAATCTGTTGCTGCTGTTGTCTGTTGAAAAGACCTCAAGAGCAGAAGCAGCAGCAGCCGACATTAATGTTAGATTTTGTTAGGCGATAATCTTTAAATGCCCGAAAAAACGTAAGCTCGACTTTAGATGCTAAGCTGGTTGTTAAGAGGTTTCGCTCACTTAGTTTTGGCAAAAAGAAGTTTGCAAAAATAAAAATTAATTTTATTTTAAGTCGCCAAAACATCACGATTTTCAAATATGTTTTTATTTTCATAGCCAGTTAGGAGAGCAGCAAGTTAGTGGCTATTTTTGTTGCCAACATTTGCAAAAATGTAATAAACAACCACATTTGTGACACAAAACACTGTTTACCGAAAGACATAAACGTATACAATCTCTTGTCAACAAAGTCATTGGAAAAAATATTATCAAATATTAAATTATTTATTTTTTTAATATTTCCTTTCATTGCTGTCATGGATTTAATTGGCCAGAAAGTGAAATGTGAGAAAAGCTTGTTGGCTTTGATGGTGTTTTGGGGAATTGGGAAGAAGCATCAGAAGAGTGTTCTTCCTTCTTAATTAGACCAAACGTAGGATATTTGCTTCATTTATTGCGGTACCAAGCTGGATAAAGTCGCTTATAACTCAAATTCAACATCTTTACTTTTCAAATTCTACATCTGAAACGTGGTTATTTGAGGGTTAACGTTCAACACCATAATGCAAAAGTTACATGTATTCGCAAACAGTTGTCTTAGGATCATATACAGGATACTGCGGTGTAACACTACAAGTTATATTTTGTTGTGTGCCTGGCCTGGTGCCCTTCCCAGCAAAAAACTCATTACAAATCGACCTACTAACTCTTTTTTTTAACAAGGGCATGCCACCAGAAGTCAGTATTTATTTTTTAGTCGACAAATAACTTGTTTATCTCTGGTTACTGCAAGTAGTAACTACTTACATATGTACCTCCTTATTCGTCGAATTTTAGTGGCCAAAAAATAAGGTGACATGCCCTTGTTAAAATAATGTCTAGGTTGTGGATGAAGTCCCAGCCAAACTGTCGGTCTCCCTGACTTACCTTAGAGGAATTAATTATGCCCCTTAAACCGGTTTCGACTAGCAACTAAAGACCGTCGGGGTCAGTTTTGTCAATGATACTTACTCTAAGTTCGTCATACGAGTAGGACATCATTGGGGCCCCGTCTGGCATGAGGTATTTGGCTTCCTTGCCTATGAGTGTTGTATGTGGCTTTTATTGAGAAGTACTGTGTTTTTTTTTCAAGTCGAGACCTGTTTTGTAGTAGGTCGATGGATTGGCTGTCTGAGAAACCATAGTCTTCCAGGACAAAGACTGTGGAAGGCCGGCGGAATAAATACGATTCACACACTTAGGCTGCTAAATTTGTTTCGACTTCTAAGATAAAGATTGTTTCGCAGGCATCCTACCCACCGTGACTTCCATAAAGCCTGTGGACATGTCTACAACAGACTGCTGGTGTTGTTGTAACAGTGATTTATTATGTTTGTATGCTCGTTCTCTTGTTCAATCTGGCTCTGGGTCTATCTCCAGTTCCAGGAAGTTGGCCACTTCGATGGATGTAACTACAGATCCACTGGAGTCACTAGGCTTGGCGGTGCAGTTGAATAGGTGCTTAGTATCGTGCGGGCCCATGCCGCATACTGGGCAGATGACTTGCACGGTGCGATCGATTCCCGCCCAATAGGAATTTAGTCGACTGCAATATCCCTAACGTAATTGAGCCAAATATACTCTGGTTTGTCGTGGCAGCTGACGCTCTTCAGCTGCGATAGATGGGGGATGTGCTCCGATGACTGCATTCACACATTAACTGTTAATGGTCTTAGCAACTGTGTGCGTGTGAATGCTGTTCAAACCTGCCTGATATGCCTGTTGATCTAGAGGTTCTCTCCTATATTGTTGGACCGTCGTCTCTAGAGCATGAGTATCCTTCTTGATATGCCTGGGTGTATCGGTGGCCTGCAGATGGTGATTGAGATGGCTCTCACGGTAACACCCGAGCAAGTACTGCAACGATAGCATCTCATTATGTTGTCGTACTGGAAGAATCTTTGCCTCCTCATGTAGATGGTCCGCTGTAGATTTGAGGAGGCACCTTGTTGCTGTTCTCAGGGCGGCGTTCTGACAAATTTGAATCTTATCCCACTGCGTGTCACATAAATTCGGGGACCAAACTGGCGCCGCGTAGCTTACCACAGACCGACCTATCCCTTTATACGTGGTCAACAAGGTTTCTTTATCTGCACCCCAAGTGCTGCTGGCTAGGGACTTGAGGACCTTGTTCCTACATTTCAGTTTATCGCAGATAGCTGCGGCGCGGACGACGTGAAAGTGGTGTCCAATGTGACCCCTAGAATTTTGGGGCATTTTGTGGTCGGAATTCTGCTACCATCGACCCTGATATTCAACTCTCTTCTATACTGCGCCGTCCATGTGGTGAACAGAGTGGCCGTCGATTTAGTGGCGGATATCTACATATTCCTCGCGTGGAAAAAGGTGGTAAGATCGGTCAAATAGGAGTTGAGTCTCTCACAGATGTCATCAGGGTAGGTACCTGACGACAGGATCGTACAATCATCCGCATACATTATGATATCAATGCCGTCTTGAGGGGGCGGAATACAGGAAAGGTAGAGGTTAAACAGTTCCGGAGATATCACCCCTCCTTGGGGAACTTCCTGTTTCACTCTACGGGGCTTGGATTTCTTGTTCCTGAATTCCACATACGACTGGACCGCACATATAGTTGATTATCCAACGTTTCAGACTTGGCAGGAGGGTTGTCTGCTCGATGTCCTCGAACAGCGTGTAGTGCTTGACAGTATCAAAGGCTTTTGATAAGTCAAGCGCCACCATCATTGTTCTATAACACGGCCGCTCCTGGTTGAGTCCTCGACAAATATGTGTGGAGATGGCGTGCAGCGCTGCTGTCGCGCTGTGCTGCTTACGGAATCCATGCTGATGATCGGCAACTTGATAACTATGTCTAATGCTGGGTGACAAAAGCTTCAGTAGCGGGACCACCCTGGCCATTTTCCAGACATCGGAAACAATAAGGGTGGCTAGCGACAGGTTGAGAACTTTAGTGAGATACTCCACTCCCGGCTCATCCAGCTGTTTCAACATTACCATGGAAATTCCGTCAGGGCCCAACGCTTTGGATGATTTAGCATTCCTGATGGCATTCGCAACATCATCCATTGTAAACTGTGGTGGTTCTTGCTCGGCAGGAAGAGATCTAATGCGACGTAACACTCTTCTCTTCGCCCTGTCACTCTCGGGGTGCTCGACAAACAGTCGATTGATGTAACTTGCACACCTCTTCGGGTCAGTCAACGTAACGTCGCCAAACGTGACTGAGGTCCTGTCATCCCTCCTTCCGGGGTTCGAGAGTGACTTAACCGTTGTCCACAATTTACTTATACCGGCTCCAATGTTGCAACTCTTCAGATGATTTAACCACTTGTTCCGCTTATGTTCGCCGACCAGCCTGTTCACTTCCAGTGTCAGCTCTCTGACTCTGGGGTCGTCGGGGTTGGTTCGACGAAGCTCATCACGCTCATTTGCTACAACAGACTGTTCTTCAGCTTTACCTTTGTCTTTCATGTAAAAGTCGGTTTTATAAACATATGCCCTCCGCCAATTGTTCACCTTAAAATATCTCCCTCACTTTAGAGGTAAGTTGTTTGACCTTCTTCTTAGAGTTAGGGTTTGAAGTCGTCTTCGGAACAGAAACGACACCACCACATTGTATTGGCCAGCAGTCTGTGTCTCCTCTGCTTTCTTGCTCGTCGTCGCAGCCTCCTTTGGGTTTGAGATATGATCGCAGATGACGATTGTTTCTCGGGTAGACCGCTCAAGTTAGCTACCTTACAGCCTGTGGCCGTGACTACAACAGACTGTTCCTTGGTTTTAAAAACAAACGCCCTCCGCCAATTGTTCATCTTTACAGACCTCCCTCACTTTTGTTTGGCGTTCTCCTTACCATTTGGGTTTGAGTTCGGCTTCGGAACAGAAACTGATTCCACCACTTGGCTTTGAGCAGCGGGTTTTGTATTATCTACTTTCTTGCTAGTTGTGGCAGCATCCTTTGAGGATTGAGGCACAGATGCCCTGTGCCAATTGTTCACCTTAACATATCTCCCTCACTTTAAAGGTAAGTTGTTTGACCTTCTTCTTAGAGTTAGGGTTTGAAGTCGTCTTCGAAACAGAAACTTGCACTTTGTATTGGCCAGCAGGTTGTGTCTACTCTGCTTTCTTGCTCGTCGTCGCAGCCTCCTTAGAGGTTTGGGCGGTTCCAGATTGTGGGAGGAAGATCTTATCCACCTACAGCTCGCTTCGAGGCGAGTGAGATATGTTCGCAGATGACGATTGTTTCCCGTGTAGACCACTTAAGTTAGCTTTCTTACAGCCTGTGGCGTGACTACAACAGACTGTTCTATGGTTTTCCCTTTCGTGTAAGAGTCGGTTTTAGAAACAAACGCCCTCCGCCAATTGTTCATTTTTACGGACCGCCCTCGCTTTTGTTTGGCGTTCTTCTACCTTTTGGGTTTGAGTTTGGCTTCGACTCCACCACTTGGCTTTGAGAAGCGGGTTTTGTATTATGTACTTTCTTGCTAGTTGTGGGAGCCTCCTTTGAGGAATTGGCTAGAGCTGTTGCAGGTTCTGGGAGAAAGATCTTGTCCACCTGAAGCTCGCGTAGCGGCGAATGAGAAAAAATTTTTTCACATTTCCTCATGAACCGAGATCACTGTAGTGTCCAGTTTATCGTCCATAAAGATCAGAATAAGTAAGATGCCCTCTGGGGATATGTTTTGGTTCCGCTTTTCGGGAACAAGCCTTTCAAATTGTTCGTAAGTTCCCTACTTTGCTTCTTTAATCTATTCTCAACAGCCATGAGAATGTTGTGTATGTCGTCTCCCATAGTTTTGTTTTTCTATAGCAAGCCTTTCCGATTGGTTGAGGATTTCCCTACTTTGCTGCTCTAAATTATTTTCCACAGTTAACAGAGTCTTGTGTAGGGCTTCACCCATATTATCGGTCTGTTAGTCGAAGACTCGTTTGTACCATTCTTAACTCTATGATTGTCCAAAGAGATTACGAGGTTGTAAACTATCTTATTACTAACTTAATATGTACTTGTAGCATGCACGTCTGTAGGGGTCAAGACATCTACACCTAATTCTGCCGAAGCGCAATAGCTTGTTCTCGACAACATATGGCTTGTGGTCAAATCAAATCTCGTCGCCGGTACTAGCTTATTGTACAGTGACTTTTCCTTTTACAAGACTTTTCCATCACAGTTGTTTACTTTAGGCGAACTCCCGATCTACTTTTCGTCCGTAAACACCTTTTAGAACTTCTTTCCAAACCAAAAATTAATGGAACATGTTGAATCAGCTCTAACGGCGATTGACTGAGACAATTTTGATTTAATCGCCTTGGCATCCTGCAAAAGAGAAAACGCACACAGTTGGATAATGGCATTTCCCTTGGGAACGACATCTGCTGGGGGGAAAACTCTGAGATAAAATTAGCAAAGACATTCACCACTTTACAGCTAAGTGTCGACTATGTTCCTTTGGGACAACAGGTGACATAGTCATTCAATCGTCATATGTATTAATTCTGATCAGCATCAACTGTATCACTGCACGAGTAGATGAAATGGTATTTCCTATACGGTAGTTGCGCAAATCACAAAGCGTCATCTTCTGGGAAATAATAGCAATAAAAGCAGAGACGTTCACCACTGCAAGCTAAATAGCTATTATTTTTCATGTGCACAATAGATGTCACAGCAGTTCTCATTTGTATTATACTATATTTTACTACGATAACATTTTTTCCTTTATGTTATCAGAGAAAATAGTAAAAAATAGTAGGTGTTTGCACTTCTGCAACAGTAGTGGTAGTTCTTGGTATTTTGGACTGCCAGCTGATGGGGAAAATATTGCAAAGACATTAGCCCCATGATCACTGTGTTTGCTGAGGACAATAGATGACATCATAATTTAACAATTTGTGTTCCGACCACCATCAGACGTGTATTAATAGATAACATAATAATTGCTGATGGGTCTAGGATGACCAAAGGTGATCACGAATCAATGGATGTGAAAAAGTGTCGGTATAACATAAGGAAATACCTCCACAATATAACAGGCGTAGAAGAAATGTGTTTCTGAGTACAGTAGACAATAAATTATATTTTTCTTTTGTATTCCGACCAGCATCAATCAAGAAGATTAAGTTGGGCGGTGGTGATAAGATAATTGGCTACGAGTCTTAAGTTAATGTTAGAATATCACAAAGTGTAATCTTTTGAGCAAAATAATGGCAACAAAACTAAAAACCTATTTCCCCTGAACAGTCCTAAGGGGAAAGGGAGAGACTTCTGTCATATCAATAAGTGCTGCCATTAATCACTAGGTCAATGATATGGGGATTTTATATCTTCAAGTTCGAACAACGTATTTTCGATAAGACACCACTGGAAGAAAAGTTGCTACATTAATGTCGTCTACATTACGCCGAGGGCTTTTGTTTTTACCACAGCTGAGAAATTTATGACTGTCCTGTGTAAGACCGTATATTACCCACCATTGTGGCACCCTGTCTTTTCAGTAATAGTATAGCCATATGATGTTTTGACCAGCAGCAATCGCATAACGTTGTCGCATGTAGATGGTGTGGCAGTTTCTGGTAGACAATAGTCTGCCCTTTACCAAAAAACGTCATCTGCTGGGAAAAAAAATGTTTCTTATTAGCAGGGACATTCACCATTTCACACTTTGATAACAATAATCAGGTATGTGATGAAAACCGAATCGACTCGATTTGCAGAATCGTAATGGTATATATTTGGAGTGCCTTTGATGATAAGTAAAATTTTGCTTAGCAAACGTCGTTTATTTGAATAATATTTTTAAAATCCATTTTCAGTTTCAATAAAATATTCACCAAAATTCGAAATATACGATTTCGATTTATGGGAAAACGAGTCGAATCGTTTTCCATCACATACCTGTATATTTCCTGAGCACGATTTTCACAGTTTTTATTCTGATCAATCTCGCCACTGCAAAAGTAAATTGATTGACCTTTGCCTATAGACAACAGGATGAGTTTAAAATTATTTTGTTGGTGCTGAACATTACTCTCAAAATGGTGTTCGGACTTGCATGTATCCCTCAATGAATTCTGACTCCCAAAATTTGTTGGAAGTTATGCACGATATGTATTCACGTACATATTTCCCAACAATTTTAAATTTACATGGTAAATTCGCGTCGAGGCATATCATCAGCGGATATAACTATCAAAATTAATTCGGGAATTATGTTCGTTGGCTGTTATCTCACCATACCGGTTTTGTTGATCAAAAAGCATCCTCTTTAAACCGGTATAAAGTTAGCAAAGATCTACACCACTACAAAGCTTCGTATCCTTGATGTTGCCTGAGGGCAGTAGATGGCATTGTACTATAAGCATATACGTCTTTCATTGATTCAAGTAGATGGCGTGACAGACGAGGCGACGCATCGAAGTTAATTTTGTAATACCACGCACTTCATAGCTACATATAAGTTCCCTATAAGTTGTACTTGCTAGTTCAATTAATCTCTCCTTTTAGTTCAGCTCTTATGAGTGAAGTAGGTCGGAAAGGAATGCTTATTGTTGTTTGCTCTAATGATGATAGACTTTGATAGACAAAATTCCTTTATTGTTTCAGAAATTCGTTCAGCGGAACCAGTTCGTTTGTGAACTATACAACTCTAGTTGACAGTTTTGTTACGCAATTGTTAATTTCGACAATTGAGAATGGATTAAAATTGTCTTTTGTAGATTCTAAAGCGTCATCTGCAGGAAGAAATAATTAGCAAAGACCTTCATCACATTATGTCGTTATAACGACAATGATTACTAGTGACAATAGATGGCGTTACCGTATATCAATTTGTCACAACGTTCTGGCCTTCATAAATACCCAACCACTACCCTTTTCTCTTATATTGTCTTTATTTTGGGTTTGAGGTTACTAAGAAAATATCAGTCACCGTCAATATTTGTTTCCATTGACTATATTCCTGGAACTTTGTTCTTCTTATGTTGTGCATATTTCGACCAGACAGGCCAGTCTCATGAATGGCCATTTATTAGAATTTTTATTTTATGGAATAGCTAATGAAAAACTAATACATTTTCACACATTTCTAATGAGGAATTTTTCATTAGTTTGTTTTTCTTTTCTGTGGTCATTCCAAAGGATATTTGTTTTTCGTAAATGGCTGCTAATGGTTGGGCAAAGAAGAGATGCATGAGTTTCTTTACAATTCACACCCATTGCCGGGGATATTTATTTACTCTTTCATTAAATGCTTGGGACATAAACACATCATTAAATTCAATAAAAGCTATTGTGATAAACTCCATAAATTTTCTCAAATGAGTGTTGTTGAGAAAACTCCACATAAGCATATATGAATAGATATTATGAAGTTTTGGTTTATTTTTGAAGTTTCTTTACCATATCTATTCTAATGCTAATCTGGATGACTCACTAGCCATTTAGGCTTTTTTCTTCTACGTCCCACAATGCAACAAAATGTGGCGGTATTGGACCATACCGCCAGCCGACAATCCAGACAGACAAATAACATAAATGTTGGAGGCATATTATGACAAATTAACAAACACATACTGCGCCATGCATGACAACAACAAAAACATAGAACAGACTCTCGGGAATCTGGAGCCAACTTGGTGTGCCACAAGACTTCTAGCTGGCTGCCCAAAAAACGAGAAAAATGATGAATAACAATTTTATGGAATTTTGAATTTGAAAACAGCAGCTTCATGGTGTAGGCGTTCATTTTGTTTGCCTACCAGCTTCTTTGGGTAGGGTGTAGGGTAAACCAGCTAAGCATTTAACTGTCTAGCTACTCGTTGAACAGATAGCTTGAATGGTTTGCATGACTGCCTGCTATGGTGTGGTCTATGGTCACCCGACAAACTTTGGTGGCGCTTAACAATGTGATTTTTCCAACAAGCACTTTTCTTATACGAGCTCCAATGAAGTGTGGTAGGTTATGTTAACAATGACAGAGAACATAAATGTATATGACCCCTAGGCAGCACTGGCTAGCCAGTGGCCGACCAATCAGCCGCCCGCCAACCAAGCCTCCTTTTGTTCATTCATTATATCAAATTTCAAAGCCATTACATATTTTGGGAAATAATCGAAATATAAAACGTTTTGAAAGGATGATGTATTATTTTTCCATCAAGGGACACATAGGGGGAGAGGAAAACAAAGTACAATCACTTATTGACATACATACATAGTTATTTTTTAAAGACAAACGATGATCGTGGATTTAAAACAAAATTTTTTGAGAAATCTGCTTTGATCGCAGATTTTTTAAAAATATTTTTTTAAAGATGATCGTGGATTTTTTAAAAATATTTTTAAAGACCAACGATGATCGTGGATTTTTTAAAAATATTTTTAAAGACCAACGATGATCGTGGATTTTTTAAAAATATTTTTAAAGACCAACGATAATCGTGGACTTTTTAAAAATATTTTTTAAAGACCAACGATGATGTTGGATTTTTTAAAAATATTTTTAAAGACCAACGATGATCGTGGATTTCTTAAAAATACTTTGATCGTGGGTTTTTTAAAAATATTTTTTAAAGACCCACGATGATCGTGGATTTTTTAAAAATATTTTTTTAAAGACCAACGATGATCGTGGATTTTTTAAACGATGATCGTGGATTTTTAAAAAATATTTTTTAAAGACCAACGATGATCGTGGATTTTTTAACAATATTTTTTAAAGACCAACGATGATCGTGGATTTTTTAAACGATGATCGTGGATTTTTAAGAAATATTTTTTAAAGATCAACGATGATCGTGGATTTTTTAAACGATGATCGTGGATTTTTTAAAAATATTTTTAAAGACCATCGATTATCGTGGACTTTTTAAAAATATTTTTTTAAAGACCAACGATAATCGTGGATTTTTTAAAAATATTTTTTAAAGACCATCGATGATCTTGGACTTTTTAAAAATATTTTTTTAAAGACCAACGATAATCGTGGATTTTTTAAAAATGTTTTTTAAAGACCAGCGATGATCGTGGATTTTTTAAAAATATTTTTTACAGACCAACGATTTGTGTATATTACTTTGACAATATCGAAATTATTTATTATTGGGATTATACAAATTTACCTCACTTGGATATCCATCAAGCTTTCAGGAAACCCTCACTCACTGGAATTTTCTACGACTCTAGGATGGCAGACGTAATACATGCTTTCAAAATTGTTCCTAAATAACATTCTCAGGTCCCCCTCACAAATATTTATCAATTAACACATCATAATGGCTACCATTAATTCGGATAATGGTAGCTAATTTTTCTCACATATGTTCCACCTAATTTCACAACAACATGAAGTTGTTTGGTTGGCTGGCCGACCTCCCTCTAACATTCACAACAGCAGTTTACTACAACATAATGATAAATTAGATTTTACAAAAAAGTCGAAAATTTTTTGACAATCTAATGCAATTTTTTTGGAAAACGCCATGCAACAAATTTAACATTTTTCACAACAACAACCCCCACCAAACAACAACAGCTTCACATTATTCATTCATTTATGAGTTTATCGTGAATGCATGTTTATGTTTTTCCAAAGTCTTATCGCTAATATATCACTTACAAGCACAGATAAAATTCGATGTATGCGATAGGAGAAAAAACCAGGCAGGCAGTTAGTCTGTCAGTCGGCCAGACTAAGTTAGTCATGCAAACTATTGGCCCACAAACCAAAGAAACATTTTCACTTTGTATTTCGTATTGATTTATATTTCGAATTGATCAAAAGCCAGAATGTTGTAGTTCGTCTTTGGCTTACAATTTCTAGTTGATAGCCCAAAACATAGCTCTGGATAAGCTTAATGATAGCCAGATAGGTAGCTGGGAATGTTAATAGGAATACAGACACACATAAGTGGACTTGTTAGATCTGCAGTAATGCATTTACATGTTATTCTTTTTTGTTTTCTTCTCCAGAGACTTTGGTGCGACTGTGGATAATTTGTCCGTCGCTCTGTCTTACTTGACCACTGTAGACATGCAATGCATGTATTCCAGTAAGGCAGGATATAAACGAATACATTAAATGAAATGGTAGTGTTACCTAAGTTTGTCATGCAACTTGTGACAATTCTCCATGAAAGCTTCAATCGGTAGACAGTCTACTATAAAGAGATCGATTGATATTATATGAGAAGATCAAGTGATCTTTTATGGGAAGATCATATAATCTTCTATGAGAAGAACAAGTGATCTTATATGGTCTCATAGAATCTGTCGTGATCGTGGATTTTTTTAGAATGTTTTTAGAGTGGTCTGTCGTGATCGTAGATTTAAAAAAAATATATATTTTTTAAAAATACATCTTTCAGAGATCTGCCGTGATCATAGATTTTTTAAAATATTTTTTGAGAGACCTGCCTTGATCGTGTATTAAAAAAAAACATTTTTAAGAGATCTGCCTTGATCGTGGATTTTTTAAAAATATTTTTTGAGAGACCTGCCTTGATCGTGGATTTTTTAAAGACCAACGATGATCGTGAATTTTATAAAAATATTTTTTAAAAACCAGCGATGATCGTGGATTTTATAAAAATATTTTTTAAAGACCAGCGATGATCGTGGATTTTATAAAAATATTTTTTAAAGACCAGCGATGATCGTGGATTTTATAAAAATATTTTTTAAAGACCAGCGATGATCGTGGATTTTATAAAAATATTTTTTAAAGACCAGCGATGATCGTGGATTTTATAAAAATATTTTTTAAAGACCAGCGATGATCGTGGATTTTATAAAAATATTTTTTAAAGACCAGCGATGATCGTGGATTTTATAAAAATATTTTTTAAAGACCAGCGATGATCGTGGATTTTATAAAAATATTTTTTAAAGACCAGCGATGATCGTGGATTTTATAAAAATATTTTTTAAAGACCAGCGATGATCGTGGATTTTATAAAAATATTTTTTAAAGACCAGCGATGATCGTGGATTTTATAAAAATATTTTTTAAAGACCAGCGATGATCGTGGATTTTATAAAAATATTTTTTAAAGACCAGCGATGATCGTGGATTTTATAAAAATATTTTTTAAAGACCAGCGATGATCGTGGATTTTATAAAAATATTTTTTAAAGACCAGCGATGATCGTGGATTTTATAAAAATATTTTTTAAAGACCAGCGATGATCGTGGATTTTATAAAAATATTTTTTAAAGACCAGCGATGATCGTAGATGACCGAAGATGATCGTGGAATTTTTAAAAATATTTTTTAAAGACCGAAGATGATCGTGGATTTTTTAAAAATATTTTTTTAAATACCAACGATGATCGTGGATTTTTTAAATATTTTTTTTAAATACCAACGATGATCGTGGATTTTTTAAATATTTTTTTTAAATACCAACGATGATCGTGGATTTAAAAAAAAAGAAAAATTAAATACCAACGATGGTCGTGGATTTTTTAAAAATATTTTTTAAAGACCGAAGATGATCGTGGATTTTTTAAAAATATTTTTTTAAAGACCGAAGATGATCGTCGATTTTTTAAAAATATTTTTTAAAGACCGAAGATGATCGTGGACTTTTTAAAAATATTTTTTAAAGACCGAAGATGATCGTGGATTTTTTAAAAATATTTTTTAAAGAGCGAAGATGATCGTGGATTTTTTAAAAATATTTTTTAAAGACCGAAGATGATCGTGGATTTTTTAAAAATATTTTTTAAAGACCGAAGATGATCGTGGATTTTTTAAAAATATTTTTTAAAGACCGAACATGATCGTGGATTTTTAAAAATTATTTTTTAAAGACCGAGGATGATCGTGGATTTTGTAAAAATATTTTTTAAAGACCGAAGATGTTCGTAGATTTTTTAAAAATATTTTTGTAAAGACCGAAGATGATCGTGGATTTTTTAAAAATATTTTTTAAAGACCGAAGATGATCGTGGATTTTTTAAAAATATTTTTTAAAGGCCGAAGATGATCGTGGATTTTTTAAAAATATTTTTTAAAGACCGAGGATGATCGTGGATTTTGTAAAAATATTTTTTAAAGACCGAAGATGATCGTGGATTTTTAAAAATATTTTTTAAAGACCGAAGATGATCGTGGATTTTTTAAAAATATTTTTTAAAGGCCAACGATTATCTTGGATTTTTTAATAATATTTTTTTAGCGACCAACGATTATCGTGGATTTTTTAAAAAATATTTTTTTAACGACCAACGATGATCGTGGATTTTATAAAAATATTTTTTAAAGACCAGCGATGATCGTGGATTTTATAAAAATATTTTTTAAAGACCAGCGATGATCGTGGATGACCGAAGATTATCGTGGAATTTTTAAAAATATTTTTTAAAGACCGAAGATGATCGTGGATTTTTTAAAAATATTTTTTTAAATACCAACGATGATCGTGGATTTTTTAAATATTTTTTTTAAATACCAACGATGATCGTGGATTTTTTAAATATTTTTTTTAAATACCAACGATGATCGTGGATTTTTTAAATATTTTTTTTAAATACCAACGATGATCGTGGATTTAAAAAAAAAAAATTAAATACCAACGATGGTCGTGGATTTTTTAAAAATATTTTTTAAATACCAACGATAATCGTGGATTTTTAAAAATATTTTTTAAATACCAACGATGATCGTGGATTTTTTAAAAATATTTTTTAAAGACCGAAGATGATCTTGGATTTTTTAAAAATATTTTTTAAAGACCGAAGATGATCGTGGATTTTTTAAAAATATTTTTTAAAGACCGAAGATGATCGTCGATTTTTTAAAAATATTTTTTAAAGACCGAAGATGATCGTGGACTTTTTAAAAATATTTTTTAAAGACCGAAGATGATCGTGGATTTTTTAAAAATATTTTTTAAAGACCGATGATGATCGTGGATTTTTTAAAAATATTTTTTAAAGACCGAAGATGATCGTGGATTTTTTAAAAATATTTTTTAAAGACCGAAGATGATCGTGGATTTTTTAAAAATATTTTTTAAAGACCGAAGATGATCATGAATTTTTTAAAAATATTTTTTAAAGACCGAAGATGATCGTGGATTTTTTAAAAATATTTTTTAAAGACCGAGGATGATCGTGGATTTTGTAAAAATATTTTTTAAAGACCGAAGATGATCGTAGATTTTTTAAAAATATTTTTGTAAAGACCGAAGATGATCGTAGATTTTTTTAAAATATTTTTTAAAGACCGAAGATGATCGTCGATTTTTTAAAAATATTTTTTAAAGACCGAAGATGATCGTGGATTTTTTAAAAATATTTTTTAAAGACCGAAGATGATCGTCGATTTTTTAAAAATATTTTTTAAAGACCGAAGATGATCGTGGATTTTTTAAAAATATTTTTGTAAAGACCGAAGATGATCGTGGATTTTTTAAAAATATTTTTTAAAGACCGAAGATGATCGTCGATTTTTTAAAAATATTTTTTAAAGACCAGCGACGATCGTGGATTTAATAAAAATATTTTTTAAAGACCAGCGACGATCGTGGATTTTATAAAAATATTTTTTAAAGACCAGCGATGATCGTGGATTTTATAAAAATATTTTTTAAAGACCAGCGATGATCGTGGATTTTATAAAAATATTTTTTAAAGACCAGCGATGATCGTGGATTTTATAAAAATGTTTTTTAAAGACCAACTATGATCGTGGTTTTTTTAAAAATATTTTTTAAAGACCGACGATGATCGTGGATTTTTTTAAAAATATATTTTAAAGGCCAACGATTATCGTGGATTTTTTAAAAATATTGTTTTAACGAACAACGATGATCGTGGATTTTTTTAAAGTATTTTTAGAGACCAGCGATGATGGAACATTTTTTAAAAATATTTTTTGAGATACCTGCCTTTGTCGTGCATTTTTTTAAAATATTTTTTTGAGAGACGTGACTTGATCGTCCATTTTTTAAAAATATTTTTTGAGAGAACTGCCTTGATCGTTCATTTTTTTAAAATAATTTTTTTGAGAGATTTGCCTTGATCGTGGATTTTTTATGATCTTCTCATAGAAAAGTGATCTTCTACGATAAGATCATGTGATCTTCTGTGAAGATATCAAGTGATCTTCTCTGAAATCGTTTGATCATCTTAAAGATTATCGGATAATTTTTGAGAAGATCGTATGATCTTCTTTGAAAAGATCATATTACCCTTCATGAGAAGATCGTCTGATCTCTTTTGGGGAGATCATCTTAACCTATATGAGAATATCATCTGATTTTTTTTTTTTTTTTTTTGAGGGAATCATCAGATTTTCAATAAGAAGATCAATAGATCTTCTATGAGAATATTATCTGATCTTCTATGAGAAGTCCTCTGATTTGCTTTGATTAGTAAATCTATCATTCCTTGAGAAGAAGACTCAAAGCTTTCTTCTCGGAGTGTAGAGTATCTGAAATTCGACATAGTCTTTCCTGTCTTTCTTCTAAGCTCCGAAAAAACACCTTGCAAATGACAAAAATCAAGATTGACGACTGGCATGCGGAGCAATTAAAATTATTAGCATGCAAGCTGTCACAACTGACAGTTAGTGGCTTAGTTAAACTAATTTATAACATTATTTTTAACTAATAGAAGAGTCCAAACCAAAAAAAAGGAAAGACCCACCAAACTCAATAAGACAGATAGGTTTGGCTATCTCTCATGTGGCTGTGAACCAGAAATTTATGTAAATTTGTGGTGACTGTAATATTCATTAGATTAAGTTGTAAAAATCTTACAGAAAAAAAACAGGGAATCACATTTGTAAATTAATTTTATTTACTTTTTCATTTCAGCTCTTCGGCTCCTGAACAGAGACAGTGATTCCCAAATTGCAGTAAATAATGGTGGTTTATTTCCTCAGCTATTCAATGTGGCAACAAGGGCTTCAATTAGTGTCAATGCGACTTGTGGCCAGAGTGGTCGTGAAGAATATTGTAAGCTGGTTGATGCCTATCCGCACAAGAAATGGGATACTCAATGTGGTATTTGCAATGCCCATTCGTCGGATGTGACGAAACATAGACCCATTGAATCGGTTATCTCCCATGCCAATATGCATGATCAATGGTGGCAGTCGCCCACGCTGCAGTATGGCCGGCATTTTGAATATGTTACAATAACAATGGATTTGAAACAGGTCAGTTCACAATTCACAATAATTTTTGAAAATTGTATTTCACAAGTTATCTAAAGAACAATCAACAATACCCCCATTATTATAAGTCTTCTTTTGTTATAGTTTGGATTTACCGAATAGATTTATAGCGTTCCGGTTAACTTAAAGTTAAAAGTGATGATGGAATTTCAGGGAGGAGCTTTTTGTCATTAACTTTCAATGTGAAAATAATATTTTTAATGCCTCCAAGTTAGTTTATTTTGAATTTTCAAATCCATCTGATAGTAAAAGAACACATGTAATAATGGCCCATAGTCTCTGAAAAAATTATTTAAAAATATAGGAACCATAATATTTTTCAAAGCAAACTTTATTTAACGATAGTTTTTTTAAACAATATCTACGATTATCTCTCAAAAATATTCTTGGAAATCCACGACCCATGGTGTATCTCAAATTGATTCTCAAAACTGTCCTCGATAGTATATTTGAAAATATTTTTTTTAAATATTTAAAAATATTATTTAAGTATTCGAAATTTTTTTTTAATATGTAAAAATATATTTTAAATATTTGAAAATATATTTTTTTTTAATATTTGAAAATATATTTCTTTCCACAATCAACGAAAATATTTTGTTAATATGTGAAAGATTTTTTTAAATATTTGAAAATATTTTTTGAGTTATTTGAAAATAATTTCAAACATGCACAATAACAACATTTTTTTTTAAATATGAAAATGTGTTTTTTTTAATATTTAAAAGTATTTTTTTGAAAATATTTTTTTAGTGTTTAAAAATAATTTTCTTTAAATGTAAAAAAATATTTTCAAAATTTGAAAATATATAATTTTTAATATGTATTTGAAAATAGGTTAAAGTATTTATTTTTTTAAAAGTCCACTATAAATGAAAATATTTTTTAAATATGTGAAAGTTTGTTTTCTAATATTTGAGAAGATTTTTTGAAATATTTGAAAAAAATATATATTTTTTTTAATATATTTAAAAATTTGTTAAGAAAAACTGTTTCTAAATATTTGAAAGTATTACAAAAATATTGTGCTTTTGAAAATTCAAAATATTAAAAAATACTATCAACGAAAAACCTTTTTTAATTTTTGAAATATTAAAAAAACACGATCAACGAAAAGCTTGTTTAAATCCACGGTTAAAGACGCTATTTTTTTATTATTTGAAAATTTTGTGAAATATTTGAAAATATTTTTTAAATAATATGAGAATATCTGCAAACAAAAAACAAGGGAACTGATTATATCCTTTGGAGAGCATCGAAACTATAGTCTTTTCTCCACTAATAAATTTGTTGTTTTAAAATATTAAAAAAAACGCCGACAATATTTATATTTGAGAATATATTTTTAAATATTTGAATATAATTTTAACTATTTTGTTAAATGTTTAAAAATATTTGTTTAAATATTTTAATATATTTTTTATTATATACAAATATATTTTTTTAATATTTAAATATATTTTTTTAATATTTAAATATATTTTTTTAATATTTCCTCTATTTTTTAATACTTAAAAAATCTTTTTCAATATTTTTTAAATTTTTTCAATATTTTTTTAATCTTTTTCAATATTTTTTTTTAATATTATTCATTTTTTTAAATATTTGAAAATAATTTATTTATAATTTTTTGATCTATAGAAAATATTTTTAAAAATCCACGATCCTCGTCGATCTATAAAAAATATTTTTAAAAAATCCACGATCATCGTTTGACTTCAAAAAAATTTTTAAAAAATCCACGATCATGGTTGGTCTTTAAAAAATATTTTAAAAAAATCCACGATCATCGTTGGTCTTTAAAAAATATTTTAAAAAAATCCACGATAATCGTTGGACTTTAAAAAATATTTTTAAAAAATCCACGATAATCGTTGGACTTTTAAAACTATTTTTAAAAAATCCACGATAATCGTTGGACTTTAAAAACTATTTTTAAAAAATCCACGATCATCGTTGGACTTTAAAAACTATTTTCAAAAAATCCACGATCATCATTGGACTTTAAAAACTATTTCAAAAAATCCACGATCATCATTGGACTTTAAAAACTATTTTTAAAAAATCCACGATCATCGTTGGACTTTAAAAACTATTTATAAAAAATCCACGATCATCGTTGGACTTTAAAAACAATTTTTAAAAAATCCACGATCATCGTTGGACTTTAAAAAATATTTTTAAAAAATCCACGATCATCGTTGGACTTTAAAAAATATTTTTAAAAATCCACGATCATCGTTGGACTTTAAAAAATACTTTTTAAAAAATCCACGATCATCGTTGGACATTAAAAAATATTTTTAAAATCCACGATCATCGTTGGACATTAAAAAATATTTTTAAAATCCACGATCATCGTTGGACATTAAAAAATATTTTTAAAATCCACGATCATCGTTGGACATTAAAAATTATTTTAAAAAAATCCACGATCATGGTTGGTCATTAAAAAATATTTTTAAAAATTCCACGATCATGGTTGGTCATTAAAAAATATTTTTAAAAAATCCACGATCATGGTTGGTCATTAAAAAATATTTTTAAAAAATCTACGATCAACGTTTGACTTCAAAAAATATTTTCTAAAAATCCACGATCATCGTTTGACTTCAAAAAATATTTTTCAAAAATCCACGATCATCGTTTGACTTCAAAAAATATTTTTAAAAAAACCACGATCATCCTTTGACCTCAAGAAATATTTTTAAAAAATCCAAGATCATGGTTGGTCATTAAAAAATATTTTTAAAAAATCCACGATCATGGTTGGTCATTAAAAAATATTTTTAAAAAATCCACGATCATCGTTGGACTTTAAAAATATTATTAAAAAATCCACGATCATCGTTGGACTTTAAAAAATATTTTTAAAAAATCCACAATCATCGTTGGACTTTAAAAAAATATTTTTAAAAAATCCACTATCATGTTCGGTTTATAAAAATATTTTTAAAAATCCACAATCATGGTTGATCTGTAAAAAATATTTTTTTAAAAAATCCACGATCAAGGTTGGTCTTTAAAAATATTTTTAAAACATCCACGACCATGGTTGGTCTTTAAAAAATATTTTTAAAAAATCCATGATCTTGGTTTGTCTTTAATTTTTTTTTAAAAAATCCAAAAATCCACAATCCTCCTTGGTCTATTAAAAATATTTTTAGAAAATCCACGATCATCGTTGGTCTATTAAAATATTTTTAAATATTTTATTCGATATCCCTGTCATTTGGACCTTCAATTAAAATAAAATCTCACAGCTTTCAAACTCAATTTAAATTTCAATTCAAAATCAAAATAATTCAATTAGATTTTAAATTTCCACACAAGCTGTGAAGGAACGTGTGTTGCCAATGAAAGAAAAATATTGTCAAAATGTTAATACAACAACCGTGCGGTAGCTTTTTCCGTTGACTGAATAGCTGCCACTCTGTGCCGTCTTGTCAATTTTATGCAAAAAAGCCACAAGCCGCCTAATCCAACAAACAAGCGATTTGATAAATTCAAATTGACAGCAGCATTTCGCCAAATGCAACAACAGCGACAACAGTCAATTCAATTCAATCCAAACCGAATTCACTCCAAAGTGGATTCAAGCTGTGCGACATAACAGAAGTTAGTCTGGATTAAGCCAGTCGGGGCAATTACGATATCACAAAAAAAGAGAGCAATAACGACAGCAACAAAATTCATTTGAAAATAATTTACATGAAATTCAATTTGATGTTGTGACAATTTGTGATAAGATTGCCCCGACCAAGCCACCACCACATCATTAAAATTCACAACAAATCTATGGGGTTTTAACACCACTTGAGGGGTCTTATGTTAACTGAGCGGACACTAAATTCCATTGATCTCTATGCTGCTTGGCTGGCAGTTGACTGGTCATTTGGTGAGTGCACCGGCTTGTAAGCTTAAGACTTGTGGTGACATTAATTGCCACAATTTAAAATTTATTAATTGTTCAAAGTGATTATCTTTTTTATGAACAATTTAATGTGTGAAACATGTCATTCGAATTAGAATTTAGAGCTAAGTGTGAGGTTAGGAATTTGGCGTTGTTGGCTATGCGGAAAACAAGTTGTTGAGAGAATTGTGAGACTTTAAATCAGCTGTACAATGTAAACAACATAAAATGTTAAGATTTTTGAACAAGAAAATTTCCTAATTTTGAATATTTTATAAGAAATTTAAAAATTTTAGGTAATTTTTTAATTATTTTTAATTGAAAAGAATATTTTCAAAATTAAAAATTGAACTTAGATACAAGTAAAAAATTAACTTGTGTCCCGGTGAGACCTTGAAATTATTTGATAGTACTTGAAACTTTCCATACCCAACTAATTGGCATACATTTCTCTAAACTCTTGTATTTTCATTAATACTCAATGTCATGAACAACCAGATTTGTTTTTATTTTCCAAACCACCCACCTTGATCTGTTTGTTCGCTCCTCTACAACAGTGTTTTGCTTGAACTCCAAGAAATCAACAAGAAAATCAAGCAGAAATAAACATAAAGAAACGAACGAAAAAATCCAATCCAACTTGTTCAAATAAGCTTTAATAAACTGTTGAAAATGGAATGTGTTATATGTCATATTGCAATCAGCAATATCAACAACAGCAACAAAAACAACAACTACTTCAACAATTATAATCATAACATCAACAATAACGCCAACGCCAACACCAAAACAAAATTCATAAATTTCCAACATCATCGAGTGGATTAAGAAAAACGCATTGTGGAGATTTTGTGCAGCAATATTTTCTCAGATAGTTTTTCTTTGGTTGTTGTTCTTTTATTTGTGAAAATGCTGTTAATTTGTTATCTGCGCGATGATGGCGGTGTGGTGTTGTTGCATTGAAAATTGCCATAATTTCCAATTGTATTGAAGTTTGTTGTTGTTTTTTTTCAACATTTGTTCCCATTGAAAATCCATATCCCTGATGTTTGGCCTACAACTTGATCATGATCTCTGCCAATTTTCTCTTCTCCTCCTGGGTTCACTTTCCTGCTATGTTGTGGAGTCATACTCTTGTCATGTTCATTTATTCAAGTGTTGCTTTTATTATAAACAATTGTGACGTGCCACAGAACAATAACAAAAGAAACATTTTTGAGGATACAAAAAAATTTCGAGAAGAAAATGAAAATATTTATTATTGCAGGGAAAAGATAACAAATACTCCTCAATTTTTCGTTAAAAAATCTTCCCTTAAAATAACCATTGATGCAAGCTAAGGTTTAATGGGTACCTCAAGAAGAAAATCTGATTAGCAGCACCAGACCAGGTTAGGTTAGGTTTGGGGATGTGCAGTCACTAACTTTTGACTGCGTCACTCGGAGACCTTCCGGTCCATTGTGATCATCCAGTAGAGAGAAGAGGTAAAAGCTGTAAAGAAAAGAGGAGATGGAAAAGGGAGGAGAGAGGGAAGAAATGAAAAGAGGAAGTTATTAAAAAATAAAGAGCAAATAAATTACAGAAAGTTTAAGAGGGAAGGAATAGTTTTAGAGGAGGGAAAAAAAGTTTTATTTTGATGGTAGGCAGAATATTTGAAAACATCATTTACGCGTTCAGGTTGCGCTGTCCCAGCCACTTCAGATTTTTGATGATGTTGTAGATCACAGCAGGTTCTACAGTTGAGTAGAAAGTTAGACACGGTGGAAAGTGAACACCTACTAACCTATGTCGTCTACGAGCCAGGGCTGGACAACGACACAGGAGATGCTGGATCGTCTCCAACTCCTTCTCATCCTCACAGAGTCTGCAGTAGTCAGTAACATCCTGATCCCATTTGATGGCAAAGGCCCTGCTATAGCAGTGTCCAGTGATGACTCCCGTCGTTACTCTAACTTCAGCTTTACTCAGGTTCAACGGAGAGTTCGTTCTTTTGACTGACAGAGACGGCCATATGGATCTTGCCACAATGCACCTAGGTTCATTATGCCACAATTCACTGGCTCTTTCGTCAGAGAACGCTTCAATTTTTTGGAAGAAATTACAGATTGGTGGTTTGATGGAGTCAGCGATAGCTAGATCTGTAGACTGCGATCATCGTCTAGCTAATTCATCTGCTCTTTCATTACCCAGATAGTCGCGGTGTTCTGGTACCCAGCATAGCCGAAAGCCGTTAGTTAGTGTTCCCTAGGCTGATCTACACTTAAGGACGACATCGGATTTCATGTTGCAGGGTTTGATGACTTTAAAAGCCGTTTGACTATCCACAAAGATTGTCACCGGTTCAAAGATTACTGCATCCAAACTTTTTCCAAATCGCGAAGATTTCAGCCTGGTAGACACTAAAGTTGTTGTCTAGCCTGTAGGTGTACTCAAGAGATAGCCTTTCACAGTAGACGCCAGCCCCCGTTACCTTACTCCATCTTGGAACCGTCTGTTTAAAAAGTCAGACGGTCCAGAGGGGGGTTACTGCGGTTCCAGTCGTCTCTACTAGGTATAACGACGTCTATATCGTCAAATCTCAGGACTGGTGATATATAGTCGCTCAGTTTTCCGCGTTGGTTCACATTTATACCTGATTCGTTCAGGATACATCCATGCCCATAGGCACAACCACGCCAGAGATCCTGTTCATGCAGCCGTAGGGCACTGCGAGTTGCCTGACACTTAATGCTGAGACTCAGTGGTTTTAAGTTCAGCATTGCGTTCAGAGCAGCCTGTGGTGCTCCTGGTAGCTCCAGTTATGAGAATCGCGGCAGCTCTTTGCACCTTGTCAAGCCTACTGGATGTCGATTTTTGGCGCAGTGAGTGCTAGCAAAAAAGAGAACCATAGGATAAGATGGGTCTAACCACGGTGTTATACAACCAGTGTATAATCGATGGGTTTAGCTCCAACTTTTCCCAATAGAATTCTTACATGAATAACGTGCAATCAATCCTCTTTTCGCCCGCTCCTCAGCATTCCTGTTCCATCGCAATTGACAGTCCAGGATTGTGCCAAGGTACTTTGCCTCGGGCGAGAGCTGATGCTGCACTCCATCCAGTGTTGGTGGTACAAATACGCCGAGCCGAGTTTACTCCAAGGCCATTGGCCTTAGCCCAGCGCGACAGCGTCGATAATGCTCCCTGCATAAGCTCCGAAATGGTTGACTGAAACTTACCGGAAATCAGTAGTACTACGTCGTCCGCATAGGCAACAACTTTTATACCTTGATTGTCCAGGTCAGTCAAAATATTGTTTATAACAAGTAGCCACAGTAACGGTAAAAGCACCCCATCCTTGGGGGGTGTCTCTAGTTACTGTTTTCCTAATTTTTGTCTCCCCAAAAAGTTAGATGTTCAGGTGTGTTAACTTTCTTATGATAGAGTTTAATGGACTCAAGTTCTACGTTGTTAAAAGCTCCTTCTCCATATTCCTCTTAATGAAGTCAACCACCTCATGCAAGGCAGACTCCACAGATTTGCCTTTGATATAGGCTTGCTGTGAGTTGCCTATAGAGGCGGTGTCCACATGGCTTCTTATCTCCAGATCGATCAGTGTGTAGTCCTTTGGTGCAGAGTGACTAGGTTTTCCCGCTTTGGGGATGTAAGTAACTTTTACCTCTTTCCACAGACCCGCTACATACGAGAGAGTCAAACACGCCCTATTGATCTCCTCCAGGATTTGATATAAACGTGGCGATGAAAAATTGAAGCATCGCCGGCGTTATACCATCCGGTCCAGGTGACTTATATGGCTTGAAAGTGTTGACAGCCCATTTAATCTTATTTCTGTTAACCACCTTGTCAATGATATCCGAATCCATAGGCTCTTGAATATGGAAGTCGTCACATAGGTCTCTGCCAAGAGGTTAAGAGTCTCAGTAGCAGAGTCTGTCCATGCACCATCTTGCTTCTTGATACTTTCGATGGATTTAGGGTATTTATACACCTTTTTAGCGGGTTCATCATCGCTCATTCTTATTATATATTCCAACGCAATCGCTGCCTCTCGATACGTTTTACTATATATATTCATCGTCAACGCAGATTGGTCCGTAGATCTTTCGAATAAATTTTCTCTTAAACACGCCAAGCACTGCATTATCTGCTTGCGCAAGTACCCAGTCTTCGGAACCATACATCAGCACGGGTAGTATCAATGTTTTGTAAAGCGTTATTTTTGTTTGACGAGTTTTTAAAGTGCTTACTTATGCCAAAGTAGCATCTGTTGGCCAATACAATTCTTCTTTTTATTTCACAACTGATGTCGTTTGTTGTGTTTACAACGGTGCCGAGGTATACGAAGTCTTTTACTACCTCAAAATTATAGAAACCAACTTCAACAGTTGGTCACATCTCAATGGACCCATTTGAGCGTCGACACCATTGACTTGGTCTTCTCGCCGTTTACCGCCAGACCCACTTTAGCAGATTCTCCTTCGACCTTCATAAAGGTATCGGCTACTTCTTTTACTGATCGTCCCATGATGTCTATATCATCAGCATAAGCAAGTTACATGTGGCTATGTGTGTAGATTGTGCCACTTCTTTTGACGTTTGCCTCTCGTATAACCTTTTCTAGCATGATGTTGAAAAGATCACACGAAATGCTGTCTCCTTGCCTAAAACCTCTTTTGGTACAAAACTCTTCAGAGAGGCTCTTTCCTATTTTAACTGAAGATCTTGTGTCAGTTAGAGTCATTTTACAAAGCCGAATGAGCTTTGCGGAGATACTAAATTCAGACATTTCTTGGAATACCTTTGAACGTAGCGGGCTGTCGATGGCTGCTTTATAATCGACAAAAAGGTGGTATGTGTCGATCTGCATCTCTTGGGTCTTCTCCAGGATTTGCCGCAGGGTAAATATCTGGTCCATGGTGGACTTTCCAGGTCTAAAGCCGCATTGGTATGGTCCAATTATTTCGTTGACCATGGGCTTTAGTCGTTCGCACAATATCCCTGACACTATCTTGTAGGCGATAGGGTGAAGACTTATGCCCCTACACCGAAGTTGGACATCGGTAAGCTGCAATCACAACATATAGCCACAGCATATTCCACTCAACTGGCCCAACTGCTTAATCAAAGCACTCCTCGTCCCGATAACATATCAGGACAATGGCAACACATTGTCCACTCCATGCAAACAGCCGCAAAACCAGTACTTGAATACCAGAATCCATGGTATGACCAGGAGTGCCGCACTGCTACCGAAGAGAAAAATGCGGCATATAGGGCTACTCTACAATCAGCAATAGCAACGCGTAGCGCACGAGAGAGGTATCGGGAGAAAAGGAGAGAGGAGAAACGTCTTTTCCGCAGGAAAAAGAGAGACATGGAAAAGCGGGAGTGTGAATAAATCGAGATGTACAGGAGGCAGAATGAAGTCCGAAAATTCTACCAAAGAGTGAAACATCAAACTGATGGCTTTGGAACTGATGGCTCCTGTAGAGACCAGGTAATCTGGTAACTGTTACAGATAGTGTGCTAAGGATATGGAAAGAGCATTTTTCCAAACTGTTGGTATCCAGTAGTAGAGAAGTCGACGAAGATACCACAGATCCAATCCCAGAAGATGGTATTGAATGTATACCACACGGCCAAGATGGGGTAAAGACAGCAATAAACCGGCCTACCAGCCGAGCTGTATAAAAGGTGTGCATCAGCTAGTTAGCTCCATCTGGCAGGAAGAACGTGTACCCGATGATCCATAAGAAAGGAGATAAGACTGTATGCTCCAACTATAGGGGCATAGGTTAGGTTAGGTTTAACGGGTGTTAAAGGCAGTTCCCCAGGTGACACCACGGGAAGGTCAGTGTCCACTTGAGATGGACCAAGATAAATCTTGGGCTTTGCCAAGATAAAGCCATTCAGGACCGTTCCTTAGTATCTTCCATCCCCAACGTCACCCACTTTTGCCACTTTTACCATTTTAAAAAGTAAAGGAACAAACCAAATATTAGATATTATACCCCGTTTGCACTTAACCGGATTTAATAAACTCACTGGGTTTCAAATGCCAATTCCATAGCGCAAACGTCAAATAAATCCTCGTAAAGAAATTTAACCCGACTAAAAGCTCTAATGCAAACGCCGTTTTAGCCTCTATTATGTTCATTGATCAATGCAAGTACTGTATCGCATAGGTACTGTACACATTATAAAATTAAAAACTGTTATAAGGATTGCATTTGATTTTAATATGTTTTGACTCAATTTTGATCTCTATTTGGACAACCCTCTCTTGTTTTTCCCAATCGGCTATTGTACCTTACCCATTTCAGCGATCATTATTCTAATTATTCCACATAAAAATCCAACATACTACCATAAATGACTTGTGGCCCACACAAAGCTATGCCATCCTGCCCAAATGCGCCGTCATTTCACTCAGTCAGTGATGCCAACTAGTCAACCAGCCAGCCAACAAACATTTTTCTTACTATTCAACGGAAATTATCTTCATGATTTCCTTGTCGACAATTTCACCCAAAAATAGACTTCGTGTAATGGTGGCTATGACGACGGAGGGGGGCTGCCCACTAACAACAATTGAGCATAACGGCGCGTAAAGCGAGCGATAACTTCGAATGCAAGAAAAACAAAAAAGAAAAAAAAAATAAACAATAAATAACAACAAATAATAGCAAAATGCCGGCCGGTAGAAAAAAAAATCACAGAGAAGAGGAAGAAAAACAAAATAAACAACATCAACAACAAAACGAACGGAATGTAAACGCTGTGCGCTATTTTGTGGTGTTATGGGGCTTGGAAAACATGTGCTTGCAGTTGAACACATGTTTTTCTGTTTTTCTAGTTGCGATTTTGTATCGGTCGGACGGCGGACAGCCTGCTGCAGTTGTGGTGTTGGTGTGAAAATACAGATGATGGCATTGTTAGGCGTTGTTGTTGTTGTGGTTGGCGTAGTGTTGTCATGTTGTTTTGCATTGTTTTTTATTTCTTTCTTTTTTTGACACTTGAGTTAACATGTTGACAGGCGAATGCCTAGACCAACAAAGTCAGTTTAAACTACGCACTTTTTCTCAGCTCTTTCGAAGTGGTTTATCTCAAGTGCGGATTATGCGGAGTATGAATGAGACCAGTGACAATATTTAATTAACTAATTCGTTATGCGGGCTTAAACGGTGGAGATTTTGAAAGGTGTTGCAGATTTGAATTGGTATGTGGACCATTTCCTAAATGTAGTAAAATTCTGTTATCGACAAAAAATCGATAAAATCTAATAAAAGTTTTCAACATTTATGGAACCATTAAACATTTTAGCGCCAAGTTAATTTATTATGACAGGATGATATTCTCCTATATAATAACCGCACGTGTGGCAACACTCACAACACATTTTAAACAATGTCGCACGGGAAATTCCGCGCTATTAAGGAAACAACAAAACTTCCACAAAATTATGTAAAATTGGTGTTAAAACAACTAAACGTAATTGAAAACATACGAAAGTCATTTGGAACAAAATGGACCGGTCCAAAATGACAAACATTTGACAACATTTTCAATAAAGTGTCAGAAGAACACAAGTTGTGCTGGCCAAGCACAACTGCCACAAGAATCACAGCATTTTTTACAATGCAACCCTATTTTGCACAACAAACTTCTGAAATTCTGACATGTGCAACATGTTAAGAGAATGTCAAGTGGTTTCAACGACCAACAAAGCTACAATGGAACAGCAGAATTCTCAACAACAGAATTTCTGGTGGCAAGAACAGCACAGACCGGTGAACGAAGTCATCATATTTACTTGCGATGGTCGTATGGTATTTATTAAGGAAATGAGTCATTCAGAAACAAATTGCATTTCTACGGGAATTGGCTGACCAGGCACTTGGACGTTAAAGTTCTTGAAATGCAAAAGATTTATGAATTAAATGAAATAACATAAATCAACTATGCCACCACACAACGGCAACTCTGTCATATTCTGTTCCTCTTAACAGGGGTTCCGTCTTTTGTGAGAACCATTCCGATTTGTATTTGACATTTCACAGTCTGCAAGAAGTCTAAATATTTATGCAAAATTTCTGCTCAGCAATTTAAAGCGAATAATCGATATTTACCTTTTATTGAAATGTTCAAAATAACGAAACGAAAACATTCATATGTCACCCAAAAGTCATTTTACAAGATAACAAGTATCGATTCTATTCAATACCGTTTGATTTTTGTCTATTATTAGCCAGTCTGGCTACCTACTGCTGCGCTTGACTAAATCCAAATACACAGTTACTTAATTTTGTTTCTTTTATGTCTCGTTTCTTGAGAACCAAATTTGGTTGATTTTAATGATTCAATTATCCCGTAAAGAAACTATTTGAACATAACCTCTCCGAATATGGTAAATACAAAGCGAACGGGAAATATGATTGTGAAGGGGTGATGTGTGAAGGAGCGAAACAGAGAGTGACAGCAATACACAGAGAACAATTTTTAAAGGCCAAGTAATTCCCACTTTGACTAGAATTCAAATGACTTTGACTTAAAGTTAAATGATCTTGATTTGAAGTCAAATGATTTGAATTAAAGTCAAATGACATTGACTGGAAGTCAAATGACTTTGTCTAGAAGTCGAATGCCTTTGATGAGAAGTCAAATGACTTGACTAGAAGTCACATGACCTTGACTTGAAGTCAAAACACTTGGACTAAAAATTAACTGACTTCCGCCAGAAGTCAAATGATCTTGAATAGAAGTGAAATGACTTTGATTAGAAGTTAAATGTTTTGACAAGTGAAATGACTTTGACTGAAAATCAAATTACTTCCGCCAGAAGTCAATTGGCTTTGAATAAATATCAAGCGAATTCACTAGAAGTCAAATTACATATCTGAAGTCATATGACTTCGACTAGAAGTGAAATGAATTTGACCAGAAACCAAACGACTTTATTTGACGTTAAACGATTTTCATGTTATATCCTTATCCAAAAGTCCTTCTAGTCTCCAATGAACAAAGCTTTTTGGTCAATTGTTCATTGACCTGTGGTCTATTGACCTCTTTTAATTGCCAATTTACCTCTTGTAAATTGTCGGTGGACTCCTATTCAATAATGCATTTGCATTCTTGACCTATAAATCAAATAAATCGTGTCACCCCACCTAACTTGCCCCAATTTCCTCTGAGTCTTTCACGAGAAGACAAATGAGTTTGACTAGAAGTCAAATGATTTTGATTAGAAGTCAAATGACTTTGACTATAAGTCAAATGACTTTGACTAGAAGTCAAACTACTTTGATTAGAAGTCAAATGGGTTTTGTTGGAAGTCAAATTTATTTAATTTGAAGTCAAATGACTTCGTTTGAAGTGAAATGACTTATACAAGAAGTCCAATGTCATTGACTAGAAGTCAAATTACTTTGACTGGAAGTGTAATGACTTTGACTGATAGTCAAATGACTTTCACATTAATGTGACAAGAAGTCAAGCTGCTTTTACTAAAAGTTACACAACTTTGACTACAATTCAAATAACTTTGACAAGAAGTCAAATGACATTGACTGGAAGTCAAATGATTTTGAATTGAAGTCAAATGACTTTGACTCGAAGTCAAGTGACTTTGACATGAAGTCGAATGACTTTCACTTGATGTCAAATGACTTTAGCTAGCGATCAAATTACTTTGAGTAAAAATCAAATGACTTTGTCTAGAAGCCAAATGACTTTATCTAAAACTCAAATTACATTAACTTGAAGTAAAATGACTTTGAAGAGAGTTCAGTGATTAGATACCAAATGACTTTAACTACAAGTCAAATGACTTTGGCTTGATTAAAATGACTTTGATTAGAAGTCAAATGACTGTGACTAAAAGTCAAATGATTTTAAGCAAAAGTCAAATGACTTTGTATAGAAGCCAAACAACCTTGATTTGAAGTCAAATTACTTAGACTTGCACTCAAATTACTTTTACCTGAAGTGAAATGACTTTGATTTGATGTCAAATGACTTGAATTGAAGTCAAAATACTTTGGATTAAAGTAGGAAGACTTTGAATTGGAGTTAAAAGACTTTGACTAGAAGTCAAATGACTTTCACTAGAAGTCAAATGGCTGTGACTTGAAGTCAAATAACTTTGACTTGAAGTCAAATGACTTTGACTTGAATTTGACATGCTTTGAAATCAAATTACTTTGGTTTGAAGACAAGTGACTTTGACTTGAAGTCAAATAACTTTGACTTGAAGTCAAATGACTTTGACTTGAAGTAAAATAACTTCGGCTTTAAGTCAAGTGGCTTTGACTTGAAGTAAAATGACTTAGACAAGATGTCAAATGATTTTGACTTGAAGTCAAATGAATTTGACTTAGAGTAAAATGACTTTGACTAGAAGTCAAATGACTATGAAGGAAACTCAACGATTTTGAAGAGAATTCATTGACTATGACATGAAATCAAAAGACTTTGACTTGAAGTCAAATGACTTTGATTTGGAGTAAAATGACTTTGACTTGAAATCAAATGACTTTGAACGGAATTCAATGAATTTGAAAAGAATTCATTGACTTTGACAAATGACTTTGATTCGAAATCAAATTACTTTGGCTATAAGTCAAATGGCTTAGACCTGAGGACTTTGACTTGAGGTCAACCTACTTTGACAAGGAGACAACTGACTGTGACTAGAAGACAAATGACTGAATAGAAGTCAAATTATTTTGACTTGAAGTCAAATAATTTTTACTTGTAGTCAAATGATTTTGACTTGAAGTCAAATGACTGTGTAGAAAATTCAATAGCCTTGACTTGCAGGTAAATGATCTGTATTTGAAGCCAAATGACTTTGATTTGAAGTTAAATGGATGAGAAATGACTCTGATTTGAAGTCAAATGATTTTGAATTGAAGTCTTTGATTGGATACCAATTGACATTGTTTGGAAGTCAACTGACTTTGATTGGAAGTCAAATGACTTTTACTGGAAGTTAAGTAAGACTTGCTGGAAGTCAAATGGCATTGACTGTAAGTCAAATTACTTTGGTTTGAAATCAAATGACTTTAATTTGATTTCAAATGACTTAGACTAGAAGTGAAATTACTTTGACTAAAAGTCTAATGACTTTGACTAGAAATGACCAGAAGTCAAATAACTTTGGCCAGAACTGAAATTACTTTAAATCAGTGTTCGAAAATAAACACTATGGAATCGTACCGTACCGTTCTGTACCGTACCAAGGTGGATAGGTACGCTACGATAATGTACCGTACCGGTACACAAACACTAAAAAATATTTTAGTGATACTGTACCGGAGCACAACGAAAATCTTACTGTACCGACTGCGGTACACAACGATTTTTAGTGTACCGACTGCGGTACGCTACGATTTTTTAGTGAACCGACTGCGGTACAGTACGATTATCGTAGTGTACCACTGGTCGGTTCACTAAAACATAACGTACCGGTAATGTACCGCACGTGTGTTTTTTGTAAATTGTGATGAAAAATTATATGTTTGATGTATTTGAAAATAAGGGCAAGAATAGTAACTAAAATTCAAGATTATATAAATTAAATGCACGAATGTGGTAAATTCGGTCGGTATACGAATGTTGAGAAAATTAGTATAAAATATGAAATTAGCTAAAATTTCCAACCAACACATATTTTAATAAATTTACCCTCTATTATAGTATTAGGTTTAAAACCCATATTATTAATGTATGTATTTCTATTTACTCGCTTTGAGAAAATTTTATTATGGGCTCATTAGCGTCCTTGTAGTCAATGTACATATTAAAACACTGCTTTTTAAATATTATTTGTTCCTTAGTTAAATAATTAGAAAGTTTTTATAAGTAAAAAGGGGTGATAATGCATGTATCATAAAACCATTTCTATGAATGGAAAAGAATAACGTTAATATGTTGGTGTCATAAGGATGTTTATTTGCGGCAAAAGTCAATTCATAGAAAGGTTATGTTTGTTGTCCAATCCACATGAACAAACAAAACAGCCACAGTCGGATCACTAAAGATTGAGTCTCCAGGTAGTGTATTTTAAAATTTTAATATGTTTATTCTGTTGAAGTTTTAATGTTGATATGTTTGAATTAATTAAAATAAAATTGCATAAAACATAAAATCCGTTTGTAATAGGTAACAAAAAAATGGTAAGAATCAAGGCACAATTACACAGGTAGTGGCATCGTAAAAATTTGAATATGTTATGTCAAAACTTTCTTTATGTTGTTGGGGAAATTACAACAAAAATAATTTTTTTATAAAGTGATTTTACTTTTCATATTCGATCAGCTGGTGTGATACCACTACCTGGTAGTTCTGCCATGGTAAGAATATGAGAATAATGCCTCCAAAAACTCAAACTTTCTGCTGGTAGAATACGTTTACGTTTGTCCATAATTTATCCCACCGAAATGGCTTAGATTTGGTATCTAGTGTCCGTTGGGCTTATACATGCATTCCTATAAGAATTTTCGTTACAGGTCCACGTTTTTATATAGCCCCCATAGAACGGTTCCTCCGATATTGATTATTTTGAAGGTTGTAGTCACGTTATCCAACCGAATTAGTTGAAACTTGGCATTTAGTCTACGTTGGGAGTATAAAATATTCCGACGGAGAATTGTCTGCACAGTTTCATGTTTTGATATGACCCCCATAGAAATGTACCGCCCGAATTTTGCTAATATTAGATAGAAAATAATAATAAAAACAATTATAAAATATTTTGTTGCACTTTGTTGCAGCTAAAACTTTACAAATTTGGTAAGGACTATATGTACTAAAAATAAAATAAAAAATCTACGCGCCATCCCGCGACACTCCCTACTAAGAAGCTTTAACAAAGTACAGAATTTGAAAGAAAAGCGGATGTCACGTGATTTACATATGTGTAAAATCCGAGTTACAATAAATAACATATTATATAAAATATTTTTTGCTCACCTGTCTTCACGAAAAGCTTTAGGGCCTGTTCATGTATGTCGATAAGAAAATGAATGCGCAAGAAAAACTACCAAATTTGAGTGTGTTTTTCAAATTTGTTTTTTGTTTTGAAGGAAAAGCAAAGGCAATAATATTTCCAAAACTAAAGTTTGGGTGTGTTTCATGAGCACACATTTTCGTTTCGAAATACATAAACTGGGGGTTAAAATTACTTCGTAGGAAGACTGCATACGACGATCGCAAATTTACTACTAAAATATATTATAAAAACCAGTCCATAAATTGTGAACAAAAAATTAAACGTTATTTTGCTTTGGCTGATGTAAAACAAATTATTTTAACTGTCGTTAGATTCTGTGGACACCTTAGATCAATACTGCACCAATAATTTTTACATAGGCGTATGTGATTTTTTTCAGTTTTGGCGCGCTATATCTGTATTTTTTCCACTGTTCGTTTGGCCCAAAAAACATCAATGTGACACCAACACGTGCCTTATTACTTTATACAAATATTTTGGATATACATATGTATATAACACAATTATGGGGTCAATTTATATAGTCTTCCATAATAAAACAAAAAACCATCAAATATTTTACATTTTCTCATAATTCATAAAAACACATGTATGTTACATTACAAATACGTATATTATTTTCATTGTTCCAACAATACGAACTACGAAGTTTTACTGCTTCGTCCTTTTCAGTAGTACCACAAAGTAACAGGCAAAATTCTCGTTGATCGTCCACATTACCTTGCTATGAATAGATTTTCTGTTATTGGTGCCGCCAATAATAATGATTTTGCACGAGGGGATTTTTAAACATCCTTATGACATCAATTAGTAACCTCATACTGGTGTTATGATAAATACATTCCATATTGAAAAAATCATATTAAAATTTGTAATTTGGCTACAAATACTTTTAAATGTGTAAATAAACATAGCTTGGAAAAAAACCTTAGTGATGAACAGTACTGTTCGCTACAAACAAAATAGATGGGTATTTTTTGTTGGTACTGGTAATATTAATGTGGATTGTATAGCAAATATTAAATTTTTCTGAATAAACTTTTTCCAAAAAATGCTAATAACATCAAAAAAAGTAAAATTATTCTTTACTCATTCATGTAAATAATTTTATAATTCACGATTTTTTTAAACAAAATTATATTTTCTAGTAATTTTCTTAATATTTATAAACGATTAAAATGTAATTAATTTATACAATATTGAATTTTATTTATTATACTTGCCTTCTTTCCCAAGAAAGCATATAACAATTCATATTTCCTCATAATTAAAAAAACACATGTGTGGTACATTACCGGTACGTTATTTTTTTAGTGAACCGACCAGTGGTACACTACGATATTTTAGTGTACCGACTGCGGTACGCTACGATTTTTTAGTGTACCGACTGCGGTTCACTACAATTTTCGTTGTGCTCCGGTACGGTACGCTAAAATATTTTTTAGTGGTTGCGTACCGGTACGGTACACTAAAATATTTTTTAGTGATACCGTACCTGGTACGGTACGTTATTTTAGTGTACTGTTTCTTTTCGAACACTGCTTTAAATAAAAGTCAAATGACTTTGACTAGTAGTCAAATGATTTCGACGGTTCCAAAGGTCTATGAATTGACCTAAAGTCAAATGGTATTGTCTTTAATTTGAACGACATTAAGTTTACTTCCATTTGAAGTCAACCAAATTTTAATTGAAGTCAAACTTCTTTGACTTGAGGTCAATGTTAAAGATCAATATTAAATTGACCAGAGGTCAATGGACAATTGACCAGAGGTCAATGGACAATTGACCAGAGATCAATGGACAATTGACCAGAGGTCAATGGACTTGACCAGAGGTCAGTGGACAATTGAACAGAGGTTAATGGAATACTGACCAGAGGTCGATGGAAAATTAAGTAATGGTGAATAGAAAATTCAATAGAGTTCAACGGATAATTGACCAGAGTTCAATTGTCCACGGACCTCTAATCCATTGTCAATTGAACTCTGGTCAGTTATCCGTTGAACTCTACTGAATTTTCTATTCGATGGAAACATCGACCTCTGGTCAATATTCCATTGACCTCTGGTCAATTGTCCACTGACCTCTGGTCAATTGTCCATTGATCTCTGGTCAATTGTCCATTTGTCCACCAGAGGTCAATAAAGAAAGTCCATTGACCTCTTGGTAAAAATAATTTGATTTTCTCTGGCAAATAATCTGTTGACCTTCTAACAAAATGTCAATGACCTGTTGTTAATATTCCACAAAACCTCTCAATCTATAACCTCACCCAACCTTCAGCTGCCTGAATTTCTTCTGAGTGCATTTCTTACTTTTGAAATGCAAAACATTGTAACAAAACTTTAAATGTATTTGTCAAGCACTCAATGATCGCTCGCCGATTGTAGATTATTATCCCAAAAAACAAATAATCACAACAACAGCAGCAACAACAACAAATTTGTTGTAAACTAATGTAAGTTTACGCAATAAATATTAAATTGACAGTTTTGCGAAGTTGTGCGGAGTTAGTTGTTGGATTGGCGAATTGAAAGTTGCAGTGGTACGGGAAGAGAGAGATGGTGGGACAGAAGTAGAAAAAAACATGATGCTGGTGATCTCAAGCATGTTTCTCTGCAGCACGTTGAGCCTATTGCACGTTAATTGACTTGACAGCCAGCCAGTCAAGCAGCAGATCATTTGATGGTATTTTGAAATATAAAACAATAACAACAATGACATTAACGACTTGTGTGGCGTTTCAAAATATGGACATTTCGTTGACATATTTTGAGATGATGAAAGGTGGAAGTGAAATAATTGCGGTATTAGATTAGAATGTTTAATGGAGTATGTGGCCAGGAAGATGTGGAAGTTACGTCGAGGTTTTTTGACAATCTATGACAATGTTAAATGGTGCCAAAGGTGACATTTATCATTCAATTAAATTGTAATGTAAGAACGATTAACTCTTTGATTGTTTTTTCTTCGTTTGTTCCCACACTTCTGGTCTAGTTCTTTGTTTCTTAATTGCCAAGTAACCCATTTGTCTTTCGCATAACTTCAGAATAAAATTGCTTCATTGCTTCAATTTAAATCTTATCTCGCATTTTTTATTCAGCTTGGAACAGCTAAAACCGCAATTGCACAAAAATTCCCAGAACTCCATGATTTTGTGAGAATCAATGAATTGAACCTTATCACCCGCTTAGAAAAAAAAATAGATTTTTTTCTCCGGCTTTTCACAACAGCATTTGTGAGATAATCTACCATACAACATATGGTCATTGTTTATAGTTTGTAATGAACAAAATATTGGACTATGTTGTTGTTGAATCTGTTTCAAAAATTCTTGGAATAACATTGCCCCAACCATAGCACAAGTTATAAGGTCTACTTAACATGAAATGAAATCACCCATTAAAATTAGTAGCAGTTTATTCTAATTGAGGTTCCTCCTCCACGGCTTTCCTTGTCGTTTTGTTAAAGACATCCCTCCCCAATGTTTCTTTCCTCTAATATCTTGTCGCTAATCGCTGTTTAAAAATAAATAAATTTAAAATAAAAATATTTTCTTTACAACTTCCTCAAGGGCGTCACTTCATAATTCCCCAGACAAAATTATTGGGCGGGGGTGGGGTAATCTACACCCGTCTTAAATCGTGTTGTATATTCGTTTTGATTTTTATATGGCAATATTACCATTGGAACGTGTTGTGGAAATTGTTCTTTGAAGATTTTTTTTTGAAAATCCATTTGAAGTGGTTGTCATTCTTCAACGCTACGCCATCCCATTCCATACCGCTGCTTCTGCCACGTCCCATCTGTTGTGGTTGTTTATCAGCCGTTTTGACACTTTGTTATTATGAGGTTAGGGGATCCCTCTGGAGACTTGTATGAATGAATAATAATCGGTGTGAATGACAAGTCAAATTGAATTCAATACAAACAAAATCGGCTTTGAAGAGAAAATTGGGAGCAGAACTAATTGCTGCGAACAAATGTCAAGAGATTTAAATTATGAGAAAAATACCCAAACAATGAGGAAAAGGAAAGCCATAAACGTGAATGACAGCAGCAATTGCATGACATTCAACCAAATTCGTTATTCATAAACCAAACGGGTTTTGGAATTAGAATATCATTTTGAAGGACCATCAGACCAAGAAACGCGGATTTTTTAAAGAATATTTTTTCCAACACCATCAGACCAATAAACGTTGATTTTTTAAAGAATATTTTTTCCAACACCATCACAGCAATAAACGTGGATTTTTTAAAGAATATTTTTTCCAATACCATCACAGCAATAAACGTGGATTTTTTAAAGAATATTTTTTCCAACACCATCACAGCAATAAACGTGGATTTTTTAAAGAATATTTTTTCCAACACCATCACAGCAATAAACGTGGATTTTTTAAAGAATATTTTTTCCAACACCATCACAGCAATAAACGTGGATTTTTTAAAGAATATTTTTTCCAACACCATCACAGCAATAAACGTGGATTTTTTAAAGAATATTTTTTCCAACACCATCACAGCAATAAACGTGGATTTTTTAAAGAATATTTTTTCCAACACCATCACAGCAATAAACGTGGATTTTTTAAAGAATATTTTTTCCAACACCATCACAACAATAAACGTGGATTTTTTAAAGAATATTTTTTCCAACACCATCACAGCAATAAACGTGGATTTTTTAAAGAATATTTTTTCCAACACCATCACAGCAATAAACGTGGATTTTTTAAAGAATATTTTTTCCAACACCATCACAGCAATAAACGTGGATTTTTTAAAGAATATTTTTTCCAACACCATCACAGCAATAAACGTGGATTTTTAAAGAAAATTTTTTCCAACAAAAATTTAAAATTTATAGGAAAACTCCAGAGTGGTGAATATATATTATTGAAAAGTATTATAAACGGAGTAAGTCACAAACGAAAAGCCAAACCAATTCCATCGCTCATTCCCGTTTCTTACAAAGCTCTCTTCTGTACCCATAACATTACCATGTAAATTTATTACTTCCAAAACTGCCATCAACTGGTGGTGGCAATTTAATATTTTTGCCAAAATATTTTATTGAAAAGAAGCAAATTGTTATAAATTATGTGAGGGATGTCTATTCAATACAGTTTCCCCCAGTAATAAATCACCAAGGCCAATCATGCTTGAAATTCGAAACAGAATAATACGAATTGAAAAAAGAAAAAAAAAATAGCCAAACAAATTTAACATGTTAAAGAATTTTTATGGACTCAGTGCTGCTGCTGCTGCTGGTGGTGCAGTGGACACTGGACACACATATCAACAACTCCATATGCAACAGAAATTCAAAACGTATGCAAACCTGCATGTGATTTGCATATATTCTACCACAAAGCAAATTGATTTACCATTGGAAACATGTGTGCCTTGTAAATCAATTGCCTGAAAAAGAACAGGAATTCCAAAAACAACATTTGTATTAATTAATTGCTATTTTGGACATAAAAATGTACTAAATGACAACAAAATATTCAATATTTGACCAGTTTTTCCATTTAAATTTTTAAAATTGCAAATTCAGTTTCGAAAAAAAATCAAAAGAAAAAACTCCTCCAATGGCGCCACCTGTTGTCAATTTATTATAGATGTGGCCACAAGATACTGTCATGGCGTTTTTCTTGAATATTCCATTACACTTTTAAGGTGTGATAAATGTTCTTGTAAAATTCTGGGAGTTTTCAATTTCATTAATAACTCTTTTTTTCAATATTGATCGGCTCACTCAATTGTAAGTCACACAATAATTCCATTTACTTAGATTGTGGAACCGCTTTGATGTTTTTTGTCGTTCGTTTTTAATTCAATCGGATTTTGGTTTGCTACTGTCATTGACTGGCCGCCGCGCAGTATGTGCTGAGCATTCATGACTTGTCCATTTGCCACACCATATTTGACTTTTGATCTCTGGCTAATGATAATTCGGTGTTATGTTATTTGTATGGCGTCGTCAGATTGTTTGAATTGAGTCAATCGTATGAAAACTACAAAAAAGACATGATAAGATTTTTCCGACCCAGAAAAAACGCTCGGCGGCTAGAGGAAAATTTCAAATAAAATAAGTAGAAGAAAATTCACATGTTTTGCTTTGATAGTCCTCGAAAATTGTTCTTTATAAAATCCATATTTATTGGGATGCTAAACTGTATGAAAATGCGTTAGAAATTTTCTTTTAGCGGTCTGCTAATCCCCTTAAAAATAAATTCTAATAGTCTTTGAAAAATATTATAATGATCCTGGAAAAATATTTAGTCTGATAGTTCTTATCAAAATATTAAAAAATCCACGTTTATTTGCAACAGGTTCATTGAAAAAATATTTTTAAAAAGCTTGGTCAAATAACCCTTGAAAACGTAAAAAACAAACATTTAAACAAATGCGCGTTCATTGCCCTCACGGGACGGCTTCGCTATCATCTAACTTTTCCTCTTTCAAATGCAATTTTTTTTTAACAACGCTGAATATTTGTTCAATAGGTCTGTACGATAACCCAAAAGTTAGTACAAATTTGTAAAAACTTTTACAAAATGCTGTTCGATAACAAACTTGTAAAGTAAAAGAGAGTAAATTTGGAGACAATAGTGAGAGAATTTTGGAGAGCTTTGGAGAGTTTTGTTTACAAGTTTTTGCAAGGAAAATTTTTCTTGTAAGAACTTGCAAGTTTGTTCAGCTGATTTAAATTCCAATGTTTTGTGGCGGACTTCGTGGCAAAAACATAAACAAAAGTTTGGTTATTAAAATAAATAGAACTAAAAAAGGGAAAATTATTAAATAAATTATGGGAAACGATAATGTAAATAAATAACTTATTTTGTAGTTTGGGGTGACTACTTTTTATTTTATTATTTATTTATTTAATCTTTTCCGCCAACATCTTCTTCTTCTTCAAATCACCTGACTTCTTGAAAGTTTTTACAAATTGCTGTTCGATAACAATCTGCAAATTTTTAGCTTCGAGAGAGTAAAATTGGTGGAGAGACTGAGAACTTGCTAAGTACTTGCAAGTACTTTTCACTTGCGAAGTTATCGTACAGACCTTATCATTGTATGGCTTTTATGACAAACGCTTAGCGTAGTTTTATAAGTTTGGCTCTGAACACTAATACACATTGACAACACTTTTTTTCTTGTGTTTTTTAAGGACGTGGGTTCAAACCCCACATCCGATATGTCTGAGGAGCCTTTACCAATGCCGAAACATGTCATGTCATATAGTGGTGGGTGTGTGGGTTCGAATCGTCGGCTTTACTTTTTCACTTGCATTATTGATCATCAAGCTCGATTCCAACGAGAAATTAATTTAAGAAAATACTAAATGATCTTCGCCTAAAAAAGGCAAAATTCTCACGTCCTTGAAATACACAAGGAAAAAAGTGTTGTCACGGCGTGTTAGTGTTCAGAGCCAAACTCATAACTTTCAAAGACTACGCTAAGCGTTTGTCTTGAAAGGAAAAGTTAGATGATAGCGAAGCCGTCCCACATCCCATATGTCTGAGGAGCCTTTACTAAAAGTTAACGTTAGATAAAAAATATTATTCAAAAAATCCCCGTTAGATAAAAATATTATTCAAAAAATCCACGCATATAAAAAATATTATTAAAAAAATCCATGTCAGATAAAGATATTATTATATAAATCCACGTTAGATAAAAGATATTATTAAAAAATTCACATTAGATAAAAAATCGTATTAAAATCCACGTTAGATAAAAAATAGTATTAAAAAATCCGCGTAAGACAAAAAATATTAGTCAAAAATCGATTTCAGATAAAAAATATTATTAAAAAATCCGAGTTAGATAAAAAATATTATCAAAAAAATCCCCTTTGGATAAAAAATATTATTTAAAAATTCCACGTTAGATAAAAAATATAATTAAAAAATCCGCATTAGATAAAAAATATTATTCAAAAATTCACGTTAGATAAAAAATATTATTAAAAAAATCCACGTCAGATAAAAATATTATTAAAAAAATCCATGTCAGATAAAAATATTATTATACAAATCCACGTTAGATAAAGAATTATTAAAAAATCCACGTTAGATAAAAAATTATTAAAAAATCCACGTTAGATAAAGAATTATTAAAAAATCCACGTTAGATAAAAAATTATTAAAAAATCCACGTTAGATAAAAAATTATTAAAAAATCCACGTTAGATAAAGAATTATTAAAAAATCCACGTTAGATAAAACATTATTAAAAAATCTACGTTAGATAAAAAATATTAAAAAAATCCGCCTTAGATAAAAATATTATTTATAAATCCACGTTAGATAAAAAATATTATTCAAAAATCCACGTTAGATAAAAAATATTAAAAAAATCCGCGTTAGATAAAAATATTATTTATAAATCCACGTTAGATAAAAAATATTATTCAAAAAATCCACGTTAGATAAAAAATATTATTCAAGAAATCCACGTTAGATAAAAAATTTTATTAAAAAAATCCACGTTAGATAAAAAATATTATTAAAAAGTAAAATCCGCGTTAGATAAAAAATATTATTCAAAAATCCACGTTAGATAAAAAAATATTATTTAAAAAATCTACGTTAGATAAAAATATTATTAGAAAAATCCACGTTAGATAAAAAATATTATTAAAAATTCCACGTCAGATAAAAAATTATTAAAAAATCCACGTTTGTTAGTGTTGATTTTATTCGACCTTTCTTGAATAATGTAAAGAAGAAGACTTTTTTGAGCTTTAGGCCAATGTGGGTTTTTTATTTGTTTATTTTATCCAATATTTCGCAATTATATAAATTGCATCCTCAGGGAATCTACAAAATATGTTTCTTAATATTAATATCACAGCTCTAATTAAACTAATAAAAATTGAAACCAAACACAAAAGAAATATTGGATAAAATAAACAAATAAAAAACCCACATTGGCCTAAAGCTCAAATCCACGTTAGATAAAAAATATTATTCAAAAATCTACGTTAGATGAAAATAGTATTAGAAAAATCCACGTTAGATAAAAATATTATTCAAAAAATCCACGTTAGATAAAAAAATATTATTTAAAAATCCACGTTAGATAAAAATAGTATTAGAAAAATCCACGTTAGATAAAAAATATTATTCAAAAAAATCCACGTTAGATAAAAATATTATTAGAAAAATTCTAGTTGATAACAAATATTATTAAAAAATCCAAGTTAGCTAAAAAATATTATTAGAAAAATCCACGTTAGATAAAAATATTGTTAAAAAATTCACGTTAGATAAAAAAAATTATTTAAAAAATCCAAGTTAGATAAAAATATTATTAAAAAAATCCGCGTTAGATAAAAAAATGTTATTCAAAAATCCACGTTGAATAAAAAATATTATTTAAAAAATCCACGTTAGATAAAAAATATTATCAAAAAATCCAAATTAGATAAAAAAATATTATTTAAAAAATCCACGTTGCACAGTGTCCGATTTTCCGAAAAACCTGGCCAAAACTCTAAATATGAATAGATTTTGACATAACCTTTGGTTCTTATGTTTTTCCGGCCGCTGATTACATTTTTGATATTCTTTAACCCTCAGGCGGTCATTTAAGGGGTCTTTTTGGTCCCTCCTCCTATAAAATGTGATCTTATCGGATCAAAATATTCTACAAATTAGTTCGCCATCAATTTTTACTATGGGTCCTAGAATACACCAAAACTCTATACCTTACCTAAACTCCAGAAATATGCAAAATTATAAACACATTTTAGGGTTAAGTACGCCCTTTATGCGAGTTTTGGCAAAATTGTCATACAAAGCATCATTTTAGAAGAATGCCGTCAAAGACAAAAATGCTCTCTGCTAAATTTCACTATAAGTTACCAAAGAAAAGAAATCTCTATTTGCATTACATACCAAGAAAATATCGGTATCAATTTTGCCAAAAAACCAAGAAACTAAAATAGGGTTGCAAGCTTCCAACATTTCTACAGTTTTGGAAATATTTGAGTTAAGATCCCTTGGATTCCTTGCACTTAAGGTGTATAATGTCTTTGGTAACTATACTGACAAGAATGCGAGGAATATTTTTCTTAAAAAAATTAACCCTCGTGCGAGTCATAAAAGGGTCCTTTTGGTCCCTTTTCCCACAAATCTTTAAAATCTCCTATAAAATGTGATCGCATCAGACCAAAATATTCTAGAAATTTTTTCGCCATAAAATTTTACTATAGGTCTTAGAATATCACTGTGCAACATTTTTAAGGTGAACTTGTGCAAACAATTCGAACTGAGCATTTTTTGAAAGTAATGACCCAAACGACAAGAAACCCTAGTTGGGTTTCCTTGTGTCAGATCCAGCTCGGATTTTATGGCCTCATCTAAACATGGTCAAATATTGAGTTTTTAAAGAAATTCGGGGCTATATCTCTAAAACCAATGCGAATCTTTATCTGACCTCTGAAGCAAATTTGTAGATAAGGACAAAAATAACATATTTGGAGAAATAATGAACTCGAAAAACTACATTTATTGCCTCAAATTTCAAAATATATGCAAAAATTCCACAATTTTTATACATTTCACACCGTATCTCCAAAACCGTTAATTTTTCCTGAATATTTTCTTTTGGAAAAATATTCCCTGGAATGTAAAACACAACTCTTCAGAACATGTGATTGTTGTAAAATGTCTCTATGCCGTTGTTTTCAGTACATTTTTCAACTGCGATTTAATAAAAATGTCAATAATGTAGTGAAATCCGAAATGCGAGAATAAACTGTTGGTGTGAACTGTGTTTGAAATACGTGTTGTAAAAGATATGATACAAAATACCGCTGAAACAACATGAAGTAAGCATTTTAGAGTTTCAGAATGTTCTAAAGAATTGTTGAAAACATTATTTGGAAGATTTTTGCAATAGGTTACTTGGTTCAGCTCCCAATAGTTTAGCCGATACTGACCAGAATATTAGCAATTATGTACAGTTTTCTATATTTTATAGATGTTGATGCCGTAGATGGAGTTTTTCCTATACGGTCTGTTCAAAGGTTAAGTTCTACTAGTTCAGGGCTACAATATTGCCTAAGGCAGCAAGGCCAAATTCCTAATCGTTTCTGAGATAAAGGCCCGATAAATGCAAAAAAGTGTAATTTTAGCCCGGTTTAGATGCGGCCATAAAATACGAACTGGATCTGACAGGACAAAACCCTACTAGGGTTTTTGTAGTCTAAATGTGTACTATCAAAAAATGCACACTAGAAGTTGTTTGCATTTTCAGTGTTGCATAGTGTATACTAAAACTCCAAATTATACCCAAACGCCAGAAAGTGACCCTATACTATATTCTGACATTCTGAATGAAAAAAAATCTGTACATACATGCAAGACAAAATATCACACAAAAACAAAAAGTGCAAATATGTGCAGGATGTTTCGATGGAAATTGGTAAAAACCCCTTCCTTTTTTATGAAATGATAAATTACACGGCCCAACTCGATCTTACTCACAACTATTTTCATAATTTATTGTGAAAATTGATCTTGAAAAAAATTAACAAGTACGGACATCAATTATTAATGAACGCACAATTCATTGGCGACACTGAACATCATAAATACGTTTCACATACCTTTCATTACAATTACAAAAAGAAAATATTTAATAACCGTTGTTTATTTTGCATATTATCATAGATTTATAAACAACTTAAAAATTGAAAAGAAAAAAAATTCCAAATAGGGTCACTTCGACCTGCTTTTATACCCACTTATTAAACAAGAAATGTATATATTTTTTCATAACTACACGCACTGGGATCCTATAAACAATATCTGACCCTTTTTAGTGTAAATTGATAAATTTTTTTTCGATTTTTGGCCAGGTTTTTTGGATAATCGGACACTGTGCGTTGGATTAAAAATATTCAAAAATCCACGTTAGATAAAAATACATTTTTAAAAAAATTTACGTTAGAAAAATATTTTTCAAAAAATCCACGTTAACAAAACAATTATTTTTCAAAAACAGATTTGCCAGGATACATGTGAGTTTGACCTCGTGGCATGATGTTTTCTGAACTGTGTTGTAAATTATCATGGTCTTTATTTTCTCTAAGTTTATCTCTTCTTCTCTTCTTCCACCTGGTCTAAAAAGACTTTTTCAACTCTCCTTTAAAAGCTGACAATAGTTCGGCTACAAAAACTAACTTCGTTTATAAATACTGCCTTCAGTGTACCTAGAAAGACTCCCTTCCCTAATTGGATCTGGCATTCCCCAAATTCCCTTTCTCATTTCTCCTAGGATCAGAATATATCATGAAAATGTCAGGATGTTGACGATCATTAAGAGACGTCATCTACTGGACAAAAATTGAAACTTTGTAAAGTAGCCAGGATCATCACCACTGGCAAATAATATGGAAACGCTACCAGTAGTTGATAGATGGCAGTATGCTATGCAGTGGCTAAAAACTGACAGAAGGAAGAATCAACTTTTTGGCTATTGTTTTGTATTAAGCCGAAAACAAAATAAACATTTGGTTTAGGCTTTGGTGTTTTGCGTAGTTTCAATATAATAACGAAATGAAAAGCCCAATTCAAAACCGCACCTTTTAAAAACAATAGCCAACAATTTGATCCTTCCTTAGGGAGAACCTAACCGCAACTTTGTGTCTTAGTCTTAAGTCTATAATGCTATATTTAACATGATGTAATTAAATACAGATTCTAATAAAATTTTCCTTTTTCTCCCGTTCTCTTTTCAGGTCTATCAAGTCTTCTATATAATGCTGAAATCTGCCAATTCGCCACGACCTGCTTCGTGGATACTCGAAAAATCCCTGGATGGTGTGAATTTTCAAACTTGGCAATATTTTGGTCGTTCTGATGCAGATTGTCGTCAACGTTATGGCCTGCCAGGACAAAATGGCAAATATATGTTTTATAACGATACCGAAGTAATTTGTACCACTCAATTCTCCAAGGCTCTGCCTCTGGAATATGCAGATGTCCATGTATCGCTACTGAAAAATCGTCCCGGTGCCATGGAACAAACTCAAGATATTATGGACTTCATTACGGCTCGTTACATACGCATGCGTTTTCAGGGTATGCATTCGACAGCGAATTTAGACAACAGTGTCTATTGGCAATTGGATGCTCATTCGCTAGAGAAGCGTAGTTTTTATTCGCTGAAGCAGATACGTGTTAGTGCCCGCCTCAATTGTCATGGTCATGCGGATAAGACACGAGAATTGGCTGAAAAATTTAAGGGACAAAAGGAATTCTCCAATTTAGAATCGACGCTGCAGTGTGAATGCATGCACAATACTTGTGGTGCGGATTGTTCGCAGTGCTGCCCTCTGTATCAGGACAAACCATTTCGTAATGGTACAACCCGCGAGGCCAATGAATGTGAAATATGCCAGTGTAATAACCATGCAGAATCGTGTTTTTATGATCGCTATTTAGGTCGGGGTATATGTCAGGATTGCCAGAACAACACCACGGGAAATGAATGTGAGCAATGTTTGCCAGGATTCTATAGACCTGTGGGGTCCTTGACAACAGATGCCTGCTTGCCGTGTCAATGTTCGGCTAAAGGTTCCCAGGGTCTGTGCCATGCCGAGGGTGGCCAGTGCATTTGCAATGAAGGTTTCCAGGGTTTGCATTGTGATGAATGTGCTCAGGGTTATTATGGCGATGACTGTCGCAAATGTGAGTGCGATTCCCGTGGTACGGTGGCCGATACTGAGTGCTCTGGTGTCTGCATGTGTAAATACAATGTGGAAGGTGAAACATGTGGCAAATGTCGTGAGGGTTTTTATGATCTGAGTGCCGATAATGTTGATGGCTGTTCACCCTGTTGGTGTTCCGGTTTGGAGGCCAGCTGTACCAGTGCCAAGCTTTCGACTTTGGCTTTTGAAACCTTAAACGATTGGAAGGTAACGGATATTACCAGGTCTCAAACGGCCATACCCACCTTAGATACCGATACAAATTCCCTTAGCTATAGCATGTTCGATCTAAGCGATGTTGAGGCCATTTATTGGTTGGCCCCACAGGGATATCTGGGTAATCGTTTGACAAGTTATGGCTCAAGACTTTCAGTGCAAGTCAATTGGGTGACCATACGTGGTGACACCTCGGGAAGACCCACGGCAGGTCCCCATGTTATTTTGCTGGGTAAAAATGGCATGAAAATTGCTTATGGCGATGAAGAATTTACACGCGGCTCATCGGCTGTTATTAACATCACCTTGGAAGAGAATAATTGGTATCATGTTCCATCTGAGGTGCAGGATATTAAGACGAGAATGCGTCGCACAGATTATCATGGCACTGAGGTAACACGTTCCCATTTTATGTCGGTGTTGACAAATTTGGAAGCCATACTTGTCAGGGCAGCCTTTCATACAGATCAAGTGGAGACAAATTTGGAGCGGGTCATTATGTTTTCCGGTGGCACCGAACTGGGTGGTGTGGCAACAACAAGAGTGGAACAGTGCTCTTGTCCTCCAGGTTATATTGGTCTCTCATGTGAGGCGTGTGATTTTGGTTATATACGAATCTATGAGAACTCTACGGATCATCATCAAGTTGGTCGCTGCATACCCTGCCCCTGTAATGGTCATTCGAATTCCTGTGATCTGCAGAGCGGTAATTGTGGCAGTTGCATGCACAACACTTATGGAGAAAGGTAAGTGGAATTCATTTCTTAGTTTTTGTGTGTTCCAGGATTTTATTCCTTGAGAGGTCACCTCTTACTCAAAAAGTTGTCCTAATATTTTAGACTTCTGTCTTATTGGGCGGTTTTCCCCTTTCATGGCTTTAATTTTCTTGTTCTTCTACTTGTACACTTCGATGTAGCTATGAAAGACTTTTCCACCTCATTTTCCAAATTTGTTCCACAACATATCAATGTGGTGACTGTCTTGGCTATTCGTCTCTTTAATACACCACTCTTTACCACGTATCAAAGTTCCTTACCATCCACACATTGGTTTTCTTTCAGATGCGAACGGTGTAAACGCGGCTTTTATGGAAATCCATTGCAAGGCACACCAAACGATTGTCGACCATGTGCTTGCCCTCTACTGGTGGCTAGCAACAACTTCTCACCCAGTTGCCAATTGAAAACATATTCAATTATGGACGTAAACCCATTGTATGGTGTGGTGGAAAATGCTCAGTATATTTGTACCCAATGTCCTCCCGGCTATACTGGTGATCATTGTGAAATGTGCGATGATGGGTATTATGGAAATCCAACGGAGGTAAGTTGATTTTTTTAAAACATTTTTGGTAGAGATCCCAAAATACAAAACGTGGATTTTTAAAGAATTTTTTAGGGGTCAGAATACAACACAAAGCGTGGATTTTTTAGAGAATTTTTGTGGGGATTTTTTTAAGAGTTTTTGTGGGGAAACGTTGGATTTTTCAAAGAATTTTTTGGGGAAACAATGAGAGAAGAAATCGTGGATTTTTTAGCATTTTTTGGGAATACAAAGAGAGAAGAAAACTTGGATTTTTAAATATTTTTTTGGGGAAACAAAGAGAGAAGAGGGCATGGATTTTTTAAAGAATTGTTTAGAGAAACAAAGAGAAAAGGAGACGTGGATATTTTATAGAATTTTTTGGGGAAACGAAGAGAGAATAAAACGTGGATTTTTTAAAGAATTTTTTTGGCGAAGCAAGGAGAGCACAAAACGTGGATTTTTTAAAGAATTTTTTGGCGAAGCAAGGAGAGCACAAAACGTGGATTTTTTAAAGAATTTTTTGACGAAGCAAGGAGAGCACAAAACGTGGATTTTTTAAAGAATTTTTTGGCGAAGCAAGGAGAGCACAAAACATGGATTTTTTAAAGAATTTTTTGGCGAAGCAAGGAGAGCACAAAACGTGGATTTTTTAAAGAATTTTTTGGCGAAGCAAGGAGAGCACAAAACGTGGATTTTTTAAAGAATTTTTTGACGAAGCAAGGAGAGCACAAAACGTGGATTTTTTAAAGAATTTTTTGGCGAAGCAAGGAGAGCACAAAACATGGATTTTTTAAAGAATTTTTTGGCGAAGCAAGGAGAGCACAAAACGTGGATTTTTTAAAGAATTTTTTGGTGAAGCAAGGAGAGCACAAAACGTGGATTTTTTAAAGAATTTTTTGGTGAAGCAAGGAGAGCACAAAACGTGGATTTTTTTAAGAATTTTTTGGTGAAGCAAAGAGAGCACAAAACGTGGATTTTTTAAAGAATTTTTTGGTGAAGCAGGAGGAGAGCACAAAACGTGGATTTTTTAAACAATTTTTTGGTGAAGCAAGGAGAGCACAAAACGTGGATTTTTTAAAGAATTTTTTGGCGAAGCAAGGAGAGCACAAAACGTGGATTTTTTAAACAATTTTTTGGTGAAGCAGGGAGAGCACAAAACGTGGATTTTTTAACGAATTTTTTGGTGAAGCAAGGAGAGAACAAAACGTGGATTTTTTAAAGAATTTTTTGGCGAAGCAAGGAGAGCACAAAACGTGGATTTTTTAAAGAATTTTTTGGCGAAGCAAGGAGAGCACTAAACGTGGATTTTTTAAAGAATTTATTATCGAAGCAAGGAGAGCACTAAACGTGGATTTTTTAAAGAATTTATTATCGAAGCAAAGAGAGCACTAAACGTGGATTTTTTAAAGAATTGATTATCGAAGCAAAGAGAGCACTAAACGTGGATTTTTTAAAGAATTTATTATAGAAGCAAAGAGAGCAATAAACGTGGATTTTTTAAAGAATTTTTTGGCGAAGCAAGGAGAGCACAAAACGTGGATTTTTAAAAGAATTTTTTGGCGAAGCAAGGAGAGCACAAAATGTGGATTTTTTAAAGAATCTTTTAGGGGTCAGAAGACAACACAAAATGTGGATTTTTTAAAAAAATTTTAGGGGTCAGAATACAACACGAAACGTGGATTTTTTAAAGAATTGTCTAGGGGTCAGTAAACAACACGAAACGTGGGTTTTTTAAAGAATTTTTTAGGTGTCAGCAGACAACACAAAATGTGGATTTTTTAAAGAATTTTTTAGGGGTCAGAAGACATTCTTTTAAAGATTTGTTTGAGAAAAAAGAGAACAGAACGTGGACTTTTTAATATTTTTTTTGGGCAAACAAAGAGGAAAGAAAACTTGGATTTTTTACAGAATTATTTGGGGAAACAAATAGAGTACAAAACGTGAATTTTTTGGGGAAACAAAGAAGGAGGAAACGTGGATTTTAAAAAAAAAAATTTGGGGAAACAAAGGGAGAATATTTTTTTTTTTAATAGGGAAACAACAAGAGAAGAAAACGAGGATTTTTAAAAAAAAAAAAAACTTTTTGGGGAAACAGACAACAATTTTCACCAACAACCGTTGGTGATGATTTTCTTATAGAAAATTTTCACCAACAACCGTTGGTGTTGATTTTCTTATAGAAAATTTTCACCAACAACCGTTGGTGATGATTTTCTTATATAAAATTTTCACCAACAATTCTTGGTGATGATTTTCTTATAGAAAATTTTCACCAACAACCGTTGGTGATGATTTTCTTATATAAAATTTTCACCAACGATTGTTGGTGATGATTTTCTTATAGAAAATTTTCACCAACAACCGTTGGTGATGATTTTCTTATAGAAAAATTTTCACCAACAACCGTTGGTGATGATTTTCTTATAGAAAATTTTCACCAACAACCGTTGGTGATGATTTTCTTATAGAAAATTTTCATATAGAAATTATTATAGAAAATTTTCACCAACAATTGTTGGTGATGATTTTCTTATAGAAAATGTTCACCAACAATTGTTGGTGATGATTTTCTTATGGAAAATTTTCACCAAAAATTTTTGATGATGATTTTCTTATAGAAAATTTTCACCAACAATTGTTGGTGATGATTTTCTTATAGAAAATATTCACCAATAATTTTTGGTGATGATTTTCTTACAGAAAATGTTCACCAAAGATGGTTGATGATGATTGATAATAATATCAATCTTGTAGAGAAACCTAACTTACAAAAAATTTCTTTTGCAGATTGGAAATTCATGTCGTCCTTGTGATTGTGATGGAGGCCCTTGCGACGTTCTTACCGGAAAATGTATTATTTGCGAGTAAGTACGAACATTTTTGAATTTTCCACGAAGTCTTGAAATGAGTATTTCATTTAATTTTTCTTTTCTTTTATTCCACTTAGGGGCAACACTGAGGGCTGGCACTGTGAACGTTGCAAAATGGGCTTCTGGGGTGATCCTTCATCTGGCTGTGAACCCTGCGCCTGCTTCGAAGAGGGCTCCGATAGTGCCGTCTGCGACAGCACCGATGGTCAATGTTTGTGTAAGCCACGCTATGCTGGACAAAAATGTGACGAATGTGATGAAGGTTATGCTTTGCTGGACAAGCAATGTGAGCCATGTGGCTGCGATGAATTTGGCAGCATTGATGCGCACACTTGTGATCCGGAAAATGGTCAATGCTATTGTAAACCAGGTGTGCAAGGTTTGAAATGTAATGAATGCAGTGAAGGTTATTTCGGCCTCAAAGAAGAATCGAATGGTTGTACGGGTAAGTCAAGACAATTGTTTTTTGTTTTTGTAGAAAATAAGAAACGATGCGATCTGTTGGTCAAGATGCCACAAGTGGCAAACAATTTAAGTTATATTTCATTTAATTTTTGAAGATAACGTTTCTTGCGTTATTCTTCATCATTCTTTATCGGCTGAAGATTAAAAGCAGATGATCAACTCGATCAGTGATCACTTTTCAGTTTCATAATGGAAAGCACAACGTATCGATATAAATGAAATGATTTTATGCCTTGTAAAGAACAAAGCGCAACGGTTTCAATAGCTCCATCCAGACATGCTGTAATTGACCTGTTGCACTATAATTGACGAACGCAACAGTTAATGATGATTGTGGTTCTACACTCTCTCTCCAAAAACAACAATAAAAACAAAAAAAACGTATTTCAAAATTCCTTTCAAAACACATATTTCTGATGTTTACATTTGAAGTGTTTTGTTCATTCTTTGAACATGCAGCACGAATAATGCTTTGCTTGTGACGTCGTCTTCTTCCCCATCCCCACGAAAAAATGCAATTTATTTTAATCATAATTATTTTCCGCTTAAAATTTTTGATTTCAATGGCAGTCTGTATTGAATTTTGGTTCGATTGATGTGTGGTCGATTTTTCGAATTTTTTATTATTGTTCTGTAATAATAATTTGATGGAATTATTATGATCGTTTATATAGGTCAGTAGTAAGTAAGATTCTGTTTTATTGAGATGTTTTGTTTGTTCGGTAAAAATTCTTTGAAATTTGAGGAAATCTATTTTAGGGAAAACTTCAAAAATCATAAAATTGAAATAAACATTTGAGATTATTGGACATAAACAATAATGATATGTGGAACATTAGTGGCCTAAAAAGTTGTAACATTGCCGATAGAATGCAGTTTGAGTACTTTAGCTGAGCTGAATTGGGAAATTTTGTGAGGAAAGGTAATTGAGGCAAGTTATATTGGAATTTGGTTTAAGAAAATGTCAATTCAGCTGTAGTTTTGTAACATAAAATTCCATTTTAATGCTTTAAAGAGCAAATCTCCCGTGAAAATGAAAACTCAGTTAGATTCAGCTTAGCTGAATTGGAACGTTTAGTTTGAAAAAGTAATTCAGCAGGGTTACATCGGACATCTTTTGTCCAAATGTCAATTCAGCTGGGTTTATTTGGAATTTCTATCACAGAACTCAATTTTAATGATTTAAAGTGTAAATTTCCTCTATAAATACAAATTCAGCTAAGAAGAATTGATTCAGCATGCGTCTTGAGTAATTCTGCTAAGCGGGGTGGGAGGTTTTTTAGAAAAGATATGGAATTAGTGTGCATTTTGAGTAACTCAGCTAAGCTGAATTGGTATATTTTGTGGGAAAAGGTAATTTAGGCAAATTATATTGAAATTTTGGGAGAGATATGGCAATTCAGCTGGCTTTTTATGGAGTTTTGTAACATAAATCACCATTTTAATTCTTTAAAGTTTAAATACCCTTAAAAATGCATATTCAGCTTTTTATTTGAAAACTTATTGGCAATAAATTGATTTTGAATACATTTTAAGGAATTCGGCTAAGCTGAATTTAAACATTTTGTGAATAATGGTAATTCTGGCAAGTCGTATTGCAAATGGTTTAGATAAATTTCAATTCAGCTGGAGGTTTGTAACAGGAAATTTCATTTTATTGCTTTAAAGTGAAGATTTTCATGACAATATAAAGTCAGCTAGGTTATATTGAAAATCGTTTAATAATAAATTGATTCAGCATGTATTTTAAGTGATTCAGCTATGCTCAATTGGTGTATTTTGTGGGAAAAAGTAATCTAAGGAAATAATATTGGAATTTTTTAAGAGATATGGCAATTCAGCTGTCTTAATATAGAGATTTGTTACAGAGAACAACTTTTTAATGCTTTAAAGTGTAAATTTCCCGTGGAAATACAAATTCAGCTAGGTTTTATTGAAAATTTATTAACAATGAATTGATTTAGTATGCATTTTGAGTTATTCAGCTAAATCGAAATTGAAGATTTTGTAAGAAAATGTAATTCAGCCAAGTTATATTGAAATTGGTTTAGAGAAATGTCAATTCAAATGGATTTTTTTTGAGATATGGTAACTCACCTGGCTTAATATAGAGTTTTGTTACAGAGAACAACTTTTAAATACTTTAAAGTGTAAGCGTGGAAATGCAAATTCAGCTAAATTATATTGAAACATTATTAACAATGAATTGATTTACTATGAATTTTGAGCTATTCAGCTGAACTGACTTTGAACATTCTGTAAGAAAATGTAATTCAGTCAAGTTATATTGAAATTGGTTTAGAGAAATCACAATTCAGCTAGGTTTATATGGAGGTTTGTAAAAAAACTCAAATTATATAAAGTGTAAATTTCCTGTGCACATACAAATTCAGCTATATTTTATGGAAATTTGATTAACAATGAAGTAATACAGCATAGATTTTGATTAATTAAGCTGAGCTGAATTGGTAAGTTTTGGTACAAAATGTAATTTAGCCCTGTCATATGGATTCAGCGTGCATTTGGAGTAATTCAGCTATCTGAATTGAAAAATTTTGTTAAAAATAGGTAATTCAGCCAAGTTATATTGAAATTTTTAGAGAAATGTGAATTCAGCTGAGTTAGTATGGAGTTTTGAAATATAAAACTTCATTTCAATACTTTAAAGCATACATTTCCTGTGGATATACAAATTCAGAAAACTTTTATTGGAAAATTATTAACAATCAATTGATTCTGCATGCATTTCAAGAATTGGTAATTTTTGTAACGTAAAATTCCATTTTTATGGAATAAATTTTCTGTGAAAACACAAATTCAGCTAGGTTATAGAACATTTATTAACAATATTTTAATTCAGCCAGCTTAAATTGGTGAATCTTTGTAGAATATTCGATTATAATTAAGAAATACCTTATTCAGCAATGTTGAAGTTTTAACTTTACCGATAGAATAAATTTTAAGTAATTCAGCTAAGCTGAATTGGCAAATTATGTTAGAAAAAATAATTCAGCTAAGTTATATTTGATTTCATTTAGAGAATAACCAATTCAGCTTTGTGGATATGGCGCTTTGTAAATTAAAACTCCATTTTAATGCTCCAAAAGCGTAAATGTCCTGAGAAAACACAAATTCAGCTAGATTTTATTGAAGAATAAATTCATTCAGCTAACTTATAGTGATAATTTGTTTTAGAATATTCGATCAAATCGATAAAAATCTAATTCAGCTAGACATTTTTGAATTTTTTTAGCGAAGACTTAATTCTGTAGGGTTTTTCTTAAAATCCCAAACTTCAGGTAGGCTGAATCACATAAATTATTGAATTCAAATTCTCAAAATTGTATTTTTTTTAATTAATTCAATTGAGCCAAAGTTAAAACCTAATTTACACATAATAGCTTCGTTCCCGTACTTTTTAATGGTAAAACTCGTAAAAGAGAGAACTGCAAAAAATTTGTTCTTACACACAAGTTTTCTGAAATAGTTCGGGAACGGAAAAATGGAAAATACGTAAAAAAAACTGGAACAAATGTCAAAGTCGGCGTATCAGCCAATCAGACGCCGGCAACCATGTTACTATTTTTTACTCGCCCAAATTTGTCGTGTAAAAAGTTTTTAAAGAGAGCGTCATTCAGCGCCATTTTTGTTTAAAGAGAAGTGAACATTTTACAACTTTTTTGTGTACGGGAACGCTTTTTCGAGTAAAATGTGTAAAAGTCGTAAAAATTGTAAAAACTTTTTAGTTCTGGAACACAGCTAATTTGCTTTGATGTGTTAATTAAAAATAACTTAATTTATCCCAGCTGAATTTGGCATTCCGTAACCATTCTGGAACTAATTCATCTTAGCTGAATTGAAGTTTTTCCGAAGTACAACACAATATTTTTATTGGTAAATAAATTTTTCGTCATAATTTTGAATTTTAGCTCAGCTGAATTGCAAAAAATCGTACATAATCTTGTGATAAATTAAATAAATATTATGTTTTTCTAAGAAAATTTCAATTATACTCAGCTGAATTGCTTATAACAACTAAAAAACATAGAGCAATTGCATTGAAGAACCTAATAAAATTGATATTTATAGAAGAACCATCAATTCAGCTCAGCTGAATTAATGTAAACTTATGAGACACCAAATAAAATTTATTTTTATTTAAAAAACCTGCAACTAAATTGCCATAAACTTAAAGAATCTTGTGATAAATCAAATAAAATTAATTGTGTGCTTTCGAATCTTCGGCTTTTCTTTTCACTTTCAAAAATCATCATCATTAAGCACGATTCGAACGAGAAATTAATTAAAATTAATATTAAAAATCATCTTCGCCTAATAGGTAAATTTTTCAAATAATATTGATATTCATTTGAAAACTCCTCAATTCAGCTTAGCTGAATAGCTATAAACTCAAAGTATTCTATGATAAACCGAGTAAAATTGATATTTATTTCAAAAACCTTCAATTCAGCTCAGCTGAATTGCTATAAATTTTAAAAACCCAAATAAAATTTATATTTTTTTTAAAAAGAAACTTTAATTCAGCTCGGCTGAATAGTAAAAAAAACTTAAAGAATCGTATGACAAAGCAAATAAAGTTGATATTTGTTCGAAATCCTTCAATTCAGCTCAGCTGAATTGTAATAAACATAATAAAGAATACTATGATAATTGCCACAAACTTGAGAATTATGAGAAAGCTAATAAAATTGATATTTATTCGCAAAACCGTTAATTCAGCTCTGCTGAATTGCTACAAACTTAAAAATTCGTATGATAAACTAAATAAAATTGATATTTATTTAAAAAGCCTTCAATGCAGCCTAGCTGAATTGGTGTGTTTAACCACAAAAATCATGAACTATTTATTTTAAGTAAAAACAAATATATTTTTAAATTCAGCACAGCTAAATCTTATGATAAATCAAATTAAATTGCTATTTTTTGGAAAACTTCAATTCCGCTCAGCTGAATTGCTCTAAACTTAAATAATTCTGCGTTAGTTAAATCAAATAAAATTGATATTTATTAAAAAAAAAAAACATTGAATTCAGCTTAACTTATGATAACTGCAAAAAAAATCCTGTATAATTTAGAAATTCAGCTTACCTGAATAGCTATAAACATAAAGAATCTTGAGATAAAGCAAATAAAAGTAACATTTCTATAAAGAAACTTCCATTCATCACAGCTGAATTGCTATACACTTAAAGTGCTTATAAAAACTAAATAAAATTGATATTATTTTAAGAACAAAACAATTCACGTCATCTGAATTGCTATTAATTTGATATTTTTTTAAGAAAATCTTAATTCAGCTCAGCTGAATAGCTATAAACTGTGATATGTTAAATAAAATTGATATCTATTTCAAAACTGTGCTTTTTTCCTGCATTATTTTGAAATTCAGCTCTGCTGAATTGCTAGAAACGTAAAGAATCTCATGATAAATCAAATAAAATAAAATATTTTTCTAAGAAAATTCCAATTCAGCTTGGCTGAATTACTATTAAATTAAAATATCTTTCGAAAAACCAAATAAAATTGCTAATTATTTAAAAACCTTAAATTCAGCTTTGCTGAATTGTTGCATTTCTACCCACAAAATCATGAACTACTTATCATAAGTGCAAAAACAATAGATTTTTGCTTTTAACTAAACACAAAACAAAAAAATCCAAGATGAACTCATTTTTATGGTCAAATAAATATCTAGTACAACATTGCAGCTTGAGTTAATGCAGTAAACTGCACAGCTCCAGATGAGGTAGATGAGCTTAAATGACAACAACCAGGTGAAAAACAACAAAAAAAGTTTCTAACACATTTCTGCCAAAGCAACGAACGACACAAAAGCTATGATGTTTGACTTAAACAAAGGTTATGCTTAACACAATAAGCTGATTGAGATACATACATATATCCGATTACCATTATCTTGGTAGTGAGTGAGAAGTAGTAGAAGAAGAAAAAAACGATTGAATTTAAATGAACATGGTTTAGTTATGTTAAAAAATATTTTTACCTTTTTGGGTAGGGTAGTTTGTTAGAATAAAGTCATTAAAATAAGTCTTCCTACCATTTCTGAATTTTGTTTTAACTTCTTCGGCTATGAGATTAATTCCAAGTTTTTAGACAAGCCATATTTAGAAATGTAAGTCTTCAGAACATGATTGAGCCAACAACAGTGTCAAAACATTACAAACCCCAATTCAGTGTCATGTGAAACAGTTAGCTAGGCTTCAAATTCCAATAAATATTAAATATTCAATGAAGATGGCGCTTCGGCGTACTCTAATATATATATATTTTTTTAATTTTTCCCATACCTTATTGCATGTCGCTACGTCTTAGTTTTTTACTGAAAGCTATAGGATAATTATTTGATATATTAGTTATCTGTTAGTTCTGTATCTCCTAGTTACTTTTATAAAAAATGTAAAAGTTTGGGTCATAGGCCTTGGTGCCTCCAATGTTATGTTTGATCAATTTTAACTTGATACCTTCAACATCAAAGTTGGTCCAACTGGCACCTCGTAATGGTTCTCAAAATGCACTTCTTAATACTTCGCTATATATACAAACATATGTTTGTATGTGTTTGGTATGTATCTTTATATGTATCTACAGAAGTATGATGTATGTGCTACATACAAATCGTGTGTAATATATATCTTTTGCCATATCACTGCATGTACTTGAAGGCAAGAAGTTTCTTTTATTGTAGTTGCTACCAAAATGTAGTGGTAGAAGTGATAGTTGTTGTTGTTGTATTTTTGGTGATGCTGCAGATGCTGCTTCATATACAATATCTAAGAATAGGTAATCATATCATATTACTCAGGGTACGAGAAGATGGGGGTTACAATAAACAAAAATGTTACAATGGCTAAGAGCTGTTGCTGCCACAGAGATCTATTGTAGTGTAGAAGATATGAAGAAGATACAGTTGTTGGAGCATTAGATGCTGAAGTGCCACTGGCTCGATGATGCTATTAGAATGCCCAGTTGCCCTGTTGTGTGGGGCTTTTTCTTGTAGCTGTGAACTATTTTCAAAAATGTAATCTTCAAATACCTGAAGAAATTGAAGCTGAAAAAGGGGAGAGGGTAGAATTAAGGGAATAGAAATTTCTTGGGAATTGTTGGAGAATACAGCAGTGTGCTTTTGTTCTCCAAAAAGTTCATGGGAACAAGTGTTAAGCTAGCCGCAGTTTATCAGAGGGAAAAAGTGGCAAATCATGTTTGTATGGAACAAACATGTACATACGAAGTTTGTCATTTCGTTTATAGCACCTCAAAATAGGTTGCACGTGCTTCACGAAGAGCAGGAGCACACACGCGAATGTATCATTTCGGCTCCTTATAATGTTGAAATCGTAAAGAAAAGAACATGAGGTGGTATTCTCATAGAAGACCATGAAGTCGTCTTATAGAAGACCTTGAAGTCTTTTTATAGAAGACCGTGAGGTCGTCTTATTGAAGACAAAAAATCTTATAATAGAAGACCATGAGTTCTTATAGAAGACAAAATGTCTTCTTAAAGAAGACAACAAGTCTTTTTTTTTTTTTGAAGACAACAAGTATTCTTATAGAAAACAAACGTTTTTTTTTTATCAAAGACAAGAGCTCTTCTTATAGAAGACCATGAGATCTTCTCATATAAAGCCAACCTTATGGCTTTCTCATAGAAGACCTTAAAGTCCTCTCATAGATAACCTTTAGGTCTACTCATAAAGGACCTTGAGGTCTTCTCGTAGAAGACCTTGGGGTCTTCTCGTAGAAGACCTTGATGTCTTTTCATAGAAGACCCTTGGTCTTCGTATTCAAATAGAAGACCATTTGGTATTCTTATAGAATACTATTTGGTATTATTTTAGAAGAGCAAAAAGTCTTCATACAGAAAACCATGAGTTCTTCTCAGTAAAGACTATGAGGTCTTCTTCTTTTTAGGTCTTCTCATGTTAGACCACGAGATATTCTCTTAGAACACCGTGAATATGATTTGTTTTCATAGAAGGCTATGTGGTCTCGTCATAGAAGACCATCAAATCTTATAGAACACCATATGGTCTTCACATAGAACACCGTGTGGAGCCTTTTTATGGAAGACCTTGAGGGCTTCTTACAGAAGGTCATTAAACTTTCCAGGAGATCATCGCAGAGAAGACCATTAGATCTTCAGACAGAAGACTATAACGTCTTCCTATAGAATGCCATGAGGTCTTCCCATAGAAGAGCAAGACCATTGAGGACCATTAGGTCCTCTTATTGAATACCATGAGGTCTTCTCTCTGGAGACAACGAGATCTTCTCTCTGGAGACGACGAGGCCTTCTCACAGAAGACCATGGGGTTTTCTTATAGAAGACCATGGGGTCTTCTTATAGAAGACCATTAGGCCTTCTTATATGAAGAATATGAGACCTTCTATTAGAAAGACCGTGAGGTCTTATTATAGAAGACCATAAAGCCTTCTTATAGAAGGTCATGAAGTCTCCTTATAAAAGACCATGAGACCTTTTGATAGGAAAACCATGAGTTTTTATTATAGAAGAACATAAAGCATTCTTATAGAAGACCATGAGGTCTTATCATAGAAGACCATGAGGTCTTCTTATAAAAGACAATAAGGTCCTCTTATTGAAGAACATGAGGTGTTCTCACAGGAGACCACGAGATCTTCTCATAGAAGACCACGAGGTTTACTCATAGAAGAACATGAGATCTTCTGATAGCGATCCATGAGTTCTTATTATAGAAAACCATAAAGCCTTCTTACAGAAGGCCATGAGGTCTTCTCATAGAAGACAACGAAGACTTCTCCTTGAAGACTATGAGGCTTTCTCATTAAAGGCAATGAGGTCTTCTCATAGAAGATCATGAGACCTTCTCGTAGAAGACCGTGAAGTCTTCTTATAGAAGACATTTAGGTCTTCTCATAGAAGACATTTAGGTCGCTTCACAGAAGGTCATAAAGATTTATCATGTATGCCCATGATATCTTCTCATAGAAGACCACGAGGTCTTCTCATAGAAGACCATGATGTCTTCTTATAGAAGACCATGATGTCTTCTTATAGAAGACCATGATACCTTTTGATAGGAAGACCATGACGTCTTCTTATAGGAGACCATGAGACCTTCTGATAGGAAGACCATGAGGTCTTATTATAGAAGATCATAAAGCCTTCTTATAAAAGACTATAAGGTCCTCTTATTGAAGACCATTAGGTCTTCTCACAGGAGACCACGAGATCTTCTCATAGAAGACCTTCACAGAAGGTCATAAGGATTTATCATGTATGCCCATGATATCTTCTCATAGAAGACCACGAGGTCTTCTCATGGAAGACCATGATGTCTTCTTATAGAAGACCATGATTTCTTCTTATAGGAGACCATGAGACCTTCTGATAGGAAGACCATGAGGTCTTATTATAGAAGATCATAAAGCCTTCTTATAAAAGACTATAAGGTCCTCTTATTGAAGACCATGAGGTCTTCTCACAGGAGACCACGAGATCTTCTCATAGAAGTCCACGAGGTTTACTCATAGAAGAACATGATATCTTCTGATAGGGAAACCATGAGTTCTTATTATAGAAGACCATAAAGCCTTCTTACAGAAGGCCATGAGGTCTTCTCATAGAAGACAACGAAGCCTTCTCCTTGAAGACTATGAGGCTTTCTCATTAAAGGCAATGAGGTCTTCTCATAGAAGATCATGAGACCTTCTCCTAGAAGACCGTGAAGTCTTCTTATAGAAGACATTTAGGTCTTCTTATAAAAGACATTTAGGTCGCTTCACAGAAGGTCATAAGGATTTATCATGTATGCCCATGATATCTTCTCATAGAAGACCACGAGGTCTTCTCATAGAAGACCATGATGTCTTCTTATAGAAGACCATGATACCTTCTGATATGAAGACCATGATGTCTTCTTATAGGAGACCATGAGACCTTCTGATAGGAAGACCATGAGGTCTTATTATAGAAGATCATGCGGTATTATCATTGAAGATAATCAAGTCTATTCATAGAATACCATGAGGCTTTCTAATTGAATAGAAGGACCTGATTCTCACAGAAGACCATGAGGTCTTCTCATAGAATACCCTTAGATCTTACAATAGAAGAGCACGATTTATTCTTATAGAAGACCATGCTGCGTTCTCAGACCATGAGGCCTTCTAATGGTAGACCAGGTGCCTCCTTATAGAAGACAATTAGGTCTTTTAATGGAAGACCACTAGGTCTTCTCAAAGAAGGTAATTAGGTCTTCTCATAGAAGACCATGATCCAGATCATGATTAGTTCTTATATAAAGCCATGAAGTCTTTTCACAGAACACTTGAAGCCTCATGTAACACCCTCAAATATTTGTTGTAGACAAATGTGGTATACCAAAATTCATATCTAGACGAGATTAAGCGATTTTGAGATGTGTGGCCGTCGGTCTGTCCATTAAAAATTGTAATCAAGTTATTATGGACCGATCTTCACGAAATTTTGTATGGAGGTCAGCTGCAGACCAGAATATACACCTATTGTTATTGGTGATGATCGTGAAATATTTATATAATAATTTTTATCCGATTTTGTAGCGGCTCTATAGGTCGCAATGATGGTCTGATCGGCGAGAAATTTTAAGTAAGGTTTGGGTATACGACAAAGAAGATGGTTGCAATTTAAGATGATGAACAGATGATATTTAGCGGGTTAAATGGAAATGAAAACTTTTGTGTGAAAATTGGTAAAATGTTAGTACAATGACTATATCCTTATTCCCGGAAGATTTGGTCCAGAGAAGAGGCACTCTTGACCCTTCCATTGATGCCACGTTGTCAGCTAACAAAGTTACAGCCTAGTATGTACAGGGATTCTACAATTTTAATTGTTTGTAGTATAACCATAATCACGCTAGAGTTCGCTGTTATATTTTGATACTGACAAGTTTTGGCACGATGTTAGAGGTTTGGTCAAGGAAAATGCCAATCATTTTGAATAATTATCGGATATTATTTAGCAGGTGAAATTGACCATTGTGGAAAAAATATCCAAATTTATGTTTTGGTTCAAATTTGAAATTCTGGGGAAATATTCCGACAAATTACGAACACGAAACTTGAAAACCATCTCTTGACCTCTCCATTGATGCGAATTACATCACTAAAAAAATCATTCAACAAGTAAAAAAGTATCAGTCGGCTTTGCCGACAGAGATATACCCTCAGCCTGTGTATACTGAAACAATTTTTTCCCAAAAAAAAAATTATTGACGGGGTTTTAACAATTTTGGGCGTTTGAACCGACAAAAATGTTGATTAGGATTAAAGATCAAATGTTTTGCGGAGGAGATACTAAAAGGAATGCATCGACATTGCGGAGGAGATACTAAAAGGAATGGATCGACATTGACCATTATGGAAGTGGATCTCCAGCCACTACATATGGTGCCTATGGGGTTTTTACACCCTTCGGGCTGTTTGCTCAAGAAGTATGAACTTGCCCCTGAAAAAAACTTTTACCATCGTAATTGAGGCAGCAATGCAAGTTGCTTCGACAAAAATCAAAGTGATTCGATATCAGGTCTTAAAATGAACTTATCCCAAATTTTGTGTGAGAGGTACCGAATGGAGTGGACAAATATAGTCCATATTTGAACATGATCTATATCTGGCAGATATATTAGGATGTGTAAAGTATGGACCAATTCGGCTCCCACTCCCTTCAAGAGTTACCGTACGAACAATTTTTCCGAACATTTTTGAACTTTTGTGTGGGAGGTACCTGAAGGAGTGGGCCGATATGGCTTATCTTCGAACTTAAACTATGTTTGGACAAAATATTACTAAGGCCAAATGTTGGTTCGAATCGGCAGATCCGTTCTAGAGTTATCTTGCGCTGCAACCACCTCATGCGGTGTCATAAGGGGTTTTTGCAACTTTCATAATATTTTCTCAGGAAGTATGGACTTGCCCCTAATGAAACTTGTACCGTCGTATGGGGGGCAGTGAATACAAGTTGCTAAAACAAAAATCAACCTGATTCGAGAGATGGCCCTAAACTGAACTCTTCCGAAATTTTGTGTGGGGGGTACCCGAAGGAGTGAACCGATTGAGTCCATATTGAAACCTTATCTAAGTCTGATACACATTTCAGGATGTGCAAGGTATGGACCAAATCAGTTACTCCATTCAAGAGTTATCGTGCGCACAAATTTTCCGAACATTTTCGAACTTTTGTGTGGGAGCTACCGGAAGGAGTGGACCGATATAGCCCATCTTCGTTAGCATAAATGCTGAGGGTATAAAAATATCAATTAATAAATATATCAATAAAATAACGTGTCGCAATCATACAAAAACACCGCGGAAAACTACTGCCAAGTTTAAGTGGTCGGTTTCGTCCGACTATAGCGTTCTCTTGTTTTTATAATTATATTAATAATTCTTGAAGTAAATATTAAAAGAATTTTGGGTCGTATGACTATTATTAATTATTTTAATCTTCTAATGGGCGTATGATTGTTAGATACAACTTACTAATATTACTTATACGCAGTTTATATTTATCTTTGTTGGAATTTCATGCTCGAATTTTGTGTTTTTTAACACAAAATAAATAAATCTCCCAGAAGTATCAAATCATCAAACGCGTTGTTGTTATTATTGTAAATCACCGAACAAAAATCCACATCCAATCAGCTTATCAAGATTTATTACACAATGTTTAGCATGTGTAAGCGTTTTTCTGTTGTTTGCTGCAACATCTTCATCAGACGCATTTGTTTTTGTCTTTAAAAAAAAAAAACAAAAGCAAAACATGAATCAGTTTGATTGGATGGATGATATGTAGGAAATTGTGACCAATGTTATAATGCTTCTCGTGAAAATCGTAATACAAACTCATCTGTAGTTCATTAAAGCCATTATTGTTGTTCGGATCAATGGCAGTGCATTTATAATACGACGATTCAAATAAATCGTCGTAGCACATGTAAACAGAGAGTAGAATCTGATTTGTTTTGGCGCCTACATTTTGTATTCTTTCGAGAGTTTTTGTTTGTTTGCTGGGACTACTAAGCACCCATCAACAAGCGGCAGCATTAACATCATCATTTAAGCAATAAAATGATAATTAAATTTTGTTAACGCTTTGAGACATATTACAAAACCTTTTCCTTCATTCATTCAGTTCATCACTGTGGGAATTGTTTTCATTTTTGTTTTTGTTCCAAGATTTCATTCAGTAAACATGGATTTCTTAATGCTCACACATTGATTCTGAGGGTAGAAAAATAAACTCGATTATCATCTCCTTGTTCATATATGCCCAGTTCTAACTTGTAATGCGGAAAATTATTATGATCATTACAATGGCCTGCGAGCAGAGACTATCTGATCATTTAATGAGCTCAGCTAATGTAGTTTGTAATTGGTCTCATTAAAATTATTAACACCACATTTGTGATGCGAGATTAAATAAGAAATGATTACAATAACAAATGGAGGGGTAGGGGCAGGCTAATCACAACAAATATATTGCAGCTTTCCAATGGGGGTTTGGTAATATTTTTTTAATGAAATACTTTTAAGTGTCAAGAATGTATTATTAATACTGTCTCGTGGCGATTGCATTGGGCAGACAGTCTTGTTAGCATCAACAACATCCAGGGGAACACAAACAAGCTTGAATGAATTAAGAGATAGCTAGCTTAATTAAATGGACCACTAATTTTATAGAGAGATTTTAGGGTCAAGGAGGGTTAATATTATCCTGATATGTTGAGCAGAACTTCAGCCTTAATAATCTTCAGGATTGACTCCCAAGAACGCTGTGGTTATTTATAAGAACTTATTTAACCATAAAAATGCATATGGCGATATGACCATATAGAGCTTTTAGTCCGCAAGCTTTGGCCGAATTTGAAATTATTTTTTTTTTTTTCAAAACACATTCTAATTCATTTAGACTTTGACCACCCATATTTCATATTACGGCTATTTCGCTTAGACTCATAACGAAATTTTTTATGACTTTTGATAAATGAAAATATATATCTCCAAAGCTGTTTGGTGCTGCTGGTCACCAGGTTTATGACTTATCCATTTAAATCCATTACACGAACCAGATAAGTGACTACAACTTTATGATATTTTTTCTTTATTAAAAAATCATAAACTTATTTATGTTTTTACAAAACAAATTAGTTTTACAGTTGGAGAATGAAAAAAAAAAAACAAACACGACCTTATAATGGAAAACTATAAATTTGTGTACTCGAAAAAAAATAAAATAAATTTGGGGTGTTTTTTGTTTGCTGGAAAATTTATGTATTCCTAATTAGCAGTTGTTGCAAAACCAAAATTGGTAGTGGTCCAAACAAACTCAGGCAGCAAAGGACAAACTCTAGAAAGGAGTTAACTATACCAAGACTGGTGGTGGCTGACAGACAGCCTGGTGCCTAAATAATGTTGTATGACATGTTTTGGGCCAAATTATTGTTCATATTCTCTCAGAAAAAAAACAAACCATTTTCCCTCCATCTCCTCCACCTCCACCCACTTTAGCCTATATTTCGCAAAAGGCATTCCAATTTAACCGTTCACTTGTGTATGTCGAGTTTGAGCCTGTTTTATTGCTGCTAACTTTATTTTGAGAATTCTGTGTTGTACGGTTGTGTCTGTCTGTGTAACTTGTTGCATTCTTTGGAGTTGAGTTGTAGCTGCAACGTAGCTGTGTTGGCTGTTGCTGGCTGCTGCTGTAGTTTTCTACAATCTTGTTGACATTTTTATGGACATTGGAATGCTGTCTGTCGCAGAAGCCGTAAGTGCATTTTAAGCAACAAACACAACATCAAAAGAGTCCTCTTGCAATTTGTTGTAACCGCGTTTTTTCGTATAGTCGCAGAAATCGTTACTTTGGTTCTGCCACTGTTCGTCTGTCTGTCTACCCATGTGACGTATAAAAATATTTTGGAATTTTTGTCTGTTTATTGTTGTTGTTGTTAAATGTATTTCGAAAGCCAGCCTTGATTCGAAATCAATGTTCATTTCATTAGACTTTATGGCTGGCTGGCTGACTGCCGCTTAGTCGACGACTTAGTTGTTTGGCAAATTCTAAATTAGTTGAAAAATGTATTTAGTCTGTTGTGTGGTGTATCGAAATCGCTATCAATGACATTTTCAGAAATTTCTGAAATGTGAATTTGAGTTTTTTTTTCGGTAATTAATGGGTGAGGTTCTAAATAGCAAATTAACTTCGCATTGAGTTCGATCTTTTGAAATTCGATTGGTTTTAAAAATAAATATAAAGGCGAAACATGAGCCTAGTGTGTGTCTATGTATGTAAAGAAACCACATATAAGCTTTAAAATCGACATTTTACACTTCAACTCTTCTATGAGAAGACCTCATGGTCTTCTATAAAAAATTCTCATGACCTTCTATAAAAATATCTCACGGTCTTCTATGAGAAGTCCTAATAGTCTTTTGCGTAAAGATCCAATTAGCTTTTCTGTGAAGACCACTTGATTTTATATGATAATACTTCGTGGTCTTCTAAAGGAAGACCTCGTTATCTTCTATGAGAAGATCTCATGGTCTTCATTAAAAATACTTCATGGTCTTCTGTAAGAACGCCTCTTGGTCTTCTGTAAGAACGCATCATGGTCGTCTATGAGAAGACCTCACAGTCTTCTATGGGAAGACATAAAGGTCTTCTATGAGAAGACATCAAGGTCTTCTATAAGAATACCTCAAGGTCTTCTATGAGAAGACATCTAGGTCTTCTATGAGAAGACAAAAAAAGTCTTCTATGAGAAGACCTCAAGGTGTTCTATGAGAAGACCACAAGGTCTTCTATGAGAAGACCACAACGTCTTCTATGAGAAGACATCAAGGTCTTCTATGAGAAGACATAAAGGTCTTCTATGAGAAGATCTCAAGGTCTTCTAGGAGAAGACATCAAGGTCTTCTAGGAGAAGACATCAACGTCTTCTATGAGAAGACATCAAGGTCTTCTATGAGAAGATCTCAAGGTCTTCTATCAGAAGACATCAAAGTCTTCTATGAGAAGACTTCAAAATCTTCTTCGAAAAGACCTCAAAGTCTGCTATGAGAAGACCTCAAGGTCTTCTATGAGAAGACCTCAAGGTCTTCTATGAGAAGACCTCAAGGTCTTCTATGAGAAGACATTAAGGCCTTCTATGAGAAGACATCAAGGTCTTCTGTGAGAAGACCACAATGTCTTCTATGGGGAGGCATTAAAGTCTTCTATGAGAAGACATCAAGGTCTTCTATGGGAAGACCTAAAAGTCTTCTTCAAAAAGACCTCAAAGTCTGTTATAAGAAGATCTCAAAGTATTTCATGTGAAGGATTAAGGTCTTTCATGAGAAGACCCTAAGAACTTCTATGAAAAGACCTCATGGTCTTTTTTGAGAAGACCTTATTGTGTTCTATGAGAGGACCACAAGATCTTCTATGAGAAGACCACAAGGTCTTCTATGAGAAGACATCAAGGTATTCTATGAGAAGACCACAAGGTCTTCTATGGGAAGGCATCAAAGTCTTCTATGAGAAGACCACAAGGTCTTCTATGAGAAGACATCAACGTCTTCTATGAGAAGATCTCAAGGTCTTCTAGGAGAAGACATCAAAGTCTTCTATGATAAGACCGCAATGTCTTCTATGGGAAGACCTAAAAGTCTTTTATGGGAAGACCTTAAAGTCTTCTTCGAAAAGACCTCAAAGTATGCTATCAGAAGACCTCAAAGTCTTTTATGTGAAGGCCTCAAGGTCTTTTATAAGAAGACCCTAAGGTCTTCTATGAAAAGTCCTCATGGTCTTCTATAAAAAAGACCTCATGGTCTTCTATAAAAAAGACCTCATGGTCTTCTATGAGAAGACCTTATTGTGTTCTATGAAAATACCTCATGGTCTTCTATGAGAACACCACAATGTCTTCTATGGGAAGGCATCAAACTCTTCTATGGGAAGGCATCAAAGTCTTCTATGAGAAGACCTCAAGGTCTTTTAGGAGAAGACCTCAAGGTCTTCTATGGGAAGACCTCAAGGTCTTCTATGGGAAGACCTCAAGGTCTTTTAGGAGAAGACCTTAAGGTCTTCTATGAGAAGACATCAAGGTCTTCTATGGGAAGACCTCAAGGTCTTCTATGAAAAGACATCAAGGTCTTCTATGAGAAGTTCTCAAGGTCTTCTATGAGAAGACATCAATGTCTTCTATGAGAAGACCACGAGGTTTTCTATGAGAAGACCACAAGGTTTTCTATGAGAAGACCACAATGTCTTCTATGAGAAGACCACAAGATCTTCTGTGGGAAAGCCTCAAGGTCTTCTATGAAAAGACATCAAGGTCTTCTATGAGAAGATCTCAAGGTCTTATATGAAAAGACATCAAGGTCTTCTATGAGAAGACCTCAAGGTCTTCTATGAGAAAACCTCAAGGTCTTCTATGAGAAGACCACTAGGTATTCTATGGGAAGACATAAAGGTCTTCTATGAGAAGACATCAAAATCTTCTATGAGATGACCTTAAGGTCTTCTATGAGAAGACCTCAAGGTCTTCTATGGGAAAACCTCATGATCTTCTATAAAAAGACGTCAAGGTCTTCTAGGGAAGACCTCAAGGTCTTATATGAGAAGACCTCAAGGTCTTATATGAGAAGACCTCATGGTCTTCTATGAGAAGACATCATGGTCTTCTATGGGAAGACATAAACGTCTTCTATGAGAAGACATAAACGTCTTCTATGAGAAGATCTCAAGGTCTTCTATGAGAAGACCCTAAGGTCTTCTAGGAAAAGACCTCATGGTTTTCTATGAGAAGACCTCAATGTCTTCTATGAGAAGACCACACGGTCTTCTATGAGAAGACCAAACGGTCTTCTTTGAGAAGACAACAATGTCTTCTATGGGAAGGCACCAAAGTCTTCTAGGTGAAGGCATCAAAGTCTTCTATAAGAAGACCTCAACGTCTTCTAGGAGAAGACCTCAAGGTCCTCTACGAGAACACCTCAAGGTCTTCTATGAGAAGACCTCAAGGTTTTCTATGAGAAAACCTCAAGGTTTTCTATGAGAAGACCACAAGGTCATCCATGGGAAGAAATCAAGGTATTCTATGAGAAGACCTCAAAGTCTTCTATGAGATGACCTCAAAGTCTTCTATGAGAAGACATCAAAGTCTTCTATGAGAAGACCTCAAGGTCTTCTATGAGAAGACCTCAAGGTCTTTTATGGGAAGACCTGAAGATCTTTTATAGGAAGACCCCAAGGTCTTCTATGGGAAGACCTAAAAGTCTTCTGTGGGAAGACTTCAAAGCCTTCTTCGAAAAGACCTCAAAGTCTGATATGAGAAGACTTCATAGTCTTTTATATGAAGGCCTCAAGGTCTTCAATTAGAAGACCCTAAGGTCTTCTATGAAAAGACCTCATGGTCCTCTACGGAAAGACCTTGTGGTCTTCTATGAGAAGACCTTATTGTGTTCTATGAAAATACCTCATGGTCTTCTATTAGAAGACCTATTCTATGATGCCTCATATGAGCCCTTATAGTTTTGTGTAATTAAAACTTATAGTCTTCAATATGAAGAGCTCATGGTCTTCTACTTAACGACTTCATATTCTTCTAAGTGAAGACATCATTATTTTCTATGAGGAGACTTTATGTTCTTCTATGAGAAGCCCTCTATATGACGATCTGATGGTCTTCTATAAAAAGACACATCTTGTTCTTCAATGAGGCGATCTTATGGTGTTCTATGAGAAGATTTCGTTAAGACCTCATTGGCTTCCATGATAGGATAATAATTAGTGGACTTAATGGGTCTTCTCATTAAGTCCACTAATAGTTCTGGAGACCAGATATCTTAGCTTTCGGTCGTTTGTGTACAAGTCCATACTATCGGGGAGGTATAACGACCATATAGCTTTGAAAAACCCTACAGCCACCACTTAAACAGCTGGTGCTCTCTTTAACTTCGGAATGGAGTGACCTACATGGTCCAGACCTTGCACATGTTACTATTGCTTTAGCGATTCAAATGTTTAATTGAAATGGAACCATTTTAAATAGTATGATAGGGTTGCGTATTAGTATTAACAACACTAATACGTTGATTAAACAAGGTACAAACATGCTGCAAATTTATGCAAACAACAATGTTGCCATAATTTGCAATACGTATACGACCTACAGTTTCTTTGCGGTTTAAGCAAATGTTATACATACGAATTTACAAACATTTCACTTCTTGTTTATCATTAGCATCTTAAATTAGAAAATAATTTTTCTTAAAAATCATCCATTTAATTCAAGATGTAATTTTTTCTCAAAATTCTTAAAACACCATGGAATTGGAAAGCTCAATTTCAACTCTTTTTTCGAGATTTACATTTCCTTTTCATTTTAAATGCCCTGAGAGGAAACTCATAAAACAACAGACCAACTTTTGTGAAATGACCCATGGACCAAATGCACTTCAGTGCGCATGCACACATACAGAAACCCACTCCACATTGCTCCACAACTAATTAGAAACAATAGCTTTGGGTTTTTATTTGGTGTGTGTTTTGTTTTAATGTGTGTCTTGTGTTTGGAGTCTATTTATGAATGACCCATAGAAGCGAAATAAAAAAAAAAAAATAAAAAAAACAAAAGTGGAAAATCATTGCATGACACTGCCATAAAAGAAAGTGTTAAATTACTTTCCCCTCTTCTTGGTTAGAAACAAAAAATCACAAATAAAACAAAATGAAGGTAAACATCATCAAATGACCTGATTCATTCTCGAAAACCATTGGAGAGCGTAAGGTTCCCAGGGCAAATTATTTATGGGGTTATTAAATTTGGTTTAAGTACAGTTTAAGTAAGCATTTATGTGCTTGTAATGCTATAAAATGGAATTTTTGGTATAAAAGTTTACAAATGAAATTTGAGAATCTTTAAGATTTTAAGGTCGTAAAAGTTTGAACTTTGTATATGTGACCATAGAAGCCACCAATGGTGAAGCTAATGTCACATAATTTTATGAGCTATTAGAAAAATTGTGTCGTGACTCACTTTTACTTCTCCCATTTCAAAAAAAGTCGGGTAGGTCGACTTATATTTTTACAAATTATTTGGAACCTTTACAGAATACTAAGGAAATTTTTAGTTTACATATCACACATTTGCCGCTCCTCTTGCACATTTGCTAGGGGTGAAGCCCTAATAGATTTCCTTTAGCTTGTTTATCATTGAAACACTTTAAGCTGACGAAATATTTTTCTAGTAAAATTTGAGTCATTTGAAAATGAATTTGAAAATGTTTACATCTAAATTAAGAGCGCAGTCGGTGTTACTTTAAAGCAAGTCACCCGAGAATTATTTGCATAACATATCGTCTGAAAATCGTTAACCTCAAATTCGTTTTTCTTTCTCACACCCTAAACTTTTTTCTTCTTTTCTTTTTTTATTATCATCTTAAATTATTGCTATTTCCATACTTTATTATGTAGGCAATATTTTTCCCCATTGACTTGATTATACCAATTTCACGCATAACAACTATTTTTATTGTTTGTTGATTTGTTTGGAATTTTTAATAAAATTTTTTTTGAAAGGTAGTTAATAGGGCGGAATGCACTTTTGATCCAAACTGGTAATGCAGCTGCTGTAAGTTAGTGTGGCGTTAAACGTTACGATTATGATATCTAAAACGGCACTTTATACCAAAAGAAACACAGGTTATGCTAATTTTCCACCCTGAAATCTCGTTACCAAACTCTGACAATCCCAAAGCAAAACATTTCGGCTAATTAGCCAGACAAATAGGCGAACACAAACAACAGAATTGGTGACAATAAAAATAAAATAAATAAAATGTTAGCGTTGACTAGTTGTGTTATTATAATTTAACCTTAGAAGGGGCGGGTTAAGATTTAATATATTTTTTTTTGTGATTTCTAGTCACGTTTATTAAAATGTCGTCTCTTTCTGTATGTGAGTCTGTCTCCTCTGTCTGTCTGTCTGTCTGTTGCATTTCTTAGACTTGATAATGAAGTGTCTATGAGAGACCTACCTCATTATTTCCGCATTATAAGATTGTTGTCATCTGTTGGGCTGCACCTTTTCAGGAGAGTTAGTTTGCGATTAGTAAAAGGATGTGTGGCATGCAACGATTTTGAAGTTAGCTATGGGGATTAGGAAAATAATATTAAAAGATTTCGCTTTAAATTACATCAAACCAATTAATGTTTGATCATATGTTGGGAGGAAAATTGAGTATTTGACTCAAACCGAAATTAGATTGACACAACCAATCCAAGTTTGATCAAACTTCAATGGGGATTATCAAAAGAATTCGCTAAACGACATTTAACCAATGAATGTTTGGGAGGACAATTGAGTGTTTGACTCAAACCGAAATTAGATTTACACAACAAATACAAGCTTGATCAAACTTCAATGGGGAAGGAGGAATGTTTGATTTCAAACCAAAAGTAGTTGTGACAAACTAAAACATTTTATTAGTTTAACATTTTCACTTTTAGTTTAGATGTGATCAACATATAACAGGGCTGTTCATCTGTTCACCTTTTGAGAAAGCGATAAATAAAATAATGTATGATATGCATCGACTTTGAGGCTAGCTATTGGGGTTTCCGGTAGTTTGTCAAGAGAATATGTTTTTATTGGCATCAAACCATTGAATTTTTGATCAGAGGCTGGGAGGAAAATGGGATATTTGACGCAACCAATAGCATATTGATCAAACTTCAATAGGGAAAAGGGAATGTTTGGTGTCAAACCAAAAAAGTTGTGTGAAACTTATGATGGTTTTAAAGTTCAAGGTTTGACATATTTAATTTCATACCGCTCAGCGTGATGTAGGCAACATTCCTTGGGCATTTCAGCCATGCAAAACTGCTCTACAAGAGGTGTCCTAAAACACGCCGTTCAGATAAAAAGTCATATATCCGTAAGCTTATATGAATCGGGATGCACTCATGGCACAAGTCTCCCTCGTCTGCTTCAGGGATGTAAGTGGGAACAGTTTGATCAAACTTAAATGGTGAAAAGGGAATGTGTGATGTCAAACAAAAAAGTTGTGTCAAACTAATAATGGTTTTGTAGTGACATATTTAATTACATACCGCGTAGCGTGATGTAGGTTACATTGGGTATTTCAGGCTCTTCAAGAACCGTTTATATGAAAAGTCCTATGTCCATAAGCTGATATAAATCGGAGTGCACTCATTGCACAAGTCTCCCTCGTCTCCTTCAGGGATGTATGTGGGTACATATGTATGTATGTCTTTTGTATTGATCGCGGATTTCTAAGAATGTTTCCTTATCTGTAAGAATATTTTCTTAAGGTTCTGTGCTGCACTTCATTGATCGTGGATTTTGAAGAATACTTTTCTAAAGTCCTGGACCCAATGATATTGAGCGTGGATTATAACAAAATTTTTTATTGATTTTGAATTTTTAACAATATTAAAACTCCAAAACTCCGTTCAAGGAAAAAGAATCAGACTCTTAATTCTTTTTCCTTGAACGGAGTTTTGGAGTTTTAAGAATGTTTTCTTCGGATTCTGGAATCTATCTCATTGTTTGTAGGCTTCATGGTTATTATGCTAACGTTCTAGGCTCTATTTTTTGGATCATGACTTATTAAGAACACTTTGTCACATTTTTGATCGTGAATTAACAAGAATATTTTCTTCACGTTTATATGATTAGGGGTTTTAAGAATATTTTCCGTAGATTCGGAGTCCTATTTTATCGAACATGGACTTCAAAGAATGTTTTTTTGAGGTTGGGGACGATCTTTAATGGTTGCTGATTAAAAAAATATTTTTCAAGACATTCAAGTTTAGCGATTAAGATTTATACCTACTTCTTGAATTAATATTTATCGCTCATTTACTAAATGAGTGGCATAACCCATAAAATAAGTTTTTTATGAAACTTTAATTCTTCTCAAAATTATGTTTGATCTTGCACAGAAATATGGCAAGAAATATGGCTAGCTCTTTTCAGAAGATGATCCAAATTATTATTTTTTTATACTAATCGTCTTACTTTGGAAGTAAAATTTCTATCTACAACTTCAAACTCGTGTTTCTTGAAACCGATTTTTTTGAGATATGACACTCTTTGAGTGAATGAGCAATATGTTCATAAGTTTAACTTTCATGCGGTGCGTATGAGTATGGACAACACTCATACGTGTGTCATGCATGCAAAACATGTTGCCGGTTACATTAGCAACAATGTTGCTAATAATTTCGAACACTAGTATTCCCACAGAAACTCTGAGCATCTAAAAATTGTCTGTCAATAAACAGCGGAGCGATGCCAGGCCATGTGTGGTAGTTACCACTGGAAGCAGTATAAACGGCAAATGCAGAAATGATGTTTCAGGTGATATATCCGCCTAAAATAAGCCATGGTACGGAGAAGTCCATTTCCCTAAGGAGTACAATACACACAGTTAAAATATAATATTCTGTAAGAAAATGAAAAACATATGACCGCTTTTATTTGGCATTACAAAAGTCCACTTGAGCAAAACCCATGTCCCAATTCTTACTCATTAACATGTCAAACAAGGAAATGAAATTGCATATCAATTATCTAATACAGCCTTATATCCTCCAATATTTATTAAAATTTTCCATGGAGTCAGAAATTTACATTTCCAAGAACCCATTTCTCTGTATAGTTTTTCATAATGCAATTTAAGGAAGCATTTCCCCAAGGTTCCATGAATACAATCGAACACTATGTTTGAAAAAGTTAATTTAGTTGGATGAAAGAAGTTTTGATGCGGCTTGGAACTCTGAGTCTAGGAAATTGACAATCCTAAGAATGTTTTTCTTTGCATACTCTTCTCCTTTTATGTAAAGCCTTTCACAAATTTCCAAGTATTTGCTCAAGGTAATCGAACATGAAAGAGTTCAATAGTTCAGTTGGATGAAAGTAGTTTTATACAGCTCGCAACATCTTGAGAAAACTCTGAGGTTCCCAAGCTAATCGAACATGAAAGAGTTCAATATAGTTGGACGAAAGCAGTTTCATACAGCTCGCAATAGGGATACGAAGTGAAATGCAATAATCGGTTTTTCGGTTACACGGTTTTCGTGAAAAACTTAAAACTCGATTTTGGGTTAGTCGATTATTTGAGAGCGTACTAAAAGTCGAGTTTCGATTATTTGTTAACCGCGGAAAACCGATCATAATCGAATATTATCGACCATTTCGTCTTTAAAAAGTCTCTTTATATACCTCTTATACATCCTTTCCTTTCACAAATTCCCTCAAGGTTCCCAAGGTAATCGAACATGCAGTTTGAAGAGTTCAATATAGTTCGATGATTGTAGCAACTTGACATTTCTATGAAAGTTCTCTGTATACTTTCCTCTTTTTATAAAAGAAGCCTTTCACAAATTTCCTCGATGTTCCCAAAGTAATCGAACATGCAGTTTGAAGAGTTCAATATAGTTCGATGAAAGCGATTTGATATAGCTCGCAACATATGGATGACATTTCTAAGAAAATTCTTCTTTGCATTCTTTTCTCTTTTTTAATAAGGACTTTCACAAATTTCCTAGTATTTCCTCAAGGTTCCCAAGGTAATCGAACAAGAAGTTTGTTAAACCCTTTTTTCAAATTATGTGAATGCAACAATATTGTATTCAAATAAAAAAATTTTGAATCGAACTACTAGCAAGTAATTTAAAGAAGTTTGATATCGAACTCAGATTGATTATAGGTCAGCCCTGCTCAGAACGGTGAAAATTTTCACCATCAATTCCCGATTTTTATACCCTACACCATAATATGGAGGGTATAATTAGTCATTCCGTTTGTAACACATCGATATATTCATCAGAGACCCTATAAAATATATATATTCTTGATCAGGATAAAATTCTGAGTCGATGTAACCATGTTTGTCTGTTGAAATGAAGATACAACTCGCAATTTGTAAGATATAGCTTTGTAATTTGATATAGAAGTTTCTATTACTCCTAGGATGTTTGGTATTGCAAATGGGCTATATCGGTCCACGTTTTGATATAGCCCCCATAGAACGATACCACCCGATTTTCGGTATTATGAAGGTTTTAGTTTCATTATCAAATCGAAAAGGATGAAATTTGATACTTAGTCTTCGTTGGGGGTATAAAACCTTCCCCCAGAAATTTGTCGGTATAGGTTCACGCCTTCATATAGCCCCCATAGTAACTCCCGATTTTCGGCATTTTGAAGGTAGTGGCCACAATATTCAACCGAAATGGCTGAAGTTTGGTATTTGGTCTTCATTTGGGGTATTAAACATTCCATATGAAATTTGTTGGTATAGGTCCACGCCTTAGTATAGCCCCATAGAACGGTACCTCCCTATTTTCGGCATTTTGAAGGTTGTGGCCACAATATTATATTCCACAGAAACGACTGAAATTTGGTATTTGGTCTTCATTTGGGGTATTGTACATTCCATATGAAACTTTTCGGAACAGGTCCACGCCTTAGTATAGCCCCCATAGAACGGTAACTCCCGATTTTCGGCATTTTAAAGGTTGTGGCCACAATATTCAACCGAAATGGCTGAAATTTGGTATTTGGTCTTCATTTGGGATATTAAACATTCCATATTAAATTTGTCGGTATAGGATCACGCCTTCATATAGCCCCTATAGAACGGTACCACCCGATTTTCTTATTTTGAAGGTTTTAGCCTCATTATCACACCGAAATGGCTGAAATTTGGTACTTAGGCTTCGTCGTGGGTATAAAAATTTCTCCCAGAAATTTGTCGGTATAGGTCCACGAAGGTTGTGGGCACAGCAACTTCCCAAAATGCCTGAAATTTCCGTGCTGACTGAAATTCGTCCACGTTTCGTTTCGTTTTTAAGGATACTGAAGTACAAAAATTGATAAAACATCCAAAGAAAATTCCAAAAATCGTTTTTGCCTAATTTCTCTAAGTCTTGGTTTAACACAAATAACTTTGCCATCATACTAAGCGCAGTAGGTATATTATAGCGTTCAACGAAATAGTTGCCAACCATAGGTTCGTGTCTGGACTAACGACTGCGTTACCCTGCAACTGGGTGTCAAACTAAAATGTTGGTTTCGTGGTTGGCAACTAATGTTTGTGTCTGGACTAATGGCTGTGTTACCCTGCAACTAGGTGTCAAAGCCAAAGGTTGTTTTTGTGGTTGGCAACTATTGTTTGTGTCTGGACTAATGACTGTGTTACCCTGCAACTGGGGGTCAAACCAAACGGTCGTTCTTGTGGTTGATTGTTTTAATCGTCACAATCTACTTTTCAATCACTACCTGTAACATATTTTGGACCGATGAGCTTTTCTTAAAGAAGTCTTTTAGAGCTGTAAACGGTCTGTGCAAATAAATCGGATAGATGAAACTATTTTATAATGGAAACTGATGGAAGAATTTGGTTAATACGAAAGACACATTTACACTCAATTATAAAATAAATTGTCATATTGAAGTCTCCCTTGTCCTTTCGGGGATGTTGTGGGAACATATGTATGTATTGATGCAAAAATGTACATTCATCTGTAGTTCATATTAAATAACAAAATATTTTACAAAAAGATGTGAAAAATCTGTAGGAAGCAGTTGAAAGTAATTTTATTAAACTTGTAGTTGTTTTATTGAAGTAAGAAGTTTGAGCAACCTAAGGCCGGTCTTCAGTTTAAAAATATTTTTGGCTTGTTTCAAAAAGATGTTTTATCGAATAGAATGCTGCATTATATAAAGTTCGGCGGTTTTTTTTTTAGACAATTTATAAGTAGAAGATAAGACGAGTATCAGAAATATTTGTTTTTAACAAGAATTTAACGCCTATCCTTCCAATTTGAACAATTTTAAAACATATGAAGTCTGCTTGGGCCAACAGAAATAAATATAATTAATGTTTCACGAAGAGTTCGTAAATTCCATTACGCAATGCTCGTCCTATTTCGTGTGTCAAAGGTCTGTTGTTGTTCATTTTGACAGAAGGTAAATAGTTGTATTCCAGCTAAGTAGGTGATTGGTCTGCTGCAGGACGTCGAAGGTGGTGGGGATGCCATTTATGATTGCTGAGAAACAACGTATCCTTACATTTGTGCAGTGGTTGGGGTCTTTGCTTCTTCAGTGTTGTCATTTCCCTCTAGATGGCGTTATTTCCATTCATGCACATATATGACTTATTCGGGCATGTTCTGGAATTCACCGTGTATCCATTTCACATCACACATGCACTTTACCTGTGAAAGCAATTGATGTTCTGTATTTCACGTGAAAAGAGCTTTCATATATCACAAAAGAACTTTGGAAAGCTTAATTACAGCTTTCAAGCTTTATCATTAATAATGAAAAAATATCAGTCTACGTTGGCGCATCATCATGTAGGAATTTGCAATTAGTTTCTTTAAAAAATAAGGATTCACTCAGCTCTCGCCGTCAAAATTACAGTGTGAGGAATACACCCCAATTAGGTGTAAAGTGTGTTGTAGAACAGCTTTAGGTGTGTTCGATACACGTGAGGTGCAGAAGTGAATTTCAGAACGTTCCCGATTATCTTGTGTTGATGCAGAAGTTGGGCTCCGGATGGGTTCTATCTGTTTGGGTCTACAGAAGAAAAGTAAATCTTCAAAAGTCTCGCTAGCATCTGGGAAAATATTTGCCCGCTGTAGGGTATTCTACAGATTTAAGGTGTGTCATTTTTCTTAAAGCTGTAAGACCTTCCGTCATATTGAAGGAAAGGAAAGAAACATATGACAAATTATGTTAGAATATTTCCTTGAGTTGTTACTCTTTTCTTCTTGTCCCTTATTTTTTTTTTTTTTCTTGGACTTCCACAACTAGCACAATGCCACAAAGTTAACCCTCTCTCCACCCTCCAACTCCGAACAATCATATATTTTCAATGCAAAGTTTGTAATGCAAGCCAATGCAATTGCAATGACTTACTTTCATTGTACTGTACACAGGCATTTGAGCTCGGCATGCTAAGCGTAAAAACAACAAGCAATGCCAGGCAGTGCAATGATGCATTATCAAAAGAACATGGAGAAGAAGAAAATGAGCAATAGACAAACAAACAACAAGCAATGTCTTTGTTGTAAAATAATAAGAAAATCCTCATTTAATGTTTTTTTACTTAAAAGACGAAAAGAGTTTTAAGCATAAAGAAAAAAAGAACTACTGCACCTTTTTTCTTAAGTAACCTGAGTCAAAGCAGCAAAAAAAATATATAAAAATTGTCCCAAAGACGGGGAAACGGTTTACCCACAAATCAACTCTATCCAGAGGCCAGTTAAATCCCAGCCAGTGATTAGTTAGACGCCTTTGCCGATGACTACAACTGAAATTACATCTTTGTGTGTTATTTATGTAGCTGTTGGAAAGGTAGCTACTGCTTACACTTCTTTAACTGCATTTTAGACAATGGAAAACGGCCAATGGACATTCTAAATCTCCAGCTAGGTAGGTTGGTAGGTAGCCATTGCGTAAAAATAATGCGTTTTTTGCCGCCGACAACAGCATTGAACAGAAATGAAATAGTGCAAGGAAACTACTAAAGACAATCATCCAAATACTTCTCGTGTGTTTGCATATGTGCATATATATGACTCCTATGGTCGCCAACTCCACTTCACTCCAAACTGTTAATGTGACAGTGTCACGTGAATCTTCAAAGTGAACATGTAACATGAATGAAATGAAAGAAAGGTATACCTTAGAGAAAGAAAAAAAAAAAGTCGGCTAACTTGTAGAAGACCACGTTGTAAAACAAAACGTCAGCATTATTCTATGGCAAATAGTCTTGAGACCATGGTTTTTTTTTTGCTTTTTGCCATCGTTACAAGTAGAAAGATTTACATTTCTTTCTTTCTCTTTTTGCACTTTTAGACAATTACTTTGCTTGTTCTTTAGCGAATGACTGGCAAAGTGGGAAAATGTCTGGTAAATATGATTTGTTTTTCATTTGAAGTTTGTTTTTTGAATCTTGGAGATCAGTTGAGGTCTTGAAATGCATTCCCACAGGTTTTGGTAGGGACTTTTTAGAAGGCTATTAAAATTAGTTTCTTTCATAGATGACAGTGAATTCTTAAAAGAAACAACAAAACCGCAAATTTGTTAGCACTTCGAGGGTTTGAAAAAAATCTTCAAAAATAATCGACTATGGATCCTTTAGCGTAGAAAGAGTAATTGACATCATATTAACCCCAGTAGGTATATTATAGGGCTTAACGTAATAGTTGCCAACCATAGGGTTTTAACCACCGAAGGTCCATGTCTTGGCTAACGATTGGGTTACCCTGTAACAGGGTGTCAAACTAAAAGGTTGACTACGTGTATACTTTTTTTTTAGAAAAGTTTTTCAAAAAATTCATTATGGATCCATTAGCTTAGAGAGAGCAATCGACATAGATTCAACCCAAGTAGGTAGATTATGGAGCTTAGCGCAATTTTTGGAAACCAGGTGTTTTTATCCACCGAAGATCCGTGTCTTGACTAACGATTGAGTAACCCTGTAACTTGGTGCCAAACTAAAAAGTCGACTCGGCGTATACTTTTGCCTAAACCACCACAATTTACCTTTCAACCACAAATTTTGAAGATTTCTTCAAGCTAAAGATCATTCGAAGCCTAAAATGCATTTCCAAAATTTTTGAGTAGATAGGGTTCATTTAAATATATAAAGGCAGGAGGTACTCGATTGCGGATTTTCAAAAATAATATTGCTAGTACAAATCGAGAAAAGCGTTTGCTTTTCGAGTTGTGCAAGCCAGTATGCTGCAAGAAGAGTTTGTATTTTTTAAAATATTGTTTTCGAAGGGTTTAATAAATATTTTTTCGAGGGCCAGCAGTGATATTGGAATATTAAACGAATTTTTTGAGGATATTTTAAAAGTATTTTTTCAAGGATCAGAAATCATGATTGGAATTTTAAAAAAATTTTCAATTTTTTTATATTTTTTCGAGGGTCAAAATACTTTTCGGGGGTCTCAAGAAACTTGAAATTCAAAAACATTTTTTGGCACCAGTTGCGATCTTGGACTTTTTAAATATTTTTCTTCGAACAGGTGCGAAATTAGAGTCTCTTAAATTTTTTCAAAGATCCGTAGCGATCTTGGAGATTCAGAAAAATTTTTGAGAATCAGTAGCGATCTTTAAAGTCTTTAATATATTTCTTCGTGGGTCAGCATTGATCGTGTTCGCAAATTTTAAAGAGATTTTTTCGAGGGCCCACGTGGTCTTGGCCGAAAATCATGACAGTTCGAATATCAATAGCAATGTTTGGGTCTCTAAAATATTTTGTCGATGATCTTTTTGATGATATTTTTTCGAAGATCAGTAACGATCTCGGAGTTTAAAAATATTTTTTCGATAGTCATTAGCGATCTTGGAGTCCTTTGTCGATACACATCAGTGATCGTTCAACAGTCTGCAGTGTTCCTAAATGTTAAAAATATTTATCGAGGGTCCCAGGTATACTAGCTAAGTTAGTAAGTGGTCTGCTATAGGCTGTCCTATGTGGTGGAGCTGCCATCTATCGTTACCTACAATGCATCTTTCAATTTGCGTAGAGTCCTTGCTTATTTAGTGTTGCCATTTTCCTCAGGGTGGTGCAATTTTCTGTCGTTCATATTTGTGTTATGACATACTAAAAACTGAAGTTGTACAATCCTCGACGCTTTAAAAAGAAATCGTATATATCCAAGGGTTATTGTCATAAGATACTATTGTTGGTCATATTTCCTTCTGTTAGTTTTTATTCCAGTTAAGTAGATAATTGGTCTGCTGTAGATTGCCCAAGATGGAGTAGCTGCCATCTACCATTGCCTAGAAACAACGCCTCTTTATATTTGAGCATTGGTTGGGGTCCTTGCTTATTAAGTGTTGCACTTTTCCTTTGTATGGCTTAATTTCCCGTCCTTTATATATGGGTTGCTCTCTTGTGTTGATGGTTTTTAGAATGTCAGGGGGCTCCGCACGATTTTCATGGTAGGGGATGTAAGACTCTTTTTAATAAATATTCAAAATCCTCTTTGAAAGATTTTTTTCTCCGTTGAGATTCGTATCGATGACCCCTCAGTTTGTGGTCTGGTAAATCAACAACTAAATTTAACATAACTAAGGGACAACTGAAGGTTATTGTCTATACTAGTTACAGAATTACCTTGTATCAGGGTTGATGAATGACTTACCGACTGAAGATTCGTGTCTAAACTAATGACAGAATCACCCTGTATCAAGGTTACAAACCAAAAGGTTGGGCATGCGTTTAGTTGTCAACTATTGCTTGGATCGCTACAATCTTCCTACTAACTAATTCATAAGCTATATGCTAATAGTACATAGGAAAACAAAAAATCCGATAGCAAGAACAACAGTTTTCTTCTACCTTTAGTAGTAAGTAATTAAGCTTAGATGATGTTTGACTACCATGAATATTGAGGTCCTTTTGTAATGTCTCGAAGTAATGCCTTTGATCTCTTTTATTGACTTTTAAAAATTTACCTCTACTCCAAATGGGTTGTCATCGGGATGTCTATTGCAGATGCACTATAGGTAATTTGCCCAGTTTTTGAGGCAAATAGTCGATTTTGCAACTTTTAATAATAATAATTTTTTGGTTGCCATTGAAAAAAGAACATGCCAAAATTTATTAATATGAATGATATTTTTCAAAATAGCGTCATTATCGCGGTTTAAATTGCAGACAAAGTAAGAATTTCGAAGAAGAACTAAAAAAATATATACTGTAAGGCATATTTCAATGTATTTTAAACCGCGAAAAAATAAACCAAATATAAATATATGTAAAATGGAATAGATTGGCAATTGCGAGAGGAATTTATTTAATATAAAATATAGCTTAAACATTTTGGGTAGCGACCAAAAAACACAAAAAGTCAGAAATAAATATTTTATTTTTCTTAAACTCACTTCATATAGACTTATACTAAATTGGCCGTGTTTGGCCGTGATTTTGCCACCTAGAGCATATTACTGAAAGTCTTCTGCATTGGAATTACTAGGTTTCAAAACCCGATTTTGCCCGTTTTTTGATATTTATGAGATTTTATTAGATTACTTCTCAATAAAAAGTCTTAAAATTGTGGATGTTTGGTTTGAGGAAATAGATTATAAATGTAAAAAATATTGTTGTTTACAATTTCATTGCAAGTAAAATAAGTAATGGCGACAAATTGTTCGGTATATCCGTGTTTTTCTATAAACGGTGCGGCAGTAGAAAGCTTTATTTTATCTCTCTTTTAGATATTAATCATTGATACGGTTTAAAGGAGTACTAAACTTGTATTTATTAACGTATATTCAAAAAATATACAAAACTGTAGTAACAATTCGTTGGAAAATCTACTCGCGGGGCAAATTTTTTTTACTAACTATCCTGATCGTTTTCAGCGGTTTATTGTTTATAAAAAAACTTATGAAAATTCGATTTTAAGAAATTGCTTTGTTACTTATATGCGTAGTTGCTTATAACCGTTGTTCGTTATATCCGAATTTCACTGTAGAAATCTTCGTTTTAGCTCAGTTTTACATATAAGTAAGTTAAAAAGTTACAAAATTGTTTAATTCCGCCGTTATTAATTTTTGACTCAAACACAGGGCAAATTACCTATAGTGAGATGTATGTATGTACGAGTATTTCTATTTTCGTTTGTCTTAAGATGATGAGAAAAGCCTTTAATTCCTTTTCGTTATCATTTTGAAAATATCAGCTCAACCGAACAGAAAAAAACATACAGCTGTCTTTTAACTGTCTTTTTCTTTTAACATTTTCAAATTGTTTGTTGTCTTTCCCTCCGTTTCTTTGCACTCTGCAATTCCCGACTCCTTTTTCTTCACACAAAAATTACACCAAGAAATGTTGTAGAGAAAAATCACAAAGCAACAGAACCATAAATAAATATATAAGCCATGGCCATAGAGCCAACCATTGAGATCTTCTACAAGCCAACAAACAAAAAATAAGAAAAACCATACAACTGAGCTGTGCTGAGCTTTAAACGAAAGTTTAACAGCGATTCCGTTATCAGAGATCTATCCAAACGAATGGCATTACAGTCAAAGCCCCGCAGTCTAAGGTGAGACTGTTGCCGCCATATGCTACGGCACAAAGACAGTTGAGAATGGAAAGCACTGCGCTGGCCCATCTTTTGCCAAAAAGAAGCAGCAGGATGGAGGGAAAATAACTTTGCTGCATTGAGGAAAAAAATTTCATTCTTGAAAATCTTACCGGGAGTATTGAATTTTCCATGGAAGTGTTGGCCAAAAAGATTAGAACAGGTTCTTTACTAAGCCATGACAATGATGTTGCCTGCCTGCTGTTGCTGCTGCTGCAACGCACCCAACCAACCAACATGAAATTGAAAGATTTCCTTTTGAGCATGAAGCATGCCAGCTAGCATTGCAGCTCATAAGCCCACTTGAAGAAAAAGCGTGTGTTTGTGTTCGCGCACATATCTGTTTTGTGATGAAAGTATCCGTGAATTGAAGATTGGCATTGGCGCAAAAAATTATGTTGTATATGATTATAGTGCAATAGGTCAACGATGCGTTGAATTTAGGGGATTGCAAAGGAAACGAACACACACACACGCTCACTCGTTGATACTACAGATTCTTGTCAATTTTTGCAGCTTGTACGATGATGTGCCCAAGTTCAATAAAGTGTGTAAAATTAAAGAAATTTATCGCTGAATGGCCAATAACTGCAACAGTCATAACTTTTGAGGTCTCACAGAGCCATGCAGTTGATGTTGTTGCTGCGTTGCCAATATAATTTGACAAGGCCTTTTTCTTTCTTAACTGATTTTGTATTTTTTGGTGGGGGAAAATGTTTGTTGAAAAACGTTTGTTTTTCGTTTTGTTGTCTTCAAAGTTTTTGTTTGTATAATTTTAAAGACTTATAGCTGTTCGCAAGTTTGTCAAAAAGATATTTATGCCGAGATAATCTGTCCATGTTTTTCTTGTGTAAAGAACATCGTTGAAGGCGTTTTCAATTTTTCTGTTTTTTTTTTCTTTTGATTAAATGGAAAGGTTGTGATTTCCTGTTTACAGTGAGATATTCAGAGAGAGAAGTTTGAAGGCGGCTTTACAAAATCTTTAAATTAAATTGGAAGTTTCGGAAAATACTCTTTCAATCACGGTATCAAATGAGATCAATTAAGAAAGTCTAGGGAACGAAAAGAGGAACATGTGGTTAAGTTACCTACTTCCACTATGTAATTTCAAACTAATGTATTCTTGTGACGAAAAAAATGCTTCGATAGTGAAAACTGTGGCCAAAGGGTTTCCAAGCCATGTCTAAATTTGGTTTTATGTAAACTTTATACGGTTGTGCATAATTGTAATTGACAAACGGCCCGCAGCTGAATAGAAGAGATACTCATTATCATAGTCACAAACCTACTATCAATAATTATATTCACCATACCTTATGTCTTTAGTGAATATCCTTACTAAATGAACATTTGTTAGCCGATAGCCTTAGATGCTAGTGCTATTTTTTATATAATTTTATTGTAATTTTTTATTATAATAAATATTTGAAATAAATAAATAAATTAACATTTGTACTGGGTCTTTGAGTCGATAAAAACGTTCTTGCTAAAGGTTCGGTTCTAGGCTAACGGAGAATCACCCTGTTTCTCCGATACCCAATACAATATGTTGGCTATGCGTTTTATTGGCAACTATTGCCTTGATCACTATATCTTACCTACTAATCTTGAGCTGTATGCATGGGCTATGTATATGCCGTCTGCGACTTAGTTATGAATAAAATTAATAGAAAATTGTTTCAAAATAATTAATTGTTTGGTCTTCTCATTGAAATTGATTACTTCTAAGAGTTTCCTATTAGTCCAAATAAACTTGGGATATCTGCCCGTAGTAGTCGAAAATGTTTTCAAATAAATGTTCCCAACGTTTTTCCAATTGAAGTACGGAAAGTTTTCATAAAGAATACCAAAATGTTTTCCCGGGAAATTAGAAAGTTGTATGGGGAAATCCCGAAGACATATGCATAAACATATTATTAATATAATTAATATTAAGTCCACGACTTTTCCAGCTCATTAGTCAAGTAGTTATACACCAAAAAAAAAAAAAAATACAAATTTCCAAATAGCATAGCCTCTTTAAAACAACGTATATATTTAAAATAATAATTAATTTTTCGCCCCAACATCTTCATATAAGTCTGACTGTATCTCGAGCCAGCTATAGCCTCCAATAGTGTACTTGTTTCTGGTTTTCCCAAGTAATTGATATCAGTTCCTTTAATTTGAAAAATTTCAATAACTCTTCATAGGTCCTCAAGGTTCACCTTTAGTCCAGTCGCCTTAAATATTGTATATCTCCTTACTTTGCCTCCCGATCTTAGCAACATTTTGTTTTTCCTTCCGCTGATTTGAGCAACATTTTGATTTATCTCCATCCAATCGCAATTGGATGAATCTCGAACCATGTCATTTACATACATACATATCAACAAACTCTGTACTGCAAGCAACATGTTGCTTGAACGTCAAGGCGCAAAGTTCAAACACAAAGATTTTTTTCTTTACTTGGTCAATGCTTTCAAACTGATAAGACAAAACTATAAACACAACATAGGCGGCGGTATGTAAACCAAAAAACAACAGCAACAGCAACTAAAACGCCACATCCATCCGTAGAAAAAATCGTAAAACTAAAACTAGAGCTCATGGAGTCGCATTACTGAGAATTTTTTTTAGCAAAGAAAAACAACATTGAGGAATTCAATGAGATTTTGATGTAAACAAAACAGAAAATCAAGAGAGAGGGATATGGCGATGGACAAAAAATGAGCAAAAATTACAGCAAACTGTGAGAACAAGTTCTGTGTATAGTTACAATACAGTGGCTCCAATAGTGAATGGAAGTTAATATTTTATTCCATAATAAATTTACAACGACTTACAGAAACAGTGAAGCTGAGGCAAATTTTACACAGAATGGCTCTTTATCTCGGTAACTGAAATAATTTATCGTAGACTGAGTAGGAATTAATAGCAATGTTCAAAATTCAAAATAAACTTTCGTTTGTAAAAAATATAAAAATCCCCCCTTTACTCATAGCATTTGGAATCGTGGAAAAAATAGAACCTCTTGACTTAATTGTCAGAATCACATCAGTGAATCATCAAGTCAAAATGATATTCAGGGCAATCATGAATAAAAATTCCGTGCGGAATTTGTTCCCTTTCCCCAATTTCACAATTTTTTATTTCCGTATTGATGTTCAAAAAGGGAATATTTTTGTTGATTAGACAAGAATATTCCATAATTAGGAAATTCTAGCAGTTTTCCACGTTTTAAAACAATAATTTTTCAAGAATTTCACCTTTTTAAATTATTTTCCGTGCGGAAAAATTCCGAGGGAAATATTCATGAGTGCCCTGATTAATTAACATACAGGACAGATAGTCACTAGCATAGTCACAAATCTACCCTCGATAATTATATTCACCATACCAAAGGTACATACCTCATGTCTTTGGTGAATATACTGACTTAAGAAAAATATAACTCATATCTCTGGGATGATGAATACGTTTTTTTCTAAAGGTTAGTTTCTAGGCTAACGCAGAATCTTCCTACCTACTTCAGGGTACCAATACAATAGGTTTGGTCTGCGTATAGATGGCAACCATTACTCAGCTACAATAGAAAATAATGTATTGTGTTGATGAAAATAACAGCAAAATGTCAGTATGCACTGTGTTAATTTACAACAAGTAGGAAAAGCGTTAAGTTCGGTCGGGACGAACTTTTTATACCCTCCACCACAAATTCCAGCCATTTCTTTTGTTGATTAGACAAGAATATTCCATAATTAGGAAATTCTAGCAGTTTTCCACGTTTTAAAACAATAATTTTTCAAGAATTTCACCTTTTTAAATTATTTTCCGTGCGGAAAAATTCCGAGGGAAATATTCATGAGTGCCCTGATTAATTAACATACAGGACAGATAGTCACTAGCATAGTCACAAATCTACCCTCGATAATTATATTCACCATACCAAAGGTACATACCTCATGTCTTTGGTGAATATACTGACTTAAGAAAAATATAACTCATATCTCTGGGATGATGAATACGTTTTTTTCTAAAGGTTAGTTTCTAGGCTAACGCAGAATCTTCCTACCTACTTCAGGGTACCAATACAATAGGTTTGGTCTGCGTATAGATGGCAACCATTACTCAGCTACAATAGAAAATAATGTATTGTGTTGATGAAAATAACAGCAAAATGTCAGTATGCACTGTGTTAATTTACAACAAGTAGGAAAAGCGTTAAGTTCGGTCGGGCCGAACTTTTTATACCCTCCACCACAAATTCCAGCCATTTCGGTGGACTAATGTGGCCACAACCTTCAAAAGACCGAAAATCGGAAGTTACCGTTCTACGGGGGCTATATGATGGCGCGGACCTATACCTACAAATTTCTGGGGGGGGGGGGGGGGAGTTTTATATCCCCAACGAAGACTAAATAACAAATTTCAGCCATCTCGGTGTGACAATGAGGCCAAAACCTTCAAAATACCGAAAATCGGGAGATATGGTCCTATAGGGGCTATATCAATACGTGGATCTATATAAAAATTTTATGGTCGAAATGTTTCTTAGCCTCTGGAAACACAAAATACAAAGTTGCAACCGATTCTGTTGTCAAATGGGACTAATACATTCAAAATATATTAAAATGACGCGTACTTTATATGGGGCGTTATATGGGGGCTATACCAAAACGTGAACCTATATAAACCAACTTTGGTAGGAATGTTTTTTGGCCTCTGGAGACACAAAATACCAAATTACAACCAATTCGGTGGTAAAATGGGAAAAATATCTTAAAAATTCCTTAAAACGACGACGCGTCATTTTGTATAGGGCTATACGAAAGCGTGGACCTACATAGCCCACTTTCAATACCAAAAGTCCTACGTACAAATAATAGATTTTCCCAAAATTTCATCCACCTACGTCAATCCGTTCGGTCGCTAGAGTGATTTCCACAGACGGACAGACAGACGGACGGACATGGCTATATCGATGTAGAATTGCACGCTGATCAAGAATATATATACTTTGTGGGGTCTACAATTATTATTTCGAGTAGTTACAAACGTAGTGACAAACTTAATATACCCCCATCCTATGGTGGAGGGTATAAAAACGCTCTTTATTAAATATGATCAAACAGAAATTCTTCTCACAGAGGATCAAAAAACTCACTTTTTCATTATTTAGAAATTGCTTGGAAAAATAAAACATATTGACTAAACATCGGAAAATTTTGCCATACGAGTTTTAAACCATATTTAATTTCGACTCCCCTACAAAACTGTGCATATTGATATTATCTAGGACACGAGCCACAGCTAAACCATGAACGAAAGTCGTTAGTCTAGACACACACCAACGGTCAATATTTATTTGCACCAAGCTACCGGCTGAATAATTATCTCATAAGGAGAACTTACGTATTGAAGGTTAGCGTCTAGGATAACGACAGATTTACCCTGTATCAAGAAGTCAATACAGGAGATTAAGCCTAGTGCTAGTTGGCAACTATTGCATTATCCGCAACAATCTACCAACAAACCTCGAGACGTATATACATATGAGCTTTAAGCCGCCTATGACATAATAAAGCGTATAAAATTTTAAGGGTTACTATGGTTAGGCAATGTTGTGAGAAAGGATGGGTATGCCTGCTAAAAAGTAATTTTCAATCGAACCGTTCATTCAGAAGAGAAATAAACGCTCAATAGCAGAAAAACATATAGGACCTCAGTAATGGTCCTTAAAGTATTATGGGTTCGTTTTCAAGAACAAATTCCAATGAATTTGACGTCCATACAAAGCTCTTATGGCTGTTCAAAGTTATATTACCTGACACACGACCCACATGTATACTCGTAACAGGAATGAAGACCTTAGTCTAGACATATACCAACGGCCGATAATATTCACCATACCACTGATAAAAAATTAATTAGTTGTCTCTGGGATGTTGAATAACTAATCGACTCATGCTCGCGTCGTAATAAAACTTATACAATTTCAAAGAAACTGTTCTGAGAAACTTTGAGCGTTCTAAAGAGATATACAGGGTTCGGCTGGCGAAACAAATATTTGCTTATAGTTACCTTAGGATGTAAAGTAAATTTAGTTGATATCTGCCTATGAGCAATTTTGAAGCCCCTTAATGTCTTGGAAAGCAACATGTTCTCTTTTATTGACTGAGTATAAATGTAAAAAGTCGCAAAATTATTTCCACAACTGAACCTGTAGCAAATACAAGAAAAGAACGCATAAAGTGCTTGTTCAAAATTATATATACCTGCCACACACCATACCAACTGCTGCATAGACTAATGAATCGTATAGACAAAGAGATTGTAGTGTGCCTCTTTTTTTGTAGAAGTCGCCCTTACGGAAACTGCTTAATCTTTTCACTCAATTGCACAATGTTTTGGGGTAAATTGCAATATTTTGTTGAATTTGTTTATATGAGGATGTAGATCTGACCAAAGATTATCCACATGTTGCCTTTTATCAGAATAACAAGTTTAAAGTTTAGTAACTATAAATTAAAAGTACTAACCCCATCTACCAATTTTCGAAAATTCGAAGATAAATGTTGAGAGCAAATCTACGTCTATACGATTCATTAGTCTATGATGTCTCTGCTATGGTGAATAACTTACTGACTGAAGGTTCTCGCCTAGGCTAAGTGTAGATTCACCCTGTATTTAGTAGCTATTACAGATGGTTGGGTCATAGTTTAGTTGACAATTATTGCCTTAAACGCTACAATCTACCTACTAATCGTGAGAGGCTAAGAAATATAGTGAGAAAAGCTGAGTGTTCTTTAGACAAAAATAATTGTCTATTGAATCCGCTGTCATTTTAAGATGGAGGAAAATGCCAACATTTTAATGAAATCTCTAATGAAGAAGCATACTTAGAACCACAGTGTTAGCCCATAGAATATAAAGAGTTCGACTTCCAAACAATTTTTTCTTATAGCTATTTTACTAAGTAACGGTGGGTGTTGTCTGCATGCAAGGGAAATCAAAATTTGATGGTTTTTTTGACTGAGCAAAAAGAGGAAAGTCGTCAACCAATTTGCCAAACTGAAGTGAGTAAGTGGACAGATTGAATACCGGCTTTACAATCGGAAATGTTTTACTCAAACATCATTGGCCGATTCGAATTTGTTCGAACTACTACCAAACTTTTTTTTTACAAATTTTTGGTTAATTTTTATTTTGTATCAAACAAAAAATTCTACAATAACAGGATTTTAGTAGTAGCTCGAGCGAATTTGTATTCGAATCGTCTTGAAGAAACCGGCAGAGGATTTTCAGATTTTCTGTTTAGTATAAAAGTACTTATTATTTTTCCGAATTTTAAAAATTGTGGATGTTCCGAATAAATGAGGAGGTTTTAATAATAAATTTTATTTGGATTAAAAATTGAAATGGAAATTTCAAAACAATCCTCGAACAGCCCTAAATTGCACTTTTTGAAGTGATGTGAGGAAGGTACGGGAAGTAGTTGCCCGATATAGTTTGTCTTCGAGCTTGATTTAAGTTTGAGAGAGAAATTACGATGTGCAAAGGTTGGTTGTTTGGATCAGCAACTCGTTACCTCGCTCACAAGCCATTTTTGTTTTTCGCGGATTTTTAAACCTCTTGTACAATTTTGTCAGAGAGCATGAATTTACCCATGAAAAGCTTTATATCGCTGTAAACATGACCCCAGGCACCACAGTAACAACTTTAAAACTATAATCGCACAGACCTTTAGTCAATATTTTAAGCTTTTGTGAGGTAGGTACCTGAAGTTGTTGAGCTTGGAACTTGATATACGTTTGGAAGACATGTTATGATGTGCAAAGTTTCAGCCAAATCAGTCATCAGTTGGTTGGGGTTTTTAGCGTTTTTATGTCATAACTTGCACCCAGTTTTAAAACTATCAAAAATTTAGAAAGTTCCTATTCATTCGATGCCCGGAAGAAATATTACGACGTGTAAGGTTCGAACCAAGTCGGTTACTCCTTTTGAGAGTTTCGTGTGCAATATTTTTGGGCGAAAAATTAAATCTTGGAGTGGAACCATATTACTAATATCAGAACTTATGCATGGACCAAATCGGCTATGACAAATCAGCTATGTATAATAGAAAAAATAAATCGTTAGCCTAGATACAAACCCACGGTAGCTTATTATATTCGCCATGGTACAGACTAAACTGGAATGGCGAATAAAATATTGATAGGAGGTTCATGTCGAGGCTAACAAAAATTCAAAGGGATGACTTTGCGTTTAGTTGGCAATTATCGGAGCGACGACATCTGCTTGTAAAACAAACCAAAATCCATCAGGTTGTCGATATAGCTCACATTCAATCTTAAACTAAATTTGGACAAAATATTAAGAGATCCATGTCGGCTTTAATAAATCAGCTATAATAGTAAAACATTGTTAGCCTTGACACAAACCTACGCTCGCTCATTGTATTCACCATGTTACAGACTGAACGCGGATTGTGAATAACTTATTAGCTTTTTGTTTAGTTGGCAACTATCGCGATGACCTGTCCTTAAAACACAAACCAAAATCCATCGAGTTGGATTGAGTTGGCAGTGTTGTTTTATGATAATCAATGAAGATGCCTCTGCTATAAATCGAGTTTGTTTGGCCAAAATTCCGATGGAATGGACCTGACATTTAAACAAATTAAAATAAATAGAAAATCGAAGCGATTTGGTTCTTAATAAGGCTTATGGAATAAAAGTTCTGTATAGTCCCACATATGTTAATTACAATTTTCATTCTTTAATTAGTTTGGTCCTTAATCCTTGATAAATCCCCATCCGAATCTTTCATACGGTTTTTTTTAATTTGTGTTTACTATAATAATTGAGCCACTGTATAATTTGCATCTAACATCGAGTGTTATTGTGGAAAAGAAGTTGATTGGGAGAATGGTAAGCAGAGCTATTCCTACTCATCTTTATCATCGTGTCGGCATGAGAAGACCGAACGACCGCACAACACCATTAATCCAAAAGAGCTTCAAACCTAAAAATAAACTTCTTTGCAACATCAATGCAGAGTAAACTTTTCATGACTTTTCGCTGTTGTTGTTGTTGTTTTTGCTACATCAAACCAAGAAGCATAGCCAGCCAACAACCAGCCCCAAACAAACAGTTAGCTATTCCCACATTTGGTAGTAAAACATAGACAACAACGAACAGTTGCAACGAGACAACGCGTGCGAACGGTTCGAAACGGTTTCTGGAGCGGTGATAATTTTAAACGATTCGGTAGTCGGTCACTTATTGTTTTTTTGCTAAACGGGAATTTCTTTAAAGGAAAACCACTAAACAAACGGGAATTGTTGAGAAAAGTTGAAGACTTCTATAGAAAAAAATATATTACCGAAAGTTCTTATAAGAAAAAAAAAGAAAAACAAAGAAATTGGTAAATTAAAAAATAATGAGAAAAATAATTAAATTTAAAATAAAATCTAGTTTATTGTTAAACAATTGTAGCAAAAGTTAATAAAAAATATAAAATATTGATTTCAAATAAATAATGAAAAATTAACTAAAAAATCCTAAAAAAATATAATTAATAATATAATTTACGTAAAAAATAAAACTGTAAATAATAAAATAATTAAATTTTAAATTAATGCAATTTTAAGGATATTAAACGAAATATTACATCTTAATAAAAATAAAAAAAAAAACTAAATAAAAATTAAAAAATTTAATTTGTTAAAGATTTCAAATTTTTTTTTCGAAAATCTGTGTTAAAGGCAATCCATTCATGTTCAATATGCCTGTGCAATAAGCTTTGCTTGATTTCACCGGTTGATCATTGTCAATTAATTAAAAAAACTTTACTTGATGTCAAATGATGGATGATTGCAGTGATTCTTAAAGAAGTTACAACAAAATTTTGTGCAACAACTTACAAACGATGGTGACTTGCCAACAACATCCACAGGACGATTGATGATGAGGCTTAAATATCGACCCTCTCTCTTGGCGGTTGGATTAACAAAATCAAAAGCCAAAAAAGTGATTTAAAACACATAAAAATTCAAATTAAGCGCCATGGCTTAAGAAGCTCAATTTGTAGTCCATTCAAAATAACACAATAAACAAAGAAAAAATTCTTGCACAAAAATCCAGCAAATAAAAAAATTAAACGACTCCGCAAGAGTGCTGAACAAATAAACAATCGATCGCCATAAATGATTATGGGTTTTGTGTTCGGCCAAAGAAAACCCCTCCATTCAAAGTTAAATCAAAAAACGTGCCAGAGTGTTTTTTCTTTTCTTCTTCTTCTTCAAGTCAAGAATATGAAAAACCAATAGCTTGATTATATTACCCAAAGACTTGGGGTTTTGTGTACTGCGAATTAAACGCAATTTTATGGGGCGCATGCGCGAACGCATTTTTGTGTGGTGTGGCATGGATTGGTTGGCTGGCTGGCTGCCTGCCTTGCTGACTGACTAAGGCTTGGCGACATCCTCAATCATTGCAAAAATACAATAACAATAAGCGTCGATAGGCGATCAATTTTCATTGTGTTTTTCTTTACTGCCTTCAGAGTCTCAATAATGCCTACAATAAAGACACAATGACGACGTTGAACGTCGTTCGTCAAAGAAATAAACAAAACAAACCAACCAACCTCTTTGATGACAATGATCAGTGTGCTGAATGAAAAGTGCAAATTATCATAGAAGCAAAAACGATAAAAAATCGCGAAACAATCGACGATAGATAAAGAAATGGTGTTGCATTGATTTTTGATTTGCAATTATTTGCCATACATTTAAAGAGAGTGTGCGTGCGTGTGTGTTTTTTAAAGTATGGAATTTATTGTGGAAATGTGAAAAACGTGAAATGTGTAAAAATTACAAAGGATATGAAATGGAAACTTAAAACTCTGAAGGCAATATAATAAAAAAGTTTTTAAATCCCACCAAAGAATATATGGTATAGCAGAAACTAGAGTTGTGCCAAAGGAACTATATGGAACTATCTCGTTCACTTCGCAGTTCCAATGGCCCACATTCTGCCAGAAACTGCACATAATACAAATTAAAGCAAAGAATTAAAGAGTATCGAAATTAAAGAGTATCGAATTAAAGAGTATCGAAAAAATAAAATACCAACCAAACTGTGGTAGTCAGTTCAAAACTACTTCAAACCATTAGTCTGTATATTTCATTTCGAATGTATAGAATTTGAGGAAAATTTCTATAATTTCTTATGTTTCGATAAAAAAAATTCAGCAAGGAATAAATAAATTGGCTCTGACAAGTTGATGTGAAAAACTTAATCCCGAAGAAGAGCATATATTTCCCCTGTAAAAATGCTTTGATAGAGCAGTAAGGGAAATCTCTCTTGGTTTCCTTTTTTAATTTCACCTATGGAAAAAAGAGTAGATGTATGTGAAGGGAATTTTTATACCCTCAGCCTTTAGGCTAAAGAGGTTATATACACTTATATACGACCAAAATTGTGCCTTATTAATTGATTTATGCCCCAATTGTGTTTGGGCGAAATACCTTTCACACCATTTGGATTCTATTTAGCACTGTTCGTCTCTCTGTCTGGTTGCCTGGAGCACACGACAAGTCTCGAACGAATCTACCGATTTGGTCCAAACTTTGCCACTTGTATAGTTTGTCCAAATTTACATCATATTCGATGTTGGACCATAACAGTCCTCTCCTTCCGGTACCTTCCCCACAAAATTTCAACATTCTTAGCTAAAATCGTACCCACGATAACTCTAGAACGGATCAATTGATTTGATCCAACATTTGATCCTTGTAGATTTCTTCCAGATAAAAATCAATTTCGAATATGGACTATATTTGGCCAAAACAAAATTTCAAAAATTTTCATACAAGTGCAGTTTATGAACATGCCTCGGATTGATTTCGATTTTTTGCAGCAGTTTATCCTCGGTTTACGCTATTACAACAATGCAATTTTTTGGGCCCAACTCCGTACTTCCTGGTCCAAATGGTCCAAAAACCATTAAAACCCCTGCCGGCACCAACTAAAATTACTTATGAGCACGATAGCTTACGAATTGAGTATCAGATTTTATCGCAACTTTGCACATCGTAAAGTTTCCTGCAAAGGTACTTTAAGTTCCAAGAAGGTGTATATCGGTTACTTCCATCAACAAATTTCAAAATGTTCGCTTAAGTGTTGATCGAGGATCGTTTTCTAAAATTTTTACCGAATGTATTCCTTGTGATTAAGATTCTCTTTATTTACTAAACCCTTATCCGGATATAGGTGATCGAACAATTCATTATTGTTACATTTATCGCATTGTGGTTGATGTTTCTTCCCTTCCTCTAGAGCTCGCCTTCCTTCAATTTTTCCTTTCGAAATTGCTTGTAAAATGTTGTATTTGTTTTTTCTTAGTCGGTGCCCAAAATACGCTATTTTGTGCCTTTGTATTGTTATTATTAATTGCCGGCTTACATTCATCTGATTCTGATCACAACGCACACTGGTTGAAATCACTGATCTAGCGGCGCGAAATTAATAACTTGGAAACGAATGGAGATATCTTTCTGAAATTTTGCTGGGTTTGTCTGTGTCCGTGGGTAATAATGGACTAAATATGAACAACATCGGCTAATATTTTGGTATAGCTTCCATATAACGGTACCTCCTGATATTCTGTATTTTGAGGATTTAAGCCACCCTTGCCTTCGGTACCTTGTAATTTGGTACTTAGGGTTTATAGTGATCACTAAACCTTTCCACCAAAAATTGTGGACATAGGTCCACGTTTGGGTATAGGTCCCTTTTAAGGTACCTCCCGATTGTCAGTATTTTGGGGGTTTAAAGCTACATTTTCCGGCCAAATTAGGTGTAATTTGGTATGTGGGGTTCCCAATGGACACAAACATTCTCCACCAAAAATTGTGGACATAGATCTACGTTTTGATATTGTCTCCATATAACGGTATCTCCCAATATTCGCTATTGTTAGGATTTTGTCTAAATTTTCAGACCAAATAAGCTGAATTTTGGCATAGGAGGTTCTCGTCCGTTATACATTTTCTCCACCAAAAATTGTGAACATAGGTTTACATTTTGATATAGCCCCCATATAACTGTACCGACAGATTTTGGGTACTTTGAGGATTTAAGCTATTTTTCAAGACCATTTATCAGCAAGATTTGCTGATATTTCCAGCTAAATTGTGGTTATTCGGAATATGGGAAGTCCAAATTAAATAGTAAAAAAATGGACTGGACCTTAAAGAACTTTTGTAGTTACGCTCCATTCAACAAAAGTATATTGCACTAAAAACATAAAAAATAATAATTTTTGAAAATTTCTTGCTATATAACTATGTAACTTCGGGCCCCAAACATTTTTTTTAAATTTAACTTACACCCTCCCCTATCAATAAAAAATAAACTTTGTTCAGTTTTATTACGAATTTATTTAACAATTAAACAAATATGAAATCAAGTTTTTAGCAACAATTTTGTTAAAATCTCATGCATCAAAATTTCTTGCACTTGACAGGGAATAACTGAGTGAATATTTACAACAACAAAAAAGTAAAAACAAAATTTTACTCAGCAAAGTGTCTGTAATCGATACAATGGAAAACATTTCTCAACTTTATAATTTGATTTTTTGACTTTCGCGCCGCTAGATCAATGGTTTTGACCAATGTGCAACGGTATAATCTCGTTTCTTAGCATAATGATCCAAAAGCTTCTACGGTGACTAACTAAAATTGCTGGTTGGTGTGATAACTATGGAAAGGGGTGACTCCAAATTAGATATATTTCCTAGGTAGGAAGGCGCCGACATAGTTTAGATACCTCCTTCGCAAAACTTTTTTGCGTTTTAGTCTAGTTTAACGGCATTTCTCCAATCATGTTAAACTTTTACTAGCGGGTAGTCATTGTAATCATGACGACAGCATAATTTTTTTGCGAGGGAAGACAATGCTTCCTTAGACATGGTCCCCGAAATTACCCAATAATTTGGTCTGTTAGTGGAATAATTAGACCCACGGTTTACGATACCTATCCCAAAACGCATAAACGCTGGAAATATCTAAAACTTATTTTGTCATCTACGAAGCTGCTGTTTACTTTGAAGGTTAGGAATCTGTTCTTAGCACGTTTAGGTTTAAAACTTCTGTTATCCAATTTTTTGCACAATCACAGAATATGGGTGTGTCCTTCTATGAGTCCTGAATCTTTTTTTTCATTGATCTACTCTAGCTTTTGGCGTGGAGTGAAAATCTGGTCTATGGTGGATTTGCTAAGACTAAAACCGCATTGGCATTGTCGGATTATTCCGTTGACTATGGCTTTATGTAGCTCACATAAAATGCTTGACAGCAATTCATATGGAATTGGCAGGAGACATCTATAGTTCCACGAGAGGTCCCAATTTCGTTAAACAGCAGATTCATAGTCCTCAAGAATTCGGCTTGTAGCTCATCAGCGTCGCTTGCCATATTATTGTTGATAATTGCTGTCGTAACCTCACCTTGGCTTGTGTAGAATATATTCAACACTTTTAAAATAGGCTTCTCCAGTCCTTTTCTTCGATATTTTGATATGAACTTCGTATTCCCACTTTGTGGTTGTTCTTTATGCAGCGTTCTTCTCTTCGCTAGCCTTAAGTGACTCCTGATCGTAGCAAGGATTTATTGGTGGTCGCTTTTGCGCCCAAGTATAGATTTTGCGGATCTTTGGCATTGAGCTTCCATATTATGGGGAGAAAGAGTGCCTTCCAGAATGTGGGTAAGAGGAACGAAGCAGACCTTTGCAATCATGGGCCTTGGTACTGCTACTTATAATGTTTTTGCGACCGAGAATTCTCTCAGCCTCATTCCATTATTGGGTGTTACCTCACGAAGATCGAATTTACCACCATCGGGGAACCAAAGATATTTTCTCCAGCAATTTTCGAATTCGATTTTCCTATCTCAATATTAATGTCATAGCAAGGCAGCAGTCATCTGTTCTCTCGAGTCGCCCGCAGAAAATATTTTAGGTCTGTTTATATTTTTCGGTGATAACCTCATTCACAGAAGTGAATCTGTAGACACCTTGTTTCTTGTTGTTGCTTTATAGTCAGTGTTATTTTTTCAACAGGAGAGTTAATAACTCGTCGTCCAAACCCAAGATTTTGTCGATGTGATGGATCAAAATACGGAACATGTTAGCTGTCAACATTTAAGAGGTGGTAACAATACTTCGCCAGTTAACATCACGAGATGAAAGAGGAACCGAGAAAAAAATCTTGAATTTGCCATGTTAAAACCGATCGGGTCCATTGCTTGGTGTCTTTATGACAGTGCCGTTCTTCTTAAAAAAACATTGCTTTAAAAAGTCCTATATTTCGTGGCCCAATATATACTTATTATACCCTCAGCCTTTGGGCTAAGGAGGGTATATACACTTTGATACGATGAAAATGTGCCTCATCGAAATAATGGTTTTAGATCCCAAGTATGTTTGTACGAAATGTGTTTCAGACAATTCGGAGTCGATCTAGCCATGTCCGTCCGTCTGTCTGTCTGTCTGTCCTGCTGGCTGGAGCGCACGATAACTCTCGAACGGATGAACCGATTCGGTTCAAATTTCAAATTTCAAATTCCAAACTTAGTTTAAGTTCGAAGATGGGTTATATCGGTCCACTCCTTCCGGTACCTCCCCCACATAAGTTCGAAAATGTTCGGAAAAATTGTGCTAACGATAACTCTTAAAGTAAGTAACCGATCTGCTCCATACTTTACACATCGTGAACTTTCTACCAGACATAAATGAGGTTCCAATATGATCTCAATAGGTCCACTCCTTCGGGTACCTCCCACACAAAATTTCGGAAAAGTTCAGTTTAGGGCCATCTCTCGAATCGCTTTGATTTTTGTTTCAGCAACTTGTATTCACTGCCCTCCATACGAAGGTACAAGTTTCATCAGGGGCAAGTCCATACTTCCTGAGAAAATAGCATGAAAGTTGCAAAAAAACCCCTATGACACCGTGTGAGGTGGTTGGAGCGCAAGATAACTCTTGAACGGATCTACCGATTCGGTCTAAAATATGGCCTTAGTAATATTTTGTCAAAACATACTTTAAGTTTGAAGATAAGCCATATCGGTCCACTCCTTCAGGTACCTCCCCCACAAAAGTTCAAAAATGTTCGGAAAACTTGTTCGTACGGTAACTCTTGAAGGGAGTGGCCGAATTGGTCTATACTTTACACATCCTAATATATCTACCAGATATAATTCAAGTTCAAATATGGACTATATTTGTCCACCCCTTCCGGTACCTCCCACACAAAATTGCGGATAAGTTCACTTTAAGACCTACTATCGAATCACTTTGTTGAAGCAACTTGCATTCGCTGCCTCAATTACGATGGTAAAATTTTTTTAGGGGCAAGTCCATACTTCTTGTGCAAACAGCCCGAAGAGTGTAAAACCCCCTATGGCACCATATGTTGTGGGTGGAGATTCACTTCCATAACGGTCAATGTCGATCCATTCCTTGTAGTATCTCCTCCGCAAAACTTTTGATCTTAAATCCTAATCAACATTTTTGTCGGTTCAAATGCCCAAAATTTTTAAAACCCCCTAAATACATACGTATTTTGGGAAAAAATTGTTTCAATATACACAGGCTGAGGGTATATCTCTGTCGGCAAAGCCGACTGATACTTTTTTACTTGTTTATTAAGAGAATAGAATAACATTCCGTACACGCTAAAAATTATATATAATGTCAAGGATATATTGACAATTATGCTTTGTCCTTCTTGAAACTAGAAATGCTTAAGTTCGAAATATTCATTTGAGGTACATAATGGTTATCTAGACATAAGGAGCCACCACGCTGCAATGCTTAACATGCATGTTGTCTGGGTTTGATTCCTATACTAGACCATATCAAACATTTCTCACCGGTGGCGATAGAAGTGGCCCCATATCATTGTTGTCTTTTAGGAAAATATTCTCTGGAATACAATACACAGAACATTCAATTGTTGTAAGATACTTTTATAAAGTTGTTTTTATACCCTGCTGAAGAATTGCAGAGAACATTATTTGGAAGATTTTTGCAAAAGGTTACTTGGTAACTGACCGATGATTTTCGATAATTACCGAAAAAAATCGGTAAAATTTGTATACAGAATAGCACTTACCGACAAATATCGCTAACTATCGACATTTGTTGTTAATTCCATCGGTAGAGAGTTACAGAATCGCACTACCGAAATCTATTATGTTAAATTTCTGTTAGGGCTACAATATTGTTAAAGACAGCAAGGCCAAATTCCTACTCGCTTCTTAGATAAAGGCTGTATAATAGATGATGCTCTTAAATCCGAACTGGATTTGACAGGGCAAAACACAACTAGGGTTGTAGTAGTCTCAACATGTACTTTCAAAAAATGCATACTAGAAGTTGTTTGCGTTTTCAGTGTTGCATAGTGTATTATTAAAATCTCGTTAACGTTTGGTTTGTTTGTCCCTGAAAAAGACCTAAAAAATCAATCTTCACTACTCTCTTTGTGGTTGTTTCCAGAATATATTCCTGAAAATGCTGTTAGAAAGTCTGAATTTTTGATACTTGTCCATATTTTTCCGGGCTGTTTGCGGAAAAATAGGATTTTCTTAAAAACATATTTCGTCTTTAGTACCTTGAAAAATATTCTCAAAATATACTATTTCTTGTCATGGTCCTCCAAAATTAATTTCACTGTGCAACACTGGAAATGCAAACAACTTCTAATGGGAATTTTCTGAAGGTATATATTGAGACTATAAAAACCTTAATTGGGTTTTGTGTTCTTAGATCGGGTTTAGATTTTATGGCCTCATCTAAACCGACATAAAATGAGCCTTTTTGCCAGTGAACGGAACTTTATCTCCGAAACTAATAAGAATTTTGCTTTGCAGTCTTCAGCAATATTGTAGCCCTAAAGTAGTAGAACTTAGGTGTCAAACAGATGAACTAGGAAAAGCTGCATCTAGCGCATCAAACTCGTTAAAATATAGAAAAGTTTACCTAATTTCTGAAATTCTGGTCAGTAACAGCTAAACTGTTGGAAGTTGAAACAAGTAACCATTCTAAAAATGTTCCAAATAATGTGACCAATTCTTCAGAACATTCTGAACCTCTAGAATTGTTATTTCACGTTGTTTAAGGGGTATTTCATAACATACCTTTTACAAAACTTATTTCAAACAATGTTCACACAGGCTGTTTATTCTCATGTTGGGGATTTCAATGAATTATTGAAATATTTACCAAATTGTTGTTGAAAATTTTGCTATAAACAAGGCGATAGAGGCATTTTACAACAACATAATGTTCTGTGTATTACATTCCAGAGAATATTTTCCCAAAAGGTAGCATTAAGAAGAATTTAACATTTTGGGAGATACGCTGCGCTATTATAAAATTTGAGGCAATAAATGCAGTTTTTCGAGTTCACTATTCCTCCAAATATTTCCTTCTTGCTCTTATCTACAAGTTTACTGCAGATGTCAAAACAAGATTCGTATTGGTTTCAGAGATACAGCCCCGATTTGTTTTAAAAATTCGATCTTTAACCATTTTTAGATGAGGCCATAAACAGAACAGAAGTTGTTTGCACGCGATTGGCTCAAAAATGTTGCACAGTGTTTTAATATTGAAAAGTTATAATGATAACCTCCTGGGAAATGAAAAAGATTACTGTATTTTCGGTTTTCGCCACACATTTCCACCACTTACATATCTTTGTTGGTTTTTTTTTTTTTTGTATTAAAAGAAAATGGTCTTCCCCAAATCTTTTATCGATCCGCACTCCAGAAAAACTAATGATTGCTGAATTTGTGTGAATGTGAATTCCTCAAATATACTTAAACTCTCGTGACCGATTTATAGACAAATTATTGGGTGCCACCGTGGTGCAACGGTATGCACACCCGCCTTGCACGCTGAAGGTCGTGGGTTCGATTCCCCGGCCAAGCAACATCAAACAATTTTCAAAGGTGGACAAATGCCCCTCAGTAATGTTGGCGACATTTCCTGAGTACTTCAGCCATGTAAAACTTCTCTACAAGTGGTGTCTTAAGACACGCCGTTCGGACTCGGCGATAAACAGTAGGCCCCATATCATTGAGCTAATATGAATCGGGGTGCACTCAATGATATGAGAGAAGTCTCCCTTGTCCCATCTGGGATGTTTGTGGAACAATTATATACTAGAGAAATTATATGTAATGCACACCATATCACCAAACCTGTCTATGTGAATTAAAAATAAAAATGTATATCAAAATATTCAGATTTTCGTCTTCAGTATATTTTAAAAAATAATCCGAATATAACTTTGAGAAATATTATTCAAATAAATTTTACTCACGCTCCATGGTTTCCTAAAAATGTTTTGTACGAAAACCTTCGATCTGAACACCCTCTTTCATATATCAAATTTTTGCAAAAGTTTTTTATACGAATTTATTATGCCTATAACTCCAAAAAAACTATGCTGCTATTCAAATTTATAAAATATCACATTTTTGTTGATTTGTTTATGAGCCGACCACAAAATGTTCCAGTTTTGTTAATGTTCACTTCATCAACAAATCCTCAGGCTGTTTCCGTTCGGATAGCAGCTGTTTGGCGTTTAAAGGTAATAAGTGTGCGAGTTGTTTGTTTTTGTTTATTTGAGTTTTGCCCAAAGGCTTTCTAAGCCAAGAAAAAAAACAAAACTTAAAAAAAATTATGCCAATAGTATGTCTTGCTATTGGACAAAAACTTGAGGTTCTAAAACAACAACAGCAACAAATTTATGTTATTACATCACGTTTTTTAACTATTTTTTGTTTTGCCGAAATGTTAAAAGAAACTTGAAACCAAATTAAAGTTTCATTATTATTGTTATTTTTAACATCATCCCGAAACAGAATTGAAACAGTTCAGGGTCTCTTCGCATGTCTATCATTATGTTCTACATCCGTTTTTTTTTTCTTTCAAAATTATTTGTCCATCTCTGTCTGTTGCTCTTTCCGCTTGTCTGTCAGTCAATACGATCACCGTCGTCGTCGTCTCACCATGTCAAATCAACGTGGGTCGGTCGATCGGTCTCCTCCTGCCTTCTTTTGTCTTTCTATTTGCCATATTTTATTAGTTTCACTTCAATTTTAAATGTTTTCCTGGAATTTGTTGTAGTTGTTGTTGCCGTTTGTTGTTTTAAAAGTTTAACCGCAAATTAATTGCTTATGTATGCGTGTACTTCTTCTATGGACAACAAATTTTATTTGAAGTATAGATTTTCAAAACAAAAGTTTGTGGGTTATGAAAGCAAAGTTTTTGCTTTGAAGAGTGGGAATGGGGAACAAGGCAAATATTGAACAGCTCTAATTTGTTTGGAGAGTCTAATATTGATTAGTTCAAGGTGGCTAATTGTCATATAATTTGGTAAAGATCGAACTCTCTCTTCTCGGGGATATAAAGGCCTGGGTACATAAGCTACCTCGCCTGCTTACCTTGCTTACTTCTGATAAAAGAATAAAAAGAAAAGGGCAACCCAGTTCAAAATCGACCTCCTTTATTATTTTATTTTTATTACGCCAGAAATGAAGCAAAAAAGCAAAGCAATCAGGCAATGCAGCTTATGTACCCAGGCCTTTTTTCATATAACAAATAATAAAACCCTCGATTTTAACACTTTGATGTAGTCTAATAAATAATTCAAATTTGCATTTCGCCAGACAATAATTTTAAGCCATGAAAAATATTTGCTAGGAAATGCAAAAAACGCATTCAATTAGCTCTCGTTGCTTATTATGATTACCATCAAGCGCAGAGAAAACGAAAAATCTTATCACATTTTTATTATGTTGTAATAGTCATATCTCAGAGCATGGCATCTTTTCATTTATTTCGTTTTTGGAATCTGTAATAACAATATTTCGAAATCAAAAAAAAAAAAAAAAAACTGTGTGAAGAGGGTCTCTCTAGGTCACCGTTTTTTGTGATAACAAGATTGTCATTCAAATTAAATGAAATTAATTTCAAAATGTTGGGAATGCTTTATTTTGTATTTAGTCAAGATAAAGACTTAATTAAACAAAAAACACAACAACAGCTTATGCTAGAGGAGGTAACTCAACGTTGAATTGGCCACCTTTGTTTTATGGGCGAGAAAGATTGGTTTCTGGAGCAAGTGCAGCTGCCATTGCCAATTTGGTGGTTTCAGTCTACACCTTTCCCCAAAACAAACTCCGTTTGAATCAGTTTCAGATATAAAAATGCCTTGCTTTTTGATTTAATTAAAAGGCGGTAATCCAATTAAATGTCTGCGCGAACCAGCTCTACAATCTCCTGACCCAATTAGTCTGTCAACGAAAATAAAAACAACAAAAGAGTGTACAATGAAAATAAACGCCATTATGGTGGTGGTCAGTTTAGCCTGCAAATTTGTGGCTCCCCCAAAATCCACAAAAATGAAATGAAACGAAGCCATGAACTTGATTTGAAATTCATGATTATGGCGCCTTAGTTCGTGGCCGCCTTCCATTCCTTTCGTTTTTTCGTGTGTTGCTTTGTATGTTTGTCTTGAGGGGGGACTTCTTTTTATTTAGTTCAACGTTTTGGGCATCTCTGTCGTCGTTCTTTCGCGTTTTTTCATCTTAAGCCGCCTTAAATATTTCTTAATAGTTTGCTAAATAATTTGAAATCAATACAATTTTTGTTATTGCTTATTTTTGTTCTTTTTGTTTCTTTGATGATCGTGCGCTTGGGGGCTTTTCTACAGAAAACTTTTGTCAACCCCTACATAAATCATTATTTTGGTTATTGTTGTTGCTGTTTTTGCAATTTAGTGGCAATTGCTTTGCTATTCTAAGATCTCTAATGGAGATTAACTCATAACTTTCGCATTTTGAAAATTTATTATACCCTATACCACAATGTGGAAAAGGGTATAATAAGTTTGTTTTCCCAAAAATTCATGTAACGCCGCGAAATATTCGTCGTAGACCCCTCATGTGGTATACCAAACTTCATATCTCGACGAGATAAAGCGATTTAGCGATGTGTGTCCGTCCGTCCGTCTGTCCGTCCATTAAAAATTGTAATCAAGCTAGAGGCCGCAATTATGGACCGATTGTCACGAAATTTAGTATGGAGGTCGGGTTTGGACCAGAATAGAACTGATTAGTTTTTGGCGATGATCGTGAAATGTTAAAGGGATGAAATGGACCAAAAACAAAATTTTTGCTCGATTTTGTAGCCGCTCTGTAGGTCGCAATAATAGTCCGATCGGCGCGAAATTTTAAACGTAGTTTTGGTTTGAGATGAAGAAGTAGCGTGCAAGTCAACGGTATGATCGGATAATATTTAGCGGGTTAAATTGATCAAAACTTTTGTGTGAAAATTGGTAAAATTTCTAATGCACATCTTATAACAGCTAGCCCGGAAAGCTAGTGCACAGGGATAGTGGTATAGGGTATCACATGGTCGGCCCCGTCCGACTATAGTCTGTTCTTACTTGTTTTTAATTTATAGTTTTATATTATTGAGTAAAAATTTACGACTTGGGATTCATTTCATTTGAATGTGTTGAAAAATTTATGTTGGGACAAAAATTTGGATTTTCAATTATGTTTTCAACACAATGCGAGCAAATATAATAATTGCAAACAGTTAAAATAATTTATAATTCTTCTTTCTTGCAAAAATATAATATATTTTTTTTAAAGATTTAAAAGTCTGTAGTACCAGAAGGTATGGATTTTCAAAATATTTTTTGAGGCTTGGATTTTTAGAATATGGATATTTTCAAATTTTTCCACGTCTTTAAGTACAACCAGACGTGTTTTTTCCAAAACCTGTATTTCGTGGATTTTTAGAACATTTTTACAATGTCTGCAAGTACTACAGAATATTTTTTCGTGGTACTGATTTAAAGGATATTTTTCGAGGCTCGGATTTTCGGAATATTTTTTTTCGAGGCGCGGATATTCTGCATATTTTTCAAAGGCGTGGATGTTCAGAATATTTTTTAAAGACGTGGATTTTCTAAATATCATTTCAAGGCGTAAATTTTTTGAATATTTTTTTTCGGGGTGTGGATTTTCCAAATCTTATTTTAAGTCGTAGATTTTTAGAATATTTTTTAAGGCGTGTATTTATACCCTACACCACTATGTGGGGAGGGTATTATAAGTTAGTTTTGCCCAAAAAGTTTGTAACGCATCGAAATAATGGTCGTAGACCATGGTATACTTATATATACCAAAATGAATGTCTCGGCGAGCTGAGTCGATCTGGATGTTGATGGATGTCCCGGAGGGTCAGAAGCCTATTGATTTTGGTGATGGTCGGATAATATTTAGGGGTCGGAATGCGCAAAAAGCTTGTGTGGATAAAAAGACAACGTTTTTTTCCAAAGCGAATATCTCAGCTTCTATATGGGGTATGCTAAAAGCAAAACCTGACTATGGAAGTAGAAAATATCACCTTTCTAATGATGTAAAGTAGGTTCTTATAGGTGATCAAACAACGAAGATATCGCAATAGTAGCAAATAAAACCCAAATTTTCATTTTTGCGATTTTAATTATAATGACGAATATCACAGCTTTGGTTGGGGACCTTCTAAAAGCAAAGCCTGACTAAGAAAGTAGAAAATCGAATCTTTAAAATTATGCAAAGTAGGTTGGCGTAGGTGGTCAAATAATAGAGATATCGTAATAGTCGGCAATGCATCCCTTTTTCCACTTTTTCTGATGTCACACTACAGGTCGGAATTTTGATCGGATCATCACGAAATTTTCTCACAGAGATAGAAGCCTATTGATGTTGGTGATGTCGATAGTATTCAAATATAAAATTAAATATTAATTATTTTGGTTCAGTTCGCCTTAAGTCATTTGGTATAAAAGCCATATAGGTAAAAAACTTTCGTATCTCCCTAAAAGAATTGTTTTCGAGTGAAAAGATTATGCACAGAGGTAGTGGTGTAGGGTATCACATAGTCGGCCCCGTACCGACTATAACCTTTTCTCACTTGTTTTTGATTATTTTTTAAGGTGTGGATTTTTAGAATATTTCTTTAACTTAACTTAACTTAGCTGGCCCATTGCAGAACATTTGTTCCATAGGCCGAACTAAGAAAAGATCTCCATTTCTCTCTATTTGTTGGTTCGCACTCTCGAATACCGCGCCTTTTCATGTCTTCATCCACTTGTTTGCGCCATCTATTCCTTGGCCTGCCAATTCTGCATGCACCGCCAAGCGGTCCGTATTTATACGCCTTTTTAGCGGGTTCATCATCGCTCATTCTTATGATATGGCTTAGCCAACGCAATCGCTGCATCTCGATACGTTTAACAATATTTATGTCGTTGTATAGCAGATACAGGTCGTGGTTCATGCGACGTCGATATTCACCGTCAACGCAGATTGGTCCGTAGATCTTTCGAAGAATTTTTCTCTCAAACACACCAAGCACTGCCATGTCTGCTTGCGCAAGTACCCAGGCTTCGGAGCCATACATCAGCACGGGTAGTATCAGTGTTTTGTAGAGCGTTATTTTTGTTTGACGAGATGTGGCTTTGTTTTTAAACTGCCTACTTAAACCAAAGTAGCATCTGTTGGTCAATACAATTCATCTTTTTATTTCACAACTGATGTCGTTTGTTGTGTTTACGGCGGTGCCGAGGTATACGAAGTATTTTACTACCTCAAAATTATAGGAACCAACTTTAACAGTTGGTCCGATCTCAATGGACGCATTGCCCGTAGACACCATCAGCTTGGTCTTCTCGCCGTTTACCGCCGACCCACTTTAGCAGATTCTCCTTCGATCTTCATAAAGGTATCGGTTACTTCTTTTACTGATCGTCCCATGATGTCTATATCATCAGCATAAGGAAGTAACATGTGGCTATTGGTGTAGATTGTGCCACTTCTTTTGACGTTTGCCTCTCGTGTAACCTTTTCTAGCAGGATGTTGAAAAGATCCTTGCCTGAAACCTCTTTTGGTACAAAACTCTTCGGGGAGGTTCTTTCCTATTTTAACTGAAGATCTTGTGTCAGTTAGAGTCATTTTACAAAGCCGAATGAGCTTTGCGGGGAAACCAAATTCAGACATGACTTGAAATACCTTTGAACGTAGCGGGCTGTCGAAGGCTTCTTTATAATCGACAAAAAGGTGGTATGTGTCGATCTGCATCTCTTGGGTCTTCTCCAGGATTTGCTGCAGGGTAAATATCTGGTCAATGGTGGACTTGCCAGGTCTAAAGCCACATTGGTATGGTCCAATTATTTCGTTGACCATTGGCTTTAGTCGTTCGCACAATATCCCTGACACTATCTTATAGGCAATAGGGAGAAGACTTATGCCCCTATAGTTGGAGCATACAGTCTTATCTCCTTTCTTGTGGACGGGACATAGGATGCTCAGGTTCCAATCGTCGGGTACGCGTTCTTCCTGCCAGATAGTGCTAACTAGCTGATGCATACACCTTATCAGCGCGTCGCCTCCGGTTTTAAACAGCTCGGCAGGTAAGCCATCGGCTCCTGCTGCTTTGTTATTCTTCAGCCAGTTGATTGCTGTTTTTACCTCATCTTGGCCGGGTGGTATACATTCAATACCATCTTCTGGGATTGGATCTGTGGTATCTTCGTCGACTTCGCTACTACTGGATACCAACAGTTTGGAAAAATGCTCTTTCCATATCCTTAGCACACTATCTATATCAGTTACCAGATTACCTTACTGGTCTCTACAGGAGGATGTGCCAGTTCCAAAGCCATCAGTTTGATGTTTCACTCTTTGGTAGAATTTTCGGATTTCATTCTGTCTCCTGTACATCTCGATTTGTTCACACTCCCGCTTTTTCATCTCTCTCTTTTTCCTGCGGAAAATACGTTTCTCCTTCTCCTTTCTCCCGATACCTCTCTCGTGCGCTATGCGTTGCTACTGATTGTAAAGTAGCCCTATATGCCGCATACCATGGATTCCTTGGTGGAGGTCTCTGGTATCCAAGTACTGATTTTGCGGCTGTTTGCATGGAGTGGGCAATGTTTTGCCATTGTCCTGATATGTTATCGGAACGAGGAGTGCTTTGATTAAGCAGTTGGGCCAGTTGAGTGGAATATGCTGTGGCTATCTGTTGTGATTGCAGCTTACCGATGTCCAACTTCCGTGTTGTGTCTGTTCGCACTTTGTTTGCTACATTTAATCTGGTACGTACCTTTGCTGCAAGAAGGTAGTGGTCCGAGTCTATGTTTGCACCTCGGAACGATCGTACATCCAACACGCTTGATGCATGTCTTCCATCTATCACAACGTGATCAATTTGATTTCTTGTTTTTTGATCTGGCGACAGCCAGGTGCCCTTATGAATATCGAGATGCTTAAATCTGGTACTGCTAACTACCATGTTTCTTGCAGCTGAAAAGTCTATCAGCCTCCATTGTCAGATGTTTCACTGTGGAGACTGAATTTTCCAACTGTTGGGCCAAAGTAATTCTCCTTTCCAATTTTGGCATTAAAATCGCCTAAAATGATTTTAATGTCATGGGCAGGGCAACGGACATATCGCTCATTTACTCAAGGAGTGGCATAACTCAAAAAATGCGTTTTCTCAGTTAGCAAATTCTATTGTTTCTACGACTTCTACTTTATCTTGTGTCAAATTTCCATACTGATATCTCTAAAACCCGTCGAGTTACAGCTCATTTACTAAAAGTTTCGTATAGTTCAACACAAAAGTTTTTTGAGTTTGTGAAGCTTTAAATCACTTCGAATCATGCTTGATCTTGCACAGAAATTTAGCACTAATATCTGGCTATCTCTTTGCAAAATATGGTCCCAGTAGTTACTTTAGTTTTTGTGTAATAATCTTTTTAAGTTGGGAAGTCAAATTTCAATAGTCAACTTAAAACGCGTTTTTCTCGAAAGTCGATTTTTTGAAATGTGTCACTCTTTGAGTAAATGAGCGATATGTTTCTTCTAAGCGCTCGTAAAATATATCTTTGGTCTGTTCGTCCCTTTCTTCAGTGGGAGCATGAGCGCAAATAAAGCTGATGTTGAAGAATTTTGTTTTTATTCGAACTGTAGCAAGTCTTTCATTCACTGGTGTGAAGGTGGAGACCAGGTTTTTAACCTCCGACCAACTACAAATCCGCAACCAGACTCATGCTTTATGTCATGGCAGCTATAATACAGTGCGTCACCTTTAGGTGTTGTTGTGACGCCTTTCCATTCCACCGTATTTTCTGTATGGCAGTAATGTCGGCCTTATAGTTTTCCAGTACATCTGCCAATGCGTAAACTGCACCTTCTCTATAAAGAGTGCGAACATTCCATGTGCAGATTCGCAGATCATGGTCCTTAAAACGTTTGCGGGGGTCGTCAACTTTTGAGGGATTTGTTTTTCTTTTCTTTCGTTTTTTCATAGTAGGCCGTTTTTTCTAGGGGAGGGTTACTAACCTGACGCCCAAACGCAAGTTTTTAACCTTCTTATGGGTGAACGCGCGGCACATGTTAGCTCACTGCCTTTAACGGGTGTTAAAGGCAGTTCCCCAGGTGACACCACGGGGAGGTCAGTGTCCACTTGAGATGAAAGAGGGACCAAGATAAATCCTGGGCTTGCCATGTTAAAGCCGGACAGGGCCGTTCCTTGGTATCCCCTACGTCACCCAAAATGATGACATTAATTTTTTGATTTTTGGCGTTGGGCGCATCCAAAGTGTAATAATGGTAACAAAGACTTTAGTGTAGCTAAAAATTTTAGTGTATTTCTGACAATTTTTCTATAGAGTTTTTCTCTTACAATCACGAGGTGGCCATATCTTTTTTTGCAATCATTGATAATCTCTACAACATGTATTTTCCTCTTACAATATTCTCTTCTAAACAAAATGACAATAAAAATGATAAAGTAATAAAAATTTCACACCCGCAAAATATTCGTTTTTCTGTTAGAACACCAACAGCAGAAGACAATGATGGAACGTGTTAGAATTCAGTTTAAAGTTTCCGTAAAAGTTCTGTCTACAAATTCTGTCAAATGTAATCTGAGAAGAAGAAGAAGTCGCTTTAATTTCAATATAAAAACCCCAATTCTATTGAAACCATTTGTGGTGATGGATAAACGATTTTCTGCACTGACGAATGTGACAAAAAAGTTTGTGGCTGTAATTTGTTTATCTATGGAAATGTGTGGTTGTTGTATTCGAAGAAGAAGACGAGGTTTTCATGGTCTTTCGAAAAAATAATTTTTTGTAGTTTGCCTTATTTCTGCAAATTCTGAGTCATGTCAAATTGAATGAAGCCACTCTTTTTCCGGCGAACTTAAAAACAAATAAGATGTTCAGTTATTGATTAGAAGACAAAAAAAGCTGCTACCAAACTTCACAAGCCCAAGCTATAATTATGAAATAATAGCAATCTGATATAGGACTTAAGATATGAGTCACAGGGAGAGAGGTATTACACCTTAAGGGTACCTGAAAAATGGTTAAGCCCACACAAAGGCAAATTGTAGACTTTTGAAGATATTGTGACTTCTTCCAAGAGGAATTAGATCCAGCTACGCCTTTGATCTTTATTAAGTGCCATATAAAAATTAAAATGAAAAGAGAAATTACTATTACTTTTTATTTAAGATTTTATATTCTAGCCTCATGTTTATTTTTCCTCCATCATCAGCTAAAACAAAACAAAAAAACGCTCACTTGCAACTCTGTTGAATCTGGTATTTACAAGCAACACATCATGTTAAACATTCTCTTCTTGTTTTTGTTGTTCTTTTTTTTTGTACAAAAGTAATTACATTCTATATCTTGGAGATCAAATATTTTGTTGCTTTTGTTTTTCTGTTTTTTTTTTTTGCAAACTTTGCATAATGAACAGATGGATGGCAGGCAGGCAGACAAGCAACAACTGCAGCAACATCAGCAAACTTCCAAATGCAGATGATGTTGATTCTACTGCTTCTGTTATTCTTCAGCTGCATGCATCCCAGGCAACAACAATAATTTAACAAGTAATTTTATTGATGTTGTTGCTACTGTTGCTTGGTTGCTGCTGCTGCTACACTCACTTTTGCTACATGTGGTGCACTGTTGGTTTGGTTTGGTTGGTGTGTGGAACAAGGAGCGGGAGTAATGGGGAAGGTGAGGCGTTTTTGTGTGCTTTGCTGAAAGAATTTTTTCTCACACAATTTGATTGGTAATATTTGTAGTGGTAATGTGCATTAAAATAGAAAGGTGGTTTAATTTTGGAGTGATGAATTTTTGAAAACTAGGAACAAAAATCAGGCAATAAACCTTAAAAACTATTTTTACATATTAGAGTATAATGTCCTGAGAAAAAATATTGTTCTCATAAAACGGCAAGAAGTTTTTTTCAAAGAAGGCCCGAAAGTCTTCTAGTCGAATAGAATTTTCATTCAAAGAAGATCTGAAGGCTTTATTCATAGAAGACCGATATGTCTTCCACATATATATGAAGAGTTCCTACAATTGTTTTCTCATAGGGGACCAGAAATTAATCACCGAAGACCAAAAATCATCCTCCCTAACCACATATTTCGTTTCTTTCGTTGAACTGCCATCATTCATTCGTTTGTCTGTCTATACCTATCCATTATTGTGTTCAAATGATTTAGTTTGACTACTTGTCAAGTTTGTAATTATTGTGTCAAATGTAGTTAATGGTAACAAGGCCTTGAAAATGATACACAATAATTTTGAAAATTATTCTGACTTGCAGTTAGTACTTGCTCAAACATAACAGTTATTTTCCATGGGCAAAATATGATAATGAAAAAAATTCTATGAATTATATGCATTGAAAATTGAGACATTAATAGCTGGGGTTGGTCCATTTTCAATAGTAAAAATATTACAGCAATTTTGGGGTTAATTTTCTATAGAAAATTTGTAATTTCTTAAAGCAGAAATTGCTGATCAATAGAAAGATTTTCTATAAGAAATTTTAGGATAAATTTCTATAGGAAATTTTCTCACCAATTGGTGATAAATTTCTACAGGAATTTTTCTCACCAATTGGTGACAAATTTCTATAGGAAATTTGTTAGCACCAATTGGTGGATAAATTTCTCTAGGAAATTCCGCGACGGCCGGTTCTATGAACCGGATTGACCCGAGGAATCATCTTATCGGCCAGGGGCCGTCACCTCAGCAACTACTTGTTCGTGTTCGTCTTTATTTTTATTTTGGAAGCGGCATATCCCGGAATGCCTGCTCCGGATTCTTTTGGTTCGTGCCGGGATTGAATGTAACCCCGGGCCATGGTTTTGAACCGTTTGTCAATGTCTCATCCACCATAGGTCGGTGTCAATGAGATGCAACGGGTGCCGAGATTGGGTGCATTTCAGGAACTGTTCGGGCCTGACCTTCCTGAGGGTGCATTACGACAGGGTTTATATTGGTTCGTGCTGCACCAATATGAAACTCCCCCGCAATCTCCCCGACAGCAGTATCAACCGCGTATTTCTGTCCCAGTTCCTGATGATGTGACATTCCTGCAGTTTAACTGCGATGGTCTTCGGACCAAGATCAATGAGATCGTGAACTTTATGAGTCGCTGAAATATTATGGTCGCGGGGATCCAGGAAACGAAGCTGAGCAACAACAGCAGTCTTCGGAGTTGTGATGAATACAACGTTCTTCGCCAGGATCGTACGAGAAGTGGGGGTGGAGGGCTTGTATTCCTACTGCACCAGTCTGTCCAGTACAGACCTATCTCGCCTGAGCTAGACTCTAGGGACCCATACTTGGAGTGTATGGGGGTAGCGGTATGGTGTTTGCCTAACATCTGATCTCTGTTGCGAGGTGATAACCGGCTGGTCCTAGGAGACTTCAATCCGCATCATGAGTTATGGCATTCAGCTCTAGGGAATGACCAGAGAGGTACAGATCTGGCTGAGCAAATAGATAGCTCCACATTCTGCACTGCGAACGAGTACGCAGGATTAGGGGGACTGCCACAGTTCGCCTGACATATCCATCGTGTCACCCGGTCTGACGAATGACGTGACATGGCAACCCGTCATTTCCCTTGGGTCGGACCATCTCCCAATCCTCAACACCATAAACAGACCACCAGACTTCATAACCTCTGAACCCCGCACTTTCATTAATCATGGGAAAGCGGATTGGCAAGCTTTCAGAGAATTCACTAATCAACGCTTCAGAGAATTGCCCAATCCCTCTGATGTTCGGGTAGCAGAGAGGAAATTCCGAGACATCATCACTGCTGCAGCCGCTCGCTTTATCCCTGCTGGTCGAATACCTGAAATAAGACCCTATTTCCCAGCAGAGGCGACGGGATTAGCTAATAAGCGTGATGAGCTTCGCCGCACGAACCCTAACGATCCCAGAGTCAGGGAACTGTCAATGGAAGTCAATAGATTTGTCGGTGAACACAAGCGAAAAAAGTAGCTAGAACATCTGAAGTGCTGCAACCTTGGAGCCGGCTGTAATAAATTGTGGACAACGATTAAGGCGCTATCGAACCCTGTAGGAGAGACGAACGGACATCTGTAATGTTTAACGGCGTGCCTGTGACAGATCCGAAGAGGTGCGCTGGCTATTTCTGCCGACAATTTATCGAGCACCCCGATAGCGACCGGGCGAAAAGAAGTGTTTTGCGTCGTTTGCGATCTCTTCCAGCCGAGGAAGAACCGCCACAATTTACAATGGATGATGCTGCAGATGTTATCCGAGGCGCAAAGTCATCTAAAGCGCTTGGGCCTGACGGAATTTCTATGGTGATGCTAAAACAGCTGGATGACCCAGGAGTCGAGTATTTAAGCAAAGTCCTCAACTTATCGCTAGCCACCCTAATAGTTCCCGATGCCTGGAAGATGGGCAGGGTGGTCCCGCTGCTAAAACCTGGCAAAGATGCCAGTAGAGGCGAGTCATACAGATCGATTTCACTTCTATCGCCAGTAGCAAATATACTCGAGACATTACTCCTCCCCAGCATCAGAACGTGTTATCTAGTTGCGGATCATCAACACGGATTCCGGAAGCAGCACACAACAGCACTGCACGCCATTTCCACATATATTGGACGAGGACTCAACCAGGACAAACCATGTCACAGAAAAGTGGTGGTAGCATTGGATCTGACCAAAGCATTTGATACGGTCAGCCATGCTAGGCTGTTCGAGGATATCGAAACGCTGGGTCATCAACTATTTGTGTGGTCGCCAGTCATACGTGGAATTCAGAGACAAGAAGTCCAAGCCCCGTAGAGTGAAGCAGGGAGTTCCCCAAGGAGGGGTGATATCTCCGGAACTGTTTAACCTCTGCCTCTCTGCAATTCCACGCCCTCCCGACGGCATTGAGTTAATTATGTACACTCATGGCGTCAGGTCCCAACATCGGTAATGTTTGTGACAGCCTAAAGCCCATCTCATTGATCTTGTAGAGTTTTTCCACGCGAGGAATATGAAAATATCCACCACTAAGTCAACAGCCACACTGTTCACAACATGGACGGCGCAGATGAAGCTCCCACTGAATGTGCAGGTTGACGGTGCAATTATTCCGACCTCAAACTATCCCCAAGTCCTAGGGGTCACATTCGATAGCATGTATAAGTCGTCCCAGCATACTACAGTTATCTGCGATAAGCTGAGAAACAGGAACAAGGTCCTCAAGTCCCTAGCCGGCAGTACTTGTTAACCACATACAACGCGATAGGTCGGTCTGTGGTAAGCTATGCGGCGCCAGCGTGGTTTGCTAACGTAAGTGATACGCAATGGGATAAACTACAAATCTGCCAGAATGCTGCCCTGAGAACAGCTACAGGGTGTCACCTTATGTCTGCAGTGGAACATTTACATGAGGAGACCAAGATCCTTCCTGTGCGTCGACACAACAGGATGTTGACGATGCAGTACTTGCTTGGATGCTATTGGCAAGACCACCCAAATCACCATCTGGTGGATATGCCTGAACCCCGCAGGCAAGATAGGTAGGATTATCGAGATCTGGAGAGAGAGGTCCAAAGATATAAAAGAGAACAAGCAGGTTAAAGGGACATTCACACTGATGAGGTTGCAGAGGCTCTGGCAGCCTACCGTGCGAATATTGTCCTCGACGATCATCCACCACCCGTGGCAGCAGAAGAACAACAGCTGCCAAGACAAACGAGAGTCCTGTTCGCACAACTTAGATCTGCTGAGTGCAGCAGCCTCAATTCTTACTGGGCCAAGATTGATGGCACGCGGAATATCTGCCCAGCATGTGGCACCGGTCCGCATACTACGCAGCACCTGTTTAACTACCCAGCCAACCCGACTGACTTAACTCCACTCTCTCTCTCTCTCTAGACGAATCCTATTCAGGTGTCGTCCTTTCTGATATTGGAGCTGGAGGCAGAGCGAATATCGTCCTCGACGATCATCCACCACCCGTGGCAGCAGAAGAACAACAGCTGCCAAGACAAACGAGAGTCCTGTTCGCACAACTTAGATCTGGTGAGTGCAGCCGTCTCAATTCTTACTGGGCCAAGATTGATGGCATGCGGAATATCTGCCCAACATGTGGCACCGGTCCGCATACTACGCAGCACCTGTTTAACTACCCAGCCAACCCAACTGACTTAACTCCACTCTCTCTTTGGACGAATCCTATTCAGGTGGCGTCCTTTCTGAACTTGGAGCTGGAGGCAGAGCCGACTCAATTAATTAAAGATTTACATGTACTTGTAGAAGCTGCTACAACAACAACAACCAATTGGTGATAAATTTCTATAGGACATTTTTCACCAATAGGAAATTTTTTCACCAATTGGTAATAAATTTCTATAGGAAATTTTTTCACCAATTTACGAATATCATTGTCGGCAAAGTTGACTGATACTTTTTTACTTGTTCTTTAGTTAAATCTTATGTTTTTATTGTATTCTAAAAGCCAAATAACCACTTTGAATGTTTCAAAATAAATTTTAAAATATTTTGAAATTTTCTAATTGGTCATTTAGCGAAGTGATTCCAATGGATGAATGATCCATGGATGAACTGAGTGGTAGTCGAATTGATTTCAAATTAATTACATTTGTTGTTTATTTTGTTAAGCGCCATCCAGAGATGGATATTGGTCAGTGGTCCTAATTGAAATGGAAATCATTTTAAGAAACATTTTTTATTTTGAATTGGCCATTTTCTTGAAGTGTTTGTTTTTGAGAAGTTCCCTCATAGCCCAATATTACAAAATAAATTTAAATAGAAATTTAAGGCCATTTCTGTTGTTTATATTATTGCCAATTAACTCAGGCGAGATGAGAAACTGACCTATTGAGGATTTCCTTTTCAAAATAATTTTAAACAAATTTTAGAATATTTTAAAATGTATGTGGTCAAGTGGCTTTTGTACATTACAAAATGATATAAGTTTCCAAATTAACTAAAATTTTGTTTGTATTTTTTAACATTTAGTTTAGAAAAGAAACAATGGTTTATTTTACGTAATTGGTATTTTCTTGTAACAAAAGAAAAACAATTTGTAAATAATCTATTTTTAATACTCATCACAGGTGATGAGGTTGGGAGTTGCTAAACAAAAAGTCTCCCGCAGTTTTCTTGTTCCCTTGGGTGGTAAACAAAATAATACAGCAATTATTTTTTAATGAAGGCCTTTGGAAGCTTTGAAGCAATTGTTAAAAATAGTTGACCACTAATATTTAAAACTTACAATGAAAATGTTCAAAAACAACAAATCAAGCTAAATGTTTCAAATTAGTGGTATGTGTTTCCTGATATAGGCCTCAAGGTGTATTTATATACAATTAGAAGTATTATCAGTTGAAAGTATATTTTTGACAACATTGCGAAGATTATTTATTTAATTACTGGATTTGGTATTCAATCAAAAAGTAGTGTTTGAGTTGATGATAGTCACCCATATTACTCGAGGAATTCTCTACTGGTAACTATTGACATAAAGTCAATACTATATTTTAAATGTGGGGTATGATATGCTTCGAAGAGGATCACCTTCAAGGAGGACTTTAACTTTGAAAAAAAAAAAAAAAAAATAAATATATAATTTAATGTAAAACAACTTACAGCCGAAATTCCCTATAACGATAATCTGCATACCGAATAATTCTCTATAACGAATCGTATTATAAAACAAACGAATAATTTCCACTTAAAATAGTTTTTTATTGCAAATTTTCTCCATAACGTAGTAATTCGACATGACCAGCAACTACGCATTCGACTGTATCTTAACAAGGGCCCATCTTCCTCCTCACAAAGTTGGTAGCAACATAGTTTTTGATTTTAATAATAAATTTCTACTAATTTTCTTGTATGTTTTAATTAAAAATGACAATTCCACTTAATTAGTGACAGTGGCCAATTTCTTATCAAATTTCTTCAATCTTTACGGGCATTTCAGCTTCACTTCATTTATTTCGTCCCCAAAACGAAATCATCCAGTAACCAAGCACATATACACATACCCGTATATCATCATGGTGTTGTTAGCAGTAGCTGCTACCAAAAAAAAAAACAAAATTCAACCGCCGCCGACGAGCAAAGCCGTATCAGATTTCTGGCTCAAAAAATCTAAGAAAAGTGGGCTTACAAACCAAAATACGCCTGTGCGCATGCGCGTCTTAACACACATTTCACATTGAGTCAGTAAAACGTTTTTTTTTTTTCTTCATCGCTCCATCCATACATCCATCTCGTGGCTGATGCTGATGCTGCTGATCTTTGTCTTTTTAAGTGCGTTTGTGATATTTTTATTAATAATTCAAAAAGACACATTATTGTGGGTTTACGAAACATTGTCTGTCGTGTGATAACACCAACAACAACGACAACTCACTAAGTAAGACATCTAAGCAGGAAATAATACAAACATTATGGACGGACAAATGTATAGACTTGTTGGTCTAATGTACTTTTTGGGGGACACCCCAGTGTTGTATCATTCCTTGGCCATCAAGTTTTTGTTTTCCATCACCATCCATCAGCAGCAGCAGTGAGTTACATTCCCAGCTGATTGTATGTGGCTTGCCAAAGCTTTTGACCCATAGGCTTTTTGCTTCATTACCAGGTAGTGTGGACCCCCTGTAGTTTGCTTACAATTAAGTTGTTACATGTTTTAATTAGTATTGTGTGTTGTGTTTTGTTTTCTTTGAACCGAAAATGTTTACTCAGCTTTTAATATGAAGTGTTTGGTTGAAAGCAATTTTGGGTTGTTTCTCTCCATTCTTCTTCTTCTGCCTCGTCTATGTGGTTATTTATCTTACTTTTCTTACACCATTTGAACATTAACCAACCAAATTTGGCCATAATTCTCAAAATTAGTTTTTTTTTTTGAAACTGAAATTCATTGGAATTTTTTGCATGGTCAAATTTGTTACGCCCGCCCGCTGCTAGTTTATTAGCAGCTTGGTCGTTTTTCAATCAAAAACATTTGATGTTTTTGTAACATGCACGTATTTTTACGTAAAAAAGCATGATGTTATGGAAATTAATTTGAATTTGGTCGGATGGCTGGATTGACTTGAAAAATATTAGAAAAATTCTGAGAAAATTTTTGAAAACAGAAATTATAAAAAATGCTCATCTACGCTGTTCGATATTCGAAATTCATTTCTCAACAGTTACAAATATTTCCATACGAAATTAATCACTCTATCCTATGGGAAATTTATCATCCAACGGTGGTAGATATTCTAAAAGGAAATTTGGTGCATTTTATCTTATAGAGAATGGTGTAAAATTGGGGAGAATGTTTTGGTGATAATTTTCTATAGGAAAATTTTGCACCAATTGGTGATAATTTTCTGTAGGAAAATTTTGCACCATTTGGTGATAATTTTCTGTAGGAAAATTTTGCACCAATTGGTGAGAATTTTCTATAGGAAAATTTTGCACCAATTGGTGATAATTTTCTATAGGAAAATTTTGCACCAATTGGTGAGAATTTTCTATAGGAAAATTTTGCACCAATTGGTGAGAATTTTCTATAGGAAAATTTTGCACCAATTGGTGATAATTTTCTATAGGAAAATTTTGCACCATTTAGTGATAATTTTCTATGAGAAAATTTTGCACCAATTGGTGATAATTTTCTATAGGAAAATTTTGCACCAATTGGTGATAATTTTCTATAGGTAAATTTTGCACCAATTGGTGATAATTTTCTATAGGAAAATTTTGCACCAATTGGTGATAATTTTCGATGAGAAAATTTTGCACCAATTGGTGATAATTTTCTATAGGAAAATGTACATCAATTGGTGAGGGATTTCTGTCGGAAAATTTGACAATTTTCTATAAGAACACTAGCACGAAATATTGATAATTTTCTATTGGAAAATTGCACAACTGGTGAGAATTTTCAATAGAACGATTTACACCAATTGATGAGAATTTTCTATATTTGGTGAGAACTTTCTATAGGAAAATTTTCTCAAATTTTTCTATAGCATAATTTGTACCAATTGGTGAGAATTTTCTATAGAAAGAAAAATTTGCAATTGGTAAGAATTTCCTGAGGGAAATTCGTACCAGATGCTTATTATGCCATTCTCTAAAATCTTTAAACTCACGAAAAAAGCTTTCCAACAGAAAACTTAATTATTGTTACCTGAATTGCGATCTTATCTGGCTGAATTAAAATGTCTTGTATTAAAATACGAACTTCACTCAGCTGAATTGGGAGTTGTATGTGAAAAATGAATTTAATTCTATGCGAATCAAGATTATCGAGACTATCTTTGGCTACTACTATCTAAATTATGATTATTTCTTGCTGAATTATTTTTGCTTTGCTGAATTACCATTTTTGTAGGATATGTCCATAATTTCGATTAGTAAGCTTAATTGTTGCTAGGTGAATTATGATTGTATCTTGCTTAATAATGATTTATTGACAGACATAACTATTTTGCTTAGCTGAATTACGATTTTAGCAGGATATCTCGCCTGTATGAATTATGATTCTATCTGACTGATGATTTCTAATATTACTTATTACTTTTGGCTTGCTGAATTAATATTTCCATTGGATATGTCATATTATGTTTGGCTGAATTAGGATTCTGTTCAATGGAATAGTGATTATCATATGAAATATTATAATTTACTTAGCTGAATTTTGATTTTCATACACAAATCTTTATTTAACTTTGCTGAATTGAATATTTCTACATCGCTCCATTTTGTAGAAGTATGATTGTCTTGATGAATAGCTATTATCATATGAAAAATTTAATCTACCCAGCTGAATTAGGATTTTCATATGAAAATCTTAATTTAAAATAGCTGAATTGAATATTTTCTTACTCATATGTATCTTCCCATGTTGCAGAAGTAATAAACGAACTGAATACATGCAATTTAATACGAACTTTTAAAACAAAATTATGTAGTTGTGAAACCCTCCAGAAAAATACTAAGCAAAAATTGTGTGAACAAAATGTGCACCTATAGTAAAATGCCAGAAAAAACGTTTCCCAAACATTTACAAAAACGACGAAAACGAAAACTGCCCCCATTGCGGGGTATTTATCACAATAAAATGTTGAAAATATTGGTGATACTAGTCTGCTTAGTGAATATTTTATATCATTTAAATGTTATCAAAATAAGTGTTGAAGCCGCCAATACGATAACAACAAATACAACAACAAGTTTAATCACACATACAAATAGCAGCATCAAAACCAACAACAACAGCTTTTTAAAAGCCCAAAAATCCATACGTAGTATTAATGTAAATAATAATAGTTTAAATCCGCAACAAAATAATTTAATACGCCAAACTTCTGCAACCAACAACAACAGCAGCAATCACAATAATAATAGTTTGGTTGCATCAAAACGTAAGCTAAGACGCAAACCCAATCATCATCAACACCAACACCACCATCATCATCATCAGCATAATTTGATAAATAATAAATCCTCTAATCGAACTGGTCTTGCTGCTACGGCACGACCCTCATTGCCGCGTTACACCAAGGGTAAACGGAGAAAATACCAGAGACCAGTACAAACTGCTAGCCATACAAATACAACCACAAAGATACCAAAGAAGAATTTAGCCACACTAAGACCCCTGTTGTCGTCATCAACATCTCTACTGCCCTCTGCAAAGCCAACACTGCCCACCAGTTTCAGTACCAGTTCCGCAACCCATAGTTATCAATTGAATCCCTATATGCATCAAAAGCAACAACAGTTTTCCTATTCAAATCGTACCTATCATCGTCAGCATCAGTATCAGCAACAAAGTGTTCAAATACCCTCATCGACCATTAGTGTAACCTCGACCATAGATCATCAACAGCATCATCATCAGCCGGCGCAAACACCTTTATATGGTGGTAATAATACCCGGTTTTATCCCACCTCCACCTCTACGACAAATATCAAACACTACATTGGGGTGAATACCACAAATATCCACGAAATTAAATATCCACCCTCGGCACCCCCAAATCAACAACACTCCGTACAAAATCAAAATCATTTGGTCACCGATATAGTGGTCTATCGTAATATTGGACCTATACCCTGTCCTCCAGGGGTGCGATTGGTGCCACATCGGGTAATAACTGCAACACCAGATCCACGTCTCAATAGGCAAAGGGGTAAGCATAGTTTCCTTAAGTTTCTATGAGATTTTTTTTTGCTTTGGTCCGGCAATGAACTTAAAATTTCCATTTGTTGTGTGTGGGCTTTGCAAAAAAACGGATTATTTGTTGTTTGATTTTTTTCTTTTCTTTCCTCAAAAAACAACATAAAAAGGAAAATCAAAACAAACACGACTTAACTGTCTTGCCTCAAAATAAAATGTTATGTCTTTGTTGTTGTGATTCGTTAAAGGGTTTGGGTAGCCAAGGATTTGTTATTTTTTCTCTTATTTTCTTATAAATCGAAATGACAGGGAGAGGAAATAAAATCACGATTTTCCGTTTTATACAAATCGCAATGAAATGCAGTATTGTGAATTAGGAACTGGTTTTCGTTTGACCAACAACAAGGCACCCAAACGTATATGACTTTTATTTAGCCAACTCATGATATGCTGATTTTATATCTAGGTTGTGGTTTTTTATTTTATTTTGTTGCTTGTGTAGTATTGAAGTTTTTGACATGTAAGGTTAATGGGATTTTTCTTTTGGGTTAAATTTTTTTGGTTAACAAAAAGAAGAAAGTAACTTGTTACCAATAAATATGTTTTCATAGAAGAGAATTTGATGTAGCTTTATTAGTTTGGATTTTTTATAGATACATACATATATTCTATAGAAGCCCTCTACGGAGGTTTTCTATTCTATAGAAGCCCTCTACGGTGGTCTTCTATTCTCTAGAAGCCACCTACGGTGGTCTTCTATTCTATAGAAGCCCCCTACGGAGGGAATCTATTCTATATAAGCCACCTACGGTGGTCTTCTATTCTATAGAAGCCCCCTACGGAGGCCTTCTATTCTATAGAAGCCCCCTACGGAGGCCTTCTATTCTATAGAAGCCCCCTACGGAGGCCTTCTATTCTATAGAAGCCCCCTACGGAGGCCTTCTATTCTATAGAAGCCCCCTACGGAGGCCTTCTATTCTATAGAAGCCCCCTACGGAGGCCTTCTATTCTATAGAAGCCCCCTACGGAGGCCTTCTATTCTATAGAAGCCCCCTACGGAGGCCTTCTATTCTATAGAAGCCCCCTACGGAGGCCTTCTATTCTATAGAAGCCCCCTACGGAGGCCTTCTATTCTATAGAAGCCCCCTACGGAGGCCTTCTATTCTATAGAAGCCCCCTACGGAGGCCTTCTATTCTATAGAAGCCCCCTACGGAGGCCTTCTATTCTATAGAAGCCCCCTACGGAGGCCTTCTATTCTATAGAAGCCCCCTACGGAGGCCTTCTATTCTATAGAAGCCCCCTACGGATGCCTTTTATTCTATAGAAGCCCCCTACGGAGGCCTTCTATTCTATAGAAGCCCCCTACGGATGCCTTTTATTCTATAGAAGCCCCCTACGGAGGCCTTCTATTCTATAGAAGCCCCCTACGGAGGCCTTCTATTCTATAGAAGCCCCCTACGGAGGCCTTCTATTCTATAGAAGCCCCCTACGGAGGCCTTCTATTCTATAGAAGCCCCCTACGGAGGCCTTCTATTCTATAGAAGCCCCCTACGGAGGCCTTCTATTCTATAGAAGCCCCCTACGGAGGCCTTCTATTCTATAGAAGCCCCCTACGGAGGCCTTCTATTCTATAGAAGCCCCCTACGGAGGCCTTCTATTCTATAGAAGCCCCCTACGGAGGCCTTCTATTCTATAGAAGCCCCCTACGGAGGCCTTCTATTCTATAGAAGCCCCCTACGGAGGCCTTCTATTCTATAGAAGCCCCCTACGGAGGCCTTCTATTCTATAGAAGCCCCCTACGGAGGCCTTCTATTCTATAGAAGCCCCCTACGGAGGCCTTCTATTCTATAGAAGCCCCCTACGGAGGCCTTCTATTCTATAGAAGCCCCCTACGGAGGCCTTCTATTCTATAGAAGCCCCCTACGGAGGCCTTCTATTCTATAGAAGCCCCCTACGGAGGCCTTCTATTCTATAGAAGCCCCCTACGGAGGCCTTCTATTCTATAGAAGCCCCCTACGGAGGCCTTCTATTCTATAGAAGCCCCCTACGGAGGCCTTCTATTCTATAGAAGCCCCCTACGGAGGCCTTCTATTCTATAGAAGCCCCCTACGGAGGCCTTCTATTCTATAGAAGCCCCCTACGGAGGCCTTCTATTCTATAGAAGCCCCCTACGGAGGCCTTCTATGCTATAGAAGCCAGAAATCAACGTTATCTTGGATTGTTCATAACTTTTGAATGCGTAACGATACAAACAAAATGAAAACGGATATTTTTAGCTTAAATTCTGCTCTTTCCAACAGCATTTAAATAAACATGTCATGCGTCACATTTAAGTCACAAATCAAATAATACATTTCATAACGGGATTTCAAAAATCGAATTTAAAAGTTTTAAGGTAATTTTCTATTCGCCATAACATTTGAACTACTGAAGATATTTAAACGAAATTGATGGCATATAAAATGAGAGAGGACGCAGTTTCTGATAAGATAAGGTAAATTTCTGGAATAAGTGGTTCAATGGTTGTTTTATTATTTTTGCACCACATTAAGGTATTTTAATGGGCCTTTCACTACAAAGAGAGACATCAAAACGTATAAAGATGAGCTTAAAAAAAAATATTTGCTTAAAATCAATCATGTGTGTTAATAGGTGGCGTGCCTCATCGAAATAACGGTTTTAGACCACATGCATGTCTACATGAATTGCTCGAGCGCACGCAAACTCTCGACAGAATTAACCGATTGGACCGACTTTACCACTAATATTTTGCGTTGGGATTCTACCGCATAAACGAGTGGCCTGGTGTAAAAGCTTTATTTGGATGAGGTACTCACGTCAATAGATGACATACATGAATGATTTTAGGCAAATATTTTGCCCATCTTTTAACTTGTTAACTTTCTAACTATTTGATATAAAGACTCAAGCAATGTATAATTTGAAAGGTTAGATGTTCCTCTTTCGAGTCACATGTACAAAATCCCCTTAAAATATCATAATGTACGTGAATATTTATAAAACAATATTTTATATTTATTTACCCACATATTGGTGAAATTTAGTTTATCTTATTAAAAACTGCATCATCTCACCTTTAATATGAAACGGATTTCGTTAAATTTCTTTAGTTCAAAAGTTATAGCGAAAATAAAATTAACTTAAAATGTCAAATTCGATTTTTTAAATTAAAATGTTTTTGTTACATTTATGGATTAAATGTAAAGCATGTCATGCTAACTTAAATCGTGTTGGAAAGAGTAGAATTTAAGCTAAAAATATCCGTTTTCATTTTGTCTGTATCGTTACGCGTTCAAAAGTTATGAACAATCCAAGTTGCCGTTGATTTCTGGTGGCTTGGCAACACTGACAATTACCCTACGCGAACGCCATCTATTGTCGGGGTAGATTCAAAAATTAATTTTCAAAAAATTAAAGTTCATTTCTTTCGGTCATAACTTTTGAACTACTGAAGATAATTAAACGAAATTGGTGGCATATGAAAGGTGAGAAGTTGCAGTTTCTGGTCAGGTGAACAAAATTTCAAAATTATGTGGGTAAATATCTTTTGAACATTGTTTTATACTTTTCCTCCCACATGATATTATTTTATTAGGATTTTGAATATATCACTCGAAAGAGGAACCTTTACCCTTTCAAATGCAACCTTATTTGAGTTTATATGTCTAAAAGTTCCAAAGTTATTAGCTTTTAAAGATGAGCTTGAAAAAAATATTTGCCGAAAATCAATCACGTGTGTAAATAGATGGCGTTCGGGTCGGTGCTTAACCAGTGATGTAAAGGGCTAAAATTTTGCACATTTCATTTATTGCGCCTTAATGTATGCTTTAAATTTTATGTAATTTTGTGGAATTTAACAATTTTAAAGTACTTTTATTTTCGCCATAACTTTTGAAATACTTAAGATATTCAAAAGAAATTGGTGGCATATGAAAGTTGAGAGGGTGCAGTTTTCCGTTAGCTAAAACTAAGTTAAAGAATGTGTGGGTAAATATACGTGAAATAGCGTTTCAAAGAGGAAGAACACTTTCAAGTGATGTATCATTAAGTCCGTACTGACTGAGATAGAATAGAAGACCATCGTAGGGGCTTCTATAGAATAGAAGACCACCATAGGAGGCTTCTATAGAACAGAAGACCACCGTTGGTGGCTTCTATAGAATAGAAGACCACCGCAGGTGGCTTCTATAGGATAGAAGACCACCGCAGGTGGCTTCTATAGTATAGAAGACCACCGTATGTGATTTCTATAGAATAGAAGACCACCGTAGGTGACTTCTTTAGAATATAGGACCACCGTAGGTGACTTCTATAGAATAGAAACCAACATAAGGGGCTTCTATAGAATAGAAAACCAACATAAGGGGCTCCCCTACGGAGGCCTTCTATTCTATAGAAGCCCCCTACGGAGGCCTTCTATTCTATAGAAGCCCCCTACGGAGGCCTTCTATTCTATAGAAGCCCCCTACGGAGGCCTTCTATTCTATAGAAGCCCCCTACGGAGGCCTTCTATTCTATAGAAGCCCCCTACGGAGGCCTTCTATTCTATAGAAGCCCCCTACGGAGGCCTTCTATTCTATAGAAGCCCCCTACGGAGGCCTTCTATTCTATAGAAGCCCCCTACGGAGGCCTTCTATTCTATAGAAGCCCCCTAAGGAGGCCTTCTATTCTATAGAAGCCCCCTACGGAGGCCTTCTATTCTATAGAAGCCCCCTACGGAGGGAATCTATAGAATAGAAGGCACCTAAAAGCCCCTTATGTTGGTTTTCTATTCTATAGAAGCCCCTTATGTTGGTTTCTATTCTATAGAAGTCACCTACGGTGGTCCTATATTCTAAAGAAGTCACCTACGGTGGTCTTCTATTCTATAGAAATCACATACGGTGGTCTTCTATACTATAGAAGCCACCTGCGGTGGTCTTCTATCCTATAGAAGCCACCTGCGGTGGTCTTCTATTCTATAGAAGCCACCAACGGTGGTCTTCTGTTCTATAGAAGCCTCCTATGGTGGTCTTCTATTCTATAGAAGCCCCTACGATGGTCTTCTATTCTATCTCAGTCAGTACGGACTTAATGATACATCACTTGAAAGTGTTCTTCCTCTTTGAAACGCTATTTCACGTATATTTACCCACACATTCTTTAACTTAGTTTTAGCTAACGGAAAACTGCACCCTCTCAACTTTCATATGCCACCAATTTCTTTTGAATATCTTAAGTATTTCAAAAGTTATGGCGAAAATAAAAGTACTTTAAAATTGTTAAATTCCACAAAATTACATAAAATTTAAAGCATACATTAAGGCGCAATAAATGAAATGTGCAAAATTTTAGCCCTTTACATCACTGGTTAAGCACCGACCCGAACGCCATCTATTTACACACGTGATTGATTTTCGGCAAATATTTTTTTCAAGCTCATCTTTAAAAGCTAATAACTTTGGAACTTTTAGACATATAAACTCAAATAAGGTTGCATTTGAAAGGGTAAAGGTTCCTCTTTCGAGTGATATATTCAAAATCCTAATAAAATAATATCATGTGGGAGGAAAAGTATAAAACAATGTTCAAAAGATATTTACCCACATAATTTTGAAATTTTGTTCACCTGACCAGAAACTGCAACTTCTCACCTTTCATATGCCACCAATTTCGTTTAATTATCTTCAGTAGTTCAAAAGTTATGACCGAAAGAAATGAACTTTAATTTTTTGAAAATTAATTTTTGAATCTACCCCGACAATAGATGGCGTTCGCGTAGGGTAATTGTCAGTGTTGCCAAGCCACCAGAAATCAACGGCAACTTGGATTGTTCATAACTTTTGAACGCGTAACGATACAGACAAAATGAAAACGGATATTTTTAGCTTAAATTCTACTCTTTCCAACACGATTTAAGTTAGCATGACATGCTTTACATTTAATCCATAAATGTAACAAAAACATTTTAATTTAAAAAATCGAATTTGACATTTTAAGTTAATTTTATTTTCGCTATAACTTTTGAACTAAAGAAATTTAACGAAATCCGTTTCATATTAAAGGTGAGATGATGCAGTTTTTAATAAGATAAACTAAATTTCACCAATATGTGGGTAAATAAATATAAAATATTGTTTTATAAATATTCACGTACATTATGATATTTTAAGGGGATTTTGTACATGTGACTCGAAAGAGGAACATCTAACCTTTCAAATTATACATTGCTTGAGTCTTTATATCAAATAGTTAGAAAGTTAACAAGTTAAAAGATGGGCAAAATATTTGCCTAAAATCATTCATGTATGTCATCTATTGACGTGAGTACCTCATCCAAATAAAGCTTTTACACCAGGCCACTCGTTTATGCGGTAGAATCCCAACGCAAAATATTAGTGGTAAAGTCGGTCCAATCGGTTAATTCTTTCGAGAGTTTGCGTGCGCTCGAGCAATTCATGTAGACATGCATGTGGTCTAAAACCGTTATTTCGATGAGGCACGCCACCTATTAACACACATGATTGATTTTAAGCAAATATTTTTTTTAAGCTCATCTTTATACGTTTTGATGTCTCTCTTTGTAGTGAAAGGCCCATTAAAATACCTTAATGTGGTGCAAAAATAATAAAACAACCATTGAACCACTTATTCCAGAAATTTACCTTATCTTATCAGAAACTGCGTCCTCTCTCATTTTATATGCCATCAATTTCGTTTAAATATCTTCAGTAGTTCAAATGTTATGGCGAATAGAAAATTACCTTAAAACTTTTAAATTCGATTTTTGAAATCCCGTTATGAAATGTATTATTTGATTTGTGACTTAAATGTGACGCATGACATGTTTATTTAAATGCTGTTGGAAAGAGCAGAATTTAAGCTAAAAATATCCGTTTTCATTTTGTTTGTATCGTTACGCATTCAAAAGTTATGAACAATCCAAGATAACGTTGATTTCTGGTGATTTGGCAACACTGACAATTACCCTACGCGAACGCCATCTATTGGTTGGGTAGATTCAAAAATCAAGTTTCAAAAATTTAAGGTATTTTTCTTTTCCCTATAACTTTTGATCTACTTAAGATATTGAAACGAAATTGATGGCATATGAAAGGTGAGAGGTTGCAGTTTTTGGTCAGGTAAGCAATATGTCAAAATTAAGTGGGTAAATATATTTTAAAACATATTTTATAATTTTTCTCCTTCGTAGCGTTATTTTAATTGGAATTCGAATGTATCAATCGGAAGTGGAACCTCTGCCCTTTAAAATGATATTTTATTTGAGTTTATATGTCTAATAGTTCCAAAGTTATTAGCGTTTAAAGATGAGCTTGAAAAAAATATTTGCCGAAAATCAATCATGTGCGTCAATAGATGGCGTTCGGGTAGGTGCTTAACCAGTGTTATAAAGCGCCAAAATTGTATAAATTTCATTTACTTGCGCCTTAAGGTATGCTTTAAATTTTATGTAATCTTGTGGAATTTAACAATTTTAAAGTACTTTTATTTTCGCCATAACTTTTGAAATACTTAAGATATTCAAACGAAATTGGTGTCATATGAAAGGTGAGAGGGTGCAGTTTCCCATTAGCTAAAACTAATCTAAAGTTTATGTGGGAAAATATACGTGAAATAGCGTTTCAACATTTTTCTCACACATCACGTCATTTTATTTGGTCCTTTAAATTTCAATCGAAAGAGGAAGAACACTTTCAAATGATGCATCATTAAGTCCGCACTGACTGAGATAGAAAAGAAGACCACCGTACGTGGCATCTATACAATGGGATTTATGCTATTTTTCACTTTTTCCAGAACTATTTAATCCATAGTTGGGTGTTTTTCTTATCTACTTACCACCAAAAATTTCAATGATATTCAATGTTTATAAATAAACAAATTAGGATTATTTTTAATGTTATTTTATTTTTCAATTAAAATAATAGCATTTTTAAATAAATTATTTAAAAATAATAATGTTTAAAATAAAGAATTCTTCTACAATACTTCAATGATTTTGATCACATTCATGATCTTCTCTTTTAGCGGTGATGCCCTCTGAATTTTAGATAAATAGTAGCTTCATAATCAATTTTAGGATCCTGTAGGGGACCTTGAAATCTCGAAATGAAGTTTAACAAATGTATTGTACTATGGCTGACAATGGTTTTGAATATATCTCCAATTTCGTTCACACTGAGACTTAATAGAAGTCCATTTTGACTTTAGACGTGTAAAAGTGGTCCATCTTAATGTAGTCCCATTTGCAGCTTACTTTGGCGGAACCCACATTTTAGACGAATCTGATAAGAGCGTAAAAATAAAAAATATATATTTTAATAGGGATGTTTTGATTAAATAAAAAAATGTTACTCTTGTATTAAAATTGAAAGTTGACTGAGAGAATAATACATGTTAACGGGCAAAATAATTTTAGATAACTGGAGACTAGAAAAATAAATTGAGGTAAGTAGCTGAAATTTTGAAATTTTTGATTTCAAAGTATTTAAGACCCCCTCATTTCAGTCTCGTTGACCTCAACTATTACCGTTGTGGATTTTATAGAACATACACATCTTCAACTGTTAATTATTCTCCATTATGTGGAGACTTCAAAGAACTACAAATGGTAAAATAAATTGAGATAAGTAGCTGAAATTTTGAAATTTTCGATTTCAAAGTATTTAAGAGGGGGTCTCTTTGACCTCAACTATTACCGTTGTAGTTTTTTTTACAAAATTCACTTTTTCAACTATTAATTATTCTTCCAAAAAAACGTGATATCATAAATCATTATGCATTACAAGACGCTATTAAAAACCACATTTATTTATTTATTGTTTGAAAACATTTTTCGATGTTATCGGTTTGTCTGGTGGCCTCTTGGTATCCCTGTATGAATGAAAAAAAATGAATGAAAAAAAAATACTACTGGAAACATAATTAGCTACTTAAAAATGTGATGTTGCAATAATGGGTTATAAAAAAAATCTTACAAAAAATCAATTTAAATCTTTTTGGCCCCCAAATGATGCCGTAATAGGTTATAGTGCACACATAAAAGCGAGGGTAATTAATTTAAAATTTATTATAATTTTATTGGATTATGTGGACAAAAAACAAGAAGCGAAGAAATACTTGAAATGAAATCGATTTGTTATTATTTAAATTATTTGTTTCAATGATGGTATTTGATATAAGTGAAACTATAAGGAGAATATTTATTCTACTTAGACCTTGTCTTAGAAGATTGAATATTTTGGTATGCCTTAAAGGAAATTTTTATTTATTTATTTGTGTGTATATGAATGAAATTTACTAAGTGATTTCGGAACATTCAGAGATAACCTGTCAGCTAAAGTGTCGTTTATGGAATTTTCCCAAACATTGCTATCTAGTAAAAATTTGATTTCAAAACATAGTCCTGTAACGACAAATCCCTACCTAAAAATGTTATAACCCCAACTAAGTACGAAATATCAGCAATTTCGGTTGGATAATGGAGCTAAAACTTCCTTAAATCGGGAGGGAGGTGTAACACGTTTATACTCCCAAAAGAAACTAAGTGCCAAATTTTAGCCATTTCGGTTGGATAATGTGGCTGAAATCCCTCCCGAAAATATTGAAAATCGGAAGTTACATTCTATTTGAGTTATATAATAAAAACATGGTTCTCTACTGACAATTATCTGCTGGAATATTCTAACCCCAAGGAAAACAAAATAAAAAATTTAACCATTTCGTTAAAATAAAGCGTCTAAACGTTGCAAATATTGAAATCTGAGCAGTACCGTTTTATGGGGGATATATCAAAACAAGAACCTGTACTGACAATTTTCTGAGGGAACGTTTTGTAGCTCCAAGTCTAAATACCAAATTCCGGCCATTTTGGTGGGTAAATGTAGCCAAGACCTTCAAAATACATAAAAACGGCGTGTTGCAATATCTGGGGGGCTATTCCAAAACGTTAATCATTTTCAAATCAAATGTTTTTTTAACCTCTGAAACACAAAAATCAAAAATATCATCAAATTTACACATCGAAAATTCAACTAATACCTTAAAATTCCTTAAAGTGACTCGTCGCGTTATATGAGGTCCGTTTGGACGCTAGATTGATTTCCACAGACGGACGGACATGGCCATATCGATGTACTTTTTGGGATCTGAAATGATTATTTCGTGATGTTAGTTACAATCGGAATGATGAACTTATTATACGAGTACCCTCCAAAATATGGTGGAGGGCATAAAACGAAATGACTTTTTGTTGGTAGCAAAAGAAGTTGTGGAAGTTTTTTGTGTACATTTTTGACAGATCCAATCAACACAGTTTACACACGAATAAAATTCATAGTCCCGTGACGATCGGGGCAGCTGTGGAGCGAGGCTTTCCTCAGGGATCTCATGATGGATTCCCTGATGCGGAAGTCAACTGCACGTTCAAGATTTGTGCGGATGGCTCGATGGCTTATCATGATTGAATTTAGCCTCTTGTCGAACTAGAACATCATCCTTAGCCGGTCATAGGTATCTTTGGGGCTGGAGTGACTAGGTGGGTGTTGACGTGGCGGGCTACAAGACAGTGCAGTGTTTATGCTTCTAAAATGCAGGTTGGCCCACCACATTAGAATTGGAGAACAAGTTTTGTGGGTACTCTATATTGCGGAATCTTTGTAGTTGGGTCGGAAAAAGCTTTTGTCGTGCCAGCGTGTACTCATGTTAGCATGTTTGACATTCGGACTTCATCTACGGATGCACTGCAAGTGTTACTTGGCACTCTATTCTTTGATTTGGAAGCAAAATTTACGGATATTCTTTATGAGTTTAAGCGTGGGTTGCAGCTGCCCGAGGATGTATGATTTGGGCCTTCTGATCTAATGGATGGGGATGTGAGGCGATGCAGTGGGATGGTAGGCGAAAGCGCACTCCTTATAATGGGAGGACTAGGCCTGTTGCAGTTCTAAGAGCGGCATTCTAGAAGGTTTGAATACTCTTCCAACCCGTTTCACTTATGTTGGTCGCATACCATACCGACCTATCGCGTTATACATGCTCAACAAGATTTCTTTGTCTACCCCTAAATCTTCAAATGACCTTGTTTCTACATTTCAGCTTGTCACATACATATGTATAACTGTGGCATGCACGAACGATGTGAACATCATGTTGAATATTACCCCTAAGATTTTGGGTGTAGTTAGTGTTCGGAATTTTGTTATCATCGACCAGGACATTCAACTCTGGGCTCATCTTCGCAGTTTATGTGGTGAACAAAGTGATCTTAGATCTTAGTGGCGGATATTTTCACATTCCTTGCGAGGAAAAGGAGGAAAATCGGGCAAATAGGAGTTCAGTCTTTCACAAATGTCATTCGGAAAGGATCCCGACGCCAAGATTGTTCAATCTTCCGCATACGTAATGATCTTAATACCGTCTTGAAGGAGTGAAATACTGAAAAGGTAAACAGTTCTGGAGATATCACCCCACGTTGGGGAACCCGCTATTTCACTTTACGAGGCTTCGATTTCTTTCCGAATTGTATGTACGAGTAGCGTCCACACATATAATTGATTATTCAACATTTCAAATATGACCGGAGGGTAGTCTACTCGATGTCCTCAAACAGTGGTTGACCGTATCTAAGGTTTTTGCTAAGTCGAGCACCACCTACACTGTCATATCGCACGTCTTGTACTGATTGAGTTATCGACTAATATGTGTGAAGATGGCACGCAGCGCTCTTGTAGGGCTGTGCTGCTTACGGATCCCATACTGATGATCGACAACTGGATAGCTATTTCTGGGGAGGAGTAACCCCTCAAGAGTCTTTGCATTCGCATTTGCTGGCTTCTGTAGATGAACCACCTTGCCCATTTACCAGACTTCGGGCCCGATGTAGGTGGCTAGCGATAGGTTCAAATATTTCATAATATGATCGACTCCCGACTTATCCAGCTGTTTGAGCATTACCATCTTTGGATGATTTAGCGTTCCCACAGTGGAATTCTGCAACTCATTTTTTGACTTACCGATAAAAATCGGTAAAATTAAAACGCAAAATTGTAAATGCTGATGATCGACAACTGGATAGCTATTTCTGAGGAGGAGTAAAGCCTCAAGTATCTTTGCATTCACATTTGCTGGCTTCTGTAGCTGAACCACGTTGCCCATTTACCAGACTTCGGGGCACGATGTAGGTGGATAGCGATAGGTTCAGATATTTCGTAAGGTGATCGACTCCCGACTTATCCAGCTGTTTCAGCATTACCATCTCTGGATGATTTAGCGTTCCCGCAGTGAAATTCTGTAACTCATTTTTTGACTTACCGATAAAAACCTGTAAAATTAAAACGCAAAATTACAAATTAACGTCGACAGCACTCTAGATATCGGTACGACCTAGCGACTACTATACTTTGGTCGCTATCTTATCGAAAAATGTCATTAATTACCAAAATTGTACTCGCATGTGGTCATTCACCAACCTATAAACTTCCAATCTCAGCTCCCAAACTCTGGGGTCACTAATTTTTGCACGACGAAGCTCATCACGCTCATTTGCTAATCCACGCCTGCCACTGAATTTGGTCTCACAACGGGTTTTCGACCAGGAGGTATGTAGCAAGCGGCTGCATTCTTTCCGCTACCCGAACACCAGAAGAGTTGGTCAATACTCTGAAGTTGTGATTGGTGAACTCTCGGAAACTAGGCCAATTAGCTTTCCCATGATTGATAAAAGCGCAGCGTTCATGAGTGGTAAAGTCGGGCGGTCTGCTGATGGATAGGATTATATGGAGATAGTCTGATCCAAGATAAACGGCGGACTGCAAGGAGATGCCATTCGGCAGACCTGGTTAGGTCTGGCAAACAATGACACTCTCCTCTGGTGGGGGCGTCCTCATTGAACGTGCAAAACGTATCAATGTTTTCAGCCAGCTTAATAACCATAGGGATAGGTCATTACTTAGGACCGAATGCCACAATTCATGATGAGCATTGAAGTCCCCTATGACTAGTCGGTTATAACCTTCCAAATGCGGGCTAATGTTGGGACTACAACCTATAGTACAGCTATTAATGGGGGGTACATACGTTAAGCTGGATGCAGCCGTGGTGTAATGGTGGCCCATTTCCTATGTATTTCAGCCATGTAAAAATTCTGTACAAGTTGTGTCTAAAGACACGCTTTTCGGACTCGGCGATAAACAGTAGGTCCCATATCATTGAGCTAATGAGGGTTATTCTGAATGAAAACTGCACGTGAGGTTTGTCTTTCTGTCGCCTCAACTTAAAGGAGAAAGTGAGAAAACTCACGGGGAACTTACGTTCAGAATAACCCCCAGTATTAATCGGGGTGCACTCATTAATATGAGAGAAGTCTGTCTTGTCCCTTCTGGGATATTTGTGGAACAATTATATATATGTTAAGGAAGGCTACAACGACAGCGCCGCAACTTCCATACATCCCATGTACTGGTCATTAGAGCCAGGTTCAAGCGACATAGGTCTGTATTGAACAGACTAGTGCAGCATATGCGATGTTGTGTTTTTCTCGTGTGGATGTCGTGTCAGCTGCCACTGGCAACCTGCCAGTGAGGGTAGCTTTGTTTATTGTTTATGTTATTGCCGCGGTCCCTGCGGGTCATTTGTACAGTCTGTGAGGACAGCATGTTAAGTGTTGGTGGTCCTGTGTTGTTTGTTTCTTCGCTGAGTGATTGTTGGAGGTCACATGTCACGTTCTGCTTTGAGTCCAACTGGTAGCAGTCTTTGGCTACGAAGCTTTACCGGAAGCTATGGCTGACTTCATAAATGCAATACTGGGTAACATTTATACATTTTGGTGTATTCATAAATGCAGTAGATGAGTAGTTGTTTAGTACCTCATTTCCGATTCTTCTTCTTTAGCTTAGAATTCATTTAGTAATTAAACCGTCAAAAAGTCTATATTCCAATGTTTGAATAATTTATGTGCCTAATATATTACATATTCTTAGAGAGCAACATAACCTCATAAGCAATTTCCAAAATTTATGTGGGCTGTTTTGTGATTATTGTCTGATGCGTTTTGGTAATTTAGTACCAAAATTTTGTGTGTGTGTAATAATGCTTTTTTTAAGATTTTGTTTACTTTTTTGCCATTACATTTTTTTGCTGAAGTCTTTTTTCCGGTTGTGATCATATTATTAAGTGGATCTGTCTGTGTCTAATTCTTGGCAATCGCCTATGTGTCTGTGCCAGTCAGCCAGCCAGATGAAGAGTGCAAAAAAAAATCTTCATATACGAAACGTGTGCGCTAGAAGTCGTTTTGTCTGCCAATCTATCTATGCCTTCAATATTTGGTAATCGTCCCACTTGGCATGCGTTTAACAGGTTTTTCATGTCCGCAGTTGTTGTTTTTTTGCTTGCTCGCACTTTGAAACTTATTTTGATGATATTTATGTCAGGTTTTCGCTTCTAAGTTTTTGCTCTTATTTTTGTTTTCTTCATTTTCATATTCAATATGAATATACAATTTATCGTTAGTTGATGTAGGTAAAATTTGCAAGTGGGAGATATATGATCAGCTAGAAAATGTGGGCTGAGGACAGACGTTAATATTTTTTACTGTCATCCTTAGAAACAAATTAGAAGTTTTTTGTTGGCTTGGTGAGATGAGTTTTTGTTTGGGAATTTTTTGTAATGATGAGATTTTATTTGAAAATAAAATATTATTATAAAATTGATGTAAAAAATAAAATCGTAAAAAATGGAGAAGTTAAAAATTTTAATACACCTGAGACTGGATTCTTGTCCTATGAAACAAAACAAAAAAAAATGATAAGCGTAAAAACTTCGAAAAAATATGTTCCATTATTTATGATTTTATTGTTTTGATTTAAATTTCATAATATTTTTATGATCTCAAGAAGAAGAGGAAGAAAAACGGTTCCCCCTCCAGTAATATTTATAAAATTTTCAAACTGGACTTTTCACACCTCTTTCATGACGAACATGAACAAGTCCACAAAAAAAAAATACAACAGAATACCAGAAATATTTCAAACGTTGAATTCAATCAATCAATTGTTTGGAACAATTTGATGGCGTTGTTGCCGGTGGTTTGGTGATTGCGTTAGTGGTGTTAGCTGCTAGCGACCGCTTCAGCCGCATTGCTGTCTCAATAATTATTATGCAATAACTGAAATGCAGTGCAATAAACTGACATTTGGAATTTACAGTTGGGTAAAACACGATCGTAAGCTGAGGTAATGGACAAATATGGTTTTATCAAGTTTAACACTCCCTCACCAACAACAACAACAAGAACAACCAACAAAAACCAAGAAAACCTCAAACACCACCAACATTAAAAAAAGGTGGCCAAAGCCCAAGCGGTGGTGGTTGGCTCTTTGGACAAATTAAATTACCCAGAAATTGTTAAGCGTTAAATTAACGATTTTCCATTTAACGCCATTGGTCGTCAGGCCGCAATAATGATAATAATGTCTTGAGCTGGAGTTTGGCCACGGCCGCTCGCTCTTGATGGTAACCCAAGACATTAAATCTGTCAGTCAGTCACTCAGTCAGTTAGCTGCAAACGATGTGTGTGATTGACTTTGTGGCGGCGGTGGCGTCATAATGTAACGATTTGTGGTGTCTATTGAACTTTTAACTGCCAGCCCAGGCTAGGAAAATTGAAACGACGACAAATCTACCGACAAACAAATTTGTGGAATTGTAAGTCATGTTTTTGTCGAAGTTTGGTAAATAAAAATTGTGTGGAAAAAAATCAATTTACAATACGCAAATGCATGCATACATTGTTGCCCAGTTGTTTGGTTTGTCTTCCCCCCTTCCCCAAAATGCAAAAGCAAAGGCCTTCTTTGTTAAAGTGAATGGCATTTGGGGCTTTAACAAGTGTAGACACATATCCATTAGCCAGTCCCGAATTGTTACTTTTTATCAATTAGCATAATACTAGACAAACAAACAAAACAGTTTAACATAAGCCGAGCTAAATCAGGCTTAGAAGCAATTTCCTTATTATTTCCTTTCCCAATTATGGGGTGGGCTTAAGTTGGTGGGTCTGCTAGTCGTCAAATTAATGGGTGTGAATTTGAAGTTTAGCTTTTAGGGATTAATAGACAAATTACCTTGTAAATGAAAATCGTGACGTTTTTAAAGGAATTTTGGTGCTGGTTTTTGGCTGCTTTGACAGCAGACTGTGTATTTTCTGTCATGTTCGGTATTAAACATTGTAATAATTATCAATTAATAATGGTTTGTGTGACAAACCAGTATTTTGTTTGCCTGCATCATTATACCCTCAGCCTTTAGGCTATGAAGGGTATATACACTTTCATACGGGCAAAATGTGCCCCATCGAAATAATGGTTTTAGACCCCAAGTATGTTTGGACGAAATGTGTTTCAGACAATTTGGAGTCGATTGAGCAATGTCCGTCCGTCTGTCTGTCTGTCTGGCTGGCTGGAGCGCACGATAACTCTCGAAGGGATGAACCGATTCGGTTCAAATTTTGGCTTTCGTAATATTTTGTCCAAACTTAGTTTAAGTTCGAAGATGAGCTATATCGGTCCACGCCTTCCGGTACCTCCCCCACAAAAGTTCGAAAGTGTTCGGAAAATTTGTACGCACGATAACTCTTGAAGGGTGTAACCGATTTGGTCCATACTTTGCCCATCGTGGAGCGTGTACCAGACTTAGATCAGGTTTTAATATGGACTCAATCGGTCCACTCCGTCGGGTACCTCCCACACAAAATTTTGGAAAAGTTCAGTTTAGGAACATCTCTCGAATCGCTTTGATTTTTGCTTTAGCAACTTGTATTCACTGCCCTCCATACGACGGTATAAGTTTCATCAGGGGCAAGTTCATACTTCCTGAGAAAATAGCCTGAAAGTTGCAAAAAAAACCCCTATGACACCGCGTGAGGAGGTTGGAGGGCAAAATAACTCTCGAACAGGTCTGCCGATTCGGTCCAAAGTTTGGCCTTAGTAATATTTTGTCCAAACATAGTTTAAGTTCGAAGATAAGCCATATCGGTCCACTCCTTCAGGTACCTCCCCCACAAAAGTTCAAAAATGTTCGGAAAAATTGTGCGTACGATAACTCTTGAAGAGAGTGGCCAAATTGGTCCATACTTTACACATCCTAATATATCTACCAGATATAGATCAGGTTCAAATATGGACTATATTTGTCCACTCCATCCGGTACCTCCCACTCAAAATTTCGGATACATGTTCACTTTAAGACCTGCTTTCGAATCACTTTGATTTTTGTTGAAGCAACTTGCATTACTGCCTCAATTGGATGGTAAAAGTTGTTTCAGGGGCAAGTTCATACTTCTTGAGCAAACATCCCTGAAGTTCTAAAAAACCCCTATGGTACCATATGTAGTGGCTGGAGATCCATTCTTTTTAGTATCTCCTCCGCAAAACTTTTGATATTAAATCCTAATCAACATTTTTGTCAGTTCAAACGCCCAAAATTTTTAAAACTCCCTAAATACATGAGTTTTTTGGGAAAAAATTGTTTCAATATACACAGGCTGAGGGTATATCTCTGTCGGCAAAGCCGACTGATACTTTTTTACTTGTTCTTAGCTACATTTTGGCTGTTGAAGATAAAAGAAAATTTTTGATAAATATTCTAAAGGTAAGGTCACATTAGGCAAATAATTGCTCCAGCGACAGGCAGTGTGCGCTTATTGAGAGCAGGTGAGCGTAAATAATGAATTGAAATTTATGCTAACTTGCTAACAGTGTGCACTTACTGTCTGTCGTTGGAGAAAATATTTGTCTAATGTGACCTTACCTTAAGGATTGTTTTTAATAAGTAACAGGCGATCTTAAATCCCATATTAAGTCGTAAAAACTTGAGAACAAGTAAATCAGCCGGGTTTGAAAACAGCTCAATACCCTCAGCCTGTGGTGTAATCGCCGTTTACTGCCAGACTTGCTTAACTTTAAGTTGCCTAAACGTATCAGTTACTCCTTTTATTGGTCGATCCATGATGTCAACGTCGTCTGCATAAATACATATAAGACCTTCTGGAGGATTCTTTTATAGATAAAATATCCCCTAAAGAGTCTTCTATAGATAAAATACGCCCTTAAGGAGTCTTCTATAGATAGAAGACCTCCTAGAGGAGTCTTCTTTAAAATAAATACCTTCTAAAGAAGACCTCTATGCATAGACGACCTCCTAAAAGAGTCTTCTATAGATAGAAGACCTCCTAAAGGAGTTATATTTAAAATGAATACCTTCTAAAGGAGTCCTCTATACATAGAAGACCTCCTAAAGGAGTCTTCTATAGATAGAAGACGTCCTACACGAGTCTTCTATAGATAGAAGACCTCCTAAAGGAGTCTTCTATAGATAGAAGACCTGCTAAAGGAGTCTTCTATAGATAGAAGACGTGCTAAAGGAGTCTTCTATAAATAGAATATCTTCTAAAGGAGTCTTGTATAAATAGAAGACCTTCTAAAGGAGCCTTCTATACATGGAAGACCTCCTAAAGGAGTCTTCTGTAGATAGAAGACCCCCTAAAGGAGTCTTCTATTGATAGAAGACCTCCTAAAGGAGTCTTCTGTAGATAGAAATCCTCCTAAAGAAGTCTTCTATATATAGAATACCTTCTAAAGGAGTCTTCTATAAATAGAATACCTTCTAAAGGAGTCTTCTATAAATAGAATACCTTCTAAAGGAGTCTTCTATAGATAGAAGACCTCCTAAAGGAGGCTTCTATAGATAGAAGACCTCCTAAAGGAGTCTTCTATAGATAGAAGAGCTACTAAAGGAGTCTTCTATAGATAGAATACCTTCTAAAGGAGTCTTCTATAGATAGAAGACCTCCTAAAGGAGTCTTCTATAGATCGAAGACCTCCTAAAGGAGTCTTCTATAGGTAGAAGACCTCCTAAAGGAGTCTTCTATAGATAGAAGTCCTCCTAAAGGAGTCTTCTATATATAAAATACCTTCTAAAAGAGTCTTCTATAAATAGAAGACCTTCTAAAGGAGTCTTCTATAAATAAAATACCTTCTAAAGGAGTCTTCTATAGATAGAAGAAGAAGAAGAACTCCTAAAGGAGTCTTCTGTAGATAGAAGTTCTCCTAAAGGAATCTTCTATAGATAGAAGACCTCCTAAAGGAGTCTTCTATAAATAAAATACCCTCTAAAGGAGTCTTCTATAGATAGAAGACCTCCTAAAGGAGTCTTCTGTAGATAGAAGTCCTCCTAAAAGAGTCTTCTATAAATAGAAGACATCCTAAAGGAGTCTTCTATAAATAGAAGACCTTCTAAAGGAGTCTTCTATAAATAGAAGACATCCTAAAGGAGTCTTCTATAAATGGAAGCCTTCCTAAAGGAGTCTTCTCTAGATAGAAGATCTCCTAAAGGAGTCTTCTATAGATAGAAGACCTCCTAAAGGAGTCTTCTATAGATAGAAGACCTCCTAAAGGAGTCTTCTGTAGATAGAAGACGTCCTAAAGGAGTCTTCTATAGATAGACGACCTCCTAAAGAAGTCTTCAATAGATAGAAGACCTCCTTAAGGAGTCTTTTATAGATAGAAGACCTCCTAAAGGAGTCTTATATAGATAGAAGACCTCCTAAAGGAGTCTTCTATAAATAGAAGACCTTCTAAAGGAGTCTTCTATAAATAGAAGACCTTCTAAAGGAGTCTTCTATAGATAGACGACCTCCTAAAGGAGTCTTCTATAAATAGAAGACCTTCTAAAGGAGTCTTCTATAAATAGAAGACCTTCTAAAGGAGTCTTCTATAGATAGACGACCTCCTAAAGGAGTCTTCTGTAGATAGAAGTCCTCCTAAAGGCGTCTTCTGTAAATAGAATACCTTCTAAAGGAGTCTTCTATAGGTGGAAGACCTCCTAAAGGAGTCTTCTATAGATAGAAGTCCTCCTAAAGGAGTCTTCTATATATAAAATACCTTCTAAAAGAGTCTTCTATAAATAGAAGACCTTCTAAAGGAGTCTTCTATAAATAAAATACCTTCTAAAGGAGTCTTCTATAGATAGAAGAAGAAGAACTCCTAAAGGAGTCTTCTGTAGATAGAAGTTCTCCTAAAGGAATCTTCTATAGATAGAAGACCTCCTAAAGGAGTCTTCTATAAATAAAATACCTTCTAAAGGAGTCTTCTATAGATAGAAGACCTCCTAAAGGAGTCTTCTGTAGATAGAAGTTCTCCTAAAGGAGTCTTCTATAAATAGAAGACATCCTAAAGGAGTCTTCTATAAATAGAAGACCTTCTAAAGGAGTCTTCTATAAATAGAAGACATCCTAAAGGAGTCTTCTATAAATGGAAGCCATCCTAAAGGAGTCTTCTATAGATAGAAGACCTCCTAAAGAGTCTTCTATAGATAGAAGACCTCCTAAAGGAGTCTTCTGTAGATAGAAGACGTCCCAAAGGAGTCTTCTATAGATAGACGACCTCCTAAAGAAGTCTTCAATAGATAGAAGACCTCCTTAAGGAGTCTTTTATAGATAGAAGACCTCCTAAAGGAGTCTTATATAGATAGAAGACCTCCTAAAGGAGTCTTCTATAAATAGAAGACCTTCTAAAGGAGTCTTCTATAAATAGAAGACCTTCTAAAGGAGTCTTCTATAGATAGACGACCTCCTAAAGGAGTCTTCTATAGATAGACGACCTCCTAAAGGAGTCTTCTGTAGATAGAAGTCCTCCTAAAGGCGTCTTCTGTAAATAGAATACCTTCTAAAGGAGTCTTCTATAGATGGAAGACATCCTAAATGAGTCTTCTATAGATAGAAGTCCTCCTAAAGGAGTCTTCTATACACAGAATACCTCCTAAGGAGGTCTTCCATAAATAGAAGACCTTCTAAAGAAGTCTTCTATACATAGAATACCTCCTAAAGGAGTCTTCTATAGATAGCAGACCTCCTAAAGGAGTCTTCTATAAATAGAATACCTTCTCGAGGAGTCTTCTATAGATAGAAGACCTCCTAAAGGAGTCTTATATAGATAGAAGACCTCCTAAAGGAGTCTTCTATAAATAGAAGACCTTCTAAAGGAGTCTTCTATAGATAGACGACCTCCTAAAGGAGTCTTCTGTATATAGAAGTCCTCCTAAAGGAGTCTTCTATAGTTGGAAGACATCCTAAATGAGTCTTCTATAGATAGAAGTCCTCCTAAAGGAGTCTTCTATACACAGAATACCTTCTAAGGAGGTCTTCCATAAATAGAAGACCTTCTAAAGAAGTCTTCTATACATAGAATACCTCCTAAAGGAGTCTTCTATAGATAGCAGACCTCCTAAAGGAATCTTCTTATGCCCTTATAATTTGATCCCACAGCCTTATCAGCTTTCTTTTAGACAGATGTTTACGTTCAATCATTGGTTATGCGTTTTTCCTGCCTAATTGTGCTAACCAGCTGATGCATTCACCTTATCAGCGTGTGCCCCCAGTATTGAACAGCTTGGCTGTTATGATAACGGCCCCTGCAGTCTTATTATTTTTTTAGCTGGTTAATTTCTGTCTTTACCTCATTGTGACCGGTCGTTATACGCTCAATATCATATTCAGGGATGAAGAGAAACCATGTAGAATTTGCGCTAGTATTGGATACCAACGGTTTGGAAATGTTTCTTTCCCTTGCCCGAGCACACTAAAGTATCTGTTACCAGATTACCTTGCTCGTTTCTACAGGAGGATACGTCTGCATCAAAACGATGTTTGATGTTTCACACTTTGGTAGAATTTTCGGAATTCAATTTGGGTCCTAATGTATATCTTGATTTTTTTTCACAAGACCCAATTGCTTAACGAAAGAATTTCTCGTTCCGATTACATATCAGCACAGTAGCAAAGTATTGGCCACTCCATGCAAACAGCCACAAATCCATACTCGGATGCCGGAGGAACCCAATTAACGTAGCAACTAATATACGAACAGACCCTACACGGATGTTGGACATCGGTAAGCTGGCCAATTGCTTAACGGAAGAATCCCTCGTTCCGATAATATATCAGCATAGTGGCAAAATATTGCCCCCTCTGGTATTGTGTCTGTTCGTATTTTAGTTGCTACGTTTTATCGGGAACGTGCCTTTGCTGCAACAAGGTAGTGATCCCAGTCGATGTTTACTACTCGGAACGATTGTACATCCAACACTCCTTTATCTCAGGAAGTATGCACACCCGCCCCAAACAATTGTATCATCATAATAAGGGCCGGGATAACTACCTGTTTTAACAACTTCAAATGGCCTGAGAGCTAGTCTAGACTGCACTTTTTCGAATCATTTTGACATTTTGTGAGAGAGGTACGAGAAGAAGTGGACCGATATTGTGCATATTCGATTCTTTTCTATACCCGGAAGAAATATAACTATGTTCAAAGGTTATACCGAATTAGGGATAGGTAATGGAAAGCAATAATCGATTTTTCGACTATTCGATTATGGTCTAAATCTAAAAATTCGATTTTTCGGTCTTGCGATTATTTCACTTGTCTTAAAACTCGACTTTCGACTTTTTCATAACCGCAGAAAATCGATTATAATCGACTATTCGTCGATTTTCGAGTTTTCTTTTGAAACTGTAAAACCGCCAAGTCAACAATCTGTGGTCAAACTCGAAAATCGATCACAAGATAATCGATTATGCGATTTTCCTTCCAGACAAAAGTCGACTACGATTTTTAGATTTTTGACTGCAAAAAATCGACTAATCGATTAACCGAAAGTCGACTTACCTATCCCTATACCGAATCGGTAATAGCCATACATATTCTTTCAAAAATATCCCGAAGGAACAAGGGGGACTTCTCTCACTCCTTGAGTAGTTTTACAAGGCTGAAATACTCAGGAAATGTAACCAACATTACACTGAGGGCTGTTTTTGCCACCGATGAAAATGTGGTGTTACCTGGCCTGGGAATTGAACCAGGACACGAACAGTGCAAGGCGGGAGTTCTTAACACTGCACCACGGTGCCACCGAATCGTCAACTCTCTTCGAAAGTTATCGTGAGCCCCATACCGAAAAAGTGAACCGATATGGGTCATTTGCTCTAAGTTTGGAAAAATATTACGAGGTGCAAAGTTTGTGGATCAGCCATACATGCAGTCGGTCGACTCCAAATTGAATGAAACGGATTTCGCCCAAACATACTTGGGATCCAAAATCATTATTTCGATGAGGTATCAAAGTGTTTATACCCTCGTCATAACTCCCACAATACTTTTGGACTTATGTCCACCAAAAAATTATTTAAAATGAAAAAATGGGAGATATGTTCGCCACATAAAATCGAACAAAAGTCCCACAACTTTTTGAGCGTTATGTCCTACATCAATTTTTTATATATTAATGTATAAAAATCTGGCTATATTACGCTGAAATGACTGACTTCATGTAACAATTACTAAACATTAAAGTTTCAAGCTTTTTCTGGCCTGCCTTCAGTTCATTTTCTCCAATTTAAATTTCATGTTTAGTGGTAGTTACCCTAAATCTCTTTGAGCTGTGTAATATTTCAAAAATTCGATCAATATCAGGCGACAAAAGCAACATTTTCACAGACAAGGCGTTGAAAACCTACATCCAACATTTGAAATCTTTTCAAACAAAAACCAAAACAACAATTAATTTCCATTAAATGAAGCAGTGAAGGAAAAAATGGAGAAAAAATACGCTTAACCAGACCATAGCCAATCATCCGTCCATAGTAATTGTTGTTTGTGCTGCTAGATGAGGGTGTTATGTTTGTGGAATTTCATCAGTTTTAGATCATGATCAATACCAAGGAAAAACCTTCATCTGCTGCTGCGATTGGTTTCTGTTATGGCTTGAGACATAACTCTGGCAATAATATTATGAGCGTTTATGTTGTATTTGATCAAGACAAACATAAATTATTTATAAACTGAAACAACAATGCCGCCACCACCACCAACGCCGTCAGTCGCATGATCATCAACAAAACAATAGCAGTCAGTAGCAGCAATGACAGGCAATATGCTGTGTGCCTGGCTGGCTGGCTGGCTGACTGGCTATCCATGCAGTCTCCAAGACGAGTAGGCGAAGGCGGCACTCCAATAGGAAACTTGTTAAAGCTGCACTGAAGTGGAAAACTGTAATGCTTGTCGTACAAGCAGCATTAAGGCTACCGTTTTCATTTTCAATTTTGCCGCACGTTTATTTGGTCCTCCTCCCTTTTGAAATAATGTTTTGTTGTTGTCGTAAGATTTAGTTTCTGTTTTTATGGCCACTAACCTTAAAAGCCTTGTCTGTTTTTGCCAAAGAACACGCCTTCATGGCACTTCATTTAATATTGAAAATTTCTATGGAACGCGGAACAGAGAGTGCCACTGCTTTACGAAGAGTTAGAGATAGGAGGCTATGGACAAACAAATGGCAAGGAATACATAAATTTGTCTTGGGCTAAATTGACCGCCAGCCTTTGGTGATTATGGGAGCATGTTTTTTTGTTTCTGTTAGATTTTTTATGAGTTTTTTTTTGGCTTTTTTCCAAGTGGCATAAAATCGGAAAAGTTAAGATAAATTATGCTAAAGGAGTTGGAATGAAAACAAAAAAATGAATGTTTGGAAGTTAAATTTTTATGGATCGTTCATTGAAGTTTTGTACATTCATTGAAGTTCTGTACATAAAATTTTGGAAAAAAGTAGTTCAGAGAAATGAAAACAAGGTGCGATTTTTAGGGGACACTTAATGGCTATATGACCATATTTTTGGAAATGTAAAGTTGAATTTGCAAAAGCTTCTGTAATCGTTTTTTTAAGATGTGTGGCTGATTGGACCACCTGGGCTGCTAATAAACCCTCTAGGTCAAGTCGGTCGCCTTCTCATTCTAGCTCTAGATAGAAGACAAATTTTGAAAATTTTTTTGAAATTGATTACTTCTCGAAAATTGGCTTCTGATAATCACATCTAGCCCACATTCGATGTATGTATGTATGTATGTTCTCATGGTATGATACATCAACATTTTATAGAACATGTTTGTTTTGTTTTTATTATTTGGTGTGTCTTTTCCCATAACTCATAAATCAGCAATTAGATTCTTATTTTGGCAGTTTCCCATAAAAAGAGACCCAAGTATTTCGGCAAATTAAAGCACCGTGACAGATAAAAAGAAGCGGCAGCAGCAGGGTTACGAGTCATTAACCAAACAAAGTTATGGCGCTATTCATCACTTTGATGTGAAAACTGTTTGAGTTACTTGTTCTTGTTGGACTAGGCTATAAAATATTCAAAATACACAAGAAAAATTCAAATAAAATATGCCCAGGAATTGTAGATAGATGTTGGTGATTCACAGCAAATAATGATAAGTGGGTAATTGGAACAGCCCAAAATTAAACTAACAAAAAAAAAAAGAAGAAAAATAAGGAGGAGTCTTCAAGAGTAATAAAAATGTATGCCTTAGATAAATAGTCCGTATAGAGCGCAATTTTTTTCACAAATTGCTTACAATGACTATCGACTGTAAATACCGAATGTTACAATTGATTGATTTTAACCCATTTAAAAGCGCTATTAACACCTCATTTAACAGAATGAGCGTGTCAAGAACCAAAGTGCTGAATTGAACAACATTTATACTTTGTTCACTTGTTTGTTGTCATTCTACCATGCGATGCGAACAAGTATATTTTAACGCTGTGAGTTATGCCAAAACAAAAAAAGCAACAACACCAACCAACTCCAGCCACAAAATTTGGTATGTGTGAACACAAAAATGATGTTTCTGCTCTTAATGATTTCGACACGACAACGTCAAGTGTTAAATAAATATTTACAACGCAAATTGCAATAAATTTTTAACAGCGTTACAATAGCAGCGGAACAGCATTTTATAGCTGGAGAAAAAACAGAGAAACAAATAAGTGCATGACATAAAGAAGAACAAATAATTGCATTATCGACAAATTATTTCAAATAACAATGCAACGATGTAAATTGGCAACTTCGACAATATTAAAAAATATTTCAAACATTTTAAGAAAAAAATTTCAATTTCAAAGTTCCTATAGGTAGTCAAATTCGTCGAAATTTACTATAAATAGTCATTTTCGGCGAAATTTACTATAAATAGTCAATTTCGACGAAATTTCCTATAGAGAGTCAATTTCGACGAAATTTCCTATAGAGAGTCAATTTCGACGAAATTTCCTATAGAGAGTCAATTTCGACGAAATTTCCTATAGAGAGTCAATTTCGACGAAATTTCCTATAGAGAGTCAATTTCGACGAAATTTACTATAGAGAGTCAATTTCGTTGAAATTTCCCACAGAGAGTCAATTTCGTCGAAATTTCCTATAGAGAGCCAATTTCGTCGAAATTTCCTATAGAGAGCCAATTTCGTCGAAATTTCCTATAGAGAGTCAATTTCGTCGAAATTTCCTATAGAGAGTCAATTTCGTCGAAATTTCCTATAAAGAGTCAATTTCGTCGAAATTTCCTATAGAGAGTCAATTTCGTCGAAATTTCCTATAGAGAGTCAATTTCGTCGAAATTTCCTATAGAGAGTCAATTTCGTCGAAATTTCCTATAGAGAGTCAATTTCGTCGAAATTTCCTATAGAGAGTCAATTTCGTCGAAATTTCCTATAGAGAGTCAATTTCGTCGAAATTTCCTATAGAGAGTCAATTTCGTCGAAATTTCCTATAGAGAGTCAATTTCGTCGAAATTTCCTATAGAGAGTCAATTTCGACGAAATTTCCTATAGAGAGTCAATTTCGACGAAATTTCCTATAGAGAGTCAATTTCGACGAAATTTCCTATAGAGAGTCAATTTCGACGAAATTTCCTATAGAGAGTCAATTTCGACGAAATTTCCTATAGAGAGTCAATTTCGACGAAATTTACTATAAATAGTCAATTTCGACGAAATTTACTATAAATAGTCAATTTCGACGAAATTTACTATAAATAGTCAATTTCGACGAAATTTACTATAAATAGTCAATTTAGATGAAATTTCCTATATAGAGTCAATTTCGTCGAAATTTCCTATAGAGAGTCAATTTCGTCGAAATTTCCTATAGAGAGTCAATTTCGTCGAAATTTCCTATAGAGTGTCAATTTCGTCGAAATTTCCTATAGAGAGTCAATTTCGTCGAAATTTCCTATAGAGAGTCAGTTTCGTCGAAATTTCCTATAGAGAGTCAATTTCGTCGAAATTTCCTATAGAGAGTCAGTTTCGTCGAAATTTCCTATAGAGAGCCAATTTCGTCGAAATTTCCTATAGAGAGTCAATTTCGTCGAAATTTCCTATAGAGAGTCAATTTCGTCGAAATTTCCTATAAAGAGTCAATTTCGTCGAAATTTCCTATAGAGTGTCAATTTCGACGAAATTTCCTATAGAGTGTCAATTTCGACGAAATTTCCTATAGAGAGTCAATTTCGACGAAATTTCCTATAGAGAGTCAATTTCGACGAAATTTCCTATAGAGAGTCAATTTCGACGAAATTTCCTATAGAGAGTCAATTTCGACGAAATTTCCTATAGAGAGTCAATTTCGACGAAATTTACTATAAATAGTCAATTTCGACGAAATTTACTATAAATAGTCAATTTCGACGAAATTTACTATAAATAGTCAATTTCGACGAAATTTACTATAAATAGTCAATTTCGACGAAATTTACTATAAATAGTCAATTTCGACGAAATTTACTATAAATAGTCAATTTCGACGAAATTTACTATAAATAGTCAATTTCGACGAAATTTACTATAAATAGTCAATTTCGACGAAATTTACTATAAATAGTCAATTTCGACGAAATTTACTATAAATAGTCAATTTCGACGAAATTTACTATAAATAGTCAATTTAGATGAAATTTCCTATATAGAGTCAATTTCGTCGAAATTTCCTATAGAGAGTCAATTTCGTCGAAATTTCCTATAGAGAGTCAATTTCGTCGAAATTTCCTATAGAGTGTCAATTTCGTCGAAATTTCCTATAGAGAGTCAATTTCGTCGAAATTTCCTATAGAGAGTCAGTTTCGTCGAAATTTCCTATAGAGAGTCAATTTCGTCGAAATTTCCTATAGAGAGTCAGTTTCGTCGAAATTTCCTATAGAGAGTCAATTTCGTCGAAATTTCCTAAGAGAGTCAATTTCGTTGAAATTTCCCATAGAGAGTCAATTTCGTCGAAATTTCCTATAGATAGTCAATTTCATCGAAATTTCCTATAGAGAGTCAATTTCGTCGAAATTTCCTATAGAGAGTCAATTTCGTCGAAATTTCCTATAGAGAGTCAATTTCGTCGAAATTTCCTATAGATAGTCAATTTCGTCGAAATCAAGTCAATCTGAATATTTAAGCTTTTCATTTGGAATTCCATTTAATATTTCCGTTGCAAATTTCTTTAAGGTTGGCTTTCCCCGTTCCTGCTAATCTCATATCTCAAAAACAAACAGAAAAGTAATTTTCTAACAGTTTTATGTCAAATGGCTGCCATTATCATCTTAATTTCCAACAAAATACTTGACAATTCAATAAAAAAGATGCAGAAACAAGAAACGAATAGAGGCGAAAAGGAACGATAAATTTCACACATCCATTTGCTGACAATTTGAATATCTGAACATTTGTCTTCGCAGCCACATTTCAAACGCTATAATTTGCATTAATTTTCTCCAGCAACAACAAGAGCAGCTGAGAGCAGGCAGGAGCCCCGCTTGTAATGACATCTAAAGTCAACGAGCAAAATTAATGGTTTCCGCTTTGCAAAAATAAAAAAAACAAGCAAAAATCGCTAAAATCTCTAAACAAACAGGAAAAATCTTCGACAAGATTAAGATATCAGTTTGAGGAGATGGAAAAGAAGAAGAAGCCAGTTTTGAACCAAGAGGAAAACATAACATCTCCCTCCCCTGCCACAACAAACCGGGTGTACGTACATTGAACAATTAAAAAACATTTTGTTTAAAATCACACTTAAAGGAATTTATGTCGAAACAAATTTCGTAAATATTTATTTGCTGTAATTATGAATGATTTGTGATTACAATCGGACAACTGCATTCATGCCATCCATCTCCTCCCCCTCTGTGGCATTTACACCTTACACGGATCAGGTTTCTGTTTTCAGAGATTAATGTGATTTATTTATATCTTAAATAAAAAATCATGATTTTTTTCTCTCTCTCTTTACGGACTTGTCCTCCTCTAATTTAGCCAAAGATTATAAACGTCATGATAAGCCGGTATATTTCAGTTAAATTTTCATATTTCATGGTATTTATTTTTTTGATTGACCGATATTTTGCCGGTCGTTTTTTGTTGTTGTTGTTTTTGTTGATGATGAAGATTGACAGTTTAATTAAAAGCAAAAATTGTTGAAACACTTTTTTTCATTAAAAAAAAATCATAAAGTAAATATTTTGAAAACTGCACGCATTGATGTGACGACTTTTGTGAACTGTTTGGCGGCGGGCGGGATGCTAGCTCCAATAATTATTATGATGGTGTGGTTGGTGGTGATCATGCTTAGCCCATTAGTCATGGTTTTAGAGATTATAAAAATCAAAATATTTTTCAAATGCGATGTTGCAAAATATTAAAAAAAATAATTTTGGGGTATTGAAATTTAATTAGAGAAGCAGCAAAACACTTCAAGTCGTTGCAAATTTCAAAATTATACTTCCTTTATTAAAGCTTTTACATTCAATTTCATAGCTTTGGCTCTTAATCTTATCGCAGCAATTTCCTTAATCAACAAACAATCATCTTTAAAAGTGACAAGCATTTTCAATTTATGTGGTGATTTTAATTTTTATGATATCCTTTCATTAATCTTAATGTTAGTCCAATCAAATCAAAGCTATACATTTTTATAAGAAATTTTCTTAAATTAAAACAAATAGAGCGATGAGAGCACAATGTGAATAAATACTAAAATATTTAAACAAATGTTGTTGAAATTTACTCCCTATAGGAAATTTCGACGAAATTGACGCTCTACAGAAAATTTCGTAGGAATTGACTCTCTAGATGAAATTTCGTCGAAATTGACTATTTATAGGAAATTTCGTCAAAATTGACTATTTATAGGAAATTTCGTCGAAATTGACTATTTATAGGAAATTTTGTCGAAATTGACTTTCTATAGGAAATTTTGTCGAAATTGACTCTCTATAGGAAATTTCGTAGAAATTGTCTCTCTATATGAAATTTCGTCGAAATTGTCTCTCTATAGTAAATTTCGACGAAATTGACTCTCTATATGAAATTTCGTCGAAATTGACTCTCTATAGGAAATTTCGTCGAAATTGTCTCTCTATAGGAAATTTCGTCGAAATTGTCTCTCTATAGGAAATTTCGTCGAAATTGACTCTCTATAGGATATTTCGTCGAAATTGACTCTCTATAGGAAATTTCGTCGAAATTGACTCTCTATAGGAAATTTCGTCGAAATTGACTCTCTATAGGAAATTTCGTCGAAATTGACTCTCTATAGGAAATTTCGTCGAAATTGACTCTCTATAGGAAATTTCGTCGAAATTGACTCTCTATAGGAAATTTCGTCGAAATTGACTCTCTATAGGAAATTTCGTCGAAATTGACTCTCTATAGGAAATTTCGTCGAAATTGACTGTCTATACGAAATTTCGTCGAAATTGACTCTCTATACGAAATTTCGTCGAAATTGTCTTTCTATAGAAAATTTCGTCGAAATTGATTCTCTATACGAAATTTCGTCGAAATTGACTAGTTATAGAAAATTTCGTCGAAATTGGCTATTGAATATTTATAGTAAATTTCGTCGAAATTGACTATTTATAGTAAATTTCGTCGAAATTGACTATTTATAGTAAATTTCGTCGAAATTGACTATTTATAGTAAATTTCGTCGAAATTGACTATTTATAGTAAATTTCGTCGAAATTGACTATTTATAGTAAATTTCGTCGAAATTGACTATTTATAGTAAATTTCGTCGAAATTGACTATTTATAGTAAATTTCGTCGAAATTGTCTTTCTATAGAAAATTTCGTCGAAATTGATTCTCTATACGAAATTTCGTCGAAATTGACTAGTTATAGAAAATTTCGTCGAAATTGGCTATTGAATATTTATAGTAAATTTCGTCGAAATTGACTATTTATAGTAAATTTCGTCGAAATTGACTATTTATAGTAAATTTCGTCGAAATTGACTATTTATAGTAAATTTCGTCGAAATTGACTATTTATAGTAAATTTCGTCGAAATTGACTATTTATAGTAAATTTCGTCGAAATTGACTATTTATAGTAAATTTCGTCGAAATTGACTATTTATAGTAAATTTCGTCGAAATTGACTATTTATAGTAAATTTCGTCGAAATTGACTTTCTATAGAAAATTTCGTCGAAATTGATTCTCTATACGAAATTTCGTCGAAATTGACTAGTTATAGAAAATTTCGTCGAAATTGCCTATTGAATATTTATAGTAAATTTCGTCGAAATTGACTCTCTATACGAAATTTCGTCGAAATTGTCTTTCTATAGAAAATTTCGTCGAAATTGATTCTCTATACGAAATTTCGTCGAAATTGACTAGTTATAGAAAATTTCGTCGAAATTGGCTATTGAATATTTATAGTAAATTTCGTCGAAATTGACTATTTATAGTAAATTTCGTCGAAATTGTCTATTTATAGTAAATTTCGTCGAAATTGACTATTTATAGTAAATTTTGTCGAAATTGACTATTTATAGTAAATTTCGTCGAAATTGACTATTTATAGTAAATTTCGTCGAAATTGACTATTTATAGTAAATTTCGTCGAAATTGACTATTTATAGTAAATTTCGTCGAAATTGACTATTTATAGTAAATTTCGTCGAAATTGACTATTTATAGTAAATTTCGTCGAAATTGACTATTTATAGTAAATTTCGTCGAAATTGACTATTTATAGTAAATTTCGTCGAAATTGACTATTTATAGTAAATTTCGTCGAAATTGACTATTTATAGTAAATTTCGTCGAAATTGACTATTTATAGTAAATTTCGTCGAAATTGACTATTTATAGTAAATTTCGTCGAAATTGACTATTTATAGTAAATTTCGTCGAAATTGACTATTTATAGTAAATTTCGTCGAAATTGACTATTTATAGTAAATTTCGTCGAAATTGACTATTTATAGTAAATTTCGTCGAAATTGACTATTTATAGTAAATTTCGTCGAAATTGACTATTTATAGTAAATTTCGTCGAAATTGACTATTTATAGTAAATTTCGTCGAAATTGACTATTTATAGTAAATTTCGTCGAAATTGACTATTTATAGTAAATTTCGTCGAAATTGACTATTTATAGTAAATTTCGTCGAAATTGACTATTTATAGTAAATTTCGTCGAAATTGACTATTTATAGTAAATTTCGTCGAAATTGACTATTTATAGTAAATTTCGTCGAAATTGACTATTTATAGTAAATTTCGTCGAAATTGACTATTTATAGTAAATTTCGTCGAAATTGACTATTTATAGTAAATTTCGTCGAAATTGACTATTTATAGTAAATTTCGTCGAAATTGACTATTTATAGTAAATTTCGTCGAAATTGACTATTTATAGTAAATTTCGTCGAAATTGACTATTTATAGTAAATTTCGTCGAAATTGACTATTTATAGTAAATTTCGTCGAAATTGACTTTCTATAGAAAATTTCGTCGAAATTGATTCTCTATACGAAATTTCGTCGAAATTGACTAGTTATAGAAAATTTCGTCGAAATTGCCTATTGAATATTTATAGTAAATTTCGTCGAAATTGACTCTCTATACGAAATTTCGTCGAAATTGTCTTTCTATAGAAAATTTCGTCGAAATTAATTCTCTATACGAAATTTCGTCGAAATTGACTAGTTATAGAAAATTTCGTCGAAATTGGCTATTGAATATTTATAGTAAATTTCGTCGAAATTGTCTATTTATAGTAAATTTCGTCGAAATTGACTATTTATAGTAAATTTCGTCGAAATTGACTATTTATAGTAAATTTCGTCGAAATTGACTATTTATAGTAAATTTCGCCGAAATTGACTATTTATAGTAAATTTCGTCGAAATAGACTATTTATAGTAAATTTCGTTGAAATAGACTATTTATAGTAAATTTCGTCGAAATTGACTATTTATAGTAAATTTCGTCGAAATTGACTATTTATAGTAAATTTCGTCGAAATTGACTATTTATAGTAAATTTCGTCGAAATTGACTATTTATAGTAAATTTCGTCGAAATTGACTATTTATAGTAAATTTCGTCGAAATTGACTATTTATAGTAAATTTCGTCGAAATTGACTATTTATAGTAAATTTCGTCGAAATTGACTCTCTATAGGAAATTTCGTCGAAATTGTCTCCCTATAGGAAATTTCGTCGAAATTGACTATAGTAAATTTCGTCGAAATTGACTATAGTAAATTTCGTCGAAATTGACTCTCTATAATAAATTTCGTCGAAATTGACTATTTATAGTAAATTTCGTCGAAATTGACTATTTATAGTAAATTTCGTCGAAATTGACTATTTATAGTAAATTTCGTCGAAATTGACTATTTATAGTAAATTTCGTCGAAATTGACTATTTATAGTAAATTTCGTCGAAATTGACTATTTATAGTAAATTTCGTCGAAATTGACTATTTATAGTAAATTTCGTCGAAATTGACTATTTATAGTAAATTTCGTCGAAATTGACTATTTATAGTAAATTTCGTCGAAATTGACTATTTATAGTAAATTTCGTCGAAATTGACTATTTATAGTAAATTTCGTCGAAATTGACTATTTATAGTAAATTTCGTCGAAATTGACTATTTATAGTAAATTTCGTCGAAATTGACTATTTATAGTAAATTTCGTCGAAATTGACTATTTATAGTAAATTTCGTCGAAATTGACTATTTATAGTAAATTTCGTCGAAATTGACTATTTATAGTAAATTTCGTCGAAATTGACTATTTATAGTAAATTTCGTCGAAATTGACTATTTATAGTAAATTTCGTCGAAATTGACTATTTATAGTAAATTTCGTCGAAATTGAGTATTTATAGTAAATTTCGTCGAAATTGAGTATTTATAGTAAATTTCGTCGAAATTGACTCTTTATGGCAAATTTGTTTGGTTAAAAAAACCTTATCTATATATTTATATTTGCTCCATAACTTTTTGTATTTAGTCCTCTATTGTTCTCACCTTTGCAAATATTCCATTAAAATAACCTATTAACTTAAGATAATAATAAAAAATAACAGTAAATTGTTACATGGCGCTTAAAAAATAACAGATTTGTGATATGAGCAACAATAACAACGACGACGAGGACAGACATAGGAATATACATTTAAGCTTTTGGTGGAACCATAAAATGCCATGTGAAAAGTTAAGACTAGCAAAGAAAGAGATAAACAATTGGCTAGCAATGCTTGAGAAAGAAAATACTGAAGAAGGTGTTGTAGGAGTGGAGTGGTGGTGCTGGTTACGAGGAATAGGTTAAAGAAGGAGATTAATTTTTGTACAACGATGCCAGTTGAATAAATAACGAGATGGTGGTGTTTGTTGGCCTTCTCCTCCTGATCATCAGCATCGACATGCCTGCTCTGGCTCTTGTGTTCGTTCGTTGTTTGCACGCGAATAAATACAACAAAGTGGGTATAATTAAAATTGTCTTCTTTCACTAAACTTTCTTAAATACTTTTAATCAACAACAAAAATTTGTCGAAGACGTGCAAACCGAAACCGAAATATAGGTTATGCTGGCGGCTGACTCAGTCTAAACAAGATTTTGGCTAGGAGACTAAATGAATTCCACTTAACAATTCTTAAGATGCTGTTGTTGTTGTTCATGGCCGCCAAGACAAGGAAGAAATCCATTAAGCTTCTAATCTAAAGATCAACGGCAGCAGTTGGTTCTGTAATCCGACTAACAAAAGTAACAACAACAGCCCGCATCAGCATTCAACATTCGTAAAACTATAATTGCTTATTTACTTTAAAAGCCATAAATGCTGAAGAGTTTGGTGTTGTAGTTGTTGCCTGTTGCATGCAATGCTGTTGTTGCTGCCGGTTAAGTCTCACAGCTCGTCGTTTTTATGAATGAAAATATTGTTGATGCGGCAGTTAGTTGTCGAGGTTTTTTGCAGTAAATGTAGGCGTAAGTTTACGCCAACTTAAAATTGAAGTTTTTTGCTCGCTCTCTCGACCGACCCACAACCACTCTAAATCGTGTTATGTGTAGTTGTTTTTTTATTAAAATTTGATCTTTTATTTACATTACAGAGTTTTTCCGATTTTTTTGCCTGTTTCCGTTTTTTCGCCCAGTCAATACCATCTATGTATCTATCCATTCATACAGTTATTAGATTGTGGTCTAAGTGTGGCCAACACTTTAACCGCTAGGCAAAAAGTTTATTATTTGAGAGTGATGAACTGATTGGAGTGAAACGTGTGTGGTTGACCGGAGTTTGTTTCCATGTGGTCTACCGTATGGTTGTAAAAGTACTACGTCAGTTTGTTTTAAGTAAATACAACAAATTTGGATTGAGATTATTTGCCTCATGTTGGATGGGATTTTGGAGGTAGTTAAGGCAGATGTTGGTCAAAATATTCAGTTTCCGTGAAATTTACTATAAACAGTTTCGACTATAAATAGTCAATTTCGACGAAATTTCCTATAGAGAGTCAATTTCGACGAATTTTCCTATAGAGAGTCAATTTCGACGAAATTTCCTATAGAGAGTCAATTTCGACGAAATTTCCTATAGAGAGTCAATTTCGACGAAATTTCCTATAGAGAGTCAATTTCGACGAAATTTCCTATAGAGAGTCAATTTCGACGAAATTTCCTATAGAGAGTCAATTTCGACGAAATTTCCTATAGAGAGTCAATTTCGACGAAATTTCCTATAGAGAGTCAATTTCGACGAAATTTCCTATAGAGAGTCAATTTCGTCGAAATTTCCTATAGAGAGTCAATTTCGACGAAATTTCCTATAGAGAGTCAATTTCGACGAAATTTCCTATAGAGAGTCAATTTCGACGAAATTTCCTATAGAGAGTCAATTTCGACGAAATTTCCTATAGAGAGTCAATTTCGACGAAATTTCCTATAGAGAGTCAATTTCGACGAAATTTCCTATAGAGAGTCAATTTCGACGAAATTTCCTATAGAGAGTCAATTTCGACGAAATTTCCTATAGAGAGTCAATTTCGACGAAATTTCCTATAGAGAGTCAATTTCGACGAAATTTCCTATAGAGAGTCAATTTCGACGAAATTTCCTATAGAGAGTCAATTTCGACGAAATTTCCTATAGAGAGTCAATTTCGACGAAATTTCCTATAGAGAGTCAATTTCGACGAAATTTCCTATAGAGAGTCAATTTCGACGAAATTTCCTATAGAGAGTCAATTTCGACGAAATTTCCTATAGAGAGTCAATTTCGACGAAATTTCCTATAAATAGCCAATTTCGACGAAATTTCCTATAAATAGTCAATTTCGACGAAATTTACTATAAATAGTCAATTTCGACTAAATTTACTATAATTAGTCAATTTCGACGAAATTTCCTATAGAGAGTCAATTTCGACGAAATTTCCTATAGAGAGTCAATTTCGACGAAATTTCCTATAGAGAGTCAATTTCGACGAAATTTCCTATAGAGAGTCAATTTCGACGAAATTTCCTATAGAGAGTCAATTTCGACGAAATTTCCTATAGAGAGTCAATTTCGACGAAATTTCCTATAGAGAGTCAATTTCGACGAAATTTCCTATAGAGAGTCAATTTCGGCGAAATTTCCTATAAAGAGTCAAAATTTCGACGAAATTTCCTACAGAGAGTCAATTTCCACGAATTTTACTGTAAATAGTCAATTTCAACGAAATTTCCTATAGACAGTCAAATTCGACGAAATTTCGTACAGAGAGTCAATTTCCACGAAATTTCCTATAGAGAGTCAATTTCGACGAAATTTACTATAAATAGTCAATTTCGACGAAATTTCCTATAGAGAGTCAATTTCGACGAAATTTCCTATAGAGAGTCAATTTCGACGAAATTTCCTATAGAGAGTCAATTTCGACGAAATTTCCTATAGAGAGTCAATTTCGACGAAATTTCCTATAGAGAGTCAATTTCGACGAAATTTCCTATAGAGAGTCAATTTCGACGAAATTTCCTATAGAGAGTCAATTTCGACTAAATTTCCTATAGAGAGTTAATTTCGACTAAATTTCATATAGAGATTCAATTTCGACGAATCTTCCTATAGGGAGTCAATTTCGACGAAATTTCCTATAGGGAGTCAATTTCGAGAGAGTCTCCTAATGAGAGACAATTTCGACGAAATTTACTATAAATAGTCAATTTCGACGAAATTTACTATAAATAGTCAATTTCGACGAAATTTCCTATAAATAGTCAATTTCGACGAAATTTACTATAAATAGTCAATTTCGACGAAATTTACTATAAATAGTCAATTTCGACGAAATTTACTATAAATAGTCAATTTCGACGAAATTTACTATAAATAGTCAATTTCGACGAAATTTACTATAAATAGTCAATTTCGACGAAATTTACTATAAATAGTCAATTTCGACGAAATTTACTATAAATAGTCAATTTCGACGAAATTTACTATAAATAGTCAATTTCGCCGAAAATTCCTATAGAGAGTCAATTTCGACGGAATTCACTATAAATAGTCAATTACAATAAAATTTACAATAATTCACTTCAGTTACCACTGAAACGTACATCCCTGGAACATTTCTTCTGTGGTAGTCTTCCAATTCGTCAAAGGCGTCGCAGTCCTCAATTTGCTTGTCTAGCTTGTCTACCAAACTACCAAAATGTGAATGAATTTCAATTTTATGATTTAATGGCCAGTTTGACCACGAGACTTGAATTACAAACGACAAAAAACAAAATGTTTTGCATGTCTGTTTGGTATGCGCCCACACTTCTATGGACATTTTCTAAAAAAAAATGTCAGCCTCCTCTTCACTGCAAAACTCGAAGTAACAAACTGGCTATGTGATCCTCTTTTAGGCAATGTGTGCCTTATACGAGTCATTATGGCGTCGTTTGCTTGTCTTGCAAGTTTGAATGTCTCTGCTGTAGATGTCTGGCGTTCCAGCATCATTCAATTTTGCCAAGTTGTGGCAAAAAAATATTTTCATTCATAATTTCAAAATGCATACAGCCTACCATCATGCTCCTTATGGTGAGAAGCTGGGAGGATTGCTTGCTTGTTATGGTCCACTATGTTTTTTGCCTACCGCTCGTGATGTGTTGGTACCTGTTGCCTGTTTCAAATTTTTGTTTTCGTTGCCTGGTTAACAAAATGTTGTCATATGCAAATTAATTTAAGTTGATCACCACAAATTTATTTACTCCAGACTCTTGTGCCGAGTTTCCATTTTGTTGTTGTTGTCTTTAACTAAAAAACCGTTTAACCATTTTGTAAATTTTTTTAAGTTTCGCTCGTTTTAATGCCACGAACCGTGTACTGATGGTAACTTAAATCATGCGATACTCTTTATGTATATTTTGCGTTTGCAGTCTGGCCGTTCCGAGGATATATTGCCGGTCGTTGTCTCCTTTGACTTTATAAAGTCAAAAACGTGATTTGTTTTTAACACAAAAACATCTAATCATGTTTGGTTTGCTGCTGCAAGCTGCAGAATGTGTAAAAATTCTCAGAAGAAATATCAAACAAAGCTGCTCACTCTACTTTCGCTTTTCTTTTGGCAGAGGACAAAAAATGCTGAGTCAGACGAATTATTGGAAGGGTTTATGGCATAAATGAACCAATTGGTTCTGTCCGTGGAACGAAGGAACTGAAAGTTTAGACGAATTCTGAATTTATCTGCGGAACTACATGAACTAATTGAAAGGCGTGGATTTTAAAAAAAACATTTTTTTCAAGGTCCTCAAAAGGCGTGGATTTTAAAAGAATATTTTTTTTCAAGGTCCTCGGCGTGGATTTTAAAAGAATATTTTTTCAACGTCCTCGGCGTGGATTTTTGAACAATATTTTTCCAAGGTCCTAAAAAGGCGTGGATTTTTAAAGAATATTTTTTCCAAGCTACCTCAAAAGGCGTGGATTTTTAAAGAATATTTTTTCCAAGCTACCTCAACAGGCGTGGATTTTTAAAGAATATTTTTTCCAAGCTACCTCAAAAGGCGTGGATTTTTAAAGAATATTTTTTGTAGCTCCTCAGAAGGCGTGGATTTTTAAAGAATATTTTTCCAAGGTTCTTTAAAAGGCGTGGATTTTTAAAGAATATTTTTTCCAAGCTACCTCAAAAGGCGTGGATTTTTAAAGAATATTTTTTCCAAGCTACCTCAAAAGGCGTGGATTTTTAAAGAATATTTTTTCCAAGCTACCTCAAAAGGCGTGGATTTTTAAAGAATATTTTTTCCAAGCTACCTCAAAAGGCGTGGATTTTTAAAGAATATTTTTTCCAAGCTACCTCAAAAGGCGTGGATTTTTAAAGAATATTTTTCCAAGCTACCTCAAAAGGCGTGGATTTTTAAAGAATATTTTTTCCAAGCTACCTCAAAAGGCGTGGATTTTTAAAGAATATTTTTTCCAAGCTACCTCAAAAGGCGTGGATTTTTAAAGAATAATTTTTCCAAGCTACCTCAAAAGGCGGGGATTTTTAAAGAATATTTTTTCCAAGCTACCTCAAAAGGCGTGGATTTTGAAAGAATATTTTTCCAAGGTCCTCAAAAGGCGTGGATTTTTAAAGAATATTTTTCCAAAGTCCTCAAAAGGCGTGGTTTTTTAAAGAATATTTTTCCAAGGTCCTCAAAAGGCGTGGTTTTTTTAAAGAATATTTTTCCAAAGTCCTCAAAAGGCGTGGTTTTTTAAAGAATATTTTTCCAAGGTCCTCAAAAGGCGTGGTTTTTTTAAAGAATATGTTTCCAACTGCGAAAAAAATGTACTTCTGAAATGAATCGGCGAACACTTTCATTATTTAGCGATGAACTAACTAGTTCATTCTAAAATGAACTCTCTCTCTCTCTCTCTCTCTCTTTGAAAATGATCTAAAATTCTCAAGAAAAATATTTTAAGGAAATAATTAACTAGTTCTTTGGAATAATCTACATTGAACTAATATTTTAATATTCCAAATCCCGATATTGACCATTATTTTTTCTCGAACAATTTATCTATGGCGTCTATGAACCAACAAATATTTGAATGAAAAAATTTACTAGTTCTTTAAAATGATTTATATTGAACTAATATTTCATAATACCGATACGTCTTTTTTGACCTTGCTTTTTCCTCGAACAATGTATTATCTATCGAGCAGATGAACTAACTAGTTCATCGATAGGGAATGTGCGCTTGCTGAGAACAAGTGAGCATAAATTGCAATGCCTTCTACATTGAAATTTACGCTCTTTTGCTCTCAGTAAGCGCACATTGCCGATCGCTGTTCTAGAATGAGCTAAAATATTTAAGGAAAATATTTGAACGATATATTTAAAAAGTTCTTTGAAAAGATCAATATTGCACTAATATTTCAGACTTCCTAATGCCGATATAGCGTTTCTTACCATTCTTTTTTGCAAAGTATGGAGGTTACAAATTTCAATCTTCGGACTTCTTACCTAGAGTTCTCTTTAGATTTTATGTTTTAATTTATCTATTCAATTTAACTAACATTCGTCCTCCTTCCCTCTATCTTTTCAGAATGTCAATGCAGTCCGGTGGGTTCGATCGGCAACACTTGCGACAAACGTTCGGGACAATGTATGTGCCTGCCAAATGTGGCGGGACGGCGTTGTGACAAATGTAAAGCCGGCCATTGGAATTTAACACAAAATGTTGGCTGCCATGATTGCCGCTGTGACCCCTCCGGTTCGAGGAGTCATGAATGTAACCCATGGACGGGACAATGTGATTGCAAGATTGGTGTGGGTGGTCAACGTTGTAATGAATGTACCGACGGCTTCTTTGGTTTCTCCACGGATGGTTGTCAGCGTTGTGCCCCCTGTCCCGGTGAGGGCCAGGTTTGTGATCCCATAAATGGCCGATGTGTTTGCCCACCATTTAGCCGCGGTTTGGGTTGCAGTCAATGTGTAAGCGGTACCTGGGGTTGGCAACCGCGGCTGGGTTGTCGTGAATGCGAGTGTGATCGTGTTGGTTCAATTGGTCAGTATTGTCACACCATTACGGGTCAGTGTCAATGTCGTGAGGGTTATACGGGACGACGTTGTGACTCCTGTGCCGTGGGTTACTTTGGCTATCCGGAATGCAGACGTTGTAACTGTGATGTGGATGGTTCATTTGTGCGCAGTGATGGTTTAATAGCCTGTGATGCCAATGGCCAGTGTCCATGCAAGAGTTTGGTGGTGGGTCTTAAGTGTGATACCTGTATGCAGTCTACGTTTGGTTTGTCGGCTCTCAATCCTGAAGGTTGTACCAGATGTTATTGCTTTGGTCGAGCAACAGAATGTGAACAAACTGATTGGTCTTGGGGTCATGTACGAATGTCGGAATCGCGCAACTTAACTGTCAACTATATCCGACCTGCCCATGTTACAAACCGAGAATTTGAATACACAGTTGTGGTACAAATGTCGGGATCCGAATTTTATCGTGAAGATGCTGAAATACAAAATATGTATGGCTTGAATTTGATACCCAAATCAACGGGAAATGTGACCATAGGATCGTATACCCATTTGTATTATCCCCTGTATTTTCAATTGCCGCCACAGTTTTATGGGGATAGGATAAACAGCTACAATGGAAATTTATATTTCACCCTGCTAACTGAGGGAGGTGGCACACCTTTGGATAGAAAAACCTTATCAAGATATCCCTTGGTCCAGCTGCATGCCCACACGAAAATGATTTTGGATTTTTATGAATACGAAACATTTGAATATTCAAGAAATGAATCGTATAGGGTACCGCTGCATGAATCCTATTGGAAATTCCACAAAAATGGCCAGGCCGTGGATAGAGCGACCATGATGGCAGCATTACAAAATGTGCGGCATATTTTCATACGTGGTTCGTGTTTTGCTGATTTCACGGAGGTTATGTAAGTACCGTAGAGATATAAGTTTGGAAATTGGTTTTGGGATAATTTTTTAAAAATTTCTAGCTTACAAAATGTCCACATGGATTCGGCGATTTATGTCCATGGCTCGACCAGCATGATTGCCAAGGGTGTTGAGAAATGCAAATGCCCCAAGCGTTATGATGGTCTCTCTTGCCAGGATCCTGGTCAGGGCTATTATAGATGGCGTAATATTACCGAGACGGAGACCATTTATATTGAGGAGTTAATAGGTCGGGCGGCGCCCTGTAATTGTAATGGACGCAGCAATCAATGTGATCGTGAAACCGGGGAGTGTTTGGTAGGTTTTGTACTTGTCTTGGAGTCTACTTTGGAGTCACACATGGGAAGTTTCATTCAAGGGAAAGATATTGTTTTGAAAAAGGGAAAAGGTTTTACATTCATCATTCATAAGTAATAACATACTTATTTTTCACTCACATGGAACATTCCGCATTTGAGTCCAGTGTCACACAAGGAATGTTTCATTTTAGATGAAAGTGACTTTAACTATATAGAGGCAAAGAAATGATTCAATATCTTGTCACACACAGAAAGTTTCATTAAGAAGAAAGTGATGTTTTTGGACGAGAAGAATGAAAGAGTGACATTTTTCACATTCCTCATTTATCTTAGCTATACACATAATTTTCTTAAACATAAAGCTCTCCACGTATGACTCCTTACTTATTTCGGTGTCAAACACAGAAAGTTTCATTGTAAAGAATGTGATTTTTTTTCAGAGAAGTACAAGGAAAGAGTAAAATGTTAGACACATTCATTTATCTTAGCCATACGCCCACTCTTTCCCCATGAAACTCTCCATGTGTGACTCCAAACTAACCCTAGTGTCACACACGGAAAGTTTCATTGACGAAAAGTGAATGTTTCAGGGAGAGATATGAGGAAAAAGTATTTTTTGCATTAAATCTTTTCACCATTCTTTCAGATGAAACTTTTTGTCTGTGACCCCGACTTAAATACTTCAAGAAAAATAGAAAATATCTTTCCCCTAACATGTGCTATTTTAGAATTGTCGCGAAAATTCCGGTGGCCGACATTGTGAACAATGTGCCGAGGGCTTTTATGGTGATCCCAATTCGCAACACGGTTGCCAGCCATGTCCTTGCCCGGAAACTAGTCGTAATTTTGCCAAGGGTTGTTCTGTGTGGCAGGGAGAGGTAAATTGTGTGTGCCGTCCCGGCTATATGGGCAAATTGTGTGATCAATGCCGCCCTGGATACTATGGTAATCCTTTGGCTTCTCCTGGAGGCATTTGTAAGCCATGTAAATGCAATCCTTATGGAATACGACAGGAAGGTTGTGATTCCCTGACAGGACAATGTTATTGTCAGGCCGGTGTTACCGGTTTGAAATGCGATAAATGTTTGGCAGAACGTCATCATTTGGAGGAGAAGGGTTGTCGATGTAAGTTTGTCTTTTTATAATTTCAAACAGGGATCAAAAATAATATAATTTCCCCATTTTGTGGATAGTGTGTGACAATTGTACCCTTTTGCTGCTGGACTATGTGGAACTAATTGGCCATAAACTGAGAAGAGGTGTACACAACATGGATTTGACGGGAATACCTCCACCCTATGTCAAAGTTGAGGAATATGAACGGCAATTTGAATTGCAAAATCGCCACTTCAACGATTTCAATGATGCCCGGAAGCTGCTGCTGAACTATGACAGTAATGCCCTGCTGAAGTTGGATTCTCATGCTGAAAATCAAAAGTTTCAAAATCGCAAAGCCTTGGCCACCGCCGAAAAAAGGACCTTTGCCATGGGTGTTTTGGTTCAAGATGCCTCACAATTATATTTAGATTTGGATTCCATTAAAGCAGGTATTTTGGAAAATATTGCCGCTTTGGATAACTATGGCAGGGGTGCCCATCACATGAGCTTACCCTCAGCTCTGCATCAGGCCAGATATTTTTTGGATTCTATTACCCAACATCGAGATTCTCTGGATGAAATACGTTCCACGGCCACCTGTGCTTGGCATTATTTCTATAAATTTGGTAATGCCTCCGATTTGGCCTATGATCAAAAGGGTAAAATTGAAATGTTTTGGAGGGATTTGAATCATTCCAACTATCGCATCTCAGATATGCGTTTACATGCCGATCGCACTGTGGAAATGCAAAATGAAATTGATGATGTTTTGGAACACATTAAAAATTTGAAAAGTTATACCCTGGAAGACTATCAACAGATAAGGGATCAAAAGCGTTTGGTCGAGGAGACTTTGAAAGAGGTATTGATACCACAAACGGATGTTCTCATTGAATTGAATATTGACAAGCTGGAAGAATTGAGTGGAAAGGTCGACTCTATGACAAAGTTGTCAACAATGTTGAATTTAACTTTGAACAATAATGAAGCCATACATCGCGAGGTGAGAAAACATTGGTTGCCGAAGGCTCAAAAGCATGCAGCGAGGTTATTGGAGCGGTCGAATGAATATGCCAGACAGTTTCAACCGACACGACAGGGAGCGAGGATTGCAATGTTGGCAAGGTACGTTTTCAAAGAAACCCTTTTGGCGATGAAAATATTTATCTTTTTTTTACAAAATTAACGAAAGATTATGTAAAAGTGAATTTTTATAAAACATTTGGATATTTTATTAATCAAAATCAACATTTTTATTTTTTTACAAATAATTCTTGTTGTGTCTTGTGCACTTGACAATTTTTTCTATGAAATTCGATATAATATCCATGTTTGATGAGTTTAAAGCGTTGAAAATAATTTTGATAAAGTCTGGTGTTAATTATTTTGACAACTTTTTTTATCAAAATAATTAAAAAAACATTGAAAAACATTGGTGTGAACTATGCGTATTCGTTGTGTCAAATGTGTTTTCAACAATTTCTTTCCATTAAATGTTGACAGTGTGACCATTTTGTTAAATTTTGATAAAATTTTCGATAAATATTTTCGTCAACAAAACAATTATTTTAGTAAAGTTTAGAGTTTCTTCAGAAGCAAAACCTATTTTCTTTTCAAAATCAGTTCTGCTCACAAAAACATTTCCGATGCGATTGAGGCGGCCCATTTGGCCTCGAGAGAGGCACGTGAACGCGTATATGCTGCTCATCATAAATTGTATCCTCGCATGGGTTTATCGGTCATAGATAGGGCCAGACTGTCTTTGCACAATTCGAATCTCCTTAAGAAGCAGGCCATGAATAAAATACAAGACACAGATGGTAAGTTCCATGTCTTCCAAACCTGAAAACTAATGTTACCAATTGCCTAACCTTCGTTCATCTCTACCCATCTTCCCAAAACAGTTTTAGAGAAACGTTTAAAATTCCACGAAAACAAAGTCGAGTCAATCAAATCTCGTATCCTCGAGGCTGGTATAAAAACCAACAACATATCCTCGATGATACCACCCATGCAACACACCATGGCTCGCAAAAATGCCATAGAAAGTATGGATGTGGCCTCCAAGACAAGTGAAGAAATGAGAATGCTAACCCACAAAACCCAAGCAATGCATGATGACATACGAAATCTGAGGCAAAAATTTGCCATTTTAGAACCAGATTGGGAAATCAAATTGGGTATGGCCGAAGAAAATATTTCACTAACCAAAACAAATGTCCGTTTGGCCAATATTTCCCTTACCTATGTTGAGGAAATAGGCATAAAAGAGCAAGCGGAATTTGATGTTTGGAATAATTCCATGTCCAAGCAATTGCAGGAGTTACGAGATCAAATAACCAAAGCCAAGCATGCTGCAGAAGGTATTAAAATCTCTTTACAATCAGTGGGACCCAAGTGTTTGAGATCTTATCTGCCGGCCTCTTATGGTTTAACTACCTCGAATAGTATCAAGATAAGTTTTGCCCTGGCCAATAGGAATGTAAACTCGCCTCTCATCTACATGCAAGGCAGCGATGACAGATATATTGCCCTGGATTTGTTTAAGCGGCATGTGCGCCTCATTTGGAATTTAGGAGGTACAACGGAAATTATTACCCATCCCCTGGAAATACAAACACGAGATCCTCAATACGATGATGCTTGGTATCATGTGGAGGTGAATCGCACCCTCAATATTGGTAGTTTGTTGGTACGACGCATGAATAACTACGGGTCCTTGGTGCCACAAACACCAGTTACGGGTAGCACAGATGTGGAATTTACCAGATTTTTCCAAACTGCCGAAGATCGTATTTATTTGGGTGGCTATCCCAAGGTTTTAAGGACCAAAGATTTACAATTAAGTCCGGGATTAAATGTTGTTGTGCACAATGTGGAGGTGGACAATAGACCTTTGGGTTTGTGGAATTTTGCCTCAAGTGAGGGCAAGTGCGGTGGAGCAATGATTGGAGCCCAGGAATCTAGTTCATCATCGGTGGCCAGACATTTCAATGGTCTCGGCTATGCGGAGGTAAAGAAATCACGACCCAGACCATATCGCAAGAATTTGTTTGCTCTGCAAATGACTTTCAAGACTTTGGATGAGAATGCTTTACTTTTCCTGGCGGTGGATGATAAGAATGTAAGTTCAAAGGGGTTGACACATTTTCATATATTTCAATATTACTATAAATTTCTCCCTCTTCCTTACCTTTTCTCTTTTTAGAACCGCTCGGTATCAGTTACCCTGAGTCGTGGTCGCATTATGTTCCGCATTGATTATGGTGATGAATCGAAATTGGAAATTAACACCACCAATAAATACAATACCGGTAAATGGGTGAAGATTGAGGCTGCCCGTGAATTTGTACCCAAGAGAGGCACAGAAAATGGCATTTTGCGTGTTAATACAGATCGTCCCATTACGGGATCACCTACGGTACCCATTAAAAGCAACATGTTACCAGATTTGTCAAAGGCTGTTTACTATTTGGGTGGTGTACCACCGGGCTTTACCTCGGCCACATCAAAGGCTCCTGGCGCCGATAATCCCTTCTTGGGTTGCATGATGGATGTCCAAGTTAATGGTGAGACTTATGATCCACTGGAGGGTTCAACGCATTATGGTGTCGAATCATCGTGCAAAGAAATGATAACAAAGTAAGTAAAATATAACTTATTATAAAGTTTTATATCCCTTTTGGTTCGAAATTTTAGAGTAATTCTAATCTCCGTGTAGCCGCACGAATTGAACATTATAGGGTGGTTGGGCGCCTCACCTACTGGGAAAAATACAAAGCAAAGACATCCACCTTTGTGAAATCGTTGGAAAATTTAAATGTCTAGAGTGTTATGGGGCGGACTCTTATGTCAGGAAATATATGAAAGGGTCGACAGGTGGCACCGCGACATTTATGTTACCAAATACTTTAGATACGAAATTGTATTGTAACATCAATTAGGAAATATGTTTGACAGTTCGTTGGATTTTAATAATCACTTCTGTACCCGAACGAATTGAAAATTAACTGATGAGAGCGTCACCTACTGTGCAAAAATACAAAGCAAAGATCGGAAAATGTCATTGTGTATCCAAAAGTTAGCGGTAGTATAGGGAATCTGCATTCGGATTACTGTCAAAATTGCGAAAACCATTTTTAATGACAATCTTCTCTTCAAACCATGTTTGGGATATAATATAGCGGAGTCTTATGTTGGGAAATATATGCAATGGTCTACAGATTGCACTGCTACATTCAGGTTGCCAAATGCTTTATATCCGTTGTGGAACGAACTTATATTTAAATTCCAAATAGCAAATCTGCATGCCCATCTGACTTTAGGAATTACGTCTGTAGCCACAGAATTGCACATCATAGAGTGGTTTGAAGCGTCATCTACTGGGCAAATATACAAAACAAAGACATCCACCATTGTGAAATTGCAGGAGATCTTCGGAAAATATCATTGTTTATCATTAAAGTTGGTGTTAGTCTGGGGAATCTGTATTCGGATTACCGTCAAAATTCCGAAAACAATTTTCACTGACAATCTTCTTTTCAAACCTAATCTATTAGAGTATAATATGCCCGACTCCTATGTGGGAAAAGATGTGAAATGGTCTACAGATGGCCCTGCGACATTTAGGTTGCCTCAGATCCGTTTTGGTACGAACTTGCGTTGTTAGTCAAAATAATAAGTTTGAATGTCCGTCTGACTTTTGTAATCATTTCTTTACCTACCGAATTGAATATCATAGAGTGGTTGGAAGCGTAATCTACTGTGAACAGAGCTCCGATTTACTCGCGATTGAAAATTTGGGGGAGGTAGTAGTTTTTTTGTGGATCCGATTTTTTGCTGGGAGTGGGAGTAGTTTATTTGCGGGTGGGGTAAGTTTTTGTTTGGCGGTGAGGACGGGGCAAGTTATCCCCCTCAACTTGCTCGAATTCGAAAAGAGTTTCACTCGCGAGTGGAGTGCGAGTATTCGGAGCACGAGCGAGTATTCGGAGCACTGACTGGGAAAAAAATCAAAGCGAAGACCTTAACCACTGTGGAATTACATGGGATCGTTGGAAATTTACATTGTATATAAAAAGTAGGTGTTCGCCTAGGGAACATGTATTGGGACTACCGCCAAAAATCCGAACATCATTTTCAATGATAACAATCTTCTCTTCGAACCCTAAGTGGAGTATAATTATTCTGGTCTTCAATAGAAAGAAATTTTAAGAAGGCCTCCTGGTCTTCTGTAGGATGACCTACTGTTAGAAGACCACTTTAGGATGCCTTCTAGTTATAGAAGGTCCCTTTAAAATGCTTCCAATATACAGAACAAGGAGGTCTTTACATACAAGAAGTCCAGAGGTATTGTATCTATAGAAGATCCCTTTAGGGTTTTGAAAGCATTCTCGCCCTTTAGGAGGCCTTGTTTCTAAATAATGTGATACTTTCTAAAGGGATCTTGTATAGAGACAAGACCTCTGGACTTCTTGTATGTAAAGACCTCCTTCTTATGTATATGGGAAGCATTTTAAAGGGGCCTTCTATAAATAGAATACCCTACAGGAGTTCATATATCTATAGAAGATCCCTTTTAGGAGGTCTTTTCTACTTCAGGAAGTCTTTTATCTACAAAAAACCTCGTTTGAATGCCTTTTCTCAATAGAAGACCCTTCAGAGGGTATTATATCCATAGAAGACTCCTTTAGAAAGTCTCCTATTTATAGAAGAACCCTCTAAGAGGCCTTCTATCAATAGAAGACAACCTTCTCTGTAGAAGATTCCTTTGAAAGGGCTTCTCTCAGTAGAAGATCCATTCAGGAGGTCTTCTATCTATCGCCGAACCCTTTATGAGTGAGACCTTCTCTCTATAGATTACCCATTTATGAGGTCTTCTACCTATAGAAAACCCCTTTAGGAGGTCTCCTCTTTATAGAAGATCCATTTAGGAGGCCTTTTATCCATAGAAGATCCCTTAGGAGGTTTTCTCTATATAGTAGACTCCTTTAGGAAAACTTCTATCTATAGAAGACCCCTTCAGGAGGTCTTCTATCTATAGAAGTCAGCTATAGGAGGACTTCTATCCATTGAAGTCCTCTATATGAGGTCTTTTATCTAGAGAAGTCCCCTTTAGGAGGTATTTTATCTATAGAAGGCTTTCCCTGTATAGAGGACCCCTTTATAAGGTCTTCTATTCTGTAGAAGACCCTTAAGATGGTTATCGCTCTATAGAAGACCCAGTCAGGAGGTCTCGTCTTTATATAAAACCCCTTTAGTAGGTCTTCTATACATAGAAGACCCCCTTGTGAGGGTGTTCTCTGCCTATAGAGGACCCTTTTAGAAGGTTTAGTCTCTAGAGAGGAGGACTTCTATCCATAGTTCTTTCCTCTATAGAAGACTCCTTCAGATCTAGCTATAAAAGACCCCTTCATGATGTCTTTTCTCTACCTCCCTTCTTTCTATAGAAGAACCCTTTATGAGGTCTTTATGAGGTCTTCTATATACAGAGGTGAGGTGTCTCTCTATAGAAGTCCCTTTTAGGAGATCTTCTATCCATAGACAACCTCTTTAGGAGGTCTTCTCTCTATAGTAGACCCTTTTTGGAGGTCTTGCCTTTGTAGAAGATCCCTTTAGGTTTTCTGTCCATAGGATACCCCTCTAAAAGTTCTTATATGCATAGAATGTCCCTTCAGAAGGTTTTGTATACATAGAAGACCCTTCAGGAGGTCTGAAAATAGTCGACATATGGCACTGTGACATCCAGGTAGCTATGGTTTTTTTGAGAATGGTACCTACTGGAAAAAAGCACAGACCTCAACAATTAGGTACACAATATTTTTTATATAATCCATGCGCAGGGTCAGTTTTCTCCGTAACTCAAATGAACCAGTTGGATTTTTGTGGGGTAGGATCTTTTTGTAGGTAGGACTATAAGCCAATTCCTTCATTAAAAAACAAACAACCTCCCAAATAGCTAAAAAATGAGGGTAACAAAGGTCGCTGGGACTAACGCCACCTACTGCGAAAATAGAGCACTTTATTTAGCGAAGACCTCCACCATTACTGAAATACATGGGATCGTCGAAAAATGCCTAGGAAATGTGCATTCAGACTGCCTCAAATGCGCAGAAAGCGTTTAAAAGGTTACAAGTTTTACAAGGAAAACATTGGAGTGGTCGAAAGATGACACTGGTTCCATTAGGCTTTCAAAATTCCCCATCCTAGATCCAATTCGTGATCTTTGTCAAGTTAAACAATAAGTAAAATCATTTCCATTAGTTTTTTTTTTTGGGGACTTCCTTCCTTCGTGCTCAGTAAAACCTTTATATTCAACATTTTTAATAATACCTTTATTTTCTTTCCCCTTCCATTTCCAGAGCCGGTTTTAGGGGCCAGGGTTATATTGAACTGCCCTCACAATCGTTGCGTAAACGTGCCAATGCCGGCTTTGTGTTTCGCACCCTGCAAAACGATTGTCTACTTATGCTCTCAGCCTATCCACCCGAAGTCGAAGAAGATTATGATGCCAAAGATATCAAAGGCAACTATTCCATATCTCTTGTGGATGGCCACCTACAAGTATGGGTTAATTCTGGACGCAGCATGGTGAAACTGCAATCAAATGTCTCTCTAAATGATGGAGAATTCCATGTGGTCAATTTGTTGAAGAATGGACGGAAACTGGAGCTGATGGTTGATGATGAGTTGCAGGAAAGTAAAAATCTTATGGGCACTCCCACCTTGGTTAGTATGCCCAGAGATGCTGGTGGCTTGTATATTGGTGGTGCTCCACCTTATGATGAATATACACCACTGGCACCCACCTTTAATAAACTGGAGGGAGCAATCAGAGATGTGGTGTTCAACAATCGCACCGTGAACTTCAATCAAGCTTTGTCATTTGTGAATGTACAAATTGGTCGTAATGGTCCCGCCATGGGTAGTGTAAATGGCCTGAGTGATATTCTAATGAAAACGGAACCCATGATTGGTAAAAGCTTCACGGCAGCTCCCGAAGGATGTAAGAGGGTAAGTGAGGAAATAATTTTGTGTTAAAGTTAAAATTTGGGCAAGGTTTTAAGGGAACAAAAGTAATTCGGGAAAGCTTTTTCTTTAATTTTCGAGATATTTTGCATGTAAATATTTATTTGATCTTTTCAATTCTTTCTTTTATAGGACTTTAGTTGTTAAGTCTTTAAAGATAAAAAATTAGTAAAAAGAAACCCAACCACACTCGCATACAACGAACGCACCAAGAAAGGCGTTCTAGCGCTCGAATAAGAAAAAAGCTCTAAGCTTTAAGCTCAAAGTTATAGGTTACTAATTGCCAAAAAAACGAAACGAATAACCCATTCGCACATATTTTCGCACAAAAAAGGGTCATCACATTCAGGACTAAAACCAAATAATAATCATTTAAATGTAATACTAATTAAGCTCTAATTTAATTAAGTCAACACTTTATTTGGCAATAATTACTCATAAGAAAATTCATAGCACTTAATATGTTCTTGCACCACTCAAGGCTACACTTTTGGTATTGGTTAAACAAAATTGTTATTAAAGAACGTAAAATAATATTGCAAATTGTATATAAAATAATTTTAATTTAGTTTTTAAGCTTTTCTTCACCCCCCACCACTTACATCCAATCATCACTTAAACATCATTGCTTTTTGTGTAATATTGTCGTCTAAAAGCTTTCATATTTATAACCTAAATTTAAAACAAAATTGTAATTGTAAAATCTCACTATCCTTTAAGTTCATCATTCAATCAATCATTCTATCACACACACATTTTGGAATTTGGCTAAATTTTATTTTATAATTATTTGTTAACTTTTTTTTTATAATTTGCTAATCACATCATCACATTTTATTTTGGTTTAGTTTCAAAATAAAGCTTTTATTTTTAACAACAACAAAAATCATCATGGTTTTATTTCAAAATTAACCCCGCCCCAAATTTGGCTTTCAATCATGACTAAACAAAAACAAAGCACAAAAGCTTTTGGAGCACAAACTTAACAAACAAATGAAAAAAAGCTTTGTGGCAGTAAGTACAAATGCGAAAGCTTTTTGGATCATGGGAAAGTTATAACACAAAAATCAGTGTTGGTCTAAAGTGTAACCACCTCCATTCCTACCAAAATCATGGGAATCATTTATTAACAGTCTCCGACAACAATTAACAAGCACATGGTACAAATAACCTATTTTTTGGGAAAAAGGCTTTGAAAACTTTGATACATTTAAAGGGCAAGAATATTACAGCGGTTTTATCGAACTCGCGTTAGTATTCATGGTTTTATGTGGGAGGATGAGAGCAACTGAAACATTCTAATATTGACTAAATTTGTGAGTGTACCTTCTCTGAACAAAAAATTGTGATAAATTTAAGGGTCTTGTAGGGTAAAAACTATTATCTAGAGATAATGTTGTCTTATTTGCATCCAGAAAGCATTTGGAAGCGACATAAGGCCTCGGTAACTAAGAAGCTTCGCCGCATGGCTTTCTTGTTCTACTTCATTTTTGACATAATAAAAATAAATGAGTAAAAAAAAGGACAACCTAGTTCGCAATTATTTATGTAATGTCAAAGATGAAGAAGGACATTCTTGTCAGGCCTCTAAGGTAGTAATTAGACCTTACTACAAGATAATTCCAAGGCTTCTGTATGTAATTTGCCCCTTGGAATGCTGTGAAACCTATAAACTTTATAAGAAAAGTTAGGCATTCGTACATTTTGCGAAGTTCAGGAGCCTATCATGTCCACAAGGACAACTTCAAAGCGCTCTAGAATCTCAAAATTATCAGTCCCACTGTATTTTCTGGGGATTTATAAAGTAACAAACTCAAAGTAATCTGCAAAGGTCTACTTTAACGAGCTACACGCAAAATTTGTCCTGAAATAACAGCAATTAATCCACAAATACGTTGCTATTTGCCTAAAAGATATCATGGACAGAGAACCAGAGGTAAATTCTATAAAAAAACAAGTAAAAAAGTATCAGCCGGCTTAGCTGACAGAGATATACCCTCAGCCTGTTTAATTTGAAAAACTTTATTCCCAACAAAAGTACTTATGTATTTAGGGGGTTTTCAAATTTTTTGGCGGTTCATACCGTTCAAGGATTAGGATTAAAGTTCAAAAGGATAGCGGAGGAGGTACTTAAAGGAATGGACCGACATTATGGAAGTGGATCTTATTTTGTGAGTCATATATTTTCGATAGATATCGCGCCCACTAATCATTTAAGTGGGTCATGGTATAACTTTTGTACCAGTATTCCAGGAAGCTTGGACTTGTCCACGGAAAACATAATATCGCTTTAAACCGACCGATGTGGGATATCGGAGGAACCAGTTACCTTTTTAAAAATTGGGGGAAGTACCGAAAGTTGTGGACCGGTATTGTCCATCTTTAAACTGAAACTAAGTTTGAACAAAATTTGACGAAGGCAGCGAATGCAAGTTGCTTCAACAAAAATCAAACTGATTCGAGAGCAGGTCTTAAATTGAATTTATCCAAAATTTAGTGTGGGAGGTACCCGAAGGAGTGCGCAAATATAATCCATATTCGATCCTGATCTATACCTGGTAGATATATTAGAATGTGTAAAGTATGGACCAAATCGGTCACTACCTTCATGAGTTATCTTTCTTACGAATTTCGGAACATTTTTGATCTTTGAACTTTTGTGGGGTAGGTACCTGAAGGAGAGAGTAATTTTGCGCAAAATATTACGAAGGCCATATTTTGGACCGAATCGGCAGAACTTTTTCAAAATTGTGTGCATATTACAACCTCATCTAAGTCTGGTAGAAATTTCACGATGTGTAAAGTATGGACCAAATTGGTTACTACTTTCAAGAGTTATCGTGCGTACAAATGTTCCGAACATTCCGAACAAATTTTCCGAACATTTGGCTAAATCAACTCCAAATTGTCCGAAACACATTTCGTCCAAACATACGTGGGGTCTAACAGCATTATTTTAATGCGGCACTTTTTTCCCTATGAAAGTGTATATACCCTCGTTAGCATAAATGCTGAGGGTATAATTACTTAAAAATATTCCGAAAAACATATATTCACCGACAAAAACCGATCTCAACTTTTGGCCATAGCTGCCCATACCGCAGATGTCTGCAAAAAGTCTAAACTGTTTTAAAATCAACAGACCCTTATCTTTATATTGTTACTAGTGGCGATTCTTGTAGCTGATTGGAAAGTAATACAAATTTAAGAAAATACATACATCTATATCAAATATTTTAATTGCTCTTGCAAATTAGAGGAATTATTATAAGTAGGAATATGAAGCTTAGGAAATTTACTAAATTATTCAACTTAAGTTAAGGCGTGAATAACAGTCCTCTTTATTAGAAACACAAAATTAGTCATGTTGTAAGCCTTTTTCTCCTTAAGAACCGAAAAATTCGGAATGTTTAGAAGCGATTTGCATCTTTAAATTGATGACATAAATTTTTTGATTTTTTCGTTGGCCAAACATTTTTATTAGCAAAAATATGAAGAGTTATTAATGTGCATCAAAACGGGGTACTGCCCAACAAAAACTCATTACATATCTCCTTATTAACCCATTATTTTACAAAATGCACCTCGCAAGAAAAACGTACTTTTTTTTTGGTCACTAGAAGTCGACGAATAAGAATCCTGTAGGAAGCCTAGGGTCAAGTGTCGACATGTCACCGCTTTGTCTACATGTTGTCAACAATCGTTATTTTACTTTATTATCTTGAATAGGACATATAATTTAACTGCTTGAACTTTTCGTTGTCGTATATAAGTGGATTTCAGATGTCAATCACATTACTTATACGTCGTATATCCAGTGGATTTTAGTGGACGTATAGCTATGGAATCGACAATTGAATAGACCAAAAATATAATAGTAAAACTCTGGTACCAATGTCTCCATTTGGTCCTTCGAGAAGTATTGACTCACTACCTACACATGGTACCTCAGCAACTACTGGCTTACTACTGACATACTAGTTCCAATGTCACTACTGACTTTCGAATGACACGTTCATACAAAATGTCTATAGGAAATTACATGAGTTGTCTACAGTTTATCAGTAGTACTGTTGACAATGTCAGTAGTAAGTCAGTATAGATTCACAATTGACATTTCCTACAGGGTTGAAACTCACCTAAAGCCAATTAGATCTAACTAGGCGTTTACACCAGACAATTTTTCTTCAAATACAACTCTGATTTACTAACACGTACATACATTTGTCGGTTGTCTCACAGCTGTCCATCGTTTTTTCACAGGCAGTAGGGTTAACAAATTTTTAACATTTTTTGTAAACATGTGTGAGATAATAATTGAAATGTGTTGAAAACAAAAGAACATGAACAAAAACAAAATATGTGAACGACAAACAAAAATAAATCGACGATTTTCATTCATAATTTTACAACTGTTTTTGCAGTTGTCTGGACGCCTACGTCACACAGGCAAGTTTTGAATTTTTGACAATCAATACATGTACTCAATTGTCCTTTCGTGTGTAAACGCAGGGTAACACATGAACAGACAAGTTTCATAAGAGGTAATAACATTCACACGATAGCAAGATATATCCGGAGTTTAGGTACTCTACATCATCTGATGATTCTGAATTAGTGCCGATATTTATTTTGAATATAAGGAGGGTTGGCGTTTTTTATTTGGGATGACGACTTTTATTTTGCATTTCAAAATAGTCCGAATTAAACTCATAGTGGGAAGGATTTGGTTTTGTGTGCAAGTGAAGTTGCACGAGTTTAGGTAGTGCCAAGAAAGTTATCGATCAGAATGTTTCTTTGGACACGTATCTATTTCAGCAAGCAATTGACACTTGGGTATAAAAAGTTTCTTGTTAAAAAAGACGAAACAAGGGAACTGTTGAGGATCTGTGGAGAGATCCAAAACTATAGTCTTTCTGCCATAGCCCTTGGTAAGCATCGCCAATTCTTCCCACTAATAAACTAAAGTTGTTTTAATAAAAATATTAAAACTACGACTATGGGATTAAGCCTGAATATTTTGAAAAACAAAATATTTTGAAAATATATAAGTCAAAAAATATCGACTATTTTCCATATCTAGACCATCTGAAGATTCCCACATTCAGTACAACCCAGATGTTATACTGAAAGGAATCCATAGGTGTCTTTACCACAGCCAAGATCATCCATATACGTTAACGTGACTACATGATACGTGTACTCACAATGAGAATAACAATCAGTCGTCGTTGATCAGCCGACAAATAAACATGTGCATGGATGACGCATAATTTTAGTGGGGACACTGAACAAAACCGCGCACCCCCTCTACATCTTTACTGTTGCAGTTCTAACTGAATGCTGATTCAAACTTTCTTTCTCTCACTACTTTACTCTCTTTTTTATTTTGAGCATCAATGCTTTACCACCAAAAAATTGTATCATTATTTTATACTTCAGAGAGAAAAGATAACTCTCTCATATCAATAGAAAAGAGAACTCTCTCATATCGAACATAGTACAAATTTTCTAGATAATTGGCCGAAATACTCAGAAAATAGAGAGAAAAATATACAAGAGAATCAAAAACGTGTTTATGAACGAGTGCGAAATAGTTCCGTTTAGATCACAAACAACCCATTCACTGAGTAAAGCCGATGAACCTTCCCTCCTTCACTAAGCAAACGAATAAAAACAACCAATGCGAGAGCAAGAGGATCAAAAAAACTTTACTGAAAAATATAATGGTTGTACTAAATCGCAAAGGGAACGGCAATGATAAGGGATAGACTTGACTTGATGTGAAATTTTCAACAAAGTGTTTGGATTGAATGGATTGGAGAGAAGAACTACTGGATGTACTGAAAATCCGAAAATTTGAACCATTGCACAGTGGATTCACCTATTGGCCAAAAATAAAAAAATGAATGTCAAAATTTTGGTACAACATCTGGCAACTCTGACAGCTATGACATGGACCTGTTTAAAAATATATTAGTTTTTGTTTCATTCGAACGCGATCTTCTTAAGAATAGCTTCAAAAGTCGGAACATTTGACCAATATTTGTTGTTGTGAGTACAACCTATATTTTAAGTGCAAATAAATATGTATATTCAAAATATCGCGAAACTAATGTGTATAGCAAAATTTTATAGTGGATTTTGAAGGTGGATGTAATACCTTAATTTTCATTAAAAAATAGTGTTTTAGCGTGTTGTAGAATTCTAGTTAGCTGCATATTTTCTTAGTGCATTTTGTAATGCCAATTCGGTCATATACTTGAGTTTGACCTAAGGTTTTAGACATGATACCCACCAGTGCCCACCTCGGGAATAATTTTCCAAAGTAGGTCATGGGTTTAAGATTATTCAGTATTAAAATCAGCTGCCATCTAGTGCCAGACTATAAATGAAGAAATCTTCTTCCAAATTTGTCTTACGTTGGCGGTACGTGCTTTCCAGGAAGAACGCTATAAGATCTATATTAAAAATTTAACCAATTTGCAGACAAATATGTAGATTTTTGAATCCGCTAAATAGGTTGGATTTTATGTTGTTTTGGAGATTGTTTTGTTTCCCCAAGCCCATTTTTGCATCATAAAATAATCGGGACCTTTTCTCATGTCATTTTGTATTAACAGCGTAGAACAATTCTTACCATGTTACGCTCGTGGTTTCTTAAAACACTGTAACCGGCGCATTGGCTTGATTTTTAAACTCTTAATATTTTTGGCCACTTTCCCCATACAAGTGGATCCACTGTGCATTGATTTTCTAAACGAAGTACGAAAATTTGAGTGTATTATTCGATTTAGTGGGCGATTCAAGATAAGAGTAGAGCAAAATTTAACCAAAAAATCGGTGCAATCACGGAGTTATAAAAAGAATCAGAAACAATATGTAATGGACACCGAATGATTGAACTAAATGCGAATTAATGAAATAGCAAATGCAATTGTGACAAAACTTCTATAAATTGAATTAAGAGTGAAAAACATATTTTAGCTATTTTGGTTTGCTGAATGACTTAAACCTCCCCAGAGAATTGTTTCCTTCTTTCCAATAGCAGAGTTTGGTCTCGGTCAAATTGTATTGTTGTAGAGCTCTTGTATGAAGCATAAACTGTATTTGTTAGGTTTTGCACGCATCGCAGCAATACACATTTGCTTTGGTTTAAAAAAAATGTAAGAGTAAAATCTATGTTAACATTGGCGCAATGCAAAATAAATTATGGCTTTGGGTGAAGGCTTTAACGTATCAAAATCGGTAACTTATGAAGACAAACTTTTATTATTGTTATATTGTTTACCTCAAATCCCTTAGGTCGGCAGCTATTCCTACGAACCAAATGCCTTTAAGTTCGGCGATGAACCCTACAGTTATGCCCAGTTACAAGCCCCTATGCGTAATTACTGGCAAAAGAATTTCCAAATTTCGTTCGATTTTCGTTCCTTTTATCCGAATGGTTTGATTTTTATGGCTCCGGGTATGAAAGATAAACAGAAACATTACTTAGCCCTAGTGCTAAAAGATGGTCACCTTTTGCTGATTGTTCGAGGTAGACGTCGTGAAGAGTTGCCACTACATGCAAAACTCAATGATGGTGAATGGCATCATGTAACGTTAATGTGTACTGAACGTAAAGTGACCATGTCTGTGGAAATTGGAAAGACGGATCAAAAGACATCGGCTCAAATGAAAATACCCAAAAAGATATCGGCTTCCAATGTTATGTTTGTTGGTGGTCTACCAGAAAATCCACCGAAAATGCCATCGGAATTGTTGATGCGTATTGAACCATTTAAAGGGTGTTTGAGGAAATTTGCCATTGCCAATAATACACAGGATTTGGCTAAGCCGGGAAAACATCTACATGTGGGGCAATGTTTTCCCCACGTGGAAAGGGGTTCATATTTTCCCGGAGATGCCTATGCAGTGTATAGTGAGTATAGTTGAAGAAGATTTTCTGGGTTTTTTGGGGAAGTAATAATTGTGGTAAATGTTTTTTTTTTGTGATATTTGCAGAACGAAATTTCCATGTAGGAAAATATTTGGAATTGGAAATGGAATTTAGAACCTCCGAGCTATCTGGTATATTGCTGAGTATATCTGAACCCACAGGGTTTCCGGCTTTGTCATTGGAGTTATTTAATGGAAATGTAAGTATTTATATAAAAATTATTAAATATTGAAACAATAGTACTCACCTTAATGGTGGTCCGAAGTGACGCAGAAGCAGTAAATTGCTTTAATATCTGAAAAAAGAAAAATATGAATTGAGGTTATGTTTTATTTGTTTGTTTTTATTTTTTTATGTTTTCAGGTTATATTCTCTTGTGATTTGGGTGATGGCAATCCTTTCCGTGTGGAATCATTGCTGCCTACCAAATATGCCTTGTGTGACAATAAGTGGCACAACATATCAGCCCTGTATGACTACGAACAAATTGCCTTGCGAATTGACCAAATGCCTGCCACAATTGCTGTGGCCCAGCAGAGAACAGCGGGAAAGGTACAGACCAAATCACCGCTGTATATAGGAGGAATTCCAGGTAAGATAAATCACAACATTTTTCTTTAATATTTATGATTTGCAAAGCAAATCTGTTTCAATTTCTTTATACACATCTATTATTCTACTTTTACCTACATATTTCTAAGTATATTACCTTATATTTCTTCCTCCCACCTTTCCCATTGCAGAGGTAGCAACAAGTGGGTCTCTTTTATCGCGTGAAAACTTTAAAGGTTGTATACGAAATGTTTCCATACGCAACGAACGACGAGATTGGGTGGATATGGATGCCCTACACAATGTTCTGCTCAGTGAATGCCTGGTAACCGGGAACTTAGATAGCTGAGTCATTGAACAAATCAATCCTAACCGCCCAAAGAGTATTATAAGGAGAAGAAGAAGAGAAGAATGAAAGGTCGTATGATGAAATGTGATGCCATAACAAAAACAAACAAATGAACTGCCATATACTTAAATTTTATAAAAAAATTGAAGCATTAACAAAATATCAATGTGAAAAAATAACAAAAGAAAAAACACATACGCTTAAAACTTTGAAAGCTTCGCAAAATCACAAAAGCTATGAAACTCATTTTTTGTTTGTTTTACGAAATCCACGAATCGACGAACATTTTTGGTTAACTCACATAAAAGTTGAGGAAACTTTTAAAAATGTTGCATTTTCAATTTTGCAAAAGGAACTTTTGTGATATAGCTTTACTAGTGAGTTTTTTCTCTTTCACACACACACACACTGAGAGAAAAAAGTTTTGCTAGAAAACTTTTATTCTTTCTTTCCATGCATTTTGCTTTCGAAAAATATTTATTACTACTTACTACCAGTGTCTGCATTTGATTGCATTACTTATTATTATTTAAGGTAAATGTATTGTAAATTTAGGTATTTCATTTAAATTAATTACGACTCAAAATCCTTTCCCCCCTTCTTAGCCTTCCCAAAAAATGCAATAGTTTAAGTAGTAGAGGCTTTAATTAAATATATTTTTATTTATTTTTATTTTCGTAAATTATTTCAACATAACTTGCCCCCAAAACCACAACAAGGGGTAGGTCAAGAGCAATCCCAAGGTATGCATAAAGATCTAGAATGTCCTAACACTGGTCTTCAACCATGACCTCCCTCCCAAAAATATATATTAAAAAATAAGAAACGCCAACCAGTGCCTTTTAATTTATACAAAAGCATTGTATAGTTATTTACCACCATAATTTAAGCGTGTAAACAAACAAGCGATTAAGTGTATGTATTAATAAATGTTAAATGTAGTAATATACTTATATATAAGAATCTCTTTGTTGTTAATATGTGTGTACAGTCCTTTTTCTGTTTGTAAACTAAAAACATAATACAAAAATTCTCATCCATCATTTGTATATAAATTCACATTATTTTTAAAAAAAATTGATATTTTTATGTATACAAAAAATAATTAGTAATTAAGTTCAAATTTTTTAATGATAAATCCAAATATCAAAGCCATTTTTTATTTATTTTATTTTCTTGGTATACAAAATATTTTTAAAAAATAAATTATATATACATTTTTTTATAAATAAAACTCGAACCAATTTTTACAAAATGCAAAGTGTATTTTTCGGATTATTTCATTCTCTGAGGTACGTATTGTAAAAGAGATTAGTTTATACAAGTTTCAAATCTTTCGGAAATTAACATCGCTTTCTAATGGAGCTATGCAACGGGGATTACTTGTTGAAAACATATTCAGCCCGTTCATGAATATCAACTTCCCGTTAGTTGACTCACTCTCTCATTTAACGACATAGAGAATAAACTCTGATTATTCCGAAATTAGGTTTAAATTAACCCTATATAGACATTACTTTATTCCCCTATACAATTTGTACCAAATAAAAGTCGGATTTGTTTACATTGGGATTCAACAATGCTTCATTGCCGTTACTTCAATTACTCGTACACAACTTCACTTTACTTAATTCAATATTTACTTCTTTACTAGCTGATGGTTTTATTTCGCGGTCTGATTTATAACTCACTCGCCCACCTGCTAGTCTCCCGTATTTATACTCGCCCGCTGAAGCATAACCTTTTCTCGAATCCTCAATCCAAGATGTTCCACAATGGTCAAGCGAAATGTTAATCGTTTCGCAAATACACATACAAACTGATGGATGAATGTATACAACAAATGGGACAGAGGTAATAAATACGAGAGAGTAGATCGGGTAATAATAAAAGAATGCAGAGGAATAATCAATCGAACACCATAGACAAAGGAAAATAAAGGCAATTGGATCTTCAGTCTGCTGTGTTCGTTCATAATAAAGGAGGCAAAACGGAGTCATATATCCCATACATACACATGTTTTTACAAACATCCCCGAAGGGACAAGGGATAATTCTCTCATTCCAATTAGTGCACTCCGATTCATATTAGTTCAATGATATGGAACCCACTTTTTATAGCCGAATCTTAACTTTTTGACACCACTTGTAGAGAAGTTTTTTGTCATCGTTGCAAAATATTATGTTGTATGACCTGGGAATCCGAGCCGGACATTCAGCGTGCAAGACGGTTTTGCTTTCCATTGCACCACTGTGGCACCCAGTCTAATATATCTCCTATCTATCACATATAAAGTGCTGTCGAAAGTATATAATAATCGGATCATACCAATGTGGTTTAGACCTGGCGAATCTACAATACTGTTACGGAATTAGATCTAACTAATCTCCGTGTGGATGTTGTTTTATTCCCCAGTACGATTTGTACTAAATAAAACAGGGTTCGTTTCAGATTACGTTTCTACAATGCTTTATTTACTTTATTACACTTATTCGGAACCGACTTTTATTACTAAGCACACAGCTTGTCTCTAGTTAGCACGCAGCACTTCTTTAACCGATCTGTTCAGTTCAACGCTTGAAACACAACTAACTCGCCGTTGCTGATTCCACCTGTATTTATCCCAAAATCTCCCTGTTAGGAAATTATCCAGAACATATCTGGCAACACCTCAAATCTGTGCAACACACAGACGCACTAAGCGAACAACCATACTCACATACATGGACGAAGATAAATACAAGTGGATAAGTACACTAATGACGTAATTACAACAACAAACAAATGGAAGAAATACAAGAAGTAGCAACTAAACGATAATTACATGATTATGGTAATTAGCCGATAGCCTTAGATGCTAGTGCTATTTTTTTATGTAATTTTATTGTAATTTTTTATTATAATAAATATTTGAAATAAATAAATAAATGATTATGGTAAAACAAGCAAAATCACATTAATAAAAGGTAAAGTAAGAACTAGAATGATGAAGAGAATTCTACATGGTAGTTGTTGTTGCTTAAATAAAGTAAGTCGAAGGCACACTAGAGCGGTTTCATTGAAACTTTTAGGTATTTATAGATCGAGTTCCCCACTACAGCAAATTTATGATATCACTCTACTGTGAAACTCTTGGAGCTTACGTACACCTGTGAAGTTTTTGCGGATTCTGAAACTGCAATGTTCATAGACGATAAAAATCGCCGGATGGAATGGCGGTCAAAGGTTACATTCTTAGGGTTTTTAGGTTTTCAGGACTTTACTTGGAAAACGCAATCCCTATCGAAATGGGACTAAAAAATGTTGTGGGGAATTTTCAACAGAGCTCCGAAATACTCGCTCGAATTCTACTCGCGAGTGAAATTCGAGCTAGTTCGAGCGGGAGTACTCGCGCGAGTAGAAAAAATAAAACGAGTATACTCTATTTTTACTCGTCACTCGCGAAGCATATTTCAGACTTCCTCGTTTTTACACGCGAGTGAAAAGTGTTTGCGAGTACGAGTACATGAAGAGTACGAGTTTTGCAAGAAAAAACGAGTGGGAGTGAAAATGCTCGAAATAGAATACGAGTTTACTCGAAGAATAAAATCGAGTAAAAGGGAATTGATAAATTTTTGGAAATATATTTGTGTAGTGTTAGTGGTAAGTTAATGGGGGGCAAGTTGAGGGTGCGCAAGTTGGGGTGGGGCAAGTTGAGGGCGGGGAAGTTGAGGGGGGTTAAGTTGAGGGGGGTTAAGTTGAGGGGGGCAAGTTGTCCCCCCCTCAATTTGCCCCCCCCCCCCTCAAGTTCCACTCCCTCAACTTGCCCCCCTCAACTTAACCCCCCTGATGTTCCCCTCCCTCAACTTAACACCCCTCAACTTCCCCCCCCCTCAACTTCCCCGCCCTCAACTTGCCCCCCCCCCCCCCCCCTAAACTTCCCCCCATAATTTTCCCACCAGCATTACACAAAAAATGTTTCCAAAAATATATCTCTTCGAGTACTCCCACTCGCGAGTACTTTTCACTCGCGAGTAAAAACGAGCAAATCGGAGCTCTGATTTTCACTGCTACAATATTTTCTTTATTCCCATTTCCATAGGGCTTTCCAAGCAAAATCACATCCTAAAAAGTCTTAAAATGTGGCCTTTGACCGCGATTTAACATAACATAAAAATGTTTATGACAAAGAAAGAATGAAATAATTTGTTGAAGTAGCTGAAAAAATTTTGTTCGACCAAACCAGTTGGGGGGACCGGACTCCCTGGCCCACCCCTGCGTACGTCCCTGTACTATATCGACAAACTTCGTGAAATCTACGATGAGACGATGGAACCTGGATATCCAAAGCAATCTGACCTGCAATCTCCCAACGTAGAACCTTTTCTCTCACTCAAAGATTTCGTTATATAGCCTTTTGTTTATCTCTATAAACGTTAATGAACTTGTACTTCGTTGAAACAGGATTTGGCTACCAATAATGCAGGCTGACGACAAACTCTACTACCGGCCTATCAAAACTACACAACTTTCTTTATCTGTTCCAATAGTTGTTGTTGTAACAGTGTTTTATTATTATGTTTGTATGTTCGTCCTCCTTTTCAATCTGGCTCTGGGTCTATATCCAGTTCCAGGAAGTTGGCTACTTCGATGGGATGTAACCACAGATCCATTGGAGTCAGATGAGTAGGCTTGGCGGGGTAGTGCTTAGTATCGTGCGGGCCCATGACGCATACTGGGCAGATGTCTTGCACGGTGCGATCGATTCCCGCCCAATAGGAATTTAGGCGACTGCAATATCCCGAGCGTAATTGAGCCAAAACTACTCTGGTTTGTCGTGGCAGCTGACGCTCTTCAGCTGCGATAGATGGGGGATGTGCTCCGATGACTGCATTCACACAATAATTGTTTATGGTCTAGGAACTGTGTCCGTGTGAATGCTGTTCAAACCTGCCTGATACGCCTGTTTATCTAGAGGTTCTCTCCTATATGCCTGGGTGTATCGGTGGCCAGCATATGGTGATTTGGATGATTCTCACAGTAACACCCGAGCAGGTACTGCAACGATAGCATCTCATTATGTTGCCGTACTGGAAGAATCTTTGCCACCTCGTGTAGATGGTCCACTGTAGATTTGAGGAGGCACCCTGTTGCTGTTCTCAGGGCGGCGTTCAGAAAAATTTGAATCTTATCCCACTGCGTGTCACATAAATTCGGGCACCAAACTGGCGCCGCATAGCTTACCACTGACCGACCTATCGCTTTTTACGTGGTCAACAAGGTTTCTTTATCTGCACCCAAGTGCTGCCGGCTAGGGACTTGAGGATCTTGTTTCTATATTTCAGTTTATCGCAGATAGCTGTGGCATGCGCGGACGACGTGAAAGTGGTGTCGAATGTGACCCCTAGAATTTTGGGGCAGTTTGTGGTCGGAATTCTGCTACCATCGACTCTGATATTCAACTCTCTTCTATACTGCGCCGTCCATGTGGTGAACAGAGTGGCCGTCGATTGAGTGGCGGATATCTGCATATTCCTCGCGTGGAAAAAGGTGGTAAGATCGGTTAAATAGGAGTTTAGTCTCTCACAGATGTCATCAGGGTAGGTACCTTACGCCATCCGCGTACGTTACGATCTCAATGCCGCCTTGAGGGGGCGGAATACAGGAAAGGTAGAAGTTAAACAGTTCCGCAGATATCACCCCTCTGTGGGGAACTCCCTGTTTCACTCTTCGGGGCTTGGATTTCTTGTTCCTGAACTCCACATACGACTGGCGACCACACATATAATTGATTATCCAACGTTTCAGACTTGGCCGGAGGGTTGTCTGCTCGATGTCCTCGAACAGCGTGGAGTGCTTGACAGTATCAAAGGCTTTTGATATGTCAAGCACCACCATCACTGTTCTATCACACGGCCGCTCCTGGTTGAGTCCTCCACAAATATGTGTGGAGATGGCGTGCAGCGCTGTTGTCGCGTTGTGCTGCTTACGGAATCCATGCTGATGATCGGAAACTTGATAGCTATTTCTGATGCTGGGGATGACTAAGGCCTCAAGGGTCTTCGCTGCAGGTGACGAAAGCGAAATCGGCCCGTACGATTCACCTTTGCTGGCATCCTTGCCTGGCTTCAGTAGCGGGACCACCCTGCCCATTTTCCAGACTTCGGGAACAATAAGCGTGGCTAGCGACAGGTTGAGAACTTTAGTGAGATACTCCACTTCCGGTTCATCCAGCTGTTTCAACATTACCATGGAAATTCCGTCAGGGCCCAACGCTTTGGATGATTTGGCGTTCCTGATGGCTTTCGCAACATCATCCATTGTAAACTGTGGTGGTTCATCCTCGACAGGAAGAGATCTAATGCGACGTAACACACTTCTCTTCGCCCTGTCACTCTCGGGGTGCTCGACAAACTGTCGATTGAAGTAACTTGCACACCTCTTCGGGTCAGTCAACGTAACGTCGCCAAACGTGACTGAGGTCATGTCATCTCTCCTTCCGGGGTTCGAGAGTGACTTAATTCTTGTCCACAATTTACTTATACCGGCTAAAATGTTCCAACTCTTCAGATGATTTAATCACTTGTTCCGCTTATGTTCGCCGGCCAGGCTATTAACTTCCACTGTCAGCTCCCTGACTCTGGGGTCGTCGGGGTTGGTTCGTCGAAGCTCATCACGCTCATTTGCTAATCCCGTCGCCTCTGCTAGGAAATTTGGTCTTACTTCGGGTATTCGACCAGCAGGGATATGGCGAGCGGCTGCAGCATTGATGATGTCTCGGAACGTCCTTTCCGCTACCCGAACCTCAGAAGGATTGGGCAATTCTCTGAAGCGGTCATTGGTGAACTCTCTGAAACTCGGCCAATCAGCTTTCCCATGATTGGCGAATGTGCGGCGTTCAGAGGTGATGAAATCGCGTGGTCTGCTGATGGAGACAATTATGGGGAGATGGACTGACCCAAGGGACCAGGTGACACGATAGTTATGTCTGCCGAACTGTGACACGCTCCTCTAATTCTGATAGGGGCGTCCTCATTGACCGAGCAAAACGTAGAGCTATCCGAGGGCCGAATACCACATCTCATGATGCGCATTAAAGTCCCCCAGGACCAGACGTTTATGACCTTCCATAAGCGGGCTAATGTCAGGCTTATAATCTGAGATACAGCTATTTCTCTGCGGGGTGTATACGTTCAGCAACTCTATCTCGGCAGTTCCACACCTGACTGCTACCCCCATACATTCCATGTACGGGTCATTAGAGACAGGCTCAAGCGAGATAGGTCTGTATTGAACAGACTGGTGCAAGAGGAAAGCTAATCCCCCCACCTCCACATCTGATGCGATCCTTCCTTATTACGTTGTAACCATCACAACGTACTGAGCTGTGGTCGTTCAGCATGATTTCCTGCACCGCCGCGACCTTGATCTTCTTTCGATTCATAAAGTCCACTATTTCATCGATCTTACATCGGAGCCCATTGCAATCAAAATTGCAAAAAGGATGCATTTTCTGGGATTGGAACAACAACGGCTGGTGTTAAATTCTGCGCGTGCGGCTGCTGTTGGGGGGACTGCGGGGGAGTTTCGTAATCTGACGACGACGACTCACTGGGAGCTGTGGGAGCTAACATCTATTGCATCTCACCGAAGATTGGATATGGGTGAAGATGCGGATGTGACAAACCGAGCACAAATATATTGGACTGGGTTTTCCTCCGTCCCAGCACGGACCAAAAGTATCCGGAGCAGACATTCCGGGATATGCCGCTCCCAGCACAGAAAAACGAAACAAATACAAACACATGTACAGGTGGCAGCCGCTGGCAGGAACGCTGGTGTTGTGTGGTCCCGGGTCAATCCGGTACAGAGAACCCGCTGCCGTGGGATTGCAGCCCAATAGTGTTCAGTGGTTGCTTACTAGGGCGCCCAAAAAGAAAAAAATATGTTTGGAACTCCTACCTCCTACATATTTTCCTTATATATGGAATTTTATGGCTATCGGCTGTTTCCATAGTAATTCGTATGGGGCCAAATGTGAATTTTCACGAAAATTCTCCTAAGGTGTTCAATGGCAATGGATTGAACTATTGTTTATACTATGTAACACCTTTTATAACACCTTTAGTGAGATACTTTCTAATGGAGATAGATAATGTGTTGTACTGTGGTAAGTGGTTATAGATATTTTTAATCAGGTTCAGATTTCCTATCGAATGACCGACTTATATTTTTTGTTTGTAAATAGAATAGGTCATCATTCAAATAATTTACAAATCCCGCTACTTCCTTTTAAAAATATGTACCGCCTTTCCCACGAGGTCATACATATTTCGATTAATGTACATTTCGTTTTAAAGAGGTTGGTGCGGTAAATTTTACAATATTGTTATTGCCTCATATAAATTCAATTTAGCCGCCGCTTGATTACGATGTCATCGGTGTCATAAAGAAATCTCCGCTCTAAAAATGTTTGCGATAATTGTTTGACAAAAAGTTGTTTCGTGTAACGATTTAAGACTTGAAAAGCAGCAGGGGGACCATTCGCTGTTGGATAAAAATAAAATTTACACAATTTTTGTTACAATATTTCACTAAATTTTTTTCAGTAGAAGCAAAAAAAAAAGGCAAACAACGCCATCAGTGACCATTAGCAAATTTATTCCTTCATAAAAACAAACACGTCTATAACGGATTGGTGGTGACTTTTTTTGCTTCTTCTTGGCTAAAAAAAAGACACAACGTGAAACAGAAATTTATGATTTTGTGATACATTTCCATTTCAAGTTAAATGATTTGAGTTGCATTTTGTTGTTTTTTTATCAACAAAGCAATTAAAAGAAAAACTTAAAATTGTTCATTACCGATTTCATTGAAATGTTGGTTTTGGCTGCCTGGCTTCCTTTTGATGCAAAAAAATAAAGAAATTAAAAAACAAACAACAACGGCGAACTGTAATATACAAATTTAGATTGTTGTTAATGTTTATGGCAGTTTGGCTTCAAAACATTACATATTTTTTTCGTCTCGTGGACTGGTTTCTTTCACATGGAGCGCTACGCTACATGTTCGGCGCGTTGTTCCATGTCCACACACTCCCACATTCATGGTAAATTGTCAAAATTGTCGAAACATAACACAACACGTTGCATATATGGATGGACAGACGGACACAGATCTTATATTGAGTCTCTATGCAAAAATGAAACCAGCCAACCCCAAAAAACAATTCGTTGCAATTACGAAGCTGGGCTTCAAATGCCTTGATTTGGATTTGTTTTCCTTTTGGCAAACTCACACCCTGTATGAAGTGGGCGGAAAATTAGTTATGTCCAGAGAAAGTCCATTCATTCATTGACTGGCAAATTTTGTAAATGCATTTTTAATTGGACAAATTTTGAGTTAATTAAAAAATAGGAAAACTTGTTGCAACAATGATAGCATTGAGGTTTGGCAGATCATTAATGAAATTGGATAGGATATGTGGTTTGATTGCTTGGCCAGAGTGAGTGGGTAGTGGAAAATTAGCTGGACCTACGAACACGAAACCAATTCAAGAAAATTACATAAGGACTCCAAGCAAAAATACACAAGAACTAGCTTGATGGAAGCATTGCAAACCCTAGGTTAGTACAAAGCCTATCTCACTTCAAGAAAATCCACTCATAAGAAAAAACCATACGTTATTGAAATGTTACACCAAATAATAGATATGTTACCGAAAAAGCGCATCATATAATTATCAATTACATCCTCTTAGAGAATCTCAAGCATTTTCTCCTGCTGTTGCAACCCCATAGCAGTTTGTTTTTCCCGCCCCATTTGTGATTTTTTTAATTAAAATATTATCGTTGTCTTGTTTTGTGGTTGCTGTAGATTTCGTTTAAAATTCTCATAAATTTTCACTGATGAAAAGTTTGCATTTATGAATTTTAACTACCTGTGTACGGACATGATAATTGCCTCCAAAACACATTTACGGGGCCATGATCGATTGCTTACGCCACGACGAACGCGAACAACGACGCACAGAAGACGAAATCAAACATCAGTGACGTCTAAACATTTTATGTTCCAGCTACTGTTTTACGAATGAAGAAGAATTCCTCCACTCAAAGCATCATCCACGCAATGAGGAGTGAAATGAAAGGCGTATAAAAAGAAGAAGATATCAGATGAAGCATATGAGAGGGTGGTATAAAAAGGATGGCTGGTGACGTGAAATAGACCGTGAAAGACTTCAGTTAATAAGTGATCTTACTAGGATGTTTACCATACATAAGTCAAAGGATTCCCTAACTGTATAGGACATTTTTAGGGACTTTTATTCTTTTCCCAAGGGACCTTCTATGCACCTTTTTCAGATGTAATTCGAATTATTTTTACGTTAAAAGCTTGGGTTTGGGCGCAGGGTTAGTAACCCTCTCCTAGAAAAATCAGCCTACTATGAAAAAACGAAAGAAAAGAAAAACAAATCCCTCAAAAGTTGACGATCCCGCAAACGTTTTAAGGACCATGTTCTGCGAATCTGCAATGTTCGCACTCTTTATAGCAGATGTAGTTCAAAAGTACAAGGCCGACATAACTGCCATACAGGAAATACGATGGAATGGGAAAGGCGTCACAACAACACCTAAAGGTGACGCACTGTATCATAGCTGCCATGACATAAAGCATGACTTTGGTTGCGGTTTTGTGATTGGTCGGAGGTTAAAACACCTGGTCTCCAGCTGCACACCTTGCTACAATTCGAATAAAAGCAAAATTCTTCAATATCAGCTTTATTTGCTCTCCCACTCAAAACAAGGACGAACTGACCAAAGATATATTTTATGAACACTTAGAAGAAACATACGTATGACCATTAAAATTAGACATTAAAATTTTTCTAGACGATTTTAATGCCAAAATTGGAAAGGAAAATATCTTTGGCCCAACAGTCAGAAAATTAAGTCTCCACAGTGAAACATCTGACAATGGCATGAGGCTGATAGACTTCGTAGCGGCAAAAAACATGGTAGTTAGCAGCACCTGATTTCAACATCGCGACATCCATAAGGGCACCTGGCTGTCTCCAGATCAGAAAACAAGAAATCAAATTGATCACGTTGTGATAGATGGAAGACATTCATCGAGCGTGGTGGATGTGCGTTCGTTCCGAGGAGCAAACATAGACTCGGACCCACTACCTTGTTGCAGCAAAGGTACGCACCCGGTTAAACGTAGCAAACAAAGTACGAACAGAAACAACACGAAAGTTAGACATCGGTAAGCTGCAATCACAACAGATAGGACACCAGAGACAGGATACCAGAGACATCCACAAAGGAATTCATGGTATGATCAGGAGTGTCGAGCTGCTACCGAAGAGAAAAATGCGGCATATAGAGCTACCTTACAATCCTTAGCAACGCGTAACGCACGAGAGAGATATGAGGATAAAAGGAGAGAGGAGAAACGTCTTTTCCGCAGGAAAAAGAGGGAGATGGAAAACCGGGAGTGTGAAAAAATCGAGATGTACAGGAACCAGAATGAAGTCCGAAAATTCTACCAAAGAGTCAAGCATCAAACTGATGGCTTTGGAACAGGCACATCCTCCTGTAGAGACCAGCAAGGTAATTTGGTAACTGATACGGATAGTGTGCTCAGGATATGGAAAGAGCTTTTTTCAAAACTGTTGGTATCCAATAGCAGCGAAGACGACGAAGATACCACAGAGCTCCGAAATACTCGCTCGAATTCTACTCGCGAGTGAAATTCGAGCGAGTTCGAGCGGGAGTACTCGCGCGAGTAGAAAAAATAAAACGAGTATACTCTATTTTTACTCGTCACTCGCGAAGCATATTTCAGACTTCCTCGTTTTTACTCGCGAGTGAAAAGTGTTTGCGAGTACGAGTACATGAAGAGTACGAGTTTTGCAAGAAAAAACGAGTGGGAGTGAAAATGCTCGAAATAGAATACGAGTTTACTCGAAGAATAAAATCGAGTAAAAAGGAATTGATAAATTTTTGGAAATATTTTTGTATAGTGTTGGTGGTAAGTTAATGGGGGGGGGGGGGGCAAAGTTGAGGGTGCGCAAGTTATGGGGTGGGCAAGTCGAGGGGGGGGGCAAGTTGAGGGTGCGCAAGTTGTGGGGGGGCAAGTTGCCCCCCCCCCATAAATTTCCCACCAGCATTACACAAAAATTTTTCCAAAAATATATCAATTCATTTTTACTCGATTCTACTCTTCGAGTGAACTCGTACTCTATTCCGTGTATTTTCACTTCCACTCTTATTTTTAAACCCCGAGTACTCGCGAGTGCTCTCAAATAAAACAAAAGAGTGAAGAGTAAACTTCTTTTAAAACTCGCACTCTTCGAGTACTCCCACTCGCTGGTACTTTTCACTCGCGAGTAAAAACGAGCAAATCGGAGCTCTGCCACAGACCCAATCCCAGAAGATGGTATTAAATGTATCCCGCCCAGCAAACATGAGGTAAAGACAGCAGTAAATCGGCTGAAGAATAATAGGGCAGCAGGAGCCGATGGCTTACCATCCGAGCTGTTCAAAACCGGAGGCGACACGCTGATAAAGTGTATTCATCAGCTGGTTAACATCATGTGGCAGGACGAACGAGTACCCGACGATTGGAATCTGAGTATCCTGTGCCCCGTACACAAGAAAGGAGATAAGACTGTATACTCTAACTATAGGGACATAAGTCTACTCCCTATTGTCAGGGATATTGTGCGAACGACTAAAGCTATGGTCAACGAGATAATTGGACCATACCAATGCGGCTTTAGACCTGGCACGTCCACCATTGACCAGATATTTACCCTGCGGCAAATCCTGGAAAATACCTAAGAGATGCAGATCGACACCTACCACCTTTTTGTCGATTATAAAGCAGCCTTCGACAGCCCACTACGTTTAAAGGTATTCCAGGCCATATCTGAATTTGGTATCCCCGCAAAGCTCATTCGGCTTTAAATAGGAAAGAACCTCTCTGAAGAATTTTGTACCAAAAGAGGTTTCAGGCAAGGAGACAGCCTTTCGAGTGATCTTTTTAAAATCCTGCTAGAAAAGGTTATACGAGAGGCAAACGTCAAAAGAAGTGGCACAATCTACACAAATAGCCACATGTTACTTGCCTATGCTGATGATATAGACATCATGGGACGATCAGTAAAAGAAGTAACTGTTACCTTTATGAAGGTCGATGGAGAATCCGCTAAAGTGGGTCTGGCGGTAAACGGTGAGAAGACCAAGTTGATAGTGCGACGCGCAATGCATCCATTGAGCTCGGACTAACTGTGGAAGTTGGTTCCTATAATTTTGAGGTAGTAAAAGACTTCGTCTACATCGGCACCTCCGTAAACACAACAAAGGACATCAGTTGTGAAATAAAAAGAAGAATTGTATTGGCCAACAGATGCTACTTTGGTTTAAGTAAGCATTTTAAACAAATCCACATCTCGTCAAACAAAAATAACGCTGTACAAAACACTGATACTACCCGTGCTCATGTATGGCTACGAAGCCTGGGTACTTGCGCAAGCAGACATGGCAGTGCTTGGACTAATTCGAATTACAAATGGAAAAATTCGAATAACAAATTGAATGAATTCGAATTACAAATGGAATAATTCGAATTACAAATGGAATTATCGTATTACAAATAAAATGTTACGAATTACAACTAATATGTTTCGAATTACATCTGAAAAAGGTGTAGATAGCAGCTCCCCTCATGTAGCCTTCCATAGATAGAAGCTCCTTTCAATTGACCTTCTTTAGTGGGAAGTCCCTTTTAAGCGACATATATACAGAAGATTATTTTAAGGAGACTGCTATAGACAGAAGCCTATTTTCAAGGGGAACTTTCCAGATAAAAATCCATTTCAAGCCTCTCTCAGGGAGCCTTCAATAGATATAATCCCCGTTCAATGGACCTTCTATAGATGAAGCCCATTTTGAGCGACCTTTTGTTAATAGAAGTCCCTTATAGCGGTCTTCTATTAACAGAAGCCCGTTTCAAGGGGCCTTCTACAGATACAAATTTTAAAAGGACCTTATATATGTAGAAGCTCCTGCAAGGGGTATTTTATAGATAGAAGACCCTTTCAATGGGCATTTTATCGATAAAAGTGCATTTCGAACGGCCTTCTATAGATAGAGCCACTATAGAAGCCCGCTTCAAAGGGCCTTCTAAATACAAAACCCCTTCTTAAGTGGCCTTCAATAGAGAGAATCTCCTTTAAAGGGATCTCTTATAGAAAGAAGTCCCGTTCTAGGCGCCTTCTATGGACAGAAGCACCTATCAAGTGACCTTCAATAGAGAGAAACTCCTTTCAAGGGCCACTTTTTAAGGGGTATTATATAAATAGAAGTTCCTTTCAAGAGGCCTTCTATAGACAAAAGTTGCTTTGAAGGGGTCAACAATACCACGGCGGCGGGTTCTTCAATTCCCGATTGACCGGGAACCACACAATACCTGTGTTCCGGTCAGCGGTAGCCACCTCAGTGTACATATGTTTGTATTTGTATCGTTTTTCTGTGTTGGGAGCAGCATATAACGGAATGCCGGTGCCGGAACCTAGAAAATCCCAGGACTCCCCGGAACAATGGTTGTGTTCAATTTGTTACATTCGTATCTACCACACTAATGTGTCGTTGGGATGCAATAGATGCCGGGAGTGGGTACGTTTAAGGGGTTGGTCTGGGCTCGTCCATGTGAGGGACTATGACAGGGACTATGTTGCTACATGCTGTGTGAACACAGTCCCCAGTGAGTTGTCGTCGTCATCAAAATACGCGACTTCACCCCAGTCCTCCAACAGCAGCCGCCTATACAGCACTTAACACCAGCCGTCGATTTTCTAATTGCTGGATTTCGATGTAAGGTCGAGTAAATAGTGGATTTCATGAGTCGGTGCAGGAAACCAAGCTCAACAACAACTACAGCTCAAAGCGTTTTGATGGTTACAATGTACTGATGAAGGATCACACCAGAAGTGGAGGTGGGGGATTAGCTTTCCTATTGCACCAGTCTCTTCAATGTAGACCATTTTCACTTGAGCCTGGATCTAAAGACCCGTACATGGAATGTATTGGGGTAGACGTCAGGTGGGTAACTGCCGTGTTGGAGTTGCTTAATGTATCCACCCCGCCGATAAATACTTCAGGTTATAGGTCCAACATTAACCCGCTTTTAGAAAGTCATAACCGTCTGCTCTTGCCGAACTTTAATGCTCATCATGAGTTGTGGCCGAACGGTCCTCGGATACGACAAGAAGGGTACAGTGCTGGCTGAGCAAATGGATAGCGCTACGTTTTCCGCTGGAGGACGCCCCTACCAGAATTTACGGTGTGTTTCATTGTTCGCCAAGCATAACCATCGTGTAACCTGGTCTTGGTCTTTTCTCCTTGGTCTGACCATCTCCCCATAATTGTTTCCATCAGAAGATCGCGCGATTTTATTACCTCTGAACACACCGCGTTCGTCAATCATGGGAAATCTAGAGTGTTCACTTATCACCGCTTCAGAGATCTGTACAACACTTCTGATATTCGGGTAGCAAAAAGGACTTTCCGAGACATCATCACTGCTGCAGGCGCTCGCCATATTGCTGCTGTGAGACCAAATTTCCAAACAGGGGCGACGGGTTTAGCAAATGAGCGTGATAAGCTTCGTCGTGTGATCCCAGAGTCACTGGGCAGACACTGGAAGTTAACAGGTTGGTCGGTGAGCATAGGCGGGCAAGTGGCAAAATTAACTGAAGGGTGCAACAGTGGAGCCGCAATAAGTGAATTGTAACGGTTAAGTCACTCTCGAACCTTGGAAAGAAGTAAAATTGGACCACAGTCACATTTGGCGACGTTACGTTGATCCGAAGACGTCTGTCTAGGAGCACACCAGGAGTGACAGGGCGAAGAGAAGAGTACTGCGTCGCATTAGATGAGGATGAAGCACCACGGTTTACAATGGATGATGTTGCGAATGCCACCGTGAACGCTAAATCATCCAAAGCGTTGGGCCCAGCTGAAGTCAAACACGGATGTCAGCAAAGATGAATCTTGAAGACCGTCTTCCCTTGATGCTTTAGTTCTCCTGACCATTAGAAATAGCTATCCAGTTGCCGATCATCAGCATATGTTCTGTAAGCAGCACAGCACGACAACAGCACTCCACGCCATCTTCACACATGTTAGTAGAGGACTCAACCAGAGAAAGCCGTATGATAGAACAGTGATGGTCAAGCACTCCATGCTATTTGGGGACATCGAGCAGATTATGCATCGGCCAAGACGCCAGATGTACCTGGAATTAAAGAACAAGAAGTCCAAGCCGCTTAGAGTGAAACAGGAAGTTGCCCAAAGTGAGGTAATGCCTCCGGAACTTTTTAACCTCTACCTCTCCTGTATTCCACCCCCTCCTGATGGCATTGAGATCGTAACGTATGCGGATGATTGTACGATTTTGGTGTCAGGTAGCTTCCATGATGTCACACGTGAAAGACTTAAACTCTATTTGACTGATTTTAACACTTGTTCCACACGAGGATTATGCAAATATCCGCCAGTAAATCTACGGCCACTCTGTTCCCCACATTGACTGTTATGGCCGATGGTAGCAGAATTCCGACTACCAACTACCCCAAGATTTTATTGGTCACATTCGACAGCATGTTCACGTCGTCCATGCATTCCACAGCTATCTGCGACAAGCTGAGATAAAGGAACAAGATCCTCAAGTCCCTGGCCGGCACCACTTGCGGTGCAGGTAAAAAATCGTCTTGACCACATAGAACGCGGTAGGTTGGTCCGTGGTAAGCTATGCGGCGCCAGTGTGGTCCGCGGATATAAGTGCAACGCGATGGAAAAAATATTCAAACCTATCAGAACTGCAACAGGATGCCTTATGTTCCTACGTCTTCAGTGGACCATCTAAATGAGGGAAGCGATTCGAGAGATGGTCCTAAACTTAACGTTTCCGAAATTTTGTGTGAGAGGTACCCAAAAGTGTGGACCGATTGAATCCTTATTGGAACCTCATCTAAGTCTGTCTATATGAGACCTTTGTAAAGTCTTCTGTCTATAGACAACCTTGATAAGGTCTTCTGTCTATACCAGAGTTCGAAAATAAACAGTACACTAACATAGTGTACCGCTCCGAGAACAGTATCACTAAAATATTTTTAGCGTTAGTGTTCCGGAACACAAACACTAAAAAATATTTTAGTGATACTGATCCGGAGCACAACGATAAACGTAGTGTTCCATATTTTGGTACACTAAAAACGTTGGGTACCGCATTCGGAACACTAAAAATCGTAGTGCTCCGCAGTCGGAACACTAAAAATCGTAGTGTTCCGCAGTCGGAGCACTAAAAAATCGTTGTGTACCACATGTCGGAACACTAAAAAATAACGCAATGATAATGTACCACACACGAGTTTATTATGATTTGCGAGAAAAATTTAATATTTATAATTTTTGAGATAAGTACAAATTAAGACATGAAAACTCAGATACACCTCTTAAATCCACGTATGTATACATATTAATTAATTACGTTGGGATCTTAAGTAGAAAATATGAAAAACATTGATGTGGTTGTTGTACATTGGCGCACTACAAATTGTAGTGTTCTGACTGTGGATACATGAGTTTATTATGATTTGTGAGGAAAATTAAATATTTTATAATTTTTTTAATAAATACAAATTAAAAAATAAAATTTAATAGAACACGTGAAAAACGCCTGATTTGATTTTTGGACAATGGATCAATAAAAATCGTAGTGTTCGGTTGCGGAGCACTAAAAACCGTAGTGTTCAGACTGCCGGATCACTAAAAATCGTAGTGTTCCGACTGCCGGATCACTAAAAATTTTAGTGTTCCGACTGCCGGATCTCTAAAAATCGAAACAATGGAACAATAAATCGTAGTGTTCGGCTGCGGAGTACTAAAAATCGTAGTGTTCCGACTGCCGGATCACTAAAAATCGTAGTGTTCCGACTGCCGGATCACTAAAAATTTTAGTGTTCCGACTGCCGGATCTCTAAAAATCGAAACAATGGAACAATAAATCGTAGTGTTCGGCTGCGGAGTACTAAAAATCGTAGTGTTCCGACTGCCGGATCACTAAAAATCGTAGTGTTCCGACTGCCGGATCTCTAAAAAACCAAAGAATGGAACAATAAAAATCGTAGTGTTCGGCTGCGGAGTACTAAAAATCGTCGTGTTCCGACTGCCGGATCACTAAAAGTCGTCGTGTTCCGACTGCCGGATCACTAAAAATCGTAGTGTTCCGACTGCCGGATCACTAAAAATTGTAGTGTTCCGACTGCCGAATCTCTAAAAATCGAAACAATGGAACAATAAAAATCGTAGTGTTCTGCTGCGGAGCACTAAAAATCGTAGTGTTCCAACTGCCGGATCTCTAAAAATCGAAACACTGAAGCTGGAGGAAGTGCCCCAAAGAAGGCAAAAACAATTCAATCGGCTGATAAAGTTATGGCAAGGTTATGGGACTTCAAAGGTATTTTATTGACTGACTATCTGCAAAAGGGTAAAACAATAAATTCAGAGTACTATTGCAACCTTTTGGATCAATAAAATGTACAAATTCGAGAAAAACGTCCTGGCTTACAACACAAAAAAAAAATATTTTTCATCAAGACAACACACCAGCGCACAAGAGTGTTTTTACAATGGCTAAAGTCAACGAATTAAAGTACGAGTTGCTTGACCACCCACCTTATTCTCCTGATTTAGCTCCAAGTGTCGTTTACTTGTTCCCAAATTTAAAAAAATTCCTAGCTGGCAAACGTTTTACCTCAAATGAAGATGCAATTACAGTTGTAAACCAATATTTTGAAGACCTTGAGGAAAACTATTTTAATCAAGGGATAGAATTGCTAGAAAAGCGTTGGACTAAGTGTATTGAAGTTTCAGGAAAAACTAAGAAAACTAAAAATATTTTTGAAAAACTAACTATTCTCTTTCATTAATAGGCTAAAAATTTTCCGAACCGCCCTCGTATTGCACGTGGTACACTACGATTTTTAGTTATCCGGCAGTCGGCACACTACGATTTTTAGTGATGCGGCAGTAGGAACACTACGATTTTTAGTGCTCCACAACCGAACACCACGATTTTTATTGTTCCATTGTTTCGATTTTTAGATATCCAGCAGTCGGAACACTACAATTTTTAGTGATCCAGCAGTCGGAACACTACGATATTTAGTGCTCCACAGTCGAATACTACGATTTAGTGCTCCATTGTCCAAAAATCAAATCAGATATTTTACACATTTACTTCTAATTTTTATTTATTAATATGTGTTTATTTATCCTAAAAACATAAAATATTTAATTTCCCTCATAAATCATAATAAACAGATGATTACCTTAACGTTACTTTTTAGCGTTTCGGCGCGTTTCAGTCGAACACTACGATTTTTAGTGCTCCATTGTTTCGATTTTTCGAGATTCGGCAGTCGGAACACTACAATTTTTAGTGATCCGGCAGTCGGAACACTACGATTTTTAGTGATCCGGCAGTCGGAACACTACGATATTTGGTGCTCCATTGTCTAAAAATCAAATCAGATGTTTTACACATTTTCTTCTAATTTTTATTTATTAAATAATAGTTTAATAAATAATTTATTAAATAATAAATAAATACATATTTATTTATTCTAAAAACATAAAATATTTAATAAACACATAATAAACAGACGATTACCTTAACATTATTATTAGCGTTTCGGCTCGTGGTACGCTACGATTTTTAGTGTTCCGACAGTCGGAACACTACGAGTTTTAGTGCTCCATTGTCCAAAAACCAAATCAGATGTTTTTCACATTTTCTTTTAATTTTTATTTATTAAAAAAAAAATATATATATATATAATATTTAATTTCCTCAGAAATCATAATAAATTAATGTATGGTTCATTACCTTATAGTTTCAAAACGTGGTACAAAACGATTTTTAGTGCTCCGGCACGACGATCTTTCTGCTTCATTCCACAAAAACTAAATATTGTTTTTTCATAATTTTGTCCATATTTCGCAATGTGTTTAACTAATTTAAACATACATGGATGTAACAGTTTATCTTAATTTTTATTAATCAAATTTAACCAAATATTTCATTTTCCTAAGAAAACATAATTCCTTTGTTATTTTTTAGTGTTCCAACACGTGGTGCACTACGATTTTTAGTGATCCGGCAGTCGGAACACTACGATTTTTAGTCCTCCGCAGTCGGAACACTACGATTTTTAGTCCTCCGCAGTCGGAGCACTACGATTTTTAGTGCTCCGGCATGCGGTACACTACGATTATCGTTGTGTTCCGGTACAGTATCACTAAAATATTTTTTAGTGTTTGTGTTCCGGAGCGGTACACTATCGTTGTGTACCTATCCACCTTGGTACGGTACAGAACGGTACGGTACGATACCATAGTGTTTATTTTCGAACACTGGTCTATACAAACCTTTATAAGGTCTTCCGTCTATAGAAGACATCTATAAGGTATTCTGTCTATAGAAAAAGTAAACTTAAGGAATATTTTCTTTCAATTTTGTAATTTCCATACCGCCCTCCTTATTTACTAATCATAAATCGTCTCTTGCTTTGATGTGATTTATTACAAAGCAATAAGGTTTCCTTCAAAAGGACAGACATTCAATACCGGTAGAAGTAGAAGATATTTCATTTACCGTCTCGCTCTCTTTCTATTGCTATATCGTTGTTTGTTTTTGTTCTTCTTATGTGCCGGAGATTATTTTAAAGTGATTGACCAATAGCTAAAGGCCATAACTCTCTATGTAAACAACTTTGATGGACTTCACCTCAACGTCATCTCCCTCATCATCGACGGAATGTCTTTCAATTTCATTTTTCATACAAAAGATTGATGCAGTTTTGCTAGATGTGGTTGTAAGCCGCTGCAGACTTAAGAAAACGGGTTAAATTATATTCAATTATTTATGGCAGAAAAAAATAATCTCGCACAATGAAAAATAAAAACATTAGCCTGGCAACCGGGTTAAACGTGTGGCCGGCAGCCTATAACTCCCATTGCTCCACAACTGGGGTGGTCTTTTTGCCAACCAACATTACCAACAAACGGACAACGTTTAAATATGGTTGGGTGGCTGGTTGGCTGCCGGTCGCTCGCTTGGTTGGTATGTTAATAAACTCTGAAAAAAAGAAAAACCTAAACTTTAAAGGCAGGTTTATTGAAAACCGTTTAGAAATTGGGTCATTAGACAGAAACAAGGTCGCCATTTATTGTTTTACTCGAAAACAACAGTAACAACAACAAAAAATACCCATGCACTTAGTTCCGTTGCTTATGGACCGTTTGGTCCATTAATTTATTAACACAACTTCAACATTCCTGATTGACATTCATCATTCGCTTGGTTATTGCTTGTAAATATATCAGTGACAAAAAAAAAATCATACTCCAGCATACAACAACAACACCAACAACAACAATGTCATCAACATATGAGCCATGCAGCACACACGAAATAAAAAAAATGACATACAAGACGACAATATTTGATACGCGTCATATGTTTTCTGTCATTCATTCATGTTTTTTTTTTCGTTTCATTTTGTTGTTTTTGTAGAAAACTCTGGTGGTGGCTCTGGTTTCATAAAATCTCCTCCATCATCAAACAATCGTCAATAGTTTGACATCGTCATCATGATCAGTGGCAGATCATTTATGGGCCACTTTTTTTGTGTGTGCGTTGCTTTCGCGCCGCTTCACCGCCACTGTTACTTCGTGTTGCATGTTCGATAGTGTGTTTTGTATCTTGGCTTAATTGCCACATGATTACAGTCACTATAACTGTCAGATTTGTACAAGAAATTAATGCAGCATCTGTTTTATTGGCATTCACCCGGACAGATAAAACATAGAGAAACCCCTCCACATCAAAGCTCTCTTTTAACATTGTATTCAATGGAGATCAGTGGGGAACAGTGGAAACTTTCAAAGGTGGAAATCAACATTGATCAACTAACTATTTGAGGAGGAAAGCATTCTAAAACCTCGTATGAAGAATCTATAGGTTCTTGAAATCGAATTAAAAAATTCAAGTTTGTTGCAGCTCCTAACCATTACAACACGATGGCAACGATGACTGGCTGCGTCCATGAAGAATCAGAAGTAGAGGTGAGTCCGGATCTTAATTGAGCTAAAACAACTCGTATTTGCCTCGATATCTGGTGTTTTTCTTCTAGACATAGGGGAGGTTCCTCCACAACTGCATCAGTGTGAATGGGGTTAAACAGTTCCCGAGATATCACCCCACCTTGGGGAACTCCCTGTTTAACTAGGATTTCTTGTTCCTAAATTCCGCGTACACACTCATAATTCATTATCCAACGTTTCAGACTTGACCGGAGGGTTGTCTGCTCAAGGTCCCCAAAACAGCGTGGTGTGCTCGACAGTATGAAGGGCCTTTGGTAAGTCAAGCGCCACCATCACTGTTCAATCCATGGCTTGCTATGGTTGAGTCCTCGATTAATATGTGTGGAGATGACGTGCAGCGTGCAGATTACACTGTGCAACATTTTTAAGGTGATCTTGTGCAAACAATTCGAACTGAGGATTTTTTGAAAGTACAGACCCAAACGACAAGAAACCCTAGTTGGGTTTTGTTGTGTCAGATCCAGCTCGGATTTTATGGCCCTATCTAAACCTGGTTAAATATTGAGTTTTGAAAGAAATTCAGGGCTATATCTATGAAACCAATGCGAATCTTCTTCTGACCTCTGAAGCAAATTTGTAGATAAGGACAAGAATAAAATATTTGGAGAAATAATGAACTCGAAAAACTACATTTATTGTCTCAAATTTCAAAATATATGCAAAAATTCCTCAATTTTTATACATTTCACACTGTATCTCCAAAACCGTTAATTTTTTCTGAATATTTTCATTTGCAAAAATATTCCCTGGAATGTAATACACAACTCTTCAGAACATGTCATTGTTGTAAAATGCCTCTATGCCGTTGTTTTCAGTACATTTTTCAACGACCATTTAATAAAAATGTCAATAATGTAGTGAAATCCGAAATGTGAGAATAAACTGTTGGTGTGAACTGTGTTTGATCTGACAGGACAAAACCCTACTAGGGTTTTTGTAGTCTAAATATGTACTATCAAAAAATGCACACTAGAAGTTGTTTGTATTTTCAGTGTTGCATAGTGTTATCGGCAACTGGATAGCTATTTCTAGGGGCGACAAAAACGAAATCGCCCTGTACGATTCACCTTTGCTGGCATCGGGACCACCATGCCGATTTCCCGGCCTCCGGGAACGATGTGGGTGGCTTGCGACAGGTTGAGAACTTTAGTACGATACTTGACCCTCGGCTCAGACAGCTTTTTCAGCATTACCATGAAGATTCCATCAAGGCCAAACGCTTGGGTGATTTAGCGTTCCTGATGATATTCGCAACATCATCCATTGTAAATTGTGGTGGTTCATCTTCGTAAGGAAAAGATCTAATGCGACGTAGTACTCTTCTCTTCGCCCTATCACTTCCAGGGTGCTCAACAAACTGTCGAGTAAACTAACTTGGGCATCTCTTTAGATCAGTCAGCGGCTCCAATGCTGCAATTCTTCAGATAATTTAGCCACTCGTTCCGATTGTGTGCACCGACCAATCTGTTGTTTCCAGTGTCAGTTTTCTAACTGTCACTGGGGTTGGCACGTGAAACTCTTCACGCTTATTTGCTAATCCCATCGCCTCTGATGGGAAACTCGGTCTCAATTCAGGTATTCGACCAGCAGGCATATGGCGTAGCAGTGATGATGTATCGGAAAGTCCCTTCTGCTACCCGAACATCAAAAGGGTTGGACAGATCTCTGCAGCGGTGAGTTCCACACCTGACGGTTACCCCCATACATTCCATGTATGGCTAATTAGAGCCAGGCTCAAGTGAGATAAGTCTGTATAGAACAGAATGGTGCAATAGGAAAGGTAAATTCCCAACTCTACTTCTGGTGCGACCAACCCATCCTTAGTACTTCGTAACCATTATAACATAATAACCTGCAGTTGTTCAATTTTGTTTCCTGCACCGCACGATGGGGCCAATAGCAGGTTTTCGAGGCAAAAAGTCAATTTTTGAAGTGAACAATTTGAAAAAAAATAATAACGGATTTCGATTGCCAACACTCTGAATCACTAAAAATAAAAAAATAAATCAATCTGGTAACATCACATAGCGACATACTGATCTGGCAATGGTGACATATTTTCTTATGCATCATTTTCCGACATTCATTATAAATAAGTAGTGAAAGCATTTTAGGCGCCAAAAAGAACATTTCAAAATTTTTATATTTTTTAAACATGGAAAACTCTTCAACGGGTATGTAAAATAAGATAGTGTTAACAAATAATAAAAATGTTATGTGTGGTAAATATATTTTTGAGTTAAGATGTTATGTCTTTTTTGGAGTATTTTGCTTTGTTATCCATGTGTTCTCTGGAGTATAACTTTTGAGATCTAGGTAGATCTAGGATATTATATATATGTGGTGAAAGGTATTAATGTGTACTATCATTTTGTAATAAAAATCTGATTTCAGATGTCGTAATACTTAAAAATATGGACATTTTTATGTTTTGGTTGGCGAATAATCGGAAACCCATTAATGTTACCAATTGGATTTCGGAAAAATTTAATAGACGTATATAATAATAATAATATATAATTTCAAAGATATCGCAAACTTTGGCTTTTGTGGCGGAATCTTAGCCGATTTTTACTAAATTTGGAACCTTTTTTTATTAACTTATAACAAACCACAGACAAAACCATGAAATTTGAACATATGTATATAGGGGAGCTATTTCTATATCTGAACCGATTTCAATATAACTTGACAAACTTATTTGTAGTCCGAATTCCGTAACATTTTCCAAATTTTATTGTAATTTGATGGAATTTGCATGCTTGGTCAATCATTTTCCTGAAATCGGGCGAACATATATATTGGAGCTATATCCAATTCTGAACCGATTTCAATATGATTTGCCAAAAATGTTTCTAGACCAAAATCCGTCACACATTTCAAATTTCATCAAGATTGGACATACATAGCGGGATTGGTGCACCAAATACCTAAAATCGGGCGAAAATATATATGGGAGCAATATCAAAATCTGAACCGATTTCAATATAACTTAACAAACTTATTTGTAGTCCTAATTCCGTGGTATTTTCCAAATCGCATAAAAATTGGGCAGAATTTGCGTGTTTGGTCCATCAATTGCTTGAAATCGGGCGAACATATATACGGCAGCTATGTATATGTATATATGAACCGATATGAACCAAATTTGGCATATTAGTTTCTAAGCCCATTATAAACATCTGTACAAAATTTGGAAGATCTAGCTTGCCCCAGTGATTTGTTGCCTTGAAAACCTGTCATTGGCCCCATCGTGCACCGCTTGTACTATGATATTATTCCGACGCATGAAATCCACTATTTCCTCGATCTTACCTCGGAATACACTGCAATTAGATTGAAACAAGGGATACGACGATGACTCATTGGGGGCTATGGTCTCGCAGCATGCAGCCACATAGTCCATGTCGCAGTCCCTCACATGGACGAAGTTTGTGTGTGGTGGATGCATACAAGATAAACTGAGCACATCCACATTGGTCCTAGGTTTTCTTCAGTCCCGGCATGGACCAAAATAATCAGAAGCAGACATTCCAGAACATGCTGCTCCCAAAAAAGAAAAACGATACAAATATAAACATGTGTACATGAGGTGGCAGCAGCTGGCAGGAACATGGGTGTTGTCTGGTTTCGGGTCAATCCGGTATCGAAGAACACGACGCCGTGGGATTGCCGCGCACCTCTTGGGATCTGTGACTGTAACGCCGTGGAAAGTAACAGCCATTTCATCATTCTTCTTTCCCTAATTCGAGAATGATTTAACGGCTGTCCTCAATTTGCTTAATCCTGTGCCAAGGTTTCATTGCTTTAGGTGGTCTAGCCACTTTTCCGCTAGTGGTAAGACCCTAACTCTTGGGTCCTGAGGGTTCGTATGACGAAGCTCATCACGTTCATTTGCTAGTCGCGTCGTCTCTATTGGTGAATTTGTTCAAAATTCGGGTATTCCATCTGAAGATATGTAGCGAGGATCTAAAGGAAGAGGCGATGATTGATAAATTATCAGAACCCTTGCCAATAAGCTTTTAAATGGTTCTGAAAGTGTCCATAGAAGCACCCTTTCTCTCAGAAGGGGTCTATAGAAGCACCCTTTCTCTCAGAAGGGGTCTATAGAAGCACCCTTTCTCTCAGAAAGGGTCTATAGAAGCACCCTTTCTCTCAGAAAGGGTCTATAGAAGCACCTTTTCTCTCAGAAAGGAACTATAGAAGCACCCTTTCTCTCACAAAGGGTCTATTGAAGCACCCTTGCTCTCAGAAAGGGTCTATTGAAACACCCTTTCTCTCAGAAAGGTTCTATTGAAACACCCTTTCTCTCAGAAAGGGTCTATTGAAGCACCCTTTCTCTCAGAAAGGGTCTATAGAAGCACCCTTTCTCTCAGAAAGGGTCTATAGAAGCACCCTTTCTCTCAGAAAGGGTCTATAGAAGCACCCTTTCTCTCAGAAAGGGTCTATAGAAGCACCCTTTCTCTCAGAAAGGGTCTATAGAAGCACCCTTTCTCTCAGAAAGGGTCTATAGAAGCACCCTTTCTCTCAGAAAGGGTCTATAGAAGCACCCTTTCTCTCAGAAAGGGTCTATAGAAGCACCCTTTCTCTCAGAAAGGGTCTATAGAAGCACCCTTTCTCTCAGAAAGGGTCTATAGAAGCACCCTTTCTCTCAGAAAGGGTCTATAGAAGCACCCTTTCTCTCAGAAAGGGTCTATAGAAGCACCCTTTCTCTCAGAAAGGGTCTATAGAAGCACCCTTTCTCTCAGAAAGGGTCTATAGAAGCACCCTTTCTCTCAGAAAGGGTCTATAGAAGCACCCTTTCTCTCAGAAAGGGTCTATAGAAGCACCCTTTCTCTCAGAAAGGGTCTATAGAAGCACCCTTTCTCTCAGAAAGGGTCTATAGAAGCACCCTTTCTCTCAGAAAGGGTCTATAGAAGCACCCTTTCTCTCAGAAAGGGTCTATAGAAGCACCCTTTCTCTCAGAAAGGGTCTATAGAAGCACCCTTTCTCTCAGAAAGGGTCTATAGAAGCACCCTTTCTCTCAGAAAGGGTCTATAGAAGCACCCTTTCTCTCAGAAAGGGTCTATAGAAGCACCCTTTCTCTCAGAAAGGGTCTATAGAAGCACCCTTTCTCTCAGAAAGGGTCTATAGAAGCACCCTTTCTCTCAGAAAGGGTCTATAGAAGCACCCTTTCTCTCAGAAAGGGTCTATAGAAGCACCCTTTCTCTCAGAAAGGGTCTATAGAAGCACCCTTTCTCTCAGAAAGGGTCTATAGAAGCACCCTTTCTCTCAGAAAGGGTCTACAGAAGCACCCTTTCTCTCAGAAAGGTTCTATAGAAGCACCCTTTCTCTCAGAAAGGTTCTATAGAAGCACCCTTTCTCTCAGAAAGGTTCTATAGAAGCACCCTTTCTCTCAGAAAGGGTCTATAGAAGCACCCTTTCTCTCAGAAAGGGTCTATAGAAGCACCCTTTCTCTCAGAAAGGGTCTATAGAAGCACCCTTTCTCTCAGAAAGGGTCTATAGAAGCACCCTTTCTCTCAGAAAGGGTCTATAGAAGCACCCTTTCTCTCAGAAAGGGTCTATAGAAGCACCCTTTCTCTCAGAAAGGGTCTATAAAAGCACCCTTTCTCTCAGAAAGGGTCTATAGAAGCACCCTTTCTCTCAGAAAGGGTTTATAGAAGCACCCTTTCTCTCAGAAAGGGTCTATAGAAGCACCCTTTCTCTCAGAAAGGGTCTATAGAAGCACCCTTTCTCTCAGAAAGGGTCTATAGAAGCACCCTTTCTCTCAGAAAGGGTCTATAGAAGCACCCTTTCTCTCAGAAAGGGTCTATAGAAGCACCCTTTCTCTCAGAAAGGGTCTATAGAAGCACCCTTTCTCTCAGAAAGGGTCTATAGAAGCACCCTTTCTCTCAGAAAGGGTCTATAGAAGCACCCTTTCTCTCAGAAAGGGTATATAGAAGCACCCTTTCTCTCAGAAAGGGTCTATAGAAGCACCCTTTCTCTCAGAAAGGGTCTATAGAAGCACCCTTTCTCTCAGAAAGGGTCTATAGAAGCACCCTTTCTCTCACACAGGGTCTATTGAAGCACCCTTTCTCTCAAAAAGGGTCTATTGAAGCACCCTTTCTCTCACAGAGGATCTATTGAAGCACGCTTTTTCTCACAAAGGGTCTATAGAAGCACCCTTTTTCTCACAAAGGGTCTATTGAAGCACCCTTTCTCTCACAAAGGGTCTATTGAAGCACCCTTTGGGTCTATTGAAGCACCGTTTCTCTCACAAAGGGTCTATTGAAGCTCCCTTTCTCTCACAAAGGGTCTATTGAAGCACCCTTTCTCTCACAAAGGGTCTATTGAAGCACCCTTTCTCTCACAAAGGGTCTATTGAAGCACCCTTTCTCTCACAAAGGGTCTATTGAAGCACCCTTTCTCTCACAAAGGGTATATTGAAGCACCCTTTCTCTCACCAAGGGTCTATTGAAGCACCCTTTCTCTCACAAAGGGTCTATTGAAGCACCCTTTCTCTCACCAAGGGTCTATTGAAGCACCCTTTCTCTCACAAAGGGTCTATTGAAGCACCCTTTGGGTCTATTGAAGCACCCTTTCTCTCACAAAGGGTCTATTGAAGCACCCTTTCTCTCACAAAGGGTCTATTGAAGCACCCTTTCTCTCACAAAGGGTCTATTGAAGCACCCTTTCTCTCACAAAGGGTCTATTGAAGCACCCTTTCTCTCACAAAGGGTCTATTGAAGCACCCTTTCTCTCACAAAGGGTCTATTGAAGCACCCTTTCTCTCACAAAGGGTCTATTGAAGCACCCTTTCTCTCACAAAGGGTCTATTGAAGCACCCTTTCTCTCACAAAGGGTCCATTGAAGCACCCTTTCTCTCACAAAGGGTCTATTGAAGCACCCTTTCTCTCGCAAAGGGTCTATTGAAGCACCCTTTCTCTCACAAAGGGTCTATTGAAGCACCCTTTCTCTCACAAAGGTTCGATTGAAGCACCCTTTCTCTCACAAAGGCTCGATTGAAGCACCCTTTCTCTCACAAAGGCTCTATTGAAGCACCCTTTCTCTCAGAAAGGGTCTATAGAAGCACCCTTTCTCTCAGAAAGGGTCTATAGAAGCACCCTTTCTCTCAGAAAGGGTCTATAGAAGCACCCTTTCTCTCAGAAAGGGTCTATAGAAGCACCCTTTCTCTCAGAAAGGGTCTATAGAAGCACCCTTTCTCTCAGAAAGGGTCTATAGAAGCACCCTTTCTCTCAGAAAGGGTCTATAGAAGCACCCTTTCTCTCAGAAAGGGTCTATAGAAGCACCCTTTCTCTCAGAAAGGGTCTATAGAAGCACCCTTTCTCTCAGAAAGGGTCTATAGAAGCACCCTTTCTCTCAGAAAGGGTCTATAGAAGCACCCTTTCTCTCAGAAAGGGTCTATAGAAGCACCCTTTCTCTCAGAAAGGGTCTATAGAAGCACCCTTTCTCTCAGAAAGGGTCTATAGAAGCACCCTTTCTCTCAGAAAGGGTCTATAGAAGCACCCTTTCTCTCAGAAAGGGTCTATAGAAGCACCCTTTCTCTCAGAAAGGGTCTATAGAAGCACCCTTTCTCTCAGAAAGGGTCTATAGAAGCACCCTTTCTCTCAGAAAGGGTCTATAGAAGCACCCTTTCTCTCAGAAAGGGTCTATAGAAGCACCCTTTCTCTCAGAAAGGGTCTATAGAAGCACCCTTTCTCTCAGAAAGGGTCTATAGAAGCACCCTTTCTCTCAGAAAGGGTCTATAGAAGCACCCTTTCTCTCAGAAAGGGTCTATAGAAGCACCCTTTCTCTCAGAAAGGGTCTATAGAAGCACCCTTTCTCTCAGAAAGGGTCTATAGAAGCACCCTTTCTCTCAGAAAGGGTCTATAGAAGCACCCTTTCTCTCAGAAAGGTTCTATAGAAGCACCCTTTCTCTCAGAAAGGGTCTATAGAAGCACCCTTTCTCTCAGAAAGGTTCTATAGAAGCACCCTTTCTCTCAGAAAGGGTCTATAGAAGCACCCTTTCTCTCAGAAAGGGTCTATAGAAGCACCCTTTCTCTCAGAAAGGGTCTATAGAAGCACCCTTTCTCTCAGAAAGGGTCTATAGAAGCACCCTTTCTCTCAGAAAGGGTCTATAGAAGCACCCTTTCTCTCAGAAAGGGTCTATAGAAGCACCCTTTCTCTCAGAAAGGGTCTATAAAAGCACCCTTTCTCTCAGAAAGGGTCTATAAAAGCACCCTTTCTCTCAGAAAGGGTCTATAGAAGCACCCTTTCTCTCAGAAAGGGTCTATAGAAGCACCCTTTCTCTCAGAAAGGGTTTATAGAAGCACCCTTTCTCTCAGAAAGGGTCTATAGAAGCACCCTTTCTCTCAGAAAGGGTCTATAGAAGCACCCTTTCTCTCAGAAAGGGTCTATAGAAGCACCCTTTCTCTCAGAAAGGGTCTATAGAAGCACCCTTTCTCTCAGAAAGGGTCTATAGAAGCACCCTTTCTCTCAGAAAGGGTCTATAGAAGCACCCTTTCTCTCAGAAAGGGTATATAGAAGCACCCTTTCTCTCAGAAAGGGTCTATAGAAGCACCCTTTCTCTCAGAAAGGGTCTATAGAAGCACCCTTTCTCTCAGAAAGGGTCTATAGAAGCACCCTTTCTCTCAGAAAGGGTCTATAGAAGCACCCTTTCTCTCACACAGGGTCTATTGAAGCACCCTTTCTCTCAAAAAGGGTCTATTGAAGCACCCTTTCTCTCACAGAGGATCTATTGAAGCACGCTTTTTCTCACAAAGGGTCTATAGAAGCACCCTTTTTCTCACAAAGGGTCTATTGAAGCACCCTCTCTCTCACAAAGGGTCTATTGAAGCACCCTTTGGGTCTATTGAAGCACCGTTTCTCTCACAAAGGGTCTATTGAAGCTCCCTTTCTCTCACAAAGGGTCTATTGAAGCACCCTTTCTCTCACAAAGGGTCTATTGAAGCACCCTTTCTCTCACAAAGGGTCTATTGAAGCACCCTTTCTCCCACAAAGGGTCTATTGAAGCACCCTTTCTCTCACAAAGGGTATATTGAAGCACCCTTTCTCTCACCAAGGGTCTATTGAAGCACCCTTTCTCTCACAAAGGGTCTATTGAAGCACCCTTTCTCTCACCAAGGGTCTATTGAAGCACCCTTTCTCTCACAAAGGGTCTATTGAAGCACCCTTTGGGTCTATTGAAGCACCCTTTCTCTCACAAAGGGTCTATTGAAGCACCCTTTCTCTCACAAAGGGTCTATTGAAGCACCCTTTCTCTCACAAAGGGTCTATTGAAGCACCCTTTCTCTCACAAAGGGTCTATTGAAGCACCCTTTCTCTCACAAAGGGTCTATTGAAGCACCCTTTCTCTCACAAAGGGTCTATTGAAGCACCCTTTCTCTCACAAAGGGTCCATTGAAGCACCCTTTCTCTCACAAAGGGTCTATTGAAGCACCCTTTCTCTCGCAAAGGGTCTATTGAAGCACCCTTTCTCTCACAAAGGGTCTATTGAAGCACCCTTTCTCTCACAAAGGTTCGATTGAAGCACCCTTTCTCTCACAAAGGGTCGATTGAAGCACCCTTTCTCCCACAAAGGCTCTATTGAAGCACCCTTTCTCTCACAAAGGGTCTATTGAAGCACCCTTTCTCTCAGAAAGGGTCTGTTTAAGCACTCTTTCTCTCAGAAAGGGTCTATTGAAGCATCCTTTCTCTCACAAAGGGTCTATTGATGCACCCTTTCTCTCAGAAAGGGTCTATTGAAGCACCCTTTCTCTCACAAAGGGTCTATTGAAGCACCCTTTCTCTCACAAAGGGTCTATTGAAGCACCCTTGCTCTCAGAAAGGGTCTATTGAAACACCCTTTCTCTCAGAAAGGTTCTATTGAAACACCCTTTCTCTCAGAAAGGGTCTATTGAAGCACCCTTTCTCTCAGAAAGGATCTATTGAAGCACCCTTTCTCTCAGAAAGGGTCTATTGAAGCACCCTTTCTCTCAGAAAGGGTCTATTGAAGCACCCTTTCTCTCAGAAAGGGTCTATTGAAGCACCCTTTCTCTCAGAAAGGGTCTATTGAAGCACCCTTTCTCTCAGAGAGGGTATATTGAAGCACCCTTTCTCTCAAAAAGGGTATATTGAAGCACTCTATAGAGTTGGAAGCTTTAAGTGATGGTGAGCTTTTTTCCTCAATCGTGGCGCCCATCATGTTTTTCCGACTCATAAATTCGACAATTTCACTGACTCTTTTGTGGAGACTATTGCAATTGAATTGCAGGAACGATGTTTCGTGGAACTCCGAGCCGCTGAAGAACAACATGTCGGGTTAGATGTTGCGTTTGTAGTCGTTGGGGAGACAGTGGGGTTGTTTCATATTCTTACGACGAAGTTGGAGTTTTTTGGAAAATATTGATTATTTCGTCAGCTGCGTGGCAAGTGACACTGTCCACATCCAAATCTTCCACATCGTGCCATAAAGAGCTCTTTATTACCCCACGAATGCGAACACAATTCACAGTAAATGTCTGACTTGGTCTGGGGTGGAAAATTCCAGATAGAGGTGATAGTATTAGGTCAATAGAGCCACCGTGGTGGCTCTGACCAGAACATCAACAATTTCGGCTGTGGCAAATCCCCTCAGTGTAATGTAGGTGGCATTTCCTGAGGCATTTCAGCCATGGAAAACTTCTATACAAGTGATGCCATAAGACACTCCGTTCGGACTCGGCGATAAAAGTAAGTCACGTATCATTGAGCCAATATGAATCGGCGTGCACTCATTGATATCAGAGAAATCTCCTTTGTGCCTTCAGAGATGTTGTGAGAAACTCCCCAATTTTAAGGTTGTTTTAAAAATCCAAACCCCTTTAGAGACTCAATTGGATGTCAACAATTTGTTTGAAAGTGTCCAATTGCGGATCCTTTGTTCCTTCGAAATGTATTCTGCAAAATCTCGTTAAAGAGGGGCTTCACTGTTCATATGCTCGACCAATTCCAATGTTTGATATTAATTTGATATTTATGTTAATTGATTGTTCCGACAAAAAACTGATATCAATACTCAAGTGAGTAGACGTGTCATTCTATGGTTACTGTCATTCATCATATTAATGTCAGATTTTTTTGTCCAAAGATTAGCGCATTAAGCATTAGAACAAAATTGTAAGACTTTCAAAAGCAATGCACAAGAAATAAAGTGACTGATATTATTATAGGCAGTCCTCTGGGGGGAGGGAAAATGGTAGTTAAAAAATGTATGGGAAGAATAGTTGCACCCTTGCATACTCCATTATTTCTTAGGGATAACAACAAAATTGAGTTGTTAAATTTCTTTCTCATCCTTAGGACCCGAACTTCTGTTGTAGCGTTGAACTCCATACAATGTCATATTTCTAAAAATAACATTATGTAATTTATTACTTATTTTTATTATTATGAAATCCAAATATTTTATTAAAACTTATCACAGAACCGACATGCAAATAATATTGACTTCCCCCTTTCGCCGGCTATGCAGCCGTTTCAACTGACATCGATTGACATGTGTCATTAATTATTTGTTTTCTCTATGGCTGGTTATTTGTTTCGATTGTCTGCCTGATGAAGGTCTCGTCATAAATGAAAATATATAGCCAGCCTCAGGTTAGAGATATGCGGTTTGCAAGGAGTTGAGAGGTGGGAGTCTGGGCAGACAAATGCTTTATTACATGGATTGAATTACAATTAATTATAAAGATTTATTAACAAAATGCATCACATCACAAATGGTGTGGTTCAAATCAATACTAATGCGGTTATGGGAAGAAAGTTTAATGGTTTTGGTGCAGAGAGACAGAGAGGAAATTGCAAGAAAAAGCGAAAGTTGTGGGTTAATGATAAATGTTAGGATGTGGTTACAACACCCACATATACGAGAGAGAGAGAAACAGACTATAACCACAAGGTTAGCCCAATTATTTTCAAATGTCATTTACCCAGAGACAAGGTCCCTCTGAACAGCACAACACATTTATCAAACGCCTTTGGAATGTCTTGACTTAGCGGATTCTTACAAATCTGCAGCATCATTCATAATTTTCTAATGAAAATAAAACTAAATAAAAATATTGTTCTACAATTCAATTTTTTATTATGCAATAAATAAAGTGGCAATACAACACGCTCGAGAGCGGTGATATTGCAGATTTTCATAAGGCCGTTAACCAACAGCAGCAGAAAAAACAGCAATAGAAAATCTGTGGGTTTTTGAGTTTGGCGGTAGTTTCTTCATAATATATTGGAAAGCAACAACAACAACAACATGCATTTTTTCTTCAAGTTGGCGTAAAGGAAAAGACAAACGCCTACATGGCCTGAAAATTGATATAACATCTAAACTGCAAACTTTTCATGATATTTATGAACCGCAACCATTGCCAACCAGCCAACTTCCTTCCCGTAACACCCTAACCGTCTTGGAAGTTGTTGGAAACCGCACTACATGATATTTAAACTTCATTCATGAATTTTCAACACATCCGAATATTGAACATGAAATCAGCCAACCAATCAACCAACGCATTTTCCGCTTTGAGTGAGTCTCTTTTTTTTGGTTTATGAAAATGTTGAAAAATTACGCAAAGAGCAGCGAGGAGCGGAAAAAATAAATTCGTTTTTTAATAACAAAAAGAGTCAGCAAGGTTTGGTTGATCAAATTGGTGATTGATTAAGCGCCAGACATATTGGAGTTGGCAGTTGGAATTGTTTTGAATTGTATGCTAGAATTGCAACATTGTTGTGGACATGACAAACAATAGATGAATTGTTGAAATGAAAGAAACAGAATATTGTTGGTGTTGTCATTTTAATTACATGTTTAAATGTTGTTGAAAATTGGAGTAGAGTCGCTGATAAGGGGTATGCATGCAACAGCTAGTGAGTAATATTAGCCAAGAACAACGCGGGTCAAATTATTGAAGCATACTCCTTCCACCAAAAAGTAGACAGGAGAGGGCATACATCTCCTCGCCATGGCATACAGAGTATTATCGAGTATTTATCGAGAGAAAATGGATAAGAAGATCATGGCTAATTGTCTGGTAGGTTTCTGCCTGGGTATATGATAGATAATTCTCGGCTCAAAAGAAGAAAATTGTTACAAACGTACAGATTTTCCAAGATTTGTAACACATTTGGTCAGCCTTTACGCCACAAGGGTGTATACTAGGGCTATGACTTGTTTATCATAGCGTGATGACTTTCTACATAAGATTACAAAAAAATTTTAATTAATTTTAATTTGGTGAAAAAACCTCACGGACAAAATGATTTTAGGCCATGTTTATTATAGCCTATTGCAGGGTTAACCTTCTTTATGAGGATTTATGGAATTGACATTTGAAACCCAGTGTGTTTATTAAATCCGGTTATATATAAACGTGCTATTAAAATTTGAATTTATCAGAATTATGGACAATTTTGTGAAGTTACAGGAAATAATTTTTGAGAATTTTTTTTTCATTTCATAAATTTTTTTCGAAAAACTATTTTTTTAAATGAATTTGTGCGTGAACTTTTTTTAGATGTCAATGGAATCAACTTCAGTTTATTAATTAATTGGCAAAAGTTCATTCATCAGTGCTGCAGGAAATCATTTTTAAGAAAAAGAATGCCAAATAGTCTTAACCCTAGTTTATACATTTTGATGATATGGTTTTAGTCCCAAGTATGTCTGGACGAAATTTGTTTCAGACAATTTGGAGACGATTCAGCACTGTCGGTCTGTCGGTCTATTTGTCTGGCTGGTTAGTGCGCAAACTCCAAACTCTACATATTCTAATATTTTGCTCAAACTTATATCAATTTGGAACGGTCCACTTCTCAGGGTACCTCCAGCGCAAAAGTTCATATATGTTCCCCAAAAAGATGCACACTGTAACGCTCGAAGGGTGTAACCGATTGGGGCATAGTAATATTTCATCCAAGTCAAATAGGACCGATTTTCTGATTGAACATCCGATTTTTTCCCATTTTCCGATTTAAAATTTTGACCGAAAAAAATTTGAATTTCGAATCAAACATCCGAAAAGTTTCCGACTTTCGGACTAAACAAGCGATTATTTTCCGAATATCTGATCAAACAGCCAATAATTTTCCGAATTTCGGATCAAACATCAGAATTTTTTTCGATGTTCTGAAAAAGTTTTCGAAAATCATCCTATTTTCTGCCCATTTTCGAATATTCCTTTAGAGTTTTTTTCCGATATTGTGCAGATAATGAAAAAATTTCCTTAAAATTTCGCTTTTTTCATACGAGTTTTTTACAAATTCGTTTAGAATTCGGAAATAAACTCTAATATTCCTTCCGATTTTTTCCGACAAAACTTTCTGAATTCGTGGGCACATTCACACAATTTTGTTCCGATTTCGGAACAAATTCGGCATCAGAATCGGAAACTTGTGCAGAATTTCGTTCCGAATTCGGAAAAAATGTTAGCTGGGGTATTACTTCTGTGGAAGCCTATACTTCCTTAGATAATATCACGAAAAGCTCTTCAAACCCAACCGGTAGCAAATAAAAGTACCAAATGATTATGATCATTTACGAATTGAGTATCCGATTTGTATGACTGCAACATTATATTTTTTTGCTAGGGTCAAGCTTGTCCTTCCTGAGAAGTTGACCTCTAAATGTTCCAATAATGTTGTTGTAGCAACGGATATATGTTTTCTGCAACCTCGACTTACGGCGTCCATAATGAATCAGGAGACAGGTTAGTGGGGTAAAGCTAAAAAAATGCAGCATATGGTGTGGTCCCAATCCATATTGCCGGGCATGTATTGGGTATCATGGCATCATCGGGATCTTAGCTGGGCTAAAACCACTCGTGTTTGTCTTGACAGTTGGCGTTCTTCTGCTGCGATGTATGGAGGGTGGTCCCCAAGTACGCCAGTCACGCTCTGCAATGCCTGCGCGAATGCATCCAGGCCTGCCTGATAGGCTCGTTGGTATAGCGGTACCCGTTTATACCTTTGGATCTCTCTCTCTCTCTAGATCATAAAGATCTCTCCTGACGTACCTGGGTGGGGAAAGTATATCCATTAAATCGTGAAAAGGATGCTCTTTGCGATAACACTCAAGCAGGTACTGCATAGACAATATCCTGTTGTGTTGATGCACCGGTAAAACCTTTGTTTCTTCATGAATATGGTCCATTGGTGAAGAGGAGGCACCCTGTTGCAGTTTTCAGGGCTGCTTTCTGACAGGTTTGAATATTTTTCCAGGCCGACCTATCGCGTTATACGTGGTTAACAAGGTTCTCTTATCTGGTCCCCAAAGTTTTGCCGACTAGGCAATTGAGGACCCTACTCCTACATCTCAGCTTGTCGCAGATATCTGGGGCATGCATGGACGACATGAACATGCTGTCGAATGTGAACCCTAGAATTTTGGTGTAGTTTGTGGTCGGAATTCTGCTACCACCGACCATGATATTCCACTCTGTTCTCACCTCTGCCGTCCTTGTGGTGAACAGAGTAGTCGTAAATTTAATGGCGGATATTTGCATATTCCTCGCATGGAAAAATGTGGTAAGATCATTCAAATAGGAGTTCAGTCTTGCAAAAATGACATCTGAGAAGGTAGCTGACGTCAAAATCGTACAATCATCCGAATACGTTACGATCCTAATGCCGTCTGCAGGGGGCAGAATACAGGAGTGGTAGAGGTAAAACAGTTCCCTAAATATCACCTTACTTTGGAGAACTTCCTGTTTCACTCTATGGGGCTTGGACTTCTTGTTCCTAAATTCCACGTACGACTTGTGCCCATACATATATATAATTAATTATACAACGTTTCATACATGGCGGGAGCAGACAACTCTCCAAAATCCTCAAACAGTGTGAAGTGTCAGACAGTATCAAAGGCTTTTCGAGAGCCACTATCACTGTTCTATCACACGGCTTGCTCTGATGGAGATGTTGTTGTACTGCTTAGGGAACACATACTGATGATCGGCAACTGGATAGCTATTTCTGACGATGGGGAGGACTAACCCCTTAAAGGTCTTTGCTACGGGCGACAAAAACGAAATCGGTATGTGTGATTCACCTTTGCTGGCATCCTTGCCTGGCTTCAGTAGCGGGACAATCATGCCCATTTTCCATATGTGGGTGGCTAGCGACAGACTGTGAACGTAAGTAAAATACTCTACTCGCAGCATCATCAGCATCATCCATTGTAAATTGTGGTGGTTCATCTTCGGCTGGATGATATATAATGCGAAGTAGTACTCCTCTCTTCTCCCTATCACTTCCGGGAGCTCGACAAATTGTCGATTAAAATAACTTGCGCATCTCTTCGGAACTGACAGCGTGACGTTGCAAACGTGACTGAGGTCTTATTTCCTTCTTTCCATGGTTCGACCGCTGCCCACAATTCACTTATTCCGGCTCTTCAGATGATTTAACCACTAGTTTTGCTTATGCTCACCGGAAAACCTGTTAACTTGCAGTGTCAGCTCCTTGACTCTGGGGTTGGCACGACGAAGCTCATGACCCTCTTTTGCTTATCCCTTGGCCTCTGGTGGGAATTTTGGTCTCACTTCGAGTATTAGACCAGCAGGTATATGGCGTACGGCTGCAGCAGTGATGATGTTGGTTGGGTTGGTCAGATCTCTGAAGTGGTGATTAGTGAAAATATGGCACTTAGTTTTCCTTTAATTGGTGAAGGTGCGGCCCAGAGGTGATGAAATCGGGCGGTTACCTGATGGAGATAATTATGGGGAGATCGCCTAATCCAAGAAAAACGATGGGTTGCCAGGTGACGTCATTTGTCAGAGCAGGTGACACGATGGTTATGTATGGTGAACTGTGACACTCTCGACTAATTCTTGTGGGGGCACCCTCATTGACAGTGCAAAACGTAGAGCTATCAATCTGTTCAGCCAGCACTATACATCTCTGATCGTTTCCCAGGACCGAATGCCACAACTCATGATGAGCATTAAAGTCGTCAAGACTAGTCGGTTATGACCTTTCAAAAGCGGGCTAATATTGGGCCAATAACATGGAGTAGAACTATTTATTGGCGGGATATATAGGTTCAGCATATCTACATCGGCAGTACCACACCTGAGCGCTACCCCCATACCTTCCATGTACAGGTCATTGAAGATAGGTCTACATTGAATAGACTGGTGCAATAGGAAAACTAATCATCCACTTCTGGCGCGATGTTGTAACCATCAGAACGCTGTAAGCTGCAGTTTTTGTTGAGCTTGGTTTCCTGCACCGACGCGACCATGATATTCTCCCGATTCATGAAATCTACTATTTGTTCGATCTTACCTCGGAGTCCGCGAAAAGAATGCAGGATTGGGGCAACACCGGCTAAAGATAAATGCTATGTGTGTGGTTGTTTTGGGGACTGCGTAATTTGACGACGACGACTCATGGGGGCTGTATTTACGCAGCATGCAGCAACACAGTCCCTTTCGTAGACCCTAGCATGGACAAAACCAGAACAAACCTTTAAATGCACCCACCCACTACCGACATCTATTGTGTCTCACCAAAGATTTGATTTCGGTGAAGATGGTGATGTGACAAATCGAGCACAAATATATTGGTCCTGGATTTTCCTCCGTCCGGGCACGAACCAAAGAATCCGGAGCAGGAATTCCGGGATCTGCTGCAAACATGTGTACACTGGCTGGTAGTCGTTGGCCGGAACAGGGGTGTTGTTTGGTTTCAGGTCAATCCGTTATCGAAGAACACGTCGCCGCACTGTGGTTCAAATAAACGATTTTCCTGGCCAAAACCCCAATATGTTGTTGTCATCAATTGTAAATTTCTATATGGGAATATGAGATCAACATGTGGGAAGGTGTGGGCGTGGTGCGCTCCTAAAAACAATTTTTTTATATATTTTTTAATTCTTTATATTTTTTAATTTTTTTATTGGCGCTTGAAATTTTTTAATAGATTGGAACATTTGAATGGCTCAAAACACTAATATTTTGATGCAAAATATGGAAAAAAAACTCAAAATTTTAACTTTGGCCTTGAATTCCACTGCAACTACTAGACCTTTGGTCCTTTTTGATGCATCTCTATTCGTTCAAAAGTTATAGAGTTTTGACCAGGAAACAACGATTCTGATCCGATCAGTGGGATTGTTGGGCACATTTTTGATTTGGTTGATGTACTCCGTCCATCACCGGCATACACCTATGTTTGTACACAATGTTCCTAAACATGTATCCCAATATGTTTACAAATCAACATTCACTTCTAACAACCATTCAATGCAAATAATTGTTTTTGGTAATCAAAATGACTAATTGTTCGGCAAATATTTCTTGAAATCTGAGTAGTTTCATAGTTGTTTAGTTTTTTGGAAAATACAAATTAAAAGCATCATCATGTTTTCTGTGGTTGAATATCTAATTTTGACACTTGCCAAGTTAAACTACCCGGTTAGTTGGTTTGATTACCGTTTACATAGCTCTTCTTCTACTGCTATGGAGCTGCTGATTGATTTCATTTTCAAATGGTGGTGTGATGTTATTGTTGGCTTACATGTCTTCCTACCTTTTAACAAATGATGATCGAGGTTAGAAGTCATTATTTTGACCCCAATTGCCGTTTAATGTTTATGACTGCACTGGCACTGGCCACATTAAGTCATAAACAGCAAAAGTTACTAAGCGCCACCACTCCAGCATTCACTGATTGTTGGCTAGCTTGTAGAGTAATTGCAGCTGCTGTTAAGGCTGCCATTAAGAGTTTTCGCCGGCTTTATGTGTTTCTGCGCAAAACACACACTGTGGAAAATTTCTGCACATAATTAGCATTTGAAAATTAATGTATGCAAATGAAATTTAATGATTATTTATTGTGCCCAAAACGACAATGGACATATCTCATTTGCCCATGTCAGGAGGTATACAAGAATATACACTATGAGAATAATAATTTTAGAAGAAAACTTAATCCTCTGCCTTTAATACAAGAAATTATTGTAATTAGCCGCAAAAAATAACACACAGACAAGCTTTCCATTCCAATTTTCTCCTTCCCTCATAGTTGCAGTGTAAACTTCAGATAGGTAGAAGAGGTTGCCACCGGAGATTAGATTACTGTCTTCATTTCCAATTAATTTTATTTAGATACAATTTTTTCCTTCTCAATGTTGAAATCATTGCTGTTGCTCACTCAACAAAACATTCACAAAAACCAAACTCTTGTGACCCAATTTAAAATTGTTAAATTTTTTGTTGGTCTGTGTGGTTCTGGATTGGCAACATCAACAGCAGCAATGTATGCAACCAAATAACAACAACAGAAACACATTGGGAAAACAAACTGCAATTGCCAATAAATTCTGGAATTTGAACAATAGACATTTATAGCATTTTCATTTTACTTTGAAAGAAAGACAACATTTTCCTTTTTAGCTATAAAAAGTCAAAGATCATTACGATGAGGATGGCGCGATAAGGAAGGGATGTGTTAGGAGCATGAAGATAAACTTAATTTTAAGTGATGACATTAAAGTGGAAAATTTTCAAGGGCCAATTGGTGTCTGATGTTTTTGGCGTAAAGTCAAAGCCAAGAACTTAAAGTGTACGCAATGGAAAACAACAAAATCGATAAGGCAAAATATGGTACTAATGGCTTTCGTGGGGGTTGCAAACAGATCGATACCACCCAAGGTTTTTAAGCAACAATTTTTTGAATCGATGCAGAGATTACTGCCCAATATCTTCAGAGCATTTTTGTGAATAATTCGCATATACATTTTCTAAATTTCTTCCATATAATCACAACATGAAAATAACCATATACAATATAAAACAAGTAAAACAAGGATAAACACGGAAAAAATATTTGAAGCATTGGTCGTTATGTACTTTTTTACATACTGTACAGGTACCTCACAAAAGATACATGTCTTATATCCACTATTTTTTCAAAAATATGTAAGATTTTCATGAGATGCAAAATCACTTTCTTATTTTTCTCTACATTCCCATTATTTGCCCCATATTTTCTCATATTTCTCTTTTTCTTTTGAATGGTCTCATCGTCTCACCATCCCATTGATGTCATGCACGGTGCGCTTTAACTATTTTTAAATGGAAGGTGCTAACACCTGCGAAGTGTTTGCAGATTCTGAATTTACAATAATCACAAATGAGAAAAATAAAAACAAAACCAAAAAAATCGACGAAGGGATTTTAAATAAATCGCGGTCAAAGATTTTTCAGGATTTTCCATGGAAACCGCAAGTCCTATCAAAGTGGGACTTGCGGTTTCCCAGCAAAATCGTGAAAACCTAAAAAAATCCAAAAAACGGTTTTCATTTATAGTAAGTTAGGACGCACCGTACATGACATTGTTTTATAAGGGGTGATAAATTTAGTGCATTGCCCCAATTTGAACTTCTATATCTCAAAAATGGTGAAACCTACCAAAATATCATAATGGTCAATTTTGTAGAAAGGACTTGCGGTTTCCCAGCAAAACCGTGAAAACCTAAAAAAAAAACCAAAAAATGTGAACTTTGATCGCGATTTATTTAAAAAGCGCTCCGGTGGTCCCATATCATTGAGCTAATGTGAACCTTTTTAGCGAGTTCTCATGACATAGGCTAGCCAACTCAATGGATGTAACTCGATACGTTTAACTATATTGATGTCGTTGTATAGCCGATACAGCCCCTGGTTTATTCACCGCTAACGCAGAATGGCCGTAACGCAAAATGCCGTAAATCTTTCGAAAAATTTTTTCCTCAAATACACCAAGCTCTTCCTTATCTGCTTCCACAAATACTCAGACTTCGGAATCATACATTCGCATGGGTATTATCAGCGTTAGCAACTTTCTAATAGATAGTGATGCCTCTCAGCAACTTTCCTAAAGAAATGTTTTCTTTCATCAACTTTCCTATAGAAAATGTTGTGCCAAAAGGAAATGTTGCCTATCAGCAACTTTCCAACAGGAATTGATGCTTCTCCGCAACATTCCAATCGGATATGTTGGCTCCCAGTAACTTTCCAACTGGAAATGATGCCTCTCAGCAGCTTTACTAAAGCAATTTATGCCTCTCAGCAACATTTCAATAGGAAATTTTGCCTCCCAGCAACTTTTGTAAAGAAAATGATACCTCTCAGCAATTTTCCATTAGAAAGTAACAGCTCTCAACAACTTTCCTCTCGAAAATGAAGACTATCATCAACTTTCCTATCTGAAATATTGGCAGCTTTTCATTGGGAAATGTTGCCAATCATTAACTTTCCTATAGGAAATGTCACCGCTCATCAACCTTCCTAGAGGAAATGCTGACTCTCAGCAACTTTCCTATGAGACACATTGCCGCTTACTATATGTTTTTGGGACATTTTGCCTCTCGGCAATATTCCTATGAAAACTTTGCCTCTCACCAACTTTCCCATGGGACATTTTGCCATTTACCAACTCCCTTATGGAGCAGTTTGCCTCTCACCAACTTTTCTTTGGACATTTTGCCGCTCACCAACTTTCCTATGGACATTTTGACGCTCACCAACTTTCCAATGGGACATTTTGCCTCTCACCGACTTTCCTATGAACATTTTGCCACCTAGCAGCTTTTTAGGGGATATTTTACCTCTCAGCAACTTTCCAATGGAAATTTTCCCGCTAACCAACTTTCCTATGGGACATTTTGATTCTCAGCAATTCTCCAATGGACATTTTGAGCAAACCATCTTTTTCATTGGACATTTTGCCTCTCAGAAACATTCCTTTGAACATTTTGGCTCACACCAACTTTCCTATGGGACATTTTGCTCTCACCAACTTTCCCATGGGACATTTTGCCTCGCAGCAAAATTTCAATGGACATTTTGCGCTATCTTTCTCATTGGACATATTGCCTCTCAGAAACATGAACACTTTGGCTCTTGCCAACTTTCCTATGGGACATGTTGCCCATCATCACCTTTACTATGGGTAATGTTTCCTGTCAGCAACTTTTCAATGGGAAGTGTTGCCTTTCAGTAACTTTTCTGGAGGAAATGTTACCTATCATCAATATTCCTATGGGAAATGTTGCCTTTCAGTAACTTTCCTAGAGGTAAAGTTGCCTATCATCAACTTTCCTATGGGTCGTTTTGCCTCTCAGCAACTTTTTGTGGCCTATTTTCCTCTCACCAACTTTCCTATGAAACATTTTCCTCTCAGCAACTTTCCTAAAGATATTTTACCTCTCAGCAACTTTCCTATGGACATTTTACCTCTCAGGAACTGTCCTATGGACATTTTGCCTCTCACCAACTTATGGGATATTTTACCTCTCAACAACTTTCCAAATGAAATTTTGCCACTAACCAACTTTCCTATGGAACATTTTGCCTCTCAGCAACTTTCCAATGGACATTTTGCGCTAACCATCTTTCTCATTGGACATTTTGCCTCTCAGAAACATTCCTTTGAACATTTTGGCTCTCACCAACTTTCCTATGGGACATTTTGCCTTTCACCAACTTCCTTATGGGGCAGTTTGCCTCTCACCAAGTTTCCTGTGGACATTTTGCCGCTCACCAACTTTCCAATGGGACATTTTGCCCTCAGCAACTTCCCTATGGACATTTTGCTTCTTAGTAACTTCCCTATGGACATTTTGCCTCTCACCAACTTTCCTATGGGACATTTTGCCTCTCAGCAACTTTCCAATGGACATTTTCCCGCTAACCATCTTTCTCATTGGACATTTTGGCTCACCTCAACATTTCTTTGAACATTTTAGCTCTCACCAACTTTCCTATGGGACATTTTGCCTCTGACCAACTTTCCTATGGGACTTTTTGCCTCTCAGCAATATTCCTTTGAACACGTTGGCTATTACCAACTTTCTTATGGGACATGTTGCGCATCAGAAACTTTGCTGTGGGTAATGTTTCCTATCTGCAACTTTTCAATGGGAAATGTTGCCTTTCAGTAACTTGTTTCCTATCATCAACATTCCTGTGGGTCATGTTGCTTCTTAGCAACTTCCCTATGGACATTTTGCCGCTCACCAACTTTCCAATGGGACATTTTGCCCTCAGCAACTTCCCTATGGCATTTTGCTTCTTAGCAACTTTCCAATGGACATTTTGCGCTAACCATCTTTCTCATTGGACATTTTGCCTCTCAGAAACATTCCTTTGAACATTTTGGCTCTCACCAACTTTCCTATGGGACATTTTGCCTCTAAGCAACATTTCAATGGACATTTCATTAGACATTTTGCCTCTCAGAAACATTCCTTTGAACACTTTGGCTCACACCAACATTCCTATGGGTCATGTTGCCTCTCAGCAACTTTCCTTTGGGACATGTAGCCTCTCATCAACTTTCGTATGGGAAATGTTGCCTCTTATAAACTTTCCTATGGGTCATGTTCCCTCTCAGCAACTTTCCTATGGGACATATAGCAGCCATGCACGCGTCTTTACGAAAAAGTTAACTACAACTCTCTTTCCCATACAAAAACCCAAAATAGCATTCTCTTCTTGTGCACCATTGCATATAGCCTCTCTCCTATGGGACATTTTGCCTCTCAGCAACTTTCTATGGCCTATTTTCCTCTCACCAATTTTCCTATGAAACATTTTCCTCTCAGCAACTTTCCTATAAAAAATTTTGCCTCTCACCAAATTACCTATGACACATTTTGCCTATCATCAATCACTGTAAAATGTTATTTTAGTTTGCGAGATATGACTTTGTTTTTAAACTGCTTACTTATTCCAAAGAAGCATCTATTGATAGCATCTATTGATCATGACGGTGACGCGTTAGACAAGGCGAATTCTGTGGACGGAGTTCGCGTAGATACACCATCAAATTAGTCTTTTCACATTTTACAGGCACCTTTGCAGATTCTCCTTCGATATTTTTAAAGATATCAGTTAGTTAGTTAGGAAGCTAACTTTTATTTGGCATAGTGAAGGCGGTGAAGATGACCTCATATAAAACAATGACTCCTAAATTCGTCTTGTCCTTCACACGAGCAAGAAAAACACTAGAACTCAAAGATCCTCCAATTGCCTTTTAGTTATTGTTTCTATCCTATAAAAGATATGTCAACCGGGTCATCCTTTCATTAATGACAAAACAACTGCAAGAACAACCTGCTTCTACTAATAACCCTGATTAAGTTGCCAACAATTGTAATCATTGGGGCGCCATATTTAAACAGTAGTTAAATACATGACGATAAGTAGCCTTCATATGTTCGTCTTCTTCTTCCAATTGACAGACAGTTTGATGGGTGTGTTGTGTACACCAAAATGCCAAGAGTTAAGACTTTAAGTAGCTGGTTACAGCTTTACTACTTTACTAACGAGACGGAAACATGCAAATTTTATAATTTCTGACATGAGAAACAAATTAAGATCGTCTTCGTCGTTAGCCAGACAACAAGGGAGAATTGCGGAGATAAACATTCAAACGAAAAAAAACGACAACATCAAACTTAAAGATGATCAGAAATCAATGGAATCGATCAATACGACTAGTGTGTTGTTGTTGCTTTTTTAAAGCAAACTTCTTAGTCTTCATGTAGCCAGGTAATGATGCTTGATGTTTGTCTAAGACAAACATTGATGGATATCTTCTGCTAGAGAGGATGGTTGGTTATTCAGCAGACACACAATATTAAGATGAGCTCTACTGGGGCATCTCACAGACTGATCACAGAGATTCTAAGACCTAGGCGGTATGTTGATTGCCAATCTGTTGCGAATGCGAAATAAAAAACCAAATCATTTCCCCCTTTTTGAGGCAACAAAACATCAATCTATAATTTGTTGATGTTGGTTTTGTTTTTGCCCAGCCAACAACAACACTGAATCTCAGCCGGCCAAAAACCAAATAGCCCAACGTCAAGTAAATAAATAAACATTTACTTTGGCTCTTTTTTCCAGCGATTCACTGGAACATTTTCTGCCTGGGATGTTAAAATAATTTGTTCTTTGCTCTTTGACTGTGTTTATTTGAGTATTGCTTGGTTCTATTTCCTCTTTGGCCGCCCAGTCCAGACATGATTGGAGCACACTCCTCGCTGGCTATTACCTTCAATACACCACAGAGATAGAGGGCATAAGATGCGGCCGCCAAGTATAGCAAAAAAAAAAAACGATTGTTGGTTCTTTTAATGATGATTATTGGCTATTGCAGCTGTTTGCCAATAGGCGTTCTGCTACAAATGGACATTGCCTGGTATTTCAAATGTCTATTCGATGTCAGAACTTAGTGGTGGACCAAAAGTTAAAAAAAAATCGGACCACCAAGAATGCCTTAAGGCCCTTTGAATAACTATGTTCTTTTCCAACAACTACAAATCAGCAGCCCACAAACGGAAAACCTTTATAATGAGACATGATTATTTTTCCTACCCTCTCTATGTTGGCTGTCGGATAGATGGATGATCATGAACCTTTGCCAGACACGTTTTAAGCTTCTAATATTATTTATTAGTTGCAGTTTCATAAAAGTAAATTTCACCATAATTATGTTATTGAAATTGCAAAATGGTAAGATGATAAGTTTGCTTTTACCTCAAAATCAGACGTTAGGGCAGACAAAAGATCCGTTATTCTGCTGTTTTATTTTGAAACATCATGTTCTGCGATTTCACTTTCCACTTGGCTACATGAACAAAAAACAGAATCCTTCTTATCCTGCACGAATACAACTTGCGCAGAATTTTGGAACATTCGGGCCATTCTAGGGAGATATATGGATAATAAAAGTTATACATTTCTAACAAAGACTACTAACAATTTTAGTTCCAGAGTTGTATGAAGCAGTGGTCCTAACTATTGGTACATTTCGGTAGCCAAATCTCAAGAAATCTTCCCTGGCAAAAACAACAATAACAACATGATCCAAGAATTGGCCTTAAACTGTATAAAAGGGTAAAAATTTTGATTTTTGCGGAGGAGATTCCTGAAGCAATGGATGAACATTGAACATAATCTAATTTTGAAAGCCATTCCCTGCGACAGTTATGGTACTCACCAGCCAACATTATTTGCTGACCGTATGATTTTTAGATATATTGGACCATTGTGTCAAGAAGGATAGCCTTGTCTACGAAAAATATTATATGGCTGTAAACAGGATCACGAGGAGTACCTTCGGTAAAAGTTTCAAAGGTTCCTCGAACAGCTCTTAAACTTAACTTAAGCCCAAATATCGAACTTTTGTTAGGAAGGTACCCGAATTTGTTATCCGGTATCCAAATCGGATATTTAATTCATCAGTTGTTGTTGTAGCAGCTACTACACACGTATATTTTCTGCTTCCAAATCCCAGGTCAGAATGACGCCACCTGAATAGGATTAGTCCATAACGAAATAGCCTGAGTTGAACAGGTACAGCGTGTCATGTGGACCCTTAATTGGATGCTGGGCAGATGTTCTGCGTTACGCCATGAAGACTGTTCCAGTAACAAGTGAGGCGGTTACACAAACCAAATCTTCATTGCACCAAAGCGACTCTTGTTTGTCTAGGCAGCTACTGTTCTCCCGCTGCCACTGGATATAATCTAGGCTTTAAGAAATAATACGATGTACAACGTTTGGAACAAATCGGTTTTTTCCTTCGAGGGTTATCGTAAGTGCTACCCGGTTTTATTGGTGCCCTTAGTCTTTTTTTGAGATATTGTCCCATTATCTCAAGAAGTATGGACTTCCTCCGAAAAAAGCGCCGTAGTAACAGGGCCAACAAGCCTTTTGATAAAAATGTCAAACCATCCGATATGAGCTCTTAAACTTCAATTTTTCCGAACTTTGTGTGGAAGGTACCCGAAGCAGTGGACCGATACAGTCCGTATTCCAACCGGACTGGATGAAATAATACAACGTTCAAAGTTTGGACCAATCCGAAACTCTCTGCGAGAATTTATAACGAGTGGTTTTATCTAGGGCTGAGGTAGACTCAGTCGCTGCCAGGGTCGGCCTAAGGTCCCACAAACCTTAAGTAAAACACGAGTGTGTACAAGTTTAATCTTTATTGTGAACTCTTGGTGTTTGATGAACGAATAATATATGTGTGTGGAGGGTGGATGCAAGATTTGTTATTATTATTGGAAGTGGCTCGGTAATCGTTCGGCTCGGCTCTACAAGACTCGGGTTGCTGTCGGCTCGGGGCAATCGGGTGGCTTTCGGCTCGGCAGTTGTCGGATGTGGCTCGGCTCTACAAGACTCGGGTTGCTGTCGGCTCTGGGCAATCGGTAACTTTCGGCTCGGCAGTGGTGGACTCGGCTCTACAAGACTCGGGTTGCTGTCGGCTCGGGGCAATCGGTACCGTTCGGCTCGGCAATGGTGGGCTCGGCTCTACACGACTCGGCTCTGGGCAATCGGGCGGCTGTCAGCTCGGCAGGTGTCGGTTGTGATTCGGTAATGCTTTCGGGTGGTTGTCGGCTCGGCGGTCGTCGGGTGTATGACTCGACTCGATAGCATTCGGGTTGCTGTGGGGGAAAGAGGTCGGTAAATATTTAGGAGCTGGCTATGAGCATTGAGCTGGCTATGAGCGTTGAGCTGGCTATGAGCGTCGAGCTGGCTATGAGCGTTGAGCTTGCTAAGAGCGTTGAGCTTGCTAAGAGCTTGGAGCTTGCTAAGAGCTTGGAGCTTGCTAAGAGCTTGGAGCTTGCTAAGAGCTTGGAGCTTGCTAAGAGTCTGGAGCTTGCTAAGAGACTTGGAGCTTGCTAAGAGCTTGGAGCTTTACTAAGAGCTTGGAGCTTGCTAAGAGTCTGGAGCTTGCTAAGAGACGTGGAGCTTACTAAGAGCATGGAGCTTGCTAAGAGCTTGGAGCTTGCTAAGAGACTGGAGCTTGCTAAGAGACTTGGAGCTTGCTTAGAGACTGGAACTTGCTAAGAGACTTGGAGCTTACTAGGAGCGTGTTCGAATCGTAGCTAACGAGTAACGAGACTGCGGACGAGCCACACGTCTTGTCGTACTTTGTCGGCTGGTGATCGACAACCTCGGTGAATAAACCCAGAATATATATTCGGGTAGTTACACGAAGTGAATGAGAATTATTATAAAACGGTGTTGTCGTTGACAGCATTGAATTCAACATATGATATACGACGATAAGGCAATATTATGTGTAGAGTAACTTTATAAGTTTATACTGTCGTTATAATAAATACCTTAAGGTGTAATGCATATTAATGTGGGTCGGCGGAGATGTAAGGATGGTATGAAACGGTCACGTTACATCTCCCTCCTCACTTAGGGAAAAAGGAAAAATCAAGAAAATCCCTCGTTAATTGTAAAGGGCGATTAGCTACTATCCTGTGAGTCCATATTCTCTGGCCGTCTTTTCGTCGTTGACCGAGTTTTGGCCGAAGGCCCGCACCACCTATTATAATAGGTGTATTTTACTCACCAAGTGGCAAGCTCATGTCAACACGAACTCTTTATTTCTTCATAAATATTGGATTACAAAAAATAGCAATAAAAGTACGTACAACTGGTTGTTGCTGCCCTACAGCTTTATTATGTATAAAAACTAAATAAATTATAAAATCTTAAACCTTAAATCAGTTATGTATGCTGCTCTACAGCTTCATAATGAGTATGTATAATTCAAATTATTCCAGTATTGTTTGCTGTCCTACAGCTTGAAACATCCCGTAACATAAGAAAATAGTCTAAGATGAGTTGTACTGCTGCGATTGGGGTTGGTCGTGTTGAGTCGCCAATGGAACTACGACGGAGACACCGCAACACTGCAATCTTGCACACCCTGAAATAAGAAAGGTCACCTTCACTTTCGGTCGGTAGGGATAATGTAGTACTGTCTGGCGACGATATCCCAAAGGTCTGGTGATCCTTAACGTTCTCATCCATTGAACAAGTTCCTGGCCCGAATATCGCTGTCGTCTAACTGTCCGCTGTACCGATCGTTGATTCGTCACTGACTCTAGCTCCTGGTTCACAATTGTCGTAGGTGGTTCGCCAGCTATCGTGGACATCGTAGGTGGGCTGTTTATGGAGGGCACTTGGCCGACTGCTGTTTGTGAACTAGTCGATATGGGTGCCGGAAACGGGGATTTGTTTGGCGATGCCCCTTTCTCCTCGACATTTGATGTGGCAGGAGGTAATGCCGTTGAAGTGGAACAGGTTGCCGGAGTACCTGTTTGTTGTATACTGTTAGTGTCGGCCGGCGATCGATTCTGTATCGTGATCAATGTTGGATTGCCGGTGTTTGATGGTAGATCGTCTAGCACAGGCATTCCCCTGGAAACGACTGCTGGTGTAGAGGGCGATGTATTGGCCGGAGGCTCTATAACTTCATGCACACGTCGTATGGGGGCCAGTGGTGGAGGTCCCGACGGCTGAAACCGTACTTTTCTCGGAGCCAACAATTCATTGGAGACGATCCTCGGTCTTGCTTCCATCGGTGGTACAAAAGGCGTAGGAGCTTGAGGTGGTGCGATCACGCGACGTGGATTTGTGGCTTTTCTTTCCATATTATTTTCTTGGCTGTTGGATTGAAAATGATTAAGGGTTTTTAAAACCTTCATGCAATACCCCTTTTAGAAGTTGGTGAATGTTTTAAACTATTTGAGTGCTTTATTCATCGTGACAACACAATGAGAGATTCGGGGAAACAAGTGTAAATGTGATGATATATGGGGGAGGGTCAAGGGTACACAGGAGGCCGTGTTGAAATAAGAAAACATGTGTTGTTTTTTTCCCTTGAGAGTACAACATAATTTATTCGTTGTTTTTGTCACACACAAACGAATCGTATGCCTGCAAATTCTACATCACCTGATCTTGCGTGGTGTAATTGTTTTGTCACCACACATATTACTCTCGTATCCATCATAATCTATGGATTCTTACTCTTTAAAAATGTACTCTTCTCTCAACCGACATCTCTCTTTGAGTGATCCGGTTAACTTCTCCCCACACTGATGGTGGACATAGCGAGAGTGGGTTGCGGTTATTCTTTCTCTCCATTTCCAGTGTACGCTTGAGTGACTGAGACGATTATTGGTGCGGTAGAATAAGTATGGTGTGTGTTGTGTTATTGGTTTCATTGGTTTGGTTACTCTGAGAGAAGTGGGGCTATTTTGAGTGGAATGTGGTGATCGTGGATTGATCACTGCGTTGTAACATGTGTTGAGTCATGTGCATTGTGTTGTTTGAGATCTTGTACATTCACTTTCCTTACCCTCCCGCTCTCGTCTACTACTTCTACGATATTGGGATGTATGACGGATGAGACAGTAAGCGGGCCTGAGTACCTGGGCGCTAATTTAGCATTGAACTTTTCTGCCGCTGATGATAATTGCCTTTCTTTCACCCAAACCTGATCACCGATTGCCGGGGACCACTTCCTTCGCCGAAGGTTGTAGTACTGTTGTTGCTTGCGACTGGCTTTCTTATTATTCTCTTCTACCTTTCCCCACAATTCCTTGTAGGTTGCATTAGTCCACGGCTTTTCGATGGTGGGCAGGGGAAGGGCGTTCGGGGCAGTAAGATTGTGTCCGAATATTATCTCGGCTGGCGAGTATTTACTTGACTCGCTAACGGCGGTATTGATTGCGAAAGCAATCTCGGGTAAGTATTGATCCCAATTGCGATGGTCGGTTCCAGTATTCTGGGCAATAATCGTTTTCACAACCCGGTTAGTTCGTTCGGTAGGGTTCTCGTGGGGCGCGTAATAGGCAGTCGTCCGATGCTCAATGTGGACGTCCTTGAGAAACGATTGTAAAAGGCGGCTGGTGAACTGCACGCCATTATCCGTTAAAAACACCTCGGGACAACCGAACCTATAGATGATTCGTTCTCTGAGTGCCTTCACGACGTCCTGAGCGGTGGCTCTTCTTGTTGCAACCAATTCCACCCATCGGCTGAATCTGTCAATGATGACCAACAACGAAGTGTTGCCATTCTTGGATCTTGGGAGCGGGCCAATGAAATCCGCGCATACGAGTTGCCAAGGTGCCGAACATTGCATTGTATGCATAAGCCCACACGGAGCTTTCTGTTCGACTTTGTACCGTGCACATGTTTCGCAGCTTCGGACGTAGTTCCGTACATCTCTAGACATACCAGGCCAGTAGAAATTCTCTTGAATGCGTTTCAAAGTTTTGAAAACGCCAAAGTGGCCGGCATGCAGAGAGTTGTGATGGTCATGGAGTACATCCGCTTGTATCCTTGCTGGTACACACCGTTTCCATTCGGAACGAGGGTCGAATGCGCTCTGGCGTGGTATGTGTTTGTATAAATGTCCTTCTATGACTTGGAAGTCTGGGTGTTTATGGCCCTCTATAGCTATCCTTTTCATCATTCGTTCATACCAATCCGTAGGCATGGTGGAGAGGGCGAAACAATCCTCGGTGTCCGGTAGGGGGGCTCGGGACAGAGTATCGGCTACCACATTCAAACTCCCCTTCCTATACTCGATCTCGAAGTCGTACTGCTGGAGTTCCAATGCCCATCGAGCTAGACGACCAGAGGGATTTTGTAGCGAGTGGAGCCATTTTAGCGAATGATGATCGGTTATAACGGTGAACCTATAACCCTCCACATACGGTCTCATCTTCCTTATGCCCCAGAGGATGGCCAGGCATTCCTGTTCGGTTGTAGAATATTTTTTTTCGAGTTCGGTGAGGGAGCGACTAGCATACGCAATTACCGACTCGTGTTCCGAGTGGCGTTGAAACAGCACGACTCCCAGTCCATCCAAGCTGGCGTCAGTTTGTAGGAAAAATTGACGAGAAAAGTCGGGACAGCCTAGCACTGGGGCTTCGGTCAGGATACGCTTTAAATTGTCAAAGGCTTCCGCTTGCGTTGGGCCCCATTCCCATTTGGCCGATTTCTTCTGGAGCTGGTTGAGTGGACTCGTGACCTTTGCGAAGTTTGGTACAAACCGTCTATACCACGATGCCATTCCCAAAATGCGTCGTAGCTCCTTCAGATTAGTTGGGGGAGGAAGTTTTTGTACCGCCTCCACTTTGTCGGGATCGGTGCGAATGCCTTCTGGTGTTACTATATGGCCTAGATATTTTATTGATTTCCGGACAAACTCACATTTTTCGACGTTAATTTGCATTCCGGCGTTCTGTAGCCTCTCAAAGACGATCTCCAGTATATTCAAATGCTCAGGGAAGCTCCGTCCGAGAACGATAATATCGTCCAGATATACGAATACCAGGGGGTGAAGATCGGGGCCGATTATCTGGTCAAGTGTCCGCTGAAAAGTTGCCGGAGCCGAATGTAGGCCGAAGGGCATAACTTTCCAGTGAAATAACCCTCGTCCGGGTACAGTGAATGCTGTACAGGGTCTCGAAGCTTCATCCAATGGGATCTGCCAGTATCCATTTTTCAAATCCAATGTCGAAATGAACTTTGCTTCTCTTAGCTGATCCAATATGGCATTAATTTGGGGCAAAGGGTATGCATCAGGCTCGCTAGCTTCATTTAATTGCCGATAGTCAATACACATCCGCCACCCCCCCTGCTTCTTTCGAGCCAGGACAATGGGGGCACTATAGGGGCTGTGGGAAGGTTCAATTTTATCTTGGGACAGTAAATTATCGATTTCCGCATTTATCACCGCCATCATCGCAGGATTTCGGGGCATGTAGCGCTGTTTAATTGGCTTATGGTGTTTGAGATTAATCGTGTGCTTGGCTACCGTGCATAGACCCCCTGTCTGCGAGAATCTCTCCGTATGCCGTAAGATCATAGCATTCAGCTCAGCTTCCTGATCATCTGTGATAAAATCACGAGGGGTTATCACATGTGCATATGAGACTCCTGACTCGGTTCTAGTTCGTGGCACTATCTCTCCATCTAAGCTCAATTGGCAATTCCTTTTGACCAGGAAATCCATTCCCAATATTAGAGATTCGGCTAGTGTTGGGACTACTGTAACGGATAGACTGGTTATCCTTCCCATGTATAGCACATTCAACCGAAGATCTGATTCGCAGTTTGTCACCCTCTGATCGGCCATCTGGATTGTTCTCCTCGTTTTACCGGGTGATATCCCTTTCGAGTGCAGCTTTTCTCGCATCGTTTCATCGATGTAACTGATAGAAGCCCCGGTATCAATCAGAGCATTTACATTGATTCCTTCTATGGACACGGGTATAAAATATCTACTGACTCGGTTGTGGGTTAAGGAGTCCGAACCTCTTGAATCGTGGCGAGTACAACCACAGTCCCTTGAGAGTATGTCGTCTGTACCACACCGAGAGCAAAACAAGATTGGCGGTTCTCTACACTGCCGTCGTATATGCCCAGGACGTTTACAGCGCCAGCAGTGGGTATCTCGGGAATAGGGGATATCTACGACCTTCAGCATGTGTGACGTGTGTACTCTATCCAGACGGGCCTCATCTCGCTTAATCAACTCATAATCATCTGTTAGGCTTATTAGTTCATCCAGCGTTTTGAAATCGTGTCGGCGCACGTAATGTCTGTATTCCGGTCTGAGGCCGTCATAGATCCGATCGAGATGATTCATAACTTTCAACTGCGGATGACGTCGTGCGGTCGTTAGCATGGTTAAGATGTAATCCTTGGCCCTTTCTTTGTTCTGCTGCCGACGATTGTAAAACGAGTGCTCAATTATGCTTAGGTGGCGTTTGGATAGGAAGAACTTCTCGGCTTCGGTACGGAATTCGATCCAGGTTGTGATCTTGTCCCGCTTCACTCGGTACCACTTCAAAGCATTCCCCTCCAAGGTAGTTAGCAGCGATGGGAGTAGACGATCGTAGGGGATGCTGTGGCATTCCGCTAGTTCCTCAAAACGCTCGAGGAAGTCGAGAAGGTCGTGATCGCCGGAAAATTTAAGAGACCAACGATGTATGATATTCATTACCTCGGCATCGGACATTGTTGTCGTAGTGGGGACAGCTATCGATGTTTCGGCTTGATACTCGGGCACTGAAGCTTTAACCTCGTTTTCCAGTTCGCGCAATAAATTTTCAGCTGATGCACGTGTACGTTTTTTCCTAATGTGTTCACTGAGTCGTTTTCGAAGGTACTCAACGGTATATCCCTCGGTTTCAAGTCCAGCCCTCTTATTTTGTTGAATTAACTGCTCTCGCTTCAGCAAGTATATCCAACTGAGTGATTCTGGACTTAAGAAATCGTTCCCATCCAAATTTCCTTCACTATTATTCGCGGAACTCGACGAATCCTCGCTGGCGATTGGTTTGGTTTTTTCGCTTGTCGTATTTTCGTCGGGTCCCTGCTCGGGCGCCATTTATAACGAGTGGTTTTATCTAGGGCTGAGGTAGACTCAGTCGCTGCCAGGGTCGGCCTAAGGTCCCACAAACCTTAAGTAAAACACGAGTGTGTACAAGTTTAATCTTTATTGTGAACTCTTGGTGTTTGATGAACGAATAATATATGTGTGTGGAGGGTGGATGCAAGATTTGTTATTATTATTGGAAGTGGCTCGGTAATCGTTCGGCTCGGCTCTACAAGACTCGGGTTGCTGTCGGCTCGGGGCAATCGGGTGGCTTTCGGCTCGGCAGTTGTCGGATGTGGCTCGGCTCTACAAGACTCGGGTTGCTGTCGGCTCTGGGCAATCGGTAACTTTCGGCTCGGCAGTGGTGGACTCGGCTCTACAAGACTCGGGTTGCTGTCGGCTCGGGGCAATCGGTACCGTTCGGCTCGGCAATGGTGGGCTCGGCTCTACACGACTCGGCTCTGGGCAATCGGGCGGCTGTCAGCTCGGCAGGTGTCGGTTGTGATTCGGTAATGCTTTCGGGTGGTTGTCGGCTCGGCGGTCGTCGGGTGTATGACTCGACTCGATAGCATTCGGGTTGCTGTGGGGGAAAGAGGTCGGTAAATATTTAGGAGCTGGCTATGAGCATTGAGCTGGCTATGAGCGTTGAGCTGGCTATGAGCGTCGAGCTGGCTATGAGCGTTGAGCTTGCTAAGAGCGTTGAGCTTGCTAAGAGCTTGGAGCTTGCTAAGAGCTTGGAGCTTGCTAAGAGCTTGGAGCTTGCTAAGAGCTTGGAGCTTGCTAAGAGTCTGGAGCTTGCTAAGAGACTTGGAGCTTGCTAAGAGCTTGGAGCTTTACTAAGAGCTTGGAGCTTGCTAAGAGTCTGGAGCTTGCTAAGAGACGTGGAGCTTACTAAGAGCATGGAGCTTGCTAAGAGCTTGGAGCTTGCTAAGAGACTGGAGCTTGCTAAGAGACTTGGAGCTTGCTTAGAGACTGGAGCTTGCTAAGAGACTTGGAGCTTACTAGGAGCGTGTTCGAATCGTAGCTAACGAGTAACGAGACTGCGGACGAGCCACACGTCTTGTCGTACTTTGTCGGCTGGTGATCGACAACCTCGGTGAATAAACCCAGAATATATATTCGGGTAGTTACACGAAGTGAATGAGAATTATTATAAAACGGTGTTGTCGTTGACAGCATTGAATTCAACATATGATATACGACGATAAGGCAATATTATGTGTAGAGTAACTTTATAAGTTTATACTGTCGTTATAATAAATACCTTAAGGTGTAATGCATATTAATGTGGGTCGGCGGAGATGTAAGGATGGTATGAAACGGTCACGTTACAAATTATCTTGCGGATTTACCATTTTAGTTGGTGCCGTCAGTGTTTCTTGGAGCTTTTAGGTCATTAGGTTAGGTTATAGGATGCGCAGCTTCTATAGGTTGCAGCCACTCCACTCGGAGACCTTGTGGTCCATTGTGATCATCCTGGGTGTTGAAAAATTGATGTGTGTTTATTGGATGTAGTTGAAGAATTAGTGTAAGATAGTTGCGGATCCAGTTGTGGTGATGATGAGTGCAGGTGATGGAAAGAAGAAATACTGTGGAGATGAAGATTAGTTATGGATAGGAGAAAGTAGATGGAAGGTAAGGAGACAGGTGAGAGTAGAGAGATGTTAAGAGAGTGAAGAAGAGGAAACAGATAATGTTTAGAAGGTAGATTAACTAATATATTTAGGTTACCCGCTCCATAGCCATTTAAGGCCTCTGCAGTATGCAAGCAAGACTGTGGGGTCGGAAGAGGAGAAGTGAGACAGGGATTCCGTCGTGTGAACGCCAAAAAGTCTGTGTCTTTTGGCCCTCAGTCTGGGACTCAGACAGAGAAGATGTTCAATTGTCTCCGTCTCCTCCACGTCCTCACACAGCCTACAATAGTCACTGCTGCTGTTATCCAATTTGCAAGTAATAGATCTAATGGTGCAGTGACCAATAATGATCCCGACAACAACTCTGATCTCCGACTTGTACAACGAGAGAAGGGAAAGAGTTCTACGCGCCGAGATTACCGGCCAGATTGACTTAGCAACCCGACATCCAGGAGCATCTAGCCAAATTCTTTTGGTTTTCTCAACGTAGAATCTGGTGAGTTTATCCATGAAGTAACAAAGCGGAGGTTTCACACCAACCTACACTTGCATGTTGGTTGATTGTGAGCCCCGCCTCGCCAGTTCATCCACAATCTCATTACCCTCAACACCACAGTGACCAGGTACCCAACAAAATCTTACTGACATATCACAGGTTTCCAAGATAGACCTGCAATCTCGAACGGTCCTAGACTTAACAGTGAAAGACCCTAATGCTTTTAGCGCTGCCTGGCTGTCTACGTAAATAGAGACTGCCCTGTTTGCTAAGTCCGTTCTTCCCACTATAGTAGCCTCTAAGGCCTTCAATATTGCATAGACCTCTGCCTGGAAAACACTACAGTTGTCATTAAATTTAAACGAGTACCTAATGTTCAGTTCATCAGAGTACACACCAGCGCCTGAGCCATCTTCCATCCCTAAGCCTCAAGGCACACTTGGAGGCCTGATACTGTATTTAAAACATAATTCAGCGCCACCTAGGGTTTGCTTTTAATAGCTCCAGTAATAAGAATTAACGCGGCACGTTGCACACTACTTAGCTTAGAAAAATTTGATTTATTGCTGAGTGCGTGCCACCAAACAAGACAACCATAAGTTAGGATAGGACAAACCACAGTCCTATACAGCCAGTGCATCACATGGTATTCTTGCAAGAATATAATTCAATTAAGCCTCTCTTTGCTTCCTTGGAGAGGCTTAGTTGCACACCATCTAGGGTTGGTGGAACGAAAGCAGTAATCTTCCTATTCCTGGCGAAAAGTACCAGCTCTGTTTTCGCCGGATTCACCCCAAGTCCATTATGGTGGGCCCAACGTGAGAACTTCACTAAAGCACCCTGCATAAGTTCAGTCAGCTAAACATTTTCCAGATAAAAATTTTCCGCTAATTAGAATGACTACGTCATCCGCATACGCGACCACCTTGGTTTTTAGCTTATCAGACTACATAAGTATCCCGTTCAGTACCAGAAGCCACAACAGGGGTGATAAAACTCCTCCCTGTGGCGTTCCTCTGGTGACCGACTTCTTTATCAAACTCTCTCCTAAGCTTGAATTGATTAGCCTACTGTCAAGCATTCTATGTATCCAATTTATTAGAATTGAGGGGACACCTAGTGTTTCTAGAGCGGAGTGAATTGATTCAAGTATCACGTTATTAAACGCGCCCTCTATGTCTAAGAAGGCAGCTAAGGTGAAACTTGTAGCATCCATATTCTTCTCATCCATATTCTTCTCTATACAGCCCACAACCTTGTGTAGCGCGGTGTCTGTTGATTTTTTACTTTTACGTAAGCATGTTGAGAGTTACTTACAAGGTCATGCTTTATATATGATCTGATTTCCAAATATAGTAGCCTTTCTAAAGTCTTTAGAAGAAAGGAGGAAAGACTTATCGGCCTATAGTCTTTCGGCAGCGTGTGACTTGGTTTTCCAGCTTTGGGAATGTAGGTAACAGTTACCTCTTTCCATAGCGCCGGTATGTACGATAACAGAATGCATGCCCTATAGATCTTCCTTAGCGTTGATATCAAAACATGCGGCGCGTTTTGAAGCATCGCTGGAATAATACCGTCAGGCCGGGGTGATTTGTATGGCTGAAAAGTGCTGATCGCCCATGAAATTCTACGATTACTTGTTAAACCGTAGACAAGTTCACTCTTCGCTGTGGTGTGGCTTCTGCTCGCATCCCTCATAGATTGACACGAGCTAGCGTCCTTGCAGCCTGGAAAGTGTGTGCTTGCCAGCAGGTTTAGAGTCTCCAGAGCTGAGTTAGTCCAGGTGCCCTCATTCCTCTTGATGCTCCCAATGGTTTTCGGATCCTTATCTCACGAAGTATGGACTTGCGCCCGAAACAAATTTTACCGTCGTAAAGAAAGCCGCAAAGACAACAAAACGATCTGAGAGGAGCTTTTAAACATAACTTTATCCGAATTTTGTATGGGAGGTACCCGAAGGAGTAGACCGATAAAGTCCATATTATAACCAAATCTATATCTGCAAGTATTATTCCTTCCAAAGTATGCAAATTTTGGACTATATAGATTGCTTCCTTCGAGAGGTATTGTTCACACCATTTTACAGAAAAATTGTTTAATTTTTGTGGGGGAGGTACCATACGAAGTGGACCATCTTCGAACTAAGTTTGGGCAAAATATTACGATATCGAATCGGTTCATCCGTTCGAGAGTTATTGTGCACACCAGCCAGACAGACGGGCGAGACCAAATTGCTTGAAACTAATTTCGTCCAAATATACTTGGGGTCTAAAACCGTCATTTGGATGAGGCACATTTTTGGTCGTGTATATAACCTCGTTAACCTAAAGGCTGAGAGTATAAAAACTTATGTTACAAATCAAATGTTTAAATTTAAATTAAATTGTAAATTGAACTTAAATCCACCAAATATCAATCAATGTTTCGATTCATGCCTCTGGTCAACATGATTCTATACATGTTTACAATATATGTACCTAGTTAAAGAAACATCTATCAGCTTTTAATAAAATGTTATGTTTTAATAATTTTATAAAACAAAAAAAAAAAATACTACACTTAGTGTAAAGCTTAATTAAAAATTCTTACACACGTATTTTCACAACGAGACAATTGGTTAACTGCAACAGCAAAAACAAATTGTGATCAAAGGCACCAAGCAGTCTCATAAGCGAGAGAGCTGCTACTTGGCGACAGAAATTTAAAGAGGTTGTTGTTCATTCAATTTGATACCATGTTACATTTATTAGTTTTGAGCATGGAAATGTGTTGCTTTGTCCACCAACATTTGTCGCGGTCGGACACTACGAGCATGTCTGTCGTATACCTACCACGGAATAAAAATATAAAAATATCTCATGCATTATTAAGATTATGCAACAAAACCACTTTATGTTTATTAATGACAATTTGTTGGTGGTGGTGGTGGCGATGGCCGATGGTTAGTTGGTGATATTTGTTTCCACGTACATATGGATATCTGTATCTGCATCTGAATTTTGCAGAGCCAAAATGTGAACATTCTCATTCGGCTATCGTTCCTTCTATCTGGTCTAGTAGCCACCAGTGCCACTGCATTACAATGCTGCAAATGTAAAGCCAAGTGTGCCAATAACGAGTGCTTTAATTAAATAAAATTAATATGGGTTGGATAATTTTTATTTTCAGATATTTGCAATACCCTCTTCTCCCCCGCTCACATTGTCCACTAATGAAGAAATATTCACACCAATTGCACACATCAATGCTCCAATGATCAACAAATTGCATTTGAAATGGGGTTACCATTTATTAAATGTGTTTGTCGTCGTAAGAACTTTTTTGGTTTCATTAGTGATTCTAGAATCTATGAGATTGACATTTGACAATTGTCATTTTAATGGTGTTTAGATTTTGATTGTTGTTTATTATTATTACAGAACGGACGACGACAAATATCAATGGCAAATTTTAATGAAATACATTAAATTAAAATTGGAAATAATAAAAACCAATTATAAAAGCTATGATCAGCAAAGGTTAGGTATTTGGTACGCTACTTGATTCTTTGGCCACATAGGTTAGGATAGGTTTTAGGATGCGTAGCTGCTGTGATGGCAGCCACTCCACTCGGAGACCTTGAGGTCCATTTTGATCATCCTCAATGTTGGAACGGATTATATATGTGGTTATGATATAAAGAAAATGTAGATGTGTGATGGTAGTTGTGGATTGATGAAGATTGTGAGTGATGTGTTTGTAGATGCGTTGATTCCGATGGTTCAGTTGTGGTGTTGATGTGTAGGTGATGGCGGGTGTGAAGGTGATGGCGGGTGAGATGTAGTGATGTAAAGGTGAAGTCTGTGGATTAGATATCGCTAAAATTAAATCGCAAAATTATGACTAAAAACATAAAGAAACGTTGGCATCACAGTTTGTGTCGGTAGAGGCTAGCGACTACTTTTTATTCATCGTTAACTTACCGAAAATTTTCGTTAATTATCGAAATTATAAGCATTTTAATTTTACCGACAATTTTCGATAACAGCAAAATTAGTTACGGAATCCCACTACTGAATTCCTCATTGAGAGCCGTGAGTCGCTTCTTGACTTGGACGGGATTGGCCAGATTGCCCTTGATATGCTGCAGTTTGACGTGTTTTGCCAATGTTGGTAGAATTTCTCCCGACATTTCTGCTCTATTGTTTTCCTGAAGTAGCACAGTAGTGGCTTTTCCACATACCGAATATATTTGTCAGTTTGCAACCTCCAATGTGACCTCATATAAGGCCGAGCTTAACGAGTTAATAACCCGGAATACCTGCTCTTGATTCTTTTGGTCCGTACCGAGACGGAGAAAAACCCAGGACCAATTTATATTTGCGTTGTCAAATTCGCATCCAACACACACAAAATTCGTTGAGATGCAATAGATGCCGGGAGTGGGTGCATCTCAGTGGTTGTTCTGTGCTCGCCCATGCGAGGGACTACGACAGGGACTATATAGCTGCATGCTGCGTGAAAGGACTTTTTGACATTTTATCTCAAAAAAAATATTTCCTGTAGTGAGAATGAACGAACATTCATTCCATTTTATTATAATAAAATGTTGCGCACAACCAATTTTTATTTGTATGATATATGAAAATTAGTGAGAAACACACGGTTACGTCATTTTGTTTATTTTGTGTGCCGCTATACCTTGTTTTCAGTTAAATATCTGCTTAAAGTGACTTCAAAAAATTCTCAAAATTTCTGAAAAATAAAAACTTTAAAAGTTTTTTGCGGACCTTTTTTGCAGAATCACTTTAAAATTAAGGTTTTATGTAATCTTAGGTAAAAACTCATCGAAATATCATACAGGGATGCGAGGTTGTAAAAAAGTCATAACCCTAGTGAACACAGCCCCCCAGTGAGACGTCATCGCCGTGAGTATACTGGACTCCCTGGCAGTCCCCTCAACAGCAGCAGCAAACGCAGCACTTAATACAAACCGTTGTAGTTCCAATCCTTAAAAATGCATCCTTTTTTCCTGTTTAATTGCAATATACTCCGAAGTAGGATCGAAGAATTGAGGAATTCATGAGTAGGACGAATATCAAGGTCGATGCGGTGTAGGAAACCAAGCCCAACAGCAACAACGTACTGAGGAAGGACCACAGCAGAACTGGTGATGAGGGTTTAGCTTTCCTATTGCAATGTATGGGGTAGCAGTCAGGCGTGGAACTGCAGAGGTAGAGTTGCTGAACGTATACAAATAGCTGTACTCCATGTTATAGGCCCGACCTTGGGTGACTTTAATGCTCATCATGAGATATGACATTCGGCCCTCGGAAATTACCAGAGCGGTATAGTGCTGACTGAGCAGATTGATAGCTCTAATTCTTGCACGGTAAATGAGGACGCCCCTACTAGAATCGCCAGACATAACCATAAACCGAAGTCTAGAAAATGGCAAGAATGCTCCGCTACTGAAGCCAGGCAAGGTGAATCGTACAGAGCGATTTCACTTTGGTCGGCCATATCAACGACCCTTGAGCCTCTGTCACGTTTGGCGACGTTGCATTGACTAATCCGTAGTGGCTCTCAAGTTATTTTAAACGCTAGATTGTCGAGCACCACAGGTGACAGGGCAAGGAGAAGACTCGAAGTCTGGAAAATGAACAGGGTGATCTCACTTCTGAAGCCAGGCAAAGACGCCAGCAAACGTGGATCGTACCGACGATTTCGCTTTTGTCGCCCGTAGTCTTTAGTCCTCCGCAGCGTCATAAATAGTTGTCCAGTTGCAGATCATCAGTATAGATTCCGTAAGCACAGCACGACAACAGGTAGTCGAGGACTCAACCAAAGCAAGCCTTGCGATAGAACTCCAGTTGTTTAAGAACGCCACGCTGTTTGAGGACATCAAGCAGACTACACTCCGGCCAAGTTTGAAACGTTGGATAATTAATTATATGCCTGAACGCCAGTCGTACGTGGAATTCATGAACAAGAAGTCCAAGTCCCGTAGAATGAAACAGGGAGTATCCCAAGGTGGGGTGATATCTCCGGAACCGTTTAACCTCTACCACTTCTGCATTCCACCCCTCCAGTAGATTGTACGATCTTGGCGTCAGGTAGCTTTTCGGATGTCATTTGTGAAGGCCTGAACTCCTATTTGACTGATGTTACCACCTTTTACCACGCGAGGAATATGCCAATATTCGCCACTAAATCTATGGCCACTCTGTTCACGACAAGAACGGCAGAGGTGAGCACTGACTTAAATGTCATGATCGATGATAGCAGAATTCGGACCACCGAGTACCTCAAGATTTTAGGGGTCAAATTCGATAGCATGTTCATGTCGTCCGCGAATGCCGCAGCAATCTGGAACAAGCTACGATATAGGAATAGGGTTCTCATTTCCCAATCCGGCAGCCCTTAGGGTATAGATAATCGTAAAGAAACCTTCTTGACCATATATAACGCGATAGGTCGGTCAGTAATAAGCTATGTGGCGCCAGTGTGGCCAGCGCATATTAATGCAACGCAATGGAAAATTATTTCAAACCTGTCAGAATGACGCCCAGAGTCGCCCCCATATCGTCAGTGGACCATGTACAAAAGGAGACAAAGATTCTTCTCGTACAGCAACCCAAAGGAATGCCTTTGCAGCAGAACTTGCTCGGATGTTACTGTGAGGGCCATCCTAATCACCATATGGTCATACTAATCACCCCCTCCAGAAATGTCAGGAGGAACCTTCATAATCTTGAAGGAGAAGCCCAACGTTAAATGGGAGAACCCCTAAATCAAACAGGTTTAAATAGCATTCGAACCCCTAACCCAGGTATGTCAGGGGGGATATTCATGAGCTAGAAAGAGAGGTGCAACGTTACAAGAGAGGACACCAAGATCAACAAACCAATCAAGGATATTTAAATAGCACCCACACAGATGCAGACGCAGATGGCATAAACAACTATCATGTGAATGGGGTCCTCGGAAAACATTCCCCATCTATCACAGCTGAAGTTCATCATCTGCTATGACAAACCAGAGTAGTTTTGGCTCAACTACGCTCGGGATGGCGCAACTGTCCAAATTCCTATAGGGCAAAGATAGATGACACCGTGCAAAAAATCTGCCCAGCATCCGGAACAGACCCGCACAATACACTGCACCTGCCAAAACTACTTACTAACTCCATTAAATCTGTGGTTATATTCCATTGAAGCAGCCACATTCCTAGAACTGGAGATAGACCCAGCTGTTCGGCCCTGCAAGAAATAGTCCCTAGAATGCAAATTTTAAAAAATAAAATTCTCAAAAAAAATTTTACTGAATTCACGCTTATATTTTGCTTCACAAACCATTACCACCAGTATTGGAATTCTAACTCAACGATAACGATAGAAATTGAATCTTGAAATGTTTAACGAAATATTTAAATATATGTTGGCAACATTGTTGATATCGCTAGGTCTTAATGTTGGTCGCTAACTAAACAAGAAAAAAAAAACAAAAAATAAAAATGTTCATATACCGACGATTGCCGGTAATTCCGTCGTTCACTAGTTCCACAATCGCACAGCAGATCTCCGATAGTATCACTGCAATCTTCTCTTTTTCTCGCTTTAACCCCACCTCACCTCCCATCTCTAAAACAACAATGTTGCAACGGAAAAAAAGAGTAAACATGTTTTAATTCACTTACCTGACATTTCAGCCAAACACCCGGCATTATTTATGACCTGTAAAATCGAGAAAATCAAAGTTTCAATTTACCGTTAAATTTTATTGGCAAAACGTTGAAGTAGAAAAATCAATTTTCCTGCACACACCAAAAGCACAAAAAACAAATATCTCTTGTGGTCGGGATTGGGCTACAAAAAGCGATTTTATGAAATTAATTTTAATCTATAATGACTTGACACGCAAACCAACAATCAATGGAGCAGCAGCAATAGCGGCAACAGATAGCTTAACAAAATAAAAAAAAACTAAAATGGAAAATGCTGTGGTTTCTCTAAGGAAAATCTGGAAAAACATTTCCAAAACCAAACAACCAACCATTGATCAATGGAAAAGGTCACCATGAAGGCAGACAAATAAAAAACGCCCACCAAAAAAGCAAGAAAACAAACAACTTCACACCAACACCAGAAAATATTGCCCTACTTCAATTTGTTGGTGGCTAATAAAAAGTTCACAACAGCCAGCAAACAGTTCTGGGCTTAGAAGCCTACCAAGAAACTAAAAGAAACACACAGAAATCTGATGGAGCAACCAAACAAAAAAACTTATTTTAACGGTCCCTGGCTAACTTGGAAGCTGCTTAAAATTTGAATGGGGAAGTTCATCGTTTGTCTGCCAGAATTACCTATCTTGGTTTGGAAGTGCTAATAACAGATACTCACGCCGTTTGTGGCAGCACAAAATTCAGTTATGTTTTTGGTACTGCTGCTTGCTGTTGTTGGTAGGTACAAGGAAGATTGTAATTCTTTCCTTTGGATATATTTGGTCGGTCTATACAGTAGTTAAACTTAACTGCTCGTTAGCATAGTTTGTGCAAATGTAGTGACTATTGGCTTTTGTGTGGAAAAGCAGAATCTCGAAATAACAACAACGCCACACAAAAAAATAGTCTCCACTCTGCTAAGTAACAAGATCATTAAGGTGCAGTCAAATACGAATGAATGCCTCGACATCACATTCACATACACGATGTTTCCATTCTATCGAAGATGTGCAAGGGACAGTGAGATGATAACTAAGAAAATGTTTTGAAAATTATCTCCAAGGGTTATCTTCGAAAGGGTGAAGTTAAAATTCAGACAACAAGAAAATATATAGACTTCGAACGCTTCAAACTGGTCGTTTTAATAAGGCCCATCTTATTCTTTGGAATGACTCATGAAATTGTGATTCCGATAAATTAGTGAAAATTTCACGAAATTGTGAAAATGCTACTTCAAAGATTAGAAAATTTTTATTCCAAAGAATTGGTGAAAGTGTGTCTCAAACTCGAGCTAGATGTGTTGCAAGTGCAAAGCCATGAAAATGTCATTCCAAAGAATCAGTGAACATCTCAGTGCAAAGATACGATGAAAATTTCATTCCAAGGAATTGGTTAAAATGTCATTCAAGAGAATTGGGGAAATCTTTTTTCCAAGAATTAATGAAAGCGTTGTTGTTGTAAGTGTTTTTATTGTATGTTTGTTCATTCTGCTTAATCTGTCTCTGGGTCAATCTCCAGTTCCAGGAATGTGGTTGCTTCGATAAGATGGAACCAAAAATCCTCTGGAGTTAGTTGAGTACTTTTGGAGGGGCAGTTGATAAGGTGCCGTGTGTGCACTGTGTCATCGATCCTTTTCCTATAGGAATTTAGATGACTCCAACATCCCGAGCGTAATTAAGCCAAAACTACTCTGGTTTGTCGAGCCAGCTGATGCTCCTCAACTACGATAGTTGGGGATGGTCTCCGAGGAGCGAATTTACACGATAGTTGCTTATGGCATCTGTGACTACATCCGTTTGAATGCTGTTTAAACCTGCTTAATATGCATGTTGATCTAGGGGTTCCTCTTGCATCGTTGGACATCTCTTTTGATCGTGAAGATCCCTTTTGACATTCCTGGGTGGGAGTCCTACCCAGCATATGGTGGTTAGGATGGCCCTCACGTTTACACCCGAGCAAGTACTGGAACGAAAGAATGCTATTTTGTTGCTGTACTGGAAGAATCTTTGTCTACTCATGTACATGGTCCACTGAACACATGAGGAGCAACACAGTTACAGCACTGCTGACCAAGAAGAGGGCACACAAAATTCTCAATATTGACAACTTTTGACAGTGTGTTAGTAAGATTGTAAACACGCATGCTGCAAAACAAAAACAAATCAAAACATTTGCTCTCTTTTGTTTGCTCTTTTGTTGCGTTCGGGTCGTGTGTGTGTGAATTACCGAAACACTTCGTAACTTCAACAATACCAAAGAACGGCATTGAGTTACAATTGTCAGGTCGGCGTTCTGACAGGTTTCAATATTTTTTCATTCGCGTTGCCTCTATCGCCTTGAATATGGTCAAAAAAATTCTTTATCTGCACCCCAAGTGCTACCGGCTAGGAACTTTAGGACCTTGTTCCTACATTTTAGCTTGTCGCAGATAGCTGTGGCATGCGTGGACGACATGAACATGTATGTGACCCCTAGAATTTGGGGTAGTTTTTTGGTGGGAATTCTCCTACCATCGACCATGACATTCAACTCTGTTCTCACCTCTGCCGCCCATGCGGTGAACAGAGTGGCCGTGGATTTAGTGGCGGATATTTGCATATTCCATGCGTGGAAAATGGTTGTAAGATCAGTCAAATAGGAGTTTGGACCTTTACAAATGGCATCAGAGAAGGTACCTGACACCAAGATCGAACAAACATCCGCATACGTTACAATCTCAATACCATCTGGAGAGGAGCGGAACACAGGAGAGGTAGAGGTTAAATAGTTCCGGATATATCACCTCCTTGGTGAACTTCCTGTTTCACTCTACGGGGCTTGGACTGGCGTCCACTCATAAACTTGGCCACATGTTTCAAGCTTGGCCGAGGTTTGTCTGCTCAATGTCCTGCATGGAATACGTGACAGTATCAAAGACATTTGATAAGTTGCTCTGGTTTACCTCTCTACTAATATGTGTAGAGATGGCGTGCATCGCTATTGTCATGCTGTGCTGTTTACGGAATCCACGCTGGGGAGGACAAAGGCCTCAAGGGTCTTTGCTACTGCGACAAAAGCGAATTCGGCCTGTACGATTCACCTTTGCTGGCATCCTTGCATGTCTTCAGTAGCGTGCCTGCCCATTTTCCAGACTTCGGGAACGTTGAGGTTGGCTAGCGACAGTTTGGGAACTTTAATGAGATACTTCACTCCCCGCACATCCAGCTGTTTCAGCATTACCGTAGAGATTCCATTCCATCCAACGCTTTGGACGATTTAGCGTTCCTGATGGCATTCGCAACATCATCCACTGTAAACTGTGGTGGTTCATCCTCGGCAGGAAGATTTCTTATGCGACGTAGTACTCTTCTGTTCGCCCTGTCACTCTCGGTGTGTTCGACAAACTGTCGACTTAATTTTTTTTCTTTATTTATACCTAGAAAATAACTTCCGCACCTCTCCGGAGCAGTCAACGCAACGTCGCCAAACGTGACTGAGGACCTATCTTTCTTCTTTCCAGGGTTCGAGAGTGACTTAACCGTTGCCAACAATTCACTTATTCCAGCTCTAATGTTGCAACTCTTCAGATTATTTAACCACTTGTTGCGTTTATGCTCACCGACCAACCTGTTAACTTCCAGCGTCAGCTCATTGACTCTGGGGTCACTGGTCCCGTAGCATCTGCTGGGAAGTTTTCCACCAGCAGGTATATAACAAGCGTTTGTAGCAGTGATGATATCTCGGAACGTCCTTTCCGCTATCCGAACATCTGAAGTGGTGATTAGTTAACTCTCTGCAACTCGGCCAATCAATTTTCCCATGATTGACGAAAGTACAGCGTCCAGAGGTGATGAAATCGGGCGGTCTACTGATGTAGACAATTATGGGGAGATGGTCTGATTCAAGAGAAATGACGGGTTGCCAGACGACGACATTTGTCAGATCAGGTGACACGATGGTTATGTCTGTCGAACTGTGACACTCTCTGCCAATTCTGGTAGGGCGTCCTCTTTGGCCGTGAAAAATGTAAAGCTATCAATCTGCTCAGCCAGCGCTGTACCCCTTTGGTCGTTTTGCCTGAACTCATGATGTCCATTAAAGTCCCCCAAGACCAGACAGTTATGACCAACCAAAAGCGGGCTAATGTTAGGCTTGTAACCTGAAACACAGCTATTTAACGGCGGGGCGTATACTTTCAGCAATTCTATCTCGACAGTTCCACACCTGACTGCTACTACCCCCATATATTCCATGTACGGGTCATTAATCTCAGGCTCAAGCGAGATAGGTTTGTATTGAACAGACTGGTGCAGAAGGAAAGCTAATCCACCTCCACTTCTGGTGTGATCCTTCCTCAGTACTTTGTAATCATCACAACGCTGTAAGCTGCAGTTGTTGTTAAGATTGGTTTCCTACACCGCCACGACCTTGATATTCTTCCGACTCATGAAGTCCACTATTTCCTCGATCTTACCTCGGAGTCCATTGAAATTATATTTCAAAAATTATGAATTTTCTGGGATTGGAACAACAATGGCTGGTGTTACATGCTGCGTGTGCGGTTGCTGTTGGGGGACTGCGGGGGAGTTTCGTAATCTGACGACGAAGACTCGTTGGTGGTGTATTCACGCAGCATGCAACATAGTCCCTGTGGTAGTCCCTCGCATGGACAAGCCCAGAGCAACCCCTTATATGCACCAACTTCTGACATCTATTGCATCTCACCGAAGTTTGGATATGGTTAAAGATGTGGATGTGACAAAACGAGCACAAATAAATTGGTCCTGGTTTTTCTCCCGTCCCGGCACGGACCAAAAAACCTATTCCCGATGATTGCATTGAATGCATACCGCCTAACCAGAATGAACTTAAGATGTTTAGAGTTAAGCTTGATGATCGTGATCATTTTTTTGCGAGTGAAAAAGGAAAGCCAAAAGTTCTAGGACAGAGAAGCCATTCCATTTGGCCGTTGAAAAGCCATTCCACAGTCTATATGTCTGAAGAGCTGCCCAACTAACAGCGAAACCAGTCACATAATTTGGTGGCTGTGTGGGTTCGAGTCCTTGGCTTTCCTTTTTCACTTGCAAAAAAAAATTCGATAATCAAGCTTAACTCTAAATGAGAAAATTAATAAAAAACAAGTAAAAAAGGATCACTCGGATTTGCCCACAGAGATATACCCTCAGCCTGTGTGAAATGAAACACTTTTTTTTCCCAAAAAACGAATATATTTAAGGGGGTTTCAAAATGTTGGGTATATGATCCAACAAAGACATGGATTTGGATAGAAACTCAAAAGTTTTGCGGCGAAGGTATCTAAAGGAATGGACTGGACCCTCGATAGGTGTCGCGACCACGTGTATGTTGGTCACCATATAATTAAGAGGTTTTGGGCCATTATATCAGGTACTTACCTACGAAAAACATAATGTCGCTCTAAACAGGACCATAAGGTAAACTTTTTCAAGGGACCCTCGAACAGACCCTCAACCGTGTTGCTCTCTTTATGATATATCGCGCGTACCATTTTTGTGATTTTTTTTCGAATTTTTTTGTACAAGACTACCTTTGAATTTAAATTTCATCTAATATTCGAAGAAATATTACGATATGCAAAGTGTGGACCAACTCAGTGTTTGGTTCGAGATTTGTCGTGCTCTCCAGCCACTACATGTGGTGCCATAGAGGGTTTTTACATTTTTCGGGCTGTTTTCTCAAGAAGTATGGACTTGCCCCCGAAAAAACTGTTACCGTGTAATTGAGGCAGCGAATGAAAGTTGCTTCAACAAAAATCAAAGTGATTCCAGAGCAGTTCTTAAAGTGAACTTATCCAAAATTTTGTGTGGGAGGTACGCGAAGGAAAGGGCATATTTGATAGGTATATTAGGATTTGTAAAGTATGGACCAAATCGATCACTACCATCACACACAATTTACACACAAACACTACACACGGTGTCATAGGGGTTGTTTTTCAACGTTCAGGCTATTTTCTCAGGAAGTATGGACTTGCCTCTGATGAAACTTATACTGTCGTATAGAGGACAGTGAATAGATGTTGCTACAAAAAAAATCAATGCGATTCGAGAGCAGGTCCAAAACTGAACTTTTCCGAAATTTTGTGCGGGAGATACCCGAAAGAGTGGACCGATTGGGTCCATATTGGAAGCTCATTTAAGTCTAGTAGAAATTTCACGATGTGCAAAGTAGGGGCCAAATCGGTTACTCCCTTCAACAGTTATCGTGCGGAAGGAGTGGACCGATATAACCCATCTCCGAAATTAAACTAAATTTGGACAAAATATTACGAAAATGTGGACCGAATCAGTTGATTTATTCGATTGTTATCGTGCGCTCCAGCCAGACAGACGGACGGACATGACTAAATCAACTCCAAATTATCTGAAACACATTTCGTCCAAACATACTTGAGGTCTAAAACCATTATTTCGATGAGGCACATTATGCCCTCAGCATAAATGCTGAGGGTATAAAAACCCTCCTAAGAACAGAAATTTGTTATATTAAGGTATATTTCCATTTCACGGGTATTGTATACGTAAGTAATTATCATTATAGGAGTTTAGAGACTTCACTGACTCTGAATAATAGGTTGAGTTGGAACTCTGGCCTGCAAACCGCTCTTTTTGCGTCTTAGTGATTGCCGCATTATCCTCGACTACAAATGCCATGACCTATTCCCGATGATTACATTGAATGCATACCGCCTAACCAGAATGAACTTAAGATGTTTATGTTGATAAGGTTATGATCAGCGAATTAGCAACATCTGACGAGAGGAATACATATATATGGTGCCTTGGACCAGTTTATCATTGGAATTAAAATATCGCCTGACTCCATTACCTTTGAACATCGCACTTTCATCAAGCATGAGAAAGTTAAGAGGCAAAACTTCTGAGAGTTTACCAATCACCGTTTTAGAGAACGGCCCAACCCTTCTGATGTTCGGGTAACACAATTGAATTTGGTAGTTAAAAGTACGCGGAAAAAATGGATAGAACATCCGAAGTGATGCAAAATTTGAAACCTAACAGGAAATCTTGGACAATATGTAGGTCACTGTGGTACCCTGGGAATGTAAGCTATGACATCACATCGCAAGTTTTTTATGGACAATTTGTCGAGCACCACGAGAGTGACAGGTCGAAGAGAAGAGTATGGAGGAGTAAATGCTAAAACAGTTGAATGAGCCAAAAGTTCAATAACTTATAAAATTTCTCTCAGAGCGACAACAGGGCTTGGCTCGCAGCAACCGCCGCGGGTACTGGATAATTTTATTACTTCTACACATGTCAACCTTTCGATCGGGGTGTCTTGAGTAAAGTAAATTTCGTTCATATCCCGTCCCTAACCACTGTGCCAAGTTAGTAACATGTAATTTACGATACATTGTCTAGTTGGTATGATAATGTTTATATGACGCTCATTGACTGCCGTTCGGTTTTGATGTTTTAGGTTTTTTTACTGCCATTCCAAGTCTGTTGATGCTGCAGTAACATCTAAGTAATGTGGCAGCGTAGTGTGTTTTTTTTTTTGCCACAAACAACATTACAACTCTTGTAAATAACGCTTCAAGTTAAAAAATCAACAAAAATATGAATAACGAGCTTGAAGCAGACAGAGGAGACAAACAGTAACAACAGCAACAAGAAGAAAATGCAAAGAAATATTAGCAGGTATTTTTTTGAGCAAACAACACAACAAACCCTCCGAAATAAACTAAAAAACCGTTCCAACCAGTGCCATTTGCAGACAATCTTTCAAATTACAGTTCGTTGGAGTGACTGGTGCTGCTGCCGCCGCTCTTGTCGTTGCAGTTCATTCGTGTTTTTGTTCTGAGTGGCATATTTTGTTTTTTCTTACATTTGAATGGGACTTGAGTTCAGGTCGCAGCTTATTTGTTACATTAGTTACACATTGAATGTGGTACCCACCTTCTTATTGAGCTACAACAACATCCCCGCCAACTGCCTCAGACTTGCAAAAAAAGAAACGTGACAAAAGGTTCAGTTTTTTTGTTGCTTTGTTTTGTTTAGGATGCAAATATTGAGGCTTAACATTAACATAACTCCCGCAATACCACCACTGCACTGTTCAACTGTCAAATGTGGAGAAACAAAAAAAAGCAAAACAATTCCTCCCCAATAGGCAACTTTGAGTGAATTATTTGCTTGTTTTGCATAGACTCGGTTTTTTGCTGCTTTTTGGTTGGGCTGCACCAATGTTGTGGCAACACACGTTTACAATCAATCAACTGTAAAATACTGCAAATATGCTCTTCGTTTATTGCTGCGCCTGCGCCTGTACCTCTACTCCACTTCATTTGGGAGACAATATTCCTTTTGTCGATTTGCCTGCCACACAATACCTGCAACTGCATCCAGCAACTAGACGAATATGCCGCATTTACTTTATGGAATCGTGACATTAACAAGTTACTGTAACTCTTTTTGTGGCGGTAGTTTGTGCTGCAGTTGTTGTTGTTGAACAAATAAAAATATTTGAAATGATTGCCAACTCTTCATTCAGTCCGTCGTCTTTAAGCACCTATTCATGATAAAAATCTTAATTATCAGCTGTTTATTAATATACATTTTTTGAAGATAACTATCACCACCTTCATAATTTTGGTTGAGTGACAGCCTAACGAAGTGATTGTTTAGATAGTTATACAAAAGGGATACACGTTATGAAAGGAGCTATGTGAAGATTTCAGTTGAGATTTAAGATATTTGCTAGGATTTTAATTATGTGAAACACATTAGGGGACCAGCATTATTAAAACCGAGGAAATGGCAATTGAATATTCAGACTTGCGTTTTCCTTTCAGAATCTGAATAATTTCTGCAAATTATGTGACGACTTTGTTCATGTTTGCTAAATAAGAATGTGATGGAGGAAGAGCCATGATGGCTTCAGCGAGCTGCCCATTCCGGCGTTGATCCTCGTTCAGCTAAGAGAATTTTCAGGGACATAATCATAGATGAACCGCTCGCTACATACCTGCTGGGCGAATACCCGAAATTATACCAAATTAAACTCATCCACCGAGCAAATTGATAGCTCCACGGTGAACGAAGACGCTCCTACCAGGATAAGAGGAAATTGCCACAGATCGCCAGATATCACTATTGTGGCACCATCACCATCAGACCATCTTCCTATCACAGTCTCCGTCAAATTTTCTGAACTATACAAGGGTTCGGAGAATTTACAAACAGCTTCAGAGAACTGCTCATTCCGACCTAGATCCTCGTGTAGCTAAGAGAATTTTTAGGGATATAATCATAGATAAACCACTCGCTACATACCTGCTGGACGAATACCCGAAATTATACCAAATTCCCCAGCAGAGGCGACGGTACTAGCAATGGAGCGTGATGAGCTTTGTCGTATGAACCATGAAGGTCCAAGAGTTAGGAAACTTACTCTTGAAGTCGAGAGGCTAGTAGGCGAGGTTAAGCGGAAAAAATGGCAAGACCACCTGAAGCAATGCAACAGTGGTAAGTTTTAAGTAAATTGTGGGCAACGGTTAAATCACTCTCGAATCAGGGAAAGAAGGATGATAGAACGGCTGTTTCTTTCAACTGTGGAAGATCCGAAAGGTGTGCGTGTTATTTTAATCGGCATTTTATAAAACACCCCAAGAGTGATAGGGCGAAGAGGAGGTACATCCACAATTAACGATGAGCGATGTTTCAGATCTCATCCGAAACGAGAAATCATCCAAAGCGTTTGGCCCACAAGGAATATCAAAGCAACTGGGCGAACCCGGAGCTGAGTATTTTAATACTGTCCTCAATCGTTTCTTAAGCACCCATATTGTAGCAGAAGCCTGATAAGTTAGTATGATGGTCACGCTACTTAAGCCTCGAAAAAATCTTAAAAAATCCAAGCCTTAAATTGACCCTTTGGAGCAAAATCTTAAAAAATACACGCCTTAAATCGAGCCTCGAAAAGCCTAGAAAAAAATCCCAAAAAATCCTCGCTTTAAATAGAGAATAAAAAAAATCTTCAAAAATCCGCGCCTTAAATAGAGAATCAACAAAAAATCTTAAAAAATCCGCCCCTTAATTAGAGAATTAATAAAAATCTTAAAAAATCCGCGCCTTAATTAGAGAATCAATAAAAATCTTAAAAAATCCACGCCTTAAATTGAGCATCCAAAAAATACACGCCTTAAATAGAGCTTCGCAAAAAATATCATAAAAATCTACGCCTTAAATAAGCCTCGAAAAAAATCTTAAAAAATCCAAGCCTTAAATAGACCTCGTAAAAAGACTTAAAAAATCCACGCCTTAAATAGAGCCTCGAAAAAAATATCTCACAAATCCACATTAATTAGAGCCTCGACAATAAAGTCGTCGAAAAAATCCAAAAAAATGCAAGACTTAAATAGAGCCTCGAAAAAAATCTTAAAAAATACACGCTTTAAATGGATCCTCTATAAAAATCTTAAAAAATACATACCTTAAATGGATCCTCTATAAAACTTCTTAAAAAATAGAGCCTAAGCAAAAAATCTTAAAAAATCCACGCCTTAAATAGAGCCTCGAAAAAAATCTTAAAAAATCCACGCCTTAAATAGAGCCTCGAAAAAAATCTTAAAAAATCCACGCCTTAAATAGAGCCTCGAAAAAAATCTTAAAAAATCCACGCCTTAAATAGAGCCTCGAAAAAAATCTTAAAAAATCCACGCCTTAAATAGAGCCTCGAAAAAAATCTTAAAAAATCCACGCCTTAAATAGAGCCTCGAAAAAAATCTTAAAAAATCCACGCCTTAAATAGAGCCTCGAAAAAAATCTTAAAAAATCCACGCCTTAAATAGAGCCTCGAAAAAAATCTTAAAAAATCCACGCCTTAAATAGAGCCTCGAAAAAAATCTTAAAAAATCCACGCCTTAAATAGAGCCTCGAAAAAAATCTTAAAAAATCCACGCCTTAAATAGAGCCTCGAAAAAAATCTTAAAAAATCCACGCCTTAAATAGAGCCTCGAAAAAAATCTTAAAAAATCCACGCCTTAAATAGAGCCTCGAAAAAAATCTTAAAAAATCCACGCCTTAAATAGAGCCTCGAAAAAAATCTTAAAAAATCCACGCCTTAAATAGAGCCTCGAAAAAAATCTTACAAAATCCACGCCTTAAATAGAGCCTCGAAAAAAATCTTAAAAAATCCACGCCTTAAATAGAGCCTCGAAAAAAATCTTAAAAAATCCACGCCTTAAATAGAGCCTCGAAAAAAATCTTAAAAAATCCACGCCTTAAATAGAGCCTCGAAAAAAATCTTAAAAAATCCACGCCTTAAATAGAGCCTCGAAAAAAATCTTAAAAAATCCACGCCTTAAATAGAGCCTCGAAAAAAATCTTAAAAAATCCACGCCTTAAATAGAGCCTCGAAAAAAATCTTAAAAAATCCACGCCTTAAATAGAGCCTCGAAAAAAATCTTAAAAAATCCACGCCTTAAATAGAGCCTCGAAAAAAATCTTAAAAAATCCACGCCTTAAATAGAGCCTCGAAAAAATCTTAAAAAATCCACGCCTTAAATAGAGCCTCGAAAAAAATCTTAAAAAATCCACGCCTTAAATAGAGCCTCGAAAAAAATCTTAAAAAATCCACGCCTTAAATAGAGCCTCGAAAAAAATCTTAAAAAATCCACGCCTTAAATAGAGCCTCGAAAAAAATCTTAAAAAATCCACGCCTTAAATAGAGCCTCGAAAAAAATCTTAAAAAATCCACGCCTTAAATAGAGCCTCGAAAAAAATCTTAAAAAATCCACGCCTTAAATAGAGCCTCGAAAAAAATCTTAAAAAATCCACGCCTTAAATAGAGCCTCGAAAAAAATCTTAAAAAATCCACGCCTTAAATAGAGCCTCGAAAAAAATCTTAAAAAATCCACGCCTTAAATAGAGCCTCGAAAAAAATCTTAAAAAATCCACGCCTTAAATAGAGCCTCGAAAAAAATCTTAAAAAATCCACGCCTTAAATAGAGCCTCGAAAAAAATCTTAAAAAATCCACGCCTTAAATAGAGCCTCGAAAAAAATCTTAAAAAATCCACGCCTTAAATAGAGCCTCGAAAAAAATCTTAAAAAATCCACGCCTTAAATAGAGCCTCGAAAAAAATCTTAAAAAATCCACGCCTTAAATAGAGCCTCGAAAAAAATCTTAAAAAATCCACGCCTTAAATAGAGCCTCGAAAAAAATCTTAAAAAATCCACGCCTTAAATAGAGCCTCGAAAAAAATCTTAAAAAATCCACGCCTTAAATAGAGCCTCGAAAAAAATCTTAAAAAATCCACGCCTTAAATAGAGCCTCGAAAAAAATCTTAAAAAATCCACGCCTTAAATAGAGCCTCGAAAAAAATCTTAAAAAATCCACGCCTTAAATAGAGCCTCGAAAAAAATCTTAAAAAATCCACGCCTTAAATAGAGCCTCGAAAAAAATCTTAAAAAATCCACGCCTTAAATAGAGCCTCGAAAAAAATCTTAAAAAATCCACGCCTTAAATAGAGCCTCGAAAAAAATCTTAAAAAATCCACGCCTTAAATAGAGCCTCGAAAAAAATCTTAAAAAATCCACGCCTTAAATAGAGCCTCGAAAAAAATCTTAAAAAATCCACGCCTTAAATAGAGCCTCGAAAAAAATCTTAAAAAATCCACGCCTTAAATAGAGCCTCGAAAAAAATCTTAAAAAATCCACGCCTTAAATAGAGCCTCGAAAAAAATCTTAAAAAATCCACGCCTTAAATAGAGCCTCGAAAAAAATCTTAAAAAATCCACGCCTTAAATAGAGCCTCGAAAAAAATCTTAAAAAATCCACGCCTTAAATAGAGCCTCGAAAAAAATCTTAAAAAATCCACGCCTTAAATAGAGCCTCGAAAAAAATCTTAAAAAATCCACGCCTTAAATAGAGCCTCGAAAAAAATCTTAAAAAATCCACGCCTTAAATAGAGCCTCGAAAAAAATCTTAAAAAATCCACGCCTTAAATAGAGCCTCGAAAAAAATCTTAAAAAATCCACGCCTTAAATAGAGCCTCGAAAAAAATCTTAAAAAATCCACGCCTTAAATAGAGCCTCGAAAAAAATCTTAAAAAATCCACGCCTTAAATAGAGCCTCGAAAAAAATCTTAAAAAATCCACGCCTTAAATAGAGCCTCGAAAAAAATCTTAAAAAATCCACGCCTTAAATAGAGCCTCGAAAAAAATCTTAAAAAATCCACGCCTTAAATAGAGCCTCGAAAAAAATCTTAAAAAATCCACGCCTTAAATAGAGCCTCGAAAAAAATCTTAAAAAATCCACGCCTTAAATAGAGCCTCGAAAAAAATCTTAAAAAATCCACGCCTTAAATAGAGCCTCGAAAAAAATCTTAAAAAATCCACGCCTTAAATAGAGCCTCGAAAAAAATCTTAAAAAATCCACGCCTTAAATAGAGCCTCGAAAAAAATCTTAAAAAATCCACGCCTTAAATAGAGCCTCGAAAAAAATCTTAAAAAATCCACGCCTTAAATAGAGCCTCGAAAAAAATCTTAAAAAATCCACGCCTTAAATAGAGCCTCGAAAAAAATCTTAAAAAATCCACGCCTTAAATAGAGCCTCGAAAAAAATCTTAAAAAATCCACGCCTTAAATAGAGCCTCGAAAAAAATCTTAAAAAATCCACGCCTTAAATAGAGCCTCGAAAAAAATCTTAAAAAATCCACGCCTTAAATAGAGCCTCGAAAAAAATCTTAAAAAATCCACGCCTTAAATAGAGCCTCGAAAAAAATCTTAAAAAATCCACGCCTTAAATAGAGCCTCGAAAAAAATCTTAAAAAATCCACGCCTTAAATAGAGCCTCGAAAAAAATCTTAAAAAATCCACGCCTTAAATAGAGCCTCGAAAAAAATCTTAAAAAATCCACGCCTTAAATAGAGCCTCGAAAAAAATCTTAAAAAATCCACGCCTTAAATAGAGCCTCGAAAAAAATCTTAAAAAATCCACGCCTTAAATAGAGCCTCGAAAAAAATCTTAAAAAATCCACGCCTTAAATAGAGCCTCGAAAAAAATCTTAAAAAATCCACGCCTTAAATAGAGCCTCGAAAAAAATCTTAAAAAATCCACGCCTTAAATAGAGCCTCGAAAAAAATCTTAAAAAATCCACGCCTTAAATAGAGCCTCGAAAAAAATCTTAAAAAATCCACGCCTTAAATAGAGCCTCGAAAAAATCTTAAAAAATCCACGCCTTAAATAGAGCCTCGAAAAAAATCTTAAAAAATCCACGCCCTAAATAGAGCCTCGAAAAAAATCTTAAAAAATCCACGCCTTAAATAGACCCTCGACAAAAAAAATCGTAAACTGTCCACGCCTTAAATAGACCCTCGACAAAAAATTTTAAAAAGTCCACGCCTTAAATAGACCCTCGACAAAAAAAAATCGTAAAATGTCCACGCCTTAAATAGACCCTCGACAAAAAATCTTAAAACATCCACACCTTAAATAGAGTCTAAAAACCCTTAAAAATCCGCGTCTTTAATAGAGCCTCGAAAAAGAATCTTAAACAAATCCACGCCTTAAATAGAGCCTCGAAAAAATCTAAAAAATCCACGCTTTAATAGAGCTTTAAAAAATCCACGCATTAAATAGAGCCTCAAAAAAATCTTAAAAAATTCCCGCATTAAATAGAGCCTCAAAAAAATCTTAAAAAATCCACGCATTAAATAGAGCCTCAAAAAAATCTTAAAAAATCCACGCATTAAATAGAGCCTCAAAAAAAACTTTAAAAATCCACGCATTAAATAGAGCCTCAAAAAAAAACTTTAAAAATCCACGCCTTGGATAGGAACCTCGAAAAAAACTTAAAAAATCCACGCCTTATATAGAGCCTCAAAAAAAACTTAAAAAATCCACGCCTTGGATAGGAACCTCGAAAAAAACTTAAAAAATCCACGCCTTATATAGAGCCTCGAAAAAAGTCTAAAAAAAATCCATGCTTTAATAGAGCCTCAAAAAAATTAAAATTGCGCCTCTGATAGATTGCACGCAATGTATAGACCCTCGAAAAAAATCTTAAAGAATCCACCCTGGAAAAACTTCTTAAAGAATCCACCCTGGAAAAACTTCTTAAAAAATCCACGCGTTGTATAGACCCTCGAAAAAATTCTTAAAGAATCCACCCTGGAAAAACTTCTTAAAAAATCCACGCGTTGTATAGACCCTCGAAAAAATTCTTAAAAAATCCACGCGTTGTATAGACCCTCGAAAAAAATTCTTAAAAAATCCACGCGTTGTATAGACCCTCGAAAAAATTCTTAAAAAATCCACGCGTTGTATAGACCCTCGAAAAAGATTCTTAAAAAATCCACGCGTTGTATAGACCCTCGAAAAAAATTCTTAAAAAATCCACGCGTTGTGTAGACCCTCGAAAAAAATTCTTAAAAAATCCACGCGTTGTATAGACCCTCGAAAAAAATTCTTAAAAAATCCACGCATTGTGTAGACCCTCGAAAAAAATTCTTAAAAAATCCACGCATTGTGTAGACCCTCGAAAAAAATTCTTAAAAAATCCACGCCTAGTATAGACGGTGCAAAAAACTTTTTAAAAAATCCACGGCTTGTATAGACGGTGGAAAAAACTTTTTAAAAAATCCACGGCTTGTATAGACGGTGGAAAAAACTTTTTAAAAAATCCACGGCTTGTATAGACGGTGGAAAAACTTCTTAAAAAATCCACGCATTGTGTAGACCCTCGAAAAAAATTCTTAAAAAATCCACGCCTTGTATAGACGGTGCAAAAAACTTTTTAAAAAATCCACGGCTTGTATAGAAGGTGGAAAAAACTTCTTAAAAAATCCACGCCTTAAATAGAGAATCGAAAAAAATCTTAAAAAATCCACGCCTTAAATAGAGAATCGAAAAAAATTCTTAAAAAATCCACGCCTTAAATAGAGCCTCGCAAACAAATCTTACAAAATAAACCCCTTAAATAGAGCCTCGAACAAAAATCCTAAAAAATCCACGAGCTAAATAGAGCCTCGCAAAAAGCACAGCTTATAATGAAAAGCAGTGTTCCACTTGCCTAACATCAGCATGGATTCCGGAAAATGCACGGCACCACAATAGTATTTTATGCCATATCTACACATATCAGTCGAACAAACCAGGTGCCTCCTCATGACGCCGTTGGACCGTTGGACTCGTGGGTTGGCGAATATTGGAGCTGCGCACGGGTAAAGTGAAACAAGAAGACGGGTATATGTGAATGACTGCCCGGCTTAATTCATAATTAGTCGATCTAATCGCCTCCTTCCACCCGAGGAAAATTCACATGTATACCACAAAATCTACGGTAACAGTGATTAACCTAATTACTGCGGAGATGAGAATATCACTGAATGCGTTGGTCGACAGACATTACAACTATTATCTACCCCAAGATTATCGGGGATTACGTTCTATAGCATGCCAACGCTGTCTGAAGCTATCAAGTATCTTGTCAGCAGCACTTTGAGTACAGACAGAGAACCCTATAGACCATAGCCGACCAAGAAGAGCGAGCGCTTAAATTGTTTATGTGTGGGTAAAATTACACTGACAGAACAGAACAGGGTGATGATTTTCACATTGAGTATGAAATGAAAAACACAGGAAAAAAGTTGTCACGGCGTGTTAGCGTTCAGAGCCAAACATAGTGGTGGGTGTGTGGGTTCGAATCGTCGGTTTTCCTTTTTCATTTGCATTATAGATCATAAAAAAGCTCGATTAATAAATTAAAAGAAAAATAATAAAAAAACGCCAACAAAAAAAAAATAATACTAAAAATGATCTTCGCCTAAAAAGGCAAAATTTTCAAATAGAAAAAATATATTGTTGGCGCGTTCGCTTTGTATGACTAAAATTAAAAATAGTATACAGTGAATCACAGTCAAAAGTATCCACTTCAGTTTCTTTTATTAAAACTGCGATTGCTAAGAGTTAATTAATGATAGCGATTTCAACTTTAAAATTTCTTCAAATGCATTGAACAAATTGTCTACGGTTCTAATATAAATTAGCATTTGACTTGTGTCCCTTATATCAGTGCTTTCATACAAAGCAAACAGATACATATACCGCATTTTGAATCCTCTTCTTTGTTTATATACATTTTTTATTGTTGCATTGCAGACGAGGCATTCTGCGTCATTAAAAATATTAATACAAAACAAAAAATCATTTTCAAATTCTTCCCTCCACATATTTGCTGTACAACTGCAAAATCTTTTCAGTGTACCCAAAAAAAAACAAATAAAGCGGCATCAACCTGCTTGCATGACATTCAGTACAAAACTGAAGTAAAAAAATCAAAACATTTGCTCTCTTACTTTGCGTTCGGGTCGCGTGTGTGTGATTTGCCGAAAAACTTCGTAACCATATCAATACCTACGAACGGGTTTGCTATAGACCCACCTCAATACGGTCGATCTGCAAGCAATTGGGCGCCAGTATAGAAACCAAGGTTTTTCCCACCCACACAGAGTGCCACCCATTATCTGCATGATATAGGGAGATATGGCTAAATTTGCAAAAAAAAACATCCTCTAAATTTTTACACCTGGAGATTGAACCAGAACCGGATTGAATTGTTCCTCAAAGCACGATTATATTATACACCGCTAGATCCCGATCCCGATGATTGGAACATGATATTTCCCAACGTAACTAACGTACTGCAAGAACGACGAAATTATATGATCATTGAAATAATAAATGTGGTTTTATGCCTGATATTAACCATCAATCAGATCTTCTACTTCGCTACCACACATTTCAACAATATTTATGAGTTTGACAGAATTGAAAGTTCCAACGTTGGGCGCCATATTAAAAACCTTCCCCTAGCAGTAGATTTATGAAATGATGCCCAACGGCCATAGCCGTTGATACCTACTTTAGAAATAAATTTGAGTCCGGTTATATCCCATGAAGGAGACTTCTTTCACAAACGAAGTAATCAGCCCTAGAGGTGTTAAGGGCAAGAATTAACTAGTTCAATAAAACCATTCATTGAAAAGAGCGCATGAACTAGGTCAGTCGATGGCGTTCATTTAAGTTTGATGAACTATGATTTTAGATAAGGGTTCGAAAGCTTACAAATTTAGTTCAGCGGCTCATTTAGGCATATGTGAAGCCATCAGGTAAGGGATAATAAAAAAACGATACGCGACAAACAATTGTCGCAATACATTTTATAATCAATTGTACATTGCGGAATTGGGAGGAATCTATGATAAAGTGTTCGGATCCTTTAAGAAATGCGAAGTCAGAGTATTAGTCGAATGAATCTTAAGTTCAGACAACAATAAAGAATAAATTGGTTTTGTCATTGATACCAACAAAACTCGTTCTTCTACAAAATCCTGATGTAATCAACTGGTAGTACTGATTCCAAGATCTATTCTGAGTTGACTAACGATCCACAACGATCTTGAGCTTCTCTGCAGAAACAGACCTTAACGAAACAGTTTCGATGTTGATAATCAGATTTAAAAGTCGCAACCTCTAATAAGAAAATCTCGATCATGTCTCCTACAAACTTATCACTCTAAACTTTCTAAAGCAATTTCATGGCATTTACCTAAACAAATCATTACTTCATACAAAAAAAGTTAAGCTACTCAGGAGATTAACCCAATAACTTTTCGTTTCAATTCCATTTTCCCATTTAGAGTGTCATAAATTACCATGAAAAGTGGTGGAAACGAAAAGCAAAACAAAAAACTAAACTCCAACAAATGAGCGGCTAAGCCTTAACAATGGCCTCCAACCAGACAAACGGCCAACGTTTTTGGCATAAAGACAATTTAACACTTGAAATAGTTTTTGTGGACTCGGCTTAGAAGGAATACGCAAAAACACATGAATCACCAACAAAGCACAACAAATGGAATGGGGGAAATAAAATCCAAAAAATAAAACAAAAACGAAGTAACGAAATCATAAGAAATAACACGGCTGCCACATTCGGTGGTTTTTGTGGTCAAACGAGTTGCCCAAAGCACTGACAATTATTCTTTAAACGCATTTGCTCATATAAAATGATTCTTAAAAGGCCATAAATTACAACAATAGAGCAGCAGCACAACACCACCACCATTAAGAAGAAAGAAAGAAAAATAAAAACAAAAATGAAAGACAGAAATACATGCGAAACGAAATGTAACAAAAACATAAACATCAAACTCCGAAAGCAATTGACCAACTTCAGTTACAACAGCTTCCAAAACACATGGTGGCCAGGCATGGAAGCAATGAAATGGCAAATAAAAGTTGAGCTGGGATACCTGGTGAGCTTTACACGGCACTGGGAAAAGTGATGACGGCATTGGCACCTTTATTCACCTTTTTTCTTGGATAACAAACCAAACTAACTATCAAACGAAAAGTCAAGTTTAGCTAAGATGGCCCGCCATGTCATCTCACATGGTGTAAAAGAAACATGTGAAGAAACTATCAACTAGCGTAGCGTCCTGAGTATAACAAGTGCCAAGTATTGTGATAATTACTTGATTTCTAATCGATGACACTGTCATTTACAATTTACAACAACAGTTTGAAAATCATTGGCCATCTTTAGCAATGACTTGTTGTTGGTCGATAAAATTGTTAAGAAATAGATGAGATGACATGTTACATTTGATATATTCGAGGTAATGTAGGGGAGAATGGCTTCAGAGTTGTCGCTGTTACAGTATTTGCAACTTGGTAGACATTTTAAAATTGAAACTAAAAATGTGATTGACATGTTCAGAAAGTTTTGGAACAATAGTTGTAATTGTGAATTTGTGAGGAATATTTGTTGGGGCTATCGAATAGAAATTTTTGTTGAGAAAACTTAAAATTTTATATGAAAATTATATTTTTAAGACTTTATAAACATTAAAAAAAAATAATAATTTTTTCTCTAAAACGAATAGTTTTTCTGCAATCGGGCCTTCTTTTAAAAGTGCCGAAAACTTTTAAGGGTAATATAGGTGTATTCGTACATGACAATCCCTTGGATTTTGATTGTGAAAATACTATTACTACATTCCTAACAAATCGCTGAAGTTATATGAATCTAAAAAGTTTTATTAAATTTTTATGGCATATTAAAATTTTTCATCAGAAGTCGAAAATTACAAAGTCGATTTTTTGAATTTCTAGCGTTTTTTACCTAATGCGAGTAGATGAGTTGCACAAATAAAACTTTATGGACGTGGAATGATAGATAACAGACAATACTATAACAAAATGCACAAAACCCCACAAAAATATGCGAAAATACCCGAGTTTTACGTCAATTTTTGCAACCATTTTTGGTGGCATTTAAACGACCAGTGGCTTTAAAGGGGTTAATACAAATGCACCTTCATTCATTAAGAGTCTATAAAAGTGCCCATTCTTTCATTAAAGGTCCCTAGAAGCACCCTTTCTTTCAGGAAGGGTCTATAGAAGTACCCTAAATTTCAGAAAGGGTCTATGGAGTCATCGGTTCTTTCAGAAAGGATCTTTTGTTTAGAAAGGGTCTACAGAAACACCCTTTATTTTAGAAAGGGTCTACAGAAGCGCCCCTTCTTTTAGAAAAGGGTCTAAAGAAGCAATATTTCTTTCAGAAAGGGTCTACAGAAACATCCTTTCTTTCAGAAAGGGCCTACAAAAGCATATTTTTGTCGGAAAGGGTGTAAGAAGCACTCTTTTTTTCAGAAAGGGACTGCAGAAGCACCTTATTTTGGAAAGTGTCTACAGAAACACATTTTTTTCGAAAGAGCCTACAGAAGTACCCTTTTTCGTAAAGGGTCTACTGAAGTACCCAGTAATTCAGAAATGGACTATAGAAGTATCCATTCTTTCAGAAATGGTCTATAGAAGCACCCTTTTTTTAGAAGGAGTCTATAGCACCTTTTCTTTCAGAAAGGGTCTGTAGAAGCGCCCTTTCTTTAAGAAAAGGTCTATAGAAACACCATTTCTTTCCGAAAGTGTCTATAGAAATGATCTATAGAAGCTCAATTTGTTTCATAAAGGGTCTAGAGAAGCTCAGTTTGTTTCATAAATGGGCCTAGAGAAGCAACCTTTCATCCGGAAAGGGTCTACAGAAGAACTCTTTCATTGGGTCTACAGAAGCGCCCGTTCTTCCAGAAAGGGTATATAGATGCACCCTTTCTTGCAGAAAGGGTATATGGATGCACCCTTTCTTGCAGAAAGGGTATATGGATGCACCCTTTCTTGCAGAAAGGGTATATAGATGCACCCTTTCTTGCAGAAAGGGTATATAGACGCACCCTTTCTTGCAGAAAGGGTATATAGATGCACCCTTTCTTGCAGAAAGGGTATATAGATGCACCCTTTCTTGCAGAAAGGGTATATAGATGCACCCTTTCTTGCAGAAAGGGTATATAGATGCACCTTTCCTGCATAAAGGGTATATAGATGCACCCTTTCCTGCATAAAGGGTATATAGATGAGCCCTTTCCTGCAGAAAGGGTATATAGATGCACCTTTCCTGCATAAAGGGTATATAGATGCAACCTTTCTTGCAGAAAGGGTATATAGATGCACCCTTTCTTGCAGAAAGGGTAAATAGATGCACCCTTTCTTGCAGAAAGGGTATATAGATGCACCCTTTCTTGCAGAAAGGGTATATAGATGCACCTTTCCTGCATAAAGGGTATATAGATGCACCCTTTCCTGCATAAAGGGTATATAGATGCACCCTTTCCTGCATAAAGGGTATATAGATGCACCCTTTCCTGCATAAAGGGTATATAGATGAGCCCTTTCCTGCAGAAAGGGTATATAGATGAGCCCTTTCCTGCAGAAAGGGTATATAGATGCACCCTTTCCTGCAGAAAGGGTATATAGATGCACCCTTTCCTGCAGAAAGGGTATATGGATGCACCATTTCCTGCAGAAAGAGTATATAGATGCACCCTTTCCTGCAGAAAGGGTATATAGATGCGCCATTTCCTGCAGAAAGGGTATATAGATGCACCCTTTCCTGCAGAAAGGGTATATAGATGCACCCTTTCCTGCAGAAAGGGTATATAGATGCACCCTTTCCTGCAGAAAGGGTATATAGATGCACCCTTTCCTGCAGAAAGGGTATATAGATGCACCCTTTCCTGCAGAAAGGGTATATAGATGCACCCTTTCCTGCAGAAAGGGTATATAGATGCACCCTTTCCTGCAGAAAGGGTATATAGATGCACCCTTTCCTGCAGATAGGGTATATAGATGCACCCTTTCCTGCAGAGAGGGTATATAGATGCACCCTTTCCTGCAGAATGGGTATAGAGATGCACCCTTTCCAGGAGAAAGGGTATATAGATGCACCCTTTCCTGCAGAAAGGGTATATAGATGCACCCTTTCCTGTAGAAAGGGTATATAGATGCACCCTTTCCTGCAGAAAGGGTATATAGATGCACCCTTTCCTGCAGAAAGGGTATATAGATGCACCCTTTCCTGCAGAAAGGGTATAAAGATGCACCCTTTCCTGCAGAAAGGGTATATAGATGCAAAGGGTCTATAGAAGCACCCGTTCTTTCAGAAAAGGTCTACAGAAGCACCCCTTCTTTCGGAAAGGGTCTATAGGAGCACCAGTTCTTTCAGAAAAGCTCTATAGAAGCACCTTCTCTTTCAAAAATGGTCTATAGAAACACTATTTCGTTCAGAAGGCGTCTATAGAGAAACACCCTGTCTTTCAGAAGGGGTCTATAGAGAAACACCCTGTCTTTCAGAAGGGGTGTATGGAGAAACACCCTGTCTTTCAGAAATTGCTTATGGAAGCACTCTTCTTTTCAGAAATTGCTTATGGAAGCACTCTTCTTTTCAGAAATTGCTTATGGAAGCACTCTTCTTTTCAGAAATTGCTTGTGGAAGCACTCTTCCTTTCAGAAATTGCTTATGGAAGCACTCTTCCTTTCAGAAAGGTTTTATAGAAGCACCCTTCCTTTCAGAAAGGTTTTATAGAAGCACCCTTCCTTTCAGAAAGCTTTTATAGAAGCACCCTTTCTTTCAGAAGAGTTTTATAGAAGCACCCTTTCTTTCAGAAAGGTTTTATAGAAGAACCCTTTCTTTCAGAAAGGTTTTATAGAAGCACCCTTTCTTTCAGAAAGGTTTTATAGAAGCACCCTTTCTTTCAGAAAGGTTTTATAGAAGCACCCTTTCTTGTAGAAAGGTTCTTTAGAAGCACCCTTTTAATCAGAAAGGTTCTATATAAGTACTTTTTCACTCAGAAAAGGTCTTTAGAAGCACCCTTTCTCTTAAAAGGGGTATATAAAGAAACACCCTTTCTGTCAGAAAGGGTCTATAGAAACACAGTTTCTTCAGAAAGGGTCTATAGAAGCACCCGTTCTTTCTTTCAGAAAGGGTCCATAAATACTCTCAGAAATTTTTTAAAATTTTGCCTGCTAGGGCGAAGATCATTTTTAATGATTTTTACTAATTTTCTCGTTTAGAGTTAAGCTTGATGATCGGAAATTTTTTGCAAGTGAAAAAGGAAAGCCAAGGACTCGAACCCACACAGTCACCAAATTACGTTACCTAGTTTCGCTGTTGGTTAAGCAGCTTTTCAGTCGTATCGACTGTGGAATGGCTTCTCTGTCCTAGAACTTTTCGTTTTTCAAATGCAAATGTGTTTTTATACATTAACGGATAATTGGCCGTTGAAATGTATTTTCTTCATGACAAACGCTATTTTGCACTGCCTTTGAAGTTATGGGTTTGGCTTTGAACGCTAACACGCCGTGACAACATTTTTTTGATATGTTTTCAAGGACGTGGGTTGAAATCCCAGCCTGGCTTAGCCTGTTTTTTTATTTTTTGAAATTTTGCCTGTTAAAGCGAAGATCATTTTTAATGCTTTTTACTAATTTTCTCGTTTAGAGTTAAGCTTGATGATCGGAAATTTATTGAATCACTCTTCCTTTCAGAAAGGTTTTATAGAAGCACCATTTCTTTGAGCTTCAATAAATATTTAATTCATTATTATATAATAAATGCAAAATGGTAACACTTAATGTTTGCTAGCATATACGCAATGTGTGCTTGTTTCTCTCATGTTTTTCCTTCTCTAGCCCCAAAAGCACACAACAAACAAACAAACCACTCAAAGTGTCATCGAATTTCATCGCTGATCGCTTAATGACAATTTATGTTTTGTTTGTAAACAATATTTTTTTTTCTTCACGAAACCCCACGACCGAGATACTGTTTATAACAAATTGTTGGGAACAACGAGGTAACATTTTTCCTTGGAGAGTCAAAAATCTCTATATGAAAATGGATGTTTGTACATCTGTGTGTTGTGTATCATTTTCCACTTGAAACTAATTGGCGGGAATTGAAAACTTGTTTACTAACTTTACCACACACTAACTAGCCAAAGTAAAAGTGAATTAGTTGCAATTTCATTGAAGTGCCTGCATCTGAGGTGTTACAGTTGTTGTTCAAGTGTCCCTTGTTAATTTCATATAATCTTGACAAGGTAGAAAATTAAGCAAAATAAATGATAATCTCATATTAAAAAAGGCAAGAAGGCTAATACGCTTAACTGGATCGGTGGTTTAAGTACACCCTACTGCATACTCTATTGGAAAATTAATTTTCTTAGTTTACAAATATGACTATGAAGCTGTTACAGCTATGGTGTATTTTTTTTTTTTTTTGATTTTGCGATCTTGAAATATTATATTGCATATTTTTATCTGAGGAAGTCGTCTCCTATTTATTGTAGTTCTTAAGATTTCGAAATGGATCGCATATTTACTAAACTCAATTGGAAAATAATCATTGATAACATTTCTTCGCCTATACTTTCATTAGTCTATGATATCACTAGCTGTAACGTGATTTGTTTCAAATCTTGAATACAACCAAACGTCACATACAACAAAATTCTTCGTTATTGCATATGCTTGCTTGTTCAACTATAACAATATTCAACCATATGATGACTAAGAAACGATAACAGTGTTGTATTTGAAAGTATATTTTTGTAGAAATAATGTTCGAAAGTTTTTCGCACATTGTGGAACGTATGTTATTGTTGCACAAGGTATTGCCAGATGAAAAATTGTTGAAATGAAGGGAGCGGTTACAATTTAAAGCAAAATATCGATTTGGTCAGTGGATACCACTATTTTTACTTGTTATTATTCATTATTTACTTCAAACAAATTGCAAAAATAAGCTTCGTTCCCGTACTTTTTTAATGGTAAAAGTGTCAAAAGAGCAAACAGTCGAAAATGAGTTACACATTCACATTTTTCCAAAATGTACGGGAAGGGAAAAATGAGTTGCACGGCGTTATGTCCACTGCGTTTTGAGGACATAACTCCCAAAATTCGTGGGGAGTTATGTCCGTAAACCAACGCGGACATAACACCCAACAAAATCGCGGGCATAACTCCCAACGTTTTTTTTCTTAATTTCAAAATTATTTCTTTGCTTAATTTTAAAATTTATAGTTAAAATTTTTTATAAATTTTAGAGTAGAAGTTAGAATGTAAGCATAGTTTTATATTTGAGAAGGCCTAAGTGCCAACCAATGCCGAAGTAACCACAAAATCCTCCTGATTTCATTAAATTATTTAAAAACGAAATTATGCCCGAAAATACGTAAGTATCTGTTCGGAGAAGTTTTACCATACTACGGTATTTCAGAAATCGTGAAAATTTTTGTTAATGAAATCGGGTGAATTTTTTCAAAAATACTTAAGCCTGCGGTGCTTTTTGCTTTTCAGAAAGTATTTGAATATTTTTACAAAAACATTATTGCTTAAGTCTGGAGTATTCCTCCAATGGCTTAACTTCACCACTATCCTCTTTTCAGAGAGTAATGTTTACAAAACGCACTGACAGCTTGCAAAATTGACTGATCGCTACCAATATCATGATTTCATGCCGGCGAAGGGAATTATCAATTAGCTTTTCAGTTTTTGAAATGATGAATTTTTAGTGAAAACCTGAACTCTTTAAGCATCGAGTATTCTCATGTTAATAAGAATGATGCTCACTTTTCGGCTTTCCCAAAAAAAACACCAGAACAAAATATTTGCAAGCTAAAATCATGATATTGATAGCGATCAGTCAATTTTGCAAGCTGTCAGTGCGTTTTGTAAACACTACTCTCTACAAAGTGGATAGTGGTGAAGTTAAGCCAATGGAGGAATACTCCAGACTTAAGCAATCATATGATTGAATCCTCAACTTTTACAAAAAATTTTTATCTTCTTAAATTGTTAAAATATTTTTGTAAAAAATCGCGCGAATATTTTTATAAAAACTTTTTGTCTTCTTAAATTGTGAAAATATTTTTGTAAAAAATCGCGCGATTTTTTTAAAAATATTTTCGCCTGCTGCGCATTTCGCTTTTCTGAAACTATTTGAATATTTTTACAAAAACTTTTTATCTTCTTAAATTGTTAACATATTTTTGTAAAAAAATCGCGCGATTTTTTCAAAAATATTTTCGCCAGCAGCGCTTTTCGGTTTTCAGAAAATATTTAAATAATTTTACAAAAACTTTTTATCTTGTTAAATTGTGAAAATATTTTTGTAAAAATCTCAATCGATTTTTCAAAAATATTTTCGGCTGCAGCGCTTTGTTCAGAAAGTGTTTGAAAATTTTAACAAAAACTTTTTAATTTCTTTAATAGTGAAAAAAAAATTTGGTAAAAAATCTTGCGATTTTTTTAAATATTTTATTTTCCTGCGGTTAGAATTTTGCGTTTAAAATATGTTTGATGTCAAATTTTGAATATAATTCGATTTGTATTGGCTACCACTTATTTTGTACTTAATTTTCTTAAAAATTTTAAATTAATTATAACTTACATTATGAGATGTAAATTATATACGAACTTTATTTTTAATTTTTAATTATCTTATCTATTTGAAATAAAAATTGTATTTGAATAAAAATCACTTAAATTTTAAAAAGGACATAACTCCCATTGGGACTTATGTCCGCAAGGGAGGGTCGGACATAGCTCCCCAAAAATTGGGTGTTATGTCCGCAAACCAAGGCGGACATAAGTCCCAAAATAGTTTTGGGAGTTATGTCCGTTGGGAGTTATGTCACGGCACCAACACCCAAGAAACTGGAACAAATGTTAAAGTCGGCGTGTCAGCGAACCAGAAGCCGACAAACATGTTGCACATTTTTGCTCGCCCAAATTTGTCATGTAAAAAGTTTTTAAAGAGAAAGCTATTCAGTGTCATTTTTGTTCAAAGGAAGTGAACATTTTGCAACTTTTTTGGTATACGGGAACGCATTTTGGAGAAAAATGTGCAAAGTGTGTAAAAACTTTTTAGTTCTGGAACGAAGCTATATTTGGGAACAAAAAATTGAGTCAGTATTAAAAAAAATTGAAATAGTTTAAATTATTTTTTATTGTTCATGTTCTAAACTGTGTATTATTTTGTGATATTTTATCCATATCTCATTAATATTATACACCTCAATGGTCAATCCATGGTTCAAATCCTATTACATTTTTGCACAAATCATTTTTTCCCAAAAAAACTTTCAATATTACACATAATCATGAGTAAAAACCAAAAACAAACAAAAAATCGCAGGCGGAATTTTAAAAAACCCAGTCAAAGTTCTAATTTTAAGGTTTATTTTAGGGTTTCATGGTTTTGCTTGGAAATCACAAGTCCTATCGAAATGTTGTAGCTGTGAAAATTCTCTAGAGGATTGACCTTTATGATTGTTCCTAAGTTTTAGTATTTTTGAGATATTGAAATTAAGGTCACATTTTTAGGTTTTTTGCTGTTGTTGTAACAGTGTTTTATTATTATGCTTGTATGTTCGTTCTCCTGTTCAATCTGGCTCTGGGTCTATCTCCAGTTCCAGAAAGTTGGCTACTTTGATGGGATGTAACCACAGATCCACTGGAGTCGCGCGATCGATTCCCGCCCAATAGGAATTTAGGCGACTGCAATATCCCAAACGTAATTGAGCCAAAACTACTCTGGTTTGTAGAGCTGGCAAACGATCGATATTACCAACATTAGATATTTTCGATATAATATTTTAAAATATCGATTGCTATCGATATTATCGTTAAGCTGTCAACACCATTAATTTGGAGATGAAAATGGCGGAAATGTCAGTGCTTTTCTTGACATATTGTACAATTAGTTCACAGAAATGTAAAGGAGAATAAACAATTGCTTTTATTTTATAAAATAATAAAAAATGCATTTTACTTTTCCGAAAAATATGTACGTGTGGCTACGGACTTACTTTCTCACACAGACAAAACCGAAAAGCAGCGAAATTTCTATTTATTTCAATGAATTTTAGGTTGGGGGTTTTTGTTCCGATAATATCGATAGGCAAAACTATCTATCGATATTTAATTTTTATAAAACAATCGATTTTATCGATAGTGCCACCGATTTTTTTGCGAGCTCTACTGGTTTGTCATGGCAGCTGACGCTCTTCAGCTGCGATAGATGGGGGATGTGCTCCGATGACTGCATTCACACAATAATTGCCTATGGTCTTAGCAACTGTGTCCGTGTGAATGCTGTTCAAACCTGCCTGATATGCCTGTTGATCTAGAGGTTCTCTCCTATATTATTGGACCGTCGTCTCTAGAGCATGAATATCTTTCTTGATATGCCTGGGTGTATCGATGGCCAGCAGATGGTGATTGAGATGGCTCTCACGGTAACACCCGAGCAAGTACTGCAACGATAGCATCTCATTATGTTGTCGTACTGGAAGAATCTTTGCCTCCTCATGTAGATAGTCCACTGTAGATTTGAGGAGTCACCCTGTTGCTGTTCTCAGGGCGGCGTTCTGACAAATTTGAATCTTATCCCACTGCGTGTCACATAAATTCGGGGACCAAACTGGCGCCGCATAGCTTACCACAGACAGACCTATCGCTTTATACGTGGTCAACAAGGTTTATTTATCTGCACCCCAAGTGCTGCCGGCTAGGGACTTGAGGACCTTGTTCCTACATTTCAGTTTATCGCATATAGTTGTGGCATGCGCGGACGACGTGAAAGTGGTGTCGAATGTTACCCCTAGAATTTTGGGGCAGTTTGTGGTCAGAATTCTGTTACCATCGACCCTGATATTCAACTCTCTTCTATACTGCGCCGTCCATGTGGTGAACAGAGTGGCCGTCGATTTAGTGGCGGATATCTGCATATTCCTCGAGTGGAAAATGGTGGTAAGATCGGTTAAATAGGAGTTCAGTCTCTCACAGATGTCATCAGGGTAGGTAACTGACGCCAGGATCGTACAATCATCCGTATACGTTACGATCTCAATGCCGTCTGGAGTGCGCGGAATACAGGAAAGGTAGAGGTTAAACAGTTCCGGAGATATCACCCCTCCTGGGGAACTCCCTGTTTCACTCTACGGGGCTTGGGTTTCTTGTTCCTGAATTCCAAATACGACTGGCGACCACACATATAGTTGATTATCCAACGTTTCAGACTTGGCCGGAGGGTTGTCGGCTCGATGTCCTCGAACAGCGTGGAGTGCTTGACAGTATCAAAGGCTTTTGATAAGTCAAGCGCCACCATCACTGTTCTATCACACGGCCGTTCCTGGTTGAGTCCTCGACAAATATGTGTGGAGATGGCGTGCAGCGCTGTTGTCGTGCTGTGCTGCTTACGGAGTCCATGCTGATGATCGGCAACTTGCTAGCTATTTCTAATGCTGGGAAGGACTAAGGCCTCAAGAGTCTTCGCTACAGGGGACAAAATTGAAATCGGCCTGTACGATTCACCTTTGCTGGTATCCTTGCCTGGCTTTAGTAGCGGGACCACCCTGCCCATTTTCCAGACTTCGGGAACAATAAGGGTGGCTAGCGACAGGTTGAGAACTTTAGTGAGACACTCCACTCCCGGCTCATCCAGCTGTTTCAACATTACCATGGAAATTCCGTCAGGGCCCAACGCTTTGGATGATTTAGCGTTCCTTATGGCATCCATCCATTGTAAACTGTGGTGGTTCATCCTCGGCAGGAAGAGATCTACTGCGACGTAACACTCTTCTCTTCGCCCTGTCACTCTCGGGGTGCTCGACAAACAGTCGATTGAAGTAACTTGCACACCTCTTCGGGTCAGTCAACGTAACGTCGCCAAACGTGACTGAGGTCCTGTCATCCCTCCTTCCGGGGTTCGATAGTGACTTAACCGTTGTCCACAATTTGCTTATACCGGCTCCAATGTTGCAACTCTTCAGATGATTTAACCACTTGTTCCGCTTATGTTCGCCGACCAGCCTGTTAACTTCCAGTGTCAGCTCCCTGACTCTGGGGTCGTCGGGGTTGGTTCGACGAAGCTCATCACGCTCATTTGCTAATCCCGTCGCCTCTGCTGGGAAATTTGGTCTTACTTCGGGTATTCGACCAGCAGGTATATGGCGAAGCGTTGTTGTCCGTGTATACAAAAGCTCAATTCGGAAAATTGTAAATATTGGTCCATTTTTTGAAAGGGGTAGAAAATCTTCAAGCAGAATATTATCTATATAAAGTGTTTACCATCAGTTAAGATATTCTGTTCCTCCAAGGATAAAAGCCGCAAAAACATCCCACGTTTCAGCAAACTTGAGCATAATTTCTGATAAAAGAAAAAAGAAAAATTCGATCTATGTTGTTCTTGCTCTTTTATTCTTTTATTAGAAATGACGCCCAACTTTATTGAAACGTTGGATTGTTTTCGGCTGAAGCTTTGACGTAATTGTTCCTATTTACTTCAATACAGTTCGTGGTGGAAGGTATAAAAAGTTCATCCCGTTGTTACTTGTTTTTTACGAACACCACACTCTGGACACAGCCGTATGAAAATATGAAATTCAAAATGTTTAAATCTGGTGTTAATAGCTACCATATTTTATGTCACCGTATGTTTAATAGTCTAAACACACAATACTTTCCAAATTTTGGTGTTAAATCTCGTAGCTCTATCATAAGCTTCGCCGTAAGGCTCAGAATAGAGAATAGCACATTGTTTAGCTAATAACAATTTGACCTATGACTCACATAAATATTTTGAAATTTTCACCCATATTTCATTTATCATAAATAATGTTTTTTAAATATACGGTACATCACATTCTCGTATGTAATTCGTTCATAATAAAATTACTACAGTCCTATGTGCAAAATTAAACAATCTTAGTTGGTTTTCCTTACAAAGTTCACATTCAATTTCAACAAAAAATAATAAAAACAATACTTATTAACTCCATATTAATTATAATAACAAATTATTTTTATTACAATACAATAAATGAATGGCCTTGTTCGCATTTGTGCGTTTATGTGACTTCCTCCTGCAACCCTGCTGTAAAATGTTCCATAATAAAGCGATAATAAACGGCTTAAGAAAACAGCCTGAAAGTATGCTATGATATTGTATTTATTTGTTAATTTATAAAACTCAACAAACATTCTCACACCACTAAACAAACAAGCACAGTACTTCACTGCGATGGCAAATGTGCGTGTCTGGTATAAAACAACAAACAAAGAACTTTGGAAAAGGAAGTCCTTGAAGAAAAATTTTGAAAGGAGGAGGAATAATTTCATAATGAGAATAATTTTCAAATAAAATAAATTAATTTATGTCACAAACAAAACAACAACGTTGACATGTAAGGATACGACATTTAGAAGTTGTTTTGTAAATATAATTGTGCGTAATGTGATGGATAAAGAAATAATTCTAATTGTGATTTGAAATCTTTAAAATGGTTAAATTCCCATTTAAGTGTTAAATTCTTCAGAAATTCACACCTTGATTTGATTTTTGTTATCTAGCTTCAAATATGTGGCATGTAACAAACACGTGTTGAATTTCACTATTGTCTTAGCCAGCGAAAAGGGGGTAAGAATTGCCTGCCTGCTGACTAGCAGCTGAGTTCAGTGTCATTTTGGTGGTGGCGGCGGCATTTCACAATGGCCTAAAAGGTGTGTTCTAGGTCCATTCGATTGTTAACTACTTTGTTTAAAAACAAGTTTTTTCTTGTTTTTTTTTTATTCTGTGCCCAGGTTGTTGCCTTGTCCTGACTTGTGGACTGAGTTTAATCTTAAGCGGATTTAGCAGTTGACGCGAAAACAAAACAAACAACAACAAAGGCATTTAATGATGTTTACTATTAGCCATAAGTAGTGATAGTGAGAAATGGTACGTACCTAAGGCCAATGCATAGCTTAAGCCTTCCATTATTATTAGAATCATGTGAGGAATAAAATCGTCGTCGCTAGTTGATATACACATGAAAAACATCGACGTCACTGCAAATATTGATTGTATTCCCTGTTTTTCTTTGGTCTCATGTGCTTTACAAGAAACGAGGCTTCACATGTGCTCTTTTGCTGTTCAAAAGGTTAAAATAAGCTTTTTACATTCAACCAAAAACGTGCTAAAATTCAAGCATTGTCTGAGCTCGCAACATTAACAGCAACACCTTAAACACAATGGCTTGTGATCTTAAAGAGGAGGGTATTGAAGAGGTACGAAAAGAAATGTTAGTAATGATTTCAACGGATGGGATTAATCGCAGAAGGGGTGTTGGTATTCTCAAAGCGGACACGTAGGCCTTCACAAAAAATAACAATCAAGTTAAACTTCCCACAGAAGGCGTTCCCTGATCCTCTTACCTAAAAGTCTTCTCATAGAAGAGCTGAAGGTCTTGTCATAGAAGACCTGGGCCATATTCCTCGAAACAACTTATCGCTTTTCATTTTGCATTTATCAAAAAGTAGTTATTTTGAAAAGTGATAACCTTTTTTTGTTCCACAAAATTACTTTTCAATTTCCCAAATTTGTCTATCACTGTTCTTTTAGCACAGTTGTTGTGCTCTCTTGCTCAATTTTTCCGCCATATTGGTAAGTCTCTCAGTTCTCTTGCAAAGTGTGAATGATATTTGTTCCACAGAACGTTTTATCATCTTTGCATTATTTTTACTTTGCAATAATAAATAAGACATGCAAAATTGAGACGAGCGAAAAAAAAATGAAAAGAAACTGATATTATTAAAAGTAAATTAAATAAAATAAAATATAATGAAATAAAATAAAATAAAATAAAATATAATAAAATAAAATATAATAAATGAAATAAAATAAAATAAAATAAAATATCATAAAATAAAATAAAATGAAATAAAATAAAATAATATAAAATAAAATAAAACAAAATAAATTAATATGAAATAAAAATAAAATAATTTTAATAAAGATTAAATAATAATTAAATGAAATAAATTAAAATAAGATCAAAATAAATTAAATGAAGTAAAATAAAATAAAAAATAAAATGATATAAAATAAAAAATAAATAAAAATAAAACAATATAAAATGAAGGGAAATAAAATAAAATTAAGTGAAATAAAGTAAAGTAAATTGAAATAAAATAAAGTAAAATTAAACAAAATGAAATAAAGTGAAATTAAACAATCTAAAATAAAATGAAGGGAAGTACAAATAAAATAAAATACAATAAAATTTAGCGAAATAAAACAAGTAAAAAGCGTTATGTTCGGCATAGAGTAATTAGTTTTCTTTCTCCACAAAGTGGAGAAGTTACTTGCCAAATTATAACTAATTCGTCCTAGAAATGTATCTAAAAACCTTAAAATAGCTGAAATCGGACGGTACTGCTATATGGGGGCTATAAAAAAACGTAGACCTACGAGTATATCCATAATTTATTGTGGAGACGTTTCTTGGTGATTGACTGAATTATACCTAATTCGGCCTGGAAATGTAGCTAATAACCCCAAAGTAGCTGAAATTGGGCGGTATATGGGGGCTATAATAAAAGATGGGCCTATGTCGGTAAGTTTTTGAAGCATATTATAACTAATTCGTTCTGAAATGTAGCTAAAAACCTTAAAATATCTGAAATCGACGGCATTGCTATATGGGGGCTATAAAAAAGCTCAACTTCCAACTTGATTTAAGACACGTGTGAACAGCATTTCATCCCCCTATCTCAACTCGTTCGGAAGATAGCGTGATTACAACAGACTGACGGACGGATGTGGTTAAATCAACTTAGAATTATACGCTGATCAAAAATATATGTATATACCTTATAGGGTCGCAAATGATTATTTCGATGAGTTACAAATGAAATGACAAACCTAATATACCCTCCATATTATGGTGGAGGGTATAGTAACAAATAAAAATAGTCTCTCAAATAGAGTTTAGTCTAAATGTAAAATCGAGAAACATCGATTTGTGAGGTTGTTCGCAGGGTGGAAGTTCGGAATGGGGTTGTTCGTAGGGTGGAATTTCGGATAGTGAGAGTTCGAAGTAGGATGGTTGATTCAGAGGGTAGAAGTTCGGAAAAATCTTTACAATTTCTTGTCATAACCGTGTTTTCACTATTTCCGAACAAAATCTCGCTTTAACAATGTACATTGGCAAAGAGAACGTTTACCTCGCAAATTTAAGACAAACTTATCACAATTTGATCTGCAAAATCAAAATGCAGAGTTTTCTGTGGAACGAAAGAGCAATTTTTTCGCAAAATCTTAGCAGAATACGCAGAAATAACGTTTGTGGAACAGAAATCAAAAAAATAGCTACATTTTTTGAAAAGTAAGCAAACTCACTTTCTAATTAGCAACTTATCACTTACCAAAAATAATGGTTCTGTGGAACACTTAAATTTGAGAATTGTCAATATTGATAAGTGCAAAATGAAAAGTTGATAAGTTGTTTCGTGGAATAGGGCCCTGATGGTGTTTTCATAGCAGACCTCGTGGTCTTCTCGTAGAAGACCAGTAGGCCTATTCTGTAATTTGTATCGATTAAAAAGTTGTTAAAATTTCTTTTGCTTTTGTAACAACTACAAAACAAACAACAAATTTTTGTAAAATAAACAATGAGTAAAGTTGTTAAAAAGTTACAGAATAGGCCTACAGGTGGTATTCTCATAGAAGACCTGGTGGCGTTCTCATTGTATACCTGGTGGACTTCTCTTTGAAAACCTCGTAAAAGACCTGTTCGTCTTCTCATAGAAGTTCAGTTCGTCTTCACACAGTGGATGCGCCAAACGACAAAAATCAAAAAATGCATGACATCGTTTTAAAAATTAAAAAATGCAAATCGCTTCAAAACATTCCAAATTTTTCAAAACTCAACTTACTTTTTCCATTTTTCGCGGTTCTTAAGGACAAAAAGCCTCACAAACGTGACTAATTTTGAAGAAAAAATTGTATTTAAAAATGAGAAAAAGGGTTATATTCTAAGCAAATTTATGAAAAAAAAAGAACTATTATTAACGCCATAACTTAAGTTGAATCATTTAGTAAATTGCCTTAGCTTCATGAAAATTCCTATAAATTGCAAGGGTTGTCATATATGTTGGTTATAATATCGGTCAAAATGAAAATATTTAATATAGATGCATGGATTTCCTTAAAGTTTAAGGGCCTGTTTATGTATGTCGATAAGAAAACGAATGCACAAGAAAAACTACCAAATTTGAAATTTGAGTGTGTATTTCAAATTTGTTTTTTGTTTTGAAGAAAAAGCAAATGAAATAATATTTCAAAAACTAAAGTTTGGGTGTGTTTCATGCGCACACATTTTCGTTTCGAAATACATAAACTGGGGGTAAGTTACTTTCCAAAAATTTGCAAGAATGGCCACTAGTACCAAATTGAAGCCTAGCGCCTGTAGATTTCTAAACTGTATAGAATTTTTGCGGAAATTTGCGGTTTTGGCAGTTATGACCTAGCTAGTTAGCACCATCTGGCAGGAAGAACGAGTATCCGACGATTGGAACCTGAGTATCCTGTGCCCCGTCCACAAGAAGGGAGATAAGACTGTATGCTCTAACTATAGGGGCATAAGTCTACTCCATATTGCCTACAAGATTGTGTCAGGGATATTGTGCGAACGACTAAAGCCTATGGTCAACGAGATAATTGGACCATACTAATGCGGCTTTAGACCTGGCAAGTCCACCATTGACCAGATATTTACCCTGCGGAAAATCCTGGAGAAGACCCAAGAGATGCAGATCGACACCTACCACCTTTTTGTCGATTATAAAGCAGCCTTCGACAGCCCGATGCGTTCAATGGTATTCCAAGCCATGTCTGAATTTGGTATCCCCGCAAAGCTCATCCGGCTTTGTAAAATGACTTTAACTGACACGAGGTCCTCAGTTAAAATAGGAAAGAACCTCTCCGAAGAGTTTGGTACCAAAAGAGGTTTCAGACAAGGAGACAGCCTTTCGTGTGATCTCTTCAACATCCTGCTGGAAAAGTTTATACGAGTGGTAAACGTGAAAAGAAGTGTCACAATCTACACCAATAGTCACATGTTACTTGCTTATGCTGATGATATACATAGACATCATCGGCCGATCAGTAAATGAAGTAACTGATACCTTTATGAAGGTCGAAGGAGAATCTGCTAAAGTGGGTCTGGCGGTAAACGGTGAGAAGACCAAGTTGATGGTGTCGACGCGCAATGCGTCAATTGAGCTCGGACCGACTGTGGAAGTTGGTTCCTATAATATTGAGGTAGTAAAAGACTTCGTCTACCTCGGCACCTCCGTAAACACAACAAACGACATCAGTTGTGAAATAAAAAGAAGAATTGTATTGGCCAACAGATGCTACTTTGGTTTACGTAAGCAGTTTAAAAACAAAGCCACATCTTGTCAAACAAAAATAACGCTCTACAAAACACTGATACTACCCGTGCTGATGTATGGCTCCGAAGCCTGGGTACTTGCGCAAGCAGACATGGCAGTGTTTGGTGTGTTTGAGAGAAAAATTCTTCGAAAGATCTACGGACCAATCTGCGTTGACGGTGAATATTGACGTCGCATGAACCACGAGCTGTATCTGCTATACAACGACATCAATATTGTTAAACGTATTGAGATGCAGCGATGAGCGAATGAGCGATGATGAACCCGCTAAAGAGGCGTAAAAATACGGACCGCTTGGCGATGCACGCAGAATTGGAAGCCAAGGAATAGATGGCGCAAACAAGTGGATGATGAGATGAAAATGCGCGGTATTCCAGAGTGCTAAGTAACAAATAGGGAGAATTGGAGATCTTTTCTTAGTTCAGTCTATGGAACAAATGTTCTGTAATGGGTTAGCTAAGTAAGTAAGTAATATTTTTAAGTAATTTTATTATCCTTTCTTACATTTAGTTTCAATATAATGTTTTTGTGCTATTAGCGATACCTATGATCATGGTAACTTAGAGCTGTAATGAAAACTCGCGAAAGAAAAAATGATTTAGGGGTATTCGCTTTAACAAATAACTTATTTTATTTTTGGGACACCCTTATATTGGACCACGCAAAAAAGTGGAGATTTTCCCGCACTGAGAACCAAAAATACATTATTACAAGTAATTATGCAGACAAATGTGGTTAAATCTTATAAAGTACCAAAAAAAAAAGGATGTTAACCCTATATGGAGGCTGTGGTCAAAAGTGGACCGATATGACATTTCTGAAGCCTGAGTTCATTATAAGAACATATTCGCTTAGAATATTTGGTTGACATCTGCCTAAATAAATCCATATAAAAATATATACCAAATAATTGACCGATACTGAAAAATTTTCGCGGGGAGGTTTACTATGCATTAAAAACTCTTAGTACCGGATTACAGCAAATTCGGTTGAAAAATGTGTTGGTAACAGTAAAATACTTAAATTCAGAATGATTCATTATATGGCAACTACGCGAAATTTTGGACCTAGGACCCCAAATTTTACTTAGAGGGTTTTCAGGCCACTATGACCCATTGATAACAATTTCAGTTCGATATATTATTTAGAAGTATTTTTGTCACACCTTCCCATGTAGTGCCACTGTTGTGCAGAGGGGTATCTCATATAAGACTTGTAGTTCCTCTCGTAATATGTAGTCGTACTTTCTTACATACGTGAGTCCAGAAAAAACCCTGAGATACACGCACTCCTGCCATAGGTGTCATCTGACCGAAGTTCGAGAGTCCTGGCTGCGGATGTGACAAACTGAGCACATATAAATTGGTTCTGGGTTTTTCTTTGTCCCCGCACGTACTAAAATAATTCGGAGCAGACATTCTGGGATATGCTGCTCTCAACACAGAAAAGGATACAAATACAAACATATTAACACTGAGGTGGCAGCCGTTGGCTGGAGCACTTGAGTTATTTGGTTCCCTGTCAATCCGGCATCGAAAAATCCACCGCCGTGGGTTTGTAGTAACATGTTGGTTTGATTTGTTGGTGTTCTCATACGAGGACTGCACGATAACTTCCTGGCCAAACAATGAAAATGCGTATATTTTCCATCAAAAATAGTTTTATTGTTTTCTTAAGTAGTCTCCAGCATGCTGTATACACTTTTTCATGCGCTCAAACCAACTGTTGGAGCACTTTTTCCACTCCGAATGAGACACCTTCAAAATATGGTTTTTGAACGCTTTTACAGCATCTTCTGGCAATGAAAATGTATGAACACGCTTTTTTTCTTGATGAGCGGGAATCAAATGAATTCAATGGTTGCCAAGTCAGGGCTGTACGGCGTTTTGTCTGGTCATAAAGGAACTGATTTGAATAGATGTGTGAGAGCTCGCATTGTCATGGTGCACAATGATTCGTATTCTCTTGTTCGTTTTTCGAATCTTTCAGGAGACTTCGGGCAAACAAATTGTAGTGTACCACTCAGAATTCAACCGTCCTACGTTGCTCAAGCCGTGTAGAAGCCACATGGTCAGTTTAGCCGAAGAAATAGGGGCCATTTGCTTCGAATAACTTTCCTTTGGATTTGGCTTGCCTTCGAAGACCCCCTCGGTCGATTGCTGTTGGTCTTCTCATAGACTTTTTGCTCTGCTCTTAGGTGGCTTTATAGATATTCAGTTCACTGTGACGATATTATAAATGTCTTTTGAAGCGTCCTGATCATATTTATTCACAATTTTTTGCACCAATCCACAAGAGCCCTTTTTGACCGATTGTCTAATTTTGCTGGATCTAAGGAGAAAACCCCATTTGTGCGGTCAGGTGTTCATGCAATATGAAATGTTAGTCGGTGGAAGAAATGGCCAAGCATGCATCTATCTCACGGTATATAACATGGCGATCTTGCATTATCCGCCCACGGACAGCCGTTTTTGGCCCTCGCGACTTTCGTTTCTTGGCTAATATCGGCGCGTTTGAATTAATTAAACCAGTTCTTCATAGTGCTATAGGATGGTCCTTTATCGACATACATGGAATTAATTTGATCGATGCACCCTTGCTGTGATTATCAATTATTATCACCTTCTTGTAATAAAACAAAAAATATACACTTTTTTTTATCACTCTTTCAGATGATCACTTTATTCACGAGTTCACTTTTGAATCTATCTTTAGACTGACTTTACAATAATTTTACTTGCTATTTATATATTTTTTCTTAACTTAGAACAATATTAAAATGTTTATGTCAACCACAATTTCACCGAATTAATTTTACAAGTTGACAAATTAATTAGAATTTTGTCTGCTGAAAAGAAATGCTAATAATGCAATCTTTAGGCAGCGCGTTTATTTGAACGGAAGTACTATTGCAAAATCGAATGTTTATGGATGATGAAAGTTAAGGTGGCATGTGTACTTGTTAAAGAGGGTATGTTTGTGTGAATGATTTTAGTTTTTATTTCATTTAATTGTAAAAATTATGAAAATTGGGTTGCGCGTGTAAGGGAATTTTAGGAGACATGATTCTGTTAAATAATATTTGTAGGTGTTATGAGAATATTGGATGGTACTATAACACCCCCACTGCTAGTTTGAGGCTCCGACGAAATTTTTATGGTTGACATTTTTCTTGTTATAAACATTATAGTTAGACATGTGATGGTTTATGTGATGGGTAATATTTTGTATTTGGTCGGATATAAAATTATTGACGTAAGTCAAATTGTCCATTCTGTTGTTCAATGTCTTCTGATTTTTATACAGTGACTGCAGGGAGTTGTTAATTTTTATTTCATCGTCATTGTCCATTGAACCAGTTATAAATTTCAGACCTGTGCCTAGTATGTTTATTAATCCCCGTTTTGATCTGAAATGTGGATTAAGATCTTCTATTTTGTTCTTTAGTAAAACAAAATTTTTGTTTGTTGTGTCCAGTAGGGTTTTTGTTTCAGTAGTTGTCACGTTCAAGGAATGTATATTTTACAGTATTAGATCTAAAGTTTGTGTGTAGTAGGTCGTATTGATGATGTGAATTATTTTATTGTAGTGTTCAATTACTTTTACTTCTTCCGTCTTAATAGGTATATATCCATTGTTGTTTGTTAGGTCCTGGATGTCGATAGTTTGAGGTGCAACGGTCACAGAGAATAATATAATCAATATCCATGTCGTCATCTAAAAAGAGTCGGCAAGTTATTTGTTAGTAGTTATTGTGGGGTTATCTCTGTCCTGATAACGCTTCTTTGGTCTAACATGTGTCTTGTAGTACTTGTGTCCTGTTGTCTTGCTTGCAATGTGTTCTCCGTCTAGTTTTATAGCATCTATTTTCCTATACTTGCGGTGGTTTTTGCCACCTCTTATTTCTCTTATGAAATTGGTCCCTTCTTCTAGGTCTACATCTCTCCTGTCTTCGTTCAACCTTCTAATATATTTTTCCTTCTTTGAGACCGTTTTCTCATAAATGTCCAAGTATCTATCTTCATGAATTTTTCCATTAATGAAATCTATGGGTTTGATGCCAGTAGTACTATGTATTGTGTTGTTGTAGAATCCTATTATTCGAAGTATTTTCTCTTCTATGGTTTCGTCTTTATTTTGATCGTTGTGCCTAAGGAGTCTAATGTGCTCATTAATAGTATTGTGTAATCTTTCTACATCAGCATTAGATGTATGATTACTGTTTGATGTAAAATGTATGTCGATGTTTTCATCGGATAAAAATTGTCGCATTGGGATGGCTTTAAAGCCAAGTTCATTGTCAACGATAATCTTTTCTACTTTCCCATAGGTTTTTATATATTGTAAAAGTTTTGTTTTAAATTCTGTCCACGATCTTCCGAGTAATTTATAAGCCACAGCAAATTTTGAGAATTTATCGATAATAGTCATAAAGAGACATTTTTCTAGTGTATAAAAAACGTCAATATGTATTATTTCACGTGGTTTGCTTGGAGTTTCTGTGATTTTAAACGGAATTTTTGGAGGGTTTCTGTCATATTTTTCTAGAGCGCATATCTCACAATTGTTTATGAATTGAGTTATTCTTATTCAGTTTGGGGTTATATATCTGTATTTTTAGTTCTTCGAATACAGCCTGTATTCCTCTGTGATTTTTGTCTAGGTGTTCCTTTTGTATGAGTTCTGTCAATTTAAGTTCGTCTTCGACATCTTCTAATTTCTTAAAGCATCTGATTATTCTAAAGCTTTTATTCTCTGAGAACATTTCTAAGTATGTGTTACGAAATGTGTCGAAAAATTCAGGATCAATTATAATTGCATTTAGATGATTTGGGTCAAAATGGTTTTTTAATAGGGTGATTGCATATTCTCTGTCAAGAGTTTTGATTCCAATAGTTTTCCTAACATTTTTGAATATATTTTCTGTCTTGATTTTAGCTGAACCTGACAAGATTTTCTTTATTATAATCTGAGTTTTATACGTATTAATGGGTGAGTTACTTTCTTTGATGACTGGGTCTTCAAATAGTGTCAAATTAATGTTTGGAAGTCCTTGTTCGATTCTAGATAATGCGTCGGCATTGCTATTTTTCTTTCCTTTTTTATATTTTATTTCGTAGTCAAATTCTGATAGCCGGAGTCTCCATCTAAAGAGCTTAGAGTTTGGTTCTTTAATCGAGAAAAGCCAAGTCAATGGTCTATGATCGGTTTCGATGATGAACTTACGTCCGAAAAGGTATGGGCGGAAATATTTGGTAGCCCAAACTATTGCTAGTAATTCCTTTTCAATTGTACTGTAATTGATCTCATGCTCATTGAGTGTCCTGCTAGCATAACAAATTGGGTGGCCGTCTTGAGAAAGTATAGCGCAAAGTTGCTAGCGTCTGTCGTCAGAGTGAATTTCTTGGAAAAGTCTGGATATATAAGTATTGGGTCGTTTGTCAGTAGCAATTTAAATGTCTTAAAGCTGTGTTGATATTGTTCATCAGTAGGGTCAATTTTAGCTCCTTTCTTTAAAAATACGGTCATTGGTTTAGCAATCAGTGAGTAGTCCTTAATAAACTTTCTGTAATATCCTGTGAGCCCCAAGAATTGTTTAATTTGTTTTGCAGTTCTGGGTAACGGAAAATTTATAACACATTCTATTTTTTTGGGGTTAGGTTTTATACCATTTTGTGTAACAATATGCCCAAGGAATTCGGTTTCTCGTTTGAAAAATTCGGATGTATCTAGTTGTATTTTTAAATTAGCTTCTTCAAGTCTGTTGAAAATTAGCTTTATAGATTCTGTATGCTCTTGGAGGGATGTGGAGAATATTATAATGTCGTCGAGGTAGACCAGACATATTTTATTAATATATTCTTTAAGAATTGTATTCATTAATCTTTGGAAAGTCGCGGGTGCTGTTTTCAACCCAAATGGCATTCTCAGAAATTCGTAGTGGCCTCCCTCAACTGTAAAGGCTGTTTTGTGTATGTCTTTCTCGTCTACTTCTATCTGATAGAAACCTTTGGCTAAGTCGATTGTTGTAAAATACATGCATTTCCCGAGTTTATCAAGGATTTCGTCGATATTTGGGATTGGGTAGCGGTCGTCGATGGTTACTTCATTCAACTTTCTATAGTCCACTACGAGACGCCATTTCTTTTTGCCACTTGCATCTTCCTTTTTCGGCACTATCCAAATGGGTGCAGAATATGGGGAAGTGCTGTGCCGTATGATACCGTTATCCAACATTTCTTGAATCTGATTTTCTACTTCTTCTTTGTGGATATATGGATATCTGTACGATTTAGAATGGATAGGGATATTGTTTATCGTATTTATTTTATGCTTTATAGCATTGGTGAAGGATAAGTTTGAACCAGGTTGATAAAACAAGTTGTTATATCGTTTAATTATATTCATAATTATGGTTTTCTCTTCCAAATTCATATGAGATGTACGAATTTGGTCCAATGCCGGTTCTCCTTGTTGGAATTCTTCATAGGCTCTGGTCGTGGTTGGTTGTTTGACTGGTACGTGTTTGGTCGAGGTCCGTGGTTTGGTTGTGGGTTTTGATAATTTTGTGACCAAATACGTTGTTGGTTATTCCAACTGTTCCCGTTATTTTGACTAAATCTAACATTATTTCCTGTTGTATTATTTTGTCTCGGAACATAGTTTTGTCTGAAAACTTGATTGCCATTTGTGTTTTGTTGAACTCCTCTATTGTCTTGTTTTGTCCTTGTATTGTTTGTAGTTTGTTTACTATTTGGTCCGAATACTGTATTTGAATTAGTACAGTATGCGTAACCGGACTGAAATAAGATATCCATGGCATCTTCTAAAGATTCAGGATTCCTACATATTAGAATCGTTTTCATAGGCTCTGGCATTTTTTCTTTGAAAATGCTGAGAGCTGTTCGCATATTATTTCTTGCGCACTCATTTGCTGCTTGCCCAGAACCTACTACAGTAACAGTTTTATTATTAAGACTTCTCAGATTCTGTTTTATGTCCTTATAGAACTCTGCACAATTTGTTTTGAAAGTAGTGCTTTTAAGTTTGTCAAAAAGTTCTTCCAAACTGAGTTTTTCTCCGAAATTATTTACCAATACGGCTTTTATTTCTTCCCATGATTGAGCCTGGCATTCTATTTCTCTAATTTCTCTAGCCTTACCTTTCAATTTACTCTTTATTATATCACTAAAGAGATATTGGGATAATTCGTCGTATGCCCTTAAAATAGGGTAAACTCTTTCTATCAAATTTATGAATGTTTGTAAGTCACTTCTGTCTCCACTGAATTCGGGTAATCGATCTAAATATTTCAATGGATCGATACGAACAGAGAGAGGGGCATTTGGTTCTACCATTTTTCCGACTTTATGTTTCAATTTCCTGTCTTAAAGTCTCCTACGTTGTCGTCTTCTATTTATACGCCTATTCCTACTAAGTCTTTGTGGTCGAATAATGTTTTCTTGTACGTCAGTGTCAGTAGAATATCCGTCGTTTGACTCAATACCTGAGTCGAGTGGTTGCGTTGGTTCAATAAAATAAATTTCGATTTCTAATTCCAAATCTGAGGGATAATCAGAAACTGATTCTGAATTACTCATAAGAAAATGTATGTGTATACCAAATGAAGTGTTAAGCTTAAATTTAAAAATCTAAATATAGGTAAAATATATATTATGTAGAGAAAAAAAAAAATCTTACATTGATGTAATAGCTGGTTTCCTGGTGCTGCAATGGTCTTCTTGGTTTTCAAAGTTTAGTTGAGATTTTCACGTCCTTTGTTGATTATTGCCTTACAGGTTCGTTGGTTCTTGTTCTTTAGGTCTTCTTTAAATTTGTTGTTTCAAGGATTTATTTTTGTATCGTCTTTTGCTACGTTTAGGTTTATTGGAGTTTTGGGTTTGTATTAACTTTTGTAATGCTCAAAAAGTCTTTGTATTAAAGGATCTTCTATATCCTTGTCAGAATGTTTGCGAGGATCTTGTCTTTAAGGTCCATTAAATCACGTATATTTTTTTTTTTTGTATTACAGGATCTTTTCCATTCTTTTAAAAGTGTTCAAGAGGAATGTTATTTCATGTCCTTTGCAAAACACGTATATATATATTTTTAGAGGATCTTCTGCATCCTTTTAAAAGTGTTCAAGAGGAGTTCCCTTTTTTTATTAAAGGATCTTCTGCAACCTTTAAAATGTTCAGTAGGATCTTTTATTTAAGGTCCTTTGGAACTAGGGACTTTTTTAATTCCTCTTTTTTATTCACTCGCGAAATCCGCAATTAAACGTTAACACGTATATATGTACGATACATATATTGCGGATCCTACCGACTGCGCCAATTATTATCACCTTCTTGTAATAAAACAAAAAATATACACTTTTTTTTATCACTCTTTCAGATGATCACTTTATTCACGAGTTCACTTTTGAATCTATCTTTAGACTGACTTTACAATAATTTTACTTGCTATTTATATATTTTTTCTTAACTTAGAACAATATTAAAATGTTTATGTCAACCACAATTTCACCGAATTAATTTTACAAGTTGACAAATTAATTAGAATTTTGTCTGCTGAAAAGAAATGCTAATAATGCAATCTTTAGGCAGCGCGTTTATTTGAACGGAAGTACTATTGCAAAATCGAATGTTATTTCTTCTTTTGTTTATGGATGATGAAAGTTAAGGTGGCATGTGTACTTGTTAAAGAGGGTATGTTTGTGTGTTTGTTCTTTCGTTTATTTAAGCGGAAGAACAAAAAGAACTACAAAAATGATTTTAGTTTTTATTTCATTTAATTGTAAAAATTATGAAAATTGGGTTGCGCGTGTAAGGGAATTTTAGGAGACATGATTCTGTTAAATAATATTTGTAGGTGTTATGAGAATATTGGATGGTACTATAACAATTATCCACGTCAAAAATTGTGGAAAATGGTCGGACGAAAATGTTCACATATAAATTCTATTTTTTCCAAGTGATGTTTGCAAGTCACTGGAAGCAACACAACAAATAGTCGTATATCGTCAAACTGTTTTATGTAAGTTTATGCTAAAAACTGTCAAACTTTCCCAAAAAAAAAAATCAAATGGCGCCTGGCAACATGCAGTGTTGCCTAGGCCTGAAAGTTATCGTTTTAGGAGATTTGAAAAGATTTTCATAGAAAATCTATTGGTCTTCTCATAGAACACCTTTTGGATTTCCCTTAGATGACCTGTAGATCTTCTCATGGACGGCCGTTTAGTCTACACTTAGAAGACCTGACAATCTTATCATAAAATAAACCTGATGGTCTTCCAGACCGAAAGACTTTCTCAACGAATACAGTTGGTGTTCTCATTGAAAACATGTTTCACTTCTTATTGAAGTCCTGTTGGTCTTCTTATAGACTTTTTGCTCTACTCTTAGGTGGCTTTATAGAAATTCACTTTAAGTTTTTGTCTAGAACTATTTCAAAGCATACCACCCTCGTGTTACAAAAATACCTTGCCTTCAAACTATTTTTAGATTCTGGAATTGCAGAAAACAAAATATGCATGTGACTATTTAAAAATACCCATTCGGTGACCATATGCGGATACTAGTTTGGTTGGGCTGTGCGGTGGATAGCATGTGGCTGGTTTGGTGGCATTCAATGGCTTGTGGCTAGCAATGTTGCTTGCAGCAACGCATATGGTTGCGCTAGGCTATCTCCCTGACTAGGCTTGTTGTTAGTTTCGATGGCTGCTGACATGTTCCGAAAACTACGGGTCTCTTTGTCTTTGGATAATTTTCATTTGTTTCTGCAGTAAAGAATATTTTTATGTTGTGCGTTTTCATTTTACGTATCTCTCTTCTCTACGTGTCATAAAGTGCAATAATAACAAAACAAGAATGACATTAAAATAACCTACAGTACAAAAACCAAATAATCATGCATTCTTGTAAAGAAGTATTGTTGATTAGAGACTATAGAAAATATGTGTAAAAGCGTAATTATTTGCATTGTAAATTCTTTTGTGTTTATTGCGGAGAGTGGGGAGTGGCAGAGGGTTTTGTTTGTCGTACAAGAATGTGATTAGGTTCTGTTTTTCGTTTTTATTGTAGTTCCATGAAATTTATGCAAGTGCATTGAATTATTCTTGGGGAAATTGTTTTGAATTTTCAATAACTTTCATCGCTACTTGTTAACGCTAGCCATAGCTGGATGTAATAGCCGCACGCGTAACACAAAGGTAATATGTAATGCAAATCACATTTTATGTTTAATATTCAAACTTTCGCCTTAAGTTACTTTTATTAATTTATGAAATCACGTCATAGAATAGAAAAAATAGGTCCTCAAATAGAAAAAAAAATAAATAACTCTTCACGTCTTTTAAAAATGGGTCTATAAATTTTGAATAAGTTTCATTAGCTATAGAAGCACTCACCCTGGTGGCTTAGTAATAGTGTTTGAGGCACAACATATGTGTTAATGTAGGTATATAAATATTCCCTCACATAAGATTGTTGAAAAAGTCGCACTATTAGGATACAAATATTGCTGCAATACAAAAATATTTGGCCGTATTTAGTAAATATAGTTTTTTTTTCTACATTTCCCATTACCTATCATTACTTCTCTAACGAAAACAAAAAAAAAAAAACGTTTAAAATCTCAATCTATTCTATTTTGAAACAAAGATAAACATGTGACATCCACCGGCTGATTTAAGCGATACAACAAAAATCACACTACCTGAAAACGTGCGTATTTACGGAAGACGTTGATGATGTTTGCAACAAAAGCACGCGTCAACGATACGTCAAATGAATTGTCACAACAACAGTCAGCGGGAACAAAAACAACAATGCCAACCGGGTTCTAGCAGAATAGAACACAAAAAAAACTCGGTAAAATCACGATTTACAGTGGCGATAAAAAATAAAAGAAGAGGAAAATAGACAAAAACTTGGCGAATTAGAAGAACACTCACATAATGAACAATAATAGCATTGACTGACTGACTAGCTGATGGACGGACGGTCTATCAGATACCACATTGTTAGGCGAATTTTTTTTCAAATGGAAAACAACAAATTTAGCGGAATTAAAAACTAAAAAAAAGAAATACAGACAACGAAATATAAAACTGAACAACAACGGAAAACATAAGTTTTAAATGCACATTTGTGCAACAAATAGCAACAACAACAATACATGAAAACAATAAAGCTAAAAACATGTGCAGGAGAAATGAGCAACAACTATTATCTGGTTATAGATGGACATAACGAAGTGATAAACCAAGTCGAATCAAATATACCCTAAAAACATGGGAATGACCCTCACAGAAAACCAAAACGTTTCCCAAACAAAGATATATTAAATAGCAGGAAGAGTTTAAAAGGAAGATTAAAATCTCATTACAAAGAACAAAAGGATATCATCTCATAAAAAGAGTAGAAGAACTTCTCATAAAAAAACAAAAGCTTTTCCCATCAATTTTTTCTCTTCTAAATTTTAATAGAAGAGAAGAAGCTCTTAACACAAGAGAACACAGTTTCTTCTCAAGGAGCATCAAGTCTTTCTTCGTTCCTCTCATGAGTGAGTATGATGTCCTCTAAAAAGAACAGAAGAGCAGAAGAACCTCAAATTGAAGAGCAAAATTTCATCACATAGATGAACATACGGTTTTGTTATAAAGCCCTTTCCACAGAAAAGCGAATACTCTTCTCATGAAAGAGCACCAGGTTTTTTCATACTAGAACTCGGGATATTCCAAATAGTGAGCAGAAAGTCTTCTTATAGAAAAATGGAAGATAAAGCTGAAGAGCTGGAAGTCTTATCAGAAAAGAGATAAATATATTCTCATAGAAGTGCTAAAGGTCTTCTCAGAGAAGAGAAGACCATCTCAGGAAAGCTGAAAGTCTTCTCATAGAAGATAAGAAAGTCTTCACAAAGAAGAGGTGATTATCTTCTCACAAAAAAGCTGAGAATAGCACAGACTCTTCTCATTGAAGATAAGAAGCCATTCTTTATAGAAGTGCTGAAGGTCTTCTCGTAGAAGAACGCACTTCTTTTCATAGAATAACCCATGTTCTTCCCATAGAAGAACTCACGCTCCACTCATAGAAGAATTCATGTTCATCTCATAGAAGAAGACATGTGCGTCTCATAGAAGAACCATGTTCTCATGGTCTTCATATAGAATAGAAGCGCTCAGGGTCTTCTCATAGAAGAGTTGAAGGTCTTCTCATAGGTCCTCTCATAAAAGAGCGGAAGCTCTTCTTATAGAAGAGCTGAAGGTCTTCATATAGATGAGCTGAAGGTCTTCTTATAGAAGAGCTGAAGGTATTCTCATAGAAGAACAGACGGTAGTTTAACACAAAAGCAGAAGGTCCTCTCATAAAAAAGTGAAGATCGGTATATAGAAGAACTAAAGGTCTTCTCATAGAAGAGCAGAAAACCATCAGTTCATCTGCTAGATGATCTGTTGATCTTTTATGAGTATATCTTCTAATGGAAGAACTGAAACTCTCCTCAGATAAGTGCTGAAGGTTTCTCCCAGAAAAATTAAAGGTCTTCTCACAGAACAGTTGAAAGTCCTCTCATGAGAGGTTGAAGGTCTTCTGTCATAAAAGAGCTGAAGGGTTTCTTACAGAAGAGCGGAAGCTCTTCTCATAGAAGAGAAGAAGTTCTTCAGAAGCTCTTCCCATAGAAGAGCAGAAGCTCTTCCCATAGAAGAGCAGAAGCTCTCCTCATAGAAGAGCAGAAGCTCTCCTCATAGAAGAGCCGAAGCTCTTCTCATAGAAGAGCAAAAGCTCTTCTCATAGAAGAGCAGAAGCTCTTCTCATTGTACTTCAGAAGCTTTTCGCAAAGAAAAGCAGCAGTTCTTCGCGTAGAAGGGCAGAAGCTCTTCTCACAGAAGAGCAGAAGCTCATAGAAGAGCAGAAGCTCTTCTCACAGAAGAGCAGAAGCTCTTCTCATAGAAAAGCAGAAGCTCTTCTCATAGAAGAGCAGAAGCTCTTCTCATAGAGAAGCAGAAGCTCTTCTCATAGAAGAGCAGAAGCTCTTCATAGAGAGTCAGAAGCTCCTCCCGTAAAAAACAGACCGTCTTCTCAAAAAAGAACATCCCCTAATTGATGAACATAAGCTCTTCTTATTGAAAAGTAAAAGCTCTCCTCATACAAGAGGTCAAGAGCCGCAGCTCTTCTCATGGAAAAGCAATAGCTCTTCAATTGAAGGGCAGAAACTGGTCTCTCATTTCTTTTAGAAGTGCAGAAGCTCTTCTCATAGAAAATCAGAAACTCCTCTCATAGAAAAATAGACGGCATTCTCATAAAAGAGCGTAAGCTCTTCTCATAGAAGAGCACAAGCTCTTCTCATAGAAGAGCAGAAGCTCTACTCATAGAAGGGCAGAAGCTCTACTCATAGAAGGGCAGAAGCCCCTCTCATAGAAGAGCCGATGGTCTTTTCAAGAAGGACAGACACTTTTCTCATAGAAGGTATTTTCTTAAAGATCAAAAGGTCTTCTTATAGAATAGTAGAAACTCTTCTCGTAGTAGAAGAGAAATTCTTCTCATATAAGAGTAGAAGTTCTTCTGATAAAAGATCAGAAGGTCTTCTCATAGAAGAGCAGAAGCTCTTCTCATAGAAGAACCGAAGCTCTTTTCAAGAAGAGCAGAAACTCTTCTCATTGAAGGTATTTTTCTAGAAATGTCGCCTCATAGAAAACTTGAAGTTATTCTCATAGAAGAGCCGTAGCTGTTTTCATGAAAAGCCGAAGTTCTCCTCATGGAAAAGCAAAGAAAGGCAGAAACTTTTCTCTCTTTTATTTTAGAAGAGAAGAAGCTCTTCTCATAGAAAGTCAGAAACTCCTCTCATAGAAAACAGACCGTCATTTCAAAAAAGAACATATCGCTCATTTACTCAAAGAGTGGCATAACTCAAAAAACACATTTTCTCAGTTAGCAATTTCTGTTGTTTCTACGACTTTTACTTTATCTTGTGTCCAATTTTCATGCTGATATCTCTAAAACTCGACGAGTTATAGCTATTTTACTACGAGCTTCGCATAATTCAACGCAACAGTTTTTTGAGGTTATTAATCACTAAAACACATCAAATCATGCTTGATCTTGCACAGAAATTTAGCACTGATATCTGGCTAACTGTTTGCAAAATATGGTCCAATTAGTTATTTTAGTTTGTGTGTAACAATCTTTTTAAGTTGAGAAGTCAAATTTCAATCGCCAACTTAAAACGCGTTTTTCTCGAAACTGGGTTTTTTGAGATGTGTCACTCTTTGAGTAAATGAGCGATATGCTCTCCTAATAGATGTACAGAAGCTCTTCTTATTGAAAAGTAAAAGCTCTTCTCATATAAGAGCTCAAGAGCCGAAGCTCTTCTCATGGAAGAGTAAAAGCTCTTCTATTGAAGGGTAGCAACTTTTCTCTCTTTTCTTTTAGAAGAGCAGAATCTCTTCTCATAGAAAATCAGAAACTCCTCCCATAGAAAAACAGAAGGTCTTCTCATAAAATATGTAGGTCTCATGATAGAAGAGCAGAAGCTCCTCTTATTGAAGAGTGAAAACTCTTCTCATTGAAGAGTTCAAGCTTTTCTCAAAGAAGATCATAAAGTATTCTCAAAGAAGCACTGAAGGTTATGTCAAGGAAGAGGTGAATTGAATTGAAGGTTTTCTCATAGAAGAGCTGAATATCGTCCCACAGAAGAGCAGAAGTTTTTTTTTCATAGAAGAGCAAAAGGTATTTTCATAGAAGAGAAAATGTCTTCTCGTAAATGAGCAGATGGGGTTTTCATTGAAAAGCAGAACGTCTTCTCATAGATCAGTGATGCTCAAATATTTTAGGCATTTGTCTCTCTGAAAGTGTCTTGCCTTTGCTAAACAATGGCAGAAGAGAACTAAGAGAAGGCATGTTGTAATTGTACTTCCGTTAACGTATATGGGCGAGCATAGCTGTCATAAAAACACTGAACAATAAAGAGCTGAAGATTATCTTAAAACAGCTGAAGAATACGATCTTCTAATAGAAGATCTGAAGTTCAGAACATCTATGAAAAGAAGGGCTGAATGTCATCTCTTAGAAGAGCTGAAGTTCTTCTCTTAGAAGAGCTGAATTTCAGAACTTCTATGAGAAGAGGGGCTGAAGAAATCAACGAAGGGTTATTGATTAGTGTATACCGATGCTATATGTTGATGGATTTAACTAACTCGTACTCACCAAGTCAGTATAGAACGGTTGGTTTTCTCAAACCAGTAGATCTTCCTAGGAAATGCCAATAGATCTACCTATAGGAGACAAGTCGAACATGGACACAAAAGAAACTAGTCTTCATAATGAGCCTTAATTTTCTCCTTCAGGTAGGTATTTTATTAGAACTCCTCAGGAATATGTGAGGAGACTAGGGATTTTATAAGAGAAACTAGTGGCCTTCCATAACAAGACTTTCTAGCCTTCCTGTACGATAAGTTATGTTAGAGGACAACGTTAGGGCTCATTATGAAAAGAGGTGACCTATTGGTGTACACGCAGAGAAGAGATATTGTGTGGAGCAATCATATTCTAAGAACAAAATAGCGTATTGTAACAATTTAAAAATATATATTGTTGTTTCAACAATATATTTTGTGTCAGGAAACATAATGACACAATATACATTGTTGCACCAATAATATATATTTTCAGATTTTTAAAATACACTATTTTGCACATAGAATATGGTCGTTCCCACAATATCTCTTCTCTGCGTGTATTTGTATATTATGTTGCAAACGAAATGTCCGACATAATAGTTCCACCAATCCATCCTCTGATGGAGGATATACAAAATAAAACTACTCAACACTACGAACGCATTGTAACAGCTCAGTAAAATGACAACATAACAAAGGAAAAAAATATATTACAACGCCAACAGGAAATGCAACAAAACAACAATAAGTGAACAACAAAAACACCAAGCATTTGGTTCCCCAAAGTTGAATAACAGACAAAAATCGACAACTGCCCCCAAAACAATACTGACACTATTGGCATGACATCGAAACGAGAATCGCATCAAATCAAATGGACATTTTAATAGAGATTTTATAGAAATCACATTTTGAAATTACCACATGTGCGGAAAGCGAGGAGTGAGAGGTCTCAAATGTCGATCTTTTTGCCAATTGTAACAGTTCGACGCTGTTGGCGGCAATTGTCTGCTAAGTTGTTTGTTGGCTGGTTAGCTGGCGGTTGGCTTGCTGTTTGGCTGATGGTTTATTTTTCAAACGTTTAAAGATCGTAAAATAAGAAAAAAAAAATAATAAAGCAAATTTGTGCAGCAGGTGTCGCCGTGTCTAAGACGTCTGACTTTATGCTTGGATGGATGGCTGCTTGGTGTTGGAATGGTTGATCAGATCACAATGAATGGGATGGTTGGATGATGTGCGTTGGCAGTATCAGAATTTACTTTTTTGGGTTTTTTGGGGGTTTGTCAATTTCCTTAGATTTGCTACGTTTAGATAAAGAAGACAAGCGGAAATTTTGAAATCGAGTGAAAGAAAATTGAAATGGGAACTTTTTTAGTTTGGGTGATTTTTGTTGCATCAATTATACAATTGTTGGTGTGCAACGTAAATACTTCAACCTAAATGTCATTGTAATGAAAAATGCAGCGTTTTATAAAATTAATTTATATATAATAGATGATTCCTCTTAGAGCTAGCTTATAGTCCTGCGGTTAGCAGATTCTCGCCTGCGCGGACCATAATTAGGAATATTGTCATTAAACAAGCATCTGCTCAATCCCCATTAACAAGCATTTCACAAAATCAATTGAAAAAAGTAAAGTGTCAACGAAATAGCCTACATTACAACCAAAACAAAATTGACTCAAGCTATTTCCCAACCTAAGACAATACTTAGCCAATACCAAGTGTTAAAGTCAACATTATCACTTTCATTAAGTAACCTCATAAGCCTTGGGTAAATATTTTGAAAAAAATATAAAACAAAAATTGTTTATTTTGTTCTTTATCACTTAAAACTTAAAAGAGCGTAGCATTTCTTTTTCTTTCAACAATATCCGTCAAAAAAACAACATAAACTGTTGCCACAAACAGGGTGATGAGTCGGGCTATTTCATTGATCTGTTGTCAAGATAGCGATCAAAGACCTCCTTGACATGATTTCCATTGTTTTTTGTCTTTGCACCGTCAGAGAGGGAGAGCAAAGTGTTAATAACTGTCAAATGAGTCATGAGTTTTCCCCACCGCCGACAACAATAAGTGATTCTTTGTGCGATTATTGCGGCTATTTGTCAAATATTGACAATTTTGACAGCTATTTGTTTAATATACGATGTCTTCTTCTGTGCTCTTTCGCATATGTTTTTTCTCTGGGTTCTAACATTGTCGAAATTATCCAAGGTGCTCAAAAGCATACATAAGTAGTTGTTTACATTTTAAAATTAGATTTTTAATGAACTCGTAATCATTTTGTTTAATTTTTCTTATTACTGGTCAATGAGTCTCGTCGCTATTTTTATTTTTTAATTATTTGCCAATATTTTTGGGTTAAGGCCATTGAAATGCTAAATAAAGTTTAAAGAACCGTAATGAAGGCTAAATGAAGTAGAGGTGTGAACAACATCAATGGTATTGTCGCATGTTTTGTTTTAAGAATAAACACACATGTGGATAGAGATATGAGGAATCATTGAGTACAAAGAACAGAAAACAATGGGAGGTTGTTGATATATGAACAGGGAGAATAAAATTAAAGAAAGCTGAATGAACAGAAGGTTTTGGGCTTGCTAAGATGAGCTTTGCTATGTCTAAAGACTTGCTATAGATAGAAGTCCCTATAAAGGAACCTTTTATACAAAGAAGGCCCCTTTCCAGGGTTCATATAGATAAAGACGACTTCTATTTAAGAAGGACCATTCCAAATATGCTTCTATCTTTAAAGAGGATTCTATTTTAGAAGGTCGCTTAGGAGACTATTCTATATGTAGAAACCCCTTGAGAGGGCTTACATATATATAGAACAGAAGGCCATTTGCATCTATAGGTGATCCCTTGAAAGGTGCTTCTATCTGCAGAATGCCCGACAAAAGGCCCCTCGTATGGGGACTTCATCTATAAAAGGCCTCTTGATAGGGGATTCTTCCTTTTGAAATGAAGTTTAATATATAGAAGGCGCCTTGAAAGCGGCTTCTGTTCATACAAAAGGCTTCTTAAAAGGCGATTCTATCTATAGAAAGCCCCTTAAAAGGAGCTTCAACCTATAGAAGGGCCTTTGAAGGGAGCGTCTGTATAGAGAAGTCCTCTTAAAAGGGGCTTGCGTGTATAGAAGGACCTTTGAAATGGGCTTCCGAAAATAAGTTTTCAGAGTCGGCTACTGTAGAGTAGATGGCCCACAGGGTCGTCCACTGTAGAGTAGATGACCCACAGGGTCGTCTACTGTAGAGTAGATGGCCCACAGGGTCGTCTACTGTAGAGTAGATGGCCCACAGGGTCGTCTACTGTAGAGTAGATGGCCCACAGGGTCGTCTACTGTAGAGTAGATGGCCCACAGGGTCGTCTACTGTAGAGTAGATGGCCCACAGGGTCGTCTACTGTAGAGTAGATGGCCCACAGGGTCGTCTACTGTAGAGTAGATGGCCCACAGGGTCGTCTACTGTAGAGTAGATGGCCCACAGGGTCGTCTACTGTAGAGTAGATGGCCCACAGGGTCGTCTTCGTATAGAAGACCTCATGGTCTTCGTATAGAAGACCTCATGGTCTTCGTATAGAAGACCTCATGGTCTTCGTATAGAAGACCTCATGGTCTTCGTATAGAAGATCTCATGGTCTTCGTATAGAATACCTCATCGTCTTCGTATAGAAGACCTCATCGTCTTCGTATAGAAGACCTCATCGTCTTCGTATAGAAGACCTCATCGGCTTCGTATAGAAGACCTCATCGTCTTCGTACAGAAGACCTCATCGTCTTCGTATATAAGACCACATGCTCTTCGTAAAGAAGACCTCATGGTCTTCGTATAGAAGACCTCATTGTCTTCGTATAGAAGACCTCATGGTCTTCGTATAGAAGACCTCATGGTTTTCGTATAGAAGACCACATGGTCTTCGTATAGAAGACCTCATGGTTTTCGTATAGAGGACCTAATGGTCTTCGTATAAAAGACCTCATGGTCTTCGTACAGAAGACCGTATAGAAGATGGTCTTCGTATAGATGACCTCGTGGTATTCGTATAGAAGACCTCATGGTCTTCGTATAGAAGACCTCATGGTCTTCATATAGAAGACCTCATGGTCTTCGTATAGAAGACCTCATGGTCTTCGTATAGAAAACCTCATGGTTTTCGTATAGAAGACCTCATGGTCTTCGTATAGAAGACCTCATGGTCTTCGTATAGAAGACCTCATGGTCTTCGTATAGAAGACCTCATGATCTTCTAATAGAAGACCTCATGGTCTTTGTATAGAAGACCGTATAGAAGATGGTCTTCGTATAGAAGACCTCATGGTCTTCGTATAGAAGACCTCATGGTCTTCGTATAGAAGACCTCATGGTCTTCGTATAGAAGACCTCATGGTCTTCGTATAGAAGACCTCATGGTCTTCGTATAGAAGACCTCATGGTCTTTGTATAGAAGACCTCATGGTCTTCGTATAGAAGACCTCATGGTCTTCGTATAGAAGACCTCATGGTCTTCGTATAGAAGACTTCATGGTCTTTGAATAGAAGACCGTATAGAAGATGGTCTTCGTATAGAAGACCTCATGGTATTCGTATAGAAGACCTCATGGTCTTCGAATAGAAGACCTTATCGTCTTCGTAAAGAAGACCTCATGGTCTTCGTATAGAAGACGTCATGGTCTTCGTTTAGAAGACCTCATGGTCTTCGTTTAGAAGACCTCATGGTCTTCGTTTAGAAGACCTCATGGTCTTCGTTTAGAAGACCTCATGGTCTTCGTATAGAAGACCTCATGGTCTTCGTATAGAAGACCTCATGGTCTTCGTATAGAAGACCTCATGGTCTTCGTATAGAAGACCTCATGGTCTTCGTATAGAAGACCTCATGGTCTTCGTATAGAAGACCTCATGGTCTTCGTATAGAAGACCTCATGGTCTTCGTATAGAAGACCTCATGGTCTTCGTATAGATGACCTCATGGTCTTCGTATAGATGACCTCATGGTCTTCGTATAGATGACCTCATGGTCTTCGTATAGAAGACCTCATGGTCTTCGTATAGAAGACCTCATGGTCTTCGTATAGAAGACCTCATGGTCTTCGTATAGAAGACCTCATGGTCTTCGTATAGAAGACTTCATGGTCTTTGTATAGAAGACCGTATAGAAGATGGTCTTCGTATAGAAGACCTCATGGTCTTCGAATAGAAGACCTTATCGTCTTCGTATAGAAGACCTCATGGTCTTCGTATAGAAGACGTCATGGTCTTCGTTTAGAAGACCTCATGGTCTTCGTTTAGAAGACCTCATGGTCTTCGTATAGAAGACCTCATGGTCTTCGTATAGAAGACCTCATGGTCTTCGTATAGAAGACCTCATGGTCTTCGTATAGAAGACCTCATGTTCTTCGTATAGAAGACCTCATGGTCTTTGTATAGAAGACCTCATGGTCTTCGTATAGAAGACTTCATGGTCTTTGTATAGAAGACCGTATGGAAGATGGTCTTCGTATAGAAGACCTCATGGTCTTCGTATAGAAGACCTCATGGTCTTCGTATAGAAGACCTCATGGTCTTCGTATAGAAGACCTCATGGTCTTCGTATAGAAGACCTCATGGTCTTCGTATAGAAGACTTCATGGTCTTTGTATAGAAGACCGTATAGAAGATGGTCTTCGTATAGAAGACCTCATGGTCTTCGAATAGAAGACCTCATGGTCTTCGAATAGAAGACCTTATCGTCTTCGTATAGAAGACCTCATGGTCTTCGTATAGAAGACGTCATGGTCTTCGTTTAGAAGACCTCATGGTCTTCGTTTAGAAGACCTCATGGTCTTCGTATAGAAGACCTCATGGTCTTCGTATAGAAGACCTCATGGTCTTCGTATAGAAGACCTCATGGTCTTCGTATAGAAGACCTCATGGTCTTCGTATAGAAGACCTCATGGTCTTCGTATAGAAGACCTCATGGTCTTCGTATAGAAGACCTCATGTTCTTCGTATAGAAGACCTCATGGTCTTTGTATAGAAGACCTCATGGTCTTCGTATAGAAGACTTCATCGTCTTCGTATAGAAGACCTCATCGTCTTCGTATAGAAGACCTCATCGGCTTCGTATAGAAGACCTCATCGTCTTCGTACAGAAGACCTCATCGTCTTCGTATATAAGACCACATGCTCTTCGTAAAGAAGACCTCATGGTCTTCGTATAGAAGACCTCATTGTCTTCGTATAGAAGACCTCATGGTCTTCGTATAGAAGACCTCATGGTTTTCGTATAGAAGACCACATGGTCTTCGTATAGAAGACCTCATGGTTTTCGTATAGAGGACCTAATGGTCTTCGTATAAAAGACCTCATGGTCTTCGTACAGAAGACCGTATAGAAGATGGTCTTCGTATAGATGACCTCGTGGTATTCGTATAGAAGACCTCATGGTCTTCGTATAGAAGACCTCATGGTCTTCATATAGAAGACCTCATGGTCTTCGTATAGAAGACAACATGGTCTTCGTATAGAAAACCTCATGGTTTTCGTATAGAAGACCTCATGGTCTTCGTATAGAAGACCTCATGGTCTTCGTATAGAAGACCTCATGGTCTTCGTATAGAAGACCTCATGATCTTCTAATAGAAGACCTCATGGTCTTTGTATAGAAGACCGTATAGAAGATGGTCTTCGTATAGAAGACCTCATGGTCTTCGTATAGAAGACCTCATGGTCTTCGTATAGAAGACCTCATGGTCTTCGTATAGAAGACCTCATGGTCTTTGTATAGAAGACCTCATGGTCTTCGTATAGAAGACCTCATGGTCTTCGTATAGAAGACCTCATGGTCTTCGTATAGAAGACCTCATGGTCTTCGTATAGAAGACTTCATGGTCTTTGTATAGAAGACCGTATAGAAGATGGTCTTCGTATAGAAGACCTCATGGTATTCGTATAGAAGACCTCATGGTCTTCGAATAGAAGACCTTATCGTCTTCGTAAAGAAGACCTCATGGTCTTCGTATAGAAGACGTCATGGTCTTCGTTTAGAAGACCTCATGGTCTTCGTTTAGAAGACCTCATGGTCTTCGTTTAGAAGACCTCATGGTCTTCGTTTAGAAGACCTCATGGTCTTCGTTTAGAAGACCTCATGGTCTTCGTTTAGAAGACCTCATGGTCTTCGTATAGAAGACCTCATGGTCTTCGTATAGAAGACCTCATGGTCTTCGTATAGAAGACCTCATGGTCTTCGTATAGAAGACCTCATGGTCTTCGTATAGAAGACCTCATGGTCTTCGTATAGAAGACCTCATGGTCTTCGTATAGAAGACCTCATGGTCTTCGTATAGAAGACCTCATGGTCTTCGTATAGATGACCTCATGGTCTTCGTATAGAAGACCTCATGGTCTTCGTATAGAAGACCTCATGGTCTTCGTATAGAAGACCTCATGGTCTTCGTATAGAAGACCTCATGGTCTTCGTATAGAAGACTTCATGGTCTTTGTATAGAAGACCGTATAGAAGATGGTCTTCGTATAGAAGACCTCATGGTCTTCGAATAGAAGACCTTATCGTCTTCGTATAGAAGACCTCATGGTCTTCGTATAGAAGACGTCATGGTCTTCGTTTAGAAGACCTCATGGTCTTCGTTTAGAAGACCTCATGGTCTTCGTTTAGAAGACCTCATGGTCTTCGTTTAGAAGACCTCATGGTCTTCGTTTAGAAGACCTCATGGTCTTCGTTTAGAAGACCTCATGGTCTTCGTTTAGAAGACCTCATGGTCTTCGTATAGAAGACCTCATGGTCTTCGTATAGAAGACCTCATGGTCTTCGTATAGAAGACCTCATGGTCTTCGTATAGAAGACGTCATGGTCTTGGTATAGAAGACCTCATGGTCTTGGTATAGAAGACCTCATGGTCTTCGTATAGAAGACGTCATGGTCTTCGTATAGAAGACGTCATGGTCTTCGTATAGAAGACCTCGTGGTCTTGGTATAGAAGACCTCATGGTCTTCGTATAGAAGACGTCATGGTCTTCGTATAGATGACCTCATGGTCTTCGTATAGAAGACGTCATGGTCTTCGTATAGAAGATATCATGGTATTCGTATAGAAGACCTCATGGTCATCGTATAGAAGACCTCATGGTCTTCGTATAGAAGACCTCATGGTCTTCGTATAGAAGACCTCATGGTCTTCGTATAGAAGACCTCATAGTCTTCGTATAGAAGACCTCATGGTCTTTGTATAGAAGACCTCATGGTCTTCGTATAGAAGACGTCATGGTCTTCGTATAGAAGACGTCATGGTCTTCGTATAGAAGACGTCATGGTCTTCGTATAGAAGACCTCATGGCCTTTGTATAGAAGACCTCATGGTCTTCGTATAGAAGACCTCATGGTCTTCGTATAGAAGACCTCATGGTCTTCGTATAGAAGACCTCATGGTCTTCGTATAGATGACCTCATGGTCTTCGTATAGAAGACCTCATGGTCTTCGTATAGAAGATATCATGGTATTCGTATAGAAGACCTCATGGTCTTCGTATAGAAGACCTCATGGTTTTCGTATAGAAGACCTCATGGTCTTCGTATAGAAGACCTCATGGTCTTCGTATTCCGAAATTTACAATACACATTATGGACTTTCACAAGGCTCTAAGTTTAAAATTTCCTATCTTCTGCTTCACTTTTCTTTACACCCAGTCCACATTTATCAGCATCCATAAAAAAGAGAGTTGCAACAATTTATTTTCAAATGCAAAACAAAATCGGATCTTGAAATATGCACACGCTTGTTGTTTGTTTTCTCCAATTGCAAACGACCAAAATGTCAGTGTCATTAACGGTCAATGCGGAGGCCTATGCTATGGAAAAGTGGTGTTGGCATTTAGCCGCTAGTCTAAACTGATCACAATTGAAATCTGTTCACAAAAACGCCGCTCCTTTTCAATTTTTTTTGCCAACGCCATAATAATTTTCCATTCATTTGCAATTGGCGAGTGTGCATCTGTGCGAGCGAGTGAGTGAATGGGTAAATGTGGGTGGGTGTGTGTGCATTTTCGGTTTGAGCATGAAAACTAGTTGAGGAACTGTTTTTTGCCTTCGTGTCCATTCAAAACTATAAACGACAAAAAAACACCAAGAGACAGAAAAAAAGAAAGACAAGAAAAATGTATCCAAGTAATTAATCAAATCGAGTGTGACATACAAATGGCTTTGTAAATAATGAAACTAAACAAAGAGTTTTTATGCACTTCCTTAGTGTAAGAAGCGTAAAGAGCGTCGTCACTCGCTTGGTGGAGCAAAGAAAAAAAACTGGTCATTCAAGACCAGGCAATAATCATGCGATGAAGAATTGCGTAGAAAGATAGGAATCATTTTGTCTTATATCGTCGCATTGAGTGGGCTTATAGACAGCCACAACAAGCTATGGAATAATTATAATCAATTATAATATAGCTGATTTAGCAGCCAGCTGACTTGGCAGCAGACAAAGAAGGGAAATGGGCTAGAGTATGGGGTCATATTTTATGCATTTCCGCAGGCCCAAATGGCACAGACATAAAGTAATTAAAGAGTTGATTAATGATTGTCCTTCCGATATTGTATGGCAGATTAAAGGGCCAGCTATGATTCTGCAGTTATATTTACAAAGCAAAATATAAACAAATTTGTATAAAAGTGGACAATAAAAAATGAAACACATCCTGAAACCCCACGCTTTAAGTTAAAATCTACACTTTACAATTTTGTAAACACTTTCATTAATTTATTGCAATTTTTTGCATTCCCCAAAATCTGCATAAATTTAGCCGCGAACGTGTTATAAGGTCACACTTGCGATTTCCTTTTGAATAAAATTTGCAAACGCGTTCGAGTTATAAATTGCCATGTGCTATGAAAGTGTCCGATTTAAGCTGCAAAAAAACAAGGAAAACAAATGCCTGAAAATTTGTTGCAAACATGCAAATTGAAAATTCAAAATGCATTTCTGCCGTCTCTGCTGATGATGACATTGCGAGTTAAGTAACAATTGCCGCGTTATAAATTTGAAGCTTGTTAACACAAAGTGTGGAAATAATTTAACAAAAAGTCACTTAATATTCGCCTGCAACGAAATAATAACAAATTGACCAAAACAAACATAAATTTTGGCATAAATCGCTCATTTACTGAATAAACAAAAACAGAAGAGCCTCGGGATATTATGGGATTCATTATATCACATAAGCAAAAATGTAAACATTTTTAAGGCTAATGAGATTTGGAAATTTGTGTAAAACATGATGGGTCGAATACGTATTATACCAGAGCTGATGAACTAACATTGGCAAAAAGTTACTGGATACAAGTAAACGCAATAAATTGATCAGAAATCTGCCGGATAAACAATATAGAGTTTCCAGAATTAATGACTTAAATTAAACTTCCCGCATAAATGTATGTATTCAATCCACTTGTGCAAATTTTACTAAACTTCTGGAAGAGTACGAGAGCTGAAGAAAAAACAACGTTCATTCATTGATGACACTGTTTGACATCTTACTTACTTAGCTGGCCCATTACAGAACATTTGTTCCATAAACCGAACTAAATAAAGATCTACAACTATTTCTGTTGACTGCTTCGATTTCTGGAATACCGCGCCTTTTTATCTCTTCATCCACTTGTTTGCTCCACCTAGGCTTAGGCTTGCCAATTCTGCGTGCACCGCCATGTGGCACGTATTTATACGCGGGTTCATCATCGCTCATTCTTATTATATGGCCTAGCCAACGCAATCGCTGCATCTCGATACGTTTAACCATATTGATGTCGTTGTATAGCAGCTACAGCTCGTGGTTCATACGACGTCCATATTCACCGTTAACGTAACGGTGTTGAGGTAGACGAAGTCCTTTACTACACCAGACCCACTTTAGCAGATTCCCTTTCGACTTTAGAAAAGGTGTCAGTTACTTCCTTTACCGATCGACCCATGATGTCAATTTCGTCGGCATAAGCAAGTAACATATGGCTGTTCGTGTATATTGTTCCACTTCTTTTGACCTCACACGACAGGCCGTCTCCTTTTCTGAAACCTCTTTTGGTAATAAACTCTTCAGAGGGGTTCTTTCCTATTTTAACTGAGGACCGAGAATCAGTTAATGTCATTCTACAAAGCCGAATGAGCTTTGCAGGAATACCAAAATCAGACATGGCTTGGAACACCTTTGAACGTATAGGGCTGTCGAAGGCTGCTTTATAATCGACGAAAAGATGGAAGGTGTCGATCTGCATTTCTTGGGTCTTTTCCAGGATTTGTCTCAAGGTAAATATCTGGCCAATGGTGAATTTGCCCGGTCTAAAGCAGCACTGATAGGGTCCAATGATTTCATTGACCATAGGCTTTAGTCTCTCACACAATATGCCAGATACTATCTTATATGCAATAGGGAGCAGACTTATGCCCCTGTAATTGGAGCACACAGTGTTATCTCCCTTCATGCATACACCTTATCAGCGTGTTGCCTCCGGTTTTGAACAGCTCGGCTGGTAGGCCATCGGCACCTGCTGCCTTATTATTCTTCAGCCGATTTATTGCTGTCTTTACCTCATCTTGGCTGGGCGATATACATTTAATACCATCTTCTGGGATTGGGTCTGTGGTTTGTTTGGAAAAATGATCTTTCCATATCCTTTGCACACTCTCTGTATCAGTTACCAGATTACCTTGCTGGTCTCTACAGGAGGATGTGCCAGTTCCAAAACCATAAGTTTGATGTTTCACTCTTTGGTAAAATTTTCGGACTTCAATCTGTCGCCTGTACATCTCAATTTGTTCACACTCCCGCTTTTCCATCTCTCACTTTTTCCTACGGAAAAGACGTTTCTCTTCTCTCCTTTGCTCCCGATACCTCTCTCGTGCGCTACGCGTTGCTACTGATTGTAAAGTAACCCTATATGCCGCATTTTTCTCTTCGATAGCAGCACGCCACTCCTGGTCATACCATGGATTCCTTGGTGGAGGTTTCTGGTATCAAAGTATGGATTTTGCGGCTGTTTGGATGGAGTTGGCAATATTTTGCCATTGTGCTAATATGTTATCGGGGTCCAACTTTCGCGTTGTATCTGTTCGTGCTTCATTTGCACGTACGTACCTTTGCTGCAACAAGATAGTGGTCCGAATCAATGTTTGCGCCTCGGAACGATCGTACATCCAACACGCTCGATGAATGACTTCCATCTATCACAACATGATCAATTTGATTACTTGTTCTTTGATCTGGAGACAGCCAGGTGCCCTTATGAATATCGAGATGCTGTTTGAAATCACCAATGTAAACACGAATGTGCGTTGTGTTGGGAGCAGCATATAGCGCAATGCCTGATCCGGATTCTTATGGTCCTTAACCAATTTATTTGTTTCCAGTTTGTCACATTCGCATCCACCACTCTCAAACTTCGGTGAGATGCAATAGATGTCGGAGTGGGTGTATCTAAGAGGTTGCCCTGGATTCGTCCATGCGAAAAATAGTCCACAGGGACTATATTTTTGCATGATGAATGAACACAGCTCCCAGTAAGTCGTCGTCATCAGAATACGTGACTCACCCGCATTTACCCCACAGCAGCCGCATACGCCGCACTTAACAACGGACGTTGTTGTTCCAATACCTAAAAATGCATTTTTTTTGCAATTTAATTACAATGGAACTGCGAAGTAAAATCTAGTAGTGGATTTCATAAGTCGGTAGAATATAATGGTCGCGACGGTGCAGGAAACCAAGCTCAACAACAACTGTAGCTTACAGCATTGTGGTGATTACAACCCACTGAGGACCAATCTGTTCAATACAGATCTATTTCGATTGAGCCTGGCTCTAATGACCAGTACATGGTAAATGGGGCGGTTACAGTCAGGGGTGGAACTAGATGCCTAACGTATTCATTCTGCCGATAAATAGTTGTACTCTATGTTATAGGTCCAACATTTCTCGGCTTTTGGAAGGTCATAACCGTCTGGTCTTGAGTTGTAGCATTCGGTCCTCGGAAACGACTAGAGGGGTATGATGATTTCTGAGGAGATTGACGCACGGTCAATGAGGATGCCAATGAGGATGGGGCGGTTACAGTCAGGGGTGGAACTAGATGCCTAACGTATTCATTCTGCCGATAAATAGTTGTACTCTATGTTATAGGTCCAACATTTCTCGGCTTTTGGAAGGTCATAACCGTCTGGTCTTGAGTTGTAGCATTCGGTCCTCGGAAACGACTAGAGGGGTATGATGACGCACAATCTCCTCAGAAATCATCATCAATGAGGATGCCCCTTCCAGAATTAGCGGAGAGTGTCAAGTTCACCAGACACCTGGTCCAAAAAATGACGTCACCTGGCAACCTTTCATTTCTCTTGGATCTGAACATTTCTTCATAATTGTCTCCATGAGGAGACCACCCAATTTCATCACCTCTAACTACTAATTGGCCGAGTTTCAGAGAGTTCACTCACTAATCGCTGCTTCAGAGATCTGCGCTTCAGATGTTCGGGTGGCAGAAAGGACATTCCGAGATACTATCACTACGGCAACCGCCATATACCTGCTGGTCGAATACCTGAAGTGGGACTAATTCCCATCAGAGGCGACGAGATTAAGAAACGAGCGTGATGAGCTTCGTCGTGCCACCCCAGTGAGCGCAGAGTCAGGGAGCTCACACTGGAAGTAAAAAAGTGAGCATAAGCGAAACATCTGAAGATTTGCAACATTGGAGCCGGAATAAATGAATTCTGGGTAATGGTCTAGTGACTTGAGTGCATACTCCCCGACCCTGGAAAGAAGGAAAATACGTTACACTGGCTGATCCGAAGTGCGCAAGCCATTTCAATCGCCAGTTTGTCGAGCACACCGAGAGTGACAAACAGAAGAGTACTACGTCGCAGTAGATCTATTCCTGCCGACGATGAGCCCCCACAATTTACAATGGATAATGTTGCGGAATTAATCAGGAAAACTATAGCATTCAAAGCGTTATGCACTGATTATATCTCCATGATAAAGCTAAAACAGCTGTATGAGCCGAGGGTTTGGTATGTCACCAAAGTTGTCAACTTATCACTAGACACCCCACATCGTATCCGAAATGCAGAAAATAGGCAGGGTGGTTCCGCTACTTACACTAGGCAAGAATGTCAGCAAAGGTTAATCGTACAAACCGGATTCGTTTTTGTCGCCTGTAGCAAAGTTGTTTGACCTTTTACTCTTTCCCAATATAAGAAATAGCTATCCAGTTATCGATCATCAGCATGTGTTCTGTATGCAGTACAGCTCTGCAACAACGACTCACAATGGTTCAAGAAACGATTTTCCTCGCCAAAAATCAAAATTTTGTTTTGTAACAGATATTTAATTAGGTCAAAATTAGGTCAAAATATTTGCCCCTAAAGACGAACATTTTTCCCATGTTTGAGAAATAGGAATTTTTTGAAAACTTCTGGAGAAAGAAATAGCTATTTGTGTTCGTTGTTTTTTTATTAGGTAGGTAAGATTGTGGCCTTTAAAAATAAATTAAACAGATTACCGTGGCGTTTACACAACATGGGCTATTTTATTTTTCCTCAGGTACTAAATTTTATGAAATTCCAAATTGAGTGGACTAGAACTTTTGTGGAACAACATGGAACAATGTTCTGTTTCCACAGAAATATGCCCGAGAGTCTCCTCTTTCAGCCCATATGCACTTTTGTTCCAGTCCCGTTCCGTCCGTTTAACACTTTTTTAAATTTATTGAAATTACATGGGTAAAAATGTGTGTTTTTCCATACCAATTCCCTTATGAATTACAGCTTTTTTACACAAATTAATATTTTTTGGAGTATATGAGTTTTTATACGAGTTATATAAGTTTTATGAAAACGCAAGTAGTATTTTTATACCCTACACCACTATGTGGTAAGGGGTATTATGTGTTAGTGCATTTGTATGTAACATACAAAAGGAAGCGAGATAGACCCATAGTTCCTTCTAGGGATATACATAGAATCACTTTCTGAGTCGATTTATGCATGTCCGTCCGTCCATTTGTTGACCGATTTCGCTGAAAATTGGGGAATACCGTCGGAAGATCAAGTTCGAAGATGGGCTATATCGGTCCAAGTTTTGGTATAGCCCCCATATAACGGTACCTCCCGATTTAAGGTATTTTAAGGATCTTAGCCGCATTTGTTGCCCAAACCAGCTGAAATTTTACATTTGAGGTTCCCAATGGCCGCGAAATTGACCACTAAAAATTGTCAAGATAGGTCCACGGTTCGGTATAGTCCCCATATAACGATACCTCCCGATTTAAGGTATTTTATGGATCATAGCCACATTTTTTGCCCAAACTAGCTGAAATTTTACATTTGAGGTTCTCAATGGCCGAGAAATTGCTCCACTAAAAATTGTCAAGATAGGTCCACGGTTCGGTATAGTCCCCATATAACGATACCTCCCTATTTAATGTATTTTAGGGATCTTAGCCACATTTTTAGCACGAACTAGCTGAAATTTTAAATATGTGGTTCCCAGTGGCCACGGAATTTCACCACTTAAAATTGTTAAGATAGCTCCATGTTTTTATGTAACCCCATATAACGGTACCTCCCGATTGAGGAAAACGTTGAAAATTTTATGTGGCCAGGCCTGGGCATCGAAACCGGCCATTCTGGGTGCAAGGCGGTTGCACATAGCTAATTCCTCGGCCCCGTCAGGCTATAGACTTTGCTTACTTGTTTTTTTTTTTTTAATTTTTGAAAAAAAAATAAATTTTTTTGTAAATTTTTGAAAAAAAAAACCTTAAACAAAATAACCCTTAAACAAAATAAATACAATAATAAAAACATTAGATTTACTTCGTACGAAACAGACAATGACAATATTACCCACTTTGTTCATTAGCTGGTGTAGCTGAGTTGGTTAAGAGCTTGGCGTTGGAGTTTAAGGGTCTTGGGTTCAAATCCCGGTGTAGTTTGCTTTATAGGTCCACCCAAATATATGAAGGTTTTTCATAAAATGTCGATATTTCAAAATTTATACAATCAACCTGTAATCAATTTTGTATTTTCTTATAGTCGACCCAATGGCCTAATTAGCTGCACTCGCAGTCTGTAGGTACGCGGCATAAATTTCGCCTAGGGCGCCCTCAATAGGTCCACCCACATATATGAAGGTTTTTCATAAAATGTCGATATTTCAAAATTTATACAATCAACCTGTAATCAAATTTGTATTCTCTTATAGTCGACCCAATGGCCTAATTAGCTGCACTCGCAGTCTGTAGGTACGCGGCATAAATTTCGCCTAGGGGACCCTTTATAGGTCCACCCACATATATGAAGGTTTTTCATAAAATGTCGATATTTCAAAATTTATACAATCAACCTGTAATCAAATTTGTATTTTCTTATAGTCGACCCAATGGCCTAATTAGCTGCACTCGCAGTCTGTAGGTACGCGGCATAAATTTCGCCTAGGAGGGCCCTCAATAGGTCCACCCACATGTATGAAGGTTTTCAATAAAAAGTCCTACAGAATCTTTTATTTTAACTTTCCGTTTTTTTTTCAATTTTGTCAATTTTCGGTGTGCTCATATCTTTTTAGATCCTGAAAAAGGTCTAAAACACATATTCTTCAAAAACGATTTTGTCAAAATCGATTTTATATTTTGTCAAAATCGTTTTTAGAACTGTTATACAACTGTTCTAAATCTGTTATACGTAAGAGAATGTGTCTTGGCTAAATATGGTGGTGGTAGTTATGGTTTTTGTCTCCGCTAGTTAAAATCGATTTTATCTTCACGCCCATAACCATATATAGGATTGTAGTACTTGCGATTCTGAGTTATTTGATAGGAATATTGTGAATGTAGTCTGCACAGCTTCATAGAAATCTGTATCCAAATGCGAAAATTTTGTGCGAACATTTTTCTAAAAATCATATTTTTCGGGCCTAATTTTAACAATTGTTATTCGATTTCTTCGTACTTGATTGCACATTTTAGTTTTTTTTACGTTCCTGATCCAATAAATCATTCCCCGTGAAAATCCATCTACTAAAACGCGAGTTACAAGAAATTCCAAAGTAGAAAAATCATCTAAAATTGTTTTTGGAAATATCACGTATTTTATCGCGTTTTCTGCGGTTCGTTTTCACTGCAATGAAACAACTAGTACAGCATCTTCGTTTTAGCGGAAACAGTGATTTGAAAACTTCACTGATAAGGAAGCTACATTCATTTTATTCCAAAAAATTGTGTGTGATGCTACATCCACGGTTCTTGATTGATCGCCTTGAAATAGATATATATCGATATAGATTTTCATGGTGAACACTGAAATCGGATGCGGCCAAAAATTGTATGCAGTTTGCGCAAATTAGAGATATTTTATATGTTTTTTAATGCTAGGATGCAGCCGATGCTACATCTTAGCCTCCAATGTAAATTTTGAAAAATATATATAAATTAAAAGATATAGTCTTGCTGTACATGAAAATCACATGCGGACAAAATGATTTTAATAATTACGCGATTTACACGTATTTTAAAATGCATATAAATTAAAATGGGTTATTTGACCTCTGTTTCCATTTCAGAAGCTTTGAGATATATCCTCATCAACCCAATTACCTTCCCTAATGGGAAAGCTTTAATATGAATGTCAATAAATCAAAATCCGTCTATTTTATTGGGAGGTTTAAGCAAAACGAAGGAAATATTCCTATAGATTTTTCCAATATTTTCTACTACATAATGCCTGTGAAAAAATATTTTGTCAAATAAAAAATTCTTCTTTGTCCAAAATATGTGCTTATTTTGGCTGTAACATCAAAACTATAACACCAATCTGTACGATTGTAGTCTCATTTGATTCGCCGTGAAGTTTAGATCCACAACAAATTTTTATGTAATTTTATGACCACTAAATTGGCCTTAATTTTGAAAAAAGTTGACTTATATTCAATAATTTATCAATTTTATGTACATTCCGCGAATTCTGTGTAACATTTTGCAGGTATTATGCAATCTACTCGCTGAAGTCACTTCGAGAGAACTTTTTTGTAACAATTGTGCTCATTAAAATAATTAGCGTTTTTATAATATTTTCTTTCTTAAAAAGCGAATTAAAAGCGCCATAACTTTTGTCCGCAACAACCAAAAATTGGCTCGCGACCAGATTCGTACTGGAAATTTTTTTCTTAACATACATATCAAAAATCATTGATGTAGCGCGAAATTATCCCTTTTTTCTGAAATGGAATATGAAATAATTGACAATATTCCTGATATACGTTTCTTGCTTGGTAAGTTGATATAAAGGTTGGTCAAAGTGACCCTGTTTGGAAATTAATTCGCAACGTCGTAGTCTTATTTCATAACAAGTATAAAAGTATCAGTCGGCTTTGCCGACAGAGATATACCCTCAGCCTGTATATATTGAAACAATTTTTTTCCCCAAAAAACGTATGTATTTAGGGGTTTTTAAAAATTTTGGGATTTTGAACCGACAAAAATGTTCAGTAGGATTAGAGATCAAAAGTTTTGCAGAGGAGGTACTAAAAGGAATGGATCTACATTGACCATTATGGAAGTGGATCGTCAGCCACTACATATGGTGCCGAACGGGGTTTTTACACCCTTCGGGATGTTTGCTCAAGAAGAATGGACTTGCCCCTGAAAAAATGTTTACCGTCGTAACTGAGGCAGCGAATGCAAGTTGCTTCAACAAAAATCAAAGTGATTTGATAGCTGGTCTTCAAGTGAACTTATCCGAAATTTTGTGTGGGAGGTACCGGATGGATTGGACAAATATAGTCCATATTTGAACCTGATCTATACCTAGTAGATATATTCTGATGTTTAAAGTATGGACCAATTCGGCCACTCCCTTCAAGAGTTATATCGCGCACAATTTTTTCCTAAAATTTTTGAACTTTTGTGGGGGAGGTATCTGAAGGTGTGGACCGATACGACTGATGTTCGAACTTATGCTAAGTTTGGACAAAATATTACGAATGCCCAATTTTTAACCGAGTCTGCAGATCCGTTCAAGAGTTATCTTGCGCTCCAACCACTAAACACAGTGTCATTGAGGTTTTTTGCAACTTTTAGGCTATTTTCTCAGGAAGTATGGACTTGCCCCCAATGAAACTTGTACCGTCGTATGGAGGGCATTGAATACAAGCTGCTAAATCAAAAATCACAGTGATTCGAGAGATGGCCCTAAACTGAACTTTTCCGAAATTGTGTATGGGAGGTACGGGATAGAGTGGACAAATATAGCCCATATTTGAATCTGGTCTAGATTAGGATGTGTAAAGTATAGACCAATTCGGCAACTCCCTTCAAGAGGGACCGTACGAACAAATTTTCCGAACATTTTTGAACTTTTGTGGGGGAGGTACCTGAAGGAGTGGACCGATATGGCTTATCTTCAAACTTAGACTATGTTTGGACAAAATATTACTAAGACCAAATTTTGGACCGAATCGGCAGATCCGTTCTAGAGTTATCTTGCGCTCCAACCACCTCACACGGTGTCATTGGGGTTTTTTTGCAACTTTCAGGATATTTTTTCTGGAAGTACGGACTTGCCCCTAATGAAACTTGTACCGTCGCACAATGGTTCAGGAATCGATTTTCCTGGCCAAAAATCAAAATGTTGTTTTGTCAAAGATATTTAATTTCTATATGGGATTCGTTAGTGAACATATTGAAACTAAGGAAACCAAAAATTAGGTAAAAATATTGAATGGTGTGGGCGTGGTGTGCCCCTAAAGACGAACATTTTCCCCATTTTTGGGAAATACGTAATTTTTGCAAATTTCTGGAGAAAGACGTAGCTATTCCTCGGAAACTATAACATATATTGTGTTCATTGTTTTTTGTAAGGTACGTAGGATTGTGGTCTTTAAAAATCGTTTTAGTAAATTACCGTAGCGTTTACACAACATGAACAATTTTATTTTTCCTCAGGTACTAAATTTTATGAAATTTCAAATTTAGTGGACTAGAACTTTTGTGGAACAACATGGAACAAAGTTTCGTTTGCACAGAAAAATGCCCGAGAGTCTTTTCTTTCAGCCCATATATACTTTTGTACCCGACCCGTTCCGTCCGTTTAACATTTTCTTCAATTTATTGAAATTATATGGGTAAAAATGTGTGTTTTTCAATACTGTTTCCATATGAATTACAGCTTTTTGACACAAATTAACATTTTTTTGAGTATATGAGTTTTTATACGAGTTATATAAGTTGTATGAAAACGCAAGTAGTAATTTTTTTTAATTTTTGAAAAAAAAAAATAAATTTGTTTGTAAAATTTTTTTGCAAATTTTTGAAAAAAAAATTTTCGACATTTTTGTTTGATTTTTTTTTTAGTTTTTTGGTAATTTTTTGTTTATTTGTTAGTGTTTGACAATTTTTAATACATAGGAAGATATAAAAACCACAAAAACACTCATATTTTGATGAAAAATAGTTAAAAACCTCAAAAGTTTAACTTTGACCTTAAATTTCTCTGCAACTACCAGTCCAAAGTTGACCACTTGTTATTCGCCTGAAAGCTGATTGTGTTTTTTGTCTCACAAAAGAAGAATTATAAAAATATCTTTATCCGTTCAAAAGTTACAGAATTTTGACCAGGAAAAAACGATTCTGAACCACTGTGCGTTGTATGGAGGGCAGTGAATACAAGTTGCTGAATCAAAAATTACAGTGATCGACAGATGGTCCTAAACTGAACTTTTCCGAAATTTTGTGTGGGAGGTACCCGAAGGAGTGGACCGATTGAGTCTATATTGAAACATTATCTAAGTCTGGTACACATTTTACGATGGGCAAAGTATGGACCCAATCGGTAACTTCCTTCAAGAGTTACCGTACGAACAAATTTTCCGAACATTTTTGAACTTTTGTGGGGGAGGTACCGGAACGAGTGGACCGATATAGCCCATCTTCGAACATGAACTAAGTTTGGGTAAAATATTACGAAAGCCAAAATTTGAACCGAATGGGTTTATCCGTTCGAGAGTTATCGTGCGCTCCAGCCAGACAGACAGACGGACAGACAGACATTGCTCAATCGACTCCAAATTGTCGGAAACACATTTCGTCCAAAACTACTTGGGGTCTAAAACCATTATTTCGATGAGGCACATTTTGCCCGTATGAAAGTGTATATACCCTCGTTAGCATAAATGCTGACGGTATAAAAAGGGAAGAGTTTTTTTTACCAATTTCTATTGAAACGAATTTTCACTTTTTGTTTTTATGTGCTATTTTGTCTTACTGGTTTATACAGATTTTTATACCCTCCACCATAGGATGGGGGTATATTAAGTTTGTCACTACGTTTGCAACTACTCGAAATAATAATTGTAGACCCCACAAACTATATATATTCTTGATCAGCGTGCAATTCTACATCGATATAGCCATGTCCGTCCGCCTGTCCGTCTGTCTGTCTGTCCGTCTGTGGAAATCACTCTAGCGTCCGAACGGATTGACGTAGGTGGATGAAATTTTGGGAAAATCTATTATTTGTACGTAGGACTTTTGGTATTGAAAGTGGGCTATGTAGGTCCACGCTTTCGTATAGCCCCCATACAAAATGACGCGTGACGCGTCGTCGTTTTAAGGAATTTTTAAGATATTTGTCCCATTTTACCACCGAATTGGTTGTAATTTGGTATTTTTGTGTCTCCAGAGGCCAAAAAACATTCCTACCAAAGTTGGTTTATATAGGTCCACGTTTTGGTATAGCCCCCATATAACGCCCCATATAAAGTACGCGTCATTTTAATATATTTTGAATGTATTAGTCCCATTTGACAACAGAATCGGTTGCAACTTTGTATTTTGTGTTTCCAGAGGCTAAGAAACATTTCGACCATAAAATGTTTATATAGGTCCAAGTTTTGATATAGCCCCCATAGGATGATATCTCCCGATTTTCGGTATTTTGAAGGTTTTGGCCTCATTATCACACCGAGAGGGCTGAAATTTGGTATTTAGTCTTCGTTGGGGATATAAAACTTCCCCCCCAGAAATTTGTAGGTATAGGTCCGCGCCATCATATAGCCCCCATAGAACGGTAACTTCCGATTTTCGGTTTTTGAATGTTGTGGCCACATTAATCCACCGAAATGGCTGAAATTTGTGGTGGTTCGACCCGACCGAACTTAACGCTTTTCCCACTTGTTGTTTATTCAGAATGTCAAAATATAGTATAGGATCACCTCCTGGGATGTATGTAAAATTTAAAGTTTTGATGTATTCTAGGACCTATAATAATATTTATTTTTTTTCTAAATTTTTAATAAAAATACTATTCCCATTTTAGTTAAAAAGTTGCCAAAGACACCATATACCTAAAGTGCAAGTATTCCGAGGAACATTAACACAGTATTTCCTTGGTATATGTATAACGCAAGTAAAGAATTTATTTCTTTGGAGACTTACAGTCAAATTTAGGGCAGAATATTTTTGTCTTTGACATCATTCTTCTCAAATAAAGAATTGTGGGACAATTTTGCATAAACTCAGATGCAGTACGACTTTACCCTAAAATATGTATATTTTTATATATTTGTAGGGTTGTTGGAAATAAAATGACGAACGAATTTGTAGAATACTTTGATTTGTTACGATCCTATTTTATGGGAAAAGACAATGCGATAATAAAAAATATGTCTGTTTACCTTATTATGAAAATAAAAGCAATCCATAGCTTACCTGAAATTAGAAGAAGACCAAATATTACAATTTATATAAAAAATATAAAATATTGTAAACAAAAAATAAGAATATAGAATCGAGCGTATGGTACGTCATAATTGCGAAAATATTCAACAATTTATCGTTATATAATTCTGTCTCAATTCGGCGTTTTACAAAATTCATCATCCCAGCTCTGAGTTCAAAGAAAAAATGCCTACTGCTTCTGATTACTAAATGTAACCCATCAAACTATTCAATTTCGTTATAAGTTTTTGTATGAAATTAATATTTGTTTATCTTTGTAATTTCTATAAGCCGTTTAAAGCCTTTTTTTGTTTACTTTTTATTCCAGTTTTTTTTTTTTGTTTTTGTGTGAAATCATAATCTTCCGTAAACCATATTTGTTTCTTTGTAAAAAATAAATAAACGGATATTAAGAAAACAAAAGCTGTTCATTGTTTTTGTTTAAATTGCCGCACTCACACTACCCTCATGCAATTATTCATAATAAGGAGGAGTACGTACGGAACTTAAGATGCATTCGTTAGCATTCACGCGTAACACAAATAGCTGGAAATACACCCCAAAAAAGTAGCATACCTCCTCCTCAGTTTTGTACCTCCGGCATTGTATTAAATATCTTTTAATTGTAAACATCTTCAAGCAATGCAATTATTATAAATAAATAACTGAAAAAAAGAAACACAAAAAATGTAATGTTACGCTATATGACTAACGTACGCTTCCCTACTCGTACTCACAGTTAGCTATCTGTATGCACTCGCATACAGAAAATCAAAAAATAAAAAAAAATTCATGGCTAAGTGAAAGTGTTAAAAAGATTGCCGACGACGTTGTCTTTCAAATTAACGGACAGTCTATTTATTAAAGCGTGTAAAGAGTTGATTTTTGTTGTTGTTGTTGTGCGTCTTCTTACAACAAATAGCAATTTCCTTTTAGCCATATTGACGATTAATTTGCTTGAATGTCTCAAGTTTCCCTTTTTGTCGTGAACAAACGAACGTTAATGACCTAGCCGGCCATCTGTTAAGAAAGATTTTTTCCCTTTCAAGTAATCAACGTCGTCTTTACCTAGGCCAGTCAATATCCTTTGGCAATTTTCTCGCTTTTCATCACTTCATTCAAAATCAATGTCATTATCACACAGAAAACAGAAACAACATATAACAGGCAGCTGTGAGATGTACAAATTTTATGAGGAAAAATAAAGTAGTACAGACTGTACTGTACTGTTGTATTGTACATACTTTTCTAACTACCAAACAGTTCAGGTTCGGGTACTCCCATACTAAATTTGAAAAATTTTGGGAAATGTGCAGTTTAAGGAGATATCTCGGATCAGTTTGAAATGTTTTTTGTGGTCTCTATTACGAGCATTAAAAAGTCGAGTCAGAGCTCCGATTTACTCGCGAGTAAAAACTTGGGACGGAGCAAGTTTTGTTGGTGGGTGTGGTGCAAGCTTATTTGGGGGTGGGGTAAGTTTTGGTTTGGTGGTGGGAACGGGGCAAGTTGCCCCCCTCAACTTGCTCGAATTCGAGAGAATTCGAGTTTGCTTAATATCGGTCTCGGAACTATTTGGAACTTTGGAACTATATTAAGGAACTAGTTCCTTTTGGGAAAAGGAAATAGAAAGATCGATTCGCTCCGGGAACTAGATTACCCACTCTAGTTTTCAATGCTCATCATGGGCTTTGGCACTCCGGCCTATGCAATGACCAGAAGGGTACAACGCTGACCAAGTAAATTAATAGCTCCATATTTTGCACAGTGATCGGAGACACTCCTACGAGCTCAAGACCATATTCCTATCATTGTCTCCGTTAAAAGACCACCCGACTTCTATAACCGTTTGGGGCTATGAGACTTCTATGCTTATCGTGGATTTTGGTATTCCGTCCTATGCAATAACCTTTACTACCAAAAGAGGTTTCAGACAAGGAGACGGCCTGTCGTGTGATCTATTTAACATCCTACTGGAAAAGGTCATACGAGACGCGAAGGTCAAAAGAAATGGAACGATATACACGAACAGCCACATGTTACTGGCTTATGCCGACGACATTGACATCATGGGTCGATCGGTAAAGGAAGTAACTGACACCTTTGCAAAAGTCGAAAGAGAATCTGCTAAAGTTGGTCTGGCAGTAAACGGCGTAAAAACCAAGTTGATGGTATCGACGCGTAATATGTCCATAAACACCGCACCATCTGTGAATGTTGGTACCTATAATTTTGAGGTAGTAAAGGACTTCGTCTACCTCGGCACCGCCATAAACACAACAAATAACATCAGTTGTGAAATACGAAGAAGAATAGTGTTGGCTAACAGATGCTACTTTGGGCTGAGTAAGCAGTTTAGGAATAAAGCCACCTCTCGTCAAACAAAAATAACACTGTACAAAACACTGATACTACCCGTGCTAATGTATGGTTCCGAAGCATGGGTACTTGCTCAAGCAGATAAGGCAGTGCTTTGTGTGTTTGAGAGAAAAATTCTTCGAAAGATCTACGGGCCAATCTGTGTTGACGGCGAATATCGGCGTCGTATGAACATCGAGCTGTATCAACTATACAATGACATCAATATAGTTGAACGAATCGAGATACAACGATTGCGATGGCTAGGCCATGTTATAAGAATGAGTGATGATGAACCCGCTAAAAAGGCGTATAAGTACGGGCCGCATGGAGGTTCTCGCAGATCTGGAAGGCCAAAGCTTCGTTGGAGCGAACAAGTGAAACGAGATATCACAAAGCTACATATCCCAGATTGGGAAAATACAGCAGCAAACAGAGAGGATTGGAGATTTTTTCTTAGTTCGGCTTATGGAACAAATGTTCTGTAAAAGGCCAGCTAAGTAAGTAAGTGTGCAATAACCAGAGGGTTACTGCATTGCCCGAGCAAAAGCTACACACTTTGCATGCTCCTACGAGGGTAAGAAGAGATTTACACAGCTCGCCACACATCACCCTTGTGGCACCCAGTCTGATAAATTACGTGTCATGGCAACCCGTCAGTTCCCTTAGATCAGGTAATTTTCCGATCATTGTCTCTATTAACAGATCGACTGACTTCATAACTTCTGACCGCCCTAATTTTCTAAACCATGGAATATCTGAATGGCTATACCTGCTGGTCGAATTCACGAAATAAGACCAAATTTCCCAACAGAGGCGACGGGATTAGCAAATGAGCGCAATGAGCTTCGTCGAACCAACCCCGACGACCACAGAGTCAGGGAGCTGACACTGGAAGTTAACAGGCTGGTCGGCGAACATTGGCGGAACAAGAGGTTAAATCATCTGAAGAATTGCAACATTGGAGCCGGTATAAGTAAATTATGGGCAACGGTTAAGTCACACTCGAACCCCGGAAGGAGGGAGGATAGGACCTCAGTCACGTTTGCGACGTTACGATGACTGACCCGAAGATGTGTGCAAGTTACTTCAATCGACAGTTTGTCGAGCACCCCAAGAGTGACAGGGCGAAGAGAAGAGTGTTGGGTCGCATTAGATCTCTTCCTACCGAGGATGAACAACCACAATTTACAATGGATGATGTTGCGAATGCCATCAGGAACGATAAATCATCCAAAGCGTTGGCCCTGACGGAATTTCCATGGTAATGTTGAAACAGCTAGATCAGACGGGAGTGGAGTATCTCACTAAAGTTCTCAAGCTGTCGCTAGCCACCCTTATTGTTCCCGAAGTCTGGAAAATGGGCGGGGTGGTCCCGCTACTGCAGACAGGCAAGGATGCCAGCAAAGATGAATCGTACAGGCCGATTACGCTTTTGTCACTTGTAGCGAAGACCCTTGAGGCCTTAGTCCTCCCCAGCATCAGAAATAGCTATCTGCATGGATTCCGTAAGCAGCGCAGCATGACAACAGCGCTGAACGCCATCTCCACACATATTTGTCGAGGACTCAAGCAGGAGCGATCGTGTGGTAGAACAGTGATGGTGGCGCTTGACTTATTAAAAGCCTTTGATACCTTCAAGCACTTCACGCTATTCGAGGACATCGAGCAGACAAACCTCCGGCCAAGTCTGATACGTTGGATAATCAACTAAATGTGTGGTTGCCAGTCGTATGTAGAATTCAGGAACAAGAAATCCAAGTCCCGTAGAGTGAAACAGGGTGATATCTCCGGAACTGTTTAACATCTACCTTTCCTGTATTCCGCACCCTCCAGACGGCATTAAGATCGTAACGTATGCAGATGATTTTACGATCCTGGCGTCAGGTACCTACCCTGATGATATCTGTGAGAGACCGATCTTACCACCTTTTTCCACGCGAGGAATATGCAGATATCCGCCACTAAGTCGGCCGCCACTTTGTTTACCACATGGACGGCGCAGTATAGAAGAGAGTTGAATATCAGGGTCGATGGTAGCAGAATTCCGACCACAAACTGCCTCAAAGTTCTAGGGGTCACATTCGACACCACTTTCAAGTCGTCCTCGCATGCCACAGCTATCTGCGATAAACTGAAATGTAGGAACAAGGTCCTCAAGTCCCTAGCCGGTAGCACTTGGGGTGCAGATAAAGAAACCTTGTTGACCACGTATAAAGCGATATGTCGGTCTGTGGTAAGCTATGCGGCGCCAGTTTGGTCCTCGAATTTATGTGACACGCAGCGGAATAACATACAAATTTGTCAGAACGCCGCCTTAGAACAGCAAAAGGGTGCCTTCTCAAATCTGTAGTGGACCATCTTCATGAGGCGGCAAAGATTCTTCCAGTACGGCAACATAATGAGATGCTATCATTGCAGGTTTGCTCGGGTGTTACCGTGAGAGCCATCCCAATCACCATCTGCTGGCCACCGATACACGCAGACATATCAGGAAGGATATTCATGCTCTAGAGTCGGAGGTCCAGCAATATAGGAGAGAACCTCTAGATAAACAGGCATATCAGGCAGGTTTGAACAGCATTCACACGGACACAGTTGCCAAGGCCATAAGCAATTATTGTGTGAATACAGTCATCGGAGTACATCCCCCATCTATCGCAGCTGAAGAGCGTCAGCTGTCACGAAAAACCAGAGTAGTTTTGGCTCAATTACGCTCAGGATATTGCAGTCGGCTAAATTCCTATTGGGCGGGAATCGATCGCACCGTGCAAGACATCTGCCCATTATGCGGAATGGGCCCGTACGATACTAAGCACCTATTCAACTGACCCGCCAAACCTACTCATCTAACTCCAGTGGATCTGTGGTTAAATCCCATCGAAGTAGCCACTTTCCTGGAACTGGAGTTGACCCAAAGCCAGATTGAACAGGAGAACGAACATACAAACATAATAATAAAACACTGTTACAACAACAACATTTCATTCTCCAACGTAACTAAAGTTAGAAGATGGACTATATCGGATACTTCTGGCGCCTCTCTCACTAAAAAAAGTCCCTTAAGTGTTCGAAGTTTGTTTTAAAGTTAGTTAATGGTTGGTTGGCACGACGACTATAGAAAAGAATGGCTCCAATAATTAGAACCAAGTTTTAGCAAAACCTTTAAATAAATGATTCCTCCATATTCAACTATTTTGATTTATTTGTTTTGACTATCTTAGTTTTAATAATATACCCAATATCTGTATATCATTGACGGAAGTTGATGTATGTATATGCTGATCATTTATTTACATGCAATTGAAACACTGAAATTCCCATGTTATAATGACCATTGTGCATTTATCTAACACACTACATTCCCACCTGCATAGCGTGGATAATACAACCCATCTGGACAATGTTGCAATAATTTCAATTGAACTTGATTTTGAAATGCAGTGATCATGGATTGTCATTGTTTAAACCTCCTCGAAGAAATGTGAACAAAACAAAACATGGTCATAAATATTTATCGATTTTTTGGTTTGAAATAAAACAAACAAAACAGATGAGATGATCGTTCGCACATGACCGCTGGCCGGCCAGAAACATACGGATTTTTGATTTTAGTTTTTAGTCAACGTTTGTTTAAAACAACTGCAACAACAACAATTGCATTTGTCAATGGCAAGAGTTTTGTTTGTTTATGACTTTGGCGTTTTTATGACGTAAATATTTACAACGATGATTGTTGCACCAGGAATAACAATGCGGCCATAATGCATCTCCCACTCCCATACACTGCAATGGATGAAGCATTCATTTGTTATGGCCAAATGCTTACTTACCGTCGTTTACCATTATGGTGTGGTCATAAATTTTATGCCCAAAAAAAGCTCACATCAATTTTTATGCGTATCAGTTTCGGTTTGTGGTGGCAGACACATTGTCGTCTCATCGTCTTCGTCACCATCAACGTCCGCGATATTTAAACAACAGCAAGTAAGTGCTGGAATGAATCTTCTCTTGTAAATTGTAGCAATTAAACAAAGATTTTTGTTGGTTTTGTGATTTTTAAGTTTCTTTTGTTGTTATTATAAATTTAGCCAATGCTCTCTCTGTGCTCTGTGAGATGGGCCTTCACTTAAATTGAAAACACATGTTGCGGATTTTTTTTTATTTTAGTGGGTGGCTGTTGCCACAAATGGTTTGCCAGTGGAGATTTATGATAAAGACAGCAGTCATAAATTTCCATAGTGGTCACATCAATCAGCGGGAGACCGTGTACATCTTTTTGGAAATCAAAATTTAAAATAAATGTACTTGTCATAGTTGCAATTTAATGGAGGCAGAACCAGGAATTATTCTGATGGAAATTTGCATTTCAAAGACGTTCCGGGTCGGTGTTGCACTTCCTTCTTCTGTCCAGATGATGTATACTTTAAGGATACTTTTATTAGTATTCCGTGTATGAAAATAAAATATCCAGTTGAGGCTCAGTTGTAATAAATTGAAGATTTGGACAATTTGTATGCATACAATTAATTTATCTTTGCCGACAGCTAAATACCAGCAGCGTATGACTGTACATAAAAACAATTACAGGAATGGTGGACCTCAATGTACTACGGGCGGATCCCTAATTTAAAATTAAGTATCGTAGATGACAAAAGACATTATGAAAGTTTCCAACTTAAGACGTTTATAAGGTGGGTATCATAAACAGTGGGTCTAATTATTCCACTGGCAGACCCAACAAACACTGTCTACACAAAAAAATCATAGTCCTTCTTATATTGCAATAATACAACTTGAGCGGGGCTTTTAGACCATTATCAAGAGAAGTATGAAGGATAAAATTATAGTAAAGAAATATTAATGAAAACTTGTGCGAGTTGTGTATGAAGTAGTGCGACGTATTTCAGGAAGTTTTGGCTTCTCCTTAAACAATATTTATTTGTTTGTTATCTCTTGCTCGTACTTAGCCCAAGAGAGCATCTGCTGGCCAATACGACTCTTCATCTTACTTCAAAACCAACGTTGTTTGGTGTATTTGAAGTATTTAACTACCTCAAAATTTTAGGTGCCAACTTCCATAGGAGGTCCGAGTTTTGTGGACGCATTGCTTGTCAATACCATCAACTTGGTCTTATTACCGTTTACTAACAGACCTACTTTAGCTTTTCTAATGGTATCAGTTACTTGGTTTACAAATCGACCCATGATGTCAATGTCGTCGGCATAAAACGTAAACGTGTGGATATGTGTGTATACTGTGCCATTTCTTTTAACATTTGCATCTCGTATAACCTTCTCCAGCAGGATGTTGAAGATATCACATAAACGGCTGTCCTCTTGTCCGAAAATGTGGTAAGCGTCGGTCTGCATCTCCTGGGTCTTTTCCAAGATTTACCGACCATAAAGTAAAAATATGGTCAATGGTGAATCTGCCAGGTCTAAACCTCAATAAACTATTTATTTTATTGTCGACCAATAGAAGACCTCAAGGTCTATCTATAAAAGATCTCAAGGTCTTACGGTCTTTCTATAGCTGACCACAATTCCTAAAGAAGATCTAAAAGTTTTCTTAGACAATACCACAAGATCATCCTATAGAATACCAGAAGCTCGTTTTATAGAAGACAATAAATCAAATAGATAGAAGACCACAAACTATTCTTACAGACAGGAGACCAAAGGGTCTCCTTAAAGAAGACCTCAAGGTTTTCTTATAGAAGACCACAAGGTCGTCTTCTTATAGAAGACCACAAGATCGTATTCCTATAGAAGACCACAAGGTTGTCTTCTTATAGAAGACCACAAGGTTGTCTTCTAATAGAAGACCACAAGTTCGTCTTCTTAAAGAAGACCACAAGGTCGTCTTCTTATAGAAGACCACAAGGTCCTCTTCTTATAGAAGACCACAAGGTCATCTTTTTTAAAAGACCACAAGGTCGTCTTCTTATAGAAGACCACAAGGTTGTCTTCTTATAGAAGACCACAAGGTCGTCTTCTTATAGAAGACCACAAGGTTGTTTTCTTATAGAAGACCACAAGGTTGTCTTATTATAGAAGACCATAAGATCGTCTTCTTATAGAAGAAGACCACAAGGTCGTCTTCTTATAGAAGAAGACCACAAGGTGTTCTTCTTATAGAAGACCACAAGATCGTCTTCTTATAGAAGACCACAATGTCGTCTTCTTATAGAAGACCACAAGGTCGTCTTCTCATAGAAGACCACGGGGTCGTCTTCCCATAGAAGACCGCAAGGTCATCTTCCCATAGAAGACCGCAAGGTCGTCTTCTCATAGAAGACCACAAGGTCATCTTCTTATAGAAGACCACAAGGTCATCTTTTTATAGAAGACCACAAGGTGGACTTCTTATAGAAGACCTCAAGGTGGTCTTCTTATAGAAGACCACAAGGTCATCTTCTTATAGAAGACCGCAAGGTTGTCTGCTTATAGAAGACCACAACGTTGTCTTCTTATAAAAGACCACAAGGTCGCCTTCTAATAGAAGACCACAAGGTCGTCTTCTAATAGAAGACCACAAGGTCGTCTTCTAATAGAAGACCACAAGGTCGTCTTCTAATAGAAGACCACAAGGTTGTCTTCTTATAGAAGACAACAAGGTTATCTTCTTATTGAAGACCACAAGATCGTCTTCTTATAGAAGACCACAAGGTCGTCTTGTTATAGAAGACCACAAGGTTGTCTTCTTATAGAAGACCACAAGGTCTTCTTATAGAAGACCACAAGGCCTTCTTATAGAAGACCACAAGGTCTTCTTATAGAAGACCACAAGGTCTTCTTATAGAAGACCACAAGGTCTTCTTATAGAAGACCACAAGTTCTTTTTATAGAAGACCACAAGGTCTTTTTATAGAAGACCGCAAGGTCTCTTCATAGAAGACCACAAGGTCTTCTTATAGAATACCACACGATCTTCTTATAGAAGACCACAAGGTCTTCTTATAGAAGACCACAGGGTCTTTTTATAGAAGACCACAAGGTCTTCTTATAGAAGACCACAAGGTCGTCTTCTTATTGAAGACCACAAGGTCGTCTTCTTATTGAAGACCACAAGATCGTCTTATTATAGAAGACCACAAAGTTGTCTTCTTATAGAAGACCTCAAGGTCGTCTTCTTATTGAAGACCACAAGATCGTCTTCTTATAGAAGACCACAAGGTCGTCTTGTTATAGAAGACCACATGGTTGTCTTCTTATAGAAGACCTCAAGGTCGTCTTCTTATTGAAGACCACAAGGTCGTCTTGTTAAAGAAGACCACAAGGTTGTCTTCTTATAGAAGACCACAAGGTCTTCTTATAGGATACCACATGGTCTTCCTATAGAAGACCACAAGGTCTTCTTATAGAATACCACATGGTCTTCCTATAGAAGACCACAAGGTCTTCTTATAGAAGACCACAATGTCTTCTTATAGAAGACCACAATGTCTTCTTATAGAAGACCACAGGGTCTTTTTATAGAAGACCACAAGGTCTCCTTATAAAAGACCACAAGGTCTTCTTATAGAAGACCACAAGGTCGTCTTCTTATAGAAGACCACAAGGTCGTCTTCTTATAGAAGACCACAAGGCCTTCTTACAGAAGACTACAAGGCCTTCTTATAGAAGACCACAAGATCTTCGTATAGAAAGCAACAATGTCTTTTAATAGAATACCACAAGGTCTTTTTATAGAAGATCACAAGGTCGTCCTCCTATAGACGACCCCAAGTCTTCCTATAGAAGGCCCAAGTATTCCTATAGAAGACGTCAAGTCTTCTTTTAGAATACCCCAGGTCTTCCTATAGATGACCACGAAGTCTTCTTATAGATGACCATAAGGTTTTTCTATAGAAGACTACAAAATCTTCTTACAGAATACCAGAAGTCATTCTTATATAGGACACCATGACCTTCTTATAGAAGACCACAAGGTCCTCTTATATTTATATTCAATAGAGAGTAGATTTATACCCCTATAATTTGGGCACACACTCTTATAATCTTTTTTGTGGATGGGCTCAGACTTTGCTACTTAGACGATGCGTGTCGCCTTATGTCTTGTACAGCTCAGCTTGTAAGTCATCGGATATTGCGGTCTTATTATTCTTTAGCCGGTTTAGTGTTCTCTAACATCTTCTGGGATTGAATCTGTGGCATTTTCGTTGTTGTCGTCAGCGGTGTAGAGAGAGATTTTTAATTTTTAAGCAAATTTAAAATTTTTTTTTAATTATTTTATTATTTTTTTTAAATTAAAAAATTTCAGTGTTTTGTAATTTTATAATTTATTCATAGTGTTTTGATCTTTCTTAATAAATTGTAACATATAGAAAACACAAAAACGTTCAAAATATAAAAAATACACAAAATTTTAATTGTGACATTGATTTCCTCTGCAACTACTAGACCGAACTTGATCGTTTTTAATTCACCGGAAAGCTAAATGTATTATCTGTCGAACAAAAAATAAATAAAATATCACTATCACTACGACATTGGTGGTTGGTGTAAACTACCTCTAACCTTGCTTATCTCTACAAGAAGATGCGTCCGCACGAAAGTCATAAGCTCGATGGTTCCTTCTTTGGTTGAATTTACGGACTTCATGCTTGACTCATGTACATCTTCATTTTATACCCTCAGTATTTATGATAACGAGGGTATATACACTTTCATACGAGCAAAATGTGCCTGATCGAAATAATGGTTTTAGACCCCAAGTATGTTTGGACGAAATGTGTTTTAGACATGTAAAAAAGTGTCAGTCGGGTTTGCTGACAGATATATACCCTCAGCCAATGTGAAGCGAAACTTTCACCTAGGGACAGATCGAATGTATTTAAGGTCTCTTCAGAATGTTGTGGCCCTTTCTGGACATTTGAACTTTCCGACAAAAATTTGTTTTAGGAATTAACTGCACTAAGACACAAATGTTGAACTTTTGTAGGGCAGGTACTCTTAGGGAGGACCGATATGGGCCATTTTAGAAGTTAAACTAAATTTTGATAAAATATTAGGAGATTCAAAGTTTGGACCGAATTGGTTGCCCCATTCAAGTGATATCGTCCTAACATTTTAGTGACATTTTTTTAAATTTTGGGGAGAAGTACCGAAAGTTTTGGACCGGTATTGCCTCACGAAACTAAGTTATGACGAAAACCAAATGTTGGACCAAATCGGTTGAACAGTTCGAGAGTTATCGTGCTCTCCGACCGCCACATATGGTGACATAGTGGTTTATAACATCTTTCGGGCTGTTTTCCCAAGAAATATGGACTTGCCCCTGAAAAAACTTTTACCGTCGTAATGGAGGTAACGAATGCAAATCGCTTCAACAAAAAATCAAAGTGATTCGAGAGCAGGTCTTAAAGTGAACTTATCCGAAAATTTGTGCGAGAGGTACCAGAAGGAGTAGACAAATATAGTCCATATTCGAACGTGATCTATATGTGGTAGATATATTAGGATGTGCAAAGTATAGATTACATCGGTCACTCCCTTCAAGAGTTATCGTGCGCAAAATATTTCCCAACATTTTGAAATTTTGTGGGGGAGGTACCTGAAGGAGTGGACCGATATAGTCCATCTTCGAATTTAAACTATGTTTTAATAAAATATTACGAAAGCCAAATTTTGGACCGAATCGACAGATCCGTTCGAGAGTTATCTTGCGCTCCAACCACTAACACGGTGTCATAGGGTTTTTTGTAACTTTCAGGCCCATTTTCTCAGGAAGTATGGACTTGACCCTAATGAAACTTACATCGTTGTATAGAGGACAGCGAATACAACTTGCGTAAACAAAAATCAAAGCGATTCGAGACCAGGTCCTAAACTGAACTTTTCCGAAATTGTGTGTGGGAGGTACCCGAAGGAGTGGACTGATTGAGTTCATATTGAAACCACCTCTAAGTTTGGTAGAAATTACACGATGTGCAAAGTATGGACCAAATCGGTTATTCCCTACAAGAGTTATCGTGCGCACAAGTTTTGCGACAATTTTGGAACATTTGTGGGGGAGGTACCTGAAGGAGTGGACCTATATGGCCCATCTTCGAACTTAAATCGAATCTGGACAAAATATTTCGATACCCAAAATTTGAATCGAATCGATTGATCCGTTCGAGAGTTATCGTGCGCACCAGCCTGCCAGACAGACAGACGGACGGACATTGCTAGATCTACTCAAAATTGTCTGAAACGGATATCGTACAAACATACTTGGGGTCTAAAACCATTATTTCGATGAGGCACATTTTTGGTCGTATCAAAGTGTAAATACCCTCTTTAGCCTAAAGGCTGAGGGTATAACAATTTGGAGTTGATTTACCCATGTTCGTCCGTCTGTCTGTCTGGCTGGTGCGCACGATAACTCTCGAATGGATCAACCGATTCGGTCCAAAATTTGACTTTCGTAATATTTTGCCCAAACTTAGTTTAAGTTCGAAGATGGATTATATCGGTCCCCTCCTTCCGGTACCTCCACCACAAAAGTTGGAAAATGTTCGGAAAATTTGTGCGCTCGATAACTCCTGAAGGGAGTAACCAATTTGGCCCATACTTTGTACAACGTGAAACTTCGACCAGACTTAAATGAGTTTCCAATATGGACCCAATCGGTCCACTCCTTCGGGTACCTCCCACACAAAATTTCGGAAAAGTTCAGTTTAGGACCTGCTCTCGAATCGCTTTGATTTTTGTTGTAACAACTTGTATTCACTGTCCGCCATATGACGGTAGATGTTTCATCAGGGGCAAGTCCATACTTCCTGAGCAAATAGCCAGAAAGCTGCAAAAGAACCCCTATGACACCGTGTGTAGTGGTTGGAGCGCAAGATTAATCTCGAACGGATCTGCCAATTCGGTCCAAAATTTGGCCATCGTAATATTTTGTACAAACATAGTTTAAGTTCGAAGATAAACCATATCGGTCCACTGCTTCAGGTACCTACCTCACAAAATGTTAAAAATGGTCGGAAAAATTGTGCGCACGATAACTCTTGAAGGGAGTGACCGATGTAATCCATCCTCTGCACATCCTATTATATCTACCAGACATAGATCAGGTTCAAATATGGACTATATTTGTCTACTCCTTCTGGTACCTCCCACACAAAATTTCGGATAAGGTCACTTTAAGACCTGCTCTCGAATCACTTTGATTTTTGTTGAAGCGATTTGCATTTGCTACCTCCATTACGACGGTAAAAGGTATTTCAGGGGCAAGCCCATATTTATTGGGAAAACAGTCCGAAAGGTGTAAAAACCCTATGCCACGATAACTTTCGAATTGTTCAACCGATTTGGTCCAAAATTTGGTCTTCGTCATATTTTATCCAAACTAAGTTCATGGGGCAATACCGGACCACAACTTCCAGTTCGTCTCCCCAAATAAAATGTCACTAAAATGCTAGGACGATATCACTTGAATTGGTCAACCAATTTTGTTCAAACTTTGGTTCTCCTAATATTTTGTCAAAATTTAGTTTAACTTCTTACTTTAACTTCCTCCTTTTTATACCCTCAGCCTTTAGGCTAAAGAGGGTATATACACTTTGATACGATGAAAATGTGCCTCATCGAAATAATGGTTTTAGACCCCAAGTATGTTTGGATCAAATGTGTTTCAGACAATTTGGAGTGGATCTAGCCATGTCCGTCCGTCCGTCTGTCTATCTGTCTGTCTGTCCTGCTGGCTGGAGCGCACGATAACTCTCGAACGGATGAACCGATTCGGTTCAAATTTTGGCTTTCGTAATATTTTGTCCAAACTTAGTTTAAGTCCGAAGATGAGCTACATCGGTCCACTCCTTCCGGTACCTCCCCCACAAAAGTTCCAAAATGTTCGGAAAGTTTGTGCGCACGATAACTCTTGAAGGGAGTGACCGATTTGGGCAATACTTTGTATAGCGTAAACTTTCTACCATAGTAATATGAAGCTTCAATATGGTCTCAATAGGTCCACTCCTTCGGGTACCTCCCACACAAAATTTCGGAAAAGTTCAGTTTAGGGCCATCTCTCGAATCGCTTTGATTTTTGTTTTAGCAGCTTATATTCACTGCCCTCCATACGACAGTACAAGTTTCATCAGGGGCAAGTCCATACTTCCTGAGAAAATAGCATGAAAGTTGCAAAAACCCCTATGACACCGTGTGAGGTGGTTGGAGCGCAAAATAACTCTCGTACGGATCTGCCGATTCGGTCCAAAATATGTTCTTAGTAATATATTGTCCAAACATAGTTTAAGTTTGAAGATAAGCCATATCGGTCCACTCCTTCGGGTACATCCCCCACAAAAGTTCAAAAATGTTCGGAAAAATTGTTCGTACGGTAACTCTTGAAGGGAGTGGCCGAATTGGTCTATACTTTACACATCCTAATATATCTACCAGATATTGATCAGGTTAAGATATGGACTATATTTGTCCACTCCATCCGGTACCTCCCACACAAAATTTCGGATAAGTTCACTTTAAGACCTGATATCGAATCACTTTGATTTTTGTTGAAGCAACTTGCATTCGCTGCTTCAATTACGATGGTAAAAGTTTTTTTAGGGGCAAGTCCATACTTCTTGAGCAAACAGCCCGAAGACTGTAAAAACCCCCTATGGCACCATATGTTGTGGCTGGAGACCCACTTCCATAACGGTCAATGTCGATCCATTCCTATTAGTATATCCTCCGCAAAACTTTTGATATTTAATCCTAATCAACATTTTTGTCGGTTCAAACGCCCAAAATTGTTAAAACCCCCTAAATACATGCGTATTTTGGGAAAAAATTGTTCAATATACACAGGCTGAGGGTATATCTCTGTCGGCAAAGGCGACTGATACTTTTTTACTTGTTTTAAGTTATTTTTTCGGCTTAAGGTCAGTGAAAAGACTTGTTGATTTTTGTTTATAAGCTTTTTATTCCAATATTTCGGTTGACATCGTCAACCATCTTCAGGGATAAACTACAATTAAAAACGCAAATTAACATTGGAAAACAAATATTTGTAACACAAAATTACATTAAATGAGAAAAGCCACTGTCTTCTTCTGCCGTTTGAACTGAACTAAATAAAAAACTAAGTATTTTCTTTTTGTCTGGAGTGCTTTTGTACTAAATGTCTATATATGTGTGCACAGTGGTCAATATCGGATTTATAATTCATTCTGACGTTATTGGGTGTATTTATTATGTGCAACATTTCTAAGGTAAATCGCCTTTTATAATTATTTTCCTGTGTCAATATATTTACATCTTTTAAATTTGGCGTATGTCCAGTTGAAATACTATGTGCTGCTAGGGCCGTTTTTTGATCCGACTTATGTCCGGATAGTCTAGTTTTTAATTTTGTTTTCGTTGTACCAACATATACCTTCTGGCATATGTTAGTTCCGTCTCCATTGCATTTAATTTGGTAAACAATGTTGTACTTGTCTTCTTTTTTCACCTTAGATTTTGTTTTACTGAATAAGTTGTTGACGTTGTTGTTCGTTTTTAGTGCTAACTGGTAGTCGTCCTTCTTGTAAATATTGGAGGTTTTTAACCTATCTGAAAAACCCGGTATATACGTTATCGATTTGTATGTTTTTTCCTTCTTGTTTTCTTTTTCAGTCTTTAGTTTTTCTTTCGTATATTTTATCAATTCTTCAATGGTTTTGTGTAGAAAATCGTTTTTAGATAAAATGTTGTATATCTTTTGCTCATTTGCTAGGTGGAAACTTTCGTCACTTATGCTTAATATCCTATTAATAAAGTTTGTAGCGGTTTTTATTTTGACTTGTCGTGGGTGCTTAGAATAGAAATTTATTAGACGTCCTGTTGCTGTCGGCTTTTGGTACCAATCAAGTAATAATTTGTTTCCTCGTCGAATTATAATTGCGTCCAAGTACGGTAGTTTCTGGTTTTCTTCCAGTTCATGGGTGAATTGAATGTTTTTGTCAAACGAATTAAGATTTTTGAGGGTGTTGTCAGTTTCTGCTTTTTTCACTATGCAGAAAATGTCATCTACGTACTTCGTTATTAACTTTGGCTTAATCGCCATTTTATCTATTACAGCGTCCAATAATTCCTCCATTACGATGTCCGCAATGATCGGTGACGCCGGCGATCCCATTGGTAGTCCTTTTTTCTGCTCGTATATTTTGTCATCATATATAAAATATCTTGAATCTTTTATACAAAGAGTCACTATTTCTAAGAAAATGTCCTTCGGTATTTTTGTGTGTTCGTTGATTACATTCCATTTTTCAGCTATTGTCCTCATTGCCAGATTTATCGGCACGCTGGGAAACAGTGACACAACGTCAAATGAGATTAATATTTCGTCATCATTGATAGTAGTATCCTTTATTCTCTCTTTTAAATCCAGAGCGTATTTGATGTTATATTTAGAAGGTTTCGTCAGATTTTTACAGTGTTTTATTTAACTTGCTTTGGTGTGTGTTTAGTTCAAATCTGGTAACTCATTTTTAACACAGTTGCAGTTTACCAATCGAACTAAAACTTTGCACACTTTTCAGATGTGAATGACAATACATGAATATGAAATCAAAACCAATATTGGTCCATTTTTACACTGTTTTACATTGTTTTATCTAATTTGCTTTTCAAATCTGGTAACTCATTTTTCACATAGTTGCGGTAGACCAAACGAACTTAAAATTTTCACACTTTTTAGATTTGGATGACAATACATGAATATGAAATCAAAACTAATATTGGTCCATTCTTACAGTGTTTTTACGGTGTCTAACTTGACCCCCTTTTCAAATCTGGTAACTGATTTTTAGCACGGTTGCAGTTGACCAATCAAACTAAAACTTTGCACACTTTTCAGATTTAGATGACAACACATGAATATGAAACCAAAACCAATATGGGTCCATTTTTTCCTATAGCCTCCATATAACGGTACCACCGACTTCTGGTATTTTGAGGATTTTGTCTTCATTTTTAGCCCGAATTTGTTGTAACTTGGCATTTGGAGTTCTCAATAGTCCAGGAACTTCCCCACTAAAAATTGTGGACGTAGGTCAAGGTTTAATATAGCATCCATATAACTGTACCAACCAATTTCAAGCATTTAAATCTACATTTTCTGCTCAAATGGACCGTAATTCGGCATTTGGGGATTTCAGTGGTCATTCTTACAGTGTTTTTACGGTGTCTAACTTGACCACCTTATCAAATTTCGTAACTGATTTTTAACACGGTTGCAGTTGACCAGTCGAACTAAAACTTTGCACACTTTTCAGATTTAGGTGACAATACATGAATATGAAACCAAAACAAATATGGGTCCATTGTTTCCTATAGCCCCCATATAACGGTAGCACCCGATTTCCGGTATTTTGCTTTTCAAATCTGGTAACTCGTATTTCACGCAGTTGCAGGTGATCAATCATACTTAAACTTTGCACACTTTTCAGATTTGGATGACAATACATGAATATGAAATCAAAACTAATATTGGTCCATTCTTACAGTGTTTTTACGGTGTCTAACTTGACCCCCTTTTAAAATCTGGTAACTGATTTTTAGCACGGTTGCAGTTGACTAATCGAACTAACACTTTGCACATTTTTCAGATTTAGATGACAATACATGAATATGAAACCAAAACCAATATGGGTCCATTTTTTCCTATAGCCTCCATATAACGGTGCCACCGACTTCTGGTATTTTGAGGATTTTGTCTTCATTTTTAGCCCGAATTTGTTGTAACTTGGCATTTGGAGTTCTCAATAGTCCAGGAACTTCCCCACTAAAAATTGTGGACGTAGGTCAAGGTTTAATATAGCATCCATATAACTGTACCAACCAATTTCAAGCATTTTAATCTACATTTTCTGCTCAAATGGACTGTAATTCGGCATTTGGGGATTTCAGTGGTCAAAAAATTTAAAAAAAAAGTTAAAAATAAAAACTAATTTAAAAAAATTAAGTTTCAGTGTTTTATTTAGAAATACACTTAAAACTAAAAAATAATTTGTCGCTTAGCCTCAATATATATATTATTTCTCATGATAGAATCTCTCAAATAAAACGCTTGCCGTTTAATTTTGCCACCATTCATAATTTAAATGCAAGCGTTTTATTTGAGAGATTCTATCATGAGAAATAATATATATATTGAGGCTAAGCGACAAATTATTTTTTAGTTTTAAGTGTATTTCTAAATAAAACACTGAAACTTAATTTTTTTAAATTAGTTTTTATTTATTATTTTTTTTTTTTTGGATCACCCGAATGCAACAACAGTTGGGAAAAAGGCTCTTTCCGTAACCTGAGCACCCTATCAATATCTGTTACCAGAAAAGAGGTAGTTTACACTAGCCATTAATGTCATGTGTGTTGAAATTTTCCATCCTTATACAGTCGCTAATGTGTGCAATATTGGAGATTTTCCTTAAGCCGCACAGTGGTTCAGAAATCGATTTTCCTGGCCAAAGCACCGGTTGTTAATTTTTTTGTGGGATTCGATAGTAAACATATTGAAACTACGGAAACCAAGAAATTAGGTCAACATATTGGAAGATGCGGGCGTGGCGTGCTCCCAAAAACAAACAAAAAAGTTTCCCTTTTTGGAAAATATGGAGTAGAACTTTTAGAGAACAACATGAAACGATATTTCGTTTTCGTAAACATATTCACCCCTTTTAAACTTTTGTACCCGTTCCGTCTGTTTAACAGTAAAATTACATGGGCAAAAATATATGTTTCTTCGTACCGTTTTCCCAATGAATTATGGCTTTTTTACGCAAATTAGTTTTGTGAAACCCTTTTTTATGAAAACATTAAAAATTAATCCAATTAATTAATTAAAAATCTAATTCTTAAGCAAATTTTAATTTTTTTTAAATTATTTTATTTTTGTTTTTTTTAAATTAAAAATATTTCAGTGTTTTGGAATTTTATAGTATACTCATAGTGTTTTGATCTTTCTTAAATTGGAAGATATAGAAAACACAAAAACAAAAATATTTTGATGCAAAATATGAAAAAATACACAAAATTTTAATTTTGGCATTGATTTCCTCTGCAATTACTAGACCGAACTTGATCGTTTTTAAACCACCGGAAAGCTGAATATATTAACTGCCGAACAGAAAAAAATGAAAATATCACTATTACTATAGTGTTTTGACCAGGAAAAAACGTCTCTGAATCATTGTGTGCCGTTTACTTTTTGCGTCCACAGCAGCAAAAATGCAGTGAAATTACGAATTGGTACATATGACATTGGTGGCTGGTGTAAACTACCTCTAACCATGCTTATTTCTACAAGAAGATGTGTCTGTACGAAAGTCATATGCATGATGTTTCACTCTTTGGTTGAATTTACGGACTTAATCCTGTACATCTCGATTTTTTCTATTCTCAATTTTCATTCTTCTCTTCTCTAATTGCTCCCGATACCTCTCTCATGCGCTATACGTCGTTACTAAGTGTAGAGTAGCCCTGTATACCGTACTCTTCTCTTTGGTAACAGCGCTATAGCCTTGGCCATACCATGGGTTTCTTTATAGGGGCCTCTGGATCCAAATATGGATTTTCAGTTGTTTGCATTAAGTGGACAATACTTCTTCACTGCTCTGATATACTATCCGATTGCTTTCGTTAAGCAATTGGGCCAGGTGATAGGAATATGCTATGGCTATCTTTTGTGATTGCAGCTCAGTTAATTTAATCGGAAATGTGTCTATTCCGTTGTTGCAGAGTCAATGTTTGCTACTCGGAATTATCGCATTTCCCTGACCCGTGGACAAACGCATATTATTAAAACTCTGTAAACTGTGGCGTATGATTTATGACAATATGTATACGCAATCGTAATTATTATTTATATTTTGACTTTATTTTACTTTTATGTTTTTTTGTCTTACATTTAATTTTTTGTACGTGTAGTATATACATCCATGTGAAAATAAGATAATTATCTTAATTATAAAAATATATTTTTTATAATGAAATTAAAAAGAATGAGTAATTTTGCTCTTCCTTCATATAAAATCATTACTCTCTGATTTATAAACCTTTGACGTTAAATTATTGAATTTCCAAAGTGGAAGCGTTTGATTTATTTTTAAACAATGGCCGTTGTTGAATTTCTGTTTACTGCTATTGCATAAAAAATAAGCATTTAATTTAAATATTTACAAAAATCTTGGCAAAATACTTTTTGTTGCCATTCTCTGTTTTCTTCAATTGAAATTTATATTTCATCAAAGTTGGATGGCTTTTGCAATTGACAGTGTCGAACACCCCTGGGATATCACTGGGTGGGTTTCCTTGAGGCATTTGCTTGTTTGTTTCTCTCTTTCATATATATTTTTTTTTCATTCCGACAAAGTGCATTGGGCAAAAATGGCGATACTATATTCGAATGCTTGAAGTTATGATGAAAAAAATGTCCCTTGAATTAAATTGTTATTGTTGGTTGTATGTGTCAGTGTGCGGGTGTGTGTGCGAGAGTTTATATTGAGGTCTTTAAAATGATTTATTTTATCAAGGACACCAGCAGCTACCATGTCTGGTTGAAGGAGGTTCTCGGTGGATATCCATCCATCCACACATCTGCTGGTGCTGCTAAATACATGCGTGGTTGTGTTTTGAACGAATCAAAAAATACGTGATATGAATATAAGTTTGTAATATTAAAAAAGAAAAAAAAAAAACACAACGCAACAAATAAAACATCTTCATTCACTTGCAGTGGTTGATAGTGCAGTTGAGCGTTCTAGTGGTGGTTCTAAGAGCGAATGAAAAGTTTCATTCACCAGGTGGGTCCTTGAATACTGTTGTGGTTATGTGAGAAAACAACAAAAAGATATTGAAAACCAAGATTTGTTAAAATATTAATATTAATGTGAGATATAAGACTTCAATAGAAACAAGTCGCTAAAGGGCCTTTTATTTTTAGAAGACCTCTAATTGGCCTCCTATATTACAAAAGACTTCTAATAGGTCTTATGTGTATACAAAACCTTTAAAAGGTCTTCTATGTACAGAAGACCTTTAAAGAGTCTTCTATTTTTTGTAAAATAAAAAAATTGAAAATGCAAGATTTAAAAAAAAACTATCTTGCAAAAAATACGAGACTCAAAATTTTTTTTTTTAAAAATCCACGATTTGATAAATAATTTTTTTTACAAAAACTTTAAAGTAAAATTTAACAACTCCACAATATAAAAGGAATATTTTTAAAAAAGCATGTGAGACAAGGCTCTAAAGGGTCTTCTATTTATAAAATACCTTTAAATTGTCTTTAACATTACAAAACACTTCTAATGGGTCTTCTCTGTAAAGCAAACCTTTAAAATTAATCTACTCTATGTACAGAAGACCTTAAAGGGTCTTCTATGTCTAACGGATCTTCTAAGCGTAGAAGTCATCTGTAGGATCTTCTACATAAACATGATGTCTTTTATGTGTAGAAGTTCCCTAAAGTTCTTTTGTGTACGGGAGAATGCCAAATGGTTTTCACTGTACAGAAGAACTCCATAGGGTTTTCATTTTACAGAACACCTCCAAAGAGTCTTCTATGCCTCTAAAGGTTATTCTATGTATAAAAGACATCGCAAAAGGTTTACTATGTGTAGATAGGATTTCCACATATAGAAGACCTGAAAAGGTGCTTCTACGGATAGACGACTTCAAAGTGTCTTCTGTCCACAAGGCCTTCTTTGTTTAGAAGATCTTTAAAGGGACTTTCAGGTATAAATACCTTTAAAATACCTCCTATGTACAAAGAGGAAATCTCGTTGTAGGTTTCCTTAAATGGTATATCAGGAAACATCAATTATTTTGATTTTGTTTCACTTTTTAAAACATTTTATGAGGAAATCAGCAACAACAAATTATATAAATAACAACTAAAAATAATTATAAAACAATTTGAGAGAAAAAGAAAAAAACAAATGCAACAACAAAGTAGGAAGTAATTCACAACAAATTTATTTGATAAATGAAAAAAAGTACTACTCATTTGTTTTACGGTTTATGAACTATTTTCTCCATATGACTGCGGCTAGCTGTCATGGTCTAATATCTTGAACTATATCATCACATCATATCTTCATTCCATTAGAAAAGAAACATGCAGACGCACACAAACATGTGTGTGATCGTTCATTTTAATTGATTTGACACTTTGTAATCACTCATCATCATCAGCAGCAGAATAGAATCAGCATCAACAGCATCATCAACTGCTTCATGCAAAAAAAAAACATCGTCATAAAAAGCCCAGCAACCACAAGAAAAATGATGCCCAACCGCAACCAACAGATCACAACAACAACAACAACAATGACAACAATATTGCAGCATCACAGCACGAAAAAATACTAGACCATAAAAATACAATTTAAAGTATAAAATATTCATGGCGAGAGCAAGCGATATCAACAACAACCCATCAGCCAGCCAGTCAGCACAGCCATCATCAGCCACCAACCGCCGCCGCCTTAACGCCTCAGCTTGAGATTGTCATTGTCGCTTGTCGTTTTTTCCCGCTATCATCGCTATTACGATTACTACTGTGGCGAGTGCCAAGTGTCATGAATGTGTCTACAGAGTTTAAGTGTGACAGACTGCCAGCCAAAAGAGCCTAACTGAGACAGCCAGAAGAAGAACCCAAACAAACAATCACTTGTATTCTTCAATTCTTAAGCCATTATTAATAAAAAATGTAACGATGTTTCGTCTTCTTCAGCTGATTCGTAATATGTAACTCTTCTTGGAAACCCTCCATCCCTTTACCCCCTTCCCTCTACCCACAATCGCATATGTGCAACCATCGAAGCTAACACTCATCATCTTGACTATTTTATCTTTATCACTACTATTGTGTCGTATGAAAAATTAGTTCCATTGTCAACGAGTGCAACGTCATTTATTGCTATGAAAAAAGCAAATAACAACAACAATAGATATGAACAACATTTTGTAGCGCAAATATGCACTTCCCACATTCCATATTAAGCCGATATATAATAGTTGTCGACTTATGAATAATCCAATGAAACTAAGCGCTTAACTCTGGGGCACATGCTTACTACAAATATTTCATGTGAGAAGAATTCATTACATTAACAAATTCCATGAGAATTTATCCAAATTTATTTGTAGGCTTATGGCTATGCCTCTAAGCCACGTTACATATGCCATAAATAACCTACAAATGTGGGTGATATAGGGGATGAAAACTACCAAGGTAGAAGGTTCTGGCCAGATTGCACATGGAAAAGCCCAGAACTTATCTTCATCTCTCGTTCTGGGGGGGGGGGGGGGGGGAACCTTTCGAATGCAAGTTGCTTCAACAAAAATCAAAGTGATTCCATATTAGGTTTTAAAGTGAACAAATCCGAAATTTTGTGTGGGAGGTACCGGATGGAGTGGACAAATATAGTTCATATTTGAACCTGATCTTTATCTGGTAGACATATTAGGATATGTAAAGTATAGACCAATTCGGCCACTCCCTTCAAGAGTTACCGTACGAAAAATTTTTCCGAACTTTTTTGAACTTTTGTGGGGGAGGTACCTGAAGGAGTGGACCAATATGGCTTATCTTCAAACTTAAACTATGTTTGGACAAAATATTACTAAGGCCATATTTTGAACCGAATCGACAGATCCGTTCGAGAGTTATCTTGCGCTCCAACCACCTTACACGGTGTCATAGGGTGTTTTTGCAACTTTCATGCTATTTTCTCAGGAAGTATTGACTTGCCCCTGATGAAACTCTTACCGTCGTATGGAGGGCAGTGAATACAAGTTGCTAAAACAAAAATCAAAGCGATTCGAGAGATGGCCCCAAACTGAACTTTTCCGAAATTTTGTGTGGAAGGTACCCAAGGGAGTGGACCAGTTGAGACCATATTGGAACCTCATATTACTCTGGTAGGAAGTTTACGCTGTACAAAGTATGGACCAAATCGGTCACTCCCTTCAAGAGTTATCGTGCGCACAAACTTTCCGAACATTTTCGAAATTTGGGGGGGGGGGGGAGGTACCGGAAGGAGTGGACCGATGTAGCTCATCTTCGAACTTAAACTAAGTTTGGGCAAAATATTACGAAAGCCAAATTTTTAACCGAATCGGTTCATCCGTTCGAGAGTTATCGTGCGCTCCAGCCAGCAGGACAGACGGACGGACATGGCTAGATCGACTCCAAATTGTCTGAAACACATTTCGTCCAAACATACTTGGGGTCTAAAACCATTATTTCGATGAGGCACATTTTCATCGTATCAAAGTGTATATACCCTCCTTAGCCTAAAGGCTGAGGGTATAATGACACAATATACACAAATATCCACATGTTGATTGGATAAGAAGTAACTGGAACATACAAGGGCCGAAAGGTCTCAATAATAGTTTATTTAGTGTCTCCGAGGGTCGAGAAGTCTCACTTTGCTAATCTATTTACGTAGTGCACGTTGACCGAAAGGCTCGTAAATATTCCAGTTCTCAGAGACAGGATAGCGGGTTTTGTGTGTACGAGGGCCGCCAGGTCTCATGCCTAAGAAATTATTTCAGGAATCCGAGGGCCGAATGCCTCAGAAATACTCAAGATAAAAATAGGGCCGACTGATCTCTCTCATTAGATATATAACCGAGGACCGAAAAGTCTCGATATTCTTCGATTTAACAAGAGTGCCAACAGGTCTCTTGCATTTGAGTTGATTTAGCCTTTACGAGGGCCGACAGGGCTCTGCATAGCAAGTGATTGAGGACCGCAAGGTCTCGATATTTTTCGATTTACCGAGAGGTCTCTTGTATTATAGTGGATTTAGCGAATCCGAGGGCCGACAGGTCTCTGCTTACGAAATGATTGAGAGTACTAGAGGGCCGAAAGGTCATGAATTAGTAATAGTTAACGAGAGAGCCGTCCGGTCTCTCGCATTAGAGTTCATTAACGTATTCGCTGGCCGAAACGTCGCTATAATTATCTCTATACAACGAAGGTCGACAGATTTACTGTATTAGGGATTTCCGGGTGTACCTGGGTGCCGAATGGCCCAGTGGACCCAAACTCATAGCTGCTTGTAAGGGTAGCTCTTTCCCTGACCAGAATTCGCCGTCTTCGTAAACTTGGAGCTGCATCTCAACGTAGAACATAGTTAGTTGTCAAGACCTCTTCATGGTACTGGAGGGCTATGCAATGGTTGACCTCCTTTCCCCCATTATCCTATAACGTATGGATTTCACTATTAAAAACAAAGGAAAAATACAACCCAATGATGAAACAATGTAACGACAACGGTAAATACTTTTGACAAAAAGAACAAGTAAGAACGGCTTTAAGTTCGGCCGGGCCGAACATGTTATACCCTCCACCAGGAGTGGTGTTAAAGTAAAATGGAACAATTAGTTTCCTTTCGTTTATGAAAACGACTTAATACCAAATTTCAGCAATTTCGGTAAAACAATATCGCTAACCATCAAAATACGGAATTCGGGAGGTACCGTTCTATGGGGGCTATATCAAAACGTCGATATATACCGAGAAATTTCTTGCGTAAAATTTTTAGGCTCAAAGAAGACTAAATACCAAATTTACGATTTTTCAGTAGGATAATGTGGTTAAACCCTAAAAAATACCAAAAATCGCTAGGTACGCTTCTATGGGGGATATAGGAAGACGTGGACCTATAATGATAATTCTTTTCTGGAACATTTTATAAGCCCATGAAAGACTAAATAACAAATTTCAGTCATTTCAGTGGGATATTAACGTCACATCCTTCACAATTATGAAAATCGGAAGGTACCGTTCTATGGGGGCTATATCGAAATGTGGACCTATACCGACAAAATTCAGTCGGAAAAGGTTTTACTTCCAACGTAGAGTAAATACCAAATCTCAGCCATTTCTGTTTGTTGTTGTGGCCACAACCCTCAAAAGAAGGAAAATCGGGGGTACCGTTCTATGGGGGCTATATGATGGCGTGGACCTATACTGACAAATTTCATATGGAAAATGTTATAACTCAAATGAGGACTAAATACCAAATTTCAGCAATATCGGAGAAATATTGAGGCTACAACCTTCAAAATACCGGAAATCGGGAGGTACGGTTCTTTGGGGCTATATGAAGGCGTGGACCCATACCAACAAAATTCCGGGGGAAAATTTAATATTCCCAACAAAGGCTAAGTATCAAATTTAAGCCATTTCGGTGTGATAACGAAGCTAAAACCTTCAAAATACCGAAAAACGGGTGGTACCGTTTTATGGGGACTGTATTAAGGCGTGGCCTGTACCAACAAATTTCTGTAGGAAAGTTTTATTACCCGAACGAAGACTAAATACCAAATTTCAGCCACATTGGATGAATATTGAGGTCACAACCTTCAAAATACCGCAAATCGGGAGGTGCCGGTCCAAAGGGGCTATATGGTGGCGTGCACCTATACCGATGACATTACAGTGGAAAGTTGAATACCCCTAACGAAGACTAAATACCAAATTTCAGCCATTTCAATGGATTGTTGTAACCATAACCTTCAAAATACAGAAAATCGGGAGGTACCGTTCTATGGGGGCTATATGATGGCGTGGACCTGTACCGACAAATTTCTGGGGGAAATTTTCGTACCCCCAACGAAGAATAAATAGCAAATTTCAGCCGTTTCGGAGTAATATTGAGACCACAACCTTCAAAATACCGAAAATCGGGAGGTACAGTTCTATGGAGGCTATATGAAGGCGTGGACCCAAACCAACAAAAATCTGGGGGAAAGTTTTATACCACCAAAGAACACTTAATACCAAATTTCAGCCATTTCGGTGTAATAATGAAGCTAAAACCTTCAAAATACCGAAAATCGGGTGGTACCGTCCCTGTAGGAAATGTCAATAGTGAATCTATACTGACTTGCTACTGACATTGTCAACAGTACTACTGACAAACTGTAGACAACTAATGTAATTTCCTATAGACATTTTGTATGAACGTGTCATTCGAAAGTCAGTACTGACAATGGAACTAGTATGTCAATAGTAAGTCAGTAGTTCCTGAGGAACCATGTGTTGACATTGGAGGTAGTGAGTCAGTATAGACATTGGAGGTAGTAAGTCAGTATAGACATTGGAGGTAGTGAGTCAGTATAGACATTGGAGGTAGTGAGTCAATAGTACCAGATTTTCAATACAATTTTTTTAGCTTATTTGGAACTTTTCATAAATAAAACAGCTTTATTGTACGTTTAATAAGAAGATGAAGCTACACATTTGTTTAAATACTATATTTCATTAAAGAATAAAACAAATAATATTGAAAATGCTAAAAATGTACAAATTGCGTATTACAGTATTTTTATAATTTTAAATGGCTAAGCCAAAGATTCCACATAAGTAAAAATTAGTAAATAAAGACAATGTTTTCAAGACTGCTTAAACATTTTAACATATAAATAATAAAAAACGTTTTCGTTTTATTTTCTTGGCCAAGTCGCACCAATGACTTGTCTGCTTAAAATAGTTCCTCTTCTGTTGCACATAACGTTTTATCAGTCGATTCGCTGAATGTTGATATAACATCTAGGAATTGAAAATAATAAACATAAATAAAAAATATGTTCTTAAATTTGCTTGCCTATTACAGCTGTATAACATTGGAAAAATCTCACAATCTATTTTTGCCAAATAATTCTTCAACGTTGTAATTCATTATTATGTTTAGTTGCATTCAGCATTTCCAGCGACATCAGGCTCCACAATCTTCTCTAAAGGTTCCACATAATGTCTAATTGTCGAAATTTCACCACAAATGTTGTTAGTCGCCTCAGAATTCGTACTTTGCTATAGAATTGTTTATTTTTCAAATGTCTTTTATATTTTCTTTTGCTCATACTTGTTATTGAAATTATATGCTTTAAGTTTTCACGATATTTTATTGATTTTTACAAAAACACTTTTTTCACCAATCGCAAAAATTATTTTACGCCAAACAATTAAGAAAATTAAAAAAAAGATGCTTCGTTGGGCTATCATCTGTCAATATACACAATGCTTCTTCTTATTAAGGTAAAAGTATCAATAGTTGACAACCTGGTGACAAAGTGTTGACTTTGTCACCATATTAGTAGACAAAGTGGCGACATGTCAACACATGACCCCACACTTCCTACAGGGGTTATATGGGGGCTATATCAAAACGTGGACCGATGTAGCCCATTTGCAATATCAAACATCCTAGGAGTAATAGAAACTTCTATACCAAATCTTAAAAATTGCGAGCTGTACCTTGATTTCAACGGACGGATAGACGGACAAACGGACATGGTTATATCGACTTAGAATTTTACCCTGATTAAGAATATATAGTTTATAGGGTCTCCGATGAATATTTCGATGTGTTACAAACGGAATGACAAATTTAATTATACCCTCCATATTATGGTGGAGGGTATAAAAAAACAAGTGGACGGCGGGACGGTAGTTTCGGCAGGGGACGGACAAGGTGTACCTTGTTTAGAAGTTGTAAGATACTGTCTAGCTGAACAAAGCCGACAACTTCTAGCTCTACTGGCCCTGAGCCTCAGCCATGGTAGTGCTTATGCTGGGCCGAGAATAGTTTGCCGGAAGACGAACTCGACACCACAGTCATTCAGGGACAGTAATGGTGGGCAATCTTTTGCCTCAGCAAAAGCAAAGAACTTCTTGGAGCCAGGACCGTCTAACTCACGAAAAGTTCAATGTCAACATCGACTCGCTTAGTTCCCAAATACCAAACCAAAAGTGTGATTGTCACCTCTTTTGACCACAGCACCTTCCTGAAAGGGAGTACCAGCCATCCACACAGAAAAACCTTCAAATTCGAAGGATGCTAAGTCAAAGGGGACGATTCAAAAAGAGATCAAACCAGGAATGATGAAATCTGGCAAGTCTGAGCAAAACCCTGTACCTGGACATGTGGTTGCTACCAAAACCCAACCTGTTTCATCAAAGACCGCAATGAAGAGAGTTATGTCAACGGAGGAACCACACCCCAATTCTAAGAGACCAAATCCAAGCCAGGAACCCAAAACCTTCGCCTCCTCTGCTGTTATAAAGAGACTGAGAACATGAATGATATATCTCTGCTTTCCATGAACCACTGTACCCGGGCATGTGGTCTCTACCAAAACCAATCCTGTTTCATCAAAGACCGCTATGAAGAGAGTTATGTCAACGGAGGAACCACACCCCAATTCTACGAGACCAAATTCAAGCCAGGAACCCAACATTTTCGCCTCCTCTGCTGTTATAAAAAAAAAACTGATAACATGAATGATATATCTCAAGCTTCCATAAAGAAATGTGAAAAAATACATTGTTCCACAACATCCCATACGGGACAAGGGAGACTTCTCTCATATCAATGAGTGCACCCCGATTCATATTTAGCTCAATGATACCTACTGTTTATCGCCGAGTCCGAACGGCGTGTCTTAAGACACCACTTATGGAGAAGTTTTTCAAGGCTGAAATACTCAGGAAATGTCGCCAACATTACTGAGGGGTATTTTGCCACCGTTGAAAAATGTTTGATGTTGCTTGGCCGGTGAATCGAACCCCCGACCTTCTGCGTGCAAGGCACCCGTGAAATGTGACTTGAAACTAATACTGGGAATAATCATGGGTCATTTGCGAATAAGATCCATGTCCTGCAAATGAGAACGAAATGATATTGCTGACTACTGCAGGTTATGCGGAAATGTAGAAAAAACGGAGACAATCGAGCACATATTATGTCGCTGTCCAATTCTCAGGACCCGCAGACTGCTAATAATGCGTAAACACACGTTCCAATCTCTGACCACCTTCTGTCAAACCAAGCCAACAAATCTGTTTTCTCTTGCTAAATGAATGAAATGAACTACCGCACCATAAAGCATGCAAACAATCTCTGTCTCTTCTTAACAACTAAATTATCTATTCTATTATCTTTCCTAAAAATCCAATTTTGAGGGGCTAGACGCAATTTCTGGGATTAGTTCTCTAAAAATATAAAACAACCATCAAAAACAAACATATTAAAATTTTAATTAACATTGAAACTCCGTATATCTTTTCAATAAAATCGATAAGCTTAATAAATAAAATAAATTTGTGGATCAAGCATAACCTTCTTCTGAAAGATCTTTAGAAGACTACGTGGAACGCTGTCTTATTTTCTGAAACCTCGTATGAGTGTTTGCCAGTAAAGGCCAAAGTGTTTAACACTTGAACAAAGATACATTTTAATGTAATGGTCAGGACATCGGCCGAAAGTCACATGGACTCTTTTAAAATATATCTCAGGTCTGCCTTCGTTCGGAGTATTGGACAGCTATGATTGGTGTTGAATAATTTTTTTCTTCCACATTTTTCATAGAAATGTGTTTTTTCTAAAAGTTTATAAGTCTAAATCAGTCAATCCAGGGTAAATCGTTACGCATTCCCGAAGGGTTATGTTTTATTTCCAGTATTTAATTTAATGTTTAAAATATATTTTATTTTCTTGATGGATACATGGATCGAATGATTGTCGACAACAATTATACGCTGCAATATTACAAACATTTATTTATTATAATAATCATACGTCACATACACATACATACTCATAACTCGGATAAGTTTATGCAAATCCTTCCTATTAATTTTTGAATTTCAAAATAAATTGCATTTCTGTCTTGAGGCATTCATCCTGACAAAAATTCCAAATTACACATTCATTTACATAACCGCTTAATTGTTCTTCAAACACATTTGCACATTCGTGTTGCTATAGTACGAATAAAATCTAGTATTCCTCTTGAGATGAAAATCCATCATTTGCAAATTATAAGAACAAATTTTAAGGTTGACGTCATTATGGTGGAATTTCAAAGGCAAAAGGAGTTTTAATGTTTTCATGTGAGTGCGCGCGCTAAAATCACGTTCTCTAAACGTGCATATACTATTAAATGATATGACGCCATTGTGGAAGGTGGTGAATAGCAAGGATATGCCGCATATAGCTGCGAGATAAAATACGCAATGGTGGTGTAGATAAAATATTGTATAAACACAAAAACCAACAAAATATAATATAATCGATTGCACAATAGTGGAGCAGTGAAGAAAGGATGCTGTAATGTGGTGAGACTGTTTTTCTCTCTTTTGAAATGCAAGAGAGATAAATGTGACACAATATAGACATATGAGAGATGCGCATTATTTCTTTGAGGATATCTGCCATTATATTTTCCAGCTCTCTAAAAATTTTAACAGAAACCTGAAATGAAGTTTTTCTCTACATATAGACTGTAAAATTCTTTCGACCATATATTATCTCCATACTCCATCAAACTCTCTCGCCCTCACGCACATTTCTCCACACAATCACAAAATATTTATTACCTTGAACTCTAACCCTGAGACAAATTTAATACGAAGCAAATGCAGTTCAGATGCAGTTTGCTGCATTTTTATTTATTGCTAGGAAGTAATAAAACCAAATAATCCCCACCACAAAATGGCAATGGCTTTTAGGATAAACATTTCCTTTTCCTGCTTTTTTGCTTGACCTCATCCGGCCATTGGAAACAAACATCAATTGATTTGCAAAGGAATGCTGGTGTAGTGTCCAATTTTTATCAAGAAACTGTAGAGAATCTTATTGTAATACACGATGATGAGTTATATTTTTTGTAAATTGTTGCGACATAAAAATCGTCATAATTTATAGAAAATCGTGTTATATTACATGCTATGTGTGCACAGGTGTATCTACCTATCTAAATATTTTTATAAGCGTAGTCCTATGATAGATGCAGTTGGTACTCTAAGACTTATACGATTTATGAGTTCTTTGAAAATGTCAATATTTAAGCGGCAGAGGGACGAATGTAGGAATATGAGTATGTCGTTTTCTTATCATTAACAAAACGTTTTGCTATTTTCCTTTAAATTATTTTTTAATAGCAAAAGAGTTAAAACTATTGTACAGTTCTAATATCAATTGTGGAGCATTTGGTGTACGGAAATGATTTTCGAGTAAAAATACCAAACCATGAGAATTCTTTCACTTTCCTTTACGTATTTTTGTCCTCGAAAGAACTTTTAAGTACTATGGCGTATGATATATGACAACACTTATACGCACATTGCGGCAATTTTAAAAACTTTTTTACTTTGATATGTTTAACATGCAATAGATAGTCCGGGGTTGATTTCCAATCACTTCGACAGCCTAAAGTGACCAAAGGTGTTCTAAACCATGTCTGATTTTGTTACTCCTGTGAAATTGAAACGCTTATGTAGATGGAGAAAGCTCTTTGAAACCCCCACAAACGTTAATTTTTTACTTAATTTGTGCGAAACGATCGCTCTCCAGGCAAGTAACCGATTTAGCCCAAATTGCACATAGCAATATTTTTTTGGGGGCAAGTTCATTCTTCCTGAGATAATGGCTCAAAAGCTCACTGAAAACCTGCAGGCACTTACTAAATTGACTGCTGAGATGACACAAAGTTCCCAGAAGGTATGTATTTACGGGGCAATACCTCCCACACCAAAGTTCAAAATGTTCACTCAAATAGTGTTTAAGGGATGTTCAAAGATTCCTTTAAAATGTTTATCTTAGGTAGTCCTTGTGATTCTGATCATAAACATATTATTTTTTAAGCTGGGCAAGTCCCAGCTTTATGCCAGTATGTCCTAAAGGTTTTCTCCAAGCGTGGATCTTTTGAAGAATTTTTTGTAAACGTGGATTTTCGCTTTAATAAGGCAAAAATAAAAAATAATTTCAGCATGAGCCTGGCTGGGATTCGAACCTGGGTCTCCGACAACTGAGTGTCAAGGTTCTCGGCGTCTTAGCGTTCTGAGCCACCATCAACTTGTCAAAACTTTAGTAGACAACAATTGATTATCAAAATCATCTGATATAGGAGAACAATTACTAATGACGTAGGAATAAAACTTACCATAGTATTTGTGAACATTGAAAAATGGGATTACCAAGCCGGACTATAGGAAAAGTTTGGAGTTTCAATTAACTGACATAATTTCGCATATGCATTTATCTAATGAAGTTCGATATATATACTAGTTTCCAAGCTTTGCCTTCGTCTGCCACAAAAAACAACATTCAGTACTCCTGAAGATCGGCTTAACCACCCGTTCAACGTAGCGTAATGGTTGAATGTGTGGGACTTCGGTAGACTCCTAATTTTTCAATGTATATAATAGGTCTAATAAGCTCAACTCGAAAGAGAATTAATTTAATATAACTATAAATGCCCTTCGCCTTAATAAGGCAAAAATAAAGAAAAATTTTTATAAGCGTTGATTTTTAAAAAGATTTTTTTATAAGCGTGGATTTTTTTTCAATATTTTTTTATAAGCGTTGATTTTTAAAAAGATTTTTTATAAGCTTGGATTTTTTAAAGAATTGTATTATAAGCGTGGATTCTTTAACGAATTTGTTATAAGTGGGGATTTTTTTAAAAATGTTTATAAGCGTGGATTCTTTAACGTATTTTTTATAAGCGTGGATTCTTTAACGAATTTTTTATAAGCGTGGATTTTTTAGGATTTTTATTTTTTATATTTGAGGTGGATTTTTTTAAGATTTTTTATTTTTTATATTTGAGGTGGATTTTTTTTAAGATTTTTTATTTTTGAGGTGGATTTTTTTAGAATTTTTTATAAGCGAGGTTTTTTAAGAATTTTTATAATCTTTTTTTTAGATTTTTTACAAGCGTTTTTTATATTATTTTATTATTTATTTATTTTTTTATTATTTTTTATAAGTGGGGATTTTTTTAAAAATGTTTATAAGCGTGAAGAAGTTTTTATAAGCGTGGATTTTTTAAAGATGTTTTTTATAAGCGTGCATTTTTTAAAGATGTTTTTTATAAGCATGGCTTTTTTAAAGATTTTTTTATAAGCGTGGATTTTTTAAGATTGTTTAATTTTTGTATTTAAGGTGGATTTTTTAAGATTGTTTATTTTTTGTATTTAAGGTGGATTTTTTTGGAATTTTTTATAAGCGTGGGTTTTTTAAAAAACTTTTATATAAGATAAGATAAGCGTGGAGTTTTTAAAGAACTTTTATATAAGATAAGATAAGCGTGGAGTTTTTTAAGCAATTTTTTTATATGATAAGATAAGCGTGGAGTTTTTTAAGCAATTTTTTTATATGATAAGATAAGCGTGGAGTTTTTAAAGCAATTTTTTATATGATAAGGGTGGATTTTTTAAAGAACTTTTATATAAGATAAGGGTGGATTTTTTAAAGAACTTTTATAAAGCCTGGATTTTTAAGGAATTTTTTTACAAGGTTGGATTTTTGTTTAAGAATTTTTTATAAGCGTGGATTTTTCTTAAGGATTTTTTATAAAAGAAGATTTCTTTATAAGCCTGGATTTTTTTAAGGAATTTTGTATAAGCTTGGATTTTTTAAAGAATTTTTTTATAAGCATGGATTTCTTTAAATAATTTCTTTATAAGCGTGGATTTTTTAAGATTTTTTTTATAATTTTTTACAAGCGTAGATTTCCTTAAAGATTTTATTTATAAGCGTAGAATTCCTTAAAGATTTTATTTATAAGCGTAGAATTCCTTAAATATATTTTTTACAAGCGTGGAATTCCTTAAATAATTTTTTACAAGCGTAGATTTCCTTAAAGATTTTATTTATAAGCGTGAATTTTTTAAAGAGTTTTTATACGCGTGGATTTTTTCAAAGTTTTAATTAAAAAAAAATTTATAAGCGTGGATTTTTTAAAAATTTTGTATAAATTGAGAATTTTTCTTAAGAATTGTTTATAAACGTAGATTTTTTTATAAGCGATTTTTTTATGAGCGTGGATTTTTAAACATTTTTAATAAGTGTGGATTTTTTAAAATTTTTAATAAGCGTGGAATTTTTAAAATTTTTAGTAAGCGTGGATTTTTTAAAATTTTTTTTATAAGTGTGGATTTTTTAACAATTTTTTATAAGCGTGGATTTTTTTTTAAGAATTTGTTTATAAGCGTGGATTTTTTTTAAGAATTTGTTTATAAGGGAAGGTTTCTTTAAAGAATTTCTTTATAAACGTGGATTTTTTAAAGAATTTTATATAAACGTGAATTTTTTAAGAATTTTTTTACAAGAGCAGATTTCCGTAAATAATGTTTTTATAAGCGTAAATTTCCTTAAAAAATTTCTTTATAAGCGTGGATTTTTTCAAAAAAAATTGTATAAGCGTTGATTTTTAAAAAGAATTTTTATAAGCGTGGATTTTTTTTAAATATTTTTTATAAGCGTGGATTTTTTTTAAATATTTTTTATAAGCGTGGATTTTTTTTAAATATTTTTTATAAGCGTGGATTTTTTTTAAATATTTTTTATAAGCGTGGATTTTTTAAGAATTTCTTATAAGCGTGGATTTTTTTTCAAATATTTTTTATAAGCGTGGATTTTTTTTCAAATATTTTTTATAAGCGTGGATTTTTTTTAAATATATTATATAAGCGTGGATTTTTAAGAATTTCTTATAAGCGTGGATTTTTAAGAATTTCTTATAAGCGTGGATTTTTTAAAGAATTGTTTTATTAGCTTGGATTTTTTAAAGAATTGTTTTATTAGCGTGGATTTTTAACGATTTTTTTATAAGTGGGAATTTTTTAAAGATTATTATAAGCGTGGTTTTTTAATGATTTTTTATAAGTGGGGTTTTCTTTAAAGATTTTTATAAGCGTTTTTTAAAAATTTTTTAAAGATTTTTTTATAAGCGTGGATTTTTTAAGAATTTTTTATAAGATTTTTTTAAAAGCTTAGATTTTTTTAATGAATTTTTTATTAGTGTGGATTTTTTTAAGAATATTTTATTAGCGTTGATTTTTTTTAAGAATTTGTTATTAGCGTGGATTTTTAAAGAGTTTTTTATAAGCGTGGATTTTTTATAAGAGTTTTAAAAGAATTGTTTTTCCAATCTTTGACTTTTTTAAAGATTCTTTCTAATGGTTGACCTTTTAAAGATTTTTTCCAATCGTTGACTCTTTTAAAGATATTTACAAGCGTTGAATTGCTTAAGGAAGCTGTGACCTTTTTAGAGATTGTTTCCAAAGCGTGTTTTTTAGGATTTTTTTCAAAGCTTGGATTGTTTTAAATTGTTTTTAAATATTTTTTCCAAGGGTGGAATTTGTCCAAACATCGATTTTTTAAATATTTTTTCCAAGCGTGATATTTTTAAATATTGATTTCCAACGTCATTTTTTTAAATTGTTTCCATAGTTATTTTTTTGTTTAATTACAGCTCAAAAATTCCTACAGTAACAAACTAAAATGACTGGTTGACACGATAACTATCGAAAAATCACAATAATTTTGCACTTTAATCCAGTTTAAGGTCATTTCTTGGACCATGTTACTGAGGTTATATCTCTGACTGATACTTTTTTATTTGTTAAATGTATGTATTGTCATTATCATTCTCCGCCAAAATCTATATGGGTCTCAATCCCTTTGCTACAAATTTAGAATGGAATTATCGATTTCGTCCAAATTTTCTACTGATTAATATTTTGAACAAAGTTGAGTATGAACTATTTCGATCAAATCATGGTGGTATTTTACCACAAAATTTAAAACATTTTTGCATTATTCCCGAAGATTGTCCCTGTACGATTTTCACTGCTTTCAATGGTACATATATACATATAAGTAAATCATCACTTCTCTTTACTATGAGTTAAAGAATCGCGGAAGTGTTGTATCGGTTATGTGAAAATCCTTCAACTCCCAAGCTAGGAAGCAAATAACCCCATAAAGTGATAACATTCACGGAATTTGTATTATTTCACACCTCTAAATAATGTGGCGGGACCCTCCCAGTTGATGACAGATTGCAAAACAACAAACTACACGTTTAACTGTTCGGTTTCAGTTTTACAATTGTTCTTAGTATTCATAAACAAAAGTGACATGATGTCTACGCCAAACACATTTGGCTACATACAACACGAATGTATGTTCCAATGTCAAAATAGTCACAGAATTTAATTAATTAAAATTTCTCAACTAAAAAAATTGCAAAACACAAAAACTTCCTTCATAAACTTAACAATTAAACGGTCAGTATCTGTTGATGGGGGAAATATACTAAGTTTTTTCAAAGTTTATGCCGTTATATCGGAAGTTTGAAATTTCACGTCAACGCTTTTGTTTGCAGCACAAAAAAAGCAACCAAAAAAAATCAAAGCTGAATTAAAAATAAGAAAAAAGCAAAACAGTTGATTTATTGTACAAAAAAGATATGATGGACACATCATTTTTTAAACGAAAATTCGCGTGCGAAATTTCCAACAAAAAGAAAAATACAAAAAAAATCGTTGGACTAAAAAACGTGCCAGATTAAGCTTTGTTAGTAGAAAAAGCAATTAAATGTTCATATCTCATAGACAAAAGAAACAACACATCGACAGATAAATTCAACAATAATGTAAAAAAATAGAAACAATTTCCAATTGCATTACATATGCCCCAATATGCTCCGTATGTGGTTAGCAATGAATTGCATGAAGTGTAACATTCAACACAGACACACTTACATATTTCGTGATCCATGGAATTTTAATCAATTTGTGTGGATTCTGTTGAATTCTCCAACGCTGAATGTTTTATTGTAGCAATTGATTGCATAGAAATGTTTCTGATTACTACCAAAACGTGTTTTAATATCTTTGAACTTTTGAACCCCAAAATATTGCATTTGAAAAAAGCGTAAGGCAGGATATTTTTTTGTGTTAAGAGATTTAGAAAAAAATGGAAAATATAAATGTTGATCTCACTGGAATAAAGATTATCCTTATCATTTCACCTCTGTACAGCATTATCATACCCAAAAATATTAAAACAAAAAATAAAATAGAGAACCCTCAGCCCATGACCAACAAAAACAGTGTACAGAAGACAAAAGCCCCTTTAAATGGGTCATCTATTGAGTGAAGCCATCTTGAAGGGGTATTCAATAGACAAAATTCCCTTTAGAACTTCTTCTGTAGACATAAGCCCGTTGAAAGAGGGCAGGGACGTACGCAGGATTTCATTTCGGGGGGGGCACAACTTGACCAAAAATCATGAAAAATTCAAATGTTGTGTAGCGTTACGTAAAGCTATTTTAAGGGGTTATGGCCACTTTTAAGCATGAGAAAAGCCATTTTCATGCATCTTTTATAAAAAATCTATTAAACCTTAAGTTACCATCTATTTTTTTTTTTTTTTTTGAAAAATCTTACATTAATATTCCCGCTTATAAAGCACTGTTTTTACTAAAGCAGTTTGCGGTACCCACTGTAGTTTGAAAAAGAATAAACCGATCAGCATATATTTTTGTGGGATCATTACGAACCTAATAATCTTGTCCATTATCTAAAAGGAATTAAAAAAATCAATTTTTAAAAGTTTTGAACAGTTAAAATCAAAATTTCGATTTTAACAAAAACAAAACACCGTACAAAATATTTTTTCTGACTCCGTCAGCAGTTTTTTTAAGACTCCTCGGTTAAGCACATGATCTATGTGTACAATAGTCCCACAAAAACATATAAAGTGCCACTTCGAGGAAAAGACGTTTTTAGTTTCTATGCTACATACAAAACACAATAAAGCTCATATCTCGGTAAATTTTTGTCCGATGGACTGGAAATTTTGGCACAATTCTATTCTATATTCTGTTCTATATTTTATATGAAACACACACATTGGGGGTTATCATGAACGGCAGTTCCCCGTGAATTTTTTCACTTTCTCCCTTAAGTTGCAACGGCAGAAAAACAAAACCCACGGGGAAATTTCATTCATGATAACCCCCATTGTCTTTTATATATAAGATAATGGTACAAAGTATATAAATTCAATAGAAAGAATTCATAATATTTAGTCCCAATTTACATTAGGCGAGTTTACTTGCGGCAAGTCTCAGAAAAAATTGCTCGTACCGGCAATTTTCAGGCAATTCCTTTTATATTTTTCGTTTTTGACATTATTTTCATTGTTTTGAAAACAAAACTTGCAGAAACAGAATTGCCTGTATAAAGTCCCAATTTACATTGGGCGAGTTTACTTGCGGCAATTGTCATTTTGTAGGAGAGAGAGGTGAGGCATATGGTAACCCTTTGCCTCTCAGCACCCTCTCTCACCTACAAACTGACACTTGCCGCAAGTAAACTCGCCTAATGTAAATTGGGACAAACGCAAGAGGCAAGTTTAAAAGAGAACGAGAAAAATTGCCGCAAGAAAAATCGTTTTATGTAAATTGTAAATAAGGATACAATTTTAAATATTTACAGAGTAGGATATTTAGAATTGAAATTAGACAATATCGGGCCACGTTCGGTAATGTCGCCATGTAAAATTTATTGAAGTATATTGAAGTTTTTAATCATACAGGTCCACGTTATGGTTTATCGCAGAATTTTACAACAACAAAGAATTGCCGTTGTCTTTGCTATAGCAAGATTTTCACTATTTCGATGATCTTAGCCTAATTTTTAAGAATATTGGCTGTCGATGTCGTTGACATGTTTCTAAATGAAAACATTAAGAAAAATTTAACAGTTTTGGAGATATGGTGCGAAATGTATACAAATTATGGAATTTTTAGATATATTATAAAATTTATTTTTTTTTCATTTCTCCAAATATTTTATTTTGGCCCTTATCTACAAATTTGCTGCAAAGGTCACAAAAAGATTTGTATTGGTTTCAGAGATATAGCCCCGAGTTGTTTAAAAAGTCGATATTTAATAATGTTTAGATGGGGCCATAAAATCCAAGCTGTATCTGACTCGACAAAACGGAACTAGGGCTTTTGTACTTTGGGTCTGTACTTTCAAAAAATCCTCACTTCAAATTATTTGCACAAGATTACCTTAAAAATTTTGCACAGTGTTACCGAAAGAGATAGATTCTGATACCAGGATTATTTTTACTTTTAATATTATGTTACAAAAAAAAGCGTTATAATTTGTTTTCTTAATCGTACGGTTAGAAGTTTTTGGACTCGATGACAAACACTTTGATGGACTTACCGACATGACTTAAATTTAATTTAGACAAAACATTACGAGATCCATAACATGGACCGAGAGTTATCATGAGTTCCAACCTGCCAGACAAACAGAGATACAGACGGGCGGACGGTGGTAAGTACTTCCATTTTGGCAGAAACAAATATCGTCCGAACATATGTGAAGTCTTAAATCATTATTTTGATGAAATCTATACAATCCTAGTGTATATAATCTCGTAATCTAAAGTCTGAGGTTACAGTTATATTTCGGTAATGATAAGTAAAAATCAAGTGACGAACAAAAATTCATTTGTCTTCATTATTTTCTCATACTGTTTAGCAGCAAATTTGTCTAAAACAGAATGTTGGCGATGGCAGAAAAACAAATTTCTAATTGGCTTTCAATATGTAGTCCACGAAGGACCGACCCTTCATACATTTTATTCAATAGATTTTTTTATATACATATTTCCATTCCCATAATACTGAACTCGTTATTTTTGTTATAACCGGATAAGTTTTAAGCCTCGAGAGCTCTATACAGTTCGAATAAATAATAGACATGGGGTATATTCATTAAGGAATTAGCTTTTGATAGTGGTATATGACATGAAGAAGTAATTCAGATTTTATTGGAAGTTTCTCTCAAAAAACAGCTTACAAACAAAAATTTTTAAAATATTTTCTTACAAAACTTGTTAATGATGTACATTTTCTGTTCAGAAACTTAAGAAAATATAAGTTTTAATTTGAAAACTTCATATATACAAACATTTTTATGAGAAAAAAATACAATAACTAGTTACGGTAGCTTCAAAAATTTTGTTCGACCAAACCATTTCGGGGGGGGCCCGGGCCCCCCGTGCCCCCCCCCCCCCTGCGTACGTCCCTGAAAGAGGGATTCTATATACAAACGAACCCTTTAAGGGGTCTTCTAGAGACAAAAGCCCATTAATCTGGGGTCTTAAAGGCGCCACTTTGAATGGTTACTCTTTAGACAAAAGGCCATATGAAAGAGAACCTATGGACAACAGAACTTAAATGCGTCTGCTATAGAGAAAACCCCCTTTAAAGAGGTCTGATATGCATAGAAACCTCTTTTAAGGTGTATTCTATAAACAGAAGAAGAGCTCAGCTATACAGAAAAGCGCCTTTTGAGGGGTCTTCTATAAACAAGATATTAAAGTTTATCTTATGGTCTTCTGCCAGCAGAATTCGCTTAAAAGGAGTCTTCTATAGACAGAAGATATTCTAAAGCAATCTTCTATACACAGAAACCAACTTTAATGGGTTTTTTCTACAGACAGAAGAAACTTTAAAGAGGTTTTCATTGGACAGAAGACCATTTCAGGATATCTTTTATAGACAGAAGCGCTATTAGAAGTTTCTTCGATAGACAGAAACCCCTTCAATGGGGTCTTTTATAGACAGAAGTCCGTCTAAAGGGTTCTTCTACAAACAGAATTCCGTCTAAAGGGGTCTTCTACAGACAGAAGACCGTCTAAAGTGGTATTCTACAGACAGAAGCCATTTTAAAACAATATTTTTTAAAAAATCAACGCTTATTAAAAATATTTTTAAAAAACCCACGCTTTTTACAAAAAAATTTTATAAAATCCACACTTCTTAAAAAAAAAATTTAAAAAATCCACGCCTTTTAAAAAATATTTTTAAAAAATACACGCTTTTTAAAAACTATTATTAAAAAATCCACGATTATTAAAAGTATTTAAAATCCACGCTTTTTAGAAAATACTTAAAAAAAAATCACGCTTATTAAAAACTAATTTTAAAAAATTCACGCTTTTTAAAAAATACTTTTAAGAAATTCACTCTTTTTAACCAACATTTAAAAAAATTCACACTTTTGAAAAAAAATTAAAAAAATCTAGTCTTATTAAAAATATTTAAAAAAATCCAGGCTTTTTAAAAAATATTTTAAAAAAAAACCACGCTTAATAAAAAGACATTTAACGCTTTAAAAAAATTAGCGATTATTAAAAAATATTTTTAAAAAAACCACGCTTCATAAAAAGACATTTAACGCTTTAAAAAAAAAAAATAACGATTATTAAAAAATATTTTTAAAAATCCACGCTAAATTAAAGACATTTATATAACGCTTTTAAAAAAATTAACTATTATTAAAAAATATTTTTAATAATCCACGATTATTAAAAAATAATTTTAAAAATCCACGATTATTAAAAAATATTTTTAAAAATCCACGATTATTAAAACATATTTTTAAAAATCCACGAATATTAAAAAATATTTTAAAAAATCCACGCTTTTTAGCAACAACTTAAAAAAAATTAAGCTTATTAAAAAATGTTTTTAAAAAAATTACCGATTTAAAAAAATACTTTAAAAAATCCACGATTATTAAAAAAATTTTTTTAAAAAAAATCCACGATTATTAAAAAAATATTTTAAAAAAAAATCCACGATTATTTAAAAATATTTAAAAAAGAAATCCACGATTATTAAAAAAATATTTTTAAAAAAATCCACGATTATTAAAAAAATATTTTTAAAAAAATCCACGATTATTAAAAAAATATTTTTAAAAAAATCCACGATTATTAAAAAAATATTTTTAAAAAAATCCAAGATTATTAAAAAAATATTTTTAAAAAAATCCACGATTATTAAAAAAATATTTTTAAAAAAATCCACGATTATTAAAAAAATATTTTTAAAAAAATCCACGATTATTAAAAATATACTTTAAAAAATCCACGCTTATTAAAAAACATTTTAAAAAAATCTACGCTTTTTAGCAAATACGTAAAAAAATGCTTATAAAAAATTTTTAAAAAAATCCACGATTATTAAAAAAATATTTTTAAAAAAATCCACGATTATTAAAAAAATATTTTTAAAAAAATCCACGATTATTAAAAAAATATTTTTAAAAAAATCCACGATTATTAAAAAAATATTTTTAAAAAAATCCACGATTATTAAAAAAATATTTTTAAAAAAATCCACGATTATTAAAAAAATATTTTTAAAAAAATCCACGATTATTAAAAATATACTTTAAAAAATCCACGCTTATTAAAAAACATTTTAAAAAAATCTACGCTTTTTAGCAAATACGTAAAAAAATGCTTATAAAAAATTTTTAAAACAATCCACGATTATTAAAAAAATATTTTTAAAAAAAATCCACGATTATTAAAAAAATATTTTTAAAAAAATCCACGATTACTAAAAAAATATTTTTAAAAAATCCACGATTATTAAAAAAAATATTTTTAAAAAAATCCACGATTATTAAAAAAATATTTTAAAAAAAATTAGCGATTATTAGAAAAATATTTTTAAAAAAATCCACGATTATTAAAAAAATATTTTTAAAAAAATCCACGATTTTTAAAAAAATATTTTTAAAAAAATCCACGATTATTAAAAAAATATTTTTTAAAAAAATCCACGATTATTAAAAAAATATTTTTAAAAAAATCCACGATTATTAAAAAAATATTTCTAAAAAAATCCACGAATATTAAAAAAATATTTTTAAAAAAATTCTGGATTATTAAAAAAATATTTCTAAAAAATCCACGATTATTAAAAAATATTTTTAAAAAAATCCACGATTATTAAAAAAATCCACGATTATTAAAAAAAATATTTTTAAAAAAATCCACGATTATTAAAAAATATTTTTAAAAAAATCCACGATTATTAAAAAAATCCACGATTATTAAAAAAAATATTTTTAAAAAAATCCACGATTATTAAAAAAAATATTTTTAAAAAAATCCACGATTATTAAAAAAATATTTCTAAAAAAATCCACGATTATTAAAAAAATATTTTAAAAATACACGCTTTGTAGCGAATTCGTAAAAAACCGTGCTTATTAAAAATATTTTTAAAAAAATCCACGCTTTTTAGCAAACACATAAAAAACATGCTTATTAAAAAATATTTTTAAAAAATCCACGCTTATTACAAAATAATTTTAAAAAATCCAAGCTTTTTAAATAATCCACGCTTATTACAAAATAATTTTAAGAAAATCCAAGCTTATTACAAAATAATTTTAAAAAATCCACTCTTATTACAAAATAATTTTAAAAAATCTAAGCTTTTTAAAAAATCCACGCTTATTACAAAATAATTTTAAAAAATCTAAGCTTTTTAAAAAATCCCAGCTTATTACAAAATAATTTTAAAAAATCTAAGCTTTTTAAAAAATCCCCGCTTATTACAAAATAATTTTAAAAAATCCACGCTTATTACAAAATATTTTTAAAAAATCCAAGCTTTTTAAAAAATCCATGCTTATTACAAAATAATTTTAAAAAATCCAAGCTTTTTAAAAAATCCACGCTTATTACAAAATAATTTTAAAAAATCCAAGCTTTCTAAAACATCAACGCTTATTACAAAATAATTTTAAAAAATCCAAGCTTTTTAAAAAATCCACGCTTATTACAAAATAATTTAAAAAAAATCCAAGCTTTTTAAAAAATCCACGCTTATTACAAAATAATTTTAAAAAATCCAAGCTTTTTAAAAAATCCACGCTTATTACAAAATAATTTTAAAAAATCCAAGCTTTTTAAAAAATCCACGCTTATTACAAAATAATTTTAAAAAATCCACGCTTATTACAAAATAATTTTAAAAAATCCAAGCTTTTTAAAAAATCCACGCTTATTACAAAATAATTTTAAAAAATCCAAGCTTTTTAAAAAATCCACGCTTATTACAAAATAATTTTAAAAAATCCAAGCTTTTTAAAAAATCCACGCTTATTACAAAATAATTTTAAAAAATCCACGCTTATTACAAAATAATTTTAAAAAATCCACGCTTATTACAAAATAATTTTAAAAAATCCACGCTTATTACAAAATAATTTTAAAAAATCCACGCTTATTACAAAATAATTTTAAAAAATCCAAGCTTTTTAAAAAATCCAAGCTTATTACAAAATAATTTTAAAAAATCCAAGCTTTTTAAAAAATCCACGCTTATTATAAAATAATATTAAAAAAATCCCAGCTTTTTAAAAACTCCACGCTTATTACAAAATAATTTTAAAAAATCCAAGCTTTTTAAAAAATCCACGCTTATTACAAAATAAATTTAAGGAATCCAAGCTTTTTAAAAAATCCACGCTTATTACAAAATAATTTTAAAAAATCCAAGCTTTTTAAAAAATCCACGCTTATTACAAAATAATCTTAAAAAATCCACGCTTATTAAAACATATTTTAAAAAATACACGCTTTTTAGAAAATTCTTCAAAAATTCACGCTTTTAAAAAATATTTTTAAAAAAATCGACGCTTGAATTTTTTAAATATTATTTAATATTTAAAAAATTCAAGCTTTTTAAAATATATTAAAAAAATCCAAGCTTTTTAAAAAATATTAAAAAACACGCTTATTGAAAATTTTTTTTAAAAAATCCACGCTTATTAAAATTTTTTAAAAAAAAAAACTGTTAGAAGCTACTTTAAAAGAAATCCACGCTTATTAAAAAATATTTAAAAATCCTAGCTTTTTAAAAAAAATTAAAAAAAATCCAAGCTTTTTAAAAAATATTAAAAAAACACGCTTATTGAAAAATATTTTTAAAAAAATCCACGCTTATTAAACCATATTTTAAAAAAATCCACGTTTTTTAGGAAATACATAAAAAATCCACCCTTTTTAGAAAATACATAAAAAATCCACGCTTTTTAAAAAATATTTTTAAAAAACTCCAAACTTATTAAAATATATTTTTAAATAAATTCATACTTATTAGATGTATACTCGTATTCGATAGACAAAAGCCCATTTCTATTGACAAAATTCCCTTTATAAGGGGCATTCTACAGATATAAGCCCTTTAAAGAGCTCTCCTATAGATAGAAGCCCCGTCTATAGACAAAAGGCATGATGGACCTGAATGCATTATGAACAGCGCCTAAATTTTAAAAATAATTAGCATTATCATAGTTGGAAGGCTCCAGCGTTAGGCGTTTGTGGTATAGGTATCCTAAACAGTGGGGCTATTTATTCGACTAGGGGAGTTTTTGAAACATTCGAGCCATTATGGAAAGAAGTATGGAGAATAAATGTATTGTGTTGTAATAGCTATAAAAACAAACTAAAAACTTCAGTGAGAGAGTTTTTGAAGGAGTTGCGCTAAATATTGCGACATTTAAGGGTCCATATTTCCAGAGTTGTTGGCTTCCCATACCAAACAATGACTAACCGATATTAACATTTCAGTGCCATCCGTGAACTAGCCTTAAACTGTTGAATTTTTGCGGAGGAAGTTCCTGAAGGAATGGACTGACATCCATCTTGGAACTGGATCTAATTATGGGAGCCATTACTTTCCTTAGTTATCGTGTAAACCTGTCCTTAGTTTATTTGACAGGGCAGTTTAACAGGTGCAGCATATCATGCGGACCGATATTGAATGCTGTGCAGATATTTTGCGTTACGCTATCAATCCCAACCCAGTGTGAATCGAGGCGGTCTGCACTAAATAAACAGATCATCGTTGCTCCAAACCAACTCTTGTTTGTCTACGCAGCTGTTGTTCTGCTGCCACGGATGGTGGGTGAATTCTCTGAGTCCTTGCCAATTGGCGTACCCACGCTTAAGGAAAGTACGGCGATCACAGATTATGAAGTCGGGTGGTGTTGTTATGGAGATAATGATAGGGTAATGACCAGTTGCCAAGTCACATCATACGTCAGACCAGGTTAGTCAATGGATATGTCAGGTGAATTATTGCACACTCCTATCATCCCTTTTTACGGTGGCAATATCTCTTGGTTCAGCGATCGCTACGCCTCTGATACTACTTTCAAACATATTTAAAAATATTGCTACGCCATGTCTATTTTCCTAACTTTCATCTCCTAATGACCACAAATTCTCATTACATTAAATGCCATTAAAAGTCAAGAAACCGGATGTCCTTGTAGGATTATCACCATTTCAATCTTAGATTTACTGATGAAATGCTCACTCTCATTCTGTCATTTAAATTTTGTTGGAAGATTGTCAAATTCATTTTAATGTCCAATGTCAACTTGGCAACCAAAACATGCTGTGGCACATCAGAATAACTAAAATAAAATCCAGTCTCTTCGTCTCACCGTCTGACCATTACGAGACGAGAATACACCCCGCAATATACACTACAATATATATATAGTACATACCATATACAATTTGTGTAAGTAGTTTTTAAATCCCTACCTCAATTTAGCTAAAAATGACATCTGTTCTACGATGAGTAATGTTGTGCTGCTGTGTGCCACCCACCACAAATGCCTTAAAGGGATGTGATGATAATGATGGAACTAAAACTGCTTTTAAATTGCCTAAATGTTACGTTAAGCCTCTTTTGTATATCCTCATTTATAGACAATCCAACCTCTTAAAATAATGAAATGAAAAGCTCCATAAAATCTTTCTGTAAATAATCCAACAAACAAATCGATAAACAATTGTTGCTTGTTGTTTTTGTTATTGTTTTGAGCGCTACCTAGCAGCAGACTCTGTGAGCGTAACAAGGACAAAGTGTATGTACAATCACCTTGGCGAGATTTGTGTGGCGCATCAGATGGATGCCAAAGGCACGCACGTACACAAAATACGACTGCCAATACACCAACTTCATGGATGTTATCCCCACCATGGATGAGTGAATGTTATGGCTCCAACAACAGCCACCATAAACAACATTATTTCACTTGTCTAATTAGACCAACAAATTGTGTCTGACACCCAGAGAAAGAAAAGAAGAGAGAGAGAACATAAATTGTATATCAAAACATAAGCGCTGAAGCAATAAACGGGCAGCAGTGTCAAGGAAATGAACAAAACAGAAACGCATACGGATTTTAACCACAGTCCAAACATGCATAATTGTATCCAAAATCCATAAACGTAGATAACTGTATCGACCAAAGTTGATAAATTTATCCACAACTATGATAACAAACGTGGAAAAATGTATCCTAAAACGTAGATAACATGGTTAATTTTATCCAAACACGTAGATAATCTGGATAATTTTATCCACAAACGTGGATAATTTTATAAACAAGAGTGGATAGTTTTATCCACAAACGTGGATAATTTTATCGACAAGCGTGGATAATTTTATAAACAAACGTGGATAATTTTTTCCACAAACGTGGCTAATTTTATCCACAAAACGTGGATAATGTTATCCACAAAACGTGGATAATGTTATCCACAAGCGTGGATACATTTATAAACAAACGTGGATAATTTTAAAAACAAACGTGAATAATTTTATACACAAAACGTGGGTAATTTTATCCACAAAACGTGGATAATTTTATCCACAGATGTGGATAATTTTATCTACAAACGTGGCTAATTTTTTCCACAAAACGTGGATAATTTTATCCCCAAACATGAATAAGTTTATGGACAAACGTGGATAATTTTATCCAAAAACGTGGATAATTTTATCCAAAAACGTGGACAATTTTATTAATAAACGTGGATAATTTTATCCACAAACGCGGACAATTTTATTAATATACGTGGATAATTTTTCCTCATACGTGGATAACTTTATCCACAATCGTCGATAAGTTTATAAACAAACATGGATAACTTTATCCACAAACGTGAATATCTTTATCCACAAATGTGGATAACATTACGCACAGACGTGAATGTCATTATCCACAAATGTGGATAGCTTTATCCACAAATGTGAATAACATTGTCCACAAATGTGGATAACATTATCCACAAAAGTGGATAACTTTATCCAAAAAGTAACGTGGGTAGCTTCCTCCGCAAACGTTGATAATTTTATCCACAAATCGTGGATAATTTTGTCCACAAAACGTGAATAATTTTAGCCACAAAACGTGGATAATTTTATCCACAAACGTGGATAATTTAATAAACAAAATTGGATACTTTTATTCACAAACGTGGATGAATTTATCCACAAGCGAAGATAAATTTATCCACAAGCGTGGATACATTTCTAAACAAACGTGGATAATTTTATCCACAAACGTGGATAATTTTATCAACAGACGTGGATAATTTTATCCACAGACGTGGATAATTTTATCTACATAATGTGGATAACTTCATCCACAAACGTGGATAACTTTACTCACAAACGTTGATAACTTTATCCATAAACGTTGATAATTTTATCCACATACGTGGATAATTTTATCCACAAGCCTGGATAATTTTATCCACAAACGTGGATAATTTTATTCAAAAACGTGGATAATTTTATCCACATACGAGAGTAATTTTATCCACAATTGTGGATAATTTTTTCCGCTCACGTGGATAATTTCATCCGCACACTTGGATAATTTTATCCACAAACGTGGACAATTTTATTAATAAACGCGGATAATTTTGTCCCCGGACGTGAATATCTTTATCTACAAACATGAATAAATTTATCCACATACGTGGATAATTTTATCCACATACGTGGATAATTTTATCCTCATACGTGGATAATTTTATCCCCATACAATGTGGATAATTTTATCCACAAATGTGGATAACTTTATCCACAATCGTCTATAAGTTTACAAACAAACATGGATAACTTTATCCACAAACGTGGATAACTTAATGCAAAAAGCAACGTGGGTAGCTTCCCCTTTTATCCACAAAACGTGGATATTTTTATCCACAAACGTGGATAATTTTATCTACAAGCGAGGATAAATTTATCCACAAGCGTGGATGAATTTGTAAACAAACGTGGATAATTTTATCAACAGACGTGGATAATTTTATCCACAGACGTGGAAAATTTTATCCACAGACGTGGAAAATTTTATCCACAGACGTGGATAATTTTATCCACAGACGTGAATAATTTTTTCCACAAGCGAGGATAAATTTATCCACAGACGTGGATAATTTTATCCACAATCGTGGATAAATTTGTAAAAAAACGTGGATAATTTTATAAACAAACGAGGATAATTTTATCAACAGACGTGGATAATTTTATCCACAGACGTGGATAATTTTATCTACATAACTTGGATAACTTCATCCACTAACTTTACCCACAAACGTGGATAACTTTATCCACAAACGTGGATAATTTTATCCACAAGCCTGGATAATTTTATCCACAAACGTGGATAATTTAAGCCGCAAACGGGGATTATTTTATACAAGTTTATGAACAAACGTGGATAATTTTATCAAAAAACGAGGACAATTTTATCTACAATTGTGGATAATTTTATTAATAAACTGGATATTTTTATCCACGAACATGAATATCTTGATCTACAAACATGGATAACTTTATCCACATACGTAGATAACTTTATCCACATACGTGGATAATTTTATCCATATACGTGGATAATTTTATCCATATACGTGGATAATTTTATCCACAAATGTGGATAATTTTATCCACAAATGTGGATAATTTTATCCGCTCACGTGGATAATTTCATCCGCACACTTGGATAATTTTATCCAAAAACGTGGACAATTTTATTAATAAACGTGGATAATTTTACTCACGAACGTGAATATATTTATCTACAAACATGGATAACTTTATCCACATACGTGGATAATTTTATCCACATACGTGGATAATTTTATCCACATACGTGGATAATTTTATCCTCATACGTGGATAACTTTATCCACAATCATCGATAAGTTTATAAGCAAACATTGATAACTTTATCCACAAACGTGAATATCTTTACCCACAAATGTGGATAACTTTATCCGCAAACGTGGATAACTTTATCCAAAAAGTTGGATGACTTTATACAAAAAGGAACGTGGGTAGGTTCCTCCGCAAACGTTGATAATTTTCTCCACAAACGTGGATAGCTTCCTTCGCATACGATGGTAATTTTACCCACAAACGTGGATAGTTTTAACCACTGGCATGTGGAATCTTGCAGGATATGGAACAAAGCTAATTTTACCCACAAGAGTCGTAGTTTCCCTAGATATCCCGAAAACCTAATTTCTCGTTTTTTCCGTGGAAGATCTGTCAAAAATCATCTTCGTTTGCACTTCAACTCAAATATTAACCACTGTGCAGCCTTATCATTATCCAGAAGCGTATATAGGGTGGGTAACTCTATCCACAAACATTGATAACTTTATCCACAAACGTGGATAATTTTATCCACGCGGATAACCTTATTCACAAACGTGGATAACTTTATCCATTAAATTGAACAATGTGATAGTTCTCAAAATTCTTCTTGATTTCAATTTCTATTCGAATACTTACCACTGTACAGCTTTAAAGGCTTTCATTTTTTCTACGCTTCGTTTCTATCTAAAACCAAACAGAAAAAATACCTCCTCCAGTTTTCTTGTTTTTTGGAAATACTAGTATAACACTGGTACAAAGGCATAGCCGAAGAGTATACAAACAAACATCCAACCGTCTCACACACACACAAGAAAATATTACCATGAAACTTAGTAAGCATATTTAGAGATACACAAAAACAACAATAACCAAGTGCGACGGGAGCCTTTCGACATTTAACGGAAGCGGAAGAATTCCAAACACGCACACAAACAGAGCAAAAAGGCCATTTGAGAAGTGCAAACAATCCCATGTATAGATGGATGGCCTGTCTGCCTGGCCGACTGTTGTTGGATTCACTCCATGGATGACTTTGAGCAAAGATTCCCCGTGACGTTTATGTCGATATTTGGTATATTGTGTGTGTCAGTGTGAGTGCGACGACTGAGACAATACCAAAAAAAAACAGACAAAAAGAATAATGCCAACATTCACTTTACATTGTGTGTAGCTTCATGGAATTGGAATACAAAACGGCCGTATGACTCATCATCGCCATCAGCAGTATCCAGCAGCATCCAACATCATTGATGCGTTTGTTTATTGTTGCTTCCGTGGTGAGGAAGAGACAAAATCTGTCTATAGCTTTTTATTTGGCAGGGGGTTGTTTTGTGGAGTAGACACATTTTTGAAGTTATTTTGTCTGATTTTGTTGCGCCTTTCTTGCTTTCTACTCTTCAAATATTTACAAAGTGTAAAGTATGAGATACACAACCAAAAAGTCAACTATGAAAATGCAGACATTTTTCCAAAAAAAAATGGAAAGAAAAAGGAGAAAATTCTCCTTGCCAAAAAAAAAAAAAACGATGGTACGTGACACTTACCAAGTTTTTTGTTGTTTCTTAGCAGAGTACAGCTTGGAGACAAAGTGAATTTAATATTAATTTTTATTAACTGATTTGAATGGGAAAACAATTTTTAGCATATGGAAGAGAATTTAGACATTCTTTTGATATGGAAAAATTGTGAAAGCAAACTATTTGAAACGATTGGATTTTGGATGTAGTTGTTAATGCATGTCATTATGATTTTACATTCAGTCGTTTTATGAAAATCGTACAGATAGTCGAATATCTTAATAGTAGTTGAAAAATGCATCAGCTTAGGGATATGATTTAATATTTAAAGTATTTTTGTAATAGCGATGGTTTTATTCAAGGATTCCAATAACCTGTGGACATTAGTTGGAACATGCATGTTGTCAACGTGCCACCTGTGATCATAAACGTCTTTTGATATTGATTACCTGATACTAGGGGTTTCTAACGTCGAGTCCAATGCATTGACCAAACTCCCCATTTTTTGTATTCGTATAGTATAACCTACCAATTAGATGGGGTTTCTGAACTTTCGGCCCTTACCGTGAGATATATAATACCAAAAAGGCTACTAAAACCTGTAGTCCCAGAGGTGTAAGCAGAATAAATATCGCGTAAATATTGGGACACCTGTGGAGCTGCCTTTAACACCCGTTAAATTAGCAAGCTAACATGTGCCGCCCGTTCATACATAAGAACGTTAAAAACTTGGGTTGGGCTAGAAACCCATACAAAAAGCAACATACTAAGAAGTTGAAGATCCCCGCAAAAGTTTTAAGAAGCACGATCTGCGAATCTGCGCTCGGAATATTGGTACTCTTTATAAAAGGGTGCAGTTTACGCACTGGCGGTACTTGAAAATACAAGGCCGATTTCAATGTCATACAGGAAATACAATGGATTGGGAAAGGCGTCACAACAACTCCTAAAGGTGACGCACAGTATTATATGTCATGGCACCTACAATACATTGTGTCAGCATGAGCTTGATTTGGTTGTTAGGAGGTAAAAACATCTGGTCTCCAGCTCTACCCTAGGGAATGAAAGATAAAACAAAAATTCTTCAACATCAGCTTTAGTTGCGCTCATGCTCCCACTGAAGAAAAGGGCGAACAGACCAAGGATATATTTTACGAGCGCTTAGAAGAAAATTATGATCGTTGCCCTGCCCATGACATTAAAATTATTCTAGGAGATTTTAATGCCAAAATTGGAAAGAAGAATATCTTTGGCCCATCAGTCGGGAAATGTAGTCTCCATGGAGAAAAATCTGACAATGGAATGAGGTTGATAGCCTTCGCAGCGGCAAAAAACATGGTAGTTAGCTGTACCAGATTTAAGTATCTCGATATTAGGTCTGTCTGGTTACTTTTCCAGCAAGAATTGTCCAGCAAGAACTTTCTCAGAGAGTAAGTAGTTTTTATTCTCTTTTGCAAGAAAATTTTAAAAAGTAAACAGACACCTTCCCAGCAAAAACCAGCAAGCGATCAGCTGACTTGCCAAAACAGAACAATTTGTCCGCCTATAAAGGAAAAAAGGAAGCAAAAATCTTGTATTTTATTCAAATTAAAAAGAAAACAAGTAAGAACGGCGTTTAGTTCGGCCGGGCCGAACTTGTTATACCCTCCACCACAAGTTGTATTGAAGTAAAATGTAATAATTAGTTTCCTTTTGTGTATGAAGAAGACTTAATACTAAATTTCAGCAATTTCGGAAAAACCATGTAAGGCACCATTCTATGGGGGCTATTTCAAAACGTCGATCTATACCCATAAATTTCTGACGGCAAGTTTTTAGGCTCAAAAAAGACAAAATACCAAATTTCCTATATTTCGGTAAGAGAATGTGGCTAACACTTAAAAAATACCGAAAATCAAGAAGAACGCTTCTATGGGGATATAGGAAGACCTGGACCTATACTGATAATACTCTTCTGGAATATTTTATAACTCTTGGAAGACGAAATAACGAATTTCAGCTATTTCGGTTCAGTATTACGAAAATCGGGAGGTACCGTTCTATGGGGGCTATATCGAAACGTGGACCTATACCGACAAATTTAAAGTGGAAGTTTGAGTACCCCCAAACGAAGTCTAAATACCAAATTTCAGCCATTTCGGTGGAATATTGACGCCACAATGTTAAAAATACCGAAAATCGGGAGGTACCGTTCTATGAGGGCTATATGAAGGTGTGGACCGATACCGACAAAATTCTGGGGGAAAGTTTTATACCCCTAAAGGAGACTACGTACCAAATTTCAGTAATTTTGGTAGGATAATGAAGCTAAAACCTTAAAAATACCGAAAATCGGGAGGTACCGTTCTATGGGGGCTATATCAAAACGTGGACCGATATATCCCATTTTAAATACCAACCATCCTGCAAGTAATGAAAACTTCTGTACCAAAATTTGACTCTCTATCTTTAAAATTGCGAGTTGTATCTTGATTTCAACAGACAGACAGACGGACGGACAGACGGACATTGTCAAATCGACATAGAATTTTATACTGATCAATAATATATATACTTTATAGAGTCTCCGACGAATATTTCGATGTGTTACAAACGGAATGACAAATTTAATTATACCCTCCATATGCTGGAGGGTATAATGACGCAAAGAAGGAATCTTTCCACATTGCAACTTTGTTCTCCGAAGAAACAATACAATTAGGCTTGCTATTTCCACAATAAAATTGATTTTAATTTACACAAACATAAATCACCGAATAATTAAAAACAGCTGATTGATTGTTTTCAAGAAGAAGAAAAGTTACAAGTGCGTGCTAAAAGAAATTTGTCCAGCAAGAATTTGCAAACTCTCAGTAAAGAACTGTCAAAATGTCCCTCTCGATTCGATCTCTTTTGCTGGCTTTTTGTGTTAACAGACGGCTTCCAGCAACAATTGGTACAAATTGTTACAAATTTTAGGGTAACCAGACAGACCTATTCATAAGGGCAACTGGCTGTCTCCAGATCAAAAAACAAGAAATCGAATTGATCACGTTGTGGTAGATGGAAGATATTCATCGAGCGTGTTGGATGTACGTTCGTTCCGAGGAGCAAACATTGACTCCGACCACCAACTTGTTGCAGCAAAGGTACTCACCAGATTAAACGTAGCAAATAAAGTACGAACAGACACAACACGAAAGTTAGATGTCGATAAGTCGCAATCACAACAGATAGCCGCAGCATATTCCATTCCACCCGGAGTGTCGTTCTGCTACCGAAGAGAAAAATGCGGCATACAGGGCTACTCTACAATCAGTAGCATAGCCCTCGAGAGAGGTATCGGGAGAAAAGGAGAGAGGAGAAACGTATTTTCCGCAGGAAAAATAGAGAGATGGAAAAGCGGGAGTGTGAACAAATCGAGATGTACAGTAGACAGAATGACGTCCGAAAATTCTAACAAAGAGTGAAACATCAAACTGATGGCTTTGGAACTGGCAAATCCTCCTGTAAAAATCAGCAAGGTAATCTGGTAGCTGATACAAATAGTGTGCTAAGGATATGGAAAGAGCATTTTTCCAAACTGTTGGTATCCAATAGTAGCGAAGTCGACGAAGATACCACAGACCCAATCGCAGAAGATGGTATTGAATCTATACCGGCCAGCCAAGATGTGGCAAAGACAGCAATAAACCGGCTAAAGAATAATAAGGGAGCAGGAGCTGATGGCCTACCAGCCGAGCTGTTCAAAACCGGAGGCTACACGCTGATAAGGTGTATTCATCAGCTAGTTAGCACCATCTGGCAGGAAGAACGAGTACCTGACGATTGGAACCTGAGTATCCTGTGCCCAGTCCACAAGAAGGGAGATAAGACTGTATGCTCTAACTATAGGGGCATAAGTCTACTCCCTATTGCCTACAAGATCGTGTCAGGGATATTGTGCGAACGACTAAAGCCTATGGTCAACGAGATAATTGGACCATACTAATGCGGCTTTAGACCTGGCAAGTCCACCATTGACCAGATATTTACCCTGCGGCAAATCCTGGAGAAGACCCAAGAGATGCAGATCGACACCTACCACCTTTTTTCGATAATAAAGCAGCCTTCGACAGCCCGCTGCGTTCAAAGGTATGCCATGTCTGAATTTGGTATCCCGGCAAAGCTCATCCGGCTTTGTAAAATTACTTTAACTGCCGCGAGATTCTCAGTTAAAATAGGAAAGAACCTCTCCGAAGAGTTTTGTAAAAAAAGAGGTTTCAGACAAGGATACAGCCTTTCGTGTGATCTCTACAACATCCTGCTGGAGAAGATGCAAACGTCAAAAGAAGTGGCAAAATCTACACCAATAGCCACATGTTACTTGCTTATGCTGATGATATGGACATCATGGGACGATTAGTAAAAGAAGTTACAGATACCTTTATGAATGTCGAGGGAGAATCTTCTAAAGTGGGTCTGGCGGTAAACGGTGAGTAGACCAAGTTGATGGTGTCGACGCGCAATGCGTCCATTGAGATCGAACCAACTTTAGAAGTTGGTTTCTATAATTTTGAGGCAGTAAAAGACTTCGTATACCTCGGCACCGCCGTAAACACAAAAAACGACATCAGTTGTGAAATAAAAAGAAGAATTGTATTGGCTAACAGATGCTACTTTGGCTTAAGTAAGCACTTCAAAAACAAAGCCACATCTCGTCAAACAAACATAACGCTCTACAAAACACTGATACTACCCGTGCTGATGTATGGCTCAGCAGCCTGGGAACTTGCGCAAGCAGACATGACAGTGCTTGGTGTTTTGAAAGAAAAATTCTTCGAAAGATCTACGGACCAATCTGCGTTGACGGTGAATATCGACGTCGTATGAACCACGAGCTGTACCTGCTATACAACGACATCAATATAGTTAAACGTATCGAGATGCAGCGATTGCGTTGGCTAGGCCATATCATAAGAATGAGCGAAGATGAACCCGCTAAATAGGCGTATAAATACGGACCGATTGGCCGTGCACGCAGAATTGGCAGGCCAAGGAATATATGGTGCAAACAAGTGGATTAAGAGATGTAAAGGCGCGGTATTCCAGAGTGGAAAGCAACAAATAGAGAGAAATGGAGATCTTTTCTTAGTTCGGCCTATGGAACAAATGTTCTGTAATGGGCCAGCTTAGTAAGTAAGTAAGTAACCAAAGGTCTATCGCGTTTCCTTTTGCATGATCCATACACATGCACAAACACATAATATCCCTTACAACAATGTGCACGGTGTGCCTTAACAAATTTAAATGGAAGGTGCTTACACCTCGGAAGTTTTTGCTGATTCTGAAACTACAATGCTCATAGATGAGAAATATCAAGAAACAAAAAAAATCGCCGGAGGGATTTTAAAATAAATCGCGATTTAAATTCACATTTTTAGGGGTTCTTTAGGTTTTCAAGATTTAGCTTGAAAACCGCGAGTTTTATGAAAATGGGTCAAAGAAAATGTTGTAGCAGGGAAAATTCTCCACAAGATTGGCCTTTATGATATCTTCGTAGGTTTTACCGTTTTTGAGATATGGAAGTTCAAATTGGGACAATGCACTGACTGTATAGTCCCCTTATAAAACAATGTCATTACTGCAATTTCTCAAATTAAACTTATATATCTTGAAAATGGTACAACCTAGGAAAAAATAAATCAACCTATCTTGTAGAGAATGTAGAGCTTCAACATTTTCTTTAGTCCCATTTTCATATGACTTGCGGTTTTCAAGCAAAATCGTGAAGATTTAAGATAAAAACCTAAAAATTTGAATTGAACCTATATATCTCAAAAACGGTAAAACCTACGAAAATATCATAAAGGTCAATTTTGTGGAGCAAGCAAAATCGTGAAAACCTAAAAAACACTAAAATTGTGAATTTGATCGCGATTTATTTAAAAATCCCTCCGGCGATTTTTTCTGTTTTTTTTATTTTTCTTATCTATGAACATTGCTGTTTCAGAATCCGCAAAAACATCCCATGTGTAAGCGGTTTCCATTAAAAGTTAGTTAAGGGGCACTGTGCATAATATTGTTTTATAAGGGGACTATACAGTCAGTGCATTGTCCCAATTTGAACTTCCATATCTCAAAAACGGTAAAACCTAAGAAAATATCATAAAGGCCAATCTGGTGGAGAATTTTCTCTGCTACAACATTTTCTTTAGACCCATTTTCATAAAACTCGCGGTTTCCAAGCTAAATCGTGAAAACCTAAAGAACCCCTAAAAATGTGAACTTAAATCGCGATTTATTTTAAAATCCCTCCGGCGATTTTTTTTGTTTCTTGATATTTCTTATCTATGAGCATTGTAGTTTCAGAATCAGCAAAAACTTCCGAGGTGTAAGCACCTTCCATTTAAATTTGTTAAGGCACACCATGTGTTGTGTAGGGTATAAAAACGTTCCCTTTTTTTGTTAAAAATAGAAATTAGTTTTCTGTATACCATTAAAATGCATACAGAATTGTAAACCATATGAAGTTAATTAGGTGAGTAAAACTAAGGTAATTGGCAGTGGTAGAACAAAAAACCCATTTTCTTGAACCGTTGTTAAGGAAAAATATCACTACGCGCAAATATGAAGATGAAAAACGATGGGCGAAAAATAATTTTGGCGATGAAAGTCAATGAAGATAACATTACGAACCCGGAAGGACAGTTATACCATAGGTCAAACTTCTGAGCAATGTCGTGCTTTGATATTGTTAAAGTTACGACGTTTTTCGGCAATTCACACACACACGACCTGAACGCAACGAAAGAGCACACAAATGTTTTGATTTGTTTGTGTTTTGCAGCATGCGTGCATACAACGTTACTAACACACTGTCAAAAGTTGCAAATATTGAGAATTTTGTGTGCCCTCTTCTTGGTCGGCTGTGCTTCTGTGTTATAGCGAAATTAACTCTACCTTGAAGTTGACCTATGGCATAACTTTCCTTCCGGGATAAAAATTTCATCGCCAAAATTATTTTATTTTTCCTTTTAGATTCTTAACATACCCACCAAGGGCTTTTATATCCAAAAGGAATTTTCCACCCCCCCAAAAACGCATTTACACAGTGTTGTTTTTAATTTTTTACAGAAATGTTTACTTATTTAATTAAAATAGTAGGTCTTAATAGTTTTTCACTACAGTATTTTTTTTTTTTTGTATCTTCAACAAAACATTCTTACCTACATTTATTTACAATTTATGGCATAAATTTTATGCCATTGATTCCCTTTGCATCCTCAATGGTCTTTGAAATGCATTTTCTCCCCATTTAATTTCCAACAACTCAATGTCTCTCACACTCCACTTCTATGAGACAATCTCACTTGTTTACATTACGCACGAATGTTAAAGATCGACGCGAAACACGAAAACAAAAATCACAACAAATGACAACAATGCAAATGAATTTTTTATGAGGCACCACAAAATTCCACTGCAAATTGATTAATTAAATTGTAAATTTACACGTAGCTATTAACTATTAGTTGTTAATTTCACTCAGCACATAATGTTTAACATTTTGCAAGTATTTTATTTAGAAACATTTCGTTTTTAACTGACGATTTAATTATTTTCTTTGGGAAGGAACTAAAATCACAACCAGCCGAAATGAATGAATGCGCAAACTGATTAAATAACAAAGAGATTGATGGATGACATGGATTAGAACAGAGTGAGAGTAATTAGAGTGATGCCCAATTTAGCGATTTTTAGGGGTTTGGCGTGTTAATGTTAATGTTCAGGAAAAAAAAAAATAAATAATAAATAAAACAATTAAAACTATAAGGGCTTTATTGGAGTAAAGTATTCTTCAGGTATCTTAATATTTATGGGGTATGGGTATTAAAGGGTTAGGCAGATCTCCTTGGCATCCATATTAGTTTAAATATTCCTTTCTTATACATAGAAGTCGAGGGTTCAAAATTATGCAAGGAAATTTTAACCGGTTCGAGCTACACTACAACAAATTCTTCATTCTTTTTCCTCGTATTTTCGAGGAAAATATATGTATTTGCGGGAAAATGTAATCATACAATAATGATCATGACCCTTTTCTGTTTCCTGACATATTAATTTAATTTCTCCATTGTGATTCGACATTTTTAAGCTTGTAGGATGTTCATATCTGCTGCCCTCTTACCGTCTGTCTCTTCAATTGTTGCAGATAATAAAAAAGAAATTTTATCATTTCCGTTTAGTTTTCCCCTTAAGTTGGATTTTCATAGCACATTTCCATAAATGAATTGAATTGCATGTTTAATCATGTTTTCTCTTTTGAACCGTTTTAACAATTAATAAAATTTATGTAAATGGTTTTTAGTATTTTTTTGCCTAGCTCATTTTTATTGTTGTTGATTTTGAAAAATTAAAAAATTTCATTTAAATCAGCAACAATTGAATGAATTGCCGGCCACAACAACAACAACAAAGTTTTTTTAATGATCAAATAAAAAATTTCCTTGTTTTAAAATGCAGAATTCCAGTGTAGCGCGAAAAATAACATGAAAAGTTAGAAACTCACGTGAAATTGCTGAATGAACATAAAGTGAAGTAAAAACAGCAACAACAAAAACCGTAATAAAAATGGAATGGACAAAATAACAATAATAAAACAACGTATAACACGCATATGTTACAGCTAGCTAGAGCAGCTATGAGGCAGGCGGCAACAGTTAGGTTTTGAATTTGTGTTTCAGTTTTGTTGCTGTTTGGTGCGAAATTTTGCCATCAAGCGTAACGGTCAATGACTTGGAAAACAAGCAAAGATAAAATGATTCATTAGTTCGATTTTTTGATGGGACAATCTTCTGGTGTGTGACTTTAAGACGGACACTCCCAGTTAGGCTACCGGAAGGGATGCATTCTCCTCCACTTCATTGCCGGTATTTTTCTTTTGTTTTCTCTGTTGCTTGTAAATTATCTCTAAATTAAGTTCCACGTGAAATATTTTAATTTATTTAAAAGAAAAATGATTTGTTGTCATGACAAAACTGGGCAGTGCTCTTCATAAGCCAGTTCACGTGCAGTAGAGAGTATAATTTCTTTGTGAGGTCAATGCGAAATTAAGTTATAATTTTTGTTGCCACTGATATATAACTTTGTTTTAGAAGTGAATAAACTTGATATTCAAATGAATGAATCAGAATGCGCAACAGGTTAATGTGACCTTTGCATTCAATCAGGCAATGAACTAAATGGTGAGTGACGGTTTGACTTGGGGCAAATTTTCGACCACTGTGCTTATACATTTTCTTCACAATGTGAGCGGCAGTAGTTCCCGACCGAATTTTTAACCTTATGCAAACCCACCATACCATTGCTATCGAAAACGATATAGTTTTCAAATGTTTCTCGATAGTTTTGCGGATATTTTGTTCGATAACGACACACGAAAATGAATTGAAAACGATTCATTTGTCGCTCAGTTTGTGGCAGGAAACCCTTCGATTTCGAATATAGACAATAATATTATTCTTTCAATTTTAATTACAGATGACAACGCCCAATGGTATCATTAATGTATGTAGTTTATACCTGAGGAATTAAAAATTACGTGTTGTATCCATGGTCAAAACTATTACATTATATTAATATTATATTAATTTATTGCATTAATGAAAAAGATTCACTGCATTCATGAAGTGGTTTCATTGCATTAATGAAGAAGTTCCATTGCATCAATGAAGAAGTTCCATTGTATTAATGAAAAAGTTTCCTTGCATAAATGAAGAAGTTTCATTGCATTAATGAAGAAATTCGTTAATTTTACTTCAATGAAACTTTTTTCGTTTATTCATTGAAGCTCTACGTTGGTTGAAAATCAATGACAAATTTCATTGATGGAACGTAAGATTTCGTTTATATTATGAAGCTTTTTCTTTCAGAATATCTAGCTATAGTATACCTCTTTATTGGTCTTCTTACTGTAAAAAACCTCTTGTATGGCCCTGAATATATAGGAGCCCACTTGGCCACTTTATCTACCAAAGTAACCAAACATAGTTCGTTGGAGGAAATGTAGGGGAGAACTGGGATCCACGCAAGGTGAAAATGTAATGAAAATACCAATACAGAATTTCTAAAATAAAAAAATGTGTTGACTTCTACCTATGTACATAAGAATATTCGTATATTTATAAAATACTAGCCGGCCCGGTCCGCGTTGCTGGCCCTTGAAACAGTTTTATGTTACCTTTTCTTAAGAAAATTATATTTTTCTCGCAAATTAGTCGGGATCTGCAAGTGACTATAAATAAAACATCTTCAGAAATGATGGTGTCTATATGAAATTTTGCGGTATGTTAACTTATGACATGCATTTATTTCATCTGCTTCATCATAGTATAACTGACAGTGTTTGTCTGAAATCTAAACATGAATTGCTCTTAAATCCTTCAAAAATCGTTATAAAGCTTCTTGGGAATTTGTATGTGTCATCGTACATTCGTTCCATATGATAATTTCCATTTAATATTGCATGTGTGCAATTCAATCAATAGAATGTCCAGTCCTTGCACCTTCTTATAATGTATACCTGATGAAGCTATAGCTATCGATATGTTGCCTTATAACATCTGCTATTTCCATTGATTTGTAACATATTTCAGAAATCGGAAGTGGTCGGGTCTTACGGCTAAAATATGTACCGAGCGTTGGGGATACGGACAAGTTCGTAAGTTTATATGGCATATTTCCACCAGGGACTATCCCTGTACATGATCTGAAAATGACATGGAAATAGGTTCAGAAGTTTTGGAGATATAACGTATTTAAAAAATGGGCGGCTAAAAGGATTTTAAAATAAGTATGGCATGGGGGAGGTACCCCGTTCCCTCCAAAATTCAAAAAAATATATAGCCTATTTTCACCACGGGTGTTCATGATGGCCATCGCTGTAAATTCTCTGAAATTTTAAAGAAATTCGGCTCAGTAGTTTCAGAGATATAACATATTTAAAAATGTGGGCATGGTCGGGTCTTTAAGCCCTAAATAAGTACCTTATTTTCTAAGCCATACGTTAGTAGGTTTTGAAAAGACAGAGTTTTAATAAAATGGGGAAGACAGGAGGTACCCCGCCCTCTCAGGAATTTAACAATATATATAGCCTATTTTCACCAGGGGTCATCCCTATCCATTCTGTGAAATTTTCAAGAAAATCGGTTTAGTAGTTTTGGATATATAAGATACTTAGAAAGTGGGCGTGTTCTGGTCCCAAATGAGTACATAGGGTCGGAGACACACCCACCATTGTCCCCAAATTATTTTTCTCTCCGATACGTTCTTCAGTTTAGTTAAAATATCGTCTCCAAAAAATAGGGCATGGGGGAGGTTCCCAGCTCCCTCCGAAATTCAACAAAATATATAAACTATTTTCACCACGGGTCCTCCCAGTAGATTCTCTGAAATTTTCAAGTTTTGAGATATAAGCTATTTAAAAAAGTGGGCGTGGTCGGGTCTTTATGCCCCAAATCAGTACCTAGGGTCGGAGACACAACAACCATTGTCTCGCAAATTAAATTTCTCTCCGATACGTTCGTCAACTTTGTTAAAATAGCGCTTTTAAAAAATAGGGCATGGGGGAGGTACCACAACCCCTCCGAAATTCAACAAAATATATACCATATTTTCACCACGGGTCCTCCCAGTAGATTTTCTGACATTTTCAAGAGAATCGTTTAAGCAGTTTTTGATATATAAGCTTTTTAAAAAGTGGGCGTGGTCGGGCCTTTAGGCCCCAAATGAGTACCTAGGATCGGAGACACAACAACCATTGTCTCGCAAATTAATTTTCTCTCCGATATGTTTGTCAGTTTTGCTAAAATAGCGTTTTTAAAAAATAGGGCATAGGGGAGGTACCCCGGCCCCTCCGAAATGCAAAAAAATATATAGCCTATTTTCACCACCGGTGTTCCCTGTACTTTATCTGCAATTTTCAAGAAAATCGGTTTAGCCGTTTTTGAGTCTATTCGGAACATACAAACATACTAACATACACACATTGTCTTTTATATATTAGAAGATACCTTCGAATAAATTGTGACGGAATATTTAATAATATTTTGACATTAATTGAACAACGAAATAACGGAAAATATAATTGTCATTACACATCAAACAATATCAAAGGCCTTTCGATACTTCCCCGAAGCGAAATTAAAAAAATCCACCTAGTGCTTGCTTGCCTTGGACTTTCTTTTGTAATTTCTTAGAATTTTAATTAAGATTTTGTTTTGTGAGCATTTATGTCATCACGTAAAGGGGGTTGTTGTAAGAAACAAAAAAACAAGCTGCAGACATAAAGACAATATGTAGTCCAGCAGCTTGTCATACAAATGGTAGGAAAAACAAAGAAAAATTAATTTTAATATGAAAATAATGTACGAAATATGAATTGTCCGTTGGACATGGCAACGGCTGGCGGTACACAGAAGGTAGAGAGAGGATATGCATATGGATGCATGTTATTAATAATGTCTGCAGTTCGGAAGAAAACATTTTTATAATGATTTTAATTGAAAGCAAAGTGATTAAAAAGAACAGGGCAATGTCATGTGAAATTCAGTTGCAGGAAGACAAAAATCAGAATTTGTTGTTTTTGTTGTTTGCAGTTCTAGCCATTTTTGGTTAAAAATGCCATGAGTCAGTTAGTACTAATTTGTCGTTTCGTGTAGGCGTAACCAGAAGTGGTGTTGGATTTTAACAAAGAAATTTCGCCATCATTTTTGCAATCAGATGATTGTTGATAAGAAAGAAAACATGACCAACCAGTGTCGTTTGATAATTATACAGATTACACGACGACAATGTTATTGTCCGACCATACCTTGTTTGGAAATGAACCGAAATAAACCTGACCCTTTTTGGCTTAGTAGCTGCTGCTTGTTATGTGTGTTTTCTTTGCAGATTAAACTACCGTTACGTGTTTAAAATAAAAAATATATGCTCACAAAATTTGCCAGTCACTTCAACTTTACATGCAACAAGTTTTTACACCTTCGCGACATTTTACCGGTCAGAGCAGACATACATACATATATACATGTACGAGTAAACTTTGTTTCCTTTTATATGTGATTTGGAGGTGTGTTTATTTCATATGGTCTGCAATAAAATGGCAAAAAACTCTTTGAGAGTGGTCTAGTAAGGGTAAACATTGTTATAGCGAACCCGGCAGCAACATTACTATTGCTAGGGCCAATTTTCCCGGTAAGGTTAAAGGTAAATTCCGACGTTATGAAGATCGATCCACAACGTGGTAAACCTCACCACATCAGGGTTAGGACAAGAGTCTACCACCTCTGGGTTTATATATTTGCATTTGTACAGTTTTTCTATGATGAGAGCAGCATATCTCGGAGCAGCAGAAAATGCAATCGCGGAAAATACATTTCATCCATTAATAGCTATATGGGTATAGACCCAACATTACTCGTTTTTTGGAAGGCCATAACTCATTGGTCCTAGGGAACTTTAATGCTCATCATGAGTTGGGCCTTCCGGTCCTAGAACAGATAATTAGATCTACGTTTTGCACGGTCAATGAAGACATCCTTATTAAACTACACTTAAGCCACGTTTGAAATATTTGATAATGAAATATCAGCCATATTCTGTATATGTGAAATGGAATCACCGTAGGGTGAAACTGGGAGTAACCCAAGGTGGGGTGATATCCCTGGAGATGTTTGTCCTCTACCTTTCCTGTATTCGACCCTCTTCAGATGACGGTGAGATCGTTACATTTGATGATGATTGTGAATATATTTTTTTTATACCCTCCACCATAGGATGGGGGTATATTAAGTTTGTCACTACGTTTGTAACTACTCGAAATAATCATTGTAGACCCCACAAAGTATATATATTCCTGATCAGCGTGCAATTCTAGATCGATATAGCCATGTCCGTCCGTCTGTCCGTCTGTGGAAATCACTCTAGCATCCGAACGGATTGACGTAGGTTGATGAAACTTTGGGAAAATATGTTATATTTACGTAGGACTTTTGGTATTGAAAGCGGGCTATGTAGGTCCACGCTTTCGTATAGCCCCCATACAAAATGACGCGTGACGCGTCGTCGTTTTAAGGAATTTTTAAGATATTTGTCCCATTTTACCACCGAATTGGTTGTACTTTGGTACTTTGTGTCTCCAGAGGCCAAAAAACATTCCTACCAAAGTTGGGTTATATAGGTCCACGTTTTGGTATAGCCCCCATATAAGGCCCCATATAAAGTACGCGTCATTTTAGTATATTTTGAATGTATTAGACCCATTTGACCACAGAATTGGTTGTAATTTGGTATTTTGTGTCTCCAGAGGGCAAAAAACATTCCTACCAAAGTTGGATTATATGGGTCCACGTTTTGGTATAGCCCCCATATAAGGCACCATATAAAGTACGCGTCATTTTAGTATATTTTGAACGTATTAGACCCATTTGACCGCGGAATCGGTTGCAACTTTGTATTTTGTGTTTTCAGAGGCTAAGAAACATTTCGACCATAAAATGTTTATTTAGGTCCACGTTTTGATATAGCCCCCATAGGACGATATCTCCCGATTTTCGATATTTTGAAGGTTTTAGCCTCATTATCACACCGAGATGGCTGAAATTTGGTATTTAGTCTTCTTTAGGCTTATAAAACTTTCCCCAGAAATGTTTAGGTATAGGTCCACGCCGTCGTATAGCCCCCATAGAACGGTACCTTCCGGATTTCGGTTTTTTGAAGGTTGTGGTCACATTAATCCACCGAAATGGCTGTTTAATTTCTCAGCTATGAACATTGTAGTTTCAGAATCCGCAAAAACTTCACAGGTGTAAGCACCTTAAATTAAAATATGGTTCAGGCACACCGTGTAAGTCTACCTCGTAGACCATACAACCACTCTGTTCCCCACATGGATTGAAAACATTCCTATAACTAACTACCTCAAGAGTCTAGGGAGCCACATTCAAATTCAAACAGCTATTTGCGACATGTTGAGATGTAGGAACAACGCACAGAGGGGAAATTTGTGTTAAAAGTTGATCAAAAGCCATAGAAAGCTCATTTATAGTCCGATTAATATAAAATTTTGCACAAAGCATATCTTCTGTACAAGGATTAATCTTATAGAAAATAATGAAAATCGGTCCAGATTTGGATGCAGCTTCCATATATATTCGCATCTGATATGAGATAAAAATGTACCAAAATCACTGAAATTTGACACATGCAACCTGAACTAGCCTAAAAAACATTGAGGCAATTTTCAAACAAATCGGTACAGATGTATATATAGTCCCATATACATATACATTTCATTCCAAATTTTATTTTTTGAAACTTACTTAAATTAAACTTTTCTCAATTCAAATGAGAAAAGCCGTGAATGTTCTGAATAATGCAAACATATTTGATAGGTGTTGGTTTAGTCTGATAAATAAGAGCCCCGGTTATAAGGCGGAGCAAAATTTAGTTTGAGTAAACCTTGCAATTCCATATAAAAATATTTCATATTTTAGTTGAGAAAAAAATAGATTTTTTCGGAATGGCGCAAATATGCGCAATTTTTTATGATTGAATCTGATATTTGAGACTCAAGCGCATAAAACATTCGAAGAAACTATGGTCGGGAAATGACGGGGAAATAGACTTTTTCACTATTTAAATTGTAGTAATCTTAAAAATTATGATAAAAAATTTTCATGAAGAGGATATGTATCACCATTATTAAAGAGCAAAGATGTAAAATCAGTCTGAAAATTTTAAATGCTAATCTTGTTCGGAGACTGTACAAAAACAATAAATCTTGAAAAATATAAATTTTCGCGAAAATAATGTCATTTTAATGTTCACCTATTTTCTTAGTATTCGAAAATTTACTTTTTGTTTTCAGTATGGCTGAGTTCAATCGACTGCTGCATTGGATTGGTTAATCTTACAAAGTCGAGAATAGTTATAGCAAATGTAGAAAAGAGTCTGGTTGCCGTTTATCAACATTTTTTTTATAAAAAACGATTTTCATATTTTGAGTTTTGAGCAACTTTAAGCCTATGTTTCCCCTCTGTGCAACGCTTTCAAGTACCTAGCTGGCAGCACTTGGGGTGCAGACAATAAAAACGTATTTACCACATATAAAGAGTTATGTCAGTGCAACGCGATGGAACAGTCCAAGCCCTGATAATTTCAACTCTTCATGTCATCAGTGGAACATCTGCAGGAGAAGATTCTTCTAGTGCGGCAACACAATGACATGTTCTCGTTGCAGTGCTTGATCGGGTGTTACCCTCAGAGTCATTCTAATCATCATTGGACTCCCACACCCATGTATGTCAATAGGGATCTTTATGATCTAGTCGGGGAGGGGTCCAACGTAACATAGGTAAAACTCTATATCTGCAAGCCTATCAAGCAGGTTTGAACAATATTCACACAGAAACGGTTGCAGATATAATACACAACCATCGTGTAAATGCGGTACTCGCAGTACATCCCCCATTTATCCCAGCTGAAGAACGTCAACTTCCACGACAAACCAGAGAAGTTTTTGGCTCAAATATTTTCGGGACGTTGCAGCTGTCCAAATTATTATAGGGCAAGGATTGATGACACCGTGCAAAACATCTACCCAACATGCCCTACAGTCCAGTACGAGTCACTGCACTTTTAAACACACTCAACTAACTCCAGTAGCTTTGGGATTACAACCCATCAAAGCATCCAGGGAGGTGTATAAAGGAGTGGACCTAAATATTGGGAAATGTGGGGCTCATATTTCCGCAACAATTGCCTTTTGTTGTAGTCATGGTCACATGGGCTACCCGCTATTAAACTTTAAACACTATCTGGGATGTACAAATTATTAAAATTTTAACACGATCCTAGAAGTGGCCTTTAATTGGGTTTAAGCCAAAGAGTGTTGAGCTTTTGGGCATGGTCCGACAGTTTCTAATTTCGATAGCTACTGTGCCGAACAGCCATTTTAGCTGGCTATAGTTGGATGTTTAAGGGCTTTCGGACCATTATATCAGGAATCATGGATTTGTTTGCGTTGTTTTTAATAAATTTCTCGTTGGAATCGAGCTTAATAATCAATAATGCAAGTGAAAAAGGAAAGCCGGCGATTCGAACCCACACACCCACCACTATGTGACATGCATGTTTTGCCTTAGGCAAATGCTCTTCTGACATATCGGATGTGGAGCGGCTTCGATGTCCTCGAACTTTTCTTCTTTCAAATGCATTTTGTTTTGTTTTTATACCCTCAGCATTTTTGCTAACGAGGGTATATGGTAATATTCAAAAATGTTTTACAATCGTTGAAGTTGAGGTTCACCACTTAATAAGTCGCGAACTGTCAATATATTTTATAAAATATGAATATATTTATATTAACTGAAGTGTTTTAGCCACGATCTCATAATATGGACCATAACAAATAATTTTCGTGGAAGCTGCGTTGGTGGTAATATAAAAAAATGGGTAAAAATGTGTTGAAGTTAGCAAGCTTTTTTGAGTTTTTTCTTGATTTCTGGTCAAACCAGGGAAAATTCAGACCTGAGCTCAAAGAAAGAATTGAAGAATACCCCTTGGGCAACATGATTCTAATGTGTGACTTCTCGATATATACAGTGCATCCCCCTAAAATCGATGCTGACATTTTGAAGTTTTGAAATCGGGGTTTTTTGAATTTTTCTTATAATTGGAGGGCGCAACCAGATAATGACCTAGTCTGTTTATTGGATTGTAGAACTCGTGATTCCACGTCGTTTGATGTACATCTCATGAGTGTGCTCCCCACAGCTCCCTAGTAATAGGAGTCCAAAGTCGAATTTTTGGTGCGTAATTTTTCATTAAAAACCTATTTTTTGGCTTAAAAATTTACAACTGTGACTCAGGTACCCTTGAACACCGCGTGATTTTAGTTTTTTTCCGCGCCGGATTCAATGAGCCCTACCGCGATCGAATCCATCCACTAAAACCGCTGATATAGATACCCTGAAAATAGGAAAATAAGCAAAATTTTATTTTGACTACACGCAGAGAAAAAATATTTTTCGCTTTTGTTGGAACAAAAATATATGTTTTGGTTCCAAAAATGTATTTGTTTTGTTCAAACATTGTAATCCAAATCCAAAAATACCATCTTTTGTTCCAAACATAGAAAACAAAAACAACTTTCGAATTTCCGCAATATTGTTAAAATCCTTAACAATACCGATTGTAGGAACTATCATAATCTAATTTTGTTTACAAAAAGTATTGTCAATACAGAAAACCAGCCCAGAAATTTTTGATTTGAGTGCATATACTTCTCATATACATTTTCCGCATAACTTGGATATAAATGTCGCGTATAATATTGCAATCATTGATGAACACAATACATGGTTTGCTGCATTGGCTGACAACAAAGACAAACAAAAAGCCACAAGAACCCACCACAACATAAGGAATAATTAAACACCATAACAAACATGAAAAGGAAAGAAGAATGAAACAAAACAGAAACAAATAAAAACAAGAGTCTCACATACACACAAAAACAAAGGTAAAGGCAGCATGTCATACAAACACACCACAACTCACCAAAATTGTTTTTTCAACACGTCATCGAATAGCGAGAGAAGAGAAACAAATGTTCGAAGAAAAGAGAGAAATATTGTTCAGTTGACACAAATTATTTTTGGATTTACAATACTACATGAGGAATCCAACAATATGTTAACAATACATATTTTGCTCTTGGAATATTGTTGGATCAAACATATTTTTTTCTCTGCGTGTAATCCGCATACTTAACCGCGATTGCCCTTAAATTTGTTTACATAAATGGAATCCTTTATACACGATTATAAAATTTGTCAAAAAGGTGTGTCATGAATTTCAGAGATTCGGGAGTAGTATTCGTATTTAACCAAAAATAGAATCAGGTAGCACATCCGCGGTTCTTGACGAATCTGTATAAAATTTGTCTTATTGACGTATTTTTAACAGGGGGTCACTGAAATCGGATGCGCCTTATAATCATATGAACATCGCGTTATTTTTACCCACATGAAGCATTTTGGTGTAGTAAGATGCAACTGATGGCACACTTTGGCGGTTAAATGAAACATGGAAAAATGCAAACATATTGACAGAGATGCACTCGCTCTATGCGAAAAGCACATGCGCCTCAACTGATTTTAACTCTTTCGCGCGTTATACGGTTTTTAACTTTTATGTTTTTTGTTTGATTGTAATATCAATATCACTCTTTATTTCCTAATTCTATTGCTTATCACACTAAGCAAATATACTTTCACGATGATAAACTATTTTCCTTGAAGAGGTTTTAGCAAAATAATTCAGGTTTTGTTAGGAAGTTTAGCGAAATAGTAGAATAACTCCAAAAAATGTTCTCAAATTTTTCGTATTAAACCAAACAATATATTCTTGAAATAATGTTCCAACAATAAACTTTTGTCTTTTGTTGTAGCTGCAATATGCAATTTAAAATCCTAATCAATAAAATTTTGGTCTCACATTTTTCTGCACATTGTCTAGATTCTGTACGTATTTTTAATTTATTTTTTAGAGATTTTTATGGACTCTGAGTAAGAATAAATAAAATTTACTCCAAGATTCCTTCATTATTTTTTGATTTTCCGCGAAAATGAAAATAAATTTAGCTAATATTTAGGCGTCTACGAATAGATATTAAATGTTGTTACCGATTCATATATATATTTTGGTATTACAACACAAAGGGCATTTTTAAATATTTTTTCTTTATAAGGGAATAAAACCCCCCATTACTTTTGGGCGCAGCATCCAATTTTGTGAACGCGAACATATTTGAAACCACGATTTTTTTCTGAACCCATGTAACAAAAATCGTGAATGTGCTTGTCAAAATTTTCTTAAATTTTTTCTCGATGGAATTGTAAAGGAAATTTGAATTTTACCATATACACTTTCATACGGGCAAAATGTGCCTCATCGAAATAACGGTTTTAGACCCCAAGTATGTTTGGACGAAATGTGTTTCAGACAATTTGGAGTCGATTGAGCAATGTCCGTCCGTCTGTCTGTCTGGAGCGCACGATAACTCTTGAATGGATCAACCGATTCGATCCAAAATATGGCCTTCGTAATATTTTGTGCAAACTTAGTTTAAATTCGAAGATAGGTTATATCGGTCCACTCCTTCCGGTACCTCCCCCACAATAGTTCGAAAATGTTTGGAAAATTTATACGTACGATAACTCTTGAAGGGAGTAACCGATTTGGTCCATACTTTGCAAATCGTGAAATGTCTACCCGACTTAGATGAGGTTCCAATATGGACTCAATCGGTCCACTCATTCGGGTACCTCTCACACAAAATTTAGGACAAGTTCAGTATTCAGTTCAATATTTTGTCCAAACGTAGTTTAAGTTCGAAGATAAGCCATATCGGTCCACTCCTTCAGGTACCTCCCCCACAAAACTTCAAAAATGTTCGGAAAAATTGTTCGTACGGTAACTCTTGAAGGTAGTGGCCGAATTGGTCGATACTTTACACATCCTAATATATCTACCAGATATAGATCAGTTTCAAATATGGACTGTATTTGTCCACTCCATCCGGTACCTCCCACACAAAATGTCGGATAAGTTCACTTTAAGAACTGTTATCGAATCACTTTGATTTTTGTTGAAGCAACTTGCATTCGCTGCCTCAATTACGATGGTAAAATTTTTTTCAGGAGCAAGTCCATACTTCTTGAGCAGCAGCCCGAAGGGTGTAAAAACCCCCTATGGCACCATATGTAGTGGCGGAAGATCCACATCCATAACGGTCAATGTCGATCCATTACTTTAAGTATCTCCTCCGCAAAACTTTTGGTCTTTAATCCTAATCAACATTTTTGTCGGTTCATACATCCAACAATTTTAAAGCCCCCTAAATACATACGTTTTTTGGCAAAATTTTTTTCAATATACACAGGCTGAGGGCAAAGCTGACTGATACTGTTTTACTTGTTTTCGTTTACTTTTATTATATTATATGTAGCGTTAATACCAAAGTTGCTCGGAAACTGTATATGCGAATTATATACCACTAATAAAAATCTTAGCAACTGGTTTTCCGGGATGACAATATTTTTTGTAAAAATGTTTTTTTTGTAGCTCAAAACAAATAGGTGATCTAAAAAAAGAGAAAATATTAATTTTCTCTGCGTGCATTAATGGCCTAAACTAAATCCCTTTTAGCCATAACATATCTCCTTATAGGTCAGGCTATCGAAAATTTATTATGCAAAGAAGATAAATTGGTGATGTTGGGCGTGTGTATGTAGTTGTGCAATGGATATTTTGTCTAAAAAAATGTTTATTGTTGTCGTCGTGGATCTATTTGTTTATACTGCGAACTTGCGTGCAAGTTACTCCTTCCTTTCTCAGATAATATTTACAAAATGTTGATGCTTCTTTTGTTGTTGTTGTTCAAGTAAACAAATATAGAAAATGCTTTATATGTATGAGATATATGTATGTGGCATGGATGTTGCATCAGTCACAATATTTAGACTGTTCCAAGGGTCTCAATATAGTTTGTTGGAACAACGATGTTTGTTTGCACATTTTAAAGGAGATAATTCAAAAAACAAATCTTCGACAACATAACATCCCTCCCACATGAACGAATTTTTATTTGGTACACCATTCACAAGCAGCTTCGAATCAAAGGGCACGTATTGTGGAGATAGCCATACATAAACATTGGGTGTTTACAACACTAAATTTTAAAGAAAAAAATGGAAAAATGTGGAGAAAAACATGGTCGTCCATTCTATGAGGAGTAAGTAAAGGAATAGTTTCATTCAACATTCCACACCCACATAGAGTTTTTGTAGTTTGTTTTCTGCATTCGTTTTTGTTCATTTGTTCTTAAATTAATGTTCAAATTCTTTAACAATTACTCTTTCCGCTAGAGAATAACAAAAAAAAAGCTTCAATAGTATAAGGGAAGTTGTTTAAAAACGTAATAAATGTGGGAAAGGCGTATGAGAAAGGAGCTTCAAATGGGGACTCATCGGCAAAAGGATATTTGAAGGATATACTTTTTGATAGATAGCAGCCCCATACCTAGGACAGGTTACAACAGTAGAGCAATCATCTGCTTAGCTGGAAATTAAAAAAAAAAGATTAACGAAACTGTAACGAAGCAAAAGAAACAACAACAGGATCTTATGGCCATGACCTTTGGCACACGAAACAGGACGCGCATTGCGCAATGGAATGTACGAACTCTTCGTGAAGCATCGAGACTTGCACAACTCGAACAGCAAATGGTATCGTAGTCTTGGGTAAGCAAATGAGATGGAGTAAAAGCGATGAAGTAACCACAGAAAACGGCAACCATGTTCTATACAGTGGAAAATAAAATGCTGGTGAACGCAGAGTTGGGATCATGATGTCGAAGAACGCTAAGAGGTCGCTTTAGACATGGATACAAATATATGACCGTATAATAATGGCTCGATTCAAGAGCAATGTAAGACACGTCACCATAGCACAGTGCAGTGCTATGCGCCCACAGAAGATGCTGAAGCCACTGTGAAAGATGAACTCTACGCACAGCTAACATCCACGCTTAATGAAATTCGGAGAGGAGACATCATAATTCTCATGGGTAACTTTAATGCAAAAATAGGGAGCGACAACACCAATGCCCGATCAACAATGGGAAAGCATGGATTTTGATTTAAAAACAATAACGGAGAGCGCTTCATAGAACTGTGTCAAACATTTCAACTTGTCATTGGTGGCTCCATCTTCCCGCACAAGGAGATTCATAAATACACATGGACATAACCGAGCGTCAATACCCGCAACCAGATAGATCACGTATGCGTGAGTAGGATATGGAGGAACTCGCTGTCAGACGTCAGAAATGAAAGAGGCGTAGACATTGACAGTGAACAGACGAAATCAAAATCAAATTGAAATGCCAAATAAGAAACACCAGACACATTAGGTGGAAGCAACCACGCCTACAACAACTCCAAAACAACACAACCAGAAACACCCTAGCCACGGCAATACGCGAAATGTTACCAACAAACCAACACCACACATAGGAACAAATTACATCAACATACCATCAAGTTGCGGAAGGTACACTGGGCATGGTCTAAAAACACAGAAAAATCTGGATATCAGACGACTCTTGGAACCTAATTTTTCAAAGACGTGAACTTAAGATGCAGTCGAATAACAACAGTATCACAAGAGAGCAGTATAAACAACTAGCTAAACAAGTGAAGAAAGCTGCAAGAAGAGACAAAAGAAGATCTGGCAAAAACAGCAGAGCAAGCAGCAAGCCAGAATAACATGAGAAAGCTACACCGGACGATAGATAGTCTCACAAATCGAAGGTGTACCAGGAAAGGAACCAAGAAGTAAAATATCGCAATGGTGGAACGCTAACGAACAATGATGAACAAATTCCAAGATGGAGAGAATATTTCGAAGAAATTAGCAACGTTGGAAACCCCATCGAAAACAACGAAATGTACAATAGCAGTCCAAGGGAAAATACGTTTAGGCAATATAACAACTAAAAATTAACAAATCGGTAGGAGATGACGGCTTACCGGCAGAAGCTTTACAGGCCGACACTAGAACCGCAACTGAATTACTACGACTTCACATCATATCAGCTTGGGAAGAAGAAAGACTGCCTCCAACATGGAAGAAAGGTATCATTGTAAAAATGGCACAAGAAAGATTGTAACAACTGGAGAGGAATAACCCTGCTCAACACTAGTGTTGGTCAATTTCGTTCGTTGAGCGGATCGATCCGACCGTTCACCATACAGATCCGGATCGTTCACTTCGTTCTTTTTGTTAATTCATCAATGCGTAATGATGTTAACAAGAAAAAAGCTCGTTCAACTTAATAAACTAGAAAAACAAGAGCTATAAGAACGATAAAGCCAACTGAACGAGATGAGGTGAATAATATAATCTAAAAGAATGATGTAAATGAATGTGCTCAATATGGCTCCGTGGAGACTGCCCTGCATGAGGTGGTCGGGCATGTTGAGAAGCATATGGAAAATTCAGGCTTCACGCTGGCGGCCTTCCTTGATATAGTTTGAGGGGGCTTTCAATAACGTGAAGCTTGAATCAATCCACAATGCTCCCAGCAACGCAGGTGTTTCCTCCATCCTTGTGGAATGGATTGATAAGATGCTGAAGAGTAGAATCATTAACTCATCCATAGGAGAGAGTTCCGTGAGGAAATCTGTTAACAGAGGCCAACCCTGTCTGAGCTCATGCAAAGAGCATTAGTACAACTCGCAGACTGGGCCCAGAACAATGGTCTGGGAGTAAACCCGGAGAAAACAGAGCTTTACTATTCACCAAGAAACGCAAAGTTCTCAATTTCGAGCCTCCAGTCCTGGACTGGGTGGCCGTGTAACTTTTTACGGAAGCTAAGTACCTCGGCACTATTCTGGACCATCGCTTGTCATGGAAAAGAAATGTAGAGGAGCGAACGAAGAAAGGACTCATGGCACTCTATTCCTGTAAGAACTCCATTGGGAAAGCTGGGGACTGAGACCACAGATCATACACTGGCTGTATGTAACAGTGGTCCAGCCCATACTTACCTATGGTGGACTGGTTTGGTGACAAGCTCTTGGGAACAAAGCGCTACTTTCCAAATTATCAAGTGTACAATGAACCGCGTCACTGCTGATTACAGGATCGATTAAGAGCACTTCTCAAGCCGCTTTAAACGTCATGCTGGATCTCCAACCATTGGATATCCTAATCCAGTTTCAGGCGGCGAGGACTGCTCTTAGACTCCGGGAGTTGGCGTGGGTCACACCTTGGACACTCGAATGTCCTAAAACTAATTGATATGCCTACCTTATTCAAGTTTGAATTCTTAACCGTTATATTCCCAAGCAGAGACGCATGGGCTGAGTGCATATCTCCTCTGGACGGTCTGGCAATTTATACAGACGGGTCCAAGATGAAAGAAGAAACTGGCGCTGGCGTCTACTGCCAGAATCCACTAACTAAAAACTCATATAAGTTGGACGATAATTGTAGTGTTTTTCAGGCGGAGATTCTTGCTTTCAGGAAAGCAGCTGAATAGGTTAAAGGGCTTGAAGGCAGTCTTACAGGACCGGTGAATACATATGTCGATAGTCAAGCGGCCCTCAAGGCTCTCATGTCATGGACCATAAATTCAAGAGCTATTCTTGATTGCAGAAGAGCTCTAAAGGATATACACGATATCGTAAAGCTATGTTGGGTTCCGGGTCACAGCAACATCATGGAAAACGTGGTAGCAGATGAACTGGCTCGAGGTGGCTCTAGGTCTATCGACTTATCAGTTGACGAAACCGAGAAAGCACATCAAAGATGGCTATTTGAACCTGGTTGTAGGGTATCCAAGGCAATCTGGCCTGTGGTTTCTCGTCGAACGGCTTCCATCCTCTCACTTGACAAGTTAGGGATGAAAATCGCGGTTGGACTTATAACAGGTCACTGCAGAGTGAGATCCCTTACTTCAAAATGGGACGACAGTGGCATTGACTACTGCAGACTATGTGAAGATGCGGAGGATATAGAGACTGTCGAACATCTGCTTTGTAGGTGCCCCATGTTGCAAACAAGGAGATACCGTACACTAGGCAGATATGAGATAGACACTCTGACCTTCCTGTCTAACATAGAACCCATCGTCCTACTCAACATGGCTTGGCAAAGATCACTAGCAACCCTTAATAAAAACAAGTTCTTTTTCACTTTTCCAGATACGCCTCCTACACTTACCCTCATCTTTTCACCTCTATCCATCATCCTCAATTCATCAAGCTGCATCAACACTCTATCATCTTCTTTATCTTCAAACATCTAAGCAATACACCATATCTTTAAATCATCATTTCCAGCATCTCAAAATAGCCTATACAGGATAAAAACAATAGACCAACGGTCTCCGAGTGAAGCAGTCACCTGCTATAATAGAGGGCTGCGCATCCTTAAACCTAACCTAACCTATGGCTCCGTTCGTTCTTTTGAAAAAGTTCGTTCATGAACGACACAACTCTGCAATCCAATGTATTTGTGTTGCTTGTTTGTGTGCAAAGTTAATGGTGGTAGTTTTTATTTCTGCTGATGCAGAATGGCCATTCAGTGACCTAAATGAACGATATAAACGAATGAGCTGGATACGGATCCGTTCGTTCTTTTCACGGAGTCGTTTATATGAGCCGGGTCGTTCACGAACGACATAACTCTACTCAACATCATATACAAGATACTAGCAGTTATAATACAAGAAAGAATTCAAAGGCAAGTAGAAAACATTCTGAGAGATGAACAAGCTGGCTTCAGACCAAATAGAAGCTGTTTAGTCCAGGCCAACACCTTACGAGTCATAATAGAACAATCAATAGAATGGCGCACTCCCCTGTATCTACTGTTCATCGATTTCAAGAAAGCCTTCGACACCATCAGACGAACTGCCATATGGGAAGCATTGAGCAAAAAGGGAGTACCCCAGAAAATAATCCGAATAATAAAAGCAAACGCGGGAGTAAATCAAGGATACCCTCTGTCACTCCTAGTGTTAACAATTGTTCTGGATGAAATAATGAATGAAGTCCGCTCTCAGAGAAGAGGCATAACATGGAGTCTCTCACGACATCTCGAAGACTTAGACTATGCGGATGATATATGCCTTCTCTCTCACAAGATATCCAACATGCAGTCAAAATTAGAAGACCTGGAGAAACTTGCTCGTAATGTTGAACTTGAGATTAACATCAAGAAAACAAAGGACATGAGAATAAACAACACCAGTACAGAACACATCATGTTACAAGGCCAAGCAATTGAATATGTCGATAGCTTTTGATATCTAGGAAGCACTGTAACAAAGAATGGCGGACGTAATGAATGGGCTAAATAAAGCGAGAGCAGCATTAGGACGTCTGCAAGTTGTATGGAAAAGCACACATATATCCAGGAAAACCAAGCTTAAAATATTCGAAGCTTGTATTTAACACTATCACGCAAAAGCTACAGGTATTCATAAACAAATACCTCAGGATCATATGCAGGATATTCTGGCCCAACACCATAAGTAACATAGAACTATAAAATTTAACAAACCAGGAACCCATACAAAAGCAGATTAGACGTAGGAAATGGAGGTGGATTGGCCGTACCTTAAGAAAAAATGTTCATAGCATAACCAGGATGGCACTTGAATGGAATCTCCAAGGATCACGAAATCGAGGTCGTCCAAGCAACACCTGGCGACGAACAATAACCCAAGAACTAAAACAAAACAACCTTACATATATATGGCGATGCTTTGTGGAAGCCCTATGCATCCAAGAGGAGTAACAGGAAAAAAACTATATGAAATCGATGTGTTAAAGAGTCTCGTATATTAAGGTATATTTTAAAAAGTTTTTAATCGGATGAAAAATATTTTACTTAACTATGCGATCTGCAACAATTATGTATATTTAGTGTATTGTTGTTACACCCTATTTAAAAGAAAAATTGTCTTAACTTACCACACATTGCACACACGTTTCAATTGTTTATTTCCCATTCGTTGTTTGATTCCAAATAATTTTCATGCAATCTCAGAGATAGATAAATGCTCATCCAAGAACCAAAAGAAAAACAAGTGAGCAAAGGCTATAGTCGGGACGGGGCCGACCATGTGATACCCTACACCACTACCCCTGTGCATAAGCTTTTCACTGGTAAACATTTCTTTTAGGGAATATAAACCGACTACCACCAAAAATAATATGCCTCTTTGTCTCTGGGACCCCCATAAGCAACCAAATGGGATGCATTACCGACTATTGCGATATCTCTGTTGTTTGAGCAGCTACGACAACCTGCTTTACACCGTTGTAAAGGTGATAATTTCTACTTTCCTTTCCAGGTTTTGCTTTTGATATACCTCTTAAAGAAACAGAGATATTGGCCTTGAAATAAAATGTTGACTTTTCTCCAAATAAGTGTTCGCCCATTCCGACCCCTGAATATAATCCGACCATCATCAAAATCAATAGGCTTCTTTCTTTTTGGGACCCCCATTAACCCCCAAAATTTCGTGACCATCCGATCAAAATTGCGATCTGTAGCGTGATTACAAAAAAAATCGGAAAATGGGATGCAGTATCGGCTATTGCCATATCTTTGCTATTTGACCACCTACGACAACCTGCTTTACACCGTTGTAAAGGTGATATTTTCTACTTTCCTTAACTGGTTTTGCTTTTGATATACCTCTTAAAGAAACACAGGTATTGGCCTTGAAATAAAATGTTGACTTTTCTCCAAATAAGTGTTTGCCCATTCCGACCCCTAAATATTATCCGACCATCACCAAAATCAATATGCTTCTTCATCTGTGAAACCCCCATTAACCCTGAAATTTTCGTGACGATCCGATTAATATTGCGACCTGTAGCGTGATTTCCAAAAAAATAGAAAAATGGGATGTATTACCGACTATTGCGATATCTCCGTTATTTGGTTACCTACGCCGACCTAGTTTGCATCATTGTAAAGACGGGATCTTCTAGTTTCATAGTCAGGCTTTGCTTTTGGAAAATTTTCAACCAAAGCTGTGATATTTGTCAATATAATTAATATCGCAAAAATGAAAATTGGGGTTTTATTTGCTACTATTGCGATATCTTCGTTGTTTGATCACCTACGAGCGCCTACTTTACATCATTAGAAAGGTGATATTTTCTGCTTTCATTGTTAGGTTTTGCTTTTGGTATACCTCATATAGAAGCTGAGATATTGGCTTTGGAAAAAACGTTGTCTTTTTATCCACCTAAGTTTTTTGCCCTTTCCGACCCCTAAATATTATCCGACCATCACCAAAATCAATAGGCTTCTTCCCCTCCGGGACCCCCATCAACATCCAAAATTTCGTGACGATCCGATCAAAATTGCGGCCTGTAGCGTGATTACAAGGTTTAGATGGACAGACGGACAGACGGACGGACGGACGGACTGACGGACGGACACACATAGCCAGATCGACTCAGCTCGTCGAGACATTCATTTTGATATATATAAGTATGGCTCTACGACCATTATTTCGATGCGTTACAAACTTTTTGGCCAAAACCAACTTATAATAAACTCCCCACATAGTGGTGTAGGGTATAATTACAAATTATTTCCAGCGGCTAAATTGCAAAGCATTTTGTGGCACTTGTTTGTTGTGATTCTTCCACAATGTTCATTCAGTTGTGTTTGCAATGCGATCTAGGAAAACATAAAGAAATAAAAACAAAAACTCAGCAATGTTTATAAAAAGTGTAAATTCAATTGCTAAACAATATTGGAACAGAAAAAGTACAACAGAAATTGTTTGTATGTCTGTCGGTCCACAAGCATAAATATTTATTCATTTCGACAATATCGATTGCTGCAAAACAACATAGAAGTCCATCCATTCATACCCAAAGTCCAAGTAATTCTTGCCGACATACAAGTACACACCTTGTTCGAATTATTGCCAATACAAATATTCGATTGGGGAACGAATATTCAATGAGTTTATTAAAATTGAAATGCAAATTTATTTATTGACCCATTCGTAGAATTTCTGTTTCGTCAATGACTTGAGAAATCTTCAATTCAATAAAGTTCTGAGAGAAATCAAATGAAATGAACCGCAGGGAAATTTAAGAAGAAATGCTGCTTAAGGAATTTCCATAGAATGAAACGAAATTCATTAGTAATGAAGAAAAATCGAAAAATTAAAAAAGAATGCGATTTCTGGGGATTTACCAAAGTATAAAAGTAGAGATAAATGAAATTTCATTGGCCATGATTCATAAATGGATATTGTAAATACAGGTGTGCGGATAAAGAACACATTTTGTATGTTAACTTAAAATGTTGCCAGGAATTTCTTTAAAGACTTGTTTAATTACTTGCTTGAAGCTGTAGCTATGTTTGTGTTTTATGGCCTTTTTCCATTAATTTAAACCATAAAAAATCACTGCTTTGTGCCTTACAAAAATTCGGCGGACCAAGTATTAACAAAATAATTTTTCTTCCAGACCCTCACTAAGGTGACTTTAAAAGGACTTTGATTAAGTGGTTGTTCGATTATAGAGAGTAAAAGGCGAATGAATGTGTACAGATGAAAATAACATCTAAAAGCCGGAAATTGAGAACAAAGGCCGCATTCCAGCGGTATACCTGCCAATACCCATTCAAGCGAAAGAGGACAATGGCACCTGATACATGATTGGTATCAAACCCGATACCTGATTGTCTCGAAAGTAGCACGGACTCATTCGACAGGAATACAAATAGTCCTTGGGAGGGTGACAATCCAGCATTAATAAGCTAATGGAAACATAACCCAACCGACAATACAAAGCGCTTTGTTATAAGCTTAAAACTGTCGCCCCACAAAACAGCTACAGAGTGCCACCAGCTTTTCGCTGAGGGCATTGGAATTCCAACCCATGCCAGTCAAGAATCTACAAGCTGTAATATTTATGCGAATTTTAGATAATAATCAAAGGTGAACATCGGTCTACTCTTTTGTGTACCAAACTTAGTTAAGGTTCGTGGATGACCCATATCGGTCCACTCCTTCGCGTACTTCTAGCACAAAAGTAAAACAAGAACGTTCGCTAAAATGGTTCGCGAGATAACTCTCAATTCACACAGACTGAGGGTTTATTTCTGTCGGCATAACGGACTTATACTGTTTTATGAAGCGGCCTGTTCTGGTTAGGACCGTTGGCTAATATGTGTGAAAATATCGTGCAGTGATAGGGCAGCTTCCCCTTTACTAAAGACCCTAGAAAGACTTTTTGACCTTGAAGAAGAAGAAGAATATGGAGACATCGAACTTCACCTTGATATTGAAATCCTACAAAAGCTGATCTGGCCTCATACGGAGGTCTTCTATTTTATTGAAACCTCTTACTGTAGAAACCTCCTACGGAGGTCTTCTATTCTATAGAAACCTCCTACGGAGGTCTTCTATTCTATAGAAACCTCCTACGGAGGTCTTCTATTCTATAGAAACCTCCTACGGAGGTCTTCTATTCTATAGAAACCTCCTACGGAGGTCTTCTATTCTATAGAAACCTCCTACGGAGGTCTTCTATTCTATAGAAACCTCCTACGGAGGTCTTCTATTCTATAGAAACCTCCTACGGAGGTCTTCTATTCTATAGAAACCTCCTACGGAGGTCTTCTATTCTATAGAAACCTCCTACGGAGGTCTTCTATTCTATAGAAACCTCCTACGGAGGTCTTCTATTCTATAGAAACCTCCTACGGAGGTCTTCTATTCTATAGAAACCTCCTACGGAGGTCTTCTATTCTATAGAAACCTCCTACGGAGGTCTTCTATTCTATAGAAACCTCCTACGGAGGTCTTCTATTCTATAGAAACCTCCTACGGAGGTCTTCTATTCTATAGAAACCTCCTACGGAGGTCTTCTATTCTATAGAAACCTCCTACGGAGGTCTTCTATTCTATAGAAACCTCCTACGGAGGTCTTCTATTCTATAGAAACCTCCTACGGAGGTCTTCTATTCTATAGAAACCTCCTACGGAGGTCTTCTATTCTATAGAAACCTCCTACGGAGGTCTTCTATTCTATAGAAACCTCCTACGGAGGTCTTCTATTCTATAGAAACCTCCTACGGAGGTCTTCTATTCTATAGAAACCTCCTACGGAGGTCTTCTATTCTATAGAAACCTCCTACGGAGGTCTTCTATTCTATAGAAACCTCCTACGGAGGTCTTCTATTCTATAGAAACCTCCTACGGAGGTCTTCTATTCTATAGAAACCTCCTACGGAGGTCTTCTATTCTAGAGAAGCCTCCTACGGAGGTCTTCTATTCTAGAGAAGCCTCCTACGGAGTTCTTCGATTCTATAGAAACCTCCTATGGAGGTCTTCTATTCTATAGAAACCTCCTATGGAGGTCTTCTATTCTATAGAAACCTCCTATGGAGGTCTTCTATTCTATAGAAATCTCCTACGGAGGTCTTCTATTCTATCGAAGCCTCCTACGGAGGTCTTCTATTCTGTAGAAAGTTCCTACGGAGGTCTTCTATTCTATAGAAACCTCCTACGGAGGTCTTCTATTCTATAGAAACCTTCTACGGAGGTCTTCTATTCTATAGAAATCTCCTACGGAGGTCTTCTATTCTATAGAAACCTCCTACGGAGGTCTTCTATTCTATAGAAACCTCCTACGGAGGTCTTCTATTCTATAGAAACCTCCTACGGAGGTCTTCTATTCTATAGAAACCTCCTACGGAGGTCTTCTATTCTATAGAAACCTCCTACGGAGGTCTTCTATTCTATAGAAACCTCCTACGGAGGTCTTCTATTCTATAGAAACCTCCTACGGAGGTCTTCTATTCTATAGAAACCTCCTACGGAGGTCTTCTATTCTATAGAAACCTCCTACGGAGGTCTTCTATTCTATAGAAACCTCCTACGGAGGTCTTCTATTCTATAGAAACCTCCTACGGAGGTCTTCTATTCTATAGAAACCTCCTACGGAGGTCTTCTATTCTATAGAAACCTCCTACGGAGGTCTTCTATTCTATAGAAACCTCCTACGGAGGTCTTCTATTCTATAGAAACCTCCTACGGAGGTCTTCTATTCTATAGAAACCTCCTACGGAGGTCTTCTATTCTATAGAAACCTCCTACGGAGGTCTTCTATTCTATAGAAACCTCCTACGGAGGTCTTCTATTCTATAGAAACCTCCTACGGAGGTCTTCTATTCTATAGAAACCTCCTACGGAGGTCTACTATTCTATAGAAACATCCTACGGAGGTCTTCTATTGTATAGATGCCTCCTACGGAGGTCTTCTATTCTATAGAAACCTCCTACGGAGGTCTTCTATTCTATAGAAACCTCCTACGGAGGTCTTCTATTCTATAGAAACCTCCTACGGAGGTCTTCTATTCTATAGAAACCTCCTACGGAGGTCTTCTATTCTATAGAAACCTCCTACGGAGGTCTTCTATTCTATAGAAACCTCCTACGGAGGTCTTCTATTCTATAGAAACCTCCTACGGAGGTCTTCTATTCTATAGAAACCTCCTACGGAGGTCTTCTATTCTATAGAAGCCTCCTACGGAAAGCATAAAAAAATTCTGAAATGCGCCTATTCACGGACTCCATAGCATCTCACTGGCCTGTTGTGGCATATTTTCTATCAAAACCATCTCAAGGAACAAACAAACATGGATAAAGAGAATTGAACAAATCAAGATGTACAAGAGCGAGCTGAGCAACAACTCACGACTGCCCACAGTGGGTACAAATGAATAGGAGGAAGGGAGTCCCAAAAGATATGCTGAATGGTGTCTACAAAGAATATCTAAAAGATGCCTTTAGATGCGGTTTTATAGATACAGTGAACAAATTTCTACAGTCGGACTGAAGAGAGTTTTTATAGATGTGCCGAAGAGAACCTACATAAATGAGATCAAGAAAGTCTATGTTGATGAGTGAAAGAGAGTCGCTACAGAACAATTAAAGGTGCCACTATAGACGAGTTAAAGGTAGTCTTTATAGAATAGCTGAAGCGAGTCTCTATAGAGGAAATGGAACCAGTTTTATAGAGGAGAAGAAACTAGTTTTTATTGAGGAAATGAAGCGACAAGCTGAAGTGATCTCTATGGACGTGTTAAAACGAGTTTCTATAGACACTTGTGCTGAAATAAGTCTCTATAGACGAACTGAGGCTGAACTCTATGGACGTGAAGTAAATCTCTATAATCGCCCTGAAGCGGATATCCATTGACACGGTAAAGTGGTTTTCTATGGACGCTCTAAATCGGGACATACAATCGGGTCATGTTGGTACAGAATCAAATCCAAATTATAGATTGTTATGATCCAATCCTGTTAAAAGATTTTAAACTACGTAGACCAGGTGGTACAGATTTCAACAGTTTTGTTCTCCTTTGTTTTTGTTATTTAAACCGGCATATTTACCTGTTGAGTCACATATTCGATATTCCAAATTAATTTCACTTTTAAACCAAAAAGTTTCCGGTACAACGAGGAACAACTTTCATTTTCATCCATTAAAGATCTATCTTTAAAGTTTATCTTTCACTGAACCAGAAATAGGAATAGTAATAGGGAAAATCATAAAACTTCAGTGAAGAAAAAAAAGAAAATTAGAATTTGATAATAAAGTTTAGTTGGTAAAACAACTCAGGCACAGATATTCATACATACATATATGTATATGCTAACATGCTAATGCACAATTAAAAGGTGAGTAGAAGCAAACTTTTAGTTCATACATCAACAACATTTCCTCACCTTTTAGAGGCCTGTTAAATTTGTGTGTACTTTCTTGCCACGGCTATTGCAAAGACCAAGTTAGCGGACCAACATTTATGGCAGTCAAATGTTAGACGGTTGGTTCATAACAACATAATTAAAACATTAATGAGTTTAGACCTCATAATTTCTAGTTAATACATATGGTACATACATACATACATATACCGATGTTGGTGTGTTATATGTATATCCATACATCCATGGCTAAGTATTATAATTTTTGCTGCCTTACTTAAGCGATTACAACACTTAAACCAACTGTAAGTACATTTTAGCGCAACGTGGGCAAGTACCTCCAAAGCCAAGTCAGGTTATTGCAGACGTCTTTCAACGCTTGACTCAGACCAAGTTAGTCTTGAAATGGTATGTTTTGTTTTTCTTGTGTTTTTTTTTTCATGCAATTGTAATAAATGTTAGCTATTCATGGCACATCAGACGGACGAACGGTTGGAGGGAGGGATGGAGAAGCGGAGAACGATATGTATGTCTGTTAACCTTAACTAACGAAGAAAACGGGAAATTTCACTTTTATTAACTTTGTAATATTAGGGCAATTTCGACCACTTTGTGTTGTTGTAATTTGCCGCCACGAAATAAAATGGAAAGAAAATTATTTCAAAGCAAACACCAATAAACCTTGTTTAACAAAATACAACAACGTTGAAGAGTGTTGTGTCGCTGTTGACAGCAGCAACAACAGCAGGTATGATGGAAATTGATGACTTGTGCGACTGTGTATTTTGTTGTACAACTAAATTAACATTAATTAGTTAAATTTATTTTTAAGTAATTATTAATGTAAATAAATGTTACATAAATTTGGTAAAATACAAATAAGTGTGTCAAAATAGGTACTGAAGTTTAAATGAGTCATTAAATATCAAAAAAGGCTAATAATAAAAAGATATCTCCGAGGAAAATATTGGAACAAAGGTGGAGCAGTTAGGTCTGCTGTGTCACCTTTGAGCTGAATCCTACCATTCTTACTAATAAAAATACTGAATCTATATTTTTCAAATTTCATATTTTCAAAGCCTAATAATCTCATGTGTAGTCTCCAAAGAATATTGGAATGTTGCTTTGACATTTTTTATCATAGTTTTATGTTAATGAATTTCAAATGATTTTATGGAATATTTGATTCAAAAGAATTAACTTTTTTACAAACCATTTCTATTGGGAAATGCCTTGTCTTCTTTAGTCCTTTTTGCAATTCCCTCAAGTAATAAAGTGGGCTAAGTTCTGTTTGTTGTGTGGCTTACAAAGAGAAAATATGTTATGAGGATTACGTATGCAAAGCTTTGTTTGTAGGTGCCGCTATGTGAGTGTGTCGAATTGAATAAAAAGCTCCAAGGGAAATAAGCTAAAATATTACACATTTTTCATTTGGACCAAACCAAACAAACAATCATTTGAATATTATTTAGCTCTACATTTCCTCCAACCTACCTTCCTCCATCTCTTAAAAACACACAACTACAACTATACCATGGTCAAATATGCAAACGCAAAACAACTTGTAACCATCATGGGGCAACAGAAGAAGTCAGACAGTCAGTCAATCAGTCATTTAGGTTTTTGTGACATTGTTGCATTAAAACATTTTCAAAACATATGTACACAACAATAGCATCTGTCAACCTCCAACCCCCCTACTCACACCAAACATTTTGCCACCACAAAAGGTGGCATAATAAAACCTTTATAAAAAGAATGCAGGTAAAATCCAAATACGAAAACAAACAATTCCACCATCCAACCACCGGACCGACCTAACTTACCCTAGAAAATATTCCTCCCTCCCCTAGTGGCAAATGTCATGTTAATGCAGCGAAGCCAACCATTACCCTCATACATCACATGTGTATGAGGTTCAAATCCTATATGTGTTATGTGGTGTATTTGCACTATGGCCAGCTAAAAACTGCAACAATAATTTCAACTCACTGATGGTAATTTGAGCAACAGCCCACGGAAGACCACAGTGGGTACAGATGAAGGTGCTTCTATAGACGCTTTCTTTACGAAAGGGTGCTTCCACAAACACCTTTCTTTAGGAAAAGGTGCTTCTATCAACCCTTTATTTAAGAAAGGGTGCTTCTATAGATCCTTTCTCAAAGAAAGGGTGCTTCTATAGATCCTTTCTTTAAGAAAGGGTGCTTCTATAGATCCTTTCTCAAAGAAAGGGTGCTTCTATAGATCCTTTCTCAAAGAAAGGGTGCTTCTATAGATCCTTTCTCAAAGAAAGGGTGCTTCTATAGACCCTTTCTCAAAGAAAGGGTGCTTCTATAGACCCTTTCTCAAAGAAAGGGTGCTTCTATAGACCCTTTCTCAAAGAAAGGGTGCTTCTATAGACCCTTTCTCAAAGAAAGGGTGCTTCTATAGACCCTTTCTCAAAGAAAGGGTGCTTCTATAGACCCTTTCTCAAAGAAAGGGTGCTTCTATAGACCCTTTCTCAAAGAAAGGGTGCTTCTATAGACCCTTTCTCTAAGAAAGGGTGCTTCTATAGACCCTTTCTCAAAGAAAGGGTGCTTCTATAGACCCTTTCTCAAGAAAAGGGTGCTTCTATAGACCCTTTCTCAAAGAAAGGGTGCTCCTATAGACCCTTTCTCAAAGAAAGGGTGCTCCTATAGACCCTTTCTCAAAGAAAGGGTGCTTCTATGGACCCTTTCTCAAAGAAAGGGTGCTTCTATAGACCCTTTCTCAAAGAAAGGGTGCTTCTATAGACCCTTTCTCAAAGAAAGGGTGCTTCTATAGACCCTTTCTCAAAGAAAGGGTGCTTCTATAGACCCTTTCTCAAAGAAAGGGTGCTTCTATAGACCCTTTCTCAAAGAAAGGGTGCTTCTATAGACCCTTTCTCAAAGAAAGGGTGCTTCTATAGACCCTTTCTCAAAGAAAGGGTGCTTCTATAGACCCTTTCTCAAGAAAAGGGTGCTTCTATAGACCCTTTCTCAAAGAAAGGGTGCTCCTATAGACCCTTTCTCAAAGAAAGGGTGCTTCTATAGACCCTTTCTCAAAGAAAGGGTGCTTCTATAGACCCTTTCTCAAAGAAAGGGTGCTTCTATAGACCCTTTCTCAAAGAAAGGGTGCTTCTATAGACCCTTTCTCAAAGAAAGGGTGCTTCTATAGACCCTTTCTCTAAGAAAGGGTGCTTCTATAGACCCTTTCTCTAAGAAAGGGTGCTTCTATAGACCCTTTCTCTAAAACAGGGTGCTTCTATAGACCCCCTCTCTAAGAAAGGGTGCTTCTATAGACCCTTTCTCTAAGAAAGGGTGCTTCTATAGACCATTTCTCTAAGAAAGGGTGCTTCTATAGACCCTTTCTCGAAAAAAGGTTGCTTCTATAGATCCTTTCTCAAAGAAAGGGTGCTTCTATAGACCATTTCTCAAAATAAGGGTGCTTCTATAGACCCTTTCTCAAAGAAAGGGTGCTTTTATAGACCATTTCTCAAAATAAGGGTGCTTCTATAGACCCTTTCTCAAAAAAGGGTGCTTCTATAGACCCTTTCTCAAAAAAAGGGTGCTTCTATAGACCCTTTCTCAAGGAAAGGGTGCTTCTATAGACCCTTTCTCAAACTAAGGGTGCTTCTATAGACCATTACTCAAAATAAGGGTACTTCTATAGACCCTTTCTCAAAGAAAGGGTGCTTCTATAGACCCTTTCTCAAAGAAAGGGTGCTTATATAGACCCTTTCTGAAAATAAGGGTGCCTCTATAGACCCTTCTCAAAATAAGGGTGCCTCTATAGACCCTTCTCAAAATAAGGGTGCCTCTATAATCCCTTTCTCAAAGAAAAGGGTGCCTCTATAGACCATTCTCAAAATAAGGGTGCCTCTATAATCCCTTTCGCAAAGAAAGGGTGGTTCTAGAGACCCTTTCTCAAGGAAAGGGTGCTTCTTTAGGTCCTTTCTCAAAGAAAGGGTGCCTCTATAGACCCTTTCTCAAAGAAAGGGTGCCTCTATAGACCCTTTCTCAAAGAAAGGGTGCCTCTATAGACCCTTTCTCAAAGAAAGGGTGCCTCTATAGACCCTTTCTCAAAGAAAGGGTGCCTCTATAGACCCTTTCTCAAAGAAAGGGTGCTACTATAAATTCTTAATAAAAGCAATGTGCTTATGCCAACCCTATCTGAACCTTTCTGAAGAACCCTTCGGAAGAAAGGGTGCTTTGGAAAGACAGGTTGCTTCTATAGACCTTTTCGGAAAGAAAGGGTGCTTTTATAACCCTTTCGGAAAGACAGGTTGCTTCTAGAGACCTAGGAACCTTTTTGAAAGAAAGGTTTCATATATAGACCCTTTCTGAAAGAAAGGGTACTTCTATGGACCCTCTCTGAAAGAAAGGGTACTTCTATGGACTTTCTCTGGAAGAAAGGGTGCTTCTTTGGACCCTCTCTGAAAGAAAGGGTACTTCTATGGACCCTCTCTGAAAGAAAGGGTACTTCTATGGACCCTCTCTGAAAGAAAGGGTGCTACTTTGGACCCTCTCTGAAAGAAAGGGTGCTTCCATGGACCCTTTCTGAAAGAAAGGGTGCTTCTATGGACCCTCTCTGAAAGAAAGGGTGCTTCTATGGACCCTCTCTGAAAGAAAGGGGCTTCTATTGACCCTCTCTGAAAGAAAGGGTGCTTCTATGGACCCTTTCCGAAAGAAAGAGTGCTTCTATGGACCCTTTCCGAAAGAAAGGGTGCTTCTATGGACCCTTTCCGAAAGAAAGGGTGCTTCTATGGACCCTTTCCGAAAGAAAGGGTGCTTCTATGGACCCTTTCCGAAAGAAAGGGTGCTTCTATGGACCCTTTCCGAAAGAAAGGGTGCTTCTATGGACCCTTTCCGAAAGAAAGGGTGCTTCTATGGACCCTTTCCGAAAGAAAGGGTGCTTCTATGGACCCTCTATGAAAGGAAGGGTGCTTCTATGGACCCTTTCCGAAAGAAAGGGTGCTTCTATGGACCCTCTATGAAAGGAAGGGTGCTTCTATGGACCCTGTATGAAAGAAAGGGTGCTTCTATGGACCCTCTATGAAAGGAAGGGTGCTTCTATGGACTCGTTATGAAAGAAAGGGTACATCTATAGAGCCTACTTCTACAGCCTGTGGGAAGCACTGTAGTGTAGTGGTAAGCCTATTCCCTCCGGAGATATTGTGTTAACATACATATGTATTTATGTATTCTGTAGCCTGTATAGACCTTATAAAAAAAAACTTTAAGATATATCAATTACCCCCTTGAATGGAGTACTCCAATTTGCATTGCGCTCCACGTATGTCACTGTGCTTACCTAAAATTAAGATATCAATGTGCTGGCAGTTGAGTTGCTGCAGCTAAGCTATATCATCAAGAAACAAGAAGAATAAAAAAACAAAACAAGCGACTAAAGAAACCTTGAACTTTAGAGAAAATGGCCTCGTCAGGGGATGCTTTTGGGTTTGCGCTGCAGTCAGTCAGTGTTTGAATGGATGGATGCTGAAGAGAGCAAATACAACCTCTACTACACTAAAGCTATGGTCATAATGAAGGTTTGTTCGGTGGATATTTTAACTGTTGTATTTGTTGCGATGTTTCTTCGTTTTTTGTTTGTTTTTTTTTTCATTTTATTACGTTGTATGGAATATACAAATGAATAGGCCCCAAAAGTCAATATGTACACCTACATATGTATGTATATGGTCACATACAGTAGGTGAATGCTGAGGTAGGTACATGGCTGTATGCCTGTTGTATTGTTTCCTTTTTCTTTTCATTTTTTTTATTTGCTACTCTGAATACATATTTGGCTGTTGAAAGGAGTCCTCCATTAAAAATGTATAAAATAACGATGGTGATCGCCAAACATGTGTCTGTTGACATCTTTTTGTACTGCTTGTTGTACTCCGTTGCCGGTTTCATTGTTACAACGTGGTTGGATTAACTTGGTCTGTATGTGTAACTCTGTGTGTATGAATGTGTTTTGTGTAGAGATGGCAAATAGCAAAAGAGATGAACATTATTACAATGCCATCATCACCCACAAACTTTTTAACTACCGTAGCCGGATTATGCGTATACATGTCACATAAAAGTGGAAAGTGGAAGAAATGTTGGGCTCTTAAGGCAGGAAGGAAGGAGGATATTACTGTTTGGAGAGTATTAAAACAATTTATTAAATGTAGAACGTGTCATTAGTGTTTGCTCATTGTTAGGCGATGTTAAATTAATGCAAATAGGCCACATGATGCCATAAGAAATTTAAGTAAAATATTTTAAGACAGAGATTTCAACTAGGCAAAGAGGTTTCAAATTGGCAAGAAGACAAAGGACTTATATAAAAATATATGATATGCATAAGAACTGACGCAGAGGTATATTTGTTCAGAAAGAAAAAGGCTGTTACTAAAAAAACAGGGTACTTCTATAGACCCTTTTTGAAAGAAAAGGATGCTTCTATAGACCCTTATCAAACACAGGGTGCTTCTACTGAACCTTTCGGACACAAACAACGCTCCTATTGACTTTTTCGGAAACAAAGAATTCTTCTATAAACCCTCTCTGAAAGAAAGTGTGCTTCTATAGTCCCTTTCTGAGACAAAAAGTGCTTCTATAGACCCTTTCTGAACGAAAAAGGTGATTCTTTAGACCCTTTCTGAAAGAAAAGGTTTTTCTTTAGACCCTTTCAGAAACACAGCGTGCTTCAATAGATCCTTTCTGAAACACAGGGTGCTCCTAAAAACCCTTTTGGAAGCAAAGAAGACTTCTACAGACCCTTTCTGAAACAAAGGGGTGCTTCTTTATACCCTTTCTGAAAAAAAGAACGCTTCTATTGATCCTCCTGAAAGAAACGGTACTTCAGTAGTCCCTCTTAAAAGAAAGGGTGTTTCTATATGCCATTTTGGAAGAAAGGGTGCATCTATGGACCCTTTCTGAAAGAGGGGGTGCTTCCATGGACCCTATCTGAAAGAGGGGGTGCTTCCATGGACCCTTTCTGAAAGAGGGGGTGCCTCCATGAACCCTTTCTGGAAGCATGTGTACTTCTATTTACCTTTTTGGAAGAAAGAGTGCTTCTGTGGATTCTTTTTGGAAGAATGGGTGCTTCTATGGACCCTTTCTAAAAGAAAAGGCGCTTCTATGTTCCTTTTCTGAAAGAGAGGGTGCTTCTATGGACCCTTTTTGAAAGAAAGGGTGCTTCTATAGACCCTTTTTGAAAGAAGGGTGCTTCTATGGACTCTTTCTGAAGGAAAGGGTGCTTCTATGGACCCTTTTTGGAAGAAAGGGTGCTTCTATGGACCCTTTTTGGAAGAAAGGGTGCTTCTATAGACCCTTTTTTGGAAGAAAGGGTGCATCTATGGACTCTTTCTGAAAGATAGGGTGCCTCTATGGACTCTTTCTGAATGAAAGGGTGCTTCTATGGACTCTTTCTGAAAGAAAGGGTGCTTCTATGGACTCTTTCTGAATGAAAGGGTGCTTCTATGGACTCTTTCTGAATGCAAGGGTGCTTCTTTTGACCCTTTATGGAAGAAAGGGTGCTTTTATGGACCCTTTTTGGAAGAAAGGGTGCTTTTATGGACCCTTTTTGGAAGAAAGGGTGCATCTATGGACTCTTTTTGAAAGAAAGGGTGCTTCTATGGACTCTTTCTGAAAGAAAGGGTGCTTCTACGGACCTTTTTTGGAAGAAAAGGGTGCTTCTATGGACTCTTTCTGAAAGAAGTGGTGCTTCTATGAACACTTTCTGACTGAAAGGGTGATACTATGATGCTTCTATAGTCCCTTTCTAAAAGAAAGGGTGCCTCTGTGGACCCTTTCTAAAACAAAGGGTGCTTCTATGACCCCTTTCTGAAAGAAAGAGTGCTTCTATGGTCCCTTTCTGAAAGGAAGAGTGCTTCTATGGGCCCTTTTTGAAAGAAAGGGTGCTTCTGTGGACCCTTTTTGGAACATAGGGTGCTTCTATGGTCCCTTCTCAAAGAAAGCGTGCTCCTGTGGACCCTTTCTGAAAGAAAGGGTGCTTCTATGGACCCTTTTTCAAAGAAAGGGTGCTTCGGTGGACCCTTAATGAAAGAAAGAGTGCTTCTATGGACCCTTTTTGAAAGAAAGGGTGCTTCGGTGGACCCTTTTTGGAAGAGAGGGTGCTTCGGTGGACCCTTTTTGGAAGAAAGGGTTCTTCTATGGACGCTTTCTGAAAGAAAGGGCGCTTCTATGGACCCTTTCTAAAAGAACGGGTGCTTCTATGGACCCTTTCTAATAGAACGGGTGCTTATATGGACCTCTCTGAAGGAAAGGTTGCTTATATGGACCCTTTCTGAAAGAAAGGTTGCTTCTATGTACCCTTTTTGAATGAAAGGGTGCTTCTGTGGACTCTTTTTAAAAGAAAGCGTATTTCTATAGTCCTTTTAAAAGAAAGGGTGCTTCTATATGCCATTTTTATAGTCCCCTGCTGAAAAAGGGTGCTTCTATAGTCCCTTTCTGAAAAAGGGTGCTTTTATAGTCCCTTTCTGAAAGAAAGTGTTCTTTTATAGTCCCTTTCTGAAAGAAAGGGTGCTCCTATGGACCTTTTTGAACGAAATGTTAAAATGTCCTCTAAGCAATACTAACTCCTCCTTTCAATTTGTTACTGCTTTTAATTTGAAAAATTTCACAGGTTAACAGCTATGACATCGACGACATAAGGTTACAATCAAGAAAAAACAGACATAAACTTCCATCACAAAACAACAAAAAACCCAAACAAACAGCGCAATCCCCAACAATTGACATTTTTCAAAAACCAAAAAAAAATGTCATCATTCACACTTTTCAAAAACGTTACCTTCAAATAAATATCAAACTGAAAAATATGTACACACCTTTTGAACCCTGAAAATACAGCATTTGAAAAACAAAAAAACTCCAACATATAGACACTAAGTGAACATCAGTCGAAGTGGTGAGATAACACTACCGCTCCCCCAGTCATTGACAATATGAGAACTATGAACTATGATTACAAAACAGAGTGAGCAAGAGGAGTAACGGTCATGGCAGTTAAGATGATGATGATGGTGTTGCGATGATGAAAATAATGCTGCTTGCCAGTCAGCAATAGTTGATGGTTGAAAAACTTTATCTGCCTCTTTTTTCGTAAAACAAAAACCTTCATTATTGTGTCTGTCACAAAAATATTGATGATGCTGTCATCATCATCAACGGCAGCAACAGCATTGCCATCACTATCCTTTGTGTGCTGCGTATGTGATCCGGTACTTGGTTAGACGGGACAATGACATTGTCAATTTGTTACGAAACATACCATCAAAATCTACTCAACTCAACTCTTTTCGCTCAACCTAACTAACCAAACGCAAACAAACTTTGCTAGAGGGTTGTCAACTGGCAGAATCCCACACCCAGTCAATCATGTAATGTGATTTTGTTGGAAAATTGGCAGGGGCGTAACACATCAGAGAAGAATTTAGAAGTCTTCAAGAAATATTAGGGAAACGGATAGTGCTGTGAAATTTGACGTTATGTGACAACCTCGCTACATTAGCCTAACTACGCACATGGGTTTTTAAATATGTTGCAAATATGGTTTTAAAATGGGGAGGTTCAAATGTGGGAGTTAAATTGAGACAATAAACCATTGGAGGGATAATCAGATATCGACCGACCCTTTTCACATTGACATAATTAAGTTGAGTTGAGGCTTCCATTTTGTTGTCTGTCCCTATTATGTGACTATAATAATGTATCATCCCTAACCCTATACAGATGATTGATGAAGGTTAGACAAAAAGAGGCAGAGAGTAAGAATAACAGTAAATTATTACTATTATTATCATCATTTAATAGCAGTAGTAAGGGTTTTTGGTTGATAGACTTTAAAATATAAATTTAATTAGACTAAATTCAAAAATGTGTACACGCAGAAAAATTTATGTTAGAAATATGTTTGGATCCAAACAAATATATGTTTGGGACCGGTTGCAAACAAATATATGTTTGGATCCAAACATAATACGTTTGGGTCCAAACAAATATATGTTTGCAACATTTTTTAACATATCTCAATTTCATATGTTTGGGTAAAACATATTTTGTATGTTAGAACATTTATTGCATGGGTGGAGAGAGGATGTTTGTCAACGAGAGAAATAACAGTGCTCTCGCGGCTGTGGGTATTGTATAATAGAAGACGTAGAAGCGAAGAAGGGGGCTTTGGTGGCATGTATTCGTCAAACTCGTGTGTTTCTTGTTTTGTTGTTGTTAACCAACTTAGCTGCCGAAGAAGAAAAGAAAAAATGATATGAATTATATTTTTTTTCTTTCTTCAGTGTTTTAGTTGCCTTTGTAGAGTCAAGACGGTAAAGTGAGTGAATAAATCAATATTTTGTGTTTTCTTAAAGAAATTGTGCTTTTTAGTAAATTAAATGCCCAATACATTTTATAATTGGAAATTTTATAATTGAATCAATAATGTGAATGGAAATATTTTATTGGACAAGGAAGAAATCGCATTTAATATTGGTAATTACATACATACTTATGTATATTTGAAATATGGCATATCCATATTTATTTATGACATTACATAATCATTTGATTCTAGATGCCGATTCCCCGCTGATGATTTCAACTATGAGGACAATTTGTTTTATTTCACAACTAAGGAGAAGTGTTCAACTACGTTTCTATATGTTTTTCCTTTTTAAAAGTGTGACTATTTACAAATTATTTCAATCAGTTTTTCTTTTTTTAAAGTGTGTTATGTATTTCTTTGGAAATTTGTATGTACCTATGTGTTTGTTGTTCTTTTGCCTTTCAATAAAAAACCACAACATTTGTGTGTATACTATAGAGATAGCCAGTGTGTTCTTACTGAGAGCAAGTGAGCACACATTTTAAAGTGTTTTACATTGAATTTTACGCTTCCTTGCTCTCAGTAAGCGCCCACTGGTGCATGTGTTTGTTTTTTTTTTTTGTGCCTTTTGGGTTTGTTTTTTTTTTGCACCCAAACATATAAAATGTTTGCACCCAAACATAAAATTGTTTCCACCCAAACATATCTTTGTTTGCACCCAAACATATATATCTTTGCACCCAAACATAAATATCTTTGCACCCAAACATATATATGTTTGCACCCAAACATACATATATTTGTTTCCACCCAAACATATATTTGTTTGCAGATTATGTTTGGGACTGTTGCAAACATATATATGTTTGCTGCAAAATATGTTTGGGACATATGTACGTTAGAGAGACCGTTTTTTTTACGTGTAGCTCAGAGACCTACAGCACCATATTCTAGAGCTGGAGTTGCGAGGCTACAACTAGCAGGGGACTAAGACAACAATACAACACTCAAAATGGGATTCAGAAATTGTCACAAAAATCTAAATTGCCAAAAAATAGAGTTGCCTAAGGCAAGTCTGTAGAAGCAGCCTTTCTTTGAAACAAGTCTATAGAAGTACCCTATCTTTAAGAAAGGGCCTATAGAAGCAACCTTTCTTTTAGAAAGCTATAAACCTATAGAAACGACCTTTCTTTTAGAAAGCTATAAACCTATAGAAACAACCTTTCTTTTAGAAAGCTATAAACCTATAGAAGTACCCTGTCTTTCAGAAAGGGTTCATAGAAGCACCCTTTCTTTCAGAAAGGGTTCATAGAAGCACCCTTTCTTTCAGAAAGGGTCTATAGAAGCACCCTTTATTTCAGAAAGGGTCTATAGAAGCACCCTTTATTTCAGAAAGGGTCTATAGAAGCACCCTTTATTTCAGAAAGGGTCTATAGAAGCACCCTTTATTTCAGAAAGGGTCTATAGAAGCACCCTTTATTTCAGAAAGGGTCTATAGAAGCACCCTTTATTTCAGAAAGGGTCTATAGAAGCACCCTTTATTTCAGAAAGGGTCTATAGAAGCACCCTTTATTTCAGAAAGGGTCTATAGAAGCACCCTTTATTTCAGAAAGGGTCTATAGAAGCACCCTTTATTTCAGAAAGGGTCTATAGAAGCACCCTTTATTTCAGAAAGGGTCTATAGAAGCACCCTTTATTTCAGAAAGGGTCTATAGAAGCACCCTTTATTTCAGAAAGGGTCTATAGAAGCACCCTTTATTTCAGAAAGGGTCTATAGAAGCACCCTTTATTTCAGAAAGGGTCTATAGAAGCACCCTTTATTTCAGAAAGGGTCTATAGAAGCACCCTTTATTTCAGAAAGGGTCTACAGAAGCACCCTTTATTTCAGAAAGGGTCTATAGAAGCACCCTTTATTTCAGAAAGGGTCTATAGAAGCACCCTTTATTCCAGAAAGGGTCTATAGAAGCACCCTTTATTTCAGAAAGGGTCTATAGAAGCACCCTTTATTTCAGAAAGGGTCTATAGAAGCACCCTTTATTTCAGAAAGGGTCTATAGAAGCACCCTTTATTTCAGAAAGGGTCTATAGAAGCACCCTTTATTTCAGAAAGGGTCTATAGAAGCACCCTTTATTTTAGAAAGGGTCTATAGAAGCACCCTTTATTTCAGAAAGGGTCTATAGAAGCACCCTTTATTTCAGAAAGGGTTTATAGAAGCACCCTTTATTTCAGAAAGGGTCTATAGAAGCACCCTTTATTTCAGAAAGGGTCTATAGAAGCACCCTTTATTTCAGAAAGGGTCTATAGAAGCACCCTTTATTTCAGGAAGGGTCTATAGAAGCATCCTTTATTTCAGAAAGGGTCTATAGAAGCAGCCTTTATTTCAGAAAGGATCTATAGAAGCAGCCTTTATTTCAGAAAGGGTCTACAGAAGCACCCTTTATTTCAGAAAGGGTCTATAGAAGCACCCTTTATTTCAGAAAGAGTCTATAGAAGCACCCTTTATTTCAGAAAGGGTCTATAGAAGCACCCTTTATTTCAGAAAGGGTCTATAGAAGCACCTTTATTTCAGAAAGGGTCTATAGAAGCACCCTTTATTTCAGAAAGGGTCTATAGAGGCACCCTTTGTTTCAGAAAGGGTCCATAGAAGCACCCTTTCTATCAGAAAGGATCTATAGCAGCACCCCTTCTTTCAGAAAGGATCTATAGCAGCACCTTTTTTTCAGAAAGGCTCCATAGAATCACCCTTTCTTTCATAAGGGGTCTATAGAAGCACCTTTTCTTTCAGAAAGGTCCATAAAAGTATCCTTTCTTTCTGGAGGGATCTATAGGAGCACCCTTTCTTTCAGAAAGGATCTATAGCAGCACCCTTTCTTTCAGAAAAGATCTATAGCAGCACCCTCTCTTTCAGAAAGGATCTATAGCAGCACCCTTTCTTTCAGAAAGGATCTAAAGCAGCACCCTTTTCTATCAGAAAGGATCTATAGCAGCACCCCTTCTTTCAGAATGGATCTATAGCAGCACCTTGTTTTCAGAAAGGCTCCATAGAATTACCCTTTCTTTCATAAGGAGTCTATAGAAGCACCTTTTCTTTCAAAAATGGTCTACAGAAGCAGCTTTTCTTTCAGAAAGGGTCTATAGAAGCACCTTTTCTTTCAAAAATCATTTAGATCATTTAGAAAGGGTCTATAGAAGCACACTTTCTTCCAGAAAGGAACTATAGAAGCACACTTTCTTTCAGAAAGTGTCTCTGGAAGCACCATCTTTCAGAAAGGGTCTATTGAATTCCCTTTTCATTCAAAATGGCTCGATAGAAGCACCCTATCCTTTACTAAATATAGTTCTCACATAGCCTCCTCATCGAACTGTTTTATTTTTAAAAAATCAGACACTTGCTTTAATTAATTCAAATAGAATTTAATGAAATTATTGTCTTATCTTGTAACCCAAATCAAGGAATACGACGACACAGACACTGAATAAAACAGACCCCAAGAAATCTTTACAATTTCTCACTCCAAAATAACAACAAATTTGTTCTTTCAAGAAACCACAAGTTCACACACAATCATTAATTGTTCAATTGTAATTTAAGACAGTTCAGGCTAATGAATGGTGGGGGAACATAGTTAGGGGGAGATAGTTTGAAAAAAAGAAGACTTCATTAACTCTTCACAACAACAGCAAATAACTTTTCCAAATAATTCTCTGCTTATCTGTTTGATTCCCTTTTAAAAGTTTAAGTTGAAATTTTATTACTCCATTTTTTAGAGGGAATTTATCAAAGCTATGACCCCCTTTTGTCTTGTTGGGAAGGAGGGTTGTCGGCGGTTAAAGTTATCATCAATCTACACAGACATTTAAAAGCAGTGCAAAGAACACAATTTCAGTTAATAAAAAACACCGAAAAAAATCTACAAAAAAAACTTTATTTTCATCAATGAAAATAACAGTCGAATCGAAAAAGTAAAGTAAATAAAGAACCCGACCGACCGACCGACCAAACAAACAACAACAATCCCAAGAACATTGGAAATTAAATTGGTCATAGAAGCTGAAATTGTTGTCTTCCCCAGCGAAGGAGTGGGTATTACTTGAGCCACACTTACAAAGAATTCAAATAAAAAAAAATTCTTAAATTCTGTGCTTCTGATATGCTTACTCCTCAGTGGCCAGAGAGTCTCTTCATCGTCATCAGCAATTAAAAGATCAAATCGTGATCCGCTGATATAGCAGAACAACAATCATTCAACAAACTCGAACGCCAACAATGTGAACTTTATGCAGTAGCGCAATGCTTCTGAATGTATGTGTATTGAGCGTTGAACAATCTGTGATGATTCTTAAAACAAAGTAAACCAACAAAACGAAAGGGAACAAATAAATCAAAGTTTTTATGATGAAGTGCAATCAGTGTAAAGAAAGTCCCAGAATGAACATTTTATGGTATAATTAAAAAATATATATTGAACAACAACAGAAACAACAAAAGCTTCGATGGAATAAAAACAAAAGCAAAGAATGATGTGTATGACCATCACCAACCATCATCATCATCATCAGCATACTAAGGCACACAAAACAGATAACCAGACTAAAAGAAGGGGTTAGAAGATAAAGAAAGGGAATGGGCTTGAAGAAGATACGCCTGTAAAGACTAATGGACGTCTGTAATAATTAAGGCTTTTAAATTCAAGTAAATGAAATTAAAAACAAAAATAACAATTATAAGTTTGTAGTTTAGGACATGACTACAAAAATATCGACCATAGACTTGAAGATTTAAAGGAAACTCATTGAATAACCTGTGATATCAAATGTTTTTTTCTAAAGAAGATCTTTTAAATGGTTACCTTCTACAGATAACATTTTCAAGTTCTTTTGTTCATTGAAGAATTGCTATCAACAACGGATCGGTTCAACCGAAGCTATCCCTGGCGAACCCCTAATAGCTTTAAAAGGCAGTAAACTAATAATACTAAGCCTGTAGTTTCCGGTTAGTATCGCACCCCTTGTACAGGATTCTTTATATATTCCCCGCCAGGAATACGAATCTTGAAGCGATGCGGGGACCTAAAGCCACAATTACCCACGCAGCGGTCTTTTACATATTGTAGATCACCAAAACCGGGGTGTCAGACGAACTCGTGCCTATCGATGTTCCAAGGTTTGCTGTTACGGTGCCAACTGTATTAGAATGGAGTTTCGTTGATATCTGTGCATCTCAACGTAGTACAGACTTAGCTGTCAAGTCCTTGTCATAGTACTGGGTAGTTATCCCATGGTGGACCTCCATTCCCCATAAATTCTATGTCGAATGGGTCTCATTACTAAAACAAGTAAAAAAGTATCAGTCGGCTTTGCCGACAGAGATATACCCTCAGCCTGTGCAAATTGAAACACTTTTTTCACAAAAAACTTATGTATTTAGGGGGTTTCAAAATTTTGGTCGTATGAACCGACAAAAATGTTGATTAGGATTAAAGTTCAAAAATTTTGCGGAAAAGTTACTTAAAGGAATGGGCCGACATAGACCATGGGTGTGCCATAGGGGGTTTTTACACCCTTCGGGCTGTTTTCTCAAGAAGTATGGACTTGCCCCTGAAACAAATTTTACCATCGTAATTGAGGCAGCGAATGTAAGTTGCTTCAACAAAACTCAAAGTGATTCAATAGCAGGTCTTAAATTGAACTTATACAAAATTTTGTGTGGGAGGTACGGGATGGAGTGCACAAATATATTCCATATTCGAACCTAATCTATATCTGGTAGATATTATGAGAATGTGTAAAGTATGGACCAAATCGGTCACTCCCATTAAGAGTTATCGTGCGCACAATTTTTCCGAATATTTGTGAACTTTTGTGAGGTAGGTACCTAAAGGAGTGGACCGATATAGCTTATCTACGAACTTAAACTAAGTTTGGAAACAATATTACGAAGGCCAAATTTTGGCCGGAATCGGCATACCCGTTCGAGAATTATCTTGCTCTTCCACCCATAAACATGGTGTCATAGGGTTCGTTTTTCAACTTTCAGGCTATTTTTTCAGGAAGTATGGACTGGCCCCTATGGAAACGTGTACCTTCGTATAGGGGACAGTGAATACAAGATGTTACAACAAAAACCAAGGCGATTCGAGAGCAGGTCCTAAACTGAACTTTTCCGAAATTTTGTGTGGGAGGTACTCGAAGGAGTTTACCGATTTAGTCCATATTGGAACCTCATCTAAGTCTGGTAGAAATTTCATAATGTGCAAAGTATGGACCAAATCGGTTACTCCCTTCAAGAGTTATCGTACGCACAAATTTTCCGAACATTTTCGAACTTTTGTGGGGGAGGTACCGGAAGGAGTGGACCGATATAATCCATCTTTGAACTTGAACTAAGTTTGGACAAAATATTACGAAAGCCAAATTTTGGACCGAATCGGCAGATCCGTTCGAGAGTTATCTTGCGCTCCAACCACTACACACGGTGTCATAGGGTTTTTTGTAACTTTCAGGCTATTTTCTCAGGAAGTATGGACTTGCCCCTAATGAAACTTACAGCGTCGTATAGAGGACAGCGAATACAACTTGCGTAAACAAAAATCAAAGCGATTCGAGACCAGGTCCTAAACTGAACTTTTCCGAAATTTTGTGTGGGAGGTACCCGAAGGAGTGGACCGATTGAGTCCATATTGGAACCTCATCTAAGTTTGGTAGAAGTTACACGTTGTGCAAAGTATGGACCAAATCTGTTATTCCCTATAAGAGTTATCGTGCGCACAAGTTTTGCGACAATTTTTGAACATTTGTGGGGGAGGTACCTGAAGGAGTGGACCTATATGGCCCATCTTCGAACTTAAATCGAATCTCGGCAAAATATTTCGATACTCAAAATTTGAACCGAATCGATTGATCCGTTCGAGAGTTATCGTGCGCACCAGCCAGCCAGACAGACAGACAGACAGACGGACGGACATTGCTAGATCTACTCAAAATTGTCTGAAACGGATATCGTACAAACATACTTGGGGTCTAAAACCATTATTTCGATGAGGCACATTTTTGGTCGTATCAACGTGTAAATACCCTCTTTAGCCTAAAGGCTGAGGGTATAAAAAAGAAACTAACAGCTATCCCGAAAATGATGACAACAACGTAACGCCCACTGTAACTGCTTTTGACAGAACCACAATTGGAGAAATCAAGCCTACGGATGTCGGGATTTTAGTTTCGGGAGGTCTAGAAGTTGTGAAGCACATTCTGGCTGAGTAAAGCCGACAACTTTTAGCCTTACTGCAACGGACGGTGGTCATGATCCTCTGCTGGGGCCGAGGACAGCTTATCCAATGGTGAAAATTACACAACAGTAATTCCAGCAACTGTAGTAGACGTTAATGTGGCATCGGCCTCAGCGGAAGCAAACAACTCCTGCAAGCCAAAAACAACTCCTGACGCATAAATAAATCGACCCCGCAGTCGATAAAACTAGCCTTCCGAGGCAGGACGCTATTGTGAATGGAACCCCGACTAAAACCTTGGTCGAAAAAGGCTGCCATCACCTCATCCCCATAGAACAGCTCTGCGACACAGTTGGCAAAGGAGAAGAGGATCAATGAACTATCTCAGGAAGTACATCGGCAGAAAACCCTCGCCAATCTCGCCAAGAGAAAACAATGTAATAATTTGCAATCTCAGGGTGGTGAGCAGTTTGAAATGAAACATCCTCACTTACCTAGGAGAAATCATGAATTAAATAGGATTTCACTCATCCTGATGAACAAGGGGCCGAGCTGGGATCAATGCCAACATCGACCCCTATAGCCCTTAAAGGAAAAATTAAGAACGATGGTGGCTTGACTCAGCGTCACACGAAGGACTCACCTCTACTGACTTCTACTCCCTCTTCAAACGAATGTCCAGACAGACAGATCAACCCTCAAATTACAGGGACATGAAGTATTTTGCCTTTGAATCAGCTCCAGAAAAAAGCAATGATGTTGAAGGTCGGAATGTCTGACTCGGAGCCTGTCTCTGAACTTGGACTTGTGGCCGCAACCACAACCAACACTCCTTCATTGAAGAATACCGTGAGTATGGTTAGATCAACGGAAGAAGCAAGCCCTAAGACGAATTCACCCACCCCGAGCCAGGACTCTAAACCGGCTATCAAAAAAAGAGAGTAGAAAGGTCAAAGGAAAATCCACGCCCCAAGGCCCAATACACCTAACTCGAGCCAGGGCTCCAAACCTTCTACCGGCTATCAAAAATGAGAGCAGGAAAACATCATTGCTGAAGTCAAAATGTGTCTTCCGGATCTCTTACGGGTAGCGGAGCTGGAGAGACTAATGGTACCAGATTAACACTACTCGATGTTAATCTAGTAGTAGTCATCGATAGATCTGATCCTGATGGCAATATACGCAACAATCAATGGCTGCTAATTAAAGAACATACGCATTTCGGTAGCGCTGCCCCTACGGAAGAATCAAGGTCATCTGTTGCGAAAGCAAAGAATGTCTAGATTTACTTATCAACCTGATAGAATGCTTGGCGAACTCTGGAAATGATGCCAACTAGAGACTGTTAGTATGAAGGAAATCCCTTGTAGAAGGGTATTGTCAGCAAGGGTGCCAATACTCCGTAGACAAACTCCCAATCTCCAGACTAGCTCTTGGAAACTTGTTAGTCACAATCCGGAGAATGGGAGTCTTGTTATCAGGGTGTCAATAGACACACAAGGCCAGGAGTATTTGATGACAGCAATCTTAATTTTTGTATAGCTCAGAAGCAGTAAAAGAACGCCAGCACCAACAGCTTAGCATAATACAGATCAACCTGCATCACTCCAAAGTGGCTCCTGCTGAAGGAAATCCCCTGTAGAAGGGTATTGTCAGCAAGGGTGCCAATACTCAGTAGACAAACACCCAATCTCCAGACTAGCTCTTGGAAACATGTTCGTCACAATCCGGAGAATGGGGGTCTTGCTATCAGGGTGCCAATAGACACACAAGGCCAGGAGTATTTGAGAATTGATGAGAGCAATCTTAATTTTTGTGTATACAATTAGTATGGATCTGTATAGCTCAGAAGCAGAAGCAAGAAAGCAAGCACCAACCGATGGCATAATGCAGATCAACCAAAGTGGCTCCTGCTGAACTTTTCTTGCCCTCACAAAGTCTGAAGTTGATATCGCCTTAGACCAGGAGCCATATTTATACAAAAATAGGGTAAGAACTTGTATACTAGCCAAAAAGAATTGGAAGAATCAATGCTTTCTAGGGGTAATGAGAAAGAACACATTTCAAAGTAGAAGCAGGAGGAGGTTATCGTTATAACCAGCCATAACCGTTTTGGTAGCCATAAGATTTAGCAAATCTTAGGAAGATTAGCAGAAGGCTTTACAACAAAGCCAACAAAATGAATTTACCACTGATTGGGACGTTTTATTCAATAAGTACAAGAATGAAATAAAGAAGGCTAAATAAAGGCAAATCTGGGATCAGCTTTAGCAAGTCGACTGAGGAAGTGAATGACGTAGCGATATTCCGTAGGGTACGTTCGAAGGACCCCCCAAATCCATCGGCAGTATCAAACGAGAAGATGGGACATGGACAAACTCCGGCTTAGAAAGTCTGGATCTCCAAACCAATAACCACTCTCCTAACTGCATGGATGCACAAGAGTGCTCAAGCGCTCAAACCATACGCAGCTAGGCCCCTGGCGAAGTGAGATTTATCGAGGTCTATAATGGTGTTATTCCTACAATTTGCCATAACGCATCGGAGGCATCCGACTATAGCCCTCTTTTACTTGTTTATACTATGTGTTGAGACCGATATTTTGAATCTTTAGAATACCTGCCGAAGATTTAAAAATTGCTGTGAATTCATTCCAAAGACATTTTTCGATTAATACAGAAAATTAACTCTTTATTAGCTTCAATCACATCCACTTCATATTACAGCTTTTCGTATCGTAGTGACTTGCATGCACTTAGTCAAGCATCTGAATGCTCATCAAGACATCAATAAGAAAAAAAAAATTAAACAACAAAGTTAACATACACGTACCATCATCGTCAGCAACAGTTGTACTTCAACAAAGTGCGGGCTCGTCGTACTCTATACGCTTGAGTGTTTTTTTTTCGATATGTAAATGAAGATGATGCACATGTTGCTTCTGCGCTTAACTATTGAACAATTTAGCCTCATCAGAAAAAAATTGTTTTGTTGATAATAATGAAGATGCTGATATTTTCTGCCTTAATCAGCAACTTCTTTGTTTGTGTTGCTGTAACATTATCCTCATTGACGAAAAAAAATGCCACACAGTAAGTTCCAGATTGTCAGCAAGATACAGCAGCAGCAAGTTGTAGTTGAGGATGTCGTTCTTTTCATCATCAGTAGCATATCGATAATTGTATTGTTTGCCTTGGAAAGGAAGTCTGGTGGCAGAACAGTGGGCGCCAAATAAAAAATCATGCTTTAAATTATAATTTTTAAGAATATTTTTTTAAGCACGTGGATTTTTTAAGAATATTTTTTTAAGCACGTGGATTTTTTAAGAATATTTTTTTAAGCACGTGGATTTTTTAAGAATATTTTTTTAAGGACGTAGATTTTTTAAGAATATTTTTTTAAGCACGTGGATTTTTTGAGAATATTTTTTTAAGCACGAAGATTTTTTAAGAATATTTTTTAAGCACGTGGATTTTTTAAGAATATTTTTTTAATCACCTGGATTTTTTAAGAATATTTTTTAAGCACGTGAATTTTTTAGAAATATTTTTTTAAGCACGTGGATTTTTTAAGAATATTTTTTTAAGCACGTGGATTTTTAAGAATATTTTTACGCACGTGGATTTTTTAAGAATATTTTTTTAAGCACGTGGATTTTTTAAGAATATTTTTTAAGCACATGGATTTTTTAAGAATATTTTTTAAGCACATGAATTTGTTAAGAATATTTTTTTAAGCACGTGGATTTTTTAAGAATATTTTTTTAAGCACGTGGATTTTTTAAGATTATTTTTTAAGCACGTGTATTTTTTAAGATTATTTTTTTAAGCACGTGGGTTTTTTAAGATTATTTTTTTGAGTACGTGGATTTTTTAAGAATATTTTTTTAAGCACGTGGATTTTTTAAGAATATTTTTTCAAGCACGTGGATTTTTTAAGAATATTTTTTTAAGCACCTGGATTTTTTTAAGAATATTTTTTAAGCACGTGGATTTTTTAAGAATATTTTTTAAGCACCTGGATTTTTTAAGAATATTTTTTTAAGCACGTGGATTTTTTGAGAATATTTTTTTAAGCACGTGGATTTTTTAAGAACATTTTTTTAAGCACGTGGATTTTTTGAGAATATTTTTTTAAGCACGTGGATTTTTTAAGAATATTTTTTTTGAGTACGTGGATTTGTTAAGAATATTTTTTTTAACACGTGGATTTTTTAAGAATATTTTTTTAAGCACGTGGATTTTTAAGAATATTTTTTTAAGCACGTGGATTTTTTAAGAATATTTTTTTAAGCACGTGGATTTTTTAAGATTATTTTTTAAGCACGTGGATTTTTTAAGATTATTTTTTTATGCACGTGGATTTTTTAAGATTATTTTTTTGAGTACGTGGATTTTTTAAGAATATTTTTTAAGCACCTGGATTTTTTAAGAATATTTTTTTAAGCACGTGGATTTTTTAAGAATATTTTTAAGCACGTGGATTTTTTAAGAATATTTTTTTAGCACATGAATTTGTTAAGAATATTTTTTTAAGCACGTGGATTTTTTAAGAATATTTTTTTAAGCACGTGGATTTTTTAAGAATATTTTTTTTGAGTACGTGGATTTGTTAAGAATATTTTTTTTAACACGTGGATTTTTTAAGAATATTTTTTTAAGCACGTGGATTTTTAAGAATATTTTTTTAGCACATGAATTTGTTAAGAATATTTTTTTAAGCACGTGGATTTTTTGAGAATATTTTTTTAAGCACGTGGATTTTTTAAGAATATTTTTTTTGAGTACGTGGATTTGTTAAGAATATTTTTTTTAACACGTGGATTTTTTAAGAATATTTTTTTAAGCACGTGGATTTTTAAGAATATTTTTTTAAGCACGTGGATTTTTTAAGAATATTTTTTTAAGCACGTGGATTTTTTAAGATTATTTTTTAAGCACGTGGATTTTTTAAGATTATTTTTTTATGCACGTGGATTTTTTAAGATTATTTTTTTGAGTACGTGGATTTTTTAAGCACGTGGATTTTTTAAGAATATTTTTTAAGCACATGGATTTTTTAAGAATATTTTTTTAGCACATGAATTTGTTAAGAATATTTTTTTAAGCACGTGGATTTTTTAAGAATATTTTTTTAAGCACGTGGATTTTTAAGAATATTTTTTTAAGCACGTGGATTTTTTAAGAATATTTTTTTAAGCACGTGGATTTTTTAAGATTATTTTTTAAGCACGTGGATTTTTTAAGATTTATTTTTTAAGCACGTGGATTTTTTAAGATTATTTTTTTGAGTACGTGGATTTTTTAAGAATATTTTTTTAAGCACGTGGATTTTTTAAGAATAATTTTTTAAGCACCTGGATTTTTTTAAGAATATTTTTTAAGCACGTGGATTTTTTAAGAATATTTTTTAAGCACCTGGATTTTTTAAGAATATTTTTTTTAAGCACGTGGATTTTTTGAGAATATTTGTTTAAGCACGTGGATTTTTTAGGAATATTTTTTTAAGCACGTGGATTTTTTGAGAATATTTTTTTAAGCACGTGGATTTTTTAAGAATATTTTTTTGAGTACGTGGATTTTTTAAGAATATTTTTTTAAGCACCTGGATTTTTTAAGAATATTTTTTTAAGCACCTGGATTTTTTAAGAATATTTTTTAAGCACGTGGATTTTTTAAAATATTTTTTAAGCACGTGGATTTTTTAAGAATATTTTTTTTAAGCACGTGGATTTTTTAAGAATATTTTTTTAAGCACGTGGATTTTTAAGAATATTTTTTTAAGCACGTGGATTTTTTAAGAATATTTTTTAAGCACGTGAATTTTTTAAGAATATTTTTTTTAAACACGTGGATTTTTTAAGAATATTTTTTAGAGCACGTGGATTTTTTAAGAATATTTTTTTTAGCACGTGGATTTTTTAAGAATATTTTTTTAAGCACGTGGATTTTTTAAGAATATTTTTTAAGCACCTGGATTTTTTAAGAATATTTTTTTAAGCACGTGGATTTTTTAAGAATATTTTTTAAGCACCTGGATTTTTTAAGAATATTTTTTTTTAAGCACGTGGATTTTTTGAGAATATTTGTTTAAGCACGTGGATTTTTTAGGAATATTTTTTTAAGCACGTGGATTTTTTGAGAATATTTTTTTAAGCACGTGGATTTTTTAAGAATATTTTTTTGAGTACGTGGATTTTTTAAGAATATTTTTTTAAGCACCTGGATTTTTTAAGAATATTTTTTAAGCACGTGGATTTTTTAAAATATTTTTTAAGCACGTGGATTTTTTAAGAATATTTTTTTTAAGCACGTGGATTTTTTAAGAATATTTTTTTAAGCACGTGGATTTTTAAGAATATTTTTTTAAGCACGTGGATTTTTTAAGAATATTTTTTAAGCACATGGATTTTTTAAGAATATTTTTTAAGCACGTGAATTTTTTAAGAATATTTTTTTTAAACACGTGGATTTTTTAAGAATATTTTTTAGAGCACGTGGATTTTTTAAGAATATTTTTTTTTAGCACGTGGATTTTTTAAGAATATTTTTTTAAGCACGTGGATTTTTTAAGAATATTTTTTAAGCACGTGGATTTTTTAAGAATATTTTTTTGAGCACGTGGATTTTTTAAGAATATTTTTTTAAACACGTGGATTTTTTAAGAATATTTTTTTAAGCACGTGGATTTTTTAAGAATATTTTTTAAGCACGTGGATTTTTTAAGAATATTTTTTTGAGCACGTGGATTTTTTAAGAATATTTTTTTAAGCACGTGGATTTTTAAGAATAATTTTTTAAGCACGTGGATTTTTTAAGAATATTTTTTAAGCACATGGATTTTTTAAGAATATTTTTTAAGCACGTGAATTTTTTAAGAATATTTTTTTTAAACACGTGGATTTTTTAAGAATATTTTTTAGAGCACGTGGATTTTTTAAGAATATTTTTTTTAGCACGTGGATTTTTTAAGAATATTTTTTTAAGCACGTGGATTTTTTAAGAATATTTTTTAAGCACCTGGATTTTTTAAGAATATTTTTTTAAGCACGTGGATTTTTTAAGAATATTTTTTAAGCACCTGGATTTTTTAAGAATATTTTTTTTAAGCACGTGGATTTTTTGAGAATATTTGTTTAAGCACGTGGATTTTTTAGGAATATTTTTTTAAGCACGTGGATTTTTTGAGAATATTTTTTTAAGCACGTGGATTTTTTAAGAATATTTTTTTGAGTACGTGGATTTTTTAAGAATATTTTTTTAAGCACCTGGATTTTTTAAGAATATTTTTTAAGCACGTGGATTTTTTAAAATATTTTTTAAGCACGTGGATTTTTTAAGAATATTTTTTTTAAGCACGTGGATTTTTTAAGAATATTTTTTTAAGCACGTGGATTTTTAAGAATATTTTTTTAAGCACGTGGATTTTTTAAGAATATTTTTTAAGCACATGGATTTTTTAAGAATATTTTTTAAGCACGTGAATTTTTTAAGAATATTTTTTTTAAACACGTGGATTTTTTAAGAATATTTTTTTAAGCACGTGGATTTTTTAAGAATATTTTTTTTAGCACGTGGATTTTTTAAGAATATTTTTTTAAGCACGTGGATTTTTTAAGAATATTTTTTTAAGCACGTGGATTTTTTAAGAATATTTTTTAAGCACGTGGATTTTTTAAGAATATTTTTTTGAGCACGTGGATTTTTTAAGAATATTTTTTTAAACACGTGGATTTTTTAAGAATATTTTTTTAAGAATATTTTTAAGCATGTGGATTTTTTAGGAATATTTTTTAAGCACGTGGATTTTTTAAGAATATTTTTTAAGCACGTGGATTTTTTAAGATTATTTTTTTAAGCACCTGGATTTTTTAAGATTATTTTTTTAAGCACGTGGATTTTTTAAGATTATTTTTTAAGCACGTGGATTTTTTAAGAATATTTTTTTAAGCACGTGGATTTTTTAAGAATATTTTTTTAAGCACCTGGATTTTTTTAAGAATATTTTTTAAGCACCTGGATTTTTTTAAGAATATTTTTTAAGCACGTGGATTTTTTAAGAATATTTTTTTAAGCACGTGGATTTTTTGAGAATATTTGTTTAAGCACGTGGATTTTTTAGGAATATTTTTTTAAGCACGTGGATTTTTTGAGAATATTTTTTTAAGCACGTGGATTTTTTAAGAATATTTGTTTGAGTACGTGGATTTTTTAAGAATATTTTTTTAAGCACCTGGATTTTTTAAGAATATTTTTTTAAGCACGTGGAATTTTTAAGTATAGTTTTTAATCACGTGGATTTTTTAAGAATATATTTTTAAGCACGTGGATTTTTTTAAGAATATTTTTTTAAGCACGTGGATTTTTTAAGAATATTTTTTTAAGCACGTGGATTTTTTAAGAATATTTTTTTAAGCACGTGGATTTTTTAAGAATATTTTTTTGAGTACGTGGATTTTTTAAGAATATTTTTCTAAGCACCTGCATTATTTAAGGATATTTTTTAAGCACCTGGATTTTTTAAGAATATTTTTTTAAGCACGTGGATTTTTTAAGAATATTTTTTTAAGCACGTGGAATTTTTAAGAATAGTTTTTAAGCACGTGGATTTTTTAAGAATATTTTTTAAGCACGTGGATTTTTTAAGAATATTTTTTTAAGCACCTGGATTTTTTAGGAATATTTTTTTAAGCACGTGGATTTTTTAAGAATATTTTTTTAAGCACGTGGATTTTTTAAGAATATTTTTTTAAGCACGTGGATTTTTTAAGAATATTTTTTTAAGCACGTGGATTTTTTAAGAATATTTTTTTAAGCACGTGGATTTTTTTAAGAATATTTTTTTAAGCACGTGGATTTTTTAAGAATATTTTTTTAAGCACGTGGATTTTTTAAGGATATTTTTTAAGCACGTGGATTTTTCATGAATATTTTTTTAAGCACGTGGATTTTTTAAGAATATTTTTTAAGCACGTGGATTTTTTAAGAATATTTTTTTAAGCACGTGGATTTTTTAAGAATATTTTTAAGCACGTGGATTTTTTAAGAATATTTTTTTAAGCACGTGGATTTTTTAAGAATATTTTTTTAAGCACGTGGATTTTTTAAGAATATTTTTTTAAGCACGTGGATTTTTTTAAGAATATTTGTTTAAGCACGTGGATTTTTTAAAAATAATTTTTAGCACGTGGATTTTTTAAGAATATTTTTTAAGCACGTGGATTTTTTAAGAATATTTTTTTTAGCACGTGGATTTTTTAAGAATATTTTTTTAAGCACGTGAATTTTTTAAGAATATTTTTTTAAGCACGTGGATTTTTTAAGAATATTTTTTAAGGACGTTGGATTTTTTAAGAATATTTTTTAGTACGTGAATTTTTTAAGAATATTTTTTTAAGCACGTGGATTTTTTAAGAATATTTTTTAAGGACGTTGGATTTTTTAAGAATATTTTTTTAAGCACGTGGATTTTTTAAGAATATTTTTTTAAGCACGTGGATTTTCAAGAATATTTTTTTAAGCACGTGGATTTTTAAGAATATTTTTCGTGGATATTTTAAGAATTTTTTAAGAAAAACTTCAAAAGTAAGTAGATTCTTTTATGAACATTTTTTAAAGCACGTGGATTTTTAAAATATTTTTAAGCACGCTGATTTTATAAGAATATTTTTTGAAGCACTTGGATTGTTAAGAATATTTTTTAAGCACGTGGATTTTTTATGAATATTTATGTAAGCACGTGGCTTTTTCATGATGATTTGTTTAAGCACGTGGAATTTTAAGAAAATTTATATAAGCACGTGGATTTTTTAAGAATATTTTTTGAAGCACGTGGATTTTTAAGAGTATTTTTTAAGCTCTTGGATTTTTAAGAATATTTTTTAAGCTCGTGATTTTTTTTTAAAAATATTTTTTAAGCACGTGGATTATTAATAGTATTTTTTAAGCTCTTGGATTTTTAAGAATATTTTTTAAGCTCGTGATTTTTTTAACAATATTTTTTAAGCACGTGGATTTTTTAAGAATATTTGTTTAAGCACGTGAATTTTCCAAGAATATTTTTTAAGCACGTTGATTTTTCATTAATATTTTTTTAAACAGTTGGATTTTTAAGAATTATTTTATAAGCACGTAGATTTTTTGAAAATATTTTTATAAGTACGTGGTTTTTTTAATAATATTTTTAAAGCACCTGCATTTTTTAAGAATATTTTTTGCGAGCATGTATGTGACCAAAATCCAATTTTATGGCTTGATACAAAATACTACATAATATTTTCTTCAACCCACTGTTATATAATTTGCATGTCTCAAAAAAGGAAGACCATAAGACCTTTCCATATGCTTGATTACTGTTGCGTACATTCTACCATGTCTGGCCTTACCATGACTGGCTGACTGGCTGATAATATTCACGCAAACGTACTTTATATTTCTCTATCTTCATTTTAAATGGCACTTTATTACCGAACAAATCGTGATTATCATCAACAACCTCATCATAACTGCAATACATAACAACAACAATAACAACGACATTAACAATAATGTCGTTGTAGACAACATTAAGAATATTATCAACTGCTTGATCATCATCATAGCCGTCATCGTCATCATCATCCTTACTGTCATCCATGTAAAATGAGCTGTTTTGACTTTGTTTCCCTATCCTCAGAAATATTTTTCTTCAAACGACAACAAAGGCCGTATTCAGTAGCATCAATATTATCATTATCCTACAGCCTTCAACATCTCTGCTGGTTGAAATGTCACCTCAGCACATTTATCGCATAACATAAAGTCAAGAAGAACAACAACAACGACAAGACCACATAATATCCTTTATTTCACGGAGGGGAAGTTAAGAGAAGCTCCAGATGAAGGGCCAACATATGCAATATGAAAAGTAAATGCGTTCTTTCGACTTTATGAAATTGAGATGTATTTTTTATTTTTTACTTTCTCTGCTTATGTTTCCCCAGCCATGCATTCTGATTGGAAATGTTGTGCAAAAAGAAGAAATTGAGGCGCAATTGGTTATATTTCTCACAGCTTGATAACATTTTGGGCGCCATAACAGCAGAAAATTGACATTCGATATGGTTAGTTATGTATCAGAGAGAGAAAGAACTGAATTTTATTCAATCAATATTTTATTTACTCTGGTGATTTAATTTAAATGCATTTTTGCATCTCTGATGAAGTCAAATTGTGAATAGAAATTGTTAGGAGGATACAAAAGGATATGTAAGAGGCCGGTTAGGAGAATATGTAAGTTGGAAAGGAAAGATAAAAATGCATTGTAATTCGATAAATCAGCAGAATGATATTTGAAATAAGAAGTTAAAATATGATATCAGAAAGAACGAATTATCTAGTTTCAGAAATTCAGACGTGATGAAACTGATGGGCAGCAGCAAACGGTCGACGGACGAGTGAAGTCACTCAAACCCTAGTATGCGATTGGAATGTTCATCACTTACGTTGGGGGGTGAATCCATATTAAATTTTATATTAAAATATAATTTAAGAATATAAATTTTAGAATACTTTAACCCTATACCAGCTTTCCTGAGTTAAGGGGTAAGTCATTGATAAAATTCTCACCAACATAGGCGAAACCGATTTATGGATTACAAGATAATCAATTTCCATATTTCTATACTCGGATTGAAACAGAGACGCTATAGGAATCTTAGGATAACATGCTAAGACAAGAATTAGACGACCACAACGGTACTCATCTGACTCCAGTGGATCTGTGGTTACATCCCATCGAAACAGCCACTTTCCTCGAACTGGAGACAGACCCAGAGTCAGATTGAACAGAAGAACAAACTACAAACATAATAATAAAAAATGTTACAACAACAACCACAACAGTTTGCACATAGTGGAAAAAGTCGAGGGATCTGTGGATGTCCTCTACAAACCTCTTGTGAGATGCTATGAGGAATCAAATCCAGGACCCGAAAAACAGAAAACGTACTATACACATGGAAAAGCAAACTTCCAGTTGTCATTTCTGGATGGATTTACATTGGAGTTTTTTCTCTCGAAACGATCACGGACATATTTGAACTTTTTCTATACAATAAGCAAGATTACTTCTTCCTTCAACATCACAACCTACACTATACAACTATCCAGTATGAACATAGGGTAACATCAAGGGTCGCCGTGTAGTGTGGTCGCTGTTATGAGGGTCTGCGAAATATTTTGCATGGGTGGTATACGTGTAGACATTAGTCATACGTATAGAAATTTTAATAAATTTAGTTATGGGCCTTAAAAACTCTTTAAAGACCCTTTCTGAAAGAAAGGTGCTTCTATAGACCCTTTCTGAAAGAGAGGTGCTTCTATAGACCCTTTCCGAAAGAGAGGTGCTTTTATAGACCGTCTTTGAAGGAAAGGGTGCTTTTATAGACCGTCTTTGAAGGAAAGGGTGCTTGTATAGACCCTTTTTACAAGAAAAGGTGTTTCTATAGACCCTTTTTGAAAGACAGTGTTTTTCCATATACCCTTTCTAGTAGTAAGGTTGTTTCTATAGACCCTTTTTAAAAGATAGGGTTTTTCCATATATCCTTTCCAATAGAAAGGGTGTTTCTATAGACCCCTTACCCTTTCTAAAAGCAAGGGTGCTTCTATAGACTATTCTTGAAAGAAACGGTGTTTCTATAGACCCTTTTGAAAGAAAGGGCGCTTCTATTGACCCTTTCTGAAAAAATTGTGCTTGTGTAGACTCTTTCTGAAAGTACGGGTGCTTCTGTAGACCCTTTCTCAAAGAAAGTGTGGTTCTATAGACCTTCTCTGAAAGATAGGGTTTTACATATACACTTTCTGATAGAAAGGGTGTTCCTATAAACACTTTCTAAAAGAAAGGGTGCTTCTATAGACACTTCCTGAAAGGAAATGTGCTTCTATAGACCCATTCTGAACAAAAGGGTGCTGCTTGTGACCCTTTCTGAACAAAAGTGTGTTTCTATAGACCCTTCCTGAAAGAAAGGGTGCTTCTATAGACCCTTCCTCAAAGAAATGATGCTGAAGACCGTCTTTGAAGGAAAGGGTGCTTATGTAGACCCTTTCTAAAAGAAAGGGTACTTCTATAAAACTTTCCTGAAGTACCCCCTATAGACCTTTCCTGAAGGAAAGGGTGCTGCTAGAGACCCTTTCTGAACGAAAGGGTGATTCCTTAGACCCTTTCTGAACGAAAGGGTGCTTCCTTAGACCCTTTCTGAACGAAAGGGTGCTTCCTCAGACCCTTTCTGAACGAAAGGGTGCTTCCTCAGACCCTTTCTGAACGAAAGGGTGCTTCCTTAGACCCTTTCTTAACGAAAGGGTGCTTCCTTAGACCCTTTCTGAACGAAAGGGTGCTTCCTAAGACCTTTTCTGAACGAAAGGGTGCTTCCTAAGACCCTTTCTGAACGAAAGGGTGCTTCATAAGACCCTTTCTGAACTAAAGGGTGCTTCCTAAGACCCTTTCTGAACGAAAGTGTGCTTCCTAAGACCCTTTCTGCACGAAAGGGTGCTTCCTAAGACCCTTTCTGAACGAAAGGGTGCTTCCTAAGACCCTTTCTGAACGAAAGGGTGCTTCCTAAGACCCTTTCTGAACGAAAGGGTGCTTCCTAAGACCCTTTCTGAACGAAAGGGTGCTTCCTAAGACCCTTTCTGAACGAAAGGGTGCTTCCTAAGACCCTTTCTGAACGAAAGGGTGCTTCCTAAGACCCTTTCTGAACGAAAGGGTGCTTCCTAAGACCCTTTCTGAACGAAAGGGTGCTTCCTAAGACCCTTTCTGAACGAAAGGGTGCTTCCTAAGACCCTTTCTGAACGAAAGGGTGCTTCCTTAGACCCTTTCTGAACGAAAGGTGATTCCCTTTCTAAAGAGAGGGTGCTTCTGTAGACCCTTTCTGAACGAAAGGTGATTCCCTTTCTAAAGAGAGGGTGCTTCTGTAGACCCTTCCTGAAAGAAAGGGTGCTTCTATAGACCCCTTCTGAACGAAAGGGTGCTTCCCTTTCTAAAGAGAGGGTGCTTCTGTAGACCCTTCCTGAAAGAAAGGGTGCTTCTGTAGACCCTTTCTAAAGAGAGGGTGCTTCTATAGACCCTTTCTGAAAGAAATGGTGGTCCTATATACATTTTCTGAAGAAGAGTGTGATTCTATAGACCCTTTGTGATGAAAGATGAGATGGCCAGCAAAAACAAATTTCCTATGCCCGCGGGTCGTAGGTTGTTGGTCGTTCTGATTTTTTCTACTCACACAAGCGCAATGTATAATCTGCAAATGTGTGTTTTTGGCCATCAATGCTATAGACCCTCTTTGAAAGAAAGGGTGGTTTATATAGACCCTTTCTGAAAGAAAGGATGGTTCTATAGAACCTTTTTGAAAGACAGGGTTATTCCATATACCCTTTCTGATAGAAAGAATGAGTGTTTCTTTAGACCCTTTCTAAAAGAAAGGGTGATCCTATAGACCCTTTCTGAAAGAAAGGGTGCTTCTATAGACCCTTTCTGAAAGAAATGGTTGTCCTATATACCTTTTCTGAAGGAGAGTGTTCCTCTTTAGATCCTTTCTGAAATTAAAATATTTGCAAAGTCCATTTTTTCAATATTAATAATGTTGAAATACTTAGATTAGTAATTCGGTTTATATGTTGGTATTGCTTTTAATGTTAATAAAGTGGTGCGATTCCAAAGCTGCTTTACAAATGTCCCACATATCATGAAATAATTATATATATTTCATTGATTTCATTCCAGCATGATTTCGTTAAGTTTTTGATGACATCGAAATTAAGGTTAAAATAAATACATAAATCACAGTCGATCCCCTCTGGCTATTTTCATTATAAATTCGGTGCTAATTTCAGTAAATGTTTAATTTAGCAAATAACTCAAAGGTATTATGAGAGCAAAAACTACAAAACTAAATATACATAAATTAACTATACATATTAGTTTACTTTACACATCATCCATTTTCAAGGTAAAAGCACACCAATGAGTTTTATTCCCTATATGCCACTTACTACTCAATATGTTGTTCAACCCATTTTTTGTCACTTTAGTCCCCAAAACGAATTTTGCAAAGTATTCCCCAGAACATCATCCTTTGTTCCATAACATCACCCATTTTGTTTATTATTACAATAACCAAAAACACAGATTTCTATGAAAGTGCAAAAACTTTTTTAATTTTATGAAGCAAAAATTCTCGGTGGAACATCTGGACAAGTTGCTAAATCAACAACGACAAAATGTTGTTGTGAACGGAGGGAAATGAAATTTTCACAAAATTAAACAACACTCAACCGTTGCTGCAAAATGTAGCCTCAGGAATCAAGTGCTGTGGAGACGTTAATAAAAAATAAACAAAACGAAAAAATTGGCATCCAGGAAGAAATGTTAACTGCAATGAAGATTGGTGTTGCAGTGACAGTAAACAAAAGCGATGCATTTAAAAATTACATACATATATGCCAACATCATTTTAGGTGCCGACTCCTATCTTCTATAAACTGACAATGATGCTTTGTCCAAAATCATGCAATAAATGCTAATCCATGTCATGCTATGAGATGGAAGAGATATGTATATTTATTCCTGCTATTTGCTTGCCTGTTTCACACGCATGTTGTGGAGAGACATCCCATCTTGCAGCGCAATTATGTAGGTCTTTATTTTTTGTTTTGCGAAATGGACCAACAAAGTCACCCCAACATTTAAATGTTGTATTTTTTCTGTTTTTGCCCACAATAGGCAGTGCCATTTAAAAACAAATCTTCTTCATTTTATCTGTCAGGGTCTGGATCATGTGTATGTTGACTTACATGGCTGTCGGTTGGTATATCCATGCATCCATCCATAGACATAGACACCAACACCATATGTATCTTGGTCTAGTCATCTGCCGTTCGTTCATTCATCTTTTTTACAGTTCCAAAGATGTTTCACACACGTTGATGGTAAGGATGATTTCAAAATCGAATAAAAACATACACCAAACACCAGGGACGTACGCAGGGGGGGGCACAGGGGGCCCGGCCCCCCCCCCCCCCGAAATGGTTTGGTAGACCAAAAATTTCTTTAGCTACTGTAACAGATCATCAGCTTTTTCTTTCTCATAAAATAATTTTATGTTTGGATATTTCAAATGAAAACATACATTTTCTGAAGTTTCTGTACAGAAAATGTACTTCGTTAACAAATTTTGTAAGAAAGAATTTCGTTTTTTTGTTCGAAAATTTTTAACTTTTTGCTTGAAATTTTCAAATTTGTCTGTATTACGGCTTTATGCCATATCGTTCCGTAATGATTACACTCCCTCTTTGCTAGTTCATTTTTGAGGTTTATGGTATCCTGTATCAAAAAATATGACGAGTTCAATATTGTGGAAGGGAAGTGCATGAAATGGGGTTTTCGTGGACTATGTATCGAAAACCAATTATATATTTATTTCGACAAATTTGTTGTTCACATTCTTTATGGTATTGAGGTAATACTGGGTACCACGGAAATAATATAAACAACTTTATGTCCAGCTTCCGTCAAATATTAAAATTTGCGTATGGTAGATGTTTGCAGAAATAATTGTTCACAGTTTTTCCTTCAGCTTGTAGGGTTTTCATTTGATCGGTTTGTTGAAATCTGATACCTCTATTCCTTTTTTAATTTGATTAAATATTTTTATCGTCTTCTAGAAGCTCTCAGATACAAATAAATATTTAATAAAAATCCTTTTTTAACCGAATTGTTCGATTGTGGAACTTGTTACCTCCTAATATTAAAACGTTTTCGGTTTCTCAGCAGACTTTCAAAAACCAGATTAATATATTATTACAACGAAATTCCTTAAAAATACTTATCTTTTCTACTTCTGTCTATTTGGATGAAAGCCGGGTCAGACAAGCATTTAGCCCAGTCCGCTTCTATGGCTGGAGACTTGGTCCAAATTTTAGATGACCTATTATTTTCCAAACTTAGTTAAAATCACATTGGTCCACCACTTCGAGTTTCTTCCCCACAAAAGTTTGAATTGTTTCCTAAAATCGTATATGGGAAATATTATTGAAAATTTAACATCGTTGAAGCCAAGGTTTACCCCTTTATAACTCGCGAATAGTGGTTGTATATTGTACAATTTAAATGCTTTTGGAATATTGGCCTTAAAAGATAATTTGCGTGGAAGCTATGGCTATATTTATGTTAAAAATGGGTAAAAATGGGTTGAAGCCAACGTGACTTTTTTGTTTTCTCTCGATTTGTGATTAAACCACATTTTTCCCGATATTCCTGTCAAAGTGAAAGTAGAAGCCAACTAAATAAGGATTATCCCACCAATGTATAACTTTTCAAAATTTGATCTGCGCCTACCATTAAATGATGCTGACATTTTGAATCCAGATTTTAAGTGTTTTTTGAATTTTTCTTCTAATTTCGTTCTGCAAACAGGTTTTTCAAAAAATCATATATAGGAATGAAGAACTCACGATCCTGATTTATTTGATATATGTGTCGTGAATGTAGCCTACACAGCTTTAGAGAAATCTGTATCCAAATACGAAAATTATGTGCGAACAAATTTCTAAAAATCATATATTTCGGGTCTAATTTGTACAATTGGCATTCGATTTACTCGTGCATGATTTCAAATTTTGGATTTTTACGTTGCGGATCTAATAAATCATTACTCGTTAAAAATTCATATACTAAAACGCGAGATGGGAGATTTAAAAACTTCACTGATAAGGGAACTACATTAATTTTATCCCAAAAATAGTGTGTATTGCTACATCCACGGTTCTTGACTAATTGCCTTGAAATAGGTATATATCGATGCAGATTTTTATGGTGACACTAAAACCGGATGCGGAACGAAATTGTATGAACTTTGCGCAAATTAGCGATGTTTTATAGGTTTTTTAATGCTAAGATGCAGCCGATGCTACATCTTAGCGTCCAAATTATATTTCGAAAAATATATACAAATTAAAAGATATGGTTTTGCTGTACATGAAAATCACATGCGGACAAAACGATTTTGATAATTGCGCGATTTACACATAAACACAATGTTGCACATATGCAACATCGGGGATGAGAGGGTTAAAATGCATATAAGTTAAAGCGGTTTATTTGAACTCTATTCCGTTTAAGAAGTCTAATGATTTATTTCAACAACCCGATAACTTTCCTCAATGGGAAACCTTCTATGTGAATGTAGATAAAGCAAAATCCGCCGATTTTCTTGGGAGTTTCAAGAAAAATAAAAGAAGTACTCCTATAGAATTTTTCCAATATTTTTAACTCTAGAATGCATGTGAAAACTATTATTCCAAAACAAAATTTGTTTTTTGTAACACAAATATGTGCTTATTTTGCCTATAATATCCTAACTACTATCCCGATGATTATAAGTTTGGTCTCATTTGATTCCCCGTGAAGTCTTTCTTTAAAACTATTCTTTTTTTCTAACTTTTGACGGGTAAATGGACTTATATTTTCAAAAAATTCGGAATGCTGAGCAACATTTTACAAATATTATGCAATCTACTTAATGACGTCACTTCGTTATAATTTTTTAGTGACAATTGTGCGCAATAAAATAATTAGCGTTTTTATAATAATTTTTTCTTAAAAGCACAAGTAAAACCGCGATAACATTTGTCCGCAACAACCAAAAATTTGCTCGCGAGCGGATTTGTACTGGGGAACTTTTTCTTAACCTATGTACCAAAAATCGTTAATGTAGCGCAAAATGAAAAAAATCAATTTTTTGGAAATGGAATATGAAATAAATGGCAACATGTCCCGTATATCCTATTTGGCCATTCTTTCTGACATAATGTACGGTGACCAACTAAAATAGCTGGTGGGCGCGATAACTATCGAAAGGAATGACCCTCATAATGAGATACACTTGCTTAATGGACTAATTCGGCACATTCAGAAACACTCTCCTTTTGCGCTATGAGCAATAATTCGAAACGTCCACAATCGCTAAGATTGTTACCATTAAAGTTTTGATTTTTTTCCCGGTAAGTTCATACGTCCAAAAAAGGCCACAAAATTGTAAACTCAAAGAATACAAATTTTGGGGATAAATATATTGTCTGTGAAGCTGATTTTGGATCTGTCGATAGTAAAGGTATTAATCCACACAGGCGACAAAGACGACTTGCTTGTTTTCTCAAATATTTATTCGACCATGTGTTGGCAAAGCCCAATCATGTGTTTCGTACTCTCAAAGAGTACTTACTACGAGTAGGATTGGGAGTTCATAGACTGTATTCCTTTTTTTAAATATATTTTTTAGTTGGATTCTCCAATCACTTCGGTTAAAGAAGTAAAATTTTTGCATTTAAAATTTTTTTTCTTGGGTAAATATTATGTAAGTTTATCCGCACAATAGCAGTAGACAATTTTCGATTGGAATTTTTCGACGTCGGATGTATTCAATTTAGCTTAATAACTTAAAAGATATTAAAATACCTTTACATATTAAAGTATACCAAATTCCAATTAAAAGGTTTATAAGATGTTAATATGTAATGTACTTTTTGAAAAATGGGTCTAAAAAAGGGCGATATCTCGATAAAAACATAGATCTATTTTAACCACTTTCAGCATGAAGGTTCTCCAACCAAAAACATCCAAAAATCCTTATTATAGTCAATATTCTATAAAATTAAGATCTTCGAATACTGAAAATCTAGCGAAAACAATTGCGGATATTACAATTTCTGAGATATACCAAAATGTGAGCCCAACCATACCGAACGTGATCTGATATGGTAATTTTCAATAAAAAATATCCAAGAACTAATACATAATATATATTACTCTGTACCAAATTCCAAAATTGTATTTTAAATTTGTAAAACTTTCTCTTCATTGATTTTATACACCTTGCCTCAATAATTGTTATAAAAATCGACTAAAAGCCATTAAAATAGCGCTATGTAACCTTACCCAACATTTTAAAATTTCATGATTTTTGGTCATGGTGGGCCCCCCCCGAAATGAAATCCTGCGTACGTCCCTGCCAAACACACACACTTTTTGCCGGATTTGACGTTGATCGCTTTTATGGTTTTGTTTCTATAAAAAAAAAAATAAATTGTATACCTTAAAACAACTAATTTATCAATTTGTGGCTTCTGTTGGTCTAAGTGAATAATTTTTTTGGACACAGTGTTTCAAAACCAAAACAAAAACTTTCCAGGGTGTAGATTAGATTAAAAACCCACATTTATGATATTTATTCAACGATCACCTCTGTCCCGACCACCTCAGAAAAACATCCGACAACGTCACGTGGCAGTCGTCCGATAAAGTCCCATGCAAGTATCGAGTATTTTATTGTAGCTCGATAGTCAAAATAAACAAATTTTAACCGGTAATTTATTGAGCAGTTGAAGGTGGAAGTACAAAGAGAAGAACCCCACCTGCCGAGAAGGTACCATGATATGGAGCGCAATGTTGCATATGTGAACCGAAAGGCGAAATTATCGAATGAGTTGAGCCCACACCTCTATGTCACTGCAAAACAACCATTGTCATCACCATCATTACGTAACCCATTACAAAGTAATGTAAACAAGCTTCTTTTCCCATTACAAGTAATCTGAAAAGTAATGGGACACTTCTTAAAAAAATTACAAGGCAAACCTACTTACTTTGCTCCTCACTAAATAATGAGAACGGTGGCACAGTGAGTGTGTGTCCGACTATAAATCCTACGGTTGTGTGTTCAACGCTCACTGTCGGCACGCGAGTTTTTTTTTTTTAATTAAAAAATAACAGTTCGTGGTGCACATATGCACTGCACATTTAAGTTCTTAAGCAACCCTTAATGTTCGTGTGCGTGGCATAGTATGTAGTGTCTTTGGCTAGAAATCAGAGGGTTCGTGTGTTCAACTCGCACAGCGAGCGAAATAAAATAAAGTAAAATAAAAGTAAGAAGTGCGATGAAATTAAAAAAAAAAATCTCTACATCAACTGTTCTAAAAATAGAATATTTTTCAACTTACTTTTCAACTTCTAGTGGCCACAGAATAACTAGTTATTCTTTATTGGTCATAAAATAACTACAAAACTGAGCGCGACATGCCCTTGTAAAAATAATGGGGAAGAAAGGGGGTTTGCGAGTAGTTACGGCTGCCAAAAATCCCTTACAAAACCCATGATTTTTGGAGGACTTTTTTTGCTGGGGAGTCCTTAATCTGTCACTTGCCAACCATATTATATCAAAATCCTGGAAAGCTGATGGGTGAAAGGCTTCAGGAGTCAGGCAATAATACAAGCAGATCATAGTCGTACATGTGTATATTCCTTCTGTCACCAGTAGCAATGACTCTTAGGGCATTACTGTTGTCCATTATAAGAGTCAGTTTCCCAATTTCCCTACACCAGCATGGTTCTCGTACAAGTAACACGAAAGCATTATACGTCATGTCCACACATATAAGTCGAGGATTGAATTAAAACACACAACACCGTATTCCGGAGAGCGGATGCCCCCTTTAGTGTAAATATGTTTGTATTTGTATAATTTTTCTGTGTTGAAAGCAACATATCCCGAAATGCCTGCCCCGGATATTTTTGGTGCCTGCTGGGACGGAGGAAAACCCAATACCAATATGGATGTGCTTGATTTGCACATCCCCATCCAACACAGTCAAACTTCGGTGAGATTAAATAGATGCTGGGAGTGGGGTTACTCTGGATTTGTCCATATGAGGGACTACGACAGGGACTTTGTTGCTGCATGCTATGTGAACACAGCTTCAGTGAGTCGTTGTCATCACCCGCAGTCCCTACAATCCCTGAAAATGCATCCTTATTACAATTTCATTGCAATAGACTACGAGATAAGACCGAGGAAGTAGTGGATTTTATGAGTCGGAAGAATATTATGGTCGTGGTTGTGCACCATAAGCTCAACAACAACTGCAGCTTACTGCGTTGTGATGGTTACAAAGTATCGAGGAAGGATCGCACCAGAAGTAGAGTTGGATGACTAGCTTTCGTGTTGCACCAGTTGTCCAATACAGAGCTTTCTGCTTGAGCCTGGCTCTAATGAAGCCGGTCTGGCAAACCGTTGTGTCTCTTGGGTTAGACAATCTCTTTATAATTGTCTCCATCAGCAGAACGCCCGATTCCATCACACCTGAACGTGGTACTTGCATCAATCATAGCTAAGCTTATTGCATAAATTTCAAGGAGTTCACTAATCAACGCTTCTGAGGAATGCTCAACCATTCTGATGTTCGTAACAGAAACCAAGTTCAGGCACATTAAAACTGCCGCAGCTGCTCACTATATTCCTGCTGGTCGAACACCCAAAGTGAAACCACCCAAAGTGAAAAGCGGTGGAACTAACAAATGCGCGTAATGAGCTTCGTCAAGCAAATTTCAGTGATACCATAGTCAGGGAGCTGACACAAGAAGTTAAAAGTGTGATCGCCTGAAGATTTGAAACATTGAAGCCGGAATAAGTGAATTGCGGGGTCACCTTCGAGCCCTGAAAAGAAGGAAACTAGAACTTCAGTTATGCTTGGTGACGTTACGCTGTGTGATCCGAATAAGTGCGCAAATTATTTTAATCGATAACTTGTCGAGCACCGCTGTAGTGAAAGAACGAATAGAAGAGTACTACATTGCATTTTATCTCTTCATGTCAAGGAGGAATTACCACAATTTACAATGGATGATGTCTCAAATGTCATTAGGAACGCTAAATCATCCAAAGCGTTTGGCCTCAATGGCAATGCTAAAACAACTGCCCAAAGTCTGAAAGAAGGACAGCGTGATTCCGCTACTGGAGCCAGGTAAGGTAGTGCCAGAAATAGCTATCCATTTGAAGATTACCCGGGTCTATGCAGCACATAACTACACTAGCTCTGCCGCCCATCTCCTTACATGTTTGTCGAGGGCTTAACCAGAACAAGCAGTGCCGTCGGACAGTGTTGCTGGCGCTCGATTTATCAAAACCCTTTGTACTGTCAAACACGCAATGCTTTTTGAGGACGTTGAGCAGACTACCCTGCGGCCAACCTTGGATAATCAATAATATGTGAATACGAAGCCTCGTAGGCCGAAACAGGGAGCTGCTCAAAGTACGTGACATCCACCCCAAAGTCTATGGACTCAGACTCAGATTCTCATGGTACGCCACTCATTACAGCACTCAATCGAGTGTTAACATAAGAATAATCCTAATCACCGTATGGTGTATAGGACTCCCACATCCAGGCATGTTGGAGGGTTTTCATTACTTAGAAAGGGAGGTCTAACCATATGGGAGAACATTAGATCAGCAAACCTACCCAGCAGGTTTATTGGGATTAATGCTGATGCAGTCACAGATACTTTAAACTACTATGGTGTAAATGGGGTCCTCGGAATACATACATCCCTTATCTACAGCAGCTAAAGAACGTCAACTGACATGGCAAACCAGAGTAGTTTTGGCCCAACTTCGCTCGGATTGATGCAGCCGTCTGAATGCCAGCAGTGCAAGGATTTATGACACTGTGCATCTTTTAAACAGCAAAACAGTGGAATTCCTACTTAGGAAGTTTCAAAATTGTGTGGCCTTTAGTGAACATATGAACTTGCCAATAAAAATGTAGAACATTTTGATGCATATATTTTAACGATTATGACAAACTGTTGAACTTTTGCGGAGGAGGCACCTGAAGGAATGATCCGACTTAATCCATTGTGAAAGTGTATCTAATTTTGGCAGTCATTCCATTCGATAGTTATCGTGTCAAGCAACCATTTTAGTTGATCACCGTAGAATTTTTCAGAGCTTTTGGAAACATTTACCTGTCAGTAAAAAACTATATCTATTTAATAAAAATTTCAAAGCAAACCTCGAACCGCCCTTAAACTGCACATAAGTGATGAAGGTACCGGCAGGAGTTGTAGTCTACCTTCGAACTTTTTTAAGTGCAAAAGTTAGACCAATGTGAGTCACTTCTTATTGCGCCCACTAGTCATTTTTGTTGGTCACAGTAAAATTTTTTACAGCATCAGGATGCATGGACTTGCACCCGAAGAAACATTATATTGCTGTAAAAACGACCACAAGGAGTATTTTCGGTAAACATGTCACAACGATCTTCGAATGCCCTTAAACTGCACTTAAGCGAAAATTTTGGACTTTTGTGGGGTGTTGTGTGATATAGAGCTTCTTGGAACCTGATGTAATTTTGGAATATTTTTTTATGTTGTGAAAAGTTTCAGCCAAATCGGATATACAGTCCCTAAGTAATCGTACTCAGCAGAAATTTAAGTTGGCTTTTAGAGCTTTTAGGCAACATATCAGTATGGATTGCCCCAAAAAAATGGTATCGTGGTAAAAGGCGCCGCGAGGACAATTTGATGCAAACTATTTTTAAACGATACGAGACATGACCTTAAACTTCCCCTTTGCGCAAATGTTTGAAATTGTGCGTAGGAGGTACTCAAATAATGGACCGATATAGTTCATATTCTAGGCTGTTCTATGTCCGGATGAAATGGCACGAGAAACAAATTTTTTGGCCAAATTGATTTATCCGCTCGAGAGTTGTTGGTGCCCACTATTTTAGCGAACATTTCTGAAATATTGTTCGAGACCATCTTCGAACTTGATCTAAGCTTGAACAAAATAATACGTGGACCAAATCCGTTAAGGCGTTCGGGAGTTATCCAGACACACAGACGGACATGGCTAAATCGAATTCAAATTGTCATAAACGGATTTCGCCCAAACATACTTATTGAGGTCTAAAACCATTATTTCGATAAGGCACATTATTGTCGTATGAGAGTGAATGTATGTACATTGGTTGGTGGTTGGTTTACGTGGTGGCTATAGCCTTCATAGCCTCAATTAGTATTTTAAATATACCGTTTTGAAAACCACACCACTCGTGTAGAGACTGTTATTATGTTTGTTGTGTTGATAATTTATATCCAGCCTGATGAAGTGAGAAACCTCAGAAGGTCTCCCAGATCTAGTTCGGTTATCTCGGTAAGATCGTGCAGGAACGGCCGTCCCAGGGTTTTCAGTCTTTTTTGCAGTTGTGCAGGGCAGGAGCAGAGGAGGTGTTCAACCGTTTCTTCCTCTTCTTCGTTTCCGCAGCTGCGACAGTAGTCATTGTATGGAATATGTAGATGCTTTGCGTGATTACCAATGGCCCAGTGACCTGTTAGTACCGCAATTAGCCTTGCCAGGTTCCGTCGATTTTGGCTGATCAGGAACTTTGTATGTTTGATGTTGTAGTGTGGCCATGTAGATTTTGATATTTTACAAGTTTCAGTCTTGTCCCATCTGATCTCAGCTTGTGAAAGATAGTATTTGAAGATATCCCCTTTAACTACTCCCAATGGTGTTGCGACTGACGCCCTTGAGAGTTCGTTAGAGGCAGATCCCGCTCTAGCTAGTTCGTCTGCTTTTTCGTTACCTTCAAGACCCCTATGACCTGGGATCCAAATGAGAACTACTCTGGTCAGACGTCCTAGCTCAGCGAGTTCTTCTTTACATTCCTTCACCAGCTTTGATGTGACGATATTTGAACTCAATGCTAGGAGCGCCGCTTGACTGTCGACAAAAATTCCTATTGAGTTTGGTGAGTGATGCTGTAGAAGTATTTTGCAAGCTTCCTTAATAGCCAGTATCTCTGCCTGAAAAACACTGCAATCTTCTGGTAGCTTTATTGATGTAGATATATTTGCTTCTTCCGAGTAGACACCAGAGCCGACTCCACAGTTCATCTTAGAGCCGTCCGTGTATACATTGATGTCGTACCCCTTCAGTGCTGTACTATTGTTCCATTCTTTCCTGCTTGGAAATTGAACTTTAAAGGGATGATCAAAGGTTATTGCAGGAGTACAGTAATCAGCGTTGGTTGCTATTTTTCTTGGTAGTTTGAGAAGCACGCAGGCATGTCCGTAGGCTCTATCTCTCCACATGCCTAGAGCACGTAGCCTTGCAGCATTGGAGGCCGCAGTTGCTTTGATGTGTAGATCTATTGACAGTATATGCATCATTGTATTGAGGGCTTCAGCCGGACAAGTTCTCATTGCCCCTGTCACCCCGATGCATGCGGATCTTTGAATACTGTATAGTTTTCTCTGAATTGTTTTCTTTCCCACTGTTGGCCACCAAACTAGTGCTCCATATGTGAGTATTGGTCTTATTATGCTGGTGTACATCCATAACACCATTTTGGGTTTGAGGCCCCAGCGGCTCCCAAACATTTTGCGACATGTGTAGTATGCAACGGTTGCTTTATGAGCACGATGTTCCATATTACGTTTCCATGATAGTTTTGAATCAAGGATAACGCCTAGGTATTTGGCGTGATCTGATAAGGGTATTTCTTGACCTCGTAGTCGTGGAAGATTGGTGAAAGCATATTTGGTTTTTGTAGTAAATATCACCATCTCAGTTTTCCCTGGATTCACTCCCAGACCACTTCTTGTGGCCCAAGTATCCAGCGATTTCAGGGCTCCGCTCATGATGTCACTCATCACGGACGGAAATAAACCGGAGACGAGAATTACCACATCGTCCGCATAAGCAACCACCTTAATCCCCATTTGGTCAAGTTTGCTTAGGATTTCATTAATCACAAGGAGCCAAAGCAGTGGCGAGATCACCCCTCCCTGTGGAGTTCCTCGATTTACGTGCTTTGACAGCGTGCTGTTTCCCAGTGTGGCATTAATGACTCTACTCTGCAGCATGGTGGTTATCCAACCACTGATGAATGGTTCCACGCCAAAGTTATATAGAGCTTGTTCTATTGCTGAGGTGCTAACGTTGTTGAAGGCGCCCTCTATGTCTAAAAAGGCGGCTAAGGTGTATTGTTTGTGCTCCAAGGACATCTCAATAGTCCTAACGACTTCGTGAAGGGCTGTATCTGTCGAGCGTCCTTTAAGGTAAGCGTGTTGACTTGAAGATATGTTGTTTGAGTTCTCCATCTTTTCTCGAATATACACGTCAATGAGCCTTTCTAGTGTTTTAAGCAGAAATGATGAGAGACTTATGGGTCTAAAGTCTTTAGCATTTTCGTGACTACGTTTTCCAGCTTTCGGTATGAAAACAACTTTTACCTGTCTCCAACTCGTAGCAACGTAGTTTAGGGAAAGACATCTACTGTAGATGTGTACTAACCAAGGGTTAATTAAGCTCTCCGCGCTTTGAAGCATTTTTGGTATAATACCATCTGGCCCCGGAGATTTGTAGGGAGAGAAGCTATTGATAGCCAATGTAACTTTACTCGGACTTATAATCTTTCCGGCTTCAGTGTTGTCTGTATTTATAGCTGTATTGGCTTGCTCTTCGTTAGTACTATTCGTGCAACCGGGGAAGTGCGTTGCAAGAAGAATTTCAAGAGATTCGGCCGAGTTTTCTGACCAGGTACCGTCATTTCTCTTTATGTAGGTGGGATTTGAGTGACCCTTTGCCATAACTTTGCTTAGTCTGGCAGTATCTTTGGTTCTGTCGAGAGATCCGCAGAATTCAATCCAGGATTGCTTTTTTGCCTTGGATATTGCTTTTTTATATTCCCTAAGCTTATCCTTGTATGGCTGCCAGGATCCGCTTTGGTAGCTGACGTTGAAAGCTTTTCGTGATTGTTTTCTTAACTTTGAGAGCTCGGACGTCCACCATGGTGGATAACGTTTCTTTGAGCGAGTCAATGGGCATGACACTTTAAAGGCTGTATCTATGGATTTCTCTAGAATGGATACAGCCTTTTCTATGCCTGCTGTAGTTTCATCTGTATGTGGAATATTTGGAAGTTTGTCCTTCAGAACCCTATTGAACTTTTCCCAGTTCGTTCTCTTAGGATTGCGAAAACAATTAGTGGGCGTTGCCTTTTCAGATATGTTGAATAGTATCCAATTGTGATCTGAAAAGGACCTCTTATCGGATACTATCCAGTTGTCTATTTCAATTTGCCGTCTATCTGATACTAGCGTGAGGTCGATGACCTCCTGCCATCCCCTAAAGTTCTCCGAGCTTGGAAATACAAAAGTTGGGTTAGTACCTTTGTTGCATATAGTGAGGTTGTTAGTATTTATGAAATCTAAAACTGACTCACCTCTGTCGTTTGTTTCAGAGCTGCCCCACAGGGAATGTCTTGCGTTAGCGTCGCAGCCAATGATTATGGTGTCATGTGGTAGAGTGGCCCCCATAAAGCTCGAGACCTCGCTTGGTGGAGCTTCTCTGGAATGGGCCATGTAGCAAGAGGCAATAAGGAACTGCTTACCGTTTTCCAGTTCCACTCTTGCAACGGTAAAGTCTGCTGTGCTAAACTGGGGACATAAGAAAGCGTTTATGGTGTTTTTGACAATTAGACATGATCTAGGCTTACCATTATCCTTCATGTATATCGTCTTGTAACCTCTGTTATCCAAGCCTTTTACTTCGTTTTCGTAAACGTAGGGTTCCTGTATGATGCCTATGTCAAGATCCTCCTCAACTAGAAGGATCCGCAGGTTATCTGAAGCAATTCTCGAGTGCTTCAGATTGATCTGCACGACCTTAAACATCATTTTTATTGGGTGAAGATGTGGGTGGCCCCTCTAGCTGCATATTGTCGAGCAGCATACCGGCATCGTCGATGTCAGCTTCATCGTCTTCTCCATTCGGGCCATGTGGGCGTAGTATTTTGACTTTGGCTTCCCTTATGCCAAAGAACAACTTGTTCCCCAATCTTTCGAGAGCCTCTACTCCGGCCTCAGTAATTGAGAGAACTAAGCTCATGCTGTTATTATTAGGTGGCTCAGTGGCGATTACGGACCACTCGTCCATCGGAACATCCTTGTTCATTTTCGCCAGACATTTCAGCAGCTTTGGCCCGTCGCACTCTATCTTGGGCAACCAAACTCTGGCACGAGGTCTCATCGGGATTTCTTGGGCCGGGATCAGCTTCAGGCTGATGTCGTCCCAAGCATTGCTAAGCTTAGCTATGCTTTTTTCCAGAAACTCCTTTGAGTACTCATCCATACATTTGATCACCCTGTAACCACGATGTACCTCGCTGGAGTCGAAATGGGGTACAGGAGAATCCTCGTTTGCCAGAACGTGTTCCATAACCAGTTCCGACAATTTGGTTTCTACAGTACCCCATTCCGCCGTGGTGATAGGGGACAGCTTACCCTCCTTTTCGTTAGCTATGGCAACCAGCATGTTGTCCTTAACAACTTCATTGAAGGGGCGTTTTGTTGTAGATGATGTAGTGGTGTTGTGTTTGAGCTTCTTTCGCTTTGCGGGCTTTGTGTCCTCCGTCCGGGAACGCTCTCGCTTGGAAGAAGATTGGCGATCGTTGATATGTGAGATTTTGGCTTTCTCATACTCCTCAACAATTTGTGTATATTTGAGCTTGTCTGCCTCATCCCGTTCATCCACTGTACCGTTAGCAGCATTCTTGGCTATCTTGCCGAGAATAAACTTCGCCTTTTGGTACAGGGATTTCCGAACGTCGGACGGACTTTTCTTTTTTAGGTTGGGTTCAGTAGTTTGTCCATCTTTCTTGACGGACAGAGTCGCTGTTTTGTTGGTATTTTGTTGTTGAAGTGAGTTACAGCTGTTTGCAGAGCTGACTACACTTAGTTGGCTAGCTACCAGCTTCTGGCTGGATGCTAAGAGTTCATCCTCGGAGGAGTTGCCAGGCTGCAACCGAGGAGTTTTGTTTTGGTGTTTGTTTGTTTTTGTATTTTTCTCCATGTATTGATCCCACGAGTGTGCCGTAAGGGGATGGACCATCGTACGCAGTGACGGCGTGCGCAGACTAGGCTATTAATAAGTACAGCTCGACCCGTGCCCTGGCGTCGAGGGGGAATTGCTAGCGACCAGACTTCTTTAGACACTTGTCGGCCATTCAGATCCTCAGCACAACTCCCACTACCTTGATCTTAAAAGTGTTTGTATATATGTCGCTAGTCCCAAGGTGAACTGTGGATAAATCAGTCCACCCTCTGGGCTCGTGACAATTCCCTCCTCCTTTTGCAACCGGGCTTGGGACCGTCTTTGGCGGAGTATGTACATTAGGCCGGGGCGATTTGAAAACCTTAATGGGGCCGTTGCGTTTCTGATTCCTGGGATGGAACTGAACAAAAAAGTCTACTGGATCATATGTCTACGATGAAAATCTTTTTTTTTTTTGACATCTTGGCATATAACAGCAAAACAAACTAAAGGCATTTTCGTTCTCCATGGATCCCAACACGATGGAATTTTGCATCAGAACGCTTGAATATTTTTCTGGTCAACTTTTGTAGCACAGTGCCATTTATCGACATTTTCCGAAAAGTTTGCACCATCTCAAGACCAAAAATGCCTGAAAAGGCGTTCCTAATGTACATATTTTAGACCGACACAAAAACACAAAAAATGTTTTGATTCGATTTTCTACCCCCTAAATTTGTTCCATTTGATCCAAAAACCTCATTTATGAAATTTTATGGCGATAGGTTAAGGTTAACCCGTGCCACCCGGGCGAGCTTTGTTTCCCTAGTAATTTGTATGGGGCCAAAGGTGCATTTTCAAGAAAAAATTTTAAAAGCAAAATTTATGGTCCAATCTGTGAACATTTTTTACCAATTCATTGTTGTGGCTTAAACACGAATCCTACAAAAATTGTGAAAATCGGATCGGATTTTGATATAGCTCCGATAGGAAGATTTAAGGTATTTTTGACCACATATAGGTATATCGAAATATTATCCGATTTTTGCAATATTTTGTAGGATTCGATTTTTAACCACAACATTGAAGTGGTTAGCCTAAATGCTGTGGGTATAATTAGAACTTGGAGGGAACACGAGCCCCAGTGCTACGTCGGCGGTCTGGCGGTAAGCGGAGAAAAGACCGCCATGAATAAAACAAAAACAAACAGCATCAACTTGAAGGTAATACTATGTTCGGCCTTAGAAACAAACGTTCGGTTATTGCCATCCGAGAAATGCCCTTTAAAATATTTTTAATCTAACTTCCAGTGATTCGATGCTCTCCGATAGACGGAGAAATCCCTCCATTGAAAAATACAACACATTAGAATACTGTGCAAAAACTACCCAAAACTTTTGCTTAAAGTTTTTTTTTTAATTTTTGTTGTGTTCTTTTGTTTCTCAGCATCTTATTCTTGGTCATGCCCGCTAAATAGCCCTACACATTATACATAAGCGAACTTATTTAAATGCCCCGAGACAGACATTAGACAACTTGACGAAATTACTGTTTAAGTTGTTTTCAATGTTGCTGTCATTTCTGACATTTTTTCACTACTTTATAAAATTTTGTACTTTATGTGCCTGTGCACATAACAATGCCAACATAAAATGACACTATTTTTGCTCGTGATGTAGCATGTTGGATAACAAAATTTTATTAGGCGGCCATAGGATGAGGATGAACATCTTCATAGAGGGCATCTTTACCCAGAAAAATTAATTTTATAATAGAAAAATGAGATACAGTAATTAAATAAGAAACCAACTTCTAATTGATTATTTGAAAATACAGAGGAAATTCCCACGAACAAACCGATAGGGTGATCTTCAGAGAATATGGAGGCTACCATAGAAGCCATGACTACTTGGATGTTTTTCTAAGATGTTTAGTTGTACTTTAAATATTTATTTTCTTCTAGGAAGCAGTATTCCTGAATGGACAATCAGAGATTTATCATTGTGTCAGCGACATTTTTCCAGTGTATCGAAAGTAATACTACTTGTAGGGAACAATATTCCTATACGTTTTTACTGTATATGTGGACTTTGTATTGAAGGATACCTCTTTTCCCACAGACCTATCAATGAATGTTCGAATTTTGTCAACAAATTGTTGTTGAAAATACCTCGAGACCAGCAGAAGATAGTGTCTCAACCTTAAGACTCCATTATATTTTAAAATTGTGTCAATATTTCAATGCAACGGTCAACTCCTTTCACACCCCCAAATAATTGATGGCTTATTTATTTTCTATTCATAATTCTAATCATTTAACACAAGTTTTTCCATTTCCCCATTCAACATTTTTCTGCTAAATTAACATAGCTGTGTGTGCGCTTTCTCTGTAGGCCATTATCCTGTTAGATGCACCATGTTGTCGCTGTTATTACCTTCACAGCAAAACATACCGCCAAAAACATGACATGGAATAGTTGATCGACCACACGCTGTGTTATTAATTTATTTTGGCTCAGTTTCTTGACTTCCACACCACCCTCTCCACTTCAACACTGTAATGGCAACACGATAAATCGAGTGGTAATGTTTTGTTTTTGGGGGTTTCTGTTTGATAAGTTTTAAATTTGCCTTCATCTTATCGTATTTCCTGTACACACTTCTCTAACACCCTCTTGGTAAGCGTATGCACACTCATCCGGCAGCTTGTAATAACCATTTTGCTCTCCGATGATGTAAACACGAACATATTACATGATAACGAGAGCAATGTTTGACACACCACCACCAGCACATCATCACTGCTCGGCATCATTTGTGAAAGAGATTGAGGGTTGTTTGCAAGTTTCATCCCCTAAGAATAGAGTTGCCATATAACACTGCGAGATTGTACAATGTTCATTAGTAACACAAATTGACATATTATTTTCTTTAAGAGGACTTGACTATAACTTATAGTGCTTCTATAGACCCTTTCTCAAAGATAGGAGGCTTCTATAGACCCTTTCTGAAAGAAAAGGTGCCTCTACGAGTATAGACCCTTTCTGAAAGAAACGGGGCTTCTTTAGACCCTTTCTCAAAGAAACAGTGCTTCTTTAGACCCTTTCTCAAAGAAAGGGTGTTTCTATAGAACTATCTCAAAGAAAGGGTGCTTCTATAAACACTTTCTGCAGGAAAGTTTGCTTCTATAAACCCTTTCTGGAGGAAAGGTTGCTTCTATAGACCTTTATGAAAGAAATGGTGCTTCTATTGACGCTTTCTGAAGGAAAGGGTGCTTCTATAGACCCTTTTTCAGGGAAAGTGTGCTTCTATAGACCCTTTCTCAAAAAAAGTGTGTTTCTATAGACCCTTTCTCAAAGAAAGGGTACTTCTATAGACCCTTTCTCAGAGAAAAGGTGCTTCTATAGACCTTTTCTCAAAGCAAGGGTGCTTCTATAGACACTTTCTCAGAGAAAGTGTGCTTCTATAGACCTTTTCTCAAAGAAAGGGTACTTCTATAGACCCTTTCTCAAAGAAAGGTTGCTTTTATAGACCCTTTCTCAAAGAAAAGGTTCTTCTATAGACCCTGTCTAAAAGAAAGGGTTCTTCTATAGACCCTTTCTGAAAGACAGGGTACTTCTACAGACCCTTTCTCACAGAAAAAGTGCTTCTATAGACCCTTTCTCCAAGAAAGGGCATTTCTATAGACCCTTTCTCAAAGAAAGGGTGCTTCTATAGACCTTTTATCAGAGAAAGCGTGGTTCTATAAACCCTTTCTTAAAGAAAGGATGCTTCTATAGACACTTTCTCAGAAAAAGGGTGCTTATATATACCTTTTCTCCAAGAAAAGGTACTTCTATAGACCCTGTCTTAAAGAAAGGGTTCTTCTATAGACCCTTTCTCAACAAACGGGTGCTTCTATAGACCCCTTCTGATAGAAAGGATGCTTCTATAGACCATTTCTGATAGAAAGGGTGCTTCTATAGACCCTTTCTCATAGAAAGGGTGCTTCTATAGACCCTTTCTCAAAGAAAGGGTGCTTCTATAGACCCTTTCTCAAAGAAAGGTTGCTTCTATAAAACCTTTCCTAAAGAAAGAGTGCTTCTATAGACCCTTTCTCAGAGAAATGGTGCTTCTATAGACCCTTTCTCAGAGAAATGGTGCTTCTATAGACCCTTTCTCAACAAACGGGTGCTTCTATAGACCCTTTCTCAACAAACGGGTGCTTCTATAGACCCCTTCTGATAGAAAGGATGCTTCTATAGACCATTTCTGATAGAAAGGGTGCTTCTATAGACCCTTTCTGATAGAAAGGGTGCTTCTATAGACCCTTTCTGATAGAAAGGGTGCTTCTTTAGACCCTTTCTGATAGAAAGGGTGCTTCTATAGACCCTTTCTGATAGAAATGGTACTTCTATAGACCCTTTCTCAAAGAAAGGGTACTTCTATAGACCCTGTCTTAAAGAAAGGGTTATTCTATAGACCCTTTCTCAAAGAAAGGGTGCTTCTATAGACCCTTTCTCAAAGAAAGGTTGCTTCTATAAAACCTTTCCTAAAGAAAGAGTGCTTCTATAGACCCTTTCTCAGAGAAATGGTGCTTCTATAGACCCTTTCTCAGAGAAATGGTGCTTCTATAGACCCTTTCTCAACAAACGGGTGCTTCTATAGACCCCTTCTGATAGAAAGGATGCTTCTATAGACCCTTTCTGATAGAAAGGGTGCTTCTATAGACCCTTTCTCAAAGAAAGGGTGCTTCTATAGACCCTTTCTCAAAGAAAGGGTGCTTCTATAGACCCTTTCTCAAAGAAAGGGTTCTTCTATAGACCCTTTCTCAAAGAAAGGGTGCTTCTATAGACCCTTTCTCAAAGAAAGGGTGCTTCTATAGACCCTTTCTCAAAGAAAGGGTGCTTCTATAGACCCTTTCTCAAAGAAAGGGTGCTTCTATAGACCCTTTCTCAAAGAAAGGGTGCTTCTATAGACCCTTTCTCAAAGAAAGGGTGCTTCTATAGACCCTTTCTCAAAGAAAGGGTGCTTCTATAGACCCTTTCTCAAAGAAAGGGTGCTTCTATAGACCCTTTCTCAAAGAAAGGGTGCTTCTATAGACCCTTTCTCAAAGAAAGGGTGCTTCTATAGACCCTTTCTCAATGAAAGGGTGCTTCTATAGACACTTTCTCAAAGAAAGGGTGCTTCTATAGACCCTTTTTCAAAGAAAGGGTACTTCTATAGACCCTTTTTCAAAGAAAGGGTACTTCTATAGACCCTTTCTCAAAGAAAGGGTGCTTCCGTAAAACCTTTCTGAAAGAAAGGGTGCTTCTAGAGACCCTTTCTGAGGGAAAGGGTGCTTCTATAGAGTCTTTTTGAAAGGAAGGGTGCTTCTATAGAGTCTTTTTGAAAGGAAGGGTGCTTCTATAGAGTCTTTCTGAAAGAAAGGGTGCATCTATAGAACCTTTGTGAAAGAAAGGGTGCATCTATAGAACCTTTGTGAAAGAAAGGGTGCATCTATAGAACCTTTCTGAAAGAAAGGGTGCATCTATAGAACCTTTCTGAAAGAAAGGGTGCTTCTATAGGCCCTTTCTCAGAGAAAGGTTGCTTCCGTAAAACCTTTCTCAAAGAAAAGTTGCTTCCGTAAAACCTTTCTCAAAGAAAGGTTGCTTCCGTAAAACCTTTCTCAAAGAAAGGTTGCTTTTGTAAAACCTTTCTGAAAGAAAGGGTGCTTCTAGAGACCCTTTCTGAAAGAAAGTGTGCTTCTACAGACCCTTCCTGAAAGAAAGTGTGCTTCTACAGACCCTTCCTGAAAGAAAGTGTGCTTCTATAGACCCTTCCTAAAAGAACGTGTGCTTCTATAGACACTTTCTGAAAAAAAGGGTGCTTCTATAGACCCTTTCTCAAAGAAAGGTTGCTTCTGCAGACACTTCCTGGAAGAAATGGTGCTTCTATAGACCCTTTCTGAAGGAAACGGTGCTTCTGAAAGAAATTATTGATCTTAATCTTTTGTGAAAAGATCGAATGGTCATCTATAGTAGACCCTACTATAAAAAATCTAAGAGTCTTCTATGAGAATATTTTTGATGTTTCTATGAGGTCTTCTGTAAGGAAGACTTAATGGTCTTCTTAAATAACATGCCGGAGAATGTTTTGCCCAAAGTGGCAACTCACTCCCTCATCTAAATAAAATTTGCTCTCATATTACAAACACTCTATATGTTTGTATGTTTGTATGAATATATGCGACACTGCATAATATTTGTTAACCATTAACAGAAGTATTTCTAAGCTTCAATACTGCACTACATGCACACAGCCCTCATTGCATTACATTGCCTTCCCAAATGGCAGAAGTTCTTGTACTGAAGTGGTGTTATAATTTCCCTTTAATATGCTTGCTATCCATTAAGGATTTTTATGTGAAAATAATTACAAAATATCCATTGCCTTGTAGGAAATTGTGACACTCTAGATTCTTACCCTCATGAAATTTAGAACGAAAATGTAACACGAAATGCGGTCATTGAGTTATGGATATGGGAAGGAGGGAGTTTTTCTCTGGTAGTTTGTTCAGATGCACTACGAGGGTTTTTTTTCTTCTTAGAATTGTATTCAGCGTTCAAATGTGTCAATGACACACAATTGAACGTCATGGTTTGTTATAAGTGGAACATTATAAACCAATTAAAAATCAATATGAACTTTCAAAACAGGGTGTTGAATATCTTTGAGGTCTGTAATATCAACTTTATTGAAAAAAAAACAACAAAAAATAGCGCCATCAATTCACACTTATCACGTGTTTTCAAACCAAAGCAATTGCATGAATTGAAATCAATAATCCAATAGGGAACTATAAACAGTTCTCTCCATGAGGATTAATGTGGATTAGGTAGTGTATTGTCACGTTTACTTTTACTGCCACGTACATACATGCATGTGCTAGAAATCCATGATTTAGTGTAGATTCAAACATGAGGTTTTAATCTAATAAGTAGTTATAACGTTTCAACTAATTTTGAGGAAATTGCAGAGAAAATGTGTGTCATCCTTGAAATGGAAATATTAGGGATACAATAAGGGCAAGAATTTGTAAACTGTTGTAAAATTTTGTCCTTGAGGTAAAACTAAGGATGGACTTCGTTCTTTGTTGCACCTTCTGTTAAAACATTTTGAGGTGATCTTCTTAAATTGGGTTTGTCATCGAAGTTTTGAAAATAGCATTTTAGGTAACTGAAGGCTTGTGTTCAAATTATATTATAGCTGAAGCCTTCTCACTTATCCGTACAAAATAGGTAATACTTAGAGGTGGACGCCGATAAAAAGCTTTTGTGGCAGAGATAGACACGTTTGTATTCCTTAGCAAAATACTGTTCTGTTCAGGGTACTCTACAAGAAATGTAAAGATGACATTTCATAGATTGGTGTAGGTGGTAAAATGCAGGAGATATTGCATAAGGTACTAACACGTCCCAATTTTTTGTTATCCCAAATTACCCATAGCATGTTTTGAATTGCGAATGTCGTTGCTTCTAAAAAACCTAATAAAACTGTTGTTGCAATGAAACGCCTAGGTGAATTCCAAAAATGCATCCTGTTATGTCAAACAAAGAACACACATAAAGCTTTGAATCAATATTAGAGTATCGGGAGTGGTAATTTTCCCGTCATTTGAATCGTTTTAGACAATTTGCAGTCGATTTAGCTTTGTCCGTCCGTCTGTGTGCTTGGTGGTCACTATAACTCTCGAAATGAGTAACCGATTTCGTCCAAAATTTACACATGGTAATATTTCTTCCAAATTTAGATGAAGTTCGGAGATTGATTATGCCGCTTCACATTTTCAAAATTCTCCAATTAAGCGCAGTTTAAAGTCGATTCGAGCCCCTTCAAAGTTGACAACCCCAGCAAACGTTTTAAGGAACATGATCTGCACCTGGAATGTTCGCACTCTTTATAGAAAAGGTGCAGTTTACACACTGCTATATGTTCTTGTAAAGCACAAAGCCGGTATTACTGGCACACAGGAAATATAATGAAATAGGAAAGGTGTCTTGATAACATCTAGAAATAACGCACAGAATTATAGCTGTAAAAATGTTTGCTTGCGGATTTTTACCCAACATTATGAAAATTCAGTCTCCACAATGAAACATCTGACAACGAAATGATTCTGATAGACTTCGCAGCAGCTTAAAAACGTGGTTGTTAGTGTAACCAGATGTAAGCATCTTGGCAAGAAACAAGATACCAAATTGATCACGTTTTGATAGATAGAAATCGCATCGGATTAAAGGTAGCATATAAAGTTGAACAACTTTGCCGAACAACTGGTCCAATTGCTTAACGAAAGCACTTCTCGTTCCAATAACACGTCAGCACAGTGGCAGAGTATTACCCACTCAGTGCCAACCACAGCAAGAATCGATACATGTATACCAGAGGTCCCCACCAAGAAACCCATGGTTGACCAGGTTTGTCGTGCTGCGTTTTTTCCGCAGGAAAAATAGAGAAATAGGTAAGCGGAAATGTGAGAAAATAACGATGTACAGGAGCCAGAATCAAATCCGAGAATAATTAGGCTGCAGGAGCCGATTCTTTATCAGCTGAGCTCTTCAAGACTATAGACTACGCGCAAATAAAGTGTATAGAGGTGATTGCAACCTGATATCCCGGCCAAAAGAAATGAAATAAGAATTTGCGCTTAAATTTTAGGGATATGAGTGAAATATTGAGTAAAAGACCAAAGCAACCATAGGCTGGACATATCAGATCGACTTTAGATCTTGTAAAACCAGCATTTACCATATATTTACTTTGCTAGAAATCCTGCAAAAGTCCCAAAAGATGCAGATCGGCACTTATCATATTTTTGTGGATTAAAGAGGAGCCTTCAACAGTTCCTTACGTTCAAACGTTTGAATTTGATATCCCCGCAAAGCTCAATCGACTCTAATACTCGGTCCTCAATTAAAATAGGAAAGAACCTTTCCAAACAGTTCAATACCGCAAGAGGTTTCAGACAAGGATACAACCTTTTGTGTGACTTAGTCAACATACTGCTGGAAAAGGTTATTCCAGATGCAGATGTTAGAAGAAATGACACAATTAACACCAATAGACACATGTTACTTGCTTATGCTGATGATATATACATTAGGGTGGGGCGATTTGTGTGGAAGGAAAAAAACCTTAATGAGCCCTTCGCGTTTCTGATTCCTGGGATTGAACTGAACAAAAAAGTCCACTGGACCATATATCTACCGTGAAAATCGAGCCTCCCGATTTTGACTTTAATTTTTTTATTGACGTTTTTTTGGATATTTTGGCATATAACAGCCAAACCATTGAGATATTCGATCCAACACAAAGACAAACATTGTAGCCAAGACAGTAATTGTAATAAAGGAATTTCTCACAATTTTCAAAATAAATATTGAACAAAATAAAAAAAACATTATATTTTTGAAAATTATGAGAAATTCCTTTATAGGTTTTTTGTGGGGTTTTTCAGACATAAACCACTATAACTTATCCATTTGTTAACCGATTTAAAACAATAATAGCTTATTCAAAAGACATTATTCACCACTTTAAAAGGAAGAAGGATCAAAAGAAATCCGTTGTGGAAAAAATAATATATGCTCGTTTAAATTTGAAAATGTAAGAAACCCAGATTTTCAATACTTTTACCGTTATAAAAAAGTAGAACGAAGTGACCCAAACGAAATAAAGGCATTGTCGTTGTCCATGGATCCCAACACGATATAATTTTGCATCAGAACACTTGAATATTTTTCGGGTCAAATTTTGTAGCACAATGTCATTTATCGACATTTTCCGAAAAGTTTGCACATTCTTAGGGCCAAAACTGTCTGAAGGAGCGTTCCAACGCTTTTGCGATGTATTAGAGAGTTTTCAATTACTGTCTTCGCTACAATGTTTGTCTTTGTGTTGGATCGAAAATCTCAATGGTTTGGCTGTTATATGCCAAAATATCCAAAAAACGTCAATAAAAAACTTAAAGTCAAAATCGGGAGGCTCGATTTTCACGGTAGATATATGGTCCAGTAGACTTTTTTGCTCAGTTCAACCCCAGGAATCAGAAACGCGATGGGCCCATTAAGGTTTTCAAATCGCCCCGGCCTAATATACATCATGGGACGGTCAGAAAGGGATGTCACTGATACCTTTAGGAGAGTTGACGGAGAATCTGCTAAAGTGGGTCTGGCGGTAAACAGCTACAATACCTCGTTGATGGTGTCGACGAAGATTTCGTCAACCTTGGCACAACACAATGAAACATCTGGCAATGAATTGAGACTGATAGACTTCGCAGCGGCAAAAAACATGGTAGTTAGCAGCACCAGATTTAAAAATCTGGACATCCAATAGGGGACTTGGCGCTCTCCAGATCAGAAAACAAGAAATCAAATTGATCACGTTGTGATAGATGGAAGACATTCATTGAGCGTATTGGATGTGCTTTCGTTCCGAGGTACGCACCCGGTTAAAGCACTTGTCGTCCCGATAACATATCAGCACAATGGCAAAATATTGCCCACTGCATGCAAACAGCCGCAAAATCGGCTTTAGACCTGGCAAGCCCACCATTGACCAGATATTTACCCTGCGGCAAATCCTGGAGAAGGCCCAAGAGATGCACATCGATACCTACCACCTATTTGCCGATTATAAGGCAGCCTTCGACTGTCCCATACGCCCAAAATTATTCCAAGCTATGTCTGAATTTGGTATCCCCGCAAAGCTCATTCGGCTTTGCAAGATGGCTTTAACTGATACTAGGTCCTCAATTAAAATAGGAAAAAACCTCTCCGAACAAATCAGTTCCAAAAGATGTTTTAGACAAGGAGACAGCCTTTCGTGTGAAATTTTCAACATCCTGCTGGAAAAGATTATACGAGATGCAAATGTCAAAAGAAATGGCACAATATACAGCAACAGCTATGTGTTACTTGCTTATGTTGATGACATTGACATCATGGGACGATCGACGACGAGGAAGTATTTGATACCAGCAAAAATGGGTCTGGCGGTAAACGGCGAAAAGACAAAGTTGATGGTGTCAAAGCGCAATGCGTCCATTGAGATCGGACCAACTGTTGAAGTTGGTTCCTATAATTTTCAGATAGAAAGATACTTCGTATACCTCGGCACCGCCGCAAACACAACAAACAACATCAGTTGTGAAATAATAAGAAGAATTGTATTGGCCAACATATGCTACTTTGGCTTCAGTAAGCAGTTTAAAAACAAAGCCACATCTCGTGAAACAAAAACAAAACACTGATGCAACCCGTCCTAATGTATGGTTCCGAAGTATGGGTACTTGCGCAAGCAGATAAGGCAGTGCTTTGTGTGTTTGGAATGCCAAGGCTTCGATGAAGTAAACAAGTGAAAACGAAATCAAAAAATACGAGTAGGCCGAGTAGGCAAAATAAAGCAACAAATAGAGAGGAATGAAAATATGTTCTTAGCTCGGTTTATAGAACAAATGTAGATGACAAGCTAAGTAAGTAATTAATGCTGGATGCTCAAAATTTGGTGTGCTTAGATAATATTTATTTTAATCGCATCAATAATTCGATTTTTGTTCATGGGTGGAACCACTGTGGACCGATGCTCAAAAGTTAAAAATTGTTTCTGTAAAAGGGTGTGAACGATAACTCTCGAAAGGAGCAATCGATTTGGTCCAAAATTTGCAGATTCTTTCTAGATATAGATTGGGTTCGAATATGGACTATATCGGCCAACTTCTTCGGATACCTACCACAAACAAGTAGGAAAAAGTGAAGTTTAGGAACTCCTCACGGATCATTTTGAATTTTTTTTCAGCAGGTTGTCCTTGCGACCTCTTTACTACGGTACAATTTTTATCGGAGGCAATGGGTTAAAAGCAAAATATCCTGACAGTACCCACTAAAATTGCAAATCAAAAAAATAATTCTCGCAGGGAGGTTCTGATTGGCCCAATCTTGATAGTTTTATTTCATCCAGTCATGTATCAGGTTGGAATATGGTCTATATTGGTTCCGTCCTTCTGGTATCTTCCACACAAAATTTGGGAAAAATTCAGTTTGAGGACTCGTCCCGAATCTATTTGCAATTTTTCATTTATAGAAGGTTGTTTTTAGAATCCCTATAACAGCAATACTTCCTGAGATAACGACCCAAAATCTTCAAAAGCAAAAAAAATAATGTCGGCACATAACAAAATAGAAAGAGAGCAAGATAACTCTCAAGCTTTTTTCAAAAATTTCTTCCAAACTTAGTTTAACGTAATTTAATATTTCGAGCTCTATACGAATCAGAAGTTTGCTTACTAAAAATGTTTGGTACATATATGTCAATGTCTTGGTATAGCCCCTCATTACGGTAACTACACATTCCAGGTATTTTGAAGTCAAGTCGTGATACAAAATCAATATATTGTATATATAAGCATAGTTATTGCGTCTGCTTTATATATGAAATTTTGTGGCGATCGGTTTACGTTAACCACCCGAGCATTGTTTTAGTGAATTTCCATGAAAATTCTCTAAAGGTCGCAATGATGGTCCAATCGATAAAAAAAACTTTATAATATCATTGTTGTTCCACCGTGGTGCAATGGTGCAATGGTATGCACGCCCGCCTTGCACGCAGAAGGTCAGTGGTTCGATTCCCCGGCCAGGCAACATCAAACATTTTTCAACGGTGGAAAAATACCCCTCAGTAATGTTGGCGACATTTCCTGAGTATTTCAGCCTTGAAAAACTTCTCTACAAGTGGTGCCTTAAGGCACGCCGTTCGGACTCGGCGATAAACAGTAGGTCCTATATCATTGAGCTTAATATGAATCGGGGTGCACTCATTGATATGAGAGAAGTCTCCCTTGTCCCGTATGGGATGTTGTGGAACAATGTTTTTGTTTTAATATCATTGTTGTGGCTAAAAAAATGAATCCTACAAAAATTTTTGAAAATTGGATTGGATTTTAATATAGATATATTGGGCCCAAAATAGGACAAATAAGCATAGTTAGAAACTATATCAAAAACAAATTTCAAATTATTTTTCATGATTTCCTGTTTGAATTGAGCTCTTGTTTTCAATGAAAACGAAAAGTTCACTCATAATTAAGATTTGTACATTAGTGTTATGACTTTTTTATAACCTCTTATCCTGTATCATAGCGTGATGAGTGTCTACTAGGGTTATGACTTTTTTACAACCTCATATCCCTGTATCATAGCGTGATGAGTTTTGTCATAAGATTACATAAATTCATAATTATAAGGTGATTCGGTGAAAAAACCTCACGCACAAAATGATTTGAAAATTTATTAAAATTATGGACAATTTTTTGAAGTCACTGTAAGCAGATATACAATTGAAATTAAACTTTAGAGTCACATGAAATAATTAAACTGACATAACATTTATTTCTCACTAATTTTCTTCAATTCTGAGAATCGTAAAAATGTCGTAAACGCTTTTATTTTAAGATATAATTTTTTAACAGAAAACAAAAAATTTTAAATTTTTTCAAAGTGGTTTGTGCATGACCTTTTTCAATATTTGAATGAAATGAATATTATTACAGTTATTAGTAGGCTTATATTTATTCATTCGTGCAACAAAAAATAGTTTTTGAAAAAAAAATTTCAATTCATAAATTTTTTCAAAAAATACCAATCTTCATATCTCGACGAGATAGAGCGATTTTGAGATGTGTGTCCGTCCGTCCGTGTGTCCGTCTGTCCATTATAAATTGTAATCAAACTCCATGCCGCAATTATGGACCGATCACGAAGTTTGGTATGGAGGTCGGCTTCACATCAGAATAGATCGCAATTATAGCTCAATAGTCACGAAATTTTGCACGAGGTAAGAGTTTAGGTAAAAGAAAATGCCTATAATTTTTCATGATGATCTGATATTATTTAGCGGGTGACATAGACCATTACTTTCGTATGAAAAATATACAAATTTTATTTTTGGTCAATATTTTAATTCCTGGAGGGCATATACCGGCAAAGTAGCCTACATATGGAAAAATAACTACTGACCGTTCCCCTGATGCAAATTGCAATAATCTGTCTGCTAGGTAACGGGCCTACTGCCTAATATATAATGGGTTTTGTGTAGAGAACCACAATTTCCTCCCATGCTACAAATTATCTCTATCATGACAGGGAAATTTTTAGTTCAGTTGTCCAACTGGATGTTTTACGACCAAAGATGTGTCTCATCGAAATAATGGTTTTAGACCCTAAGTATGTTTGGACGAAATTCGTTTCAGACAATATGGAGTCGATTAAACCCTGTCCGTTCAAATTTTTTCCGAAAAATTGTGTGAACGATGACTGGCGAAGTGAGCAATCGATTGATAGATCGGGTAAGACTATATCGGTCCACACCTTCGGGTACGTCCCACACAAAATTCGGAAAAGTGAAATTTAAGAGTCCTCTAGAATCGTTTTGAGTTTTTCAAGCAGATTGTCCTTGCTGTCCCCTTTACGATGCACTATAGGTAATTTGCCCTGTTTTTGAGACAAAAATTAATAACAGCGGAATTAAAGGATTTTTTAACTTTTTAAATTATTTATGTGTAAAAGTGAGATAAAACAAAGATTTTTACAGATAAATTCGGATATAAGGAACAACGGTTATAAGCAACTACGTATATAACGAACAAAGCTATTTTTTCCAATGCCATTTTCGGATATACTGAACAATATGTCGCCATTACGTATTTTACTTGCAATGCAATTGTAAACAACAATATTTTTTACATTAATTATTTATTTCCTCAAACCAAACTTCCACAATTTTAAGACTTTTTATTGAGAAGTAACCTAATAAAATCTCATAAATATCAAAAAACGGGCAAAATCGGGTTTTGAAATCTAGTAATACCAATTCAAAAGACTTTCAGTAATGTGTTCTAGGTGGCAAAATCACGGCCAAACACGGCCAATTTAGTATAAGTATATATGAAGTGAGTTTAGGAAAAATAAAATATTTATTTCTGACTTTTTGTGTTTTTTGGTCGCTACCCAAAATTTTTAAGGTACATTATATATTAAATAAATTCCTCTCGCAATTGCCAATCTATTCCATTTAACATATATTTATATTTGGTTTATATTTTGTTTATTTTTCGGCGGTTTTAAGTACATTGAAATATGCCTTACAACATATATTTTTTAAGTTCTTCTTCGAAATTCTCATTTTGAATGCAATTAAAACCGCGATAATGACGCTATTTTGAAAAATGTCATTCATATTAATAAATTTTGACATGTTCTTTTTTCAATGCCAACTATAAAATTATTATTATTAAAAGTTGCAAAATCGACTTTTTGCCTCAAAAACAGGGCAAATTACCTATAGTGCGATGGTACAATTGCAATACCAAGTCCATACTTCCTGAGATTATGGCCAAAAAGCTCCAAGAAACCCTGAAAAACAAACAAGAAACCTAAAAAATGGCAAATCCGCAAGATAACTCTCAAGGGGATCCTCTGATTTTTCCAAACTTTGCACACCGTATTATTTCATCCAGTCATGTATCAGGTTGGAATATGGACTATACCGGTCCCGTCCTTCGAGTACCTCCCACACAAAAATTCGGAAAGTGCAGTTTGAGGACTATCGGACCTATTTGAATATTTTGAAGGAGGTTCTTTCTTTCTTTTTCCGGGGTAAGTACATACTTCCTGAGATATTGGAAAAGGGAGGGACAAGGGAGGCTTCTCTTATATCAATGGATTCATATTAAGTTATTGATATGTGACCTAGTTTTTATCGCCGATTCCGAACGGCGTGTCCTATGTTGCCACTTGTAGAGACGGTTTTCATGGCTGAAATACTCAGGAAATATCGCCAACATTACAAAGGGGTATTTTGCCACCGTTTAAAATTTGGTGTGACCAGGCCTGGAAATCAAACCCCGACTTTCAGCGTCCAAGGCGGTTGCACATAGCTAATTCCTAGAGGTTGTGGTGTAGGGTATCACATGGTCGGCCCGTCCGACTATAGCCTTTGCTTACTTGTTTTAAAATTGATTTGTGCGTGAACTTTTTTTATATTTCAATGGAATAAACGATAGCGTAGTGATTCTTAGACAAAAGTTCATTAATCCTTGCTACAGGAAATCATGTTTGAGAAAAAATGTCAAAAAGTCATAAGCCTAATGTCTACAGAAAATTACATGAAATCTTAATTTTAAGGTAATGCGCTGAAAAAAACTCACGCAAAAATGATTTTAAAATTTAACGATTTTAAAATATAAATTTATTTATTTATAACTGTTAGCAGATATATAATTGAAAGTAAACTTTAGAGCCACATGAGATAAACGAACTGACATAACATTTGTTTCTCACTAATTTTCTTTAATTCTGAGAATAATAAAAATGTAAACGATTTTTGTCTCAAAGACATACTTAAAAAAATCAGAATTTTTCAAAATGGTTTGTGCATGACCTTTTTAATATTTGAATGGAATAGAAGTTATTTAAGTGATTAAAAGGCAAAAGTTCATTCATCCGTGTACAGGAAATCATTTTTAAGAAAAAATGTCGAAAAGTCATAACCCTAATGAACATTGTACACTAGATTTGGGACATTATATCGATTTAATTAAGCCACCCACAAGAGGGTTTCTAGGGTTATTAAAACGTTTCCGGTTATTTATAAGACGGATCAATTGTTGAAGGTTTTCAATTGTACAAGTCTCTACTAATTAGTCATTCAACTTTATCAGATTCAATGTGTCGTTCAACTTTATCAGATTCCTGGAATGATTTAAAATCATCTACAAGGGCTACATGATCATGAATTCGAATTTTATAAACAAAAGTGTGTAAATTCAAATTCAAAATTTTATCACGTTCTAGAGATATTGAATTTTTATTCTTTCTAATTTGAAATTCCTCGTAATATCCCCCATTAGGTGAAGACGCCACTGATTAGTTTGTGCATTCTGTAAATATTCCAGTTTGATAATGTGGCTGCTGTTAAATACACGTTTTTTGGTTTGTTTTTCTTATTAAACGCTCTCGTAATTATTGTTTTACCACACGTAAAGAGAGAACCCCCATATTTGTATGCATTGGAGCTCTTCTGAAATATACACCAGACCATGGAGAAGAGGAAGAAAAAATAAACATAAACAAATACCCCAAACAAAGCAGCATTAAACAACTCCCCAAGACCCCAAGAAGCATTTGAGTTCTCCAGCAGAAGAAACTCCCCACTGTTGGGGTGTGGGGAAATGTGATTTGTTTTTTGTTTACAATTGAGAGGCCCCAGAAAAAAAAACAATACAATACAACAAAAACAAAACAAACAATAACAAAACCCATAACAGGAGCCAACACACCACGGACAGCATGCAATGTGCGTGAGAAACCTAAACAGAGACACCAAGTGGCCAAATGGGTGAGATGTGAGAGAGAGCTCCACAACCTACATTAAATTACCCATTGTGTGGGGTGTTTTGTTATGGAGCTCCTCCATTGCACTGTTACTCACTAAGTGTGTATGTGAGAGAATGCTAGCCAGAGTGTCGTTGAACGTTATTGATTTCCTCTGTTAAGTTAGGGGGAGCAGCAATGTTAATGCGCTTCTCTGCCACTGTTATTTCATACGCTCTGCTGTCTGTAACCAAAAACAACCCATATCATAGATGGGCAAAATGTCTCTTAAATAGAATTTAAGGGAAAATTAGAACGGGGTTTTTGTTAAAATTTGTTTGCTTTTTTAATATTTTTTAAACACAGACGGTATCTTAACAAGTCCAAAAAACTGTTATATTAAAAAAAATGTGCAAAATTACCCGTAAATATTTATTTATGTTGTAACAACGAAAAAGAGAAACAAAACATAGCAACGCTGGCGTGCAAGAAAGCCCATCTATGACCCATATCGACTGGTGCTGTGGTTGCTGTGAATTTCTTGTATTCAGTTCCGGATATTAAACGCGACTGTGCGGTTCTTTTCGCTGAACTAACGCGGAGGAAATATTTTTTCCAATTATTGTTTTTCTTTGTATCAAACAACAAAAAAAGAGTTGAGTTTTTTGTGTTGAAAAAGAAAAAAGAAGTTGTAGAAAAAAATAACAAAAAAAAAAATCTAAAGCGACCCCCACAATCAATAAATAAGAAATCAAGAAAAATAAAAAGCGGTTAACAATTTTTGTGTCCAAATAAAATCAATTTGGAGTTGAACCAAAAATTTTTCAACAGAAAAAGATTTTAAATTTTGCCACAAATTAAAATAGCCAATTTCTAAAAATTTTTATAAGAAGTGTTTAGAAATTATTTTGCAAGAAGGAAACGCAATAAGAAGTGAAGAAATAAATCAATTGTGAGAATTGTTTAACTTTTAAAGAAAAAATTGAAATAAAATATTTTTCTTGTGTAAGGAAAAAAGTGTCTCGAAATTAGAAATTTTCGTGTTTGGAAAAATCAAAACCTTTGAACCTATTCTACTACTCTGAGCCAACAATTATACATCCAATAAAACAACCAATACACTCTCATTGTCTATACACCTTCAAGGTATACACACACAACAAATACAGTGACAAGAACAGGAGATTTGATGAGATACTACCCAGCAAGCATTTTCTATCGCCCATTACCCGAAGTAGTCACTCCCGGGCGATAGAAACACACATCCGCGATATCGCATTCTTATTGATGTAGGCACACCGTACGGGAAGAAATGAACCACGCATTCGTTTCCTCATAAAAATATCGCCATCGTGACTCTCGACTCTGGACTAAAGCGATACTTTCAAAGGCAACGCATGAGACACATTTATGAGGAAACGAATGCGTTGTTCATTTCTTCCCGTACGGTGTGCCTACATCAATAAGAATGCGATATCGCGGATGTGTGTTTCTATCGCCCGGGAGTGACTGCTTCGGGTAATGGGCGATAGAAAATGCTTGTTGGATATAGTACCTTTAGGCGACAAATAAGTACATTGTTTGAAAGATATTGCATATTTTACCATAAAATAGTGGCAATGACCAATAAATAAATAAATAAATAAATAAATAAATAAATAAATAAATAAATAAATAAATAAATAAATAAATAAATAAATAAATAAATAAATAAATAAATAAATAAATAAATAAATAAATAAATAAATAAATAAATAAATAAATAAATAAATAAATAAATAAATAAATAAATAAATAAATAAATAAATAAATAAATAAATAAATAAATAAATAAATAAATAAATAAATAAATAAATAAATAAATAAATAAATAAATAAATAAATAAATAAATAAATAAATAAATAAATAAATAAATAAATAAATAAATAAATAAATAAATAAATAAATAAATAAATAAATAAATAAATAAATAAATAAATAAATAAATAAATAAATAAATAAATAAATAAATAAATAAATAAATAAATAAATAAATAAATAAATAAATAAATAAATAAATAAATAAATAAATAAATAAATAAATAAATAAATAAATAAATAAATAAATAAATAAATAAATAAATAAATAAATAAATAAATAAATAAATAAATAAATAAATAAATAAATAAATAAATAAATAAATAAATAAATAAATAAATAAATAAATAAATAAATAAATAAATAAATAAATAAATAAATAAATAAATAAATAAATAAATAAATAAATAAATAAATAAATAAATAAATAAATAAATAAATAAATAAATAAATAAATAAATAAATAAATAAATAAATAAATAAATAAATAAATAAATAAATAAATAAATAAATAAATAAATAAATAAATAAATAAATAAATAAATAAATAAATAAATAAATAAATAAATAAATAAATAAATAAATAAATAAATAAATAAATAAATAAATAAATAAATAAATAAATAAATAAATAAATAAATAAATAAATAAATAAATAAATAAATAAATAAATAAATAAATAAATAAATAAATAAATAAATAAATAAATAAATAAACAAATAAATAAATAAATAAATAAATAAATAAATAAATAAACAAATAAATAAACAAATAAATAAATAAATAAATAAATAAATAAATAAATAAATAAATAAATAAATAAATAAATAAATAAATAAATAAATAAATAAATAAATAAATAAATAAATAAATAAATAAACAAACAAATAAATAAATAAATAAATAAATAAATAAATAAATAAATAAATAAATAAATAAATAAATAAATAAATAAATAAATAAATAAATAAATAAATAAATAAATAAATAAATAAATAAATAAATAAATAAACAAATAAATAAATAAATAAATAAAACAAAAATTAAAATCGAAAATGTGTACGTTTTAAAAGTCAAATTATATTAACATTATTTCTGCAAACTTATTTGTTTTAATTTTCTTTGTCGAATGAGTGTAAAGTATAGTACACATTGGCAAGCAAAACTGACAGTCATCGAGGTATATTTCTTGATTATCAAAGCCTAACTGAAAATTTTCTTTTGTAATCTCTAAATGATGCCGTATATATTGTTTTTAAAACGTTTTTAGCTAAATAAAAGATTTTATTTGCCGGAAAATTGTCCTAAAAGTACTGTTAATAAGTACTGTTGGCACTTTTGATTTTTTGGAATTTTTTCGATTTTTTGTTTTTTTTCTAATATTCAAATTCACTTTATGATAAAGAAAATGAAATTTATTTTTTCTTATCTAAATATTTCTCACATTATACACAATACATATTATTATTTTTTCTGCTTTTTATCATTCACAATTATTTAGTCACTGCACTTTTTTACATTTCAATTTATAAATGTTTAAATATTAAATTATTAATTTAATTTTTTCAATTTCACTTTTCCACGAACCTTTCGAACTTACAACTGATTGATATTTTTCTTATTGTTGATATTTGCAAATACTTGGAGTAGCTGTAAAACTCTCACCTTATCTCTCTCACGAGAAGAAATAGTAAAACAATGTAAATTGTTTGTGTAAACAATCAAATACAGAATTTTCATCTTCTTCTGCGACACTAGGTAGTTCTTGCAGATCGATCTAATTTGAACAGTAATACATTTGTTATTGTAAAATGATAAAGTATCGCTCTTTTATAGAAAAGAAGTGCAGAAAGCGATTACTTTTGGTAGAGGAAGTGAGTAACTCACTTCCAAATGCTAGCTGGGTACTTCCTCCACAGACTCCAAAATTTTATGTACAGAATAGAGTCTGTATCCACAAAGAGCAACAACAACAGCAATAATAACAAAATCCCCCCAACAACAACAGCAACAAAAAATAACTACCAGACAAAATAGTTAAATCATCTGTGTGTTTGTTTGGTTTTTTGCGAGAGTTTATGACCCAAGTGCTATAAAGGAGTTTTTGTATTAAGAGAAGAGAACAACAACAAATAACAGCATCAATTTTATTTTTGTTGTTGTTGGTTATACTATATAGTAGAAAGAAAAGAAACTCACCAAACAGCATCCTTTTTATGTGTAAAGTTGTTGTTATTGTTTTGGCCATTTGTAGCTGCTACTCCAAGAAAACAAAACCTGAAATTTGAAAGAAGAAAAAAACACACAAAAACTGGTTCAGTATTGGAAAACTTGAAAATTGAAACGAAATAGATTTGGATTTTAAGCCAGCCAGCTGTTAAAAGGAGAAAAAATAAGAAGGAAAATTTTATTACATTTTCAATAGAAAATGGTAAGTTTTTCAAGAGTGTCATTTTTGAAGTTTGAAATGTCTCTGTTTTAATAGGCGGTAAAGAAAGTTTAGGTTGCCGAAAAGTGGCATGTTTTGTGATTTTGAGTATTGATTTTTTTGTCATTGCTTAAAATATTTTGCTTTAATCTGAACTAAATCAACTGAATATTTTCAAAAAAAAACCATTTTAATATTAAAACCCACTGCTTAAGATTAAGTGAATTAATTATTTTGTATTGTTTTTTAACAAATTTCCAAATACTACGTCAAATCGAAACTAAAAATTCACTTAATTTCGATAATGAGCTCTAATGATATTCTTAGGTGCACAAACCAATCTTCAGGCAAAAAAAAAAAATAATAATAATTTTACCTAGACTAACGAAGAAATATAGGGTCGGACTTTTATGAGGGGCCCAATTATCAATTGTCAGTAAAATGTGTTGCATGTTGATTTCAATGAAACAATATAATCAATGTTTGTCTGAATCTGAACCTTGAGTTAGGTAAGAAACTAAAAACTAGCAGCATTCTAATTCAAGAACTGTGGATATAATAGCCCAGCAAAATGTTCGATGTCCAGAAACGAATGCAAGCGATTTTGTATAATTAAATTCTATTTACGTAAATGTCACATTATTTTTCAATAGCATGGCATACATTTTCATTAATTCTTTCGAATAGGGTTAATTTTAACATATTCCAAAAAACTTTCGATAGCACCACTTCAAACCATTTCCATTTCGTTTTTGTTGGATTTGATCTTATGCTACCGAATCACTTCCATTTCGTTTTGTTGGGTTTAAACTTCTGCTTTTCTTCGAAAAATCCCTGCTTATGAACCTCTTCAAGTCCTCTAAATTTTCTTTAAAAAATACGCGATTATTGCCCTCTTCGTGCGGAGTTGTTTTTTTCAGGTTTTTTTCTCCCATTGGACGTCTACCCAGGTGGTGAATAGGGTACCGCAAAAACAAACTATGCAGGGCGAACAAAAAAAAAGTGAAATGGCAGCGTCTGTCCCCATATTGGGCGATTGCAAACAGCGTCTGTACTCTAATCATTTTAGTTGTAATTCGAGAATTACATTTGTAATTCGTAACATTTTATTTGTAATTCGAGAATTCCAGTTGTTATTCGAAATATTTCCATTGTAATTCATAACATTTTATTTGTAATTCGAGAATCCCATTTGTAATTCGAATTATTCCATTTGAAATTCGAATTATTCCATTCGTAATTCGAATTATTCCATTTGAAATTCAATTTTTTCTATTTGTAATTCGAATTATTCTATTTGTAAATCGTATTATTTTAATTATAATTCGAATTACAAATAAAACAATTCGAATTACAAATAAAATAATTCGAATTACTAATAGAAAAAATTGAATTTCAAATGGAATAATTCGAATTACGAATGGAATAATTCGAATTTCAAATGGAATAATACAAATTACAAATGGAATTCTCGAATTACAAATAAAATGTTATGAATTACAAATATAATAATCGAACTACAAATGAAATGTTACGTATTACAACTGGAATGTTTCGACTTACCGGATACCGGATAAGCAAATTCAGAAGAAGCTTATGGACCTCTTCAAGTCCTCTAAATTTTCTTTGAAAAATCCACTCTTATGGACCTCTTCAAGTCCTCTAAATTTTCCTTGAAAAATCCACTCGCATAGACCTCTTCAAGTCCTCTTAATTTTCTTTGAAAAATTCACGCTTATGGACCTCTTAATTTTCTTTGAAAAATCCACGCTTATGGACATCTTCAAGTCCTCTAAGTTTTCTTTGAAAAATCCACGCTTACGGGCCTCTGCAAGTCCTCTAAATTTTCTTTAAAAAACTCACGTTTATGGACCTCTTCAAGTCCTCTAAATTTTCTTTGAAAAATCTACGCTTATGGACCTCCTCAAGTCCTCTAAATTTTCTTTGAACAGTTCACGCTTATGGACCTCCTCAAGTCCTCTAAATTTTCTTTGAGAAATCCACGCTTACGGGCCTCTGCAAGTCCTCTAAATTTTCTTTGAAAAATCTACGCCTATTGGCATCTGCAAAGCCCTCTAAATATTCTTTGGAAAATCCACGCTTATGGACCTCTGCAAGTCCTCTAAATTTTTGCGTCGTTGGATACAAAAGTTAACTTTTCGATATTTCCAATTTCTTTGAAAAACCTACCTCTTCAAGTCCTCTACATTTTCTTTGAAAAATCCACGCTTATGGACCTCTTCAATTTCTCTAAATTTTCTTTGAAAAATCCCCGCTTATTGACATCTCCAAGTCCTCTCAATTTTCTTTGAAAAATCTACGCTTGTTGACCTCTGCAAGTCCTCTAAATTTTTGCCTCGTTGGATACAAAAGTTAACTTTTCGATATTTCCAATTTCTTTGAAAAAACCACGCTTATGAACCTCTTCAATTCCTCTAAATTTTCTTTGAAAAATCCACGCTTATGGACCTCTTTAAGTCCTTTAACTTTTCTTTGAAAAATCAACGCTTATGGGCCTCTTTAAGTCCTTTAACTTTTCTTTGAAAAATCCACGCTTATGGACCTCTTCAAGTCCTCTAAATTTTCTTTGAAAAATCCACGCTTATGGACCTCTTCAAGTCCTCTAATTTTTGCGTCGTTGGATACAAAAGTCACCTTTTCGATATTTCCAATTTCATTGAAAAATCTACAAGTCCTCTAAATTTTCTTTAAAAAATCTACGGTTATGGACCTTTTCAAGTCCCCTAAATTTTCTTTGCAAAATCCACGCTCATGGGCCTCTGCAAGTCCTCTAAATTGTCTTTGAAAAATCCATGCTTATGGACCTCTGTAAGTTCTCTAAATTTTCTTTGAAAAACCCACGCTTATGAACCTCTGCAAGTCCTCTAAATTTTCTTTGAAAAATCTACGCTTATGGACCTCTGCAAGTCCTCTAAATTTTTGCGTCGTTGGATACAAAAGTCAACTTTTCGATATTTCCAATTTCATTGAAAAATCTACGCTTATGGACCTCTGCAAGTCCTCTAAATTTTCTTTGAAAAATCTACGGTTATGGACCTCTGCAAGTCGTCTAAATTTTTGCGTCGTTGGATACAAAAGTCAACTTTTCGATATTTCCAATTTCATTGAAAAATCTACGCTTATGGACCTCTGCAAGTCCTCTAAATTTTCTTTGAAAAATCTACGGTTATGGACCTCTGCAAGTCGTCTAAATTTTTGCGTCGTTGGATACAAAAGTCAACTTTTCGATATTTCCAATTTCATTGAAAAATCTAAACTTATGGACCTCTGCAAATCGTCTAACATTTTCTTTGATAAATTTACGCTTATGGACCTCTGTAAGTCCTCTAAATTTTCTTTGAAAAATCCACGCTTATGAACCTCTGCAAGTCCTCTAAATTTTCTTTGAAAAATCTACGCTTATGGACCTCTGCAAGTCCTCTAAATTTTTGCGTCGTTGGATACAAAAGTCAACTTTTCGATATTTCCAATTTCATTGAAAAATCTACGCTTATGGACCTCTGCAAGTCCTCTAAATTTTCTTTGAAAAATCTACGGTTATGGACCTCTGCAAGTCGTCTAAATTTTTGCGTCGTTGGATACAAAAGTCAACTTTTCGATATTTCCAATTTCATTGAAAAATCTAAACTTATGGACCTCTGCAAATCGTCTAAAATTTTCTTTGATAAATTTACGCTTATGGACCTCTGTAAGTCCTCTAAATTTTCTTTGAAAAATCCACGCTTATGAACCTCTGCAAGTCCTCTAAATTTTCTTTGAAAAATCTACGCTTATGGACCTCTGCAAGTCCTCTACATTTTTGCGTCGTTGGATGCAAAATTCAAATTTCCAATATTTCCAATTTCTTTTAAAAATCCACGCTTATGATCCCTTCAAGACCTCTAAATTTTCTTTGAAAAATCTACGCATGGACCTCTGCAAGTAGTCTAAAATTTTCTTTGAAAAATCCACGCCTATGGACCTCTGCAAGTCGTCTAAAATTTTCTTTAAAAAATCTAAGATTATGGACCTCTGCAAGTCCTCTAAATTTTCTTTGAAAAATCCACGCTTATGGACCTCTGCAAGTCCTCTAAATTTTTGCGTCGTTGGATACAAGTCATCTTTTCAATATTTCCAATTACTTTGAAAAATCCACGCTTATGGACCTCTGCAAGTCCTCTAAATTTTAACGTCGTTGGATACAAAAGTCAACTTTTCGATATTTGCTTGTTTTACCTCAAACTGAGAAGTAAAATTTTCAATCTTTTGATTTTTACCTGAAACTAAAAATTAGAATTTCTAATTTATTGTTTCAATACCATCTGTCTTTAGACTACGGCTAAAATGTGGACGAAATTCGTTTTAGACAATTCGGAGTAGATTTAGCAATGTTCGTCCGTCTGTCTGTCTGGGTGGATGGAGGGCACGAAAACTCTCGAACGGATAGGCCGATTTGGTCCGCACTTTGACCTTCGTAATATGTTGTCCAAACTTAGTTTAAGTTCGAAGATGGGGTCATATCGGTCCACCTCCCCCGGTCAGGTACCTCCCCCACAAAAGTTCGAAAATGTTCGGAAAATTTGTGCATACGATAACTCCTTAAGAAAGTAAACTTTGCACATCGTGAAATTTCTATAAGGCTTAGATGATGAGATTCAGAAAAGTTCAGTTTAGAACCTGCTCTCGAATCGCTTTGAATTTTGTTGTAACAACTTGCATATCCTGCGCCCCATACAACGGTACAAGTTTAATCAGGGACAAGTCCATACTTCCTGAAAAAATAGCCTTGTAGTTGTTGGAAATCAAGATAACTCTCGAACGGATCTGTGGATTCGGTCCAAAATGCATTCATAATATTTTGTTCAAACTTAGTTTAAGTTCGAAGATAAATCATATCGGTCCACTGTTTCAGGTACTTTCCCCACAAAAATTCAAAAATGTTCCGAAAAATTAAATGAAGCAACTCGCATTCGCCGGCTCAATTAAGACGGTAAAAAGCTTTTTCAGGGACAACTCCATATTTCATGAGAAAACAGCTCGAAAGGTGTAAAAAACCCCATATTGCACCATATGTAGTGGCTGGAGACCACGATAACTCTCGAACTGATCAACCTATTTTGGTCCAAAATTTGACCTTCTTCATATTTTGTCCAGATCATAGATAGGCATTACCGGTCCAAAACTTCAGGAACTTCCTCCCAATATTTAAAAAATGTCACTAGATGGAAGCCATGTGGCTGTAATGCAATGGTAGGCAATGGGGCTACCATTTGTTATTGTGTGTGTAAAAATTTCACACACACAATTCAACTAATAGAAAAAACATGGCACTTACACAATGATACCCCGTAAAGTATGCAATAGAAAAATAGGTTGCCTACCATTGCTGTAATGAGAACTTTGCACCAAAATCAATGAAAGGACATCTCAAATGAGTTCATTGCCATTTCAACTTTTTTCAATATAACTTATTAAAGAATTGGAATTACTTTGTCTAACACTGGAGGCAACTGAACCTCCAACACATTCAATTGCAAGTTCATTGACTTAACAAAGCCTACCTAAAATTCTTTTCAAATGAAAATTTGTTTACGATCTATTTATGTTTATTTTTGCTCATTATATCAAATTACCAGACGACTTGTGGCTAATTTTTGCTATCCTTTCTTTGTGACAACAAACAAAAAGTCAACGTAACTTTATCTTCGGCAACTGTATTAATTTATACAAAAATATAACATTGATTAATTTATACAGTTAGTATTTTATTCTGCATTTTCATTCATTAAACATTTTTGTCAATAATAAACGATGAGTGGTTACTTCTATTTTTTTTGTTTTTGCAAACAATAAACAAATGACAATCCCCATTGCTGATATCTCGATAGATCGATTGGGTTATCAACCTTGATTGTTTGTGGTAATTCACCTCTTTTTTCAACGAGTGTTGTGATAAATTTGATTCATAAAAAGGGATAGAAAGTGTAGTGGGAATTTAAAAAAAAAATGATAAAGTGGAAAACTTTATTTAATGGCCAATTGTGAGAATATCCAGCAAAAATCCTAATTATAAACCTCCTTTCCCACCCATTATTTTAACAAGGGCATGTCGCGCGATATATCTGGTTATTTTGTAACCACTGAAATAGGTAAAAGGTAACCACTGAAATAAGTAGATACTGAGTAGATTCTGACTACTTATTTCAGTGGTTACAAAATAACCAGATATATCGCGCGACATGCCCTTGTTAAAATAATGGGTGGGAAAGGAGGTTTATAATTAGGATTTTTGCTGGGTATATACGAAGCCCAATGAGATGTATTAAAGGTGAAAAAAATTAAATGTTTATTTTTATTAATTTTCTTGTTGATTATATAAAGCTTATTATATGGAACATTTTATGAGGAACAAGTAACTAATATTTTCCTATTATATTATCTATTAAATTTTATATTTTCTATAAATTCCCTTAAACAAATCCTCATAACCTACAAACTTTCACAATTTTTACCATTAAACCAATGACATCCTTCTCCCAATCATCTTCCTTGATTGTTATAATTTTTTTTCTCATAAATTATTTATACCTTTAATTTTGGCTTAGGTCATTCTTTTCTTTGTATGGCTTCCACCTTTTGTTGATTCCCCTAAGGACTTTTTTCATTTCGTTTTCCGGGAATAGTTAGGTTTATTAATGCTCCTCAAACACTACTTCAGATTATGCTTGATGTTTTTTTTTGTGATTTTCTTTTATTCTCCTCTTTTCTTTAGCAACCTACAGCATTTCCTTGAAGTAGTTTTATGGCGCAATTTTATTTTTTGCTGGATTTCATATTTGGCTGCCACAATCAAGAAATTAAGTTTTTGCGCCTCCACAATCGCACAACTATGCGTCGCTGCTTATCTCAGTACACTTTAGTGTAGTGAAAGAAGCCCTTAGGAGGAATCTCTAGAAGTGCGTTTCATTTTCCTTGTTTACTTGCTTTTTTGGCTTGTTCAAGAGGATTTTGTTTGTTATTAGCTTAGCTATTGTTTGAGAACATACTTTAGGATGATTTCAATTATTTCCTTTCGAATATAATGTCAAGAGGGGGAATCGGCAATAGGTGAGGGTAAATAATAGTTATAACTCAGGTGTGTGAATAAGGGAATTCATATCGAAAATCAGATGGGAAGAATAAACACAAGTTTACAATCCTTATGAGGAAGAGCCTAACATAAAACCTTAAAATCGTAAAATTTAATTCAGTTTTGAAATATAAACTCCACAAATTCCTGAAAAATACAATTATTTAATTTTATAACACCAAATTTTATACATCCAACTTTCATTATTTCAATTAGTTAAATTTAGAGTATGATTTTCCCTCTAAGCTATGCTTTCAAAGTTGATGGATAGATGATTAATCACTTTCAACACCACTTTTCTCAAAAAGGTAACTACAACAAAGTGCAAAACTGAAAACACTTATGGTTTCATATTTTATTAGCACAGATTTCAAACACTATTCAAACCCCCTTGGCCATTGTTTTCAACATTTTGTTTTGGGTGTGAAGTTAAAGGTTAAAAAGCTAACATTTTGCAATGACAGTGGGTTGTGATTTCAGTTTCAATTTCAAAGTGGGCTTCTAATGTTGTTGTTGGTGATTAATTCACAGCACTTAAGATATCTAAGACGAGAAGCAATGCTGAAGTGTTTCAAAATACCCAGCTTTCTTTAAACATTATCATAATACATACGAAGAAAGTGCAAAATAAATAAACAAAAATAACATATGAGGGTGTATTAAATAGATATTTTGCTATATAAACAATAATTAAATTTCCTCACAAGTGAGCTTAAGAAAGAGATCAAAAGAAAACTATCCACAATAGAAAGATACTTGAGAAGTTGGAATTTTTTTAAGATTTATTTTGTTTGAATATTTGACCTGTAATAGCTGTTTGAAGGTCATCACTTTCCCTTAGCTAGTTGTGGTTACTATTTCTCTTAAGCAGAAATTAATTTTTAAGTCCCACTCTTTATTTCTTGTGGCTGGTCCTATGAAAAATCATTTGTAGTCGATCATAAAAACCAAATTTTCCGTTTTCTAGATAAACAAAAGTCCGGCTGGGATTTAAACCCGCGTCCTTGAAAGCATATGCAAAAAAATGTTGTCACGGCGTGTTAGCGTTCAAAGCCAAACTCATAACTTCAAAGGCAGCGCAAAAAAGCGTTTGTCATGAAGAAATACAATACAGCGGTCAAATATCCGTGAATGTATAAAAACACATTGCATTTGAAAAACCAAAAGTCCTAGGACAGAGAAGCCATCCCACAGTCGATACGTCTGAAGAGCTGCTCAACTAACAGCGAAACCAGGTCACGTAATTTGGTGACTGTGTGGGTTCGAGTCCTTGGCTTAACTCTAAGCTCCAAACGAGAAAATTAATAAAAAATCATTAAAAATGGGCGAAGATCAAACAGGCAAAATTACAAAAAAAGTCGCTTCTTTTATTTATTTTTATGGGTTTTTTGGCCAGATTTTCTTAATGAATAAAACTAATGTCAATTCATTGTTTTTCCAAACGTTTTGTAAGTTTATTTCCAACTTTTTCAGGGGATTTTGTTAGCACTTTTCTGTTGAGACAAATTAACATTTTTATATATACATTTTCATGTGTACATTTGATTGTATTTGTTTACTTACAATTAGTGAATGTTCCTTTAATTCATATTTTCGATTTCCATATTTTTCCACACATATAATTGAATAATCGATTAATCGAAAGTCGACTTACATGTCCCCACTACAAAGCTGTAAGCACAAATTTTAAAAATAAGGCATTACTTTAAATTTTATTTCCCTTTATCGTTGTTAGGTTAAAATGTCCGACTTTAGATGTTGCAATAATAAATGTAGATAATTTTATTATTAATCCGAAATCATGTGGAATCAAGTACAGAAATATTGAATTATAAGGTTAATTTGCTCCTCCATTAAAAGCTAGTAATTCAAAAAGTTTCCTCAGGTTAAGAAAGAACTGGTTCAATTGAACGATTCACTGAGAAGAGCTAGTGAACTAGGCCAAATCGACATCATATGTTCATTAAAAGAGCTAATGAAGAGCATAGTACACCCCAACCAACAAAACTGAGAGTCATCGAGGTCTATATCGTTAATTTCAAAGTCTAGCTAAATAATTACTTTCCAAATCACTAAATTATACTTTACATATTGTATTCAACATTCTTAACAAAACAAAAGTTATTATATGTCAGAAAAAGAAGGTCATTCCGTAGTTTAAAAAAGAACTGGTTCAATTGAAAGATTCACTGAGAAGAGCGGCTAAAGTAGGCCATTCAAAGTCGATTTCTTAAGTTCAGCAAATGAACTAGTTCGGTAGCGGAAACTTGTCAATTCTCAATGTTACAGTAACTATGTAGTTTCACTTTAGATCCCTCACAGTGCAATCAAATGTAATCTTTAATATGAGAATGTTGATACTCCCTTGAGAGTTAATATTCGCAGTATTAAAAATATTTCAAGGTGTTTCCCTTCGCATTACTTAGCGGTCAATTTTGTACTAGTACGGCTTAGTACTAGTGCTGGGTCTAATTAAATTGCCACCATTGGAATTTTCATTACTAACTGGTATTTTCTGAATCCCTTTCTCAGAGAGAGAATCAATACTCCCTCTAACTGTAACGCACAAGAGAGAAAAATTGCCCCAAAGTGGAAGCAATGTGAAAGATCTCAGAGAGAAATTGTCAGATGGGCGACAAAAAATCTTCAGACTTTATGCAGACATGTCGGATATCCGATCTTCGCTTTTTGTGGTTGGTAGGACGAAAATCTGATGTTTTCATCGATTTAAATATTGAATATTGTCTGAACTCTGAGCGAAAATTTTCATAGCATTAGAAAAACGAAACAATTGCCTCAATGAGAGAAACCCGTATCCTACGTATTATAAACAAGTAAGAAAAGCGTCAAGTTCGGTCGGGCCGAACTTTTTATACCCTCCACCACAAATTTCAGCCATTTCGGTGGATTAATGTGGCCAGAACCTTCAAAATACCGAAATTCGGAAGGTACCGTTATATGGGGGCAATATGATGGCGTGGACCTATACCTAAAAGTTTCTGGGGGAAAGTTGTATGCCCCCAACGAAGACTAAATACCAAATTTCAGCCATCTCGGTGTGATAATGAGGCCAAAACCTTCAAAATACCGAAAATCGGGAGATATCGTCCTATGGGGGCTATATCTCTGGAAACACAAAATACAAAGTTACAACCGATTCTTTGGTCAAATGGGTCTAATACATTCAAAATATATTAAAATGACGCGTACTTTATAAGGGGTCTTATGTGGGGACTATACCAAAAAGTGGACCTATATAACCCAACTTTTGGTAGGAATGTTTTCTGACCTCTGAAGATACAAAATACCAAATTACAACCAATTCTGTGGTCAAATGGGTCTAATACATTCAAAATATATTAAAATGACGCGTACTTTATATGGGGCCTTATATGGGGGCTATACCAAAACGTGGACCTATATAACCCAACTTTAGTAGGAATATTTTTTGGCCTCTGGAGACACAAAGTACCAAATTACAACCAATTCGGTGGTAAAATGGGCCAAATATCTTAAAAATTCCTTAAAACGACGACGCGTCATTTTGTATGGGGGCTATACGAAAGCGTGGACCTACATAGCCCGCTTTCAATACCAAAAGTCCTACGTAAATATAACATATTTTCCCAAAATTTCATCAACCTACGTCAATCCGTTCGGACGCTAGAGTGATTTCCACAGACGGACAGACGGACAGACAGACAGACGGACAGACGGACGGACATGTCTATATCGATGTAAAATTGCACGCTGATCAAGAATATATATACTTTGTGGGGTCTACAATGATTATTTCGAGTAGTTACAAACGTAGTGACAAACTTAATATACCCCCATCCTATGGTGGAGGGTATAAAAATCTGAGGCTTGAGTATTCTATCCTTGGTTTGCTGGGAGTTAGGTTTTTAGAATGGTGATAGTTTTACTGTCAACATTGCTTACGTTGCCTCTAAATAACATATTCTTTATGAAAGACCCAATTTTATAGAGAAACAAAACCACTTTTAAGTGGCCAAGAATTTAGAAAAATCTCCTAAGACAATAACGAAATTTGTCAGACTTTCTTCATACTTTCTGCTTAGACTTTGAGCTGATGTGTCCGATATGCCATCTTTAGGTTTTTTTTGGCCAGTTGTAGACCCTATTTATCCTTTTCCGAATAAGTGCATTGGTCCAATAATTGGACAAATATTTCATTTTGGAACCAAAGTCATATTGGTTATATTGGGGATAGGTAAGTCGACTTTCGATTAATCGACGTTTTGCGTCTATAAGTCGAAGTCGAATTTTGATTGGAGGAAAAATCGCACTATCGATTAGCTTGTCCATAGACTTTGCCGGTTTTACAGTTTTCTGACGGCTACAAAATCATGTGCGCAAAGGTGCAAAAGGAAATCGAAAAACAAAAGTCGAGTTTAAGAAACATGAAATAGTAACGAGACCGTATTTTCGAATTTTTTGTTTTAGACAAAGTCAAAAAGTCGAAAAATCGATTATTGCTCTTCATTACCTATCCCTAAGTCATATAATGTTGTTCATGTGGGCTTTGATCGAAATATCGTCCGAAAATCTGATGTTTTCACCGACATACATATTGAATATTGTCTTAACGAAATAAATGGTTAATTGAAATCAGAACAAGAGAAAATAATACAAATTTTTTTCAGAAGAGTCGGATGTGCTATCCTCGGCTTATTAGTTGGTAGATATGCTAGTTGAATGGATATTATGGCTTCTACATACTCTAAAGAAAAGGGTTATTGCGGATTGCAATGTACGTGGATTAATTGATTGAGTGCTAACCTTCTATAAAGCAAGAAGAAAGGTTGCTTCTTTACACACTTTGTTAACGAAAGGGTGATTCAATAGACACTTTCTAAAATAAAGGGTGATTCAATAGACAATTTCTAAAAGAAAGAGTTCTTCTATAGTCAAATTCTAAACGAAGTGGTGCTTCTATAGACAAATTCTGAACGAAGTGGTGCTTCTATAAACAATTTCTGAAAGGGTGCTTCTACAGACAATGTCAGAAAGAAAGTGTGTCTCTACAGACAATTTCGGAAAGAAAGGGTGCTTCTACAGACAATTTCTAAAAGAAAGGGTGATTCTATATACCCTTTCAAGATGGAAATGTGCTTCTATAGACCCTTTATAGAAGAAAGGGTGTTTCTAAGGACGATTTCTGAAAGAAAACCAGTAAGGAAAGGATCAAAGTCGGGCGGGGCCGACTATATGATACCCTACACCACTGTGAATATGTAAAATATAAATCGGAGCTATATCCAGTTCTAAACCGATTTTGATATAATTTGACACATTTATTTCCAGACCGAATTCAGTCACACATTCCAAATATCATTGAAATCCGACTTATATAGCGTGTTTGGAGGAGCAAATACGCGAAATCGGCCGAAAATATATATGGGTGCTATATCCAAATCTGAACCGATTTCGATATAATTTGGCACATTTATTTCTAGACTGAATTCAGTCACACATTCCAAATTTCATCGAAATCGGAAATATATAGCGTGTTTGGTACAGAAAATACGTGAAATCGGCCGAAAATATATATGGCAGCTATATCCAAATCTGAACCGATTTCTATATAATTTGGCACACTTATTTTTATACCAAATTCAGTCAAACATTCCAAATTTCATTAAAATCGGACGTATATAGCGTGATTGGTACATCGCATACGTGAAATCGGGCGAACATATATATGGGTGCTATATCCAAATCTGAACCGATTTCGATATAATTTGGCACATTTATTTCTAGACTGAATTCAGTCACACATTCCAAATTTCATCGAAATCGGAAATATATAGCGTGTTTGGTACAGAAAATACGTGAAATCGGCCGAAAATATATATGGGAGCTATATCCAAATCTGAACCGATTTCTATATAATTTGGCACACTTATTTCTATACCAAATTCAGTCACACATTCCAAATTGTATCGAAATCGGACATATATAGCGTGTGTGTTACAGAAAATACGTGAAATCGGCCGAAAATATATATGGGGGCTATACCAAAACTTGGACCGATATAGCCCATCTTCGAACTTGATCTTCCGACGGCTAAAAAAATGGTATTCCCCAATTTTCAGCGAAATCGGTCAACAAATGCGACCTGTACGTTGCGAACGGACGGACGGACGGACGGACGGACGGACATGCATAAATCGACTCAGAAAGTGATTCTATGTATATCCCTAGAAGGAACTATGGGTCTATCTCGCTTCCTTTTGTATGTTACATACAAATGCACTAACACATAATACCCCTTACCACATAGTGGTGTAGGGTATAAAAAGGTGCTTCTGTAGACTGTTTCTGAAAAAAGGGTGCTTATATAGACCGTTTCTGGTATATAGGTGGCTTTTATAGACCCTTTCTGAAATAAAGCATGCTTTTATAGAGCGTTTCTGAAAAAAGGGGTTCTTCTATAGACCATTTGTGGAGTATACGGTGCTTCTACAGCCCCTTTCTGAAAGGTGGGTTGCTTCTAAAGACCCTTTCTAAAAGATAGGGTGCTTCTATATATACACCCTTCCTGAAAGATAGGGTGCTTCTATAGACCCTTTCTGAAAGATAGGGTGCTTCTATAGACCCTTTCTGAAAGATAGGGTGCTTCTGTAGACCCTTCCTGCAAAATAGGGTGCTCTCTATAGACCCTTCCTGAAAGATAGGGTGCTTCTATAGACCCTTCCTGAAAGATAGGGTGCTTCTATATACCTTTCCTGAAAGATAGGGTGCTTCTATAGACCCTTCCTGAAAGATAGGGTGCTTCTATAGACCCTTCCTGAAAGATAGGGTGCTTCTATAGACCCTTCCTGAAAGAAAGGATCCTTCTTTAGACCTTTCTGAACGAAAGGGTGCTTCTATAAACCCTTAATGAAAGACAGGGCGCTCCTACATACGCTTTCTGGAAGATGGGTGCTTCTATAGACTCTTTCTAAATGATAGAGTGCTTACGGGTAGTCTTTTGGGTTTTTTTGTAGACTGAACACTTTGTAAAGTTGGAGACATAAGCGATACTACAGAAAACAAGTAAAAAAATGTCCGTCGGCTTTGCCGACAGATATATACCCCCAGCCAATGTGAAGCGAAACGTTCAACGAAGACCCAATGTTGGACCAAATCGGTTGAACAGTGCGAGAGTTATCGTACTCTCACATTACGTGACATAAGGGGTTTTTTACACCTTTCGGGCTGTTTTCCCAAGAAATATGGACTTGCCCCTGAAAAAACGTTTACCGTCGTAATGGAGGTAGCGAATGCAAATCGCTTCAACAAAAATCAAAGTGATTCGAGAGCAGGTGTTAAAGTGAACTTATCCGAAATTTTGTGTATGAGGTACCAGAAGGAGTATACAAATATAGTCCATATTCGAACTTGATCTATATCTGGTGGATATTTTAGGATGTGCAAAGTATAGATTACATCGGTCACTCCCTTCAGGAGCTATCGTGCGCAAAATTTTCCCGACCATTTTTGAAGTTTTGTGGGGGAGGAACCTGAAGAAATGGACCGATTAACCCATCTTCGAATTTAAACTATGTTTTGATAAAATATTACGAAGGACAAATTTTGGACCGAATCGACAGAATCGTTCGAGAGTTATCTTGCGCTCCAGCCACTCTACAAGGTGTCATAGGGGCTTTTTTCACCTTTCCGGCCATTTGCTCAGGAAGTATGGACTTGCCCCTGATGAAACTTGTACCGCCGTATGGGTGGAAGTGAACACAAGTTGTTGCAACAAAAATTGAAGCAATTCGAGAGCAGGTCCTAAACTGAACTTATCCGAAATTTTGTGTGGTAGGTACCCGAAGGAGTTGGCCGATTGAGTCCATATTGGAACCTCATCTAAGTCTGGTAGAAATTTCACGATGTGAAAAGTATGGACCAAACCGTTTACTGTCTTCAAGAGTTATCATGCCCACAAATGTTCCGAACATTTTGGAACTTTTGTGGGGGAGGTACCGGAAGGAGTGGACCGATATAGCTCATCTTCGAACTTAAACTATGTTTGGACAAAATATCACGAAAACCAAAATTTGAACCGAATCCGTTCGAGGGTTATCGTGCGCACCAGCCAGCCAGACAGACAAACGGACGGACGGACATGGCTAAATCAACTCCAAATTGTCTGAAACACATTTCGTCCAAACATACTTGGGGTCTAAAACCATTATTTCGATGAGGCACATTTTGCCCGTATGAAAGAGTATATACCCTTTCTAGCCTAAAGGCTGAGGGTATAATTAATCTAATATTCTCGAATACTTTGTAAGCATCCCTATGTACTACAACTCCAAGTTCATATTAAGACAAAACAGTGTCTCTCATTGTTTATTTTGTTAGATGTAAATCTGAAATATTTGTTGCTGTTGTTGTTTTGGCTGATTGTTTTAATGCAATTCATGGTTGAATTAATTTTTATGAAAACTTTAAGATTTGGTTGTTGCTGTTATTTATTTGTTTGTTTTCGATACGTAATTCGTTCCCCCTTCGTGTCACAATGTCATTGCTGTGCGGCACAGAGGCCGCCTCCCTTTTGGGAGCTCGAATGTAATAAAAATCCCATACTTGACTCTGTTTTTAAGAAAATTTACTTGAAAAGTTTGAAGCTGCCTCAGCAGCTATTGTTGTGTTAAATACTTGAAGGTTACTGTTGGCTGGTGCTGATGCCTGCTGCTGCCGCTGTTGGCTGGATTGCTGTAATTGAATGTTTAGCTTATAACCGAAATAATGGAATTGTTTAATGATAATTGTTAATGATGTTGTTGTTGCTACTTTGGGATTTGTTGCTTGTTTTCGTTTTTGGTGTTATGGAACATTAAGCAAATGCACGAATCTAATAAACAAGACTTTCAATTTTCAAATGACAATCTTAACTATTTGATGAAATGTCATTTTGTGTTTGGTTGACAATAACAATAATTAAAATACAATTGGGGGTTGCGAATTGTGTGGTTTGTGGGGGGACCCAATCATGTGAAACCAATTAAATCCGGAGACAAATGATATTTTAGTTGAGTGAAATATGGTTTTAATAAACTAATTTGGGAGGGAGTTGACAACTTAATTCAATGTTTCTGAACTGAGGGAGTATCAATATCTACTAAATTTCAATTTGAAAGTTATGTTTGGCACTAGTCATATTTGATTTTTCAATCATGAGCGAATCTTGGTGTCCGTCTATTATGCCCACCTTTATAATTATTTTGTTTTTTGTTCTAATCATTTGTGAAGGTCTCCTTGTCTTCTCCTCATTACCACTGTCTTGCCTTATCGTAACTAATTTAAAGTGAATGACTTAACATTAGTTGTTAAGAGACCAAATTTCACCTTTAATCAAAGAAATATCTTATCTGGGCCAAGATATCTGAAATTCAAGCGAATGAAGAAGTCTTTGCGTCACTGTTTCAAAAGAAAATGTTTTCTTCGTTTTTTTTTTACTTTGAACACACAATTTTTTCGCATTTATCAAATTCCAAATGGCCTAATACGATAAAGAATTTACAACAACAGCAACAGTAAATAATAAAAACCGCAAACAGTCAATTCACCTGCTACGACGTCACATCATTTCATTAACCCCACTCTTCCTTCTCGTTCACCCGCTCATCTTGCAAGTTCAATTAATGTGTTAAATATTAATGACGCCACGGTAAGCGGGTTTTATAAGTCGTGCGTTCATCGTTCGTATGTTGTCATGTTAGTAGCTTGGCGTTTTTATTGTGACAAATCTTTACTTCCATGGAAGTAGAAGATGATTCGCCCCGCTGCTAATCAATGCGAAAGTTGTTTGATTTTGTTGTTTTTAATAACAAAAATTTCATTTGCGGATTCCCCAAAGATTATGACGTTTAGGCAACGGATATGACTTGGAGGCTGTTTGTCGATGCTCTTTGAAAATGATAACAAAAGATTGTTTTAATTAACGACATTTTTTCGTTGCTGTTGTTATCTCCAACAACAAATGTGTTAATTAACACAAAGTTTAGATGCAAATTAGTTAGCATGAAATGAGGTGCTTGCTGGCTCGCAGAGGGTGACAAATATATAATTTGATGGAAAACAGACCATTTTACGCGGAAGGTTAAATTTAATAAAGACAAATATTGTTGTTGTATTGTCAATGAGGGAAAAAGATAACTTAATTAGATTTCTGCATTAAGAGAAATTTTGGGAAACCAAGAAAAATATTTTCTTATTTGGAAAATTAGAATTAAAGTTTGTTATGCCCTACTACACCACTATAGAAGACTTCTAAAAATGCTGTTTCTACAGAAGATCTCCAGATGCCCTTTTGTACAAAATACCTATAAGGGGGTTTCTTTCTATAGAAGACCTTAAAAGGTCTACTTTTAACAGAAGTCCTCTAATAGCTCTCCTTTCTACAGAAGACCTGTAAAAGGTACGCTTTCTACAGAAGATTTAGGAAAACCTTTATACGGTCTTTTTTATAGAATATAGAAAAGCTCTTAAAGGCAGCAACCGATCTGCTCCATACTTTACACATCGTGAAATTTCTACCAGCTATATATGAGGTTCCAATATGGACTCAATCGGTCCACTCCTTCAGGTACCTCCCACACAAAATTTCGGAAAACTTCAGTTTAGGACCTGCTCGTGAATCGCTCTGATTTGCACCTGTGACAACTTGTATTCGCTACCCGCATCACGACGGTACATGTTTTTTCAGGGACAAGCCCATAATTCCAGAGAATATGGGCCGAAATCTGTAAAACCCGCTAAGGAACCATATGCAGTGGATGCAGCGCACTATAACTCTCAATCGAATAAACCAATTCGATACAACATTTTTCAGTCGTAATATTTTGTGCAGACTTAAATGGGCCATACCGGTCCACTCCTTTGGGCACCTCGCCCCCCCAACAGTTCAAAATTTTCGCTACAGTGGTGTGCACGGTAACTCTCGAAGGCACTCCTTTGGGTACCTCTCCCCCACAACAGTTCAAAATTTTCGTAAAAGTGGTGTGCCCGGAAACTCTCATAGGCAGTAACCGATTTGGTCCATTCTTTGGACACCGTCATATTTCTATGATACATAGATCAGGTTGTAATATAGACTATATATGTCAACTCGTTCGGGTACCTCCCACACACAATTTCGGAAAAGTGCAGTTTAGGACCTCCTCTCAGATCGTACTGATATTTCTTCAAATAGGTTGCACTCAAGGTCCCGATTACGATGGTACAAGTGGCAAGTCGACACTTCTAGAGAAAATGGCCCGAAAACTGTAAAAAACCCCCCGCAAGTGTAGTGACTGGTCCAAACATTAGATCTCGAAATATTGTGTCCAAACTTAGTTTATGTGCGTCCTATCGGTCCATTGCTTGGGGTACCACCCACACAAATGTTCAACACTTTTGTTTAAGGATCTGTTCGAGGATCCTTTGGAAATTTTTACCGAAGGTACTCCTAGAGTCCCTGTTTACAGCGATAATATGTTTTTCGTGTGTCTAAAATATATGGTGACCAACTGAAATAACTGGTGGGCGCGATATTTATAGAGAGGAATAACTCCCAAAATAAGTCCCACTTCCAAAATGGACTCTGTCGGTCCATTTTTTTTAGGTATCTCCACGCAAAATTTTGAACTTTAATCCAATTATATATTTTGTCGGCAGGCTCATATGCCCAAAATTCTGAAGGCCTGAACCTAAACCGACAAAATTCAGGTGGAATTTCAGTCCTTTCGGAGGGATATTGAGGCCACAACCTTCAAAATACCGAAAATAGGGAGGTACCGTTTTATGGGGTGCTATATGAAGACGTGGACCTATACCGAGAAATTTCAGGTGTAAAGTTTTATACCCCCAAGGAAGTCTTAGTACCAAATTTCAGCCATTTCGGAGGGATATTGAGGCCACAACCTTCAAAATACCGAAAATAGGGAGATACCGTTCTATGGGGGCTATATGAACCCGTGGACCTATACTAACAAATTTCAGGTGGAAAGGTTTATACTCCCAACGAAGACTATATGCCAAATTTCAGTAATTTCGGTGGGATATTGAGGCCACAACCTTTAAAATACCAGAAATCCGGAGGTACCGTTCTGTGGGGGCTATATAAAAACGTGAACTTATACCGAGAAATTTCAGGTGGAAAGTTTTATATCCCAACAAAGACTAAATACCAAATTTCAGACATTTCGGTTGGATATTGAGGCCACAAGCTTCAAAATGCCAAAAATCGGGAGGTAACGTTATATGGAGGCTATATAAAGACGTGGACCTATACCGAGAAATTTCAGGTGGAAAGTTTTATACCCCCAAGGAAGACTTAATACCATATTTCAGCCATTTCGAAGGGATATTGAGGCTACAACTTTCAAAATACCGAAAATCGGAAGGTACCGTTCTATGGGGGCTATATGAAGACGTGGACCTATTCTGACAAATTTCAGGTGGAAAGGTTTATACTCCAACGAAGACTTAATACCAAATTTCAGCCATTTCGGAGGGATATTGAGGCCACATCCTTCAAAATACCAGAAATCCGGAGGTACCGTTCTATGGGGGCTATATGAAGACGTTTAACTATACCGACAAATTTCAGGTGGAAAGGTTTATACTCCCTACGAAGACTTAATACAAAATTTCAGCCATTTCAGTGTGATGTTGAGGCCACAACCTTCAAAATACCGAAAATAGGGAGGTACCCTTCAATGGGGGCTATATGAAGACGTGGACCTATACCGAGAAATTTCAGGTTTAAAGTTTTATACCCCAAAAAAGATTTAATACCAAATTTCAGCCATTTCGGAGAGATATTGAGGCAACAGCCTTCAAAATACCGAAAATCGGGAGATACCGTTCTATGGGGTCTATATGAAAACGTGGACCTATACCGGGAAATTTCAGGTGGAATGTTTTATACCCCAAACGAAGACTAAATGCCAAATTTTAGTCATTTCGGTGGGATATTGAGGCCACAGCCTTCAAAATAACGGAAATCAGGAGGTACCGTTCTATGGGGGCTATATGAAGACGTGGACCTATAGTGACAAATTTCAGATGGAAAGTTTTATACCACCAACGAAGACTATGTGCCAAATTTCAGTCATTTCGGTGGAACATTTAGACGACAAATCCTTGTATATATTTCATTTTATGCAAATATGTCAAAATATGCACAATATGCAAATTCGTTTTATTTTGTGATAAAACGAGTTTCTGTCTAATCAGATTTTTTCTACCACCATCCTAACCATATATGCATTTGCATAGGTATCCGCTGTCTAATCATCTCCTTATTTTTCAGTTAGTTGTGGAAGATTCGACAGCGTTTTATATATAATTGTTCCACAACATCCCATAGGGACAAGGGAGACTTCTCTCATATCAATGAGTGCACCCCGATTCATATTAGCTCAATGATATGGGACCTACAGTTTATCGCCGAGTCCGAACGGCGTGTCTAAGACACCACTTTTGTAGAGAAGTTTTACATGGCTGAAATACTCAGGAAATGTCGCCAACATTACTGAGGGGTATTTTGCCACCGTTGAAAAGTGATTTGATGCTGCCTGGCCGGGGAATCGAACCCACGACCTTATGTGTGCAAGGCGGGTGTGCATACCATTGCACCACGGTGGCACAGCGTTTTACTTCGCTTTAGTTTTTATGGCATAGAGACCATGTTCTCTAACTGTTGTAAGCTTTGTAGTATCCATATCCCGTTGTTGTTATTGGATTCTGAGTCTGAATCACCTTATACATACATACATACATAAATGAGACTTATAAGATGTCCGTCCATATTGCAATTTTATAATTTCTTACACATTTCCATGAAATTTTGGAGCGTTGGAGTCTTCTTTCCCTACAAGTCCTTAAAAGGGGCTTCTATCTTCTTTAATGTTCCAAAACCTCTAATCTTATTCAAAAAGAATTGGAAAGTGGGACAATTTACATTTATTAGTCATTCTAATAGCACATTCGAATACATGCAACTGATGCTAGCCCTGGGAACCTGATCCAGAACCTGTTATTAAAATTTCGCTTTGACCCATTTTCAAATCTATTCTTTGGTTTAATTAAATACATCTTTAAAAAAACCAAACAACATAAAAAAGTGAAATTCTTCAATTTTAATTGTTGTTTTCAGTTTCAATAACAACCTTCAATTTTTTATAAGAAAAAAAAACACAACAACAAAATAATACTTCCAAAAAAATAATGAAAAACAAAAAAAGTCAACTTCTTTTGTGACCAATTTCGTTTTCTAAGTGGGTGGTACGACACACAACAACTCTCTGTGAAAGATACAGACAGATATGTACAAAGATACATGGGTTGGTTGGTTGCTGGCAGACAAGACATGAACATGATATTTGAAATGCTGTAATTATCTCAAAACATTAAACCATGGCAACCAACCCCCACAATACGAGCACTACCAAATTATATCTAAGGCATGTGAATAAGTAGAGTTTCTTATTTTTTTTCGTGTTTTGGCCAAGAAATATTTTGTTGAACTCAAGCTTAAAGATAAGGCCACGGTTGGCGGGTTGGCTGACTGTTTTTGGCTTCTTAAGAAATCTGGGGAATTGATAAAAGAGTGAAGGTTAAAGCCATCGAGAGCCTGAGTGTGTGGATGGATGGATGGGGTGGGTGGTGTTATGATGCATTGACGTGGGTGCTGCCTCTTTTAGCATTGCACAACAATTTACCACTAATAATGGCCAGCTTAATAAGCACGTGTTCTTAACTACACTTAGCAAAAATATGATGAGTTCTGGCTAGCCAAAAATACAACGACACATGGGTGAGGGTGGTGTCTTTGTTATATTTTGTTTTCAATTTAAATGTGTTTTTGCAAAATGTCAAAATCCATACAAGTGCTGCTGCTGTCACCATTGATGGACGTCATAGCCATAAGCAACGCATTTGTTTTGTTGCCTTTTGGTTCTGTTTCAAGTTCACACAATAATTAAAAATATATTCCAAGAAAAACCAAAACTATTTTGTTTGTTCGCCAAGAGATTAGCAACAACACAAGCAACTACAACGTT